>NC_087265.1:13915000-15150000 GCF_015220805.1 Pogoniulus pusillus
TTTATCATTTTCGATTAATTTGCTTTGTGAATGTTAGCTGTGTCTTTACTAATAGTAAGCCACACAAATTCCTTTTCTAAGTCATCCCAGTTGAAGATATGCAGAGGTGTCCTTGATCTTCAGACTACAAATCTGATACAGCTGCTACCTCCTGCTACCTACCTATCTGACAAAGCTGCTCAATCTCTTAATTAATTTTTCTCTCTTTCTTTTTTAAAGCTTTTCCTCTTCCCCCTAATGAATCTTGCAGTAATGGCTTTGACTTTTCATTCTTCCCTTCCCCCCCCCCCCCCCCCCCCCCCCCTTTTCCCTAAATAATCTTGCTGCAATGGCTTTTCTTTCTCTCTCAAACAAACAAAACTCCAGGTAATTTAAGGTATTTCCCCTATGCAATCCTTGCTCAAGGCATTACTACAATTCCATACAAATATCAATAGAGAGAGACAGGTCAGTCCTTACAACAAAGCTTATATTGCAGCAGTTGCAGTGTTTGAGACACACAGCCCATGTCATATTTATGTGTCCTAGTTATTAACACCTTTGATGACTAAGAGTGAAGGTTGTTTGTGCTGATAGGTTTTTAAAATCAAATGACAAATTTCTGTACAGACAGCAACAGATGATGGTGCTCTTTTAACAAATGGTACAGAGCCAACCCTTCAAGTCACTAACAAGATAAAAAAAAAAGAGAGGGAATAAAATAAGTATTTTGAGTAGATGCAGGAGGGAAAATCCTGTTCACCTTTTAGCATTTTCCATTTCAAGATCTCAAAGTGTTTTGAAGAGAGAAAGGATGGTACAGAGCCACTGCCCGTTAAAATCTATGAAGTTATCTTTTAAACTTCAAAAAGTGATCTGTGTCCATGCTTAAGTCTTACAAGCAGAGAGACAGAGAAGTGCAGTTGCTAGAGTTTTGGCCACCAGGAAAAGACAAACAAAACAACCAACAAACCAAAAAATCCCCACCAAAACAACAACAGCAACAATATTAACCTAACTGTGACTGAAGCACACAGGTGGAGAAGCAGCTGCAAGCCCTGCAGCCTACATGCCTTGAGAGCAGATCCTACCTTCCTGCCCTTCCAGCTTTCATCTGCAAAACTCCTCCTGGCACACATGCACATGACACACACTCCCTCCCCTGCTCCACAAGCAGTTGGAGGTGTGAAATACACTGGGACTTTCACACTCAAGTGATTCTAAGAAGGGTTGAGACAATTGTAATTTATATCCACAGTTTCAAAAAGTTTCAAAAGTAAATCCCCTAAGTACAACACCTGCCTCTACAGCCAGGGACAGGAACACAAATAGAGCTAGTTTCCTAAAAATAAACCTCTTCCCAGGTGGCTGGAGTCATGAGGAGTCAGAAGAGAGATGTGTAAGACGGCAGAAGGCTTTTCAGCCCTGTCATCCTCTGCTTCCCAAAGGGCTCTTTAAACATGTTATTGTTTTCACTGGGATTTCATTCCAATTGGGGAAAACAATCCATCAAAATTATTCCCTTACTCCACTCTAAAATGCAGCTTGCCTTTATGAGGTAATAATAAGCACATTCCTATTAAACTTTATTCCCCCATAAGACAAACAGCAGCAGCAGCACATACAAGAGCAGTTAAGTTCCACATTTTCTCAATTCACTGACAACACCAGATTTCCTTTCCATCTTGCATTTCATACAGGGCTACACTTCAAATGAGGAGTGCCTTCTGCAGGTGTATTATTGCTTCCTGCATAATTAGGACACTTCCATTTGTGTGCCAACCTTTGAGAAGGAACAGCCAGGCTGAGCACTTGTGCTTCTTGTTGCTTCTCCGTGCCTGAAAATCAAAGACCTAGAGAATATTATTCACCCTAAATTCATTTAAAAGGTTCAACAGCACAAGAAAGGCTCAGGGCCTCAAAAGTCATACCTGAGTGCTCTGCATTAACCATCACCTCTTCTGTGCAATAATCTCAAATTGCTTTGACCACTTGCTACGTAGATTAAACTTAGGCTTCTGCTCATATCTCGTTAAAGCAAGCTCCTAGTCACCAGCACAGCTCAGAGAAGGCAGCAAGAGCACTGCTGAGAAACATATCCAGATAACAAGGAAAATAATATGAAAGAATATAACTTGTAAGGGTAAGGTACTTACAGAAGTCAAGAGTTGTGAAAGACAGCCAGGGGAAACCAAGTGTGTGTGTGTGTGTGTGTGTGTGTGTGTGCATACATGTGTTTATACTGTGCATACCTACAGGTCTGCATATAGAATCACAGAGTTGGAGAGGTTAGAAGGAACCTCTGAAGATCATCTAGTCCAAATCCCAAGCTACAGCAGGTTCATTTAGAGCAGGCTGAACAGGATTCCATCCAGGCAAATTTTGAATCTCTCAGAGCAGACTCCTGAATCTCTTTGGGCAGACTGTTCGAGTGCTCTGTCACCCTTAAAGAAAATAAGTTTCTCCTTAACTGTATAAACACACACACACACACACACACATATACCATGCTGTATGCATGGTGTAAACATGTTGGATCACCAGCCTACATAAAAGAAGTGCAGCACTGACAGGATGCTTCTTCATGGAAGGGACTTTCTGGTTTGCCACCTCTATCTGTGAAAGATCTGGCTTTCTACAGGATGTGGACTCAGTTTATGTTGTTTTAGGTCCCAGGATGGCATATATTATATTCCCAGCAATAGGTCACATTGCATCTATGGCATGACTCTTTTGGGCTGCCAGCTGATTAAGATGTTGTGAGTGGCATCCTTGATTGCAGGGGCTGAGTAATGCTACACTGTTACTTAGAAATGAATCGTCCTTTCCACTGGAACTCCTGGCAACTTCAAAGTCCCTAATGTACATTCATTTAACACCTCTGCAGAGGACAGAAATGTCATCCTAATTGGACAAGACATTTGCCCAAGCTATGTACCTGAATACAAGACCTTGCTGTACACTTGTTCCTCACAAACAACTGAGCAACAAATTGCTTTTTGACACCTAAATGCTGTCATACACTTGGAGATTGACTCCAGCACTATTTTGCAGCACTTGAACTGGGCAAAATGGGCATTGGTCTCAGAATAATAGGGATCATAACATTTTCAGCTAATATCAGTTGAATTTGTTCCTACTACACATAGTAGTAATGTTCCACAATACAGGCAGTCATCCGCATGCTGTGCCCCACTGAATAACCCAGTTTAAATTCAATGAGCAGGCATAACATCTCCCATCTGCATCTCCACAGAACTATTCCTTTGTCCATTATACACTTTCTAGCAATTTTTATTTGGAAATAAAAATGTTTGTGAGAACAATTTGGACCAAACACTGGCTGATAGTCATCTGTCTTCCAAATAAAACCTGCTTGCAGAGGTAGGAAGGTCAAGTAGCATTGGCAAGACATATGATGTAATGTTTACGTTTTATACACAGATATGTCCTTAGGTGTATTCAGGATCTTTTATCAAGTTTAGGAGTTCTGCTATTGATTTGGATACTCAATAGACCACTCTGTTATTGAGTAGGCTGTGCCATGGGCTCAGAGGTGCACAAATACCACTGTGACCATCTATACCCATCTGTTGGTTGTTCCATTCTGAGGTGGAGAAAGAAAGAGTGCAGAGCACTCCTCTCCAAAGAGTCAGGTGGAGACCCTTCTTGGTTTAAACCAATGATGAGAATTGAAATGCCTCAATCTGACTGCAGACCTCTGCACATAGGAGAAAGATGCTGAGGAGCCAGCTATTTCCCGTTGTGTTGCTCATCATACCTTGCAATAGGACATGCTTGCAAGATTTCAGCTAGCAGCTACTCTCATTTCTGAAACTATGTGGTTCTACAATGGATTATCCCAGCCATGATTTTCCAAAAAAGAAATCAATCAGAAAATACAAAAAGACACAAAGGTCAATATAACCTTTTTTGGAGTACCCATCAATTGATGTTTACTCTTATCGAAAGGTTCTGTTTCTCTAAGAGGATTACAGACTGAAGCAGTCTGTGCTGTGATGCATGAGAAGCAACAGGAATAGTGCAAACAAACCATAGACTGGAGAACAGTGCTCCACCTCAGGCCATCCAGTGCAAGAGGACAATAAATCCCCCTTCAACTCCATTCACAAGTCTTTGCACATTGGACTAAATCTGAGCGATGAGACTGCCAGGACCAACATCCTGTATTTGCTGTCCAGCTTTTCAACACTCTCAGCAGGAAATTCTGCCTGTCCACTTGGGTATCAGCCAGTGACTCTCCTTGTCCTAAATGATCATGTACATTTTGGTAGCTGAACCACAGGACAGGAAAAAAGGGTAAACCCCAGGGCAGGAAAAGGGATAAATCTCATGTATTAAATGGTCTAATTCTGAATGTTCATGCCACTTCTAAGGCATACTTAGTGAAATCAAAATACAAGACCTCAAGACTTCATCTGGCTTATTCCACCCCCACAAAAGGCAGAACCCTACTCTTTGCATTTAAAAAGCAAGATAGAAATAGCACTCATTTCAGAATGGAGTTCCTAAAAACTAGCAGCCCCTTTCTTCCCTTTTACTTGTATAGAAGAAAAGAAGTCTGGAGGAGGCTCAGGGGTGACCTCATTGCTGTCTACAGCTACCTGAAAGGAGGTTGTAGCCAGGTGGGGGGTGGTCTCTTCTCCCAGACAACCAGGAACAAAACAAGGGGACACAGTCTCAAGTTGTGCCAAGGGATGTATAGGCTGGATGTTAGGAGGAAGTTCTTGCCAGAGAGAGTGATTTCCCATTGGAATGGGCTGCCCAGGGAGGTGGTGGCGTCACCATCCCTGGAGGTGTTCAAGAAAAGCCTGGAGGAGGCACTCGGTGCCATGGTCTCGTTGATTGGATAGGGCTGGGTGCTAGGTTGGACTGGATGATCTTGGAGGTTTCTTCCAATCTGGTTGATTTTATGATTCCATAAAATCCCTCAAGTTCAACACAGAAAAAATATTTTGACATCACAAGTGTATGGAAATGCCAAAATCAGCATCTAAGCACTATGCTATACTGGGTCAAAAAAAGAAAAGAAGAGAAATAATGGTGCAAAAAACATCTCCAAGCACTGTGTATGAAAAATAGGCTCATTGTGGCTGCAGACAGAGAGAAGCAGCTTTCTGTGACGTATCACAATATCACAGTATCATCAGGGTTGGAAGAGACCTCACAGATCATCAAGTCCAACCCTTTACCACAGAGCTCAAGGCTAGACCATGGCACCAAGTGCCACATCCAATCCTGCCTTGAACAGCTCCAGGGATGGCAACTCCACCACCTCCCCAGGCAGCCCATTCCAGTGTCCAATGACTCTCTCAGTGAAGAACTTTCTCCTCACCTCCAGCCTAAATTTCCCCTGGCACAGCCTGAGGCTGTGTCCTCTCGTTCTGGTGCTGGCCACCCGAGAGAAGAGAGCAACCTCCTCCTGGCCACAACTGTCCTGCCCCAAACCTACTTTGATACCAACTCCTGACTTCCACAAGATTTTATTTGCATTTGGCTTGTTCTGCTCAAGGATCTCATCGTTTCTATTTGAACTCGAGCAATTGGGTTTTAAAGAAACACTAAGGTAGCACTTAGGCTCTGAACGCTCACTGACATTCAGGGCTCCTTTGTGTTGAGCTGAGTGCCTTCACTTTCCCTTGACTTGTGCTGATGGCAGGCATTCAGTACATCACAGGAGATGCTTCTTAGCGTGCATTACTACTGCCTCGAATCCACAACTCTCTAAAAGCCCAGTGCAAAACAAGAAGGCATGGGTGCCGTTTAGTCCTAAATGACATGACAAAGAGATACAAGATGACTGTAACTTGGCCCCAGTAAACTTCCACAAAATCCAAAACTAGCTGTGCACATACAGTCACCTTCCAGGTAGCAGCACAGAGGAGAGCGTACAGCATGGAAGTGAGAGTGTAAGAGAGCATCTGACTGCATTCCTCAACAGCAGGAAGGGTGAGCGAGTCTCCTAGGCACACGCAACTGCTAGATCGGTGCAGATACAGTGTAACCATCATGAACACAGCCTAACTGTAAGAACACAACTGAGCCCACAGCACAGGAGGGTGAAAAAAAATCTTGCATTTAAATTGAGCATGAAAATGCAGAAGTACAAATCTATTCTGCCATAATGCTTGGGAGCATAATATATCTGAGCACCCAAGCACCAATTAAACACCAGACACTTAGTGTATCAATCAGACAGAAAATATGCCTGGATTGTCTGTGCTTCTCTGAAAAGAACAGCCTGACCATCCTCAGTTAGGTTCATTTATTCATATGAAGAAATATAATCTCAGAAAACTTGCTCTAGCCTTTGATCTCCAGCCATCAGCACAAAAGGCATGTGGAGTACTGCTCAGACTTAATTAGCTTGTTTCTTTTTCATACGTGACCTCAGTCACAGTCTAATTAATCCATTTATAGTTAAAAATCTATCAGTCAAATCCCATACTTCATTCTAAAGACAACTTCAGCAATGGATCCACTCCTCCTCCTAATTTGTGGCACAACTATCAACATCCACTGCTCCTCTGGACAGTCTCCCTTTCCCACCCAAGGAAACAAAAAAAAAACCCAAACAAAATGCATACACCTCCAAGGAGCAAGTGAACTGGGATCACCCAGGAACAGAGCTCCTCAGCACACAGAATAAGAAGGAAAATATAAGCCTTATTTTGTGCAAAAAGAACTGTGAAAAGCCGACCCCCACCCCCTGCACTGCACAGAGCCACTGCTGCACATAAAACGGAGAGCTGTCAAGAGATTTAATTAGGATACAAAATCCAGTGATTTAAGAATTCTTTCTCCTTAGAACATTCTTAGGGATTTGCTCAGAATTAGAGGATGGTTTAAACATTAAAGGGTTTTTCTTCCCCCTTTAATGAGATCAGCTGCATAGTGGAAAATGAGACTTTATTTATCTAAATATCACATGAAGAACTGAATAATTTAATAACCTCTCTTGACTAAATCCAACCCAATATATTTACATGTCTCTTTTCCTTTTGCATATGAAATACTTATTTTGTATTTGACTTTCAATGTATAAACAATTCATAGCTTTACAAACCTTGAAGATAAATACTTAGGATTCTGTATTAAAAATCAACTGTTTGCTAGCTATAAAAAAGTCTTTACATTGATGCTCATATTCCAGTCTGAAACCATATGACTGTTATTCACTTAGGCTGGATCTCTTAGTGAATACTGCTGGACATGAAAACCTGGGGAGCTTTCCCTTCCCCCTCCCCTTCCATTTTGTTTCGTTCTTTTTAATTCACCTCATTTAAAATTGTTATGTATTGTTCTAATAATCTATTTTTCTCTCATTAGATCACAATTAACACCAAAAATTGCTAACAAATAACACCCAGCTAATCATTAAGGACCTAGAAATGCCTCAGTTATGCATTCAGTTAAATACTGTTTTACAGAAAACTTTAACATTTCAAGGTTTGGAAAATGATCAAGTACTGGAAACCTTAAACTCCAGCACATCTACTTCCTTTTGATACTGCTTCATCTATCACTAGGGCCAGATAGTGCTGCTCTTGTAAACATTTACTGCCTCAATTCAATGATCCATTTAGGTTAGGTTAATTTAATTCAATAAAGTCAGTGCAATAGGCTCACCCATGATTATGAAAATGACTTAGTATTGGAGGTGGGGAACCCAAACCAGTAAGATTTGTGTTCTTCTGATACATGAAAAAAGAAATGGGTGTGGAGTACTGGGACCTAATCATTTGGAAAGAAAAGCTGCCCCCAGAAAAAATCAGTCTAGTTTGCTACTTAAAAATAATACACTGAGCATTCTAAAATACAAAGGGACTTGGATTAGTTAAAAAAACTGCATTGAGCAGAAGTTTAACAAAGTAGTTTTGCTTAACTAATGCTAAGGCAATTTTACAGTCCAACTTTTCAGCATTTCAACTGAAATCCATTTTGCAAGCCTTGGCGAGTTTCTTACAAATGAGGAGAGGCTGAGGGAGCTGGGCCTGTTTAGCCTGGAGAAGAGGAGGCTCAGGGGTGATCTTATTGCTGTCTACAACTACCTGAAGGAGCATTGTAGCCAGGTGGGGGGTGGCCCCTTCTCCCAGGCAACCAGCAATAGAACAAGGGGACACAGTCTCAAGTTGTGCCAGGGTAGGTATAGGCTGGATATTAGGAAGAAGTTCTTGCCAGAGAGAGTGATTGGCATTGGAATGGGCTGCCCAGGGAGGTGGTGGAGGCACCGTCCCTGGGGGTCTTCAAGAAAAGCCTGGATGAGGCACTTAGTGCCATGGTCTAGTTGACTGGACAGGGCTGGGTGCTAGGTTGGCCTGGATGATCTTGGAGGTCTCTTCCAACCTGGTTGATTCTATGATTCTATGAAATCATGAATCAATTAAAAGTAAGTCCACAAATAAAAATGAAGTTGTTCACTGTTTGCTAAGTCACTAAAGCCTAAAAGTTGAAAATAGGACAGAAGACATTCGAAGCTATATAATTACTTGCATTTGCATTTAGTATATTCTCTTCCTGTCAGTACCTGCCAAATGTGTAAGTTATGTAAGTTGGCAAATCATAACGTCCTAAACTCTACTAAATAACATCAATGCAAGATTCACTCACAGAAGGATCCTGAAGTGAACATGGAAGACAAAGACACTTTCCACGCTAATCAGAGACTAGATGGGCTCCACAGTGTGATGAGGTGAAGGGAACATCTGCTCACTTTGTTGTGTCTGCTCTTCCCATGTAATTCTATGGCCACCCTTGAGCTCAACAAATGGGAAAGCTGAACCTATGTGTAGCTGCCAGCGCACGCTCTGCTCAGCAGTCACTCTTTCTCAGCAGGAAAGTACACCTATTTTAATATTTAGTAAGGCCTTCCAATGGCACTTGCCTACTTGCATGCATCCACTTCAGATCCATGGTTGCCTCACAAGAGAGTGGTAAGAAATAAATCAGCTCCCCATCGGCAATATCTGCTTTCATAACTGTAATATATGGCTGTGCAATGTGGCAAAATGCAAGCTAGGAGGTTTCCACCCCAAGAGGTTTTTCCCTCTCAGCTGCTAATAGCACATAGAATGGAAGAGTGTGGATCGCTGCGGTCTCTCACTGCTTCCTCCCAAGGCAAAGCAGCACCGCACAGAAAACCCTAAATCCCTACAGCACTGTGTGGGCTTGGGAACATGTTCAGCTGTGGGTTTTGATCACTGTTTTTTTCCAGTTTAGAACACTTTGGAGCATTCCTAACTGCTCCGTTCCTGCTGAGACTTCCCTTTGCATAGGCCCATGGTGGGTGCAAGCTCTCCCTTCGCAGCAGGGCACTGGAAGAAAATTGTACAGACCAATATTGGTGGTCTTCTTTCATCAGGAGCAAATGGCTTGCAGCAGAATCAAAGGAGAGAACTGAGAAATGGGGTGATATAAAAAACAATTCATCTTGTCTGCAGGAGGCATCTAAAAAAAAAAGGGATGCATCACTCTCTGAGGGGGTCTGTATCTCATCATTAACACCAAAGAGATTCCTGATTAGCCCAGATGTAGGTGTAAATGCTGTAAACTTCTGAAGTGGGATCCATCAATCCTTCCCACAGCACCTTCAGAGTGCTGAGCTGTCTGGATTCTTTTGAGTCTCCTCTACCTGGAGTTCTGCCATCAGCAGTAAAACAACATGCTTAGACCAAAAAGCACAACCATGCTGATTTAGAGGGTGAACGCTTCAGAAAAGAGCACAGGTTCCTAACTGTGGCATGATGGAAGTTTTTTGGCAATTTAGACAAAAGCTGATGGTGTAATGACCAAACATATATTTGAAACCTCTCTGCTGGCTTATCTAACCTGCCACACTTTGTGTGTCTAACACTTAGTAGACACCTGAATGCACTGTGCATTATCTGACAGTGTGGTCACCAGTACAGCAATGACTTTGCTTTCCAGCAGCCCTATACCACAAGATCTGTCTGCAGGTAAGCAAAACCAGGCTGCACTTAGGATAAAAGTCTAGGCACGTGAGACATGCCAGCCCCTCCTTTGGGAACTTCTGCTTGCACTGTCTGACTGAGGAGCTAACTAGCTAACTGAGTTCACTAGCACAAGGCAATCTCTGTAGACAACACAAACAGCACAGGAGAAGGGAAGCAGTATGATCTTGTTTATGCTATGAGCATGCTGCAGTATCAGAGAGGCAAAAATTGAGGCATTCAACAGTTTCAATCCCACCTAGTCAAGAGTTTGAGTAAGGGACTGTTGTTCCTTTTCAAGAGAAAAGGAGAAAAAGAAAAAGGAAAATTCTGATAAGCATAAGTAGTGAGAGCACATCAGTATTGGCATATAGATCTTCAAAAGACTGATGTTCTTAGGACAAAAGGAGCTGACTGACTCTCAGCTCTAGCATAGCACAGTCTCAGAGTAAACTGAAAACGAGACCACGTTATCAGTAGTCCACCACCAACACCAGGTTCTCATAGTCTGCTTTTCATTTTCATCAAGCCTACTTCATTACCATGACCCTGATGCAAATTAAAGTCATCACTTTAGACAGATATGCAATTTTTGCTAGGAAGGCGATGAACCCAGTTCTTGTTCCTGCAAACAATTATGCAGTAAGAAGTCTAATTTTCTACAGATGGCTTAATGAGGCTGTACATGTGTAAAAAAATACCCAAAGGCAGATTTGCCATAGTTATCTCTTAGCTGCAGGGTCTTCCAGAGACCCAAGCAATTACCACTGTTGAGAGCAAGAAAAGCAATGCTACAAATTCATCATTAGACGAAATGCGTTCTGTGATTCTGTGAAATACTTCACAACCGTGCTTTAATAATTACACCTGAGGGGTGGAAGGTCCAAATTATGCCTAGGACACATACCCATCACATGCCCTAAACACCTGCCCAAATACCCATTTTGGCCCTCCCTTCTCTCTTCTTCTTCCCGAGTGGAAGAAGCGGGAAAGCAGACAAAAGCTTTGGCACCTCTCAGTCTATCACAGACCCCCTATTTAGCCTTGTTTTGCAGCTTGCTTTGTTTTGTGACAAACACAGGTCACGGATCCCAGGCCTGTGCATCTCCCTTTTCTGGAGAAATAATGCAGGATTGGTTCCAGGGGTGGTTTTACCTGTTGCTGTTGGTCAAAGACGCTCACCAAAATGCCTCAGACCCCAGCAAACTGCTGTTTGCTGCTGCTGCTTTTGTTTTGTTCGCTACCCGTTTGCCTGACGTGCCTCTGTGTGCCACCACGCTCTGCATCGCGCCTAAGCGGGGACTTGCCTGCTGTTGCAGGCTGTGCTGCCTGCTATCTCTGCTTGCCGGCGGGACCGCGGTAAGCAAGCCCACAGACCAGTGTGGTGCTGGGCCAGCCGCGGGGGGCTCCAGACGATTCAATGTGAATTACGCAGAAGCCACTTCATTCATGTATCAGCCCAAATATATACACTCAGCCAGTAGAGCACATGCTTACACATTAGCATAATTAGTCAGGGACAGCCCACCACACAGCATAAACCACGCCTTGTTATTATCACAGTATCACCAAGGTTGGAAGAGACCTCACAGATCATCAAGTCCAACCCTTTACCACAGAGCTCAAGGCTAGACCATGGCACCAAGTGCCACGTCCAATCCTGCCTTCAACAGCCCCAGGGACGACGACTCCACCACCTCCCCGGGCAGCCCATTCCAGTGTCCAATGACTCTCTCAGTGAAGAACTTTCTCCTCACCTCAAGCCTAAATCTCCCCTGGCGCAGCCTGAGGCTGTGTCCTCTCGTTCTGGCGCTGGCCACCTGAGAGAAGAGAGCAACCTCCTCCTGGCCACAACCACCCCTCAGGTAGTTGTAGACAGCAATAAGGTCACCCCTGAGCCTCCTCTTCTCCAGGCTAAACAATCCCAGCTCCCTCAGCCTCTCCTCGTAGGGCTGTGCTCAAGGCCTCTCCCCAGCCTCGTCGCCCTTCTCTGGACACGCTCAAGCATCTCAATGTCCCTCCTAAACTGGGGGGCCCAGAACTGAACACAGTACTCAAGGTGTGGTCCAACCACACGAGTTATCCTCGTTAGCCAAGTCCCCATTATCAATTCCTTCTGAGATAAGGTGGCCAGTTGCTTGTGAGAACCAAGGTCTGCTATTGTAAGAATCTGCCTGTTGTCATTTCTCTTCCCTCCGTTCCCACAGCTCTCCTGCACCTGCACCCCACAACTCTTCTGCATTCTGCATTCCCACAGCCTACGACTGGCAGCCTGATCCTGCCTGATCGAGCCCGAATACAGGTAACGACCCAGCAACGGCAGCCCAAGGGCCGACTCCTTGCTATACACAGCACTCAGTCGGACTGCTCCAGCCCACAAACCTGGACCCTGCTTTGCCCAGGTGGCTGCTGACCACCCGATGACTTCCTGAGAGCCACGGAAGACCTCTCTCATGTCTGTGGGCCTTCTCAAACAGCATGCTCAATTTGGACTGAACGAGCAGCAAAGCCGCATCGCATCATTACCACCTGAAGTCCACCACCTGGCTTTCACTGTATATATTTTCCTGTTTATGCTTTTGGAGTTCAAATATTGAGACTTGTGACCAGTGAGCAGCCAAACTCTCTTTACTCAAGTTGGTAAAAGTTTATGCTTCACCCTTCAGCAGCAGTTTGTGCTGCAAGGCTCTCTAGTTATAAACGTTCCTAAAGATTTGTCCTGAACCATTTGACTCTCTCTATATACACATTCTGCAAAAGCAGTTTTACCAACCACAACACAGAATCTGCCTGTGTTAATTGTAAATAAGTTTGGGGAAGTTTTCTTTGTATAATTAATAAACTACTTAATCATTTTTTACATCGGCTCATTACAATTCACTCCTAACCCAGATTCAAAGCCTTACTTAAGAACCTGGTGCTAAAATTCTTCATGCTGGAGCATCGTTCAGGAAGGAAAGTTGCTGCGTTGTGTGGTAATGGGTACACCAGCACAGACACAACAAAACTTTACATCAGTGGTAGCTGCAAACCCCAAAGTGCTCAATTGCCAGGACAGCATCAATGACCAAACTGCAGAGCTGCAATTGCACAGGAGGAGCCAGAGCACCTTCTGTCAATCCTGTGAGACCTGAGGGAGAGAATTAGGTGGGACTGCAGAGGCTGCATGTGATGCCATCCCCTCATAAAGAGATCAGGGTACAATCTACTTCTCAGTTTCAAACACGTCTCAAGGCTCTTGGCTGTATGAGGATTTTGACCCAGAGTTGGTGGGGAAGAATGGACATCTCTGCAAGAACAAGCTTCCCAGGATGTCCAGGCAAGGACATCCTAGGATGTCGCCATTGATCCAATGAGCACAACAGGCATGTTTTTGCTACAAGTAGGAGTGGTGCTCAGGGAGGAAGCCTCACATCCCAGTAATGTCTCCAAAGGCAGGGCATGACAAGAAATGTGCCAGAGGACAGTCAAGATCTTATACTGACAATCATAACAGTCTTTCCCTGACTGCAGTGGGATGTTTCCAGGAACAAGTCAGGCATTACCATTCCTACATTTCCTCACTGGCTGCTCTCAGCAGGTGTTTTTAGACTTGTTGAAGGCTGAACACATTTTATTTACTGTAGCACTTCATTCTTTAGGGCGGGCCAGCTGTGACCATTTCCACCTCTTCTATATAATTTGTTTCTAAATCCTGACTTCAGATTGCACAGGAACGCATTTTCTCACTGTCAACAAACACTTTCTCTTGTTTGTCTTCAACATCAAAGCACACCCCACAGGGCATGACAAACCAATGACTGTCATACATAAGTCATCTCATTCCACCACAGTGGGACTAGGATGACCAAGTTATCACACAGTATCACAGTATCATCAAGGTTGGAAGAGACCTCATAGATCATCAAGTCCAACCCTTTACCACAGAGCTCAAGGCTAGACCATGGCAGCAAGTGCTACATTCAATCTTGCCTTGAACAGCCCCAGGTGGTTGAGACTGTTCTCTAGCAGTGATGGCAAACTAGAGACAAGGCAGCCCCAGGTATCCCTGGCTGAGCCTGAGAGGCTGTGAACAGTTCCCTCACAGACTGTGCAGAGCATGGACCCTGAAGCTACCTGGGAGCTAAGTAAGGAGCACATGTCCCAGGGACCTTCAAAGAGATTTTGAAAGGAAACAGCTGGTGTTTCATACTCTTCTCTGTGTTCCTGAAAAGCTGCAGGAAGCATGTAAAAGGAAATAAAATATTTCTCTTTGAAAAGAGAACAAAAGTCATTCAAATCTTGGAAGATAGGACACCATAGAGGAAAACAAAGAAAAGCAGTTCTTAGAAAATAATGTAACTTAGTATTTGTCTGTGCTAGTTTGAAGCCAGCTAGAATGTTTTGGTGAGAAGGATTAGATCACAGGCTGTGAAAGAGAAACAATGATGATGTCTACTTCACTCACAGGCTTGCTGAGATGTATAAGAACAAGAATCCAAATGTAGATAAGGAGTTGTACTTCTTCGGGGGGAAGTAGCTGAGCTGCATCTCTCTCTCTCTAGCCTCTCTGCTGCTTCTCTGGTTAATCCACTTTGCTTCCTAACCCCCTGGCTGACCCTCCATTCTTCCTTGGGACTGGGATAAGGTTGAGAGGGGTGGGAGAAGGTGGAAAGGCAGTTAGGAGCCCCTCCTGGGGACTCAGGTTTCTGGGGGGGGGGGAGTTGTGTTTCTGTACTACCTTTTACCTTGCATATTTGTGTATATAACTGTATATACTGTAAATATCTGCTTGCATATTGAGCTAAGATGTAAATATAAGCTTCATTCAATTTCCAGAGCTGACTGAGTCTAGTCTGGGTGATTTCCAAAGTGTGGAGGGGCAGGTAACACCCAAACCACTACATTGTCCCATTTAGGTGCTCATTACATCTCCCACATTATACTGTGATCTAGGAAAGCTTCCTGCTTTGTTCAGACACAAACCAATGGCCCCATAAGGGGTTTGTGCACAGAGACTATGAACTGGAACACACTCATATAGGAAGGAATGACAAAAAACACCTGAAATCTGGGGGAACCCCCAACTGGTGACAGCAGAAGTATGAGAAATACTGCTGTATTTGTATTTGCAGTACAGCTGTACTGCAGACAGACATAGAGATTGGAACAGGAAGACACTGATTGGGTAAGTCCAGTGTTAACAAAAGTAGCAATGTAAAACACATACACAAATTGGAAAGTTGTTCTGTCATGTAGAACAAATAGATCTCCTGGCTCCAGAACCAGCACTGTTGTCAAAGTAATTATCAGTGAGCAAAATGGAATACGTGGTCCATTATGGCCATGAACAGGAACCTCTCAGGGATTGTTACCAGCCCAGGGTTAGATCTCATTAACCCTAGTTAAGCCAAGGGGGATTATGTGCTGCAAACCAGAGCTGAATCTGGATTTACCAATTGTTTATACAAGCAGATCACACAGAGCCCACTTGGACTTCCAGACACTCTCACTGACCACTCTCTGCTTCCCTGGGAAAAATCTAATAAAACAGCTGCACAGTTTTGTGCTGGTGTAACACTTTCCCATCCCATTCAAAGCCTAGGTCTCCTGCTTCCCTTCATCCAAGCCTGGTATTGCTGCCTACCTTGCAGGATTTCCCAGGGAAGGTTGGCCCCCCCCGGTACCTGCAGGAGATGGGGCAGCAGCTGGTTCCTCTGGCCTTATTCAGAAGCTGGAATAAACAGTTTGTACACAATGCAGCCATTAATTTGAACTCAGACCACACAGGTTATAGGTGATGTGTGGTTAGAAACCAATCCTCTTTCCTGTTGAATGAATGGTGGCTGGCAGGACTTTGCCTTGGGCTGAGCAGCACTTGCCTAAATAAGTAGAGCAGCACAGGTCATGGACCATTCACCTCGAGCAATTTGCATATAGCCACCCCACTTTAGACACTAAACCAAGGCCTCAGGACAGACTTGGGCTGCTCCATGCCGGATGCCATCACTGCTAGAGAACAGTCTCAAACACATTCAACTTCTTGGTCCAGATGTGGTCCCAAGCCCAGGTTCATTGACCTCCTCAATAAAATGGTGATTATTTAGCCTTAAACTGTTGTATTGGGATTACTTCTCTGACATTTCACAAGAGAAAGCACAGGGTACAATGGCTTCTGTGGTAACATTCCTTCCCCAGTAAGAAATCACACAGGGAGATCCTGTGCATGGTAGAACGGAGAGAGCAGCCTTGCACAGACTGGTGGGCAAAACACCATTCCTGCTCCCATCACTTCACAAATACAATCTCTACCACCCTTTGTACCACCTGAGGGAAGCTGAAGGTACAAAATAGACAGGGAAGATGACATTTCTCAGGTACAAACTAGAGTTGTACTCAAGCATCCCTCAATCCTTACTGCCCAGTCACTCTATCTTGCCACATCTCTGAGAGATAAAAGTGCTGTAGATCCACCCTTATGTGCTGTGTAAACAGCCAGTGACTTGCAAGGTAGCACATGGGCAAGGTGAGACAATCAGTCTGCCACAACCGAGCACATCCAAGCCTGCTGTTGTCATGGGGGAATTCATAACAGTTGCACTTTGGGAAACAAAACAAATGGCAGCCCAATTCTGTACACACCAGCTCAGGCAGCTCACCAAAATGAAACCAGACCAGCAAGGACTGCTCAGCTTGGAGGATTTAATTGGAGCTCCACCCTCCCTGAAGTGTCTGAAGGGTTTAGAGTTTTGTTCTTACTAACTTGAAAATTTACTGCTCTTACTCGAAAGGAAAATTCACAATCTCAAATGTCAAGAAGTTATGTTCAATTTCCTCCTGGTGCTTTGACCTTCTCACAAGAGGGAAGTAACCCTTAAAGTGCTGGTGGAGCAATACTGCAGAAAATACTGGCACTGAAGGGCCTCTGTACATCAGTCAGGCCAATGCTGCACACTTGGAACCTCTCAATGCCCTTAGATGCAGGAGTTACCTACCTCCTCATTTCAACAGATGAGTGTAGAACAAATACCAGCATTTTTCAAAGCATGTGCAAAACCAGTGAATAATCTAATGAATTCCAGTTTAGATTCAAGGATAGAAACTCAAAACCATTTCTTTTCTAATTTATCTTTTTTATTCACTGTATAAAATAGGGAATTGAATACCTAGGTTTTCATGTTCTAGTGAACCAGCATCTCATGCAGCCAAGTGGGGTTATAACACAATTGAGTGAGAAGCACTGCAACATGTCAAAGTGAATTCTAGATGGTTAGTGATTTCCAGCTAAAAAATCCCAGAAGTAAATAAATCACTGAGTTTAATTTTGGGCATTGCTGAAAATGTCACTCAAGCTGAAAGGGAGTTCATATGCATTAAATATTACTCCCATTCCTGTAAAGAAAGGGAGCTAAGATTTCACCAGATCACCTGCAGAAAGAGCTGGAAAAAAAATCTCATAGCAAATGTGAAAATCTCATCTGTCATGTCAATTATGAACATATCCTAAAACAAGGAGGACAATTCAGTGCAATTTCATCTAAAAGTGCATTTGCTTGGCTGCTGAAAGGCAGCAACCAACTAGTACAGCACTCCCTCCACAGTGGTTTGGTTCAAATCCAGGCTGTAAAAATTATTTCCATTGATCCACAGGCTTTGGATGAGACAGGTGTCCACATACTAAAAGGCACTGTCATAACATGCAGCTTGGCTGGCAGCCTCAGCAAAGCTGAGGAAGCCAATGTGTGTGGGAGACGAGAGTGTTTCCCACTCCTTCTGCTCCCAATAGGCTCACTCAGGGCCACTGCTGTGCCTCAAACAGGGGTTACATTGGGAAATATGTCCAAAGGCCTTGAAGATGAATGTGAAATTGCAGATGCTGCATGCCAATAACTTTCAGCGAGTCACTTCCAAACCATTTTGGGATTTCCACACAGACAGCACAAGCATTTCTACCCAGTGTTGTGCACAGGATCATTTCTCCAACTGTCACCATCTTACCACTCTCAGCTGCACTGAGACTTCCTTGCTGTTGCAGGCACACAGGACATGCTGCGTGGACACAGGACCTTAACAGCATAGAAAACTCCTTGTTATGTGGAGTTGAAACTCAACTTCTGCAAGAGATCTGAGCCATCAGTTTGTGTTGTTTTTCACCCACTGAGGAGATCGATGAGGCACAGGAGTTAAAGAAACACAGTCCTCATTGGCATGAAGTTTTACAAGCATCCTCCCACTGCTTCAGCCAGCTTGCACATTTCGCAGCACTATGAAGTTTAAATGCCATGGGATAGATCTGTCTGGCAATAAATTGAGCCAAAGGCAATCCCTTAAAAAGCCATCATTATGTAAGGGTGTGCTTGCTCATTACAATGAAGGATGGAAAATACAGTATGCATCACACAGTGCAATTCAAAATTGATTTCCTATCGTGACACAGTTTACAAAGGCTACGCTGCACAGTCTTTGCCGTGGTCTAAACTGGGGCAGCTTTCCCACTTCTTTTTGTCTTTCATTTCCTGTTTCCCCCTTGCAGGAGACTATTTTAAGGTGATGCCTTCATCTTTGCCTCTCATCAAAAGCAAAGCAAGGGAGGAGTGCTTCTCCTATCCTGGCACATCTCCATCACATTTTAAAACTCTTCTTTGAACCAAAAAAGCACATCATTCATTTTAGTTTGCTACTCGTCAAAGAAGAGCTGGTTGCTAACAGCAAAAAGAGCCACTTGTGAAACATGCCAGCTCCTGGGCTCATCCTGCCAGGAGCTCTGTCATCTCAGTTCCCACTGATGCTTTGCTTCCTACAAGAATCTGCGCCATGCAGGATGGGCCTCTTCTAGAGACTCAGATGGTGTTAGAGTTCTGCTTCTACTTTGAAGGCTCTATAGAAACCCTGTCACAACACCCTCAGTTGTTCAGCTGAGCTTTTCTTTCTGTTCATCTAGATTTTATCTATTCATTCACTTCAAAGTTGGAATCTTTTTGAGCTAATACTGTTAAATAGGTTGCTGTTAAAAGATTTATATACCAAAAATCACTTTATCATCAACATTACTAAGTGCCCTTGTCTGCACAAGAGATGCCAAAAGCTATGGTGTAAACTACATTTCCCACCTCTCATCTCCTGCTGGATGGTGCCCTTGACATTACTGGAACTGTACCTGTACTCCTTCCTGTCTTTGTCAAGTTGGTGTTACATGCACAACCAACCATGTTCACCCCTACACAAGCAGATAGCTTCAGCCAGCGTTATAAAGCTAAAACCTCAGAAGATTGCAGTCCCTGTGGAAATAAAATGCACAACCTGCCCATGAGGAGCCACTTCAATAAGGTGACTCGACACAATACCATGTTGTGGCCTGCAGCATGAAGCAAACAGCCAGTGGGGCAGAGAAGCCTTGGCTGGCTCTGAGTCCTCCTTGCTCACTCCAAATCTCAGCACCCTAGGGCTGAAAAGCTGATTTCTCTAGCCTGCCCTGTGGGCTATGGTTATAATGCTGTATGTTAAACACAGTCACCCTCTCCTTACTAAAATCTGTGGCACTTATACATCTTAGCCTCCCATTCACTACACTTCAAATCCTTCCTGCAAGACTCTGGAGAGGCAGCTGGCTTCTCAGGTAGGGGAAGATGCCTCAGCAGGGCTCAGCCATTGTCCAGCTCCTTCCACTGAGTGCAGGGCTGAGTAAGGAGCTCACAGAGACACTTACTTGTGCCTCACAGGCTATAAAGAAGCTACAATTCCTCACCTTCAAAACTTGCAGAAATCATTAAAAGATTTTTAAATGCCTGGGGTCCAATAAAAATTGGACTTTTCATTATTTCTACTTTTAGAAATAATAATTGAGCTACTACTAACTGAGGACAACACAGCAGAGCACCAGCAATCTAAGAGGTTCCTGGAGTGCGTTGATGCACTCCTCCACATTTCTCCTCCAAGTGGTAGAGGAACCCACAAGAAAAGGTGCTATGCTGGAGCTAGTCCTCACCAACAAGGAGTGAAGTGAAGCTGAAGGGTAGCCTTGGCTGCAGTGACCATGAAATGGTAGAGTTTAAGATCCTCAAGGCATCAAAGAGGGTGCATAGCAAACTCACTGCTCTTGACTTCAGCAACCTCTTCAGGGATCTCCTTGGCAGGGTGCCATAGGAAACAGCCCTGGAAGGAAGGGGGGCCCAGGAAAGCTGGTCAATGTTCAAGGATCATGTCCTCCAGGAGCAATGCATCCCAAAAAAGAGGAAGGCAGGTTAAGAACACCAGGAGGCCTGCATGGATGAATGGAGAGCTCCTGGACACACTTAGATGTAAGAAGAAAGCCTACAGAGAGTGGAAGCAAGGACAGGTAACCTGGGATGAACACAAAGAAATTGTTCATGCAACCAGAGCTCAGGTTAGGAAAGCTGAAGCACAGCTAGAATTAAGTCTGGCTGGGAACATTAAGGTGAACAAGAAGAACTTCTTCAGGTAGATTAGTGAGAAAAGTCCAGTGACAAGTGGCATCCCTCAAGGGCCAGTGCTGGGACCAGTGCTGTTTAATGTCTTTGTCAGTGATATGGATGGAGGAATTGAGTGCAGCCTCAGCAGGCTTGCAGAGGACACCAAGCTGTGTGGCACAGTTGACTTGCTCAAGAGCAGGGATGCCATCCAGAGAGACCTGGACAGGATGGAGGGGTGGGCACAGGCCAACCTCATGAAATTCAACAAGGCCAAGTGTAAGGTCCTGCACCTGGGTCACCACAATCCCAAGCACAATTCCAGGCTGGGTGGTGAATGGCTGAGAGCAGCCCTTGAGGAAAAGCACCTGGGGGTCTGGGTTGATGAAAAACTCAACATGAGCTGGCAGTGTGCACATGCAGCCCAGACAGCTGGGCTGCATCAAGAGCAGTGTGGCCAGCAGGGCAAGGGAGGGGATTCTCCCTCTTTACTCTGCTCTTGTCACACCCCACCTGGAGTACTGTGTGCAGTTCTGGAGACCCCCACACAAGAAAGACATCAACCTGTTGGAGCAAGTCCAGAGGAGGTCACAAAGATCATCAGAGGGCTGCACCATCCCTGCTATGAGGACAGGCTACGAGAGTTGAGGCTCTTCAGCCTGGAGAAGAGAAGGCTTTAAGGAGACCTTGTAGTGGCTTTCCAGTATCTGAAGGGGACCTACAGGAGGGCTGGGGAGGGACTATTTACAAGGTCTTGTAGTGACAGGATGAGGAGTAATGGGTTTAAACTGGAAGTGGAGAGATTTAAACTAGATGTTACAGCAAGGGTGGTGAGACACTGGAACAGGTTGCTCACTGAGGTTATGGATGCTCCCTCCCTGGAGGTGTTCAAGGCCAAGTTGGATGAGGCCATGAGCAACCTGTTCTAGAGGGAGGTTTCCCTGCCTATGGTGGGGGGTTGGAACTGGATGATCTTTGAGGTCCCTTCCAACCTAAACCATTCTATGATTCCATTATTTCTTTTCTGCAAGAGGGAAAGCTCACAAACTTCGCATTCAGAGTGGAGCAGCTCAGGAAAACAAAGCAGCCTGACAGCCATACAAAGCTCCTCTGGGTTCAGCTCTTGAAATACTGTCCTGTGCCTGAGGTACAGCACCGTGCGTGGTCCCTTTTGTCTTCCCAAAATAGCAGCTAGCAGGGCTGGAGAAGAATCAATTCCCAAGTAAATCTTATGCAAATTGGAACCACACAAAGGAGGCTATTAAACTGCAATGGACATCAGCAGCAGCACTCTCAGCCCTGCATCTTGTGTTTCAAAAGAAGCTGATATTAATTAAAAATGGGTCTCGATTTATTTATGTTTCTTTACACTGTGCTTTGTTATTCTAATCCCTGAAATAGTGGACACTCATGACCCAGTCCATTGTAGAGTTTTACTCATGATTAATGCATGCACATAATCCTTATTAAGTTACATACCAAATAATAATGGAGTTTTACCATCAACATAAAACAACAAATTAAGTTTTGTCTGTAGTTTCAATTTGTCCAATAACAATATTTAAGCGTATCTGAAATGAAACAGCACAGATGTGAATCAGATAGAAGTAGGTCTACAGTACCTTTGTGTGAATGCTGCTGCATGGAACAATTAAAATCTCACATTTATCACAGTATCACAGAGTATCACAGTATCATCAGGGTTGGAAGAGACCTCACAGATCATCAAGTCCAACCCTTTACCACAGAGCTCAAGGCTAGACCAAGGCACCAAGTGCCACGTTCAACCTTGCCTTGAACTGCCCCAGGGATGGCGACTCCACCACCTCCCCGGGCAGCCCATTCCAGTGTCCAATGACTCTCTCAGTGAAGAACTTTCTCCTCACCTCCAGCCTAAATCTGGTGCTGGCTGCCTGAGAGAAAAGAGCAACCTCCTCCTGGCCACAACCACCCCTCAAGTAGTTGTACACAGCAATAAGGTCACCCCTGAGCCTCCTCTTCTCCAGGCTAAACAATCCCAGCTCCCTCAGCCTCTCCTCGTAGGGCTGTGCTCAAGGCCTCTCACCAGCCTCGTCGCCCTTCTCTGGACATGCTCAAGCATCTCAATGTCCCTCCTAAACTGGGGGGCCCAGAACTGAACACAGTACTCAAGGTGTGGTCTAACCAGCGCAGAGTACAGGGGCAGAGTGACCTCCCTGCTCCTGCTGACCACACCATTATGCAACACTTTCCATCTCCCAGGGAACACAGAAACTATTAACAAGTGCAGAACAGACACATTTTGTAATATTTTGCCTTCCTGTGACAACTTCCTTCCTTGGATTTCAGATCATTACACAAACACTGACCCAGCCTTCAACACCCTGCGATGGGGCTGCAGTGGGGTTTGGCTTGGCCAGGTGCAGGTGGCCCTGAGAATGGGCTGAATGGCAGCAAATCAGAGTAAAGGCTGACTTGGTACTGACTGCCTCAATTCAGCAAAAGTTTCTGTTTAATAAAATACTTAATCAGATGCCCAAGTGTGCTTTAATGAGTGCAACCATGGCCTCAAATATCTTGATGAGTGTGTGGTGACCAAGATCTGGGAAAAGTGTGGTGCAGAGGAGAGCGTGGTCACTATTAGCCCATAAAGGCCACTCCTCTCTGCCATCTGTTTGTCCAAATTACTTCAGGTTAGATGCAAAATTACCTAATAAGTTATTTTTATTGTGGTTTATGCATGATGAAAAAACAAACTCCTCTGAGACCCCTTATTCTGTTTCATAAATCCCCACATCTTTAACAGATCTTGCAACACAGTTTTCTTCTGTTGAATATTTTCCAGTTTTCCAACCAACCAATTTTCCATCTGACACGTTCTAGAAGGGACTACATTTCAAACAAAGCATTGCTCTCCATAATTTTCTGTGCCAAATACTCTTACTGAGTAGCACTCCATGTCACGGGCAGGCAGCACTGGGTGAAGCGAGTGGAGAACCTTCCACCCAACTGATCACTCATGGAAGCAACAGCTCGCTCCCAACCTCAGGTTTTGCTAAGCCTATAGAGAGCACCAATTCATGTACACAGCTTTGGCAGCTTGCTGGGGCAACCTCTCTTTCAGACACGAGGAAGAACTGACTAAATACAATTGACTGGAACGTCTTAAAACCTTCTGTGTCTGTAATGATGCTTTTGATTAAAATAATGTAACTTGGTGACCCTGGGGAAAAAAAAAACACATACATAGAGAAAAATATTTTCACATAAACTCTTAAATACAACACCAATTGATTTCCAAGCTCTGTTCAGAAGCCTGAAAATCATGTTGACTTGTGAACAACATAGCAGCTATTGAATTTTTCTTTTTGAAGCACTAACCTAACACTGGACTTTCCCCCCCCCCCCCCCCCCCGTCATGTTGCAGAGGACACAGAGGATTCTGCCTAAGGCTTCAGATGAAACACACATTTTCCCTGTGTTAACAGTAAAGGATAGTATGAAGAGTAAAGGATAGTATGAAGAAGCCAGGAGGAAAGGGACCTGGGGGTGCTGATAGGCAGTAGGCTGAAGATGAGCCAGTAGTGTGCCCAGATGGCCAAGAGAGCCAATGGCATCCTGGCCTGCATCAGGAATAGTGTGGCCAGTAGGGCAAGGGAGGTTATTCTGCCCCTGTACTCGGCACTGGTCAGGCCACACCTTGAGTACTGTGTCCAGTTCTGGGCCCCTCAATTGAAGAGAGATGTTGAGGTGCTGGAGCATGTCCAGAGAAGGGCAACAAACCTGGTGAAGGGCCTGAACACAAACCCTATGAGGAGAGGCTGAAGGAGCTGGGATTGTTTAGCCTGGAGAAGAGGAGGCTCAGGGGTGATCTTATTACTGTCTACAGCTACCTGAAGGGAGGTTGTAGCCAGGTAGGGGTTGGTTTCTTCTCCCGGACAACCAGCAACAGAACAAGGGGACACAGTCTCAAGTTGTACCAGGGGAAATACAGGCTGGATGTTAGGAGGAAGTTCTTGCCAGAGAGAGTGATTGGCATTGGAATGGGCTGCCCAGGGAGGTGGTGGAGGCACCGTCCCTGGACGTGTTCAAGAAAAGCCTGGATGAGGCACTTAGTGCCATGGTCTAGTTGACTGGCTAGGGCTGGGTGCTAGGTTGGACTGGATGATCTTGGAGGTCTCTTCCAACCTGCTTGATTCTATGATTCTAAGAGGTCTAGGAACTTCTAATAGAGTGAAAAAAAAATTTAACCTTGTGTTTTAAGAAAATCAGAGCAGGGCCTTGGAAGAAATGTCCATAAAGTCAAGTCAAGTATTAAGTCTAAAACTTTTCTTCTCCTCTGTAAGCTCTACACTGACAGCAAATCATGTTATGAAGTATAATGATTATTCCAGACTAAGTTTTTATTGTTTTTTTAACTTTTTTCCTAACAAAAGATGGACAATTATGGTTAAATCTTCACTTGCAATCAGACTTACCTGAATTCATAAGAGGAAAAATAACATTCTGTATTTTTACTGCCTATTATTAAGTGCTGGTTTCCAGTTTAGTTTAAATGCCAGTTATCAGGATTCAATTTACCCCCTCCGAGGGGGATGTCTGGTATGGTTCTGAGAATAACAACTGCAATATATTATGTTAATTGAGCACTAATAAGCTTCACAGTGCTTTTGCTTCCAAACAAGAATGGAAATGTTTTTTTTTTTAATAGAGTGCATTAAGCATCTGTCTATACCTGCACCATCTCATTTCTGAATCAGAGAAGGAACAGCAGCACAAAGAATATAAAGAAAACTCAAAAGATCTCACTTCTATTCACAGACTCTTCTTTAAAGCTCAAACCCTGCTTGGGAAAGTAGGAAATCCCACATTGAGATGGCCTCCCCCGTCAGCAGCCTCCAACGAGCTTTAAATAATGAACTTTAAGGCTGTTGTCCCATGTATCATCAATCTTAAAGATGAGGAGGCTCTAGCAGTGAATTTCCTTTCTGTTTAACTTTTAATTGAACTGTATTTCATGCAATTAATGTCAAATGCTGCTTCTGCATTTTGATTGTTCCATTTTACTTACACACAAGAAATGATCCAAGGCATCTTTTGCACTCACTAACATTTGGCAGTAAGCCTGCAGGGTTATGCAGGCTTGAGAGGACTCTCAGGGATAAAAGAGGATTATAATAGTTACCCTAATTAATATTTTGTTATTACAGAGAACGGGGACAATGACCTTTAAAAATGAGCAAGAAGAATTCCATCCTGTGTCCAAAAGAGATGAATATATGCAATTACATGAATTTGCAGTTATGGATTTTGACTGTAAGACATGATGGTCACCTTATGTTTCTCAGTTTGGCATGACAAAAATAAATAAGAAACTTTTAGCTCTGCTTTAGTTTAAAACTTTGCACCAAAATCAACCTCTTTTTGTCCCCAGAACAAACAAAACCATGTGCACGATGGACCCCCAGCTGCAGGGCCATCAGTGACACAGCTGGTGGAGATCTAGGGGGCTGGTAACCACACAACTCCTATTGCATCTTCCTGGGCATCCATCCTCCTGCCTTACTACCTGGTGAGGATAAACAGAGCTACATCACCAGCCTCCATACCATCAACCCTTTTCAATTTGACTTTCCCATCCACAGTGACCTTTTATTAGAGTGAGATCAGTTTCCAGAAGCACGCAACTGCTCCTCTGCTACTGCTCATCCATGAAAATGTTTTTCCAACACCTGCCTGTTCCTTCCCCCACCACCATTAGGCCTGTGTGCAGTTCCTCTACAAAATGCTCTCTCTCTGCAATGGCACTAACATCTTAAAGTGTCACCAGAAAGCTGGCTAAGCATGGCCTCCCCAGCCAGCACCCTCCCCAAAACCAACTTTTCAGGGTGCTTTCTTACCACATCACTTGAGAAAGCTGCCATTAAGTTTCCTAACCTGCAGTTTTCCAGATCATCTCTGAACCATCTTAAAATAATAAAAAATGTTATCTGTTACTGTTATCAGAAACCTTTGAGGGGAAAGAATGTTTACAAACATGTCCTTTCATGATTCACCAACCCCCTTGCAAACAATGAAAGAGAATTCCCTTTCCAGAACTGACAGATATACTTAAAAAGATAAAAGTAACTGTCTCAGTAAGCCAGTAACACAGCTTTTAGGGAAGTGGAAGCATTTCATCTTCCCCCATGGAGACTCTAGGTCATTCGCTTCCAGATCAGAAATTTCAACAGCATTTAACATTCCTGCATGGGATTTCCACAGCAGGAGGTGTTTCGGACATGCCAGATTTGCCCCTCACATGCAGCACAACTGGTAAAGAAGTGCCAAACAAGTCTGCCCCGCATTCCCTTGAAGTGTCAGAAATGGATATGTCTGAAGCATTGTAGTTCTAGACCTATTTCAGCAGTAATTTTATCTTGCTTCAATCAGAGGGGCAGGTAGGAACTACCTGAAGGGACATTGTAGCCAGGTGGGGGTTGGCCTCTTCTCCCACACAACCAGCAATAGAACAAGGGGACACAGTCTCAAGTTGTGCTGGGGGAAGTATAGGCTGGATGTTAGGAGGAAGTTCTTGCAGAGAGAGTGATTTCCCATTGGAATGGGCTGCCCAGGGAGGTGGTGGAGGCACCGTCCCTGGAGGTGTTCAAGAAAAGCCTGGATGAGGCACTTAGTGCCATGGTCTAGTTGACTGGATAGGGCTGGGTGCTAGGTTGGACTGGATGATCTTGGAGGTCTCTTCCAACCTGGTTGATTCTGTGATTCTATATGATTCTATGATGAAGCCACAAGCACCACAGCATGCTCATTAGCCTCGCACTGAAGTTAGGAACATGATTAAAAGCTTTCCAGAACTAAGTGTAGTGATTTCCCCAAATAGGGAAACTGCACACCTCATGCAAAGGGCAAGCTTGTGCTAACTGGAAAGAAAAGGGTAGGAGAAACCTCCTCAAAACCCTCCCTTGCTCCAGTAAGCCATGCTCATGCAGCATCAAAGCAATGCTGGGACATTTTCTACTGAGCTGGGACTGTATGTCAGCATGTTCCTTCTCTAATGTGGAAACGTAACCACCTGTGCACTGCCACAGGTATGCTGGGCACTGGCAAGGATGCATCTTCTTTTACTCATGGCTGATCATTAACACCTCTTGTCTTGCAGCCAGATACTAAAGATACCAGCTTCCATGAAAATAGCCTAGTTTTTATATCCCACATTCATTTAGAAATCACAGGTGATTTTTAAAAACCACAAGGGGAAGTAATTAGATTTAGTAGGTAGCAAAGCTCCTAACTGACTGTAGAGTCCCTTTTTTCAATGCTCTCTAATGCTGCAGGGGAAAAAAAACACCCCTAAAAAAATAACAAACTAAAAAAAGCCCAACCAACATCCCTTTTCCTTCTCACCAGGCACAGAAATAAATAAAACAAAATCAATATTTCCCCAAATGCATGAAATTAAATACGTGCTTGCTGGCATGTGCTGTGAGGGTGTCACTCAGGAAAGCATTTCAATGCATATGCTTGCATTTAAAGAGTTACGTAAGACTTAGGAGCAGGTTTAACATCAAGCATGTGTGCCTGTTCTGCTGCACAGGGGAGGTGTGGTAAACCAAGGTCTCAGGAGCTGAAGCCCCCTGGGGGTGGAGGGCTGAGCAGTGAGGAAAGCCAAGCATGCCTGGCCCCTGCAGAGCCGCTCAGCGCTTTTCATGGCTGCTCCCCCACGCTTCACAGGAAACACGCACATCACTGCGCTTCAGCTGCGCTTGCCAAAAACACTCTTCTGTGGCCATGTGGTGGTTCTTCCTCTACAAGGAAGAACAGCTGATACCTCCTCGTCTCACAATAACTCATACCCCTTTAAATCAAGTTGACTGAAATACATAAATCCCTCTTCATTCTCATGCCTGTGGACAGGTTAGCAGATGTTTTCAACATCCAAGATGAAACCATAAAAGATGAGACAAACATGGATCTCTGGAGGTTCGTAGGAGGCTTGATGCAGGAGGGGAGCTGCCTTCAGCTGTGCACCTGCATTGCTGCTCCACACAGGCCTGGACCCCAGGATGGGAATGTTATTTCATTTCATAGAATCAACCAGATTGGAAGAGACCTCCAAGATCATCCAGTCCAACCTAGCACCCAGCCCTATCCAATCAACTAGACCATGGCACTAAGTGCCTCATCCAGACTTTTCTTGAAGACCCCCAGGGACGGTGCCTCTACCACCTCCCTGGGCAGCCCATTCCAATGGCAAATCACTCTCTCTGTGAAGAACTTCTTCCTAATATCCAGCCTATACCTACCCTGGCACCAAAAACAAGCTCCCAGCTCCCTCACACTCACTTCTGACTTCTAGGCTGTGTCTTTGGATGCCAGTGATTAGATAGGAAGAAAGAAAAAAAGTGACCTCAGTTTCAGCTTTGAAATTAACTGAAAAAAAATAATGTACAAAGTATGATCCATGTATGTAAAAAAACTTCAGACTGGTTGGACCCCTCCAAGTGAATCTCCAGTTCCAGGTAATGCTTTTTATCCAGGTATTCACAGACCAATTGCACCTGGAAGCCCAGAGAGAAATCTGGAGCTGGCATGCACATTGCTGTGCAAACACACCATTAAAGGCCTGACAAAGAGTTGGCAACTGCAAGCACACACAGCTAGAGGAAGGCACGACTGGAGGGGGGCTGCAGCAGTGACGCCAACTGCCTGCCGATCAGAGATGGTGGGGGCATAGGCAGGCTGAGGCATCCGCCTCCTGCCTGCAGATGGAAACATCCCCCTCATCCCTCTTCATTTTTTCATCTCAATTACTCTTGCCAGTGAATTTTGTCCTGATAAAAGTTGTTTGCTCTGAACATCTACAGAACAAAACCCCAGAAAGGCCACTGGAGAGACTGTCCTTGCCTCCTCCAGTGGAGGACCTGCAGGACCATCTTTGCAGATACTGTTTGCAGACTGAGGAAATGAACTAGGAGTGGGGATGGTTTCTGCTCATTGAGAGGAAGAGGGAGTGGGACCGCTGCTATACTCTCTCCATGTGTGCACAACAGCGCTGGGTAGCCACTGACTCAGACAATGCTCCCTCATTAGGGAGAGGGGTGACAAGTGTGTCTGTCATCCTTCTGTTACTATTTCCAAATGAACTCAATTAGGTTAATTAATTTTTTTCAGTGCAACGAAAATGGCTGAAGCACTGAGAACAAAAAAAACATAGCACTGCTCCTCCTTCTCCAACCTAGATCTGAAGATTGTTTGCTTTTGAAACAAAATAATGCTCAAAGCATTAACTTTAAGAGAAGTGTCTTTCTGTGTGGCTGCTGAATTGGAAAAGTCACACCCACTCTTCTCCCTTCACCCAAGTATGATTTATGCAAAGCAACATACTTTCCTAAAAGAGGAATTGCTGTCACACTTCTGTAATCTCAATCAATTATGGATACTTCAAAAAAATACAATGAGCTTACATTTAATCACTATAAATGAGTACAAGAAAGGTTATGTTATGTGATTTGGATACATGAAGATACAGGCATAGAATTTTCATTGGGACTAAACCTTCTTTTGAAGGATTCTGGTAAGTAATTTGCATAAAAAGACAATTTCATAATTGACTATTTCTAGCTTGTCTCCTGATGTAGTCTTTTAAATCAGACAGGATGCTAATTCCTTAATAGTTTTGTGTATGTGCCTGTGTGTTTTGCCTGGCATACAGATTTTGTAGATGGTGGAGAAAGAAGAAAAGCTTTCTGTTTTGTTCAGTCTGCCACTGATCAGAGAAAAAGGTAGTCAAAGAGTAATAAAAATAGAATCATAGAATCAAACAGGTTGGAAAGAGACCTCCAAGATCATCCAGTCCAACCTAGCACCCAGCCCTAGCCAGTCAACTAGATCATGGCACCAAGTGCCTCATCCAGGCTTTTCTTTAAGACCTCAAGGGATGGTGCCTCCACCACCTCCCTGGGCAGCCCATTCCAATGGGAAATCACTCTCTCTGGCAAGAACTTCCTCCTAACATCCAGCCTATACATCCCTTGGCACAACTTGAGACTGTGTCCCCTTGTTCCATTGCTGTTTGTCCGGGAGAAGAGGCCACCCCCCAACTGGCTACAACCTCACTTTAGGTGGATGTAGACAGCAATGAGGTCAGCCCTGAGCCTCCTCTTCTCCAGGCTAAACAATCCCAGCTCCCTCAGCCTCTCCTCATAGGGTTTGTGTTCCAGGCCTTTGACCAGCTTTGTTGCCCTTCTCTGGACACGTTCCAGCACCTCAACATCCTTCTTGAATTGAGTGGACCAGAACTGGACACAGGACTCAAGGTGTGGCCTGAGCAGTGTTGAGTACAGGGGCAGAATAACCTCCCTTGTCCTACTGGCCACACTGTTCCTGATACAGGCCAGGATGCCATTGGCTCTATTGGCCACTTGGGCACACTGCTGGCCAAGATACATGATAAATCTTTAAATACTATTAACTTAAATCTATTTCATTGCCACTTTATTCTTTTTTATGTTAATGGCTTGATGACTGTACCCAGCAAAACCAAACACATTGAACAGTTCTTCTGAGTCACAGAATCACAGAATATATCTGTTTGGAAAAAATCTCAAAGATCTTCCAGTCCAACCCTTGACCCAGCACTGAAGGGTCAACACTAAACCATGTCCCTGTATGTCAGGTCCACTCACCACTTGAACACTCCCAGGGACAACAACTCCACCACTGCCCTGGGCATGATCTGCAGTGCATGAAAAATGTATTCTCTAGAAAAAAAAACTATCATCTTTTACTGATGCACTAAAAAGAATCAAGAAAACAGGAGAGGGTGCCTTCTGTTTGTAAACTGCTTTTTGTTCTCTTATTAATGAAATAACAGATGTGAGAAGTTCAAATGCAAACAAACCCAGGAAGTTTTAACTGAGAAGCGCAAATACCCTTGACATACCTGCAAAATGGCAATGTCTGACCTCTTCCCAGATGAGAGGTTCACTGTGACATGCTATGCATGAGACCCAGGCTTAAAAGATATTTAATGCTTCAAGAGACCTTTCATGCTGGTCAGAAGTTGCATACTCTTAATGCAGAAACTGAGTGAGCTCAGCTAGGTGCTAGGTCTCTCTTTCACCTCCTAACAAAGCTTTGTGCAAACATTAATCTCTACTCACATCACACATGTTCAAAGTCAACATCCTCATCATCCCTGATACCAATGCCTTCTTGTGCCTTGCTCCCACTTACACCAGGCCATCCAGAAACCCGATACTCTTGTTGAGACATAGGTGCCTGGAATTACCCTCCATCTGGCTGCAGCACAGTCAGCCACAAGAGTGAAGATAGGTTTTATCTTTTTGTCCCAGGTGTCTCGTAACAGTCACTGAATGGGCTCTTACAAGACTCCTACAATACAGCTAAGCAGCATTATTGCATTGTTTCAGATTTAGAAGAAGCCATGTAAAAAACCCTAACCTTTAGAAGTGACTTCTGTTTTGATGCCTGCAGGCTCTGAATTGCCTCTGGAGACTCCAGTGAACCTATACGGATCACCCAAGCTACTGATCAACTCAGGTCACATGCCTAAAATTGGGATGTGAGTATTCTCTGCTGGAGATAGTTTCAAAGGAATTGACCAGGATTGTAGAAGCTTCTCCAGGTGACACCATGAAATAAATCAGGAAAAACAGACAGTGTTTACGTGGGCACATCTAAACTACGGTGTCTGGGAAATTTTCCCTGCTCCTACTCCCAATGTATATGCTGGCCACATCCCAGCTTAATGTCAGGGTAAGTGCTAAGTCCTGCTGTCTCCTCTCCAGGTCCTGTTTTCAACTGGAGGAAAACTTTGGTAACTCTGGAATCCCAAGATATGCTGTAACACACTGAGTGATCAGGACTGCAGCAAACCCTAGTGAGTTTTGGCATCAATTAAATAATTTGAGGCTCCAGACTCATAGGAAATTGAAAAAACTCAGCAGCCAGGAAGCTTATAAAGGTCTTTATCAACCCAGACACCTCTTCTGCTCTGCCATTTTTCAATCTTACCCTCTTACAATGCACATTATTGTTTTTTACTTATTAATACCTCTCCTCTTTATTTAAGGATCAAACATTCTGGGCTTTAGTGAAGGCTGTAGCTCCTTTTATTTTACACACAGGAGGTCCCAACAACTCTGTGGCCAGGGCCAGCTGTGGTTCACAGGCATTTTCGTTTCTAGTCTCAAAGGTGGATGAAATAGTCTACAAAGAGTTCCTAAAACCACCCATTACAAGGTCAGCCATTTGTTTCACCATTCAATACTTTTCTGGCAATTGATGCCTCTATCCACAGCATGTCTGACAATAAGTAAAGTATCTCACCAGCAGCTCGCTCATGCTGCCTACCTACAGCCTGATGCTCATTCACAGAAGCTTTCCTGTACATAAGCTTAATCATAGAATCAACCAGGTTGGAAAAGACTTCCAAGATCGTCCAGTCTAAACTATCACCCAGCCCTATCCAATCAACTAGACCATGGCACTATGTGCATAAAGCACCAATACAAAGAAAATCAGATGCTGCACAATTTCTTTTCCTTCACTGGGTCTCAATCTTAGTGGTTTGGGTTTTTTGGGGTTTGGTTGGTTGGTTGGTTTTTTTTCTGAGCTGCTTTCTAGGTCCAGAATAACTAAAGACAATATGGACATTAACAACCTGTCACAACACTTGTAACATGACATGTGGCTGATTTCCTCATGGCAATTTATTACCTGCCAAAAAGAATCTCACTGTTGAAAAGCAATGTGGTGCTCTGGTGCTGCAGACCAAATGAGCATGGGACAGCTTTTGAAACCAGTATTTTAGATCTCACTTTGTAGTAAACTAGTGAAGCACAGGTGAAGAATTCAGAGTTCTAGAAAAATTGCCTTTCAGTATCTGCTAATAAAGAGATGAAGTCAAGGTTCTCCTTAGGCTTTGAAACCATCAGTGGAAAAACAAACAAACAAAAAAACCCCAACCTAGTTCAAAGTCAGACTTCTGTTGCTCTACTTGTTGCAGAAAAGTACAGCACACTTGCAGTTATTAATGTTTTAATGGACTGTGTCCCATGTTCTATTTTATCATGAGTGCACTCCCCACAAAGGAAACATGGTGAAAAGATCAGGGGACCTAGAGAAACTCATGAGTATGAGGCTCTCAAACGCCTGGAAGAGTACTGCCACAACAGTGCATGACCAGCAGCTCCCTCTTATCCATATTCCTCTGCAAGCACCCAGGATGTTATGACAAATGCTAATAAACCATTTCACATTTTTTTCACTCAAAAGATTCTTACTCAAAAGTCTTCAGCCTGCTTCACCCTGCAACGTTCATCAATGCTAAAACCAGGAGGAGACACTGAGAAGTTCAATTTTCTGTCTTGTGCAAAACCATGAACAAGTACAGAATCCTGCACTGAGGACAAACCTGATGGACCCCTTGCAACCAGACAGACCCAGAGCTCATCTCCTCCTTCCCTCCCGCTCCACTGCTACATCTCTGTGTGTGCTTTGGAAAGTTCTTTCACTCCTGTGTGTCTCACTTACCCAATGTGGTGGAGGGCCACATAGGCCCAAATAGGCTTACATATGCCTACGCTTGCCTGGACATGTTTTCCCGCCCAAACATGCTTTTCTGCCCAAACCAGAGGTAAACACATTGAACAGACAAAAGTGGCACAATAGGCCTGGTGCCATAAAGTTTGGCCTGCCCAGGTTATATGACGTAAACAGGCTGCATAAGCCCAGGCGCTTAGCGTGTGGCCCACCCATGGTATGCCCATATTTGGGGGCACTAGACTTGTGGACCCTTCCTAATTTGGTGTGTTTTGGCTGACTGCCAGAAGCTTATTGGACAATATTGTGGCCAAAGGACCATCAATCTCAGCCCATGTCTGATAAATAGGGCGATCCAGGCAAACAAGGTGCTCTTGCCACTCCTGCCACTCACCTCTCCCTGCCTGCCTGCTGCCTGGGGCCACTGCCTTTGTTCGCTTTACATGACCCTCTGTGCCACGACACTCTGCCCCGATCCAGTGGATGATGGAACGAGGCGTTCCCGGCCACCGCCGCTCCAGCTCGCTGCATCAGCCCGATCGTGTCCATGGAATCTTCTCAGACAGTGTGCCCCAAATCCGAACTGAGCTATTAGCTCCACACGAAATCAACCCCGTGGCTTTCACTATATACATTTTGGGACCACAGTGTGAAAAACACATGTTTGATCCGATCAATTCGTGGCAAGAGGTCACAGACAGGGAGGAAGGGGGATTTTGAATGGAGCTGCATTCCTCCTTGCACCACCTTTTTGCATGAGCAAACAGAGGAATACAAAGGAGTTTGGAGTTCATGGAAAGGACACTTGAGGAAGACCCCTTACTTTATTGCTGAAGACCACCAGAGGCACCACCGGATAAAAAGAGACATGCATGGAAGAGACACCTCCCATTCCTAAAACTGATAAGGCAAACCTACCCTTTTCTTACAATTAGTAATGAATATGCAATAGAACAGGGTATAAAAAGAGCAAACTGAAGATTAAGTGTGTGCATTAGGGTAGAGCGGAGTATCCTCGCGCACCCAGGCCTGTACATTGCTTGATTCCTGCAACTCTACTAAGAGCCTTATTTTCGCATGCACCTAAGTTTATGCCTGTTATTTATGACAACGGATACTGAGGCTTCCACTTAGTGAGTATTCGAAGTCTCTTGATTCAAGCTGCTGGGGAATTTTACTAACTTTACCAGTGGCACTTTTATGTCACAAGATTCTCTAACCAGGACATTCCTAAAACCTCTACCAAGTTGCTTCATTCGGCTGTAAATAGACATTCTGTGAAATAGTTTCATTCACCATGTACAAAGAATGTGTGTGGGTTAGCTGTACAGAAGTTTGGGGGAGGGAGGGGGGAAATTCTCTTTGTATATATTAATAAATAATTTAATAACCTTCAAATCGGCCTCATATCTCACCCCAAATGCAGACTCAAACCCCTCTATAACACCCCTAAAGCTTTTGCCTGTGTTTGGTCTGGAAGTTTTTCGAGACAGAAACCGCTCATGCCAGAACAGTGCTTCATTCTGAATACCAAAAATGACCACAAGGTGTTTGCCAGCTACAATATATGGATCTCTGTGTTCTGAAGCTTTTCCTTGCTAGGATTTACACTCATTTCAAATTCTGGGCTGCACGGGTCTGAAAAACCGATCAGCAAATCTGCTGCTGCAGCAGGAGATCACCCCATTGCCAGCATTTCCCCAAGAACAAACGTGAGCCTGGCAGGGCGACCAAGGAGGCAGGAGCTGTGTTTTGTGGAGAGCGTGGGAGTTATAATCTCACTCATTTATGGGACACTAACTGCCTGGCAAGGCACAACAGAATTCCCACCGAGGTCATCAGAGACACTGTTTATCAGTCTGCTTTGCACAAATACCATTAATAAATAGGAGACTGCAATGTTTATTGAGAAAAACATGAGGCACATGACAGAGCCATAAGAGTACCATTTAAGATCTGCTGCCAGGCCTACAAATAGAGGGGACTTGATGAAACAGGTATTCCTGAGAGAGGAATAGTAATTAAATATAATGGAGAGAAAGATGCAGGGATAGACTGGCACAATCTGTGATCTGCACTGCTTGAATTGCTTCCACGTGACCACGTTTTATATGTAGCTTTCAATACATTGATCTCTGAGCCTAGATTTTACCTCCTTATCCTCTCTTTGTCCATTGAGCACATAAGAAAGACTTTTAGCATGTTCCACGCAGTAAACCTGTGAAAAAGCAGTTACCGTGGCAACTCAGTATTTCTTTTCTGTATAAAGTAGAAGGACTGGAGCAGAGGAAGGCCAAAATTCCACACTGACTTCGAAGCCGCTCTTTGTTCCTATTACAATGTTTTATAGCAATCAAAATATTTTACTGTGATTAAGCAAACCTCTTTCATATATGTGTTTTAAAACCCTTTAAGAAAACACAGCTCTCCTGGTAAACCACTACTACAGATGTAGCTTGTCACGCACTGAAGACGTTATCCCAAAGGAAGCATCTCAAGAGATGCTGTGACAACACCTGTGACGAAGCATGTGAAAGTGCAATAGGTCACCGCATGCCACCACAGGAGTTCAGTATTGCAGATTGATTTTGTAATACCAAGGCACTTCACAGTCAGACTCCCACATGGCTCTCTACTAGAGTACAAACCTCGACCCACTAAGCTGGGTCATAGTTGTATTTTCTGTAGGTATAAAACCAGAGGCTCTGTTTCAGTAACCAGTACTATGCTCTTGCCCTGCCATTTATCACAGATTATTTTATGTTCACATACATGAAAGGCTTCACAGTTTATTATTTCCCAGCAAACTGCGCCTTAATTCAGGACATCCTCCCATTTGCACTGACATCAGAGAGATATACTTCAGAAGTCACAAGTAGCCTGACCTTTCAGTCAGGCTACTTGACACAAATTCTTTGGCCCCTTCATGCTGCTACAATTAGCCACGGGCTACACACAGAGAAAACATGAGCAGAACTAGGGCCTTGAATGCGCTATGGAGCAGAGATTCTGTAAGCAAAACTCTGCCTAAGGTAGGCAGCATCTGTGGCCCACACACTGCACAGAGCCCAACAGGTCCAAAGCAAATAAACAGATGTGCACCAAGGTGGCCTAAACATCTGCTAGGACCATTTGTCAAGGCTTTCTGATATAAAGCATTTCAGCAGGGAGAAAGGAACAAACCAGGAGGAAAATAGAATTTGTCCAGGGAAAACCACATAAATGGTAGACATGCAACTAGTAAAACGGCAACCTCTCTTTCTCTCTCCTGTTTTTCATGTGATTAACACAGGTATAACTATTTTTATGTACAGGACACAACACTCACCTGGGAGTGCAGAGATCCCACTTTATAATTTTGACTGAGGAACTTAAGAGTTTGGTGTCCTTCAGCAACATAGAATCATAGAATCAACCAGGTTGGAAGATCTTGGGATCATCCAGTCCAAGCTATACCCCAGCCCTAGCCAGTCAACTAGACCATGGCACTAAATGCCTCATCCAGGCTTTTCTTCAACACCTCCAGGGATGGTGACTCCACCACCTCCCTGGGCAGCCCATTCCAATGGCAAATCACTCTTTCTGGCAAGAACTTCCTCCTAACATCCAGCCTATACTTCCCTCAGCACAACTTGAGACTGTGTCCCCTTGTTCTGTTGCTGGTTGTCTGGGAGAAGAGACCAATCCCCACCTGGCTACAACCTCCCTTCATGACCCTGGTACCTCCACTGCTCCGTGAAGCATTATGCCGCAGCAGCAACACTGTGCCAGCTGAGCATCTAAGCAAAACATCTAGGACAGGCCTATGAAGCCATCCCAACTATTGATTTTGATTTTCCCTACTGTGGCGTATTTTCCACAAGGCTGAAGCCCATGCCAATGGTCAGCACTGCCCAGCTCTGCATACTCATATCCGTGTGCTGCGACAACTGACCAACCGACTCCTGTGCATGCTGCACTTGTCCTGAACTCCCTTCCAAGGGAAATCACTAAGTCATCTTTTATTATCAGTAACAGCTGAGTTTCCTGTGGTGCTGGTAGTGTGGAAACACAACCTCTGTTTCACAACATTAAAAACACATTTTCCAATCAGAATGGAGTAGAAAGAGAGAGGCAGTAGGTTACACATATATCCCACTGAAGGCAGTTGAGTCTCAGAAAGGGACAGGTAACTATGGAGGCATTGCCGTCTTAGGGGAAAAAGACACTGCTTTTTGGGGGGGCTGTGATATAAATTGGATGGATATAGCAAGTACTTGGCTGTGAGATGACTAACTTTTTTCACCTGCTGAAATGGTCCTGCTGTGACGTGCTACAGCACTTCATGTACAGATGGAAATCAAAGCTCTGGCATTTTCTCCATTATTGAGGCAATCTAATAGTGTTCCCAGTGAACCCAGCAGTTCTGTGGTGTTATTAAGCTGAGGCCCACTGCTGATCTCACTAAGACTGGTATCAGAGCAGAGTCATTTCTGTTTTACTGCAGAACTCCATTTTAATTTTATTTAGGGAGGCAGCATGATCTCATAGGCAAGGCATCGGGAGATCTGGGTTGTGTTCCCAGCCATGCCATGTGATCACAGGCAAAACATGAAAGTGCTCTGTGCTTTACTCTTTTTTTCCTTTATTCCTTTAATTATCTAAGACAAGCTGGAAATGATCATTATTTACTGCCACAAAGTGCTCTGAGATCAGTGAATGATAAACTCTAAAGAAATGCTAAGTGGTACCAATGAAGTGTGTGATTTTATATTAGAATGACTTAAATCAGCACTAACACCAGAGTCACCAACGTAATGCAAAATCAAGCCTCAAGGTGATCTGAATTGGTAGTAAAGTTCCTGGATACAGCATATGACCCAGTGAAAGCACAATTTAGTCCTCAACAAGCAGATGATGTAATGGTATAATAGGCTTTGACAAGGAAGACAAAGCGATACAGACTCTCTCTTCACTGAGAGTCATTGGACACTGGAATGGGCTGCCCGGGGAGGTGGTGGAGTCGCCGTCCCTGGAGCTGTTCAAGGCAGGATTGGACATGGCACTTGGTGCCATGGTCTAGCCTTGAGCTCTGTGGTAAAGGGTTGGACTTGATGATCTATGAGGTCTCTCCCAACCTTGGTGATACTGTGATACTGTGAAATAAAACAAGTTCAACTTATTTTGTTCCTATTGTGTCAATTTTCCTTCCCATTTACAATTACATTCTCTTGCACACATATTCTATATCTTTCTGTTACTATTAAGCTTTGTCTTAGTCTTCTGGCCTGCTCCTTTCCTCCACTTCCTAAGTTCATGCCGTGCATGAAATTGTCTCACTCATTTTGAGTAAGATTCACTCTTTTTTTGCTTAGCACTCTGCTCCACAGTAGACAACTATTCCTAAAGCAGGGACATTTAGCTTGTGTTTCAAAATACTTCAGCTCTTAGATCATCTTTTTCTTCTTTTCCATTTCTTTTTTTTTTTTCTTTTTATTGAATTTCATCAACACCACAAGATTGGTACCTGAGCTTTAAAAGCAGCTGATTCACAACGTGCTACCCCACCATGCACAAGACAAATGGTAGTTCTTTGTCTGGTTTATTCCTCATTAATCTGAATTCTATGAGAAAGTCAGAAATTGAATGAGCATTGTTGGCTGTACCTCTGTGCTAGTTTGAGCCTAGCTGTGATATTCTAGTGAGAGGAATTAGATTATAGGATGTGAAAGGGAAACAATGGTGATGTCTACTTCATTCAAAGGCTTGATGAGACGTAGAAGAACAAGAACATAAACACAGATAAGGAAGTCTGTCTCTGGCTTTTGGGCTGCACCTCTCTCTCTAACCTAACTTGCTGACCAATCCTTCTGCTTCCTAACCCCTCTGGCTGACCCTCCAAACTCACCTGGAGTCTGAGGCAAAGTCTAGGTTAAGGTAGAGGGATGGGAAGAAGGTGGAAGGGTGACTGGGAGCCCCTCCTGAGGACTCTGGTTTTTGGGAGGGGTGTTGTGTTTCTGTGCTACTTTTTAACTTGTATATTTCTGTCTATAGCTGTATATAGTGTAAATATCTGCTTGTCTATCATGCTAAGCTGTAAATATAGCTTCATTCTTCCAATTCCCACATCGACTGAGTCTAGCCTGGGAGATTTTCTTGGGGGGGGGGGGGAACACCCAAACCATCACAATCTCCAATCTTATTTAATCCTCAGAATAGCATCACTCCACCTATTACTAATAAGCAAACTCCCAGCATCATATCACTTTGGTGATCTGAAAACTTCAAAGAAAAAAACATTTCTGTCTCAGGCATTTACAGACCCTGAATAGCTAAGCCAACTCTATGACAAGAAATGCCTGTTGCAATAACTAACCCTGGTAATTAGGCAAAATCAGTTTTGAAAAATAAGCAAGTTGTTACTTAGAACCAATACTGTTCATAAGACAGATCATGTGAGGAGCATTTTTGTGCCTCTGATCACCACTCTTCCCCCATGAATAGAAGAGACTATTAGGTGAAAGATATTATAGCAATTATAACTAGTTAGGATTTCTTCAACACTTCAATCCATGCTGACTGCTGCAAACATGCTGGAAACTTTTGTTATTAATACCTGCATTTTTTGGGGGGGAGGAGGTGTCTCTAGTTGCACCTCTTTCTTTCCATTATATGCAAAATGCTTTTTGAAGCCCCAGGTTTAAGAAAAACAGATGGTAAAGCAGATACTGCAGTACCTTTATGTTATCTTTCTTCTGTTCTGTACTTCACCTTAATACCTATGGAGCTTTCTGGGATCAAAGACAGCTCTTCCCATCTTTCTAGAGAGGGAAAGATGATTGAGAACTACTGAACAGATAATCCATCAGCCACAACTTCTGACTGGATGGTGGGATACAGTATCACAGTATTATCAGGGTTGGAAGAGACCTCAGAGATCATCAAGTCCAACCCTTTACCACAGTGCCCAAGGCTAGACCATGGCACCAAGTGCCACGTCCAACCTTGCCTTGAACAGCCCCAGGGATGGCGACTCCACCACCTCCCCAGGCAGCCCATTCCAGTGTCCAATGACTCTCTCCGTGAAGAACTTTCTCCTCACCTCGAGCCTAAATCTCCCCTGGCGCAGCCTGAGGCTGTGTCCTCTCGTGGCCAGGTCGACAGCAGGATTCAGCACAAGCTCTACATGTCAGACTAGCATCAAATGCAGTAAGACTCAGCTTAGAGAAGAAAACAGTTGTTTTAACTCTTTACTGTGTTATCTCACTTATTGCGAGCCTAGCAGCCACTAAAATATCCTTTTAGTGAAAAGGAGGTTAAAATCTTCCTGGTTTTCTGGTTTGGGTAGCAAGTGTTTGGTTTGTGAAAATCAGGTTAGGAAATTTTCATCTTAACCTCTTAATTTCCAATGTTTTGGGTTTTCTGAGAGGGCAGGTGAGAGAGTTGGGGTTGTTCAGTCTGGAGAGGAGAAAACTCTGAGGAGACCTTCTTGTGGCCTTCCAGCATCTGAAGGGGGCTACAAGAAAGCTGGGGAGTGACCATGTTGACTGGATAGGGCTGGGTGCTAGGTTGGACTGGATGATCTTGGAGTTCTCTTCCAACCTGGCTGATTCTATGATTCAAGTTCATTCACCCAACGAGTGTGTAGAAAGTTCTGCTTATCTAGCCAGGTAGCACTAGTGACAACGAGTACAGACCACTTTAAAACATTGCAAGTGAGACTGCTCTGCTTGATTTTGAGAAAGAATCAAAAGCATTTTCAGCTTGCCATTGCAAAAGTAGATTTACTAAAAAAGTCAAAGTGTTAGTAACACTAGAAAGTGAAGGTACATTTCCATAACCAAAACATGATTGAGTTGTTACAGCTCAGCAATTTACTGCCCATCCACTGAGTTGCAATAACTATGTGCACTTTAAACTCACTTCAGCACTGAAATAAAATACATTTAGTGCAAATGTGCTTCAGGGGATATCTATCTGCAGCAGTTTCACAGAGGTTTAAACCCACCACATTAGTGACTGGAGTAAGCTAGGAGCACACTAAGAGTTTAGCGTGTTTTACCCGATAAACTAGAATTTGTTAAACCACAGCTACTTGACTGCTTCTAGCATTGCAAATCCACCACTACTTTGTTAGCTGAAAGGCTACATGCTCTCGGTGATGCTGGCTCAAATTAAAACTGCTGCTGATTCAGAAACAGTCAAGACTGTCAGTCAGATAGACCAAAAGCTTCTGAGATAGCTGCCCTACAGGATGCGTAGCGTAATCAGACACTGGAACCAATTATAGGATCATGTCAGTCACAGTTCTTTAGGTTTCTTTCAAACACATATATCTCAAATTTTGAAAACAAAACATGTTTCTGCATGTATTTTTAGAAATTAGTGGTCCACTTCATGGGGTGTCTTAATGCCCTACTACACAAATCTACACGTTAATCATTTCTGAATCATTCCCTGGAATACCGTACACAAGATAAATATTCAACTCCTTCCACTGACATTACAGACTGGACACTTTAATGTTCCTAACAAATAATTAAAGCCACAAACAGTGGGGAAGAGACTGAAATAGTTAATGATATCTGATCACTTTCAGCCACAGCCACTGCAAGGATAAATCTGCTAAGGGAAAGGAAAATGTGACAATGCAAGAATGCAACCAGGTGACTAAAAGCTTGAGAAACTTGTTCCCTTGGTATTATGTGACAGTGGTGACATGTGCCACCTCCTGTCTATGTGGAGAAAGATCTTCCAACAGACTAGAACATTTTTCTGTAGTCTCAAAGCATGTAAGTGGAGAAAAAGGAATATTGGAAGACATATCCCTTTTTTCGACATCAGTAACTGTAAAGGAAATAATTAAGCCATAGGAATTTGCCCAATCATCGTTAGGGTTTTAAAGCATAATTATGACCTTTTCCAGTGAATTCACAGGGACAAACTTAGAAGCAGGCTAGAGAAGCCTGCTGCACTGGCAGGCATGAGAGATTTGGGCACAATTGAGTTTCTCTTCCAGCAAAGTTCCAGGAGGTCTGAGAGCAAAGCTCTGTGTCCTGGGTTAGGGTGGATCCCTCCCCCGGCAGAACAAACTCACCACAACATGGATTTTTTGGAAAGTCAGGGAAGGATAAAATTGTATTTCTTATAGTTTAAGTATAACAGTACAAAGAGAAATAAACTACCTGCGAAAAAATAATCTAATAACCTTAAGGAAGATGGGGAAGGGGTCAAGTGGCAGCAAAGCAGCAAAAGCAGCAGCAGGGGAAGATAGCAGGCAGGTGCAGCTCAAGCAGCAGAAGCCAGCAAGGGGAAAGAACAAGCTGTGCTTCTAGACATAAAGCTCTTGGTGCTCCAATGAAATTATATTAACTTATCCATTGTTGCCTTTATATGGCCTATCCCTGGAATGTTCACCTCTCCCCTAGGTCTGAGCTAGAAAATCAGCTCAAATGGCCACACTCTGCATCTCCTGGTGTGCAGAGATCCCAAGCCTAGAAGCCTAGGAGGGATGTGTTTGCAGAACTGTGGTTGCATAGAAGCTTTGCACTAGTCCCCCTCATCACACTTCTGCCATCATGACTTTGGACTGGCTGAGCAGTCCCAGACACCAACTTTCTTCAAAAATCTTTCATACCTACAGTACCTAAAGTTCCACCACCACCACAGCTTGGACACTTGTCTGCTGCAATCAGAGCAGCACACTGTCAACTTCTCTTCAAGCTCTTTCCAGTCCAGAGAGCCAGAGCAGTACTCATAGCGATTTTCCCATCACTGTTAATCTGCAGATTATCCAACTGCATTTTATCAAGACAGAAAGAAGAAACTAATAATAAAGCACAGCACTTAGGAACACTAATTGCAAATTACTCTTAAATAATACATCAGCCCTTTCTTAATTATGGCATCTTACACTCTCCTCTGAGAAGCAGAGCATTCACTAATGTATTTTCCCAATCATTAGTACAAAGTTTCAGGGAAAGGGTAGAGTACTGGCTGTTCTCTGCCCTGACCTGCTCTCAGCCTGAATTTCCCTGAATGTCCATGAAGCTTTTATATCTTTTTTTTTTCCTTTCTGAATTACAAAAAAAAATATTTTAAAGATATATTTCTTGAACCAAGACTCACTCACTAATGTGTATTTCTGAAGGAAAGGCTACACCAGGAATCTGGTTTGGCCAAACAAGTTACTAGATTTTGTATTTCCTATTAAATCCCAGGGGTTTTTGAGGCTGAACCACTCTAAATTCTGCCAATTTCATCTTCCCACTTACTTTACTATGCCAAAATCTTTGTTGCCATTTTCTCCATTTAATCTGCCATTTTCCTCAATACCTGCAGGAGGAACTGAAAGGTTGGAGCATGCGTTGCCACCCCAGTTCTGCACATGCCCATTGCCAGAGTTTTCAAAAGGCATCCATGCCTCTGAGCTCCCCAGTGTTCTCTCATCAAACGTGAGGATGGCAAATTCTCAGTGGTGTTAAGCCCTAAACATCTGTGCCAGCCTCTGGCTCCAGAACTGCAAACCAAGCACACAGCACATCAACTTCTGCACCCAAAGCAAGCAATCACCTTTGGAAGTTTAAAAAAAGAAAAGGAAAATTATTTTGCCAGCACTCTCCATTAGGCCAGTGGTAGACCTAAAATCTGAGCTCAGCTCTTTTTGTTTTTATCCTTTTGATGTTACTGCATCTTGGGAGTACTGCACTCAAAGACCACTATTTTGTATCTCCACATAACTCAGAACATTGGCAACTAGATGTTAATTTTATTCCATTGTCTCATGTTTCCATCAGGCTCCAAATAAATCACAGTATCATCAGGGTTGGAAGAGACCTCACAGATCATCAAGTCCAACCCTTTACCACAGAGCTCAAGGCTAGACCATGGCACCAAGTGCCACGTCCAATCCTGCCTTGAACTGCCCCAGGGACGGCGACTTCACCACCTCCCTGGGCAGCCCATTCCAGTGTCCAATGACTCTCTCAGTGAAGAACTTTCTCCTCACCTCAAGCCTAAATTTCCCCTGGCACAGCCTGAGGCTGTGTCCTCTCGTTCTGGTGCTGGCCACCTGAGAGAAGAGAGCAACCTCCTCCTGGCCACAACCACCCCTCAGGTAGTTGTAGACAGCAATAAGGTCACCCCTGAGCCTCCTCTTCTCCAGGCTAAACAATCCCAGCTCCCTCAGACTCTCCTTGTAGGGCTTGTGCTCAAGGCCTCTCACCAGCCTCGTCGCCCTTCTCTGGACACGCTCAAGCATCTCAGTGTCCCTCCTAAACTGGGGGGCCCAGAACTGAACACAGTACTCAAGGTGTGGTCTAACCAGTGCAGAGTACAGGGGCAGAATGACCTCCCTGCTCCTGCTGACCACACCATTCCTGATGCAGGCCATGTTTAGTACATAGATCTGACATATAAATAAAATGCAGAGTAGCTCCAAACCTGCTGATATCTATAAGCAACACAGTCTTGCTATGGGATCTTCAGGCAGCTGTATTTAGTCAGCCAGCTCTCTCACCTGTAGCCCCATGACAGTAGCATCAAACTAATAATCTAAGCAAGACATCCTTCTTGCTCCAGTCAATTAATCACATATCAGTCTGTACCTGACAGGAGCGAATTTAAGATTATTGCTCTGAGCTACCTGTTTTCCTTACCTCAGAGAAACCAAACTATTAATAACCAAAGGAAAAGAAAAATAAACAACTTCAACTTCACTGAAAATCAGCATGGGTCTTGAAAGAGATTTTTCAGCCTGTACTTCACAGAACATGCATTCTCTTACTGACAAAACATAAAGATGGTCTTGTAGGTTCTCAGATGCATTGGCCTGTGAATCTCCTTGCCCTAACACAACTTAGAGCTGAACAAAGGATAATTTCTCTTCTTTTGTTTGAGTTCATCATTGGACTGAAAAGCTTTTCAATTTTTTCAAGGAAACCAGTACAGTCAAAACATTTATTCTAAGGCAGAAAAGGTGAGAGGTTTGATGAAGATCCTTCTCCTTTTCAGAAGCATTTGGAGTCTATATTGGTTCCCAATTCCCTCCTTTAGAAAACATCCCCAAGATCAGTGTGTAACAAAACATTTCAGCTTCAGTGCTCAGTGTGTGGACTCTGCCAATTTTTTTCTGACCACCCTTTGCAGAATTTCAGCCCCAACAAAGAGACTTTTCCTGGGCATCCTCTAATTCCCCTGTCACTGAGAGCCTGTTCTTGCACTTCCTAAGAGGATGCAAAACAGGAAACAGCTCCAGTGGTGAAACAGCCTTCATAGATAATTAAATAGAAAAGCTGGCAGCTTTTCAGACCTGCTGCTACCTGCCTATGAATACAAAGCAGTTTTGTTTGACAGTCGACTAAAGCACAGAGACCCCTGCCTGGGTTTGGGTTAGTCCCCTGGAAGACTTAAAGCAAATGTTTGTGATAGATCAGCATTACACTGCACACTTAGCCTTGTCCAAGAGATGCGACACCCCCATCAGTCTTTTACAACTCAAGTCAAAATCCCAGCCCTTTCCCAGCAGCAGCACTGTGCATGTCACCAGTAGGTTTTACATTTAATCAGTGCCCAGCCCATCTCTGGGCAACCAGCAACAGAACAAGGGGACACAGTCTCAAGTTGTACCAGGGTAGGTATAGGCTGGATATTAGGAAGAAGTTCTTCACAGAGAGAGTGATTTCCCATTGGAATGGGCTGCCCAGGGAGGTGGTGGAGGCACCGTCCCTGGGGGTCTTCAAGAAAAGCCTGGATGAGGCACTTAGTGCCATGGTCTAGTTGACTGGATAGGGCTGGGTGCTAGGTTGGACTGGATGATCTTGGAGGTCTCTTCCAACCTGGTTGATTCTATGATTCTATGATTCTGGGTATTTTCACTGGCAATCCTGTAAGTTAGGTTATTAAGAGCCAAGCTATTAGCTAGTGATGGTCAACTGCATCTGTAACTGCTTCCACAGATTTTCCCCTTGTTCCAGGCAATAAGTTTAATACTGAGTGACCTAATGTGGCATCTACTAAGCTCACAGTGTCTGAGCAGGTAAAAACAAACAACCTTCCTCTCTTCCCAGCAGTCGTAGCAGCTAAAATGTTAGGAGTGTATTGAGGGCAATGCTCTTTTTAACAGTACTTGGCACAATTAAGTTTTATTAATTCAGAGCAGTTATTTTACAGCTTCATTTATTTCTGTCGATTTTGTTTTGAAGGGTGGAGAAAGCACAAAGGAATAACAATTTAAGTGGAGCTCAGCAGATGGAGAACGAGTACCTCTTATTCTCTCCACCGCTGCTGAGAGCAGAAGTATTCCACCTCACAAGGACCCCTTGCCAAAAGAAATGAGAACAAGCAGCATCTGAAAGCTCACAGACAAGTATGTTTGTTTGCAGTGACGCAGAAGCAGATGTAGCTGGGAAGAAGGTAAGCATCTAAACAGCACCGTGAACAGTAGCAGGTTGTCAGCATAGTGAACTGCATCTTGAAGACCCAGGCTCCCAGCCAAACCAGTATTTTTCAGCCTCTCATTTTGTCCTGACACACTGTGTAACAGGGAGAAAGCTGCAGGAAGCCATGACCCCAGCATGCCAAATTGTCACCGAGGGTGTGAACTAGTTGTCTTCCTACTTTTCTCTGCATAGCTCTTCTCCACATAATCTGGCAGCGATTCAACTCTGCACCAAAGAGTAGGACAAAATCCACTCTTTTCCAGGTATTAAGCATATGAAGGCAGCACACATTCAGCCCCTTGGCATGGGTAGATCACATTGCAATTAAAGGATTGTGCAGTCTCATGAGAGCGAAAAGATAAAGATCTGTTTGTAGGGGAAGTGTCACAGGTTGCTGTTCAAGCTGGAGAAAGAGGTTGAATACCAATTCAAAGCAAAGGAAATTAAAAAAAGACTTTTAAAATCACCTCTCTCAAACTGTCCAAAGGAGGAAACATGCTGCTGTTAACGGGAGACATAGGTGGTTTGCAACTCAAGGCTACAATTTGGCTGCAGTTGCAGTAGTCCCATCACAATCAATGTCAATACAGCATGTTAGACCTATAGGTCCTTGCTGAAAGCCTCTTATAGGAGGTCCTCCAGCACACAATGGTGGAATAGGAAACACAGCATGTAAAAGCCACCCTGAGGCTATATACAGAAGGTACAGAAAAGAGATGGCAAACTCAACAGTTCCCCACCCACCACCTCCCTAAAAAGACAAGAAAATGCAGAACATGGTGCAGGATCCTGCCCAGGGGATTTTTGCTTTTCACTGTGCTCTTCAGCTCACTGCTCACATACCACAGTAATGAGCACAGTATAGAAATGCCTCCAGAGATAGGCTAGAGACAGTCAAACAAGAATGTTGCAGCTAAAGGGATAATCAGAGCTCCCCTCTATGGGGAAAGAACATGTCTTGGCTTCTCTCTGTCAAATCACTTCTAAATATAGAAAACAGCCCTAGACCTGATGGTATGGCAAGAGTTAAACTGCAGCACTGGGAGCCTGTCATGCCTCCCACAGCTACAGACTTGATCTGTTCAGAGGACAGGTATGCCCCTCCTATTTCTCTGTGATCCTCTACTATGGCTGTGGTCAGGTCCAGGCCAGGGCGCTGCATCAGCTCACACTATCACTCTACATTTTGGAGCCCAGATTTTACTTTTACTTGGAGAAGGTCAACTTTTCCTCACTTCCACCCCAGCTATCAGTAGAATACAGCAGCATAGGCCTACTAACTTTCAGAGCTCATTATCTCACCATTTATAAATCTAACTCTTTCTTGCATTACCATCTTCATATCACCTAGGAAGGCAAGACTCAAACATTCCTGTCAGCTATGGGTAGAATCATAGAATCAACCAGGTTGGAAGAGCTCTCCAAGATCATCCAGTCCAACCCATCCCCCAGCCCTAGCCAGTCAACTAAACCATGACACTAAGTGCCTCATCCAGGCTTTTCTTGAACACCTCCAGGGACGGTGCCTCCACCACCTCCCTGGGCAGCGAGGAAGGCAAAAAGTTTGTTTGATACTCCTTCAAATGAATTTCAACAAACACATCTTTTCCTATTGATATAAGAACATATGAAAAAAATCAATGTTACAGCTAATACACCATTTCATGGGACTAGAATAATCAGTAATAGATGTCTGCACTGCAAAATAATACTTGGCGAGCCCACAGTGCTTTAGGGTCAACAGAGACCTACACAAAACCATTAACACTGACGCCACAGATAGGCTCCTCGTAATGCTGAGTAAATATCCCAGAAAGATTAATAATATTTTCATTGAACTGCCTACTTATAAGAATATAGAAGCACCATTTCACCCCTAAGCCGATAATAGGGTCCACGTGTGAAAACAATAAAATAATAAGAGACATGAATATGATTACAATGGAAAAAGCTTTACCCAAGGAAAAGTTTCTACATCAAAGCAAGCAGATAATCTGACAATATTTTCTTTTACAGAACTGGATAAAGTGACTTAATGATTTAAACAAGGTACAGTGTTGTGATTTTTATTAGTCCCCAAGGAGCTACAGCTAAGCTGAAGGGGGAAACTGCTTGCCTTATCCTGCAAGGGTAACTAAGATCATTATTACTTTTTAAAGTTTGTTGTGTTTGTGACCAGTAGTGCAAACAAATAACTGATTCCCAAACATTACAACTGCAAACCTTAGTGGGCGTGATGTGAAATACTTGGGAGTTAAAATGTGCAAGGATCTCACCAGTTTTCCAGACCACTGGGCTCCATCCTTTCTCCTGCTCCTTGTGCTGCTGTTATGTTCCTTGACATATGTTCCACACTGGCGTGGCCAAGAGGAACGTCAGGAAGAGCAAGACACTTCTCTGGTAAGATGCAGCTGGACTGATGAAGAAAGGAGGTACCTTTCTAATGGGTCCCTCTTCTAAAAGCAACTAAGTGCTATCTGAATTCTTCTGTTCCAAGAGGCAGCAAAGAAAACTAACAAACTTTCCCTGCCTGCTTAAACAAGTAAAACATGACTTTTAAGGGACAAGTATCAGTAATAACATGTGCAACAAGCAGTGCAGCTGCTATCAAGTGAGAGACATTCCTTGCCTCTGTCATTGGGCAGTTGGATATTTTCGTTCCAGTAGCAGAGATGCTATTTTAGTAACGGTGATTTAATCACAGGTGAAGAAACCACTTACCAAATTAACCATAAATCATAGAATCAACCAGGCTGGAAGAGATCTCCAAGATAATCCAGGCCAACCTAGAACCCAGCCCTAGCCAGTCAACTAGACCATGGCACCAAGTGCCTCATCCAGGCTTTTCTTCAACACCTCCAGGGACAGTGACTCCACCACCTCCCTGGGCAGCCCATTCCAATGCCAATCACTCTCTCTGGCAAGAACTTCCTCCTAACATCCAGCCTATACTTCCCCCAGCACAACTTGAGACTGTGTCCCCTTGTTCTGTTGCTGGTTGTCTGGGTGAAGAAACCAACCCCCACCTGGCTACAACCTCCCTTCAGGTAGTTGTAGACAGCAGTGTGTTACCATTTTGGTTACTTTCTCAGTAAGTTTTCTTCTCTCCTTTTCTTCACTCGCTCAGTTCTTGTCAGAGTAAGTAGGGTACACAAATACAGGTGTCTGAGGACAACACAGCCTTGAATTCTTGCCCTTCATCTATCTCCTGAGTTTTCTGGGTCCCCCAGACAATGTTACAAATCATCTCCAGGTTAAACATCTGTCAAGTGGGGTAAAACAACAGCAACTCAACAGGAACAGAAACTGGTGTATCAGATCCACAAACATTGTAAAATGGACTTGCTGTCATGTAATCCCAACAGAATTGGGAAGACCTTGCTGGTTCTTTAAACATAGATGTTAGACCTCTCTCTTGGCTCTCTGTGTATATCTGATCCTGCTCTCAATTACACACATGTGTAAGATATTATTTATAATTCAATGACAAAAGATAGATTTCATTTTTGTTTGGTCAAAGCTGCTCTGTATGTTTGTTCTATATAAAGCACAGATTTATTTTGCCGATAAAAATCTGGTATCTTAGCTGCTTATGGTCAGAAACACTTCAAGTTTGGTTTTTCTTTATCCAGAGTAGTAAAAATTCCACTTTCTGCTTTTTTCTTTTTCTTTTCTAACTTCTCAATCCTGATGCTTATCACTGAAGTGTCTGAGTAGCAGAGGAGTCAGGGCAACGTACAGAAAAGCAGCTCCACTTTAGAGCTCAGGCACATCCACCAGATCCTTTAGGGCATTCTATACAAGGTTCAATTTCTCACACCAAAAATCAGGATTCACCTTTTCCCTTGCATCACTACAGTCACAGCACTGAATGGGAAGTGCAGGGAAGCCTCAGAATTTGGTTCAGGAGCAGCATAATACATTTATTTGTGTGCAGTACATCAGGAAAATGGCTTTGGATCCCCTCATTTGGGCCATCTGTCATGTAACTCAGTGAAGGACCAACCAGAAGTATGTTGGACATCAATCAGAACACCTCCTTTGCAAGAAAATTACTAGAACAAACACTTAGGCTCAAACTGTAAATATTAAAGTAGCATTTAAAAAAGACCAAACCAAAATGCACTATTGCCATAAGATCAGAAGATGAGTGAAAATTTCTTATGTCCAAAAAGTAGAGCTAAGGCACCAAGCCACACAAACATCTTCAGGTATCAGACTACTGCCTGTGGGCTAATGCAAACTTTCTCTAACTTGAGGACAGTATAGTCTCCTGAAATACACCTTTTGAAAGTCCCTCTGGTCTAATAGCAATGCAGGTATCATAAAATCATAGAATCAACCAACTTGAAAGAGACCTCCAAGATCATCCAGGCCAACCTAGCACCCAGCCCTAGCCAGTCAACTAGTCCATGGCACTAAGTGCCCCATCCAGTCTTTTCTTGAACACCTCCAGGGATGGTGACTCCACCACCTCCCTGGGCAGCCCATTCCAATATTGGTTTGTATCACTAATGCTGTTCACAGTATAACCAGCCTATGAAACCAGATGCCCTGCTGAAAAGATGCTTGAGTCATAACTACAGCTGAGTTTGGTTTCTTCCCCTTTTGTTACTGAGCAGCCTACTGACACTGTCTCTACTTTTAGTTTTACTCCTTTTAAGGTCATGATGCAGAGATCAAAAATACTGGGAGATTTATTATTTCATTTGTTCCTGAAAGAACAACAGCAAACAAGGTGGACTGCTGGGTAAATGACAAGTAGAGTACCTAATTCTGTGAAATCTAGCCATGCTAGCCAAAGTAATTTAACTTGGTCTTACTTATTAAATATTGCATCAAAATTCAGAACAAGGAACAGAAAGTTTGTACATGAGATTTATGTTTCACTCTAGGATTCACATTATAAGTTGTCTGATTAAATATTTATTCTAATATCCACTTGGGTTAAGAATTACACCAATCTGTCTGTACATATCTATGCAGAAACTCTCAGCAAATCTTACTCATACACTGGAAATACATTATCCATCTTCTAGTTTTAGTCTACAACCCTTTTTTTCCCCCTTGCTTGCTAAAAAAAAGCCCTGCCAATATAATTTATTCATTGCCACCAGTGGGCTATTGATCTTCACAGTCATTGCTCACGGGCTCAAGCAAGAGAGGTTCTCATAAAAGGAGACCATGACTTCTCAGGCTTCTCAAACACCTTCAGAATCAGAAGTTCAGTAGAGTGGACATTAAAGGAGAACTTTTTAGAAGGTTGTAGGTAAGCTGTGCTGATTTGCTGTTTGGTACATTTCAAGATTTAGATTAAATTCTTTGTAAAGCTGAACTTCATCCCTGTGATAGTTCAGTTAACAATGTGCTCCTTCCACTAGAGGGAAAGATGATGATAGCTTTGCTTTGCGCAGACTGAAACAGTGGCAAAAGTACTCTTTTTTTTTTCCTAAGACAAAGAGACCAACAACATCTCCATGAAAACAGGGCTGAATATTTAAAAATGGAAAGGGATATTGAGAGACTTTTAAGAAGATTTGCTCTTAAAATAGTTTGTGGCTCAGACTCTGACAACGAGCTCAAGTTATGCATTCCATTGTCACTAGGCTTATCATTAACCAGAAGCCACAGGTCATAGTGGGTGAATTACTGGTAGCTGGCAATGACTTGCAAGTGAAGCTGAACTTGGAGAACTTTGTTGTCAGCTCTAACACTGATTCACTGAGTTATGTAATCCTCACCTTTATTTTTCTCCCTCTGAATGAATTTAGAAGGTTATCTTCCTATGTTAAGCATTGTGTAAAGCCAAGAGGCAAAAGGCACTTTATGTATTTCCATTGTGTTGCTACTTATTAATGTTGTAGGCATTACTGTGTTGTTGTTTAGGAACACAGTGATCAGCCTTGTGAAAGCTTCAGGGTTCACCTCTGCTGATGTGGTAGAGGAAATGCATTATGCAATCCAAAAATGGCAAGCACAGGATGGTTCTGTTGGTCTGTCTTTCCCAGAGGTTCTTAGTAGACCTGCATAAGTGGTCAAGAATTCTATGTAGTGAAAAGTTTGAAGCTAGCTAGAATGTTTTGGTGAGAAGGATTAGATCACAAGCTGTGAAAGAGAAACAATAGTGATGTCTACTTCACTCATAGGCTAGCTGAGAAGTATAGGAACAAGAGTATAAACACAGATAAGAGAGTTGCTCTTTGTCCAGGCTGTGGGAGCTGCATTTCTCTTTAACCTCGTCCTCTGTCTGATTAATCCACCCGCTTCCTAACCCCCCTGGCCAAACCTTCATTCTTCCTTGAGGCACATGGCAATGTCCAGAGTAAGGTAGAGGGGTGGGAGAAGGGGGAAGGGAAGTTGGGAGCCCCTCCTGGGGACTCAGGTTTCTGGGAGGGCTGTTGTGTTTCTGTATTACCTTTCACCTTGTATATTTCTGTATACAACTGTATATACTGTAAATATCTGCTTGTATATTGAGCTAAGCTGTAAATATAAGCTTCATTCAAATTTCCAGAGCCGGCTGAGTCTAGTGTAGGTGATTTCCACAGTGGGGGGGGCGAGGAACACCCAAACCACCACAAAAGTATTCAGCATCTTTCATCCTATTTCACTACAACTTCTGTCAAGATTCTTTCAACCAGTCAGCTGAGAGTATCTGCTAGCAGTGACTGAAATGCACAAGCCAAACCCTTCTTTCAGCTTGATTCTTTCAACCAGTCAGCTGAGAGTATCTGCTAGCAGTGACTGAAATGCACAAGCCAAACCCTTCTTTCAGCTTGGGAATAAGATGCAAAATGAACAATGCTTACAAAATTAATGAGACTTGTCTCACTTTTTTTTCTCTCCATTATTTCTTACCAATGGAGAGGGGACTTAAATTCTCCTGATTGCCAGATCAGCTGTCAGTATTACCAAGATAATTTAACGAGAGAGGGTATATCAATACAGATGCCACGAGCTCTCCCCAGTGCTAAGATTTAACAAACAAACAAATAAATAAATCAGGCTATGTTTTCAGTTTCAGTCATGTCACAGCCCTCCTTGATGTCTTTAAGAAACTTACTTAAGCATACTTTTTCATCAATAAGACATACATTATAAATATGTCTGAGTCAAAAAAATCATTTTTTTTTAATCACTCTTAATTTTTTTTTCTGGTCTAAAAGTACAAAATCCAATAACTTATGTTATTAACTGCCTTAGCAACACTTTAAACTATACTACTTAAACATCCAAAGAAATAATCAAAGCACAGATACTTGTGTGCCAAACAAAGAAGAGACAATCACAATCACAGGACTTGAGGTCACCAACTGAGACGAGATGCAGAAACTTTCTAGCATTTATTGATAAATGAAGCTACATGCTGTGGCCACATTAGATCATTTACTTCAGACAGATACTTAATCTTTATTGAAATATTCTGGGCAATAAAGAACTTACCACATCCTCTGGCAAGCTCCTGCAGATACTCTGATCGCTAAAGTGTTGCCCATCTTTCCTGCTTCAATTTATCTGACAGATAGGAGATTCAATGTGTCTGTTCCTGCTAATTAAATAGATCTTCAACATAGTGTGCTTTCCTTTAAGTATTCATAAGTTACTTCTAAGGTGTTAAAGTTCACTCCAGTAGTGGTCTTGAGGGTTGTGCTGTCTGGAAGCCCTTGAAGCTGCACATTCATACAGCAAAGCCACGGCTGCTGAGAAGCCAGCGTAAGGCATCCTGGCACAACCCTTGTCCAAGCAAACTTGTCTGATGCTAAACCCAGGTGATATGTCTGTAACCTCTGCTCCCAAAGAGAGAGGCTGTTGAGGCAGAAGTCTGGGTGGCTCTCCAGACTGCTTATCTGTTAAGATTCATTGTTCAGAAGACGACAATCTGGATACACAATCCACATTCCCCTTTCTCCTACTTCTCTGGTTCTGTGCTTATCAAGCAAAGAAAATATAAAAATAATAGAAGATTGTTTTAGAGAAAATATACTCAGACACTTTTCTCACTTGATTCATTGTGTCAGATCCTCTCCCACATTTGGCTGCTCCTGAAAGTTGGCAAAACCATAATCATGCAGCTGTATGATGAATAGCTCAGAGTATCAGTATTTGCAATGCAGTTTCTTCACTTCACAATGATTAAAAGGAAGGTTGAGTAGAAAACAGAGTTACACAGAAAACGCTGTCCCCAATTTCCTTCTCAGGCAAAGGGTGGTGGTAATAAATAAATAGGGCAACTCTGCCTGTTGACAACTGTAGACAGGGCAGCCAGGATATTAAACATGTATCCATGTGAGCACTATCACCCTAGTACACAGAATCATACCAGTCATCTTCCTTTTCACGTGGAGTTAATCAAGTCATCAAGTACTGCCACATCAGCCTTCCCCCCTCAGCAAGGAACAGACATGAAAAACTGCCCCAGAGAACTAGGACCTGTGTAGGATTTGCCATTTTTCTCTCTTGATTGCCTTTCCTTACTGAGAATGCTGCAAGTGCCTGTGAAATGTACCAAGGTTCCTCCATTGCTATGGGAACACAGTAGTCTGCAGTAAACTGAAATATTCAGTCCACCTCCATACAATACCAGGATTTGCACATGTCAGCCAAATACCTGAGCAAAGAAAGGTTTTCAAAAGCCAATGTGGAATTAACATTTAATAAGGAGAAAAGAAGTAGCTTGAGGCTACTCCAACTGATGGAATTGCTGCTGACCTGATGCACTCAACAACTCCACCTCCTCCTCAGCAGAGATGCTCATAAAAAAAGCAAAGCCCTGGCAGGACCAAAAGGAACACCTACCCCCAGAATAACACAAACATTGGTCATCCAAATGTGACAATATTTGTGGTCAGTATCCAGCTCTTTGGCACCCAACAACATGGATCATCTTTACTCTGAAATTACCCTCCCATAGACCTCCAGGAGAGGCACAGAGACAGCATCCAGACGTCTGGCTTCTACCTCAGGGTTAGGGGTTGGTGGTATTCCTGTTCAAAGAGTTGAATATTTCCTCTTTTCTTTTGCCCACAAATTCAAATATCAGAAGAAAAATAAGAGTTTATTTCCCATCACAAGCTGGCACAACTTTTATGTATTCTGGAACAATAAACAAGGACACTTGCATGGGATTTGGCTTTTATTAGGCAACAATATTACTGGTATGCATCGAGTTTACTTCTGGTTTATCGAGCTATCCCACTTTAATAAGGCAGTTCTTACACAAACACATTTCCCTGTCAAGTGGTAAGATGAGGCATAAAAAGTAAGTTGCAACAGAACTGAATTCAGCAGGAGAGGAATTAATTATTTCTCTTTGAACAACACAGAATGAAAGCTGAAAAATGTCAGCCATATTTCCAGGAGCATTCTGAATTTATCAAATTACCAATCAGTCAGAAAACAAAGAGGAGGAAGGCAAGGGATTGGATGAGAACTAAAAGCACTGTAAAGCTGCTCACACTGAACTTTTGCACCTGGTTTTGCTGTGTTCCCTGCAGTGGTAGATGTTGTAAGGATTTAGGGAGTACAGGAGGACCAGCCATAATTGCAGCCTTTGCTGAGCAACACCAGCCATGCTCCCTAAAGACTGAGCTCCAGGGTCCAGCAGCACAGAAAGGGGATAATTAGTCCCTGATGACTGGCCCAGCTTTGCTTCTCATTTAGGTAACAGCCACCCATGGTTTCCACAGGCCCCCCTTTTCTTCAGTCTGATTGAAACAGGTCACATCATCACACCATCCCAGTCATGCAGTACACATACATAGTGCTCAGTAGGTCACAGGACCTTTCAACTTCTCCTTCTATCTATCATTAAAAGTATTTATGGGATGCTTGAAGATCACAGGAAACTAAGTTACCTCAAGATCCACCCCACTAGAAACAGGTCACAATTTTAAAGGGTCTATCCGGACCTTTGAAGTATTTCACAATGACCAAGTTCAGACTTCCTATTTTCTAGAAAACCCATAGAGAAGTTCAAAAAACTCTTCCTAATCCAAGCTACCTTGACCTGATATTCTGGGACAGTCTGGATTAGACAGCAACATGGAGATCAATTAGTTTTCATGTCGGAGTGCTGGATGTTCCTAACGTCCAATCTAAATCTGTTCTCTACTTTGAAGCCACTGCCCCTTGTCCTATCACCACAAGCCTTTGTAAAAGATGGAGAGAGACTGTTTGCAAAGGCCTGTAGGGATAGGACCAAGGGGCAATGGCTTCAAACTAGAGAACAGTAGATTTAGATTGGATGTTAGGAACAGGTTCTTTACTATGAGGGCAGTGGAACAGTGGAACAGGTTGCCCAGGGAGGCGGTAGGGGCCTCAACTCAAAGTGAGGCTTGGCAGGGCTCTGGGTAACCTGATCTAGTTGAGGATGTCCCTGATGACTGCAGTGAGGGTTGGACTAGACAACCTTCAGAGGTCCCCTCCAACCCAGACCATTCCATGATTATGTCCTCCTGTATTTACAGGAAAACAAACTCTCGGTCTTCATTCTTCCAGACAAAGAAACAGATCCTATCTTTGCAATGAGAGCCTCACACATAACTTCTCCATATTTCTGGTCATCATAGTAAACTTTCTTGAATAAAGATGTCCAGGCTTCTGTACATATACTGTTAATAGCATCTTATATTGAGGTTCAAAGTACCGTGCAATCGTTGTGGTCAGTTATTACATCAGCCTAACTTCTGAAGGTGTGGTAACATTGTCATGTGTTTCAGCCCTTCTCTAGACTGCCTAATGCACCACTGGAATACAGTCAGCTCTGGATAGGATGAGGATGGTATGCAAATGTAAGGCTGCACAATTCAGACAGAAACACAATTTAGTGTCCATCTTGTTACAGACCACAACAACATCAAAGGAGTTCAAACAGCAACAAAGCAAATATAAGTCACAATAATATAGGTCTTTATAATGAATGAGTGGATAGCTTTGGCTTTTGCCGTGCACAAGTACATGAAATTATAGTGATTTATGCTCTCTAAGCAAAAAATACATGTATTTCAATTAGGCTTGTGGGGGAAGGCTTTATATTGGAACCTTCATTTTAACCAGGGAAAATTACTGACTGCTGCATCAGGCAGCATTCATCTTCTTTTCTCTCCTTGAGGAGGGCACCCAGCTTGCCACGGGAGCCCAAACCCAGCAGGCTGCCTTTCTGGCATGTACCTCCTGACTAGCCGTGGGTGTATCTACTGACACTAAGCAGCATGAGATCTTCTTGAGGAAGTAAATCCTTACATGAAAAGATTTCACTGCAAAAGGAGGAAAAGCCTTTAAAGGGAAAACTACCCAGCATGCTGCTCCAAAAGCCACGTTGAACTTTCATTTTAGATATGAACATTCTGTAAGAACAGAGCGATCATCTACTCCCTACAGCATGTTATTCTTCTTCAGCTGTATTTCTGTACACTTTAAATTCTGATATAAATGGCTACAAGAAAAGCAATCACAGCAATTATAACCCTAGCAATTATGTAGCCTCTTTTTTTGCTAGACAACAGAAATAGAAATGTTACCAGTGACAAAAGCACTGTGACCTGAAAGAAGTAGGACAATCAATTCCCACCATATAAAGAAAATGAACTCGTCTCCAGGTAATGAAAATCTGAAAACACTGTCAGGCAGCATCTATAGGAAAGAAAAAACAACAAGACAAAACCACAAACAGAAAGCAGCAAGATGCAAAAGTCTTAGAGCCTCATTGTGAAGTTTAATCTGCATATTGCACCAGGGAAAAATCTTTAGCAGAGAACTAATACTGTGTCAACACTGGAAAAGAACAAGCAGACAGTTAGGACAACTGCAAACTATAGAGTCTGACATCAACAATGCATCAACCTCTGACCATACTTCAACTGCTGAAATATCTTGTCAAACCCAACCTCATTCTTTAATGAGGTTGCAGCTTTGTTTGTACTGATGTAGTACACTCATCTTTTCAGAAACCATTTGCCTTAGAGTGGTGCAACACTCATAGTAAAAGTTAGCACCCCAGAGTACCAGTGAAATGTCCATTAAAGTAATTCAGACCTGGGCAAACTGACATATCTCAAAAGTATTTATCAGTGGGAAACTGTACACAAGAGATGGGTGTTATGCTCAAATTCATTTATTTTCCTCCAGTGTTCAGGAGGTAGAAGTAACTTTGCTGTTGATATGTCTGATTGATACAGAGCTTGGTAAAGGAGTAGTCACTGATGAAGGCAGGACAGTCTAATACAGCAGCAATCTGGGTTGCTTGGGAATCTGTTCCAAAACATGTATTCTTACACAGCAAGGTGAAAAATCATACAAGAAACAACATCTGCAGCAGAGTGGGACTTGTCTCTGGAAGGCAGCAGCTCCGAAGTAACTTAGGTTAATGAGCTACAGCAGCTGAAGCCAAGTCTTTTACCTAACAATGTTGCAAAGGGATCTGCAAAGAGAGAACTGAAAAGGCACTGGAAAACTACTGCAGATTGTAGTTGGTATTGCTACAGTGAGACTGAAATTTTGGAAATTATATGGAAAACTACCATAAAAAAAAATCAAAATAGAAATAAACTTAAAATGAGACTTTTAAAAGCTTAGTTTACCAGCAATAAAACACCTGACTGTGTCACAGCATACAACTACTGCCACAAAGCAAAAAATATCAGATGGGAAAGACTACAGAAAGGAAGACTACTGTAGGAAGACCTAAGTCAACTCTCCAGCTCTCACTTTACCTTTGTATCAAATGGGATTTTGGTCCAGAAAAAAAGTAATTTTTTTTTTAGAAGCCAAGTGAATCGAACTGCTATGGCTCAGATCTTTAATGACCCTGGTTAAGTGAAATACATGCCTTTAAAAGATGGTGCAGCCAGTGCAGAAGTCAATACATGCATCCTGACCTGCTGCATACAGCAAGAAAGCTTAATGGTGTGATGCTATTACTTGTCACATAACAGACTTCTTGTTGGCTTACTGGGAACTTGGTACAATTGCTGCAATTCAGGGCTGTGCCTTTCAGCTGGGCAGTGCTATCCTTCTATGGTGGAGGCTGTGGTGGAGGGGCAGCAGCCCCAAAACTGAGGCTTTTCTATGCCTCTACATGCCCAGACATGTTCTTCTGCCAGGACCCATGAGGCAGCAAACAAGTTGCATAACACACACACGCCCAGCCCGTGTACCCCTGAGGTCCGGGCAGGTAATCTCTATTGGGAGGGTCCAGACATATCTCTACTGCCTACTGGGGCAAGGTTTGGCTTACGGCCAACCTGATTGGTCATTTCAGATGTCCAACGAGCCATGAATCTCAGCCCAGAGCCTTTAAAGAGGGGTGAAAAGCAGGACCACATGGTCAGTCATCCCAGTTCAGTCCAATCAGATGATCCAGACTGTTTACCAGTTCAGAGCTTAGAGCATATAGACTCAGCTCTGATCCACAGCAGCATCCTGCTGCCCTGACCCGCTTGCATTGGCCTAGACACAGGATCAGGCCTTGCTCACTTACAAGCATTACAGAGGCTTAAACCTCGTTCATTGATCTCAAGGTGCAGCCAAGCTATCTGCAAGCCCTCTGAGAAGCAGAGCACATTCATGCCTGCACCAGACATATATGGGGAGCCGAGACTCCTGCCTAAAGCCTAAAGCTATCTTGATTCAGCTACGGAGTTAAATCTCCCAGCAGCACGGCATAGATATTGCTTGCCCAGCATAAATACTACTTGCCAGCTATTCTGTAACTCTGGAAAGACCCAGAGCCAGCAGACCCCTCTCCAGATGGTCTGCAAACCTGCAAACGCAGCCTGCTAGCTGCCAGCCCGACCGTGTCAGAAGCAACACAGACAAATCCTTCTCCTGCATCGGGAAAAACCTGCCAGCTGATCATCCCTGGACACGCACAGCTTCCAGAAGCCGCAGCACTGAGGCAGAGATCACCCCAGGAGTGAAGGTTAGAGAAAACTCAATTTACCCCAGAGACTGGGAAAACCCTTATCAATTCCCCTTGCAAGCCAGGACAAATCTCCAGCTCCATCAAGTCCCCAGAGACTGAGGCACATGCTGAGGCAGATTCCCGGAAGGGTGATCAATGATTAATACTTAAGAGCAGCACACCCAAGTAAGCTTCAATTCTCTTGTAATATAAGTTGTCTCTATCTAAAGAGCACACACAGTTTCAGCCCTTGCTGGGCAAACACTAGAGTGGTTAAGAGGCATTAAGCCTAAGAAATATTTCTCTCTGTCAATAATTGTTAATAATTTGATATTTCCACTTAATAATCAATCCCTGTAAATATCCCAAAGCTATTTTCATAAACTTGCAAACGAACCCTGGATTTCATAGTGGTTGGGGGTGATATAAACTTGTAAATATTAATTTTAATAAATAATTTTATTAAAAAATCAAAACCCACCTCAAATTAATTTCTCATCTCCCCCTAACAGGGAAGGAATAGAGAAAACCCCTCCACAACACAGGCTCAATGAATTTGAGCTACTCCATTTGAAAAAAAAACAAAGAGGGAAAGGAACACAAACTTTGCAGACAGGGATACTCATAGTGAAAGGCTAAAAAGGAGGGAAGGAAAATGCTTTCAAACTAACAATATTTTCTGTCTAAATAAAAAGTTCATGGTTTTGGACAGGTAGAATCAATATCTTCACAAATAGGACAGGTGGGTTTCTAAAGAGACATTTTTTTCCTGACCACTTTGTCAGGTGCCTTAACTACTCATCACATGGATTCAAGACCTAGAAATAAATCCATGTTTGTGGATACTAGACCATGACATCTCAGACCATGGAGAAAGACTGTTCCATATTAGCTTCAATTAATTTCATGTGTAGCTTAATAGCGATTTTGTGCAGTTATTGCATAATAACTCATCTGTGTGCTCAATATTCATATACTTGGGTGTCAGTAAGTCTGCAGTCCCAGCTCATGACATGGAACCATGTTTTCTCTGAGCCTCACTCCATGAAAGGCAGCAACTTGCCTGTGACCACTGGATTCCCATCAGACCTTTACCCCACAGATCACCACAACCACTGCTGGATGGCAAGGCTATAAAAACCAGATCTTCTGGCAGCTATCCTGAGCTTCCCACAACCCATCCAAAGCGACATTTTGTATATATACATAGCTGAAAAATCTGCACACGTTTAAGCTGCTAAGTACCATATACACTGTTACACCAAATATTCACTGACCTCTTGCTGAATGCCTTTTAATTGAAGTAATTATTCACTCAGCTCCAGCTGCTAGAACTCTATCCTGATATGTCTGAAAGCAAATGGCTTTTCAGATTGGTTGCTCAGAAGGCTGGAAACTATCTTCAGATTGATATGTAGCTGGGAAGGGAGTTTTCCCAGGCTTGTCTGGTTTTCATTACTTCTCTCATCAATATATCAATAGGTTTTGAATGCTCTTATCAATGAGTTCCTATTAGGTTCACAGCCTAAAGTATAGATGAAAAGCATAGTCAGGGAGAGTCTTTCTCATTTCTTATTTCCAGTGAGTATTTCCAAACTTTTTTAACATTCTCCTGTTTTAATCAAAGTGCAAATTGAGTTTGAACTTTTAAGGTAGACAGTGTGCTTCTTGAGCTTCCTTTCAAGGATATTCTCTTGTTAATTCATCAATGTTCAAAGCTTGGGTTTACCAAAGCAATTGGGAAACCTTTCACTGATTCAACTCAGATAGATTTCACTCAGCCTTAAATGCTGGCTTAGTATCACAGTATCACAGTATTATCAGGGTTGGAAGAGACCTCACAGATCATCAAGTCCAACCCTTTACCACAGAGCTCAAGGCTAGACCATGGCACCAAGTGCCACATCCAATCCTGCCTTGAACAGCCCCAGGGACGGCGACTCCACCACCTCCCCGGGCAGCCCATTCCAGTGTCCAATGACTCTCTCAGTGAAGAACTTTCTCCTCACCTCCAGCCTAAATCTCCCCTGGTGCAGCCTGAGGCTGTGTCCTCTTGTTCTGGTGCTGGCCACCTGAGAGAAGAGAGCAACCTCCTCCTGGCCACAACCACCCTTCAGGTAGTTGTAGACAGCAATAAGGTCACCCCTGAGCCTCCTCTTCTCCAGGCTAAACAATCCCAGCTCCCTCAGCCTCTCCTCGTAGGGCTGTGCTCAAGGCCTCTCCCCAGCCTCGTCGCCCTTCTCTGGACACGCTCAAGCATCTCAATGTCCCTCTTAAACTGGGAGGCCCAGAACTGAACACAGCACTCAAGGTGTGGCCTAACCAGTGCAGAGTACAGGGGCAGAATGACCTCCCTGCTCCTGCTGACCACACCATTCCTGATGCAGGCCAGGATGCCACTGGCTCTCTTGGCCACCTGGGCACACTGCTGGCTCATGTTCAGGCGGGTATCAATCAGCACCCATAGATCCCTCTCTGTCTGGCTGCTCTCCAGCCACTCCGACCATTTGTGCTTCCCTAGGTGTTGCAAAAGAGTAGTTTTTTTTGGCCCTTCCAACCTCTGAAAGGGCCTTATATGCTAATGCTAGATCACGCTTCCCTGTAAGTATCTTAATCTAATAACACTGCCCTTCTTATTTGGCCAAATGAACCAGAAACACCCACACCCACACTAACAAGAATATCACATGCACAGCATTGAGGAAGTGGGTCTGGATGGCAAAGGCTAAATGCCATTTCTCTAGGAAAAGCATACTTTTATTGCCATGAATAAGACAGGGAAAAAAATGGTTTAATCCTTTTAAAGATCATGCAAGAGGGTAAAATAAAAATCACCCAAGCAGCTAAAGCAAGTCATGGTCAGAGTAAGGAAAAAAACCCAAACCACCCCACAACCAAAAAGCCAAATTTACTGCCTCCCAGCCTCATGCTCTAATTAAATACAATCAACACTAGCATTAACAATACCCATTTCTTGTGGGTTTCTGTCTTGTGGAGAGATTCCCTGGGGTGGAAGACGTATTTTGATCCAAAGCCTTCGCTCGTTGCAGTCTAATAATGATATAACTGGATTCATACTCAGCCTATTCCCACCAGGCTTACAAATTATTATCCAGAGAACTGGCAGTATCTCTCAACCAACAATGGCATTGGTCTTTCAGAAACTGGGCTGGGACACAAACTGGATTTGTTCAGCTGTTTCTCAATAAATTTTGCAAAGCTTTTCCTATATCTTTATCTGTTCTTTATAGAGATGTTACAGGTCACACGTCCCAGGTATTTCTAAACATGCCAGAGGTTTATCTGAGCTGATTATGCTTTGTGAATAGCTATCTAAGGCCATATAAACAACAGAAAACTTAGGCTTTAAGAAGAATTTTGTCTAGCTATTTATGCCAGATCCATCACTACAAACGATGGTGTTAAAATTCTCGACAGTGTTTGGTAGTCTAGTAACAACAGAAGAATTAAAAGATCTGTTTAGCTATTCAGTCAGGATTCCTAGTGTTGTTTACAACACAAAAGGACTTATGTATACATTAATTACATACAATTTTTTAAAACTTAAACCCATGGCATTTTAAGAAAGATTTATAATGCAAATGGCCAAGGCAAAAAGGCTGCTAGGAGAAGGCAGAAAATTAATTACAAAGACTTACACAGTTAATAATAGCTTTGCACATAATACTATCGTGTTTCTTTTTCATAAGTTAAAGCTGGAAATTGATTGTAATTATTAGGGAGGCCTCAGCTCTGCTGATTTTGTTAGACCTCTGGCAATTGCACTTTTACAGGTTAATGAACGGAGCAAATTACTCAGTTTCACTGTAAAAATAAAAATGTGCCACTTTTTAATGCAGAGTGAACTCCTCTAGCTGAGCCTTTGCCATGAGGCTATCTCCCCTACTAAGAGAACACTCCAAAATTACTTTCTGTGTATAGAGTATAGGTTAAGTCCTCCTCGGTTAAGCAATTGCTTTTTGTCAATCTCCAGAAGGGTCTGTTGAGATAGTGCCTCCCACGCTGTCCCCATAGGCACTATGAATAGTTCTGCTGCTTTTGGACTCAGACTAGTAACAAATCAAGTAAGAAGAGATTTGAAGCAGACTGTAAGAAAGGCAGAGTATAAAAGTTTGTTTAAATAAACATGACTAGTGTCACTTGGATGCTGCAGATTGCAGGAGGTCATACAAAAGACAGAACAGAGATAGAAGAGAGTTTACATATCAGCAGTGTGAACAACAGTCAGAAAGTCATCATCAAAATAAACCACTTTCTTGTTTGTGATCCTCCCCAGTCTTCCTCAATCCAGAAGACAGGGACTTCTGCTGGAAGGTGCAAGGCTGCAAATCCCATCAGAAGACCCTTGAGCTAAACACAATGGCTAAGATGCCACCTAAAGCAGACACCCAATGCTGACCATGGGCTCTTTACCACCCACCATCTCAAGGACAGCTTACCCTTGAGCATGACAAAAGATGGGTACCCCACCGGTTCACTTTGTGCTGGTTGTCCACCTTTGCTCTCCCTTCATGTGCCTGAGAAACTGCAACATACACAGGTCCCATCTCAGTTTGCCTCCTTGTCTCATGCCCTGCACCTATGACCAAAAAATAAATTCCAGAGCTCTCCTCTCACCCAAGCACTGGTACAGAGAGTTCATGTTCCCCATGTATAGTGTCTTCTTCAAAAGGCTCATTCCTTTTCCAAGACACTCCATGTACATATGCACATTTCATGCACACATGCACATTTTCTACACAGCAGTTATGTCCCCTCTATGTTAGGCTGAGCAACTTATCTACTTGCTGACTCAGGTGCTTATTTTGGGTTTTTTTCCAGGCTCTTAGGCTATGAAATCCCCAAGGAAGACATTATTGTTATATCTGCACCTCATCTAGTGTTGTGAAAATTACAAGTGCTGAACAAACACAGAGCAACATCCACATACATCAGACAGCCCAAAGAGAACAGGGAAGATGGAAATGCTGCTTCTAACAAGCCAGTGAGAAATGACTGAGCAGAGCACAGAGCTTGGATGTCCTATCCCCTGTGCATCTCCAGACTTACACTGGCAGAGAAATACTACTTTTCAGGGGTTCTCTGCTGGCAATAGCAGGTTTTAGAGGAATATAAAATGAGTGGAAAATATTTCTCATTAAAACAGCATACAGCACTTTATTGAGATGTCAAATTTTAAGAGATGTCTTGTCAATTGAGTACTGTGTCCAGTTCTGGGCCCCTCAATTCAAGAGAGATGTTGAGGTGCTGGAACGTGTCCAGAGAAGGGCAACAAGGCTGGTGAAGGGCTTGGAACACAAACCCTATGAGGAGAGGCTGAGGGAGCTGGGGTTGTTTAGCCTGGAGAAGAGGAGGCTCAAGGGTGACCTCATTGCTGTCTATAACTACCTGAAGGAAGGCTGTAGCCAGGTGGGGGTTGGTCTCGTCTCCCACACAACCAGTAATAGAACAAGGGGACACAGTCTCAAGTTGTGCCAGGGGAAGTATAGGCTGGATGTTAGGAGGAATTTCTTCACAGAGAGAGTGATTGGCATTAGAATGGACTGCCCAGGGAGGTGGTGGAGTCACCATCCCTGGAGGTGTTCAAGAAAAGCCTGGATGAGGCACTTAGTGCCATGGTTTAGTTGACTGCATAGGGATGGGGAATAGGTTGGCCTGGATGATCTTGGAGGTCTCTTCCAACCTGGTTGATTCTATGACTGCATTGTGATTCTATGACATTAATTAAAAGGTATCTCATCAAAGAGACAGGATGCTATTTCCACACGGCAAGAATTAAAATAGATACAAATCTATTCTAAACATGCAGTTCACCCCTTTGATTTCAAGAGCCCAGATTTCCTAAAACAAAGAAATTCTGCAAGATCTGTTTTGTGTACACCAGTGGAAGCAACACATCTGTTAATGCCGAGAGGTTTAGTTAAGCGCATTCAGAACAGATTTGCTGCACAATGTTAGTGGCGCTGAACCTGAAAGCAATCGTTAGAGAAGGAATTTATTCTTGTGCTAACCCCAAGCAAGAGTCACCACCCAGCCAATTTAATATCAACAGCAGTAATTTCAACAATATGATATTTAGCCACAATGTGAAAATGGCTCGGTCTGGAATCAAGACAATATCAGCGTTTGAAAGAAAGCATTCCCGGCAACATCTGAAGAGGGAGGAAAGATTCAAGGCCACAGTGGCTTTTCCGTGGAGCTGTGTACACAGCTTTTGCTTGAACTTCTTCATAATTGAGGTTGCAAAAGAGTATGAGGAGGAATGAGCCCAAATACCCTTTCAGTCAGCAGCAAAGTCTTCAGAGGACAGTTACAAAGGACAAATTATTCACTATGAGAGTCTAGATACAGCGCTACATCGCAACCTGCATATATCCCAAGGGATGCTCTGGTACCCAACATCCCTTTACAGCTCTTACAGTGGTTAATCTCTAAATGCACCATCAAGGTAGATCACAAGGGTCATAGATTATTGGCATAAACCGGTGGAGCACCTGGGCACAATGACTCTTTGTTCTCCAATATGGTTAGATGGTCATAGTCTGCTTTATTTCTGTGATGCAGAGACTTATATGCATTCTTGAAAGAGGTGTGCTCCACCAGGATTGGTTACATACAGAGGGTACAGGGTTACATGTAAGGCATGGATAGGTCAGTATACCATAACACCCTGAGGGTCAGCCTCTGTGGCTGGCTAACTCTACCCACCTGCAGCTGCACTCCACCCCCTGCAGCTGCATGTGGGAGGAAGCCACCCAGCGCCTGGTATCTTAACTCCCAAGATGGACTCAAGGACGCTCCCAGCACAGGTTGCTCATGTTTATAATTTTGTGTCCTCTGCTAGCAAGAATTTCTCCAAAAATAGATAACTTTCCCCCTTTTCCCCCCCATAATTCCTTCATTTGCTCCCCTTCTCTATTCCGCAGCAAATTCCCCACCCCAATCCGAAACAAATTTCTTTCTACTTCTGCTCTCCTAAAAGTGTCAACAATGAAGGATATTTTCTTTTTGCTGTTGTGGCCCTCTGAGCAACCCCTGAGATCAAGACAGCCCAGATTGCAGTTCTTGAGCCAGATAAAGTATTCTCATAACAAACAATTTAGCCTTGAAACCTTCTTTCTGGCTTTTGGGAAGGAGGATGTCAGTTCAAAAAAAGTTCAGATTGCTCCAATTTTGACCCAAATCAACAATGCCTTTATGAGACTTTCCTTATGAATCCTAATCTTGCATCAATAGCTATCAGAGTAGCTGTTTAGACCTTTCTGTATACACAAACACGTTAGGTGAAATCCCATTTCCACTAAGATTAGAATCATAGAATCATAGAATCAACCAGGTTGGAAGAGACCTCCGAGATCATCCAGTCCAACCTAGCACCCAGCCCTAGCCAGTCAACTAGACCATGGCACCAAGTGCCTCATCCAGGCTTTTCTTCAACACCTCCAGGGACGGTGCCTCCACCACCTCCCTGGGCAGCCCATTCCAATGCCAATCACTCTCTCTGCCAAGAACTTCCTCCTAACTTCCAGCCTATACTTCCCCTGGCAGAACTTGAGACTGTGTCCCCTTGTTCTATTGCTGGTTGTCTGGGAGAAGAAACCAACCCCCACCTGGCTACAGCCTCCTGTCAGGTAGCTGTAGACAGCAATGAGGTCGGCCCTGAGCCTCCTCTTCTCCAGGCTAAACAACCCCAGCTCCCTCAGCCTCTCCTCATAGGGTTTGTGTTCCAGGCCCTTCACCAGCCTTGCTGCCCTTCTCTGGACATGTTCCAGCACCTCAACATCTCTCCTGAATTGAGGGGCCCAGAACTGGACACAGTGCTCAAGGTGTGGCCCTCACCAGTGCTGAGTACAGGGGCAGAATAACTGGCCACATCCTACTGGCCACACTGTTCCTGATGCAGGCCAGGATGCCATTGGCTCTCTTGGCCACCTGGGCACACTGCTGCCTCATCTTCAGCCTACTATCTATCAGTACCCTCAGGTCCCTGTCTTCCTGGCTGCTTTCCAGCCACTCTGTCCCCAGCCTGTAGTGCTGCTTGGTATTGTTGTGGCCAAAGTGCAGAATCCTGCACTTGGCCTTGTTAAATCTTATCCCATTAAGTTAGTTTTACAATAAATTTCAGTGTCAGAAGACTTCAATCATTAAGGAAAAGAAGTAGGCACACAAGCTGATAGGAGCCTCCCTTTCTCAAATGATGCTGCAAAGAAAGCATGCTGTGAAACTGTTCCACTGAATAGATTCATAATTATATGACAAATATAACATGTTGAAACAAAAGAGCACTCTGCTTTTGTAACATGTTTTATATGCACTTCCTTCTCAATAAGCAGTGATGAAAATAATTTAAAAGACCCAGAAAAGGCAAAAGCACAAAGAAAAAAACTACAAAACACACAGAAATTTGCACTAAATGGATTATTGGTGTAACCTAGTATTGCAGTCTCCATGCTCTTTCAAGCCCAAAAGTCCACCTCACTATAACATTGAGGAACCACTCTATTGCATATCTGGAATTTCCTTGTTGCACTTTTCCCCTCCTGAAATTTATTGTACTTTGGGAATGGATATTCTCAAGATGCCATGGACAAAAGCAATGTAGGAATTCCTGCTGATAGCTCCTTGACTAATTGCCACAAATGTATCCAGCATACCAGCAGGATTTTCTCTCAGTGTCAGCATCTATTTCTCCTCCATGCCTCAGTAATAGAAAATTTTGCTGCTGAACGAGACACTTACATCATTTTTTTATCAGTCCTCCTGTACTACCTGTGGATAACTTGAATGGCTTAATGCACTGCATTAAATTAAATAGGATAAGCAGACACAAGTTCTTATGAAGGATCAGATGAACTTTAAAGCATTAGGAGAGAAAATAATACTTAATCAGTGCTTCTGTAGAGGATCTCTTGTTCCCTTATCATTTGTAAGAAGACAAATGTACTGCTAGATCATAGACTTGAAGCCTCCAGGAGTGGCCTGATTGTGACTAAGCATTCCCATCTGTCAGCACAGTAACCCTGATTTAGCATTATCTAACCTCTGATGACACAAATTAAATATGCCCACATCTCATTCAGACAAGGGCCAAAGTTGTTATCGGGCAACTCCCTCCAAGCAAACTGATTTAGGAAAATACATCACCACAAACAAAGAAGTTACTGACTTGCTGGATGTTTTAAATACATTCAAAGTCTTTATCTTCACCAACTACCCTTTGCCAGACTCCACCACTTCTGTCTGAAGCAAGAGGATTACTGTGCTGCAGTTGACACAGCTCCTAGCTCTCCACTCAGTAAGTCCTTCTCTTAAAACTTCTTTTATCTTCCACTTTCTCATGCATGTACACATGCATTGCTGAAGTTTACCATAGCTGATTCTAAGTCAAGAAAACAATCTCCATTTGAATCATAGACTACACCTGAAACTCAGGCCTGCTCTTCTGATAGACTGTGTCAATAAAAAAAAACAACAACAACAAAAAACTCCACCAACAACCAACAAAAAAAACCCAACCAACTCACACCAGCTCCCCCAAAACTCCTGACTCTTCATTTGGATCATCACAAAGGTAATGTTTACTTTTAGCAATTCTTGTCTTCATTTCCTTGCAATTGCCAGCAAAAGAGTGAAGAAATTGAAATAAATTTGATTGTGAGACAATTTCAATACCATGATCTGCAGGTCAAAGGAAGCAGACTTCAGAGTAGTAGTAAAGTTTATAGGTAAGCTCAGTCATGTCTTGTACACTCCACAAACAAAAAATGGTGAAACTAATAAGTTATCTAAGTAAATCTAACTGGCTACCTGCCTGCTATGGCTATGGCAATGCACCAGAATTACACTGGCTTCTGCATCTGATTATCACAAACTTGTATCCAGCCTAAAGAAGTGACAGAATAGTGACTGTAGTGCAAACCAGAGCATTTGAGTAGCAGAACCACAAAAGCTGTGACTACTGAGAATTCACCTCCTCTCTTCTGAGAATCCCTTAGGAACTCCACATTGATGCTACGAAGCTGCTTTGGTACCCATGTCAGCTCAGGCATTAGTAACAACTCAGTGCATACAGACCAAGGGCTTTGTGGTCATCAGAACCTTTGGAGTAGGAGAAACTCACATCTGGGAAGTGTTGGTCCCTTGAGCAACCCAATCACAGAAGCCCATGTGCCACAAGCTGTCTGGTGATGAGGATGTGTCCAAAACACAAGCTGAGCTGAGCTGAAGTTTACCTTACATTGATGAACATAGAGGGGTTGGTTGGTTGTTTTTATGGAAGGTGAAAAAAGCCAAGGAGCAGATCAGATGTAAAATACATGTCTATAGAAAGTCCAATGTATCTAAATGTCTTTTTAGCTCAGGTTTTCCACGGCTCTTAAAGTTTGGAAAGAGTACTGATGGATATATTGGTCATGTTGGACAGAATCCTAGGATCACTTTTGATAGATATCTGGGAGGCTTCTGTGTGATATATGCATATGAAAGGCTGGAGAGGAGCCCTGCTGTTAAAACTTAGTAGCTCTCCCATTCACCTGTAAATGGAATGGAAAGAACGAGAATGCTGGTTGAAAAATTTGTCTCAGGAGTCCCATCAAGACTGAGTTATGGGCCCTAGAAGATGCCTGTCTAGCTACTATTTTAAACTCTTATCTTTTGGAAGGCAAAATCAGACCATTTCAAAAATAGAACTTCTGGTGATCTTGTTGGGAGGCCTGAGTTCTTCAGCACTGGCAGGCTCAAAGCACCTTGGCTCTGTGCTTTGGATGGAGACAGACGTCACTGAGCCAAACAGAAACTGTCTCCTACCTTGCCAGGTAAGTGTTTGTAATTGAGCCTTCTCTGCTGCTGAGGATGTCTTGAATATTTATGTAAGCTCCTTCTTCCAAAAAGCCCTTCAGTGTGCATTTGGTAAGAGAGAGGGGGCAGAGCCTGGGCCTGTCTATGAGAGTTTAAAACCAGGATTAAGGGTATGATTGTAAGAAATTAGAAATTGCAAATATCAAGTATCTTAACTGTGTTAGGACTGTGAAATCCATTTTAGAAAGAGAATCATAGAATCAACCAGGTTGGAAGAGACCTCCAAGATCATCCAGGCCAACCTAGCACCCAGCCCTAGCCAGTCAACTAGACCATGGCACTAAGTGCCTCATCCAGGCCTTTCTTTAATGCCTTCAGGAACGGTGACTCCACCACCTCCCTGGGCAGCCCATTCCAATGCCAATCACTCTCTCTGGCAACAACTTCCTCCTAACATCCAGCCTAGACCTCCCCGGGCACAACTTGAGACTGTGTCCCCTTGTCTGGGAGAAGAAACCAACCCCCACCTGGCTACAATGTCCCCTCAGGTAGTTGTAGACAGCAATGAGGTCACCCCTGAGCCTCCTCTTCTCCAGGCTAAACAACCCCAGCTCCCTCAGCCTCTCCTCATAGGGTTTGTGTTCCAGGCCCTTCACCAGCCTTGTTGCCCTTCTCTGGACACGTTCCAGCACCTCAACATCTCTCCTGAATTGAGGGGCCCAGAACTGGGCACAGTACTCAATTGACAAGACATCTCTTAAAATTTGACACCTCAATAAAGTGCTGTATGCTGTTTTAATGAGAAATCTTTTTCACTCATTTTATATTCCTCTAAAACCTGCTAGTGCCAGCAGAGAGCCCCTGAAAAGTAGTATTTCTCTGCCAGTGTAAGTCTGGAGATGCACAGGGGATAGAACATGACAAGCTCTATGCTCTCAGTCATTCCTCACTGGCTTGTTAGAAGCAGCATTTCCATCTTCCCTGTTCTCTTTGGGCTGTCTGATGTATGTGGATGTTGCTCTGTGCTTGTTAAGCACTTGTAATTTTCACAACACTAGATGAGGTGCAGATATCACAATAATGTCTTCCTCTGCCCTGAGCCTCCTCTTCTCCAGGCTAAACAACCCCAGCTTCCTCAGCCTCTCCTCATAGGGTTTGTGTTCCAAGCCCTCCACCAGCCTTGTAGCCCTTCTCTGGACACGTTCCAGCGCCTAAACATCTCTCTTGAATTGAGCCTTCTGATTATCTTGAAGATCCCTGGACTGGGCTGGTGTTCATGCTAGAGTCCCAGATTTGCCCTGGCCATCTCAGAGCAGAAATACTTTTGGGGGTTTGGTTTTCTGGCATCTTGCATTTCAGATAAAGCAGTAATAATAAAAACAATGCCAGAGCTCATTTCTTCAAAGTGGATGAAACAATTTTGCATGTTTGTTTTTTTTTCCCTTCTGCAGCTCCTAACCATCCAAACCAATGACCTCCTGCTTCTAAAAACAAAGAGGAGCACTGAGAATTTTATTTCAAAAGGACAGAGATAAAAATAATAGAAGTGAGAGGCACTGGATGGCAGAACTTTAAATTACCCCAGTAGGAACTGTAAAGGTCCTAACTGTATTAGAGGCTGGTCCTCACTGAATGCTGGTGCGAGGAGCCCACAATGTCCACACATGGTGCTTGGCCCTCACCAACACTATCCTGCCTTTCCATAAAGCTGGTGAGGGGCCTGGAGCACAGCCCTGCAAGGGGAGGCTGGCAGAGCTGGGGGGGGTAATCTGGCGAAGAGGCCGCTCATTGATATCCACAACCTCATTGATGTCTACAACTACCTGAAGGGATGTTGTAACCAGGTGAGGTTGGTCTCTTTTCCCAGACACTCAGGAACAGAGAAAGAGGACACAACAGTGTCTCAGGGTCTAGTCCTACATGGCCTTTTACTCACACACACCATTTCTGCTCCCTTGAGAGTTCAGGGCCAGGCAGTTTATGGGATCAGATCCATGCAATCCAAGGATCTTGCATCTGCCCTTGCTGGAGGTATAGGCTGGATGTTAGGAGGAAGTTCTCCACAGAGAGAGTGATTGGCATTGGAATGGGCTGCCCAGGGAGGTGGTGGAGTCACTATCCCTGGAGGTGTTAAGAAAAAGACTGCATGGGGCACTTAGTGCCATGGTCTAGTTGACTGGCTAGGGCTGGGTGCTAGGTTGGCCTGGATGATCTTGGAGGTCTCTTCCAAACTGGTTGATTCTGTGATTGATCATTGACACTCTGCTTGAGCAAGAAAAATAGCTCCCTTGCCACCCTTGTGGCAAGACAGCTCCCAGTTCAAACGTTCAAGCTCTGGTGGGCTGGCTAAGGCAATGTTTATAGTTCAGTGGTACGGGTGAAAACTCACACAGTGCTTTACACTGTCAAAGCAAAATGTGATCGTTCCAGACTGTGCACTGACATCATTAAAAGTATCAATTAAAGTCAAAAATGCACTTTTACACTGAGCTGCTTGGATTAGACTGTAACCAGCTCAAGGATAAGAAACACTACTTGTTTATCTTAATCACATTTTTAAATCCAGGCCTTTGTACTATCCTCCCCCATCACAGCCATTTCAAGTGACAGTAGGAATTCCCCAGAGGTTTCAAAAGGATTTTCTCTGCCAACACATTCCCTCTTCAGTGTTGCAGTTTTTCTTTCTCCTGTTTTTCTAACTTTTAGGCAAATGCTACCAACTCGTGATTGCCTAAAAGCAAAGACACAAAGCGGAAAGAACAAAAGGTTCAGTGCACAACAAGCACCACAGGACAATTTGCAGCCCCCTGCCAAATCAACGCTCATTTGCCTCCATTGGAGGTCAGTGGGGCAAATCGGTGGGAACTATTTGTAATTACAGGTTGGTGAGAGACAATTGCAGCAGTTGTATGGCCTTTTAATGATGCATTTTGCTCTAATTTGGCCTTGGAGATCTTACAAGAAATGGAAGACATGCAGAGCTCGGCAGGTTCCCAGTGTGTCTATTTGACTGTGTTCAAATAAGCCAGACTGATTTCTTTCCAAAATCCAAAATTTTATCCAAGTAAAATCTGTAAAATATTACTAGAGGTGATTAAATTATGATCAATGCATTGTGTTGGATGAATATCAACAAGTCCCATTGCTGTCTCCTCTGGAAGTACATATAGCGCACACATAAAAGGATGTTAAATTTAGTTCTGAATTACTATTCAGACTGGACTTAGACTTAACATACTATAAAACAGAGACTGGATTGCTCCTGATCTTACCACAGGCCTTCCAAAACTTTGCTTGAAACTTAGCTACCAATGCAAATTTTAAAGACAGGTTCTAGAGGTATAGTCCAACATTCACAGACAAAAAGAAAGCAAATATATAACACCTGCAAATTTCATTAGTGAATCCAACATGCAATTTTTGAAAGCCTGAGGTACACAATGTTGGAGAAGGCTTCCAGCTTATTAACTTATTTAACCACTTATTTAACGACCCCTACCATATGCTGGAAAGGAAAGTGGAACCTTGCACACCTAAACAACTTCATGTCCAATGATATCTTTCTACTGATAGGAAGTTGAGAAACTGAGGTTCAGCTTAGGAATGTTTACAACAATAAGCACCGAGCAATTATGATGTTTTTAAAGTTCCCCATAGTTGGACATCTTATTCTGTTACTGTTACTGTTTTCATCCTCGTATTGATGCTTATCAAGTTTGTGCCTAACCAAACTTATTGCCTGAAGCCTCCTTGCAACATGCAATAAATTCCACCAGTGCATAGTTCAGACTGCAAAAGTAAGATTTAGATTTTGAATTCCTTTAAAAATCAGTTTTCCTTCTGCTCTTCACCACATCCATTATACAGCTGGTGAGGGGCGTGGAGCACAAATCCTATGAGGAGAGGCTGAGGGAGCTGGGCCTGTTTAGCCTGGAGAAGAGGAGGCTCAGGGGTGATCTTATTACTGTCTACAACTACCTGAAGGGACATTGTAGCCAGGTGGGGGGTGGCCTCTTCTCCCAGGCAACCAGCAACAGAACAAGGGGACACAGTCTCAAGTTGTGCCAGGGTAGGTATAGGCTGGATATTAGGAAGAAGTTCTTGCCAGAGAGAGTGATTTGCCATTGGAATAGGCTGCCCAGGGAGGTGGTGGAGGCACCGTCCCTGGAGGTGTTCAAGAAAAGCCTGGCTGAGGCACTTAGTGCCATGGTCTAGTTGACTGGCTAGGGCTGGGTGCTAGGTTGGCCTGGATGATCTTGGAGGTCTCTTCCAACCTGGTTGATTCTATGATTCTATGTTCCAAAACATGCACTTCTCCATTTCCCCAGTTTCAGATCAAGGATCATGTTCATGGTTCCTTCTATGCATCTGGAAGGACTGTGGCTGTTTTCTTGTTTCTGAGAGATAAGGAGTTTGGCCTCTTTGGGAATTCTTTTTGAATGACTAACAAAAGCAGACCAGAAGAACGGGGTTACACTCAAAGAATATCTGCCTCAGTGACAGAAGAAAATCTGGACTTCCCCGTGTTAATGAGTCACAAACTTCATTTAAAAACTGTGCCCTAACACTGGGAAGCCAGCGCTATCATGCTGCAATCCACTGCTAGCCCCAAGCAGAGCACCCACATAGAGAAAAGAAAATGCAAACTCTGACTTCTCAACAGAACAACTGCAATGGGCACTGGGAGGGTAATTTCAGGATGAGGTGGAGGAAACAGAAAGCATGCTTCCCGTGCCATTTTAGTAGCAGTTCTGTCCATGGCTACAGCCTCTACCTACACACAGACTGCAAAATATTCAGGCTCTTGGCAGACATAATCTGGTGGAGTGGCTGAGCATGTGGCTGTTACCAGCAAGAACAGCTCTGGGGCTATAGCTCCACCAAGATCTAATGTTAGTTTTACCACACACTGACTGTTTAATATTAGTAATTATGTGCATTTGTGAGGTTTCCTTTTTTCATGCAAAAAAAACACAACAAACAAGCCCAATACTCAAGCATCCCACAGCTTTAAAATCTCATGGCATGGACCATAAGGGCTTCTAGGACATCCTGGCTGTGATATTGTGTAACAGTGAGATGCAGTCTGAAAGTGAAGGACACTCCTGTCCTGCAGGCCTGGTGAGCACGTCAGACTCAAAGATGCAAAGCACAAGGGGCATAATTTCAGCTGGTTTTTTTTTGGTGGTGGTTTGTCTTTTTTAACATAGTCCTTAATTCCTTCCTCTGTTTTTCTGAGCACCTCATGAATGTAGATTTTCTTTTAATCAAGAAGTAGCCAGCTACTAAGCCTATGATTTAACTTTTAACAAGCAAAATAAGGTAAGTTTTCCAATATATATCCACATTAGTCTAAATGTATACACCTGCCCTCACTTAGACTATGCTGGTAAGGGTTTTCTCCTCAAATCAAAGCTTCTACTGAATAAGATTCTTCACCTATAACATATGCCAAATTCTTCTTAACTTAAGGATATAAATTAAAATAGAAGAAATATTAATTCAACAAAAATGTTTTTCTAAAAGCAAACATCATCTCTGTAATCTACTGAGCTTTTTAAGTCAGGACTCCAGTGTAATGGGGAGAAGAGAACTATGCAAGAAGCGATCAGCTTCTTCACACCATGGTGCTGTCCCAGTGCCTCTCAAAAGCTTTTTCTTGGAGGCTTAATTCTGTCTTATAGAACTGGCTCTATTCATTGCAAATATTCAGCTGAAAATATGGTCTACATTACACTACTGCACACAGAGTCTTTTAAAAGCCTTGTGATCATTAAAGTTAAAAGTCTGATGAGTAATGTTGTTCTGTCTAAAGCAGAAGTCTTTCCCTTTGCCTCCTTGCTTTATTTTGAGACAGATATACTTAAAATAGGTTGGTAGGGTTTGCTTTTTCTTTTCTTTTTTTTTTTTTAATATGGAGATTATTATCCAATCTAAAAGATTTAATTTAGCATTTATATGGGTTTTAAATGCATGCCAACACTTTCCTTCATTTCAGCACTTGGCAACCATTCGCTATTCACAATTCCAAAGGCTGCAGACACATGTCTGATCATTTTGGGATATTTACAGTTGTAGCCAATAAAGACTGTGCTGATTTTAATTAAACTTCTAATTGCTTTCTGAGACAACAAGAAGAAACCACGATTGCATGAAATTGTAACTGGCTCCTTTAAATAACAGTGGGTGCAGATTGCCAGGAGCATCCCTGTCCATCACTTCCTAATGGGTGGGTATAAATAAATGCTAAATCATCCTCCTGATAACATCAGTGGCACTGTGTGATTTAGTTGGAGCAATTATGGAGGCAGAATTATAAAATGTCAGTTATTTTTATTTCCAGAAATTCCTGGCCACAACTCTATACAAATTAGTTAAATTTGGGTTCTAATTCGGTCAGGAAAACCTTCAGAAGGATGCTTATGGGCAATTCATTCATGTAGGAGAATCAGAAAGATTGGAAAAGGTTAGCCACAAAATGGCTTTGCCCCACTTACAAATAGGTGGCCTGGAGCCCTAGGAGAAGTCTGTGCTCCTCACTGTGCTGGAGTAGAAATTTCAAGATAGTCCCTGGCTCCTTTGTGGCAGTGCTGGAACTGCTCAGCCATTGGGAGGCTTCCAGACCTTCCCAGGGTGCTGGGAAAGAGGCAGACAATCTCTGACCTGATTCTGGTTCCTCGTGGCACAGAGGCACATGCCATTCATCTAAATGCCCTCTCTGGTCACTGCTTACATGGAAAATTCCACCAAATAGATTTTCACTGCACAAGGCACTTTGGCAGCTGTAAACACAGCAGTGGCTCAAGGCTGTGTGATTCACCCATTCTGAGAGGCCACCAGCAAGCATCCTTTCGGCTCAGCCTTGAACCACAGGTGGGTGGAAGAAGCATTAATGATCTTTGGCCAGTTCTTCTAGGCACAGGTCCATGTCAGAAAGTCACTAGGATGTCTAGGGCTGCTGGGTCCCATGCAGGCAGCCTTGTGTGCTTTCTCTTGCAGGGTCAAACACTGCTCTGCTGTGTGCAGGACAGCTCTGTGAATAAATAAATTACTTCGGCCTGCAGAGCTCTCACCAGCACTAAACTGTCATTTAACAACATAAATCACCCACTCAGCCAGCCTGGGGATGATGGACACTTAAGAGCCATCAGCTGGCACGGTCTCTGCCTTAGTGTAACCTTCTGAGAAATGGAGCTAGCAGCACTGTGTACCAGTCAGAGATGTCCCATGGGCACTGGGGACAATCCCAAGCACTCTGAAACACTGAGCATGATCCCCACTGTGCAGCAAGCAGGGGTAACATTCAATTTCTTTTTATAGGCTTCCTTCAAATCATTCAGAGAGCCACTTACACAGTTTACATATTTAAACATATTACATCATTCTGCAAGATTCTGGGAAGATTTGACTCCTGGTTTGTTATTACCACTATATTTTGCAAAACAACAGCAAACTGAATAGATCATTAGTATTATGTGACAATTAGACATAACACTGCAAAGACTCTCTGTACAAAATGTTCTCAGGTTCATCAAACATAACTGTGTGGGCCATGTCAAGAAGCAGCCTTTTTATGTGGTTCTTTCAGGCATGGGAGCTGTTAGCCTATCTATAAATGCTTACCAAACCATCCCAATATAATTTGCCTCTGTGCTGAAATGTAAATACATTCAGTCTTGTCTGTGGACAGGCAACATTAGACATAAGCTACTAAACACCAGCTAATGTTTAGTTACTGGGAGCTCAAAGATGCTTACATAGTTACAACCAAAAGCTGTTTTGTGAAGTAACCTGCCAGACTTCAACACTGATGGGATGTTTTAGGTGTGATTATACAACTAATTCAGGCAAGGAAAGCCTCGCCTAAAGGCTGCAGGAATGGGCTTTTATGGTCAGCAGTGGTTGGTGATGACAGTCCCACCCACGTTTCAGGATGATTAAAACCTCGCAACTCCTTCAATTGCTGACAACCTCCTTGGTTCCTGCAAAGCATCTTAAGGCTGTATGGCTGCATTTCCCACAGACTTTTTTGTTATTCAATACTGACTCTTTGCTCAAGATCTCCTGTATCTTATCTCATGTAAATCATGCAAAATTTCACACTAAGACTTAGAATCATAGAATCAAGCAGGTTGGAAGAGACCTCCAAGATCATCCAGTCCAACCTAGCACCCAGCCCTGTCCAGTCAACCAGACCATGGCACTAAGTGCCTCATCCAGTCTTTTCTTGAACACCTCCAGGGAGGGTGACTCCACCACCTCCCTGGGCAGCCCATTTCGATGGCAAATCACTCTCTCTGGCAAGAACTTTTTCCTAATATCCAGCTTACACCTCCCCTGGCACAACCTGAGACTGTGTCCCCTTGTTCTATTGCTGCATTCATATGCACACAGCAAGGCAGCATGAAACGCTGCTTGCAAAGACCTATGTGTTTACAAACCCCTTCTTCATTATTGGAAATGCTGAAAACCCCACACTATTCTGTTGATAAAAACAGTTCCTGAAGCAACACAAGACTACCCATGTCAGTAATGATACCTTCTCAGAAACTGAGTTTTTCCCATGATGTAAAAGGAAAATGCAAATTACTGATGTACCACTCACACCGAAATACAAAGCACTTCACTATCTGGTCTATTTATTCACTGGAGTCTACACTTATCATCTCAGCCCCATGAGCATTAGTGCCATTGTAACTGCATCTCCCTTGTGATATTATATGGCATTAAGTGCAACAGGAGAATCTGTAAGTACCTTATCAAACAACAGCTGTTTGGAGCCACTTCTATAACACAGATAGATTTTTCACACCTCTACAACTACATTGGCACTTGAACGTTATCTGCATGAGGAAGCATCATTGCTACTTACAGTTCAGTAAAGTACTGTCCAAAACCTGTTCAGAGTGCTGAGTGTATTGAATGCTACCATTCCACTCTCCAAGTAACCTTTCCAACACACTTTGATTAAAAAATGCCAATCAAGCAAACAAACAAAACAACCCAAACAGCTGAGGGAATAAGTCCTTTGAGCCAAAAACCCCCCCCACAAACATAGCCAATACTTAGCAGAGAGAAAAAGGGGACCAATGAATGGAAATTAACCATCAATTGCTCACAAAGGCCTGAATAGTTATTCTCAAGCTCAAAACTTATTATTTCCCATGTAATTTTCTCATTTTTGCCAAGTTCTGCTTGCAGTTATATCCCCCCTGCAGCTAAATCCCATTTAGCCTGAGTGATGTCAATTAGTTTACACGAGTTTAACTGAAAATGTTTTTTTTTCCCCATCAGTAATGTCTTTACTTAAATGACAGACCAGAGAGCTGCTCTACTAAAAGTCAGGAATGCCTCTGGGAAGCAGTGCTGCAGAACCTGTGCTTCTGTCCCTGAAACTGTTGGTTTCAGTGACTGCTTTTTGGATGAGACATTCCCTGTGCAGGGATCCCGGAAAAAAACCCCAACATTGCTCTGCATCTTCAAACTGAATAGGATGTACATCAAATCAATATTGCAGTGTTACATTCCAGAGCATTTCAATTATGTTCTTCAGAAGCTGTAAGAATGTGTCATAAAATCCAGCCTAACTGATTGATAAGCTACCATGCAGACCTCAAACTTTCAAGCATTAAATTGAAAAGTCCTTTAATTACACCTCACCTACTACTATCTCCACACTTCCAGCACTGTAACAGAGAGAATTTGTGGAAGATCCCCTTAATTAACTAGTTCATCAGCTCTCTAGGCTGTCTGCTGTATTTTCATGTATTGCTTTAATAGTTATTCCTGTTTTATGCTTCTAAAATACTGGTGTACACTTGCACCCGAATGCAAGTCCTAAACGATGCAGTGCAGATCCCTGTGCTAAGTTCAATAGACTTTCAAGGAAGCCTTGAAGACCTATTTCAAGCTCTATTGAATAAGTATCTTTTACTTCTGTATTTTTAAGCACTTTTTTACATCTGTAACTTTTTCTGGAGAGATGACTTATCTGTCTTTGTCTGGATGAACTTGCAAATGAGGTGACTACATTTCTCAGGTTAAAAAAGCCAAGGAATAATTTTTCAAGCTCTACCTGCCAATCATGCTGTAAGTTCTGCAGTAGTGCAGGTGCATGCTGCTGGCCAAATAACTGTGGCTCAAATACTGCAACTTCTGTAACTGTCTATTCAGGGACTAGAAAAAAATGCATCTTGTGCTTAAACTGGCATGCAAGAGTTCCACTGATGTGGAGCCTCATGCATTATGCAATCAGGGGTTTTCTGTGTATTCCTGAGGCTGAATATATACTACTCCTGACCTAATAGCACTGGGATCATCTTTAGGCTGGCTGTGTAAGATGAAAAGGAAGCATTCAGAGCTCTTTGTTGGTCAGGCTTCCCTACAGATATCATTTCAACAATCAGAGGCAGGCTGACAATAAGGACACTTGGAAATCCCTTTTCAGTTATCTTAGCAATGCTTAGTATGACAGCTTGAGAAGTGGTGCAAGACTTGCAATAGATTTTGATTTTTTTTTTTTGTTTTTTTTTGCTGTAAAGAGATTCCCTGAACAGCCTGGGACAGTTCCAAGACTATTTTGCAAGGACTCCAGGAGAAAGGAAAAAAAAAAAAGTCCATCTATTGCAGTTTTTGACTATCAGTTATGGGTGGCTGCCATTTCATAAAATCATAAATCACAGAATCATAAAATCAAGCAGATTGGAAGAGACCTGCAAGATCATCCAGTCCAATCTATCACCCAACCCTGTCCAGTCAACTAGACCATGGCACTAAGTGCCTCATCCAGGCTTTAATGTGAAGTCAATAAAAAGAAGGATCAAAAAGCCCTACAAGCAGTCCCTGGATAGCTACCTTAAATTCTGAATTTATGCATGATCTGGCTTCTATGGATTAAAGGCACTAATATTAGATTGATTCTGTGACTCCATCTCACTTTTTAAGCTAAAAAAACGTTATGAACAGATTTCTATTGACTGTAGTAACTCCTGTTACAACATATGAGGAGTTTAAACTATACTCTTTCTATCTGGATTCTAAATACTTCACCTAGTGTTAAACACCTGACTTTGTAAAATTCCAGCTGACTGTCAGACCATTCATTTCTACAACCAGGCAGTGTTTTCCATCACACATGCTAAGGACATTTTTATCTCTGCCTAGAATACATTTTTTTTATATTTAATTCACTGAGTTTTCTTTCACTTAACCTTAGCAATGCAACATATCTGCTTCAAAAATGCAAATGACTTTGCCAGATCATAAAATGTCAAATTACTCCACCACAGAGAACTACTGGTAACATGGAGATTGAGATCATCTACACAGACTTCTACTGCAGTTCAAATTAATAGACAAATTCTACTCAGTGACTAAATTTTTCCATACTTGCTAATTGACTTGGAAGCTACATCGCACTGAAATTGAAACCCTGTGTGATAAGGATGAACTTTAAATACATCCTCATGTATTTAGAGTTAGAGTTAATGCACAACAGTATTATGCCAGCATCAATGCAAAGCAAGCACGTACATTACTATTACACCAGAAATATTGAAATGATGACAAATGTCATTTGTTTTTGAACTATTTCATCTGAAGTTACTCTGCGGTGCTTCTAAAGTGTAATTGAGGTTATTGTGCTAGTTTGAGCCTAGCTAGAATGTTTTGGTGAGAAGGATTAGATCACAGGCTGTGAAAGGAAAAAACATTGGTGATGTCTACTTCACTCATAGGCTTGCTGAGAGATATAAATGAAGAATCCAAACATAGCTAAGGGAGTCACTTCTTCTGCTGGGGCACTCAGAGCTGCATTTCTCTCTCTAGCCTCTCTGCCATCTCTCTGATTAATCCACTTTGCTTCCTAACCCCCTGGCCGAACCTCCATTCTTCCTTGGGACTGGGATAGGGTTGAGAGGAGTGGGAGAAGGTGGAAGGGCAGTTGGGAGCCCCTCCTGGGGACTCAGGTTTCTGGGAGGGGAGTTGTGTTTCTGTATTACCTTTTACCTTGTATATTTCCATCTATAACTGTATATACTGTAAATATCTGCTTGTATATTGTGCTAGCTGTAAATACAAGCTTCATTCAAACTTCCAGAGCTGGCTGAGTCTAGTCTGGATGATTTCCAAAGTGTGTGTGTGGGGGGGGGGGGGGGGGGGTGAGGGGGGAACACCCAAACCATCACAATTATTTAGTTTCAAAAGCTAAGTCTTCCTCAAGCAATGAATTAGAAAGAAAACAGAGTTGGGCAATCTTACAACACGGTGCCATTCTTATTTCCATTTCAAGGTGAGACCAAATAACAGTACACTGAGTCAATCCTGCTACAAGGGGATTGGGAAGAAAATGCACAAGTAAAATGTCCTACTGAAACTCAGTACCACTGATTTCTCCAGACACAGGTTTTACTGAACCTGAGGATGTCTCAGAACTACTTCTGGTATTTCCATACCCCAAGAACTAAACACATATTGCCCAAGCTCGTATTAGATATAAAGAATGATGGCAATGGACAATCATGGGTCCTAAGAACAGATCTTCCCTAAAGACAAAACTTAGAGAAAGTAGAAGTACTTTCCAATGCATACAAAAAAGAAAAATTACCTGTTTCACAGCTCCAGACATAAGAGTAATTTACTTCTTACATGTAGCAGTCACCTTAAACAACAGTGGCACTTTATGTTTGAAAGCATTTTGAACAAGACAAAATGGAATTTCCATCACACCAAATACTGGAAAGAAAATGCACAGTTTGGGCTGTGATGCACATTAGGCTCACGGTGAGGCAAAACAACAAAGCACTGTGTCTGAGATGGCACTCCTGATAGTTGCCACTGGAATGGGCTGCCCAGGGAGGCGGTGGAGTCACCATCCCTGGAGGTGTTCAGGAAAAGACTGGATGAGGCACTTAGTGCCATGGTCTAGTTGATTGGATAGGGCAGGGTGATAGGTTGGACTGGATGACCTTGGAGGTCTCTTCCAACCTGGTTGATTCTATGATTCTGTGTCACACTCAGCAGTAACACCAAAGAGCTGGGGCACCTTCGGCATATCTCTTAGGCAAACAACTTTTCTTCTTGTAGGACACTACTATCACAAAAGAAATGAAGCCAGGACAGTATTTTTTTTCCTCTACACATACAAAAATTACAGAAGACTGCAGCTTACATCATTTTATGATTTGATTATTGCAAACAGCATGTTAATATCTGTATTTCAGAAACACCTACATATATCAAATCAGATACAACATCCACTGTGCTAAAACCATATACACACACTGGGCTCTGGTCTGGAAACTTTGGATATGCAACCAAAGGATAAATAAAACATGAAGCAGAAGACAAGAGACTTGAGGCATACAGAGTTTAAGAGATTTGCCCACAGTCCAACAGGACACTTACAGCAAGCACAAGAACTGAACACAGACTTTCTGACATGCAGTATAAACACATTACCACTCTTCCTCCATCATCTTGCACCTCTACTTTAACTGACAAATTAACCTTAAGTTTAAGCCAAGGTAAAACAGATGGAGAAAAATACTGGTCCCTAGTTACTATAAAACCTCTGACAGAAATAAGTGGTTTATTCTTTAATATGTCAACAGCTTTTTCATTTACTCCATTTTCTTCCTGATATAAATTCTATGCATGGGCTGATTCAGTTCTTTATTTGCATACTGCTTATTCAAATGGGTTTTTTAGTTAACATGCAATTTGGACAGGACTAGCACTCCAAATCTAGCATTTACCTTGATTACATTAAGTTAACTGTACCCACAGGCTCTAAAATGCCAGTTTGGAAACTGCTCTGGGCACAAGATAATATGAGATTGTTAATTAACTAGGAACTTTTAAAAGAAGCATAGAATCAACCAGATTGGGAGATACCTCCAAGATCATCCAGTCCAACCTAGCACCCAGCCCTAGCCAGTCATCTAGACCATGGCACTAAGTGCCTCATCCAGGCTTTTCCTGAACACCACAAGGGACAGTCATTCCACCACCTCCCTGGACAGCCCATTCCAATGCCAATCACTCTCTCTGGCAAGAACTTCCTCCTAACATCCAGCCTAGACCTCCTCCAGCACAACTTGAGACTGTGTCCCCTTGTTCTATTGCTGGTTACCTGGGAGAAGAGGCCAACCCCCACCTGGCTACAGCCTCCCTTCAGGTAGTTGTAGACAGCAATGAGGTCTGCCTTGAGCCTCATCTTCTCCAAGCTAAACAACCCCAGCTCCCTCAGCCTCTCCTGAAGATCTGAAGATCTGACTTAGGCCTTGATTCAGCAAACAAATACCATTAAGTATGAGTAACTCTCTGTAAAACAACAGAAGTGCACATTGAAAGCACCTTGCAGGAATTTGGCTTAATGTAAAAGTCTCATGTTCTCTTTAATAGAGTCTATTCTCTTTAATAGAGTGTACTTCAAGTGCCTGATGTGTTGTGGTTTCCTCTTCTCTGTTAGGGCAAACTGTCTGAACACAGGACCAAGAGCCAGGAATTCCTGCTCTCTTAACCTCCTTCTGAAACTGCATTTTGGACAGGTCCACTAACACGACTGCATCCCAGATTATCACTTGAAAAATGTGAAAAAAGTTTATACTCAGCAACTTCCTTTAAAAAACTGTGGTTGGGATCAATTATTTATTCTAAGGTTTGAGCAATGCAATTTTAGGGTCTCCTAACATAGTTACAACAGATTTTCTACTGTCACTAACCAACTTAGGAACTCCCTGTACTCTTCCTCTATTTTTTTTTTTTTTTTGGGGGGGAGGGGTAATAAATGCAATTTATAATTATTTCCTTTTCAGCACCAGCATCCAGAGGAACAGTAGTGAATATTCTTTCCTACTGTGAAGGTCCTGTACCAAAGTTTGATGAGACCTTGGCAAACAACTTGCACTAACACCACCGTAGCACCTCCAATTTCTGCTGCTCCACACCACAGTTGCTCAGGAGTGTCATCTACTCACTTCATCTCCTGACATCAGCAACATCCAGTTGGCAGCCAGTCACAAGTGGTGTTCCCCAAGGATCAGTGCTGGGCCCAGTCCTGTTCAATATCTTTATTGATGATCTGGACAAGGGGATTGAGTTCAGCATCAGTAAGTTTGCAGATGACACCAAGCTAGGAGCAGGTGTTGATCTGTTGGAAGGTAGGAGAGCCCTGCAGAGGGATCTGGACAGGCTGGATGGGTGGGCAGAGGCCAATGGGATGAGATTTAACAAGGCCAAGCGCAGGGTTCTACACTTTGGCCACAATACCAAGCAGCACAACAGGCTGAAGACTGAGTGGCTGGAGAGCAGCCAGGAGGAAAGGGACCTGGGGGTACTGATAGATAGCAGCTGACGATGAGCCAGCAGTGTGCCCAGGTGGCCAAGAGAGCCAATGGCATCCTGGCCTGCATCAGGAACAGTGTGGCCAGTAGGACAAGGGAGGTTATTCTGCCCCTGTACTCATCTCTGGTGAGGGCCACACCTTGAGTCCTGTGTCCAGTTCTGGGGCCCTCAATTCAAGAAAGGTCTTGAGGTGCTGGAACATGTCCACAGAAGGGCAACAAGGCTGGTGAAGAACTTGGAACACAAACCCTATGAGGAGAGGCTGAGTGAGCTGGGGGTGGGCAGCCTGGAGAAGAGGAGGCTCAGGCTTGGCCTCATTGCTGTCTACAACTACCTGAAGGGAGGTTGTAGCCAGGTGGGGGTTGGTCTCTTCTCCCAGGCAACCAGCAACAGAACAAGGGGACACAGTCTCAAGTTGTGCTGGGGGAAGTATAGGCTGGATGTTAGGAGGAAGTTCTTCACAGAGAGAGTGATTGGCATTGGAATGGGCTGCCCAGGGAGGTGGTGGAGGCACCGTCCCTGGAGGTGTTCAAGGAAAGACTGGATGAGGCACTTAGTGCCATGGTCCAGTTGACTGGCTAGGGCTGGGTGCTAGGTTGGACTGGATGATCTTGGAGGTCTCTTCCAACCTGGTTGATTCTATGATTCTCTTCTTGGCCATGACTTAAGTGTTTTCAAATAATATTTTCTATACTGATACCTGAGAGTTCAGCTGATGCCTTTTTTCATTGAAAATAATGGTGCCAGAAAGGTGTAAGAATGATAACTGCTGGTACTGTTACTACTAGAAAACACACTCCCATCACTACAGGTTCTTTGGGTTTTTTTAAACTGAGCTTCTGGGAGAACATTTTTGGAAAGAATCAAATTGCTCACACATCTGTACCTTCACATTATATTTTTATTTGGAGCTTTACCAAGACCTAACACATGAGAGAAAGGAGGGAGAAAGAGCAGCAGGCTTCCCTCCCATCACTGCCTCCAAATGTACTTTGAATTCAGAATTCTGTCAGCTCACTGCCTCACCCTGAGCCACTGGGAGCACAGGCATATGTGAGCTCCTCTGTGTGAAGGCAGCAGGGTGAAAATATTTCACCTGATCACCATATTAAAGAGTCTGTCTTATTCCCTCAACAAGCTATAATTTCACTCATGACTGAAGCAAGGAGGTAGAGCCAGACAAATGTAAGCAGCTACATAATGGTTGCATCTGTTTTAATTTTTAGTGTCTTTTCAAGTAATGATTGTTATTAAAACAAAGTGCATCTTGTCACAGATGCTAGCAACAGAGACTAATTTGTTATACAATTAACCCAGGCTGTGGCTGAGCCAGCACTGGTGCAGAAAGCTGGGTCTGCCCAGGGTCAGAGCCCCCACGCTCTGCTTGGGATAGGGCAAGCCTGAAGACCATGCACAAGTCTCCTGGTGTAAGCCCCCAAAACAGTCAGAAAACCACTCTGCATAATAGGGCTTAGTACCACCAAGGAAAGAAATGCTTTGATTTGGCTCCTTTCGGGTACAGAACTCAAACTTTTCAAGTGTGATAGAAGATACTCTCCAGGTTCAGAAAGTTTTGGTAAGTGTGATGACAGAGGAGGTTTGTCTTGTGAACCCACACAGCCACACAAACACAAACCAGGAGCTGCCACAGCTCGCTTCACCTTGATCCAAAGAAGAAGAAAGAACAAAGCCATGACTCAAGAAACCACTCTCCAGTCTCAGACCTACTCTGCCCAGATCTTAGGATGAAGGTTTCCATTCAAGCACAGGTTTCTTTGCTTGACTTCTGGTTTTATAGTGATATCAAGACTTGCTCTCCAGTGAAAAAAGTCTCAACCCCTCGAGTTGCATGCAGTCTGCATAACTGGAAGCCAAAAGTTTTTTGGATAAACATTGACCTCTGAAAGCATTACTGCTATGAACCAGACCCAAATCCAACATTCTTCAGAAAAGCGAGTGCTTAAAAAGAAATTGTCCATATTTTTCATTTGGCATGGTTTGTCCTCCTTTAAAAGCAATGTTTCTCTTTTGAATTTATTTCTACAAGATGCATAAACTATCATCCTTCATTTAGACCGTGTCACTGAAAGTATTTCATTGCATCACAAAAATCCCCACAAGCCTGGCTGGCCTCAGGGTATAAGTGACTGGAATGACATCTCTGTATTTTTAGTTAGAGAATTAAATGTGCATGGGCTGTAGCTTGAGTCTCTTGTGGCAGGCATCCCTCCAGGAAGAGATGGCACAGCAAGCACCATGACAAAGGAAAGGCTGGCAAGAGACTAATGACATCCAAACTCCCTCTGAATTTTACAAACATGTGGACAAGCCCAAAGTCAAACCATGTTGTGTCTAAAAAGGAAAGGAGAAGCCATCTTGCATGTTTGATAGAACTGCACACAGAAGTCTATGTTCCATAGGAACACAGAGCAGTAGATAAATTTCTCTGCCTTTCTGCAGCAGACCCTGCTTCAGGAAGAATGGGTCAAGCAACCACAGTAAAAAGGCTCTGGCTGTGGGTACACAGCTTTAGCTACCAGATCTCCACTTTAAGATATATATATATTCAGGCATGAAAAACACCTCCTTCACTCTGTGCTGATACTACATATGTGTGAGATTATTCAGCATCCAAATTATACACTCAGCAAGACCACCTCCATTTTGATAATTGCCTTATGAATGCATAACATGGCAGCATGGGGATTTGTATTCCCAAGGATGTCTGCTATCAGGCATCAATTGCTAGTCTGCTGAGGGTAGACAAGAGGTATGCAGCACTCTTGGAAGATTATCAGCAAAAATCTAACCCTCCCTAGTTTCACTGGGCTCTTGCTCCACTGATCCTGACCCAAAGGCAAATTTTGAACATGGTCCTATGTTGCACTTAATACAAAAATCACCCTTCCCAGAGACTACACCAGAAAAAATCAGGTCTCAGGACAGTTTTTTTGCAGGTCTGGTAGAGAGCGGAGTCCTGCACCCTTCTCCTGAAGGATGCAGTGCACAACACTCTCTGTCCTCAGTAACACTTCCACTCAATGGAAAGGGATTTTTGAGACACATTGTGGCAGGGAAAAAAAAATCCACCTACTATAAATTCTTTACTTAAGGCTTGCAAATTACATCTCCTTATAGGATGCACAGGGAGACAGGATCTGGCATCCTTGAAGTGAAAAAGACATCAATTACTCATCACTTCCTTAACCTCAGATACCCCAGTAATTGTTGTGAGCCAGTGAGTCACTTCCAGTAAGTACTTTGCACAGGGCCTGATACCCTCTGCTCTTTTCCAAAATAGCAACCACTTGAGTGGGAGCAGTGCTGATGTGCTCACGGATGTCTCTGGCAGAGATGGAGGCAGAGGGGCCAAGAGGGGGAAGCTGGGTGACTGCTTTTCACTTCTCTGAGGTGACAGCACACAGCCTGCCTACAGAAGGTAGGGGCTGCATTGTGATGCGGAGCTTTACAAAGGACACCAGAGGTTCATGTGTTACACTGAGTAAAGGGAACATTAAGGAGAAGAGTTTTGGAGGTGCATTCACCCCTCAGAGCCACAATAACAATCAGCACTGATTGCAGAAGGGATAAATTGGCCAGGCAGGCAGTGGCCCCTCACTTCACAAGGGTGAGTGCAAGTGCAGCTACTTTAGCATCACAGCGCAGGTCCAGAATGCACTTCTGAAGAAATCTCTAAACTGCTCCCACCTACTGTGCTTTGATTTGTGCTGCCACATGGTCTTAGGGGCAGCCAAAGTTCACCTTTCTGGATGATGCTCAAATGGCTGATGCATACATACCACAAATTTGTGATCTGGGCATCCACAGGGCTAGTCAAAAGTGCAACAGCTGAAATGCATGACGTGTAAACATCAGCTCCTCCACACCGTCTCTCGGCGCAGGTTCACTCCCTCCTGCACACTATTTGCTACCATATATGTAGCAGCATGTACCAGTTGGAGATTCCTAACCATTTCTGAGTGCCCCAACCACCACCAGCAGAAACAGCAAGGGGTCTCTTCCACAAGACGCATTTTTCATGACTGAAAAGTTCAGTCTAACTATTTTCTGTCACTTAGTCAACTGTGGTTTGGAAAGCGCTGAGCACAGCTAGTGAGTGAACAAAATGATTGGTCAGATAGATGGTTTTCTTCGGCTATAAAAAGAGGACATTCAGATCTTATCATATTCTAGGCATGGAAAATATTTTACTTTGAGAATTTCAGACCTAGCCAAAAAATGCCTGTTGTCACCACACTGCACCCTGTGGTTACTAAACAGGCAGAAAAAGGCAGAGTCATGCACAAGCCTCCGTCCTTCATTTCGTCATCCCAAAACACAGCTCTGAGGTTTGGGAAAGTTCAATGATCTTTCTTTTTTTTCTGCACACAGAAAACTATTCAATATCAGGAACAAGGACAATTTCTTTCACATTTTGCTACAAAATCAAGAATACTTGAAGAAGATGTAAAGCCATCAAAGGAGGTTGTTTCATTCAGAGGCTTGCAGAATTTCTGGGATCACTGCCTCTGTCTGTTACAGGGCTGTGCTCTTTGAGATGTTTTTTTTTTTTTCCCATGGTCTTGTTGCCAACTTAGGTAAGAGCCATTCTTCCAAGTCATCTCAGCTGCAATGCAACCAGAGCATTTTCACTGCAGAACCCAGACTTTTGGCTTCCACAAGACTCTGTCCTGTTTGGCATGTTTCTTCATGTGCCTTCAATCCATACTCCTGTAACTATTGTCTATGCATTTGGTCCTGATTTGCAACCTCTCTGCAGCTCCACTTCTGAATCTGGTCCATTTGTTGAGAAGAAAGAGCCAAAGTTATTACTGCAGGTAATCACAACTCAGAGATGCAAATCAGCATAGAAATAAGCCAGTAGAAGCATTAACAGTCAAGAACAGATCCCATAAAATCAGCACTTTGCAAAACTGCTTAAGCCAAAAAAGCTTCAGCAGATGCCTTATGAGTAACTCTTTAGAAGTCATAATTTGAAAACCATTAGAGAGATCAGCAACCAAAAGATAACATCACTGAAAGCCCAATCCATGTGGGTTTTCTTCTTTTCTACAAACAAGCAGGAGCATCTTCTGTTCTCATTTATAGCCATAAGAACTGCTGGTCTCAGCAAATAGCTATCCATGATTCACATTCACAAAACACAGAAGAAGTAAGTTCAGGTTATTTCTGTGGCTGAAACTTTTATTCTTGGACATAAAATAAAAGCTATGATACAACCTCAGCAGTCTTAGGATAGCAAAGAAACAAAAGAAAAGTTTTCTTATGTCCCTGACTACTGCAACAACCCTATGAGGAGAAGCTGAGGGAGCTGGGGGTGTGCAGCCTGGAGAAGAGGAGGCTCAGGGTTGGCCTCATTGCTGTCTACAACTACCTGAAGGGAGGTTGTAGCCAGGTGGGGGTTGGTCTCTTCTCCCAGGCAACCAGCAACAGAACAAGGGGACACAGTCTCAAGTTGTGCCAGGGGAGGTATAGGCTGGATGTTAGGAGGAAGTTCTTCCCAGAGAGAGTGATTGGCATTGGAATGGGCTGCCCAGGGAGGTGGTGGAGGCACCGTTCCTGAAGGCATTAAAGAAAGGCCTGGATGAGGCACTTAGTGCCATGGTCTAGTTGACTGGCTAGGGCTGGGTGCTAGGTTGGCCTGAATGATCTTGGAGGTCTCTTCCAACCTGGTTGATTCTAGGAACAACAACAAGGAGGACTGAACCAGAAGTAAAGAGGGCAGCTGCTTTGCAGATGAAGACAGAGATAAATCACCATGTAGATGGAATGGAACAGAGCAGCCAATATATTTTGAGCTTTCTTGTGCTGGATCTCTTAGTTCCATTCTGTTCCTCAAAAATCCCATCCACCAGCAGCAAGTAAATGCTACAGAATGGAGCAGGAGAGAATAAAGAGACAGTAATTACAACATTCAGGAAATTAAGGCATCCCAATTGCTTACATCAGAGTATAACAAAGTCAGTAAATTGGCACTGGGCCACCTGCAACAAGCTGAATCAGCTGAATAACGAAATGTCAGTTCCTCCGTTTTGCCTTCTATTTTACCCAATCAAATGTTTGCAGATAACTCTGTAACTTTCCCACTCAGGAAAAAAAAAAAAGAGAGAGAGAGAGAGAGAAGATTGCAAATGTGCAGTGGTCTAGAGCACAGAGAGTCCTGGAAAAGAATCACAGAATCAACCAGGTTGGAAGAGACCTCCAAGACCATCCAGTCCAACCTAAAACCCAGCCCTATCCAATCAACCAGACCATGGCACTAAGTGCCTCATCCAGGCTTTTCTTGAACACCTCCAGGGACGGTGCCTCCACCGCCTCCCTGGGCAGCCCATTCCAATGCCAATCACTCTGTGTGAAGAACTTCCTCCTAACATCCAGCCTAGACCTCCCCCAGCACAACTTCAGACTGTGTCCCCTTGTTCTGTTGCTGGTTGTCTGGGAGAAGAGACCAACCCCCACCTGGCTACAACCTCCCTTCAGGTAGTTATAGACAGCAATGAGGTGAGCCCTGAGCCTCCTCTTCTCCAGGTTAAACAACCCCAGCTCCCTCAGCCTCTCCTCATAGGGTTTGTGCTCCAGGCCCCTCACCAGCTTTGTTGCCCTTCTCTGGACATGTTCCAGCACCTCAACATCTCTCTTGAATTGAGGAGCCCAGAAGTGGACACAGGACTCAAGGTGTGGCCTGAGCAGTGGGGAAGAATAACCTCCCTTGTCCTACTGGCCACACTGTTCCTGATGCAGGCCAGGATGCCATTGGCTCTCTTGGCCACCTGGGCACACTCCTGGCTCATCTTCAGCCTACTATCTACCAGTACCCCCAGGTCCCTTTCCTCCTGGCTGCTCTCCAGCCACTCTGTCCCCAGCCTGTAGTGCTGCTTGGGGTTGTTGTGGCCAAAGTGCAGAACCCTGCACTTGGCCTTGTTAAATCTCATCCCATTGGCCTCTGCCCACCCATCCAGCCTGTCCAGATCCCTCTGCAGGGCTCTTCTACCCTCCAACAGACCAACACCTGCTCCTGTCACGTTAGGTAACCATCCAAAGTGTAGCCTCTATCATCTGCAAGTTTGAGAAGTATCCATTACAGATACTCTTAAATTTGGTAATAAGCCATATTTAATAGGTGGAGGGGGGTAAATAAGTAAACTTGAAACAGATTTCTAGGTAGTGAAACTAAGTTGGTGAGCTAGAATTTCACCATGTGGCTGAGCACCAGCATCACAAGTACATGGGGGTGCTCAGCGCCCTGTGTCCATCCCAGCACTTGGCAAAAAGCCTCTATTCTGTTTCTACTGCCACATGAGGCTTTTTTGTTCATAGGATTTAAATACTTCCTGTTCCTGCCCATCCATTTATCATTTTATGAATGAAAAATCTGACAAAGAATTTAACAAGCTCGTAGCTGACTTCAGGCACCTCAGTTTTAGGCACCAGCTAGAGACAACAAACACAGAAACCCAAAATATTTTGCTCAGGTCTTCAACTTGAATGTCAAATTAAATCTGCCCAACCAAAGGGTAAGTTTAACACAAACTTGAGTAAAAACACCAGGAATAATTGTGGATGGGACTGTATCCTACTGCCTCTATCACAATGTATATGCAATTTGCTTTTCCCTCAGGTATTCTGAGGGCACAGTTAAAACCTAGTAGTATTTTACAAATCTTGCAGCTCTGATTATCCTGTGCTTAATTAAGCTTTGCTTTTCTAGATTTCCCAGTTTACACTCTACTGCCCTTCACTGAATTGAAAAGGACTGCCCAAATACAGACCACAGGTCAGCTATAAGTCAATAACCACAGACAAATTTGAGCAGATAGAGCATAGAGCTTCTGCTTTTGCAACTGGAGGACAGTGCTCCATCCTTGCTGTCCTTTTGGAATTAGACTTATCTACTATTGCAGATAAGATGGATCTCCTAGATCTATCTTCTATCTATAAGATAGATCTAGATAGAGAGATCTAGATTTTCTATCTAGAACATAGATATTTTCTAGAGATTTAAGGTCTAAACTTTCTTAATTACTATCATCATTAAGCATAGCTGATCTACCGTATTTATCCACAAAATTGTTCCAAGAATACACACTGATTCTAACAGGCAATTTTGAAGGCAAAAATCTATGGTGAAAAATTACACCACTATATGACTGAATAGAGTAAAGCACTCAAGTGAAAAAGCCTTACTACATTCAGCCTCGCAGCAACACTTAACATTTTTACTCTGCAGAGTCAAATAGCTGTCCCCAAGTACTTTTCCTCTCCCATGTAGATTTGAACTCCTGCAGAATAAAAACTGTCACCATCAACATAAAAACATCCCTTGACTGCTGACCTGATTTTTTTTTTTGTCCCCTAGAAAACAACCATTGGAAACTGATTAAAGGGGATGCACAGGAACCTGCTCTTTTCCCCAGCGGTGACAAAAATAGCTTTTCTGAGCAAGCACATTAAGAGTAAATACAAGCTATGACAATAAGAGAGAAAGTTTGGTTTCATAACTCTTTCTTGTGCAAGGAAACCTTTTAAAGAGAATATTAGGTTAGGCAGAGCCCGAGACAAAGCAGGGGAAGTCCCATGGCAGCCGCACAATAAATGGCAGCACTATTAACATTAGGTCATAACCTCCGTGTTGCTGAGCCTTTGTGAGCATCGAGCCTGGTGTGCTCAGAGCTGCCAACAGCTGTTCCAGAGCAACACATGGTGAAAGAGAAAAGCAGCAGCCAGCAAAGGGTTAAAAATGTTGCTTTGGGGGTTTTAGCTGCTTGGGGTTTTCAGCTAGCAGTAAGCAGCACCTCTTGAACTTGCTATTATCTTCATACCATCTCCTCTAGAGCTATCAAAAAATACAGACGGGTGCTGCAGATCCCTGAAATAAATGTAAATGTGCCAGGTGCTTCCCTTTCCAGTAAAAAATAACTGTGCCTTTAGTGCATTTCCTTTCAAATGGCCACTAGTTTCTAGCACTTGCATCAGAAATCCATCATCTTGACTTATTCAAAGACAGGCAGATTATCTGCTTGTGTATCCTGACTTCCCGAGCTTCTTTTCCAATTAAGAAAAACTGCATTCCTAAACTCAGGACTTTTAATTCCTCCATTCAAAACAGCAAGCAAACTAGCATGCCACTTCACACCCCAATAACAAGCTTATCTCAAGCATCAGATGTGCCATAAACGTTACCCTTACAATCTTTTTTAAGCAACAAAAACAAGCATTCTTTAGTCCCGTGGCTTTTCTCAAAGCACTGGCAATACATTATTTCTGATTCTAAACTATTCCCAAAGTCCAAACACTGCATACAAAGAAAAAAAAAAAAAAGGCAGCTTTTTTTGGACCATCTTGTGGGTTATCACCAAAAAGCATAAAGCTATGTTCCTATTAGGAGCTCATATTTATTCCAGAGAAGCAATGTGCACTGGATGGAGCTAACAAATACTTCAAAAGGGAAACACTCTTTCACTAAGGCTAGGGATGGCATGACCAGGAAAATTGGGGGAAAAGGGTAAAGTGGTGCTTTAAACTTATTCTTCAGGATATCACAATGGCATAGCTTTAACTATCCAAACTGTGGTTACACTAGCAAGCGCTCCAGCAGCACTGGTAATGTTTACCAGTGATACAACTCCCCAAGAGACAAGACCTTAGTAAACTACAGAGGCTATCTGGCAAACTCAGGAGAAGTGTCACACAGCATGAAAGAGCCTACCGTAGTTTGTTGCTGACAGACTACAGACTGTGGTCCTGTTGCCTTGCAGAGCATAATGTCAAAAGCAAAGGCAGGCAGCAAAGAGATAACTGTGGGCTTGAGACAAAGCAGAAACTTTTTTAAATAAGAAAAAGAGAGGAAAAAAAAGAAACTCTCAGCACCCTTGCATTCATCAGACATAAAACCTGTTTTGTTTTCTATTAAGATTTTACCCTAATCTGGTAAAATCAGACCCTTTGCTTTATGAAACAGGTCTGGCACCAGCCTTGCCCTCCATCTCCCACGCATAGGGCAGGATGAGGTTCACGACCTCAGTTATTCACAGCCTTCCAAATGAGCTCGCCATTAATTCCCCCATTCTCTCCCTGGACTCATACATAAAAGCTGCACACCCATTAGTAACTATTAACTGAGCCTAATCAAATATCTAAGTTTGAGCGTTGCTGTTCAGTTTGGGATGTTTAAACATAATTACAGGCAGTAAGACTTTTTGACATGACAAATATTTTTTAATAACATTACTAGAATTGTTAGCTCTGTTTTCACTGGGAAAGCAAACAGAGCAATTCCAGCTGGAAAGTTAACATTTATCCTTGCAGCAGGCTAAAAAAGACAGACTCTGGCAGACACGCAGCAAAGGAAACTGCTTCCACTAACCAGGGAGAGATAGTGCTTCCAGGGACACTCTCCTAGAGCCAACTTTTCTGTAGTTCAGAGTAGTGAACCATTACAAAACTTTATGTCCTGATAGTTCATTCCTTTCTTTCATTGTTTGTCTTCCCCCCGAGTCCTTCATAATATCCTTCCTCTCACAAGCATTCTTTGACCTGCACCAGGCTGAGCCTTGATCACAGAATGGTTATAATCACGGTGAACATTATTATTTCTTCAGAAAGGGAAACATTGAGTTACTCAACAAGGAAAACCTTCAACACGAAGACGATAGCCTAAGACCGAGCGCGGAGCGATTGGGAAGGGGGAAGGTGCATGCTAAAACCCTTTGTGATCAGAGCTGACAACAATAGGATTTTTGTTCACTTACACTCATTGTTTAAATTGTATTCTACTGCAAGGAGTCTGGGTGCCTTTCAAATGTAAATATTTTACAAGAGAATACCATATGGGAGACACAGCTGTTTGTTTTTATTAGGGGAAAAAAAAATCATTCGGTTCATTTTGCAAAGGGTTTTTTGTTGTTGTTGTTGTTTAAAAGCTCGATTCAGAGTTATATGCCAACATATGAATTATCTTAATTCAAATTAATCCCTAAGTAGTTGCAGGAAGTGTTTGAAGTTAAGGCTCTGCAGTTGTTAAGCTCTTAAAGAAGTTGTTAAGGAAATGAAGGCTGCAAGATGTTTATACATCAGGATTTTCCCATGCTTGGTGAAATAAAGAAGAAACGAAACACGCCGACTCCTTACACATTACCCCAGGTAATGTATTTAGAGTTCAATAAGCATGAAGACATTTAGATAGGTGCATAAGCGTGATCAACTGCAAAAATAACACTGCCTGGCCTAAAACCAGAGATCAGCAAAAGCTTTAGAGTAATGAATATGTTTGCCAAAGTAAGCCTCTAATTTTGTTTAGAGATTACTCAAACAAAACCTCGCCGGTTTTCTCAAACGTGTTGCTGCTTAAAATGCTTGGCCAAATATTACTCACACAGTGACTTAAGACAGGAGAAAAAAATGCTTCTAAGCTGTCTTTAAAGCTCAATTTGCACAGGACACACAAAGAGCCATGAGCAGAAGAGAGCATTCTCCTTCACAAGACTGATCCCAAGAAGATTCTGTTTTTTGGGGGGAGAGTCCTTGCTCCATCATTTTCTTGAGATCAGAAAGAATATACATGTGGATGTCTCACCCTTACTTATCCTATTAGCTGTTTTCTTTGTATCTAAAACTTCACACAGAAAAAATATTTAGTCACCAAAACCAAGCATGATACTGGAGAACACCAGTGCTGAAGAGTTGTACCTGTTCAGCCCCAAGCCTAACCCAAGGAAGGACTGATAGAACTAGAGGAACCTCAAGGAGGAGTTTGCAGATGACACTAAGCTGGGGGCAGATGTGACTGAGTTGGAGGGCAGAAGGGCTCTGCAGCGGGACCTTGACCACCTGGCCAGATGGGCAGAGTCCAATGGGATGGGGTTCAATAGCTCCAAGTGCAGGGTGCTGCACTTTGGCCACAACAACCCCATGCAGAGATACAGGCTGGGGTCGGAGTGGCTGGAGAGCAGCCAGACAGAGAGGGATCTGGGGGTGCTGATTGATACCCACCTGAACATGAGCCAGCAGTGTGCCCAGGTGGCCAAGAGAGCCAGTGGCATCCTGGCCTGCATCAGGAATGGTGTGGTCAGCAGGAGCAGGGAGGTCATTCTGCCCCTGTACTCTGCACTGGTCAGACCACACCTCGAGTACTGTGTTCAGTTCTGGGCCCCCCAGTTTAGGAAGGACACTGAGATGCTTGAGCGTGTCCAGAGAAGGGCGACGAGGCTGGTGAGAGGCCTCGAGCACAAGCCCTACGAGGAGAGGCTGAGGGAGCTGGGATTGGTTAGCCTGGAGAAGAGGAGGCTCAGGGGTGACCTTATTGCTGTCTACAACTACCTGAAGGGTGGTTGTGGCCAGGAGGAGGTTGCTCTCTTCTCTCAGGTGGCCAGCTCCAGAACGAGAGGATACAGCCTCAGGCTGCGCCAGGGGAAATTTAGGCTGGAGGTGAGGAGAAAGTTCTTCACTGAGAGAGTCATTGGACACTGGAATGGGCTGCCCGGGGAGGTGGTGGAGTCGTCGTCCCTGGGGCAGTTCAAGGCAAGGTTGGATGTGGCACTTGGTGCCATGGTCTAGCCTTGGGCACTGTGGTAAAGGGTTGGACTTGATGATCTGTGAGGTCTCTTCCAACCTTGGTGATACTGTGATATGACACCCAGACGCCTGCTGAGTGACCCTCCTCCAGGATACTCTTTCAGCAAACAGTGTTTTAAGACTTTTCTCTGAAAGAAACTCAAACTGTTTTGTAAGCTTTGTTGCTGGACTTCTCTTTCATGAATTCATTTAATCCTTTTCTGAATCCATTTATAATTTTGATCCCCACAACCTCCTATGACAATGAATTTTCTAGTTCAATTACATGCTGGGCAGAAAAAATATTTCCCTCACTTTAATACTTCCCTGTTGTGCAAGATGCCCTCAGATTTGTAAAATGTGCAGCAACCTATTCAGCCAGCCCAGGGTACAGATTTCAATGCAAGGTCCAAAAGCACAGAGGCTGAAATGCGCTGAGAGCTTCATCCCTACAGCTCTGGGAATCTGTGGCTGCCTGCAGCTGGGCACTAACCAGAGGTGAGGTTAGAAAAGGTAAGCAAGTATGGTTTTGAATGAAATATGCTTCATTTAAAAATGACACCCAAGAAAACATCCCATTTTTTTGTTAGCTATTGCAGCTAGGTGAGCAGGTGTGAATGGCAGCAACCCTCGAACCTATCAGCTTGCCAGCACCTAAAACTGTCCACTTGGCACCGGCTGCTCCACTGCAACCTTCCTTAGGTGCCATCGAAAGCAACATAAACTCTTTCTCCCTTTCTTGTACATCAGCCATGCATTTACTGCTCCTCCTCCTGCTCCCACTGTTGGTTCTCTTATCCCAGTCACACCAGGATTTAATTGATTCCCAGAAAACAAAAGCCAACACTATGGTGTTGGGTGAGAAAGGCTGCTCTTCTCTGAGAGTTCCCTCTGAAGGTCCACACAATTCCTACCGAAGGTGGAAGAGCAGCTCCCCGATCCCTGCTGCGTCAGGTCAGCCATACAGACTGTATTTCTCTCTTTATGCTGTTTGTGTTAGGACAGCAGCTAAAGTTTTCAACCAAAATTGAGCTGGCCATCATAGCAATGAATAGACAACATCCATTCTAGAGAGCTTAACATCTGAAACAAGATAATATGCAGCCACAGAGAGCTAAGGTCAGTATTTCCATGTCCCAAACAGGGAGCAATATTGGGCAACCCAAGTTGCTCCAGGTGGACAGGCCCTATGTTATGCTGTTTCTAAGAGTTACACCCATTTGGCACTCCCTGTGGGAGGCTGCAACTCAGCACAGCACTTCTGTACTGGCAAGATACCCTATGGACTGGCCACATACTAAAATTTAATTGTATCCCTCGATATAGCTGGCACATGTAGGTCAAGACCATAAGTCCTTCTTCCAAAATCAACAGGCTTTGGCACAGCCTCTGAACGACAACACATACAGCAATAGCAGTTTGCCTAATATGTGTTTACATGAGGTGAATCTCATTGATGCTTACTTATCCATTCTCATGGTCTCTGCACTGTATTTTCTGCTGCTGTGGCCAAAGTGTTCCTATAGTAACAACACAGCACAGACTTCTCTGAAGTAAAATCACTTCTGAGGGGAAGGCTGCAACCCAAAGTCATGCGTGCAGGACCTTTTCATGTCTCCACATCTGCAGTGCCACAGATCACCGCTACAGGATGTCCTGCATGCTTCCCCCTAACATAGCACCCTCTCAAAGAGCACCTGCAGGCTTCTCCTGAAGCAAATGCCAGTGGTGAAGCCTTTCAATCACAACTTGGAGAGACCCAGCCACTCTACAAACACCAATACCAAATATCAGTTTACACTAACAAAGATAATCCAAGTTACAGCCACTTTAGTAACACTACTGAAAAGTCAGACCCATGAGGGCATTTCCCTTTTCAGTGGGTTTGTGTCTGAAATATAGCTGGAAAGCAGCCCTGTGGAAAAGGGGTGCTGGTGGACTGGCAGCTGAACAAGACCCAGCAGAGTACTCAAGTAGCCAAGAAGGCAAAGGGCATCCTGGTCTGTATCAAATCCAATGTGCCCAGCAGGGCTAGAGAAGTGAACATGCCCCTGTAATCAGCCCTGGTGAGGCCACAGCTTGAACACAGCATTCAGTTCTGGGAAGCATAGCATAGGAAAGACATTAGCATCCTGAAGCATGTGCAGAGAAGAGCAACAAGGCTGGTTAGGGGTTTGGAGGGCATGTGATACAAGGAGCGGATGAGGGAACTGCAGTTGTTTGGTCTGAATGAGAAGGCTAAGGGGAGATCTTATTGCTCTCTGCAACTATCTGAAAAGAGGTTGTAGTGAAGCTCGTGTTGGTCTCACCTCCCAAGAAACTAGTGATAGGAAGAGAAGGGTTTAGGTTGTGCCAGGAAGATTTAGATTGGATATTAGGAGAAAATCCTTCACTGAGAGAAGCATTGGAACAGGCTGCCCGGGGAGGTGGTGGGGGTGGTGTTTATGAAGGAAGCAGATGTGTCCCTTCAGTTTAGTGGTCCTGTTAGTTGGGTTACAGTTGGACTCTATGATCTTAAAGGTCTCTTCCAACCTCAATGATTCTATGGAATTCAGTGGTAACATTCAGCACCAAGAGAAAGTTTTAAAAGATAAGGACCCAGGATTTCTCCGGACAATTTGCAACAGAGAGGTTACTGATGTTCAAATGCATGCTCCAGGCAAGAGCTGACTTTCTGATACTGTGTCCCAAACCATGTTTTTCTTATAATAAAACCATTCAGGCATCAGTCATGAAGTGGAAGATTATGCTGAAATAGTACCCCCCACCCTGCATCTCTTTCATTTGCACCATTTACTGCTGGGCATCTGAAAAGAAAGGATAGCTTATGTAAGAGCCTTACCCAGGTCTGGCAATGTTTTTCATTTCTCCTTCAACACAAAATCTTTTTTCTTATTACAGGAAAGACAACTTTTTTTTTTTTTTCCCCCCAAATATGGACTATACACATCCAGACATTTCCTTTTTTGTGGTTGAAGCATTTTGTAAGAGTAAGAGCAGTTACCACTTTGGGTCTGTGTTTGGGTTGAGAAGTGCAAATAGTCTTTTTGATATTAATGAAAAACTACCAGGTGGGAAAGGGAGGTTTCCAGAATGATCACTTCTGCCTACAAACAACTAACCTGTCTGTAATGACACAGAGACCCTCTAAATTTATTTCTGGCAGAAGTGAAGCAGGGACTTACAAGCATTTTTCTCCTGCCAGCACAAATGGGCTACACATTTTGAGGCTGTTTTAAGAGGCTGCCCCAGATGCCCACTGCTGGCATGGGTATTGCTGTCCTGCTGTGATGGCACCAAAACTAGCACTACCCTCTGAAAGGCCCCTGATGGCACAGGAACCTAACTGAGAGCTAACACGGATGAAACGACAACTCAGAGGACAGGAGGAATTCCATATGTAACCAAACAGCACTTCTTATCCACTGAACTGGCTGTATTTGGGTATCAGCCTACTTCAATGAGCACTTATTATTTCCCATCAAAGGTACATTAGCCCCATCTCAGTGCCCTCCTCCAGCAGTCTGACAGATTATATTTTAAATGTTTGTTAGGATTGAAAAGCATCAATGGAGATTTGCCAAGGTTTCTTAAATCAGTCTGGACCTCAGCTCTCCATACTGATATGAAGCATCTGTTTTGTGTGTAGGGCACAGCTCTTCCATCCAGAGCAGGTTGGAGTTTCCAAGTGAGCCAGGGGAAAGTAAAGCAGTGTTGATGCTGTACTGAATATAAAGGGAGCTGGATAACCAGTGCTTTGCAAATCCTAGTGAGGATCTGTGTCACATAACGTGAGTCATCCCAGTTAAGGGGCATGGGTACTCATCTGCACAATGTGCTATGCTGCCCTGACTGTGATATCACAGAAATTGGGGCAGCAATTCCAAGACTGCTGCAAGACAAACATAAAAGAATAGGTTCAGACATGGGCAGAGGGACACCATATGTTCCCTCCTTAATAAAAACAAAATGCTGAGAAGATGCAGATGTACAGCACAGTGGGTTAACAAACACTTTGTCCTTCCAGGGTTATTTTTGCCCCTTGAAGATTAGCTGGTGACCAGAATCTCTTGAATCTGCCCTAAAGTCACCCTTAGCCTTAAACAAAATGCCTTAGAGAGGCACAGACAGCAGGAGTGTCACCTGGCAACTTGTAGGGCTTACAATCATAGAACCAACCAGGTTGGAAGAGACTTCCAAGATCATCCAGGCCAACCTAGCACCCAGCCCTATCCAGTCAACTAGAACATGGCACCAAGTGCCTCATCAAGGCTTTTCTTGAACACCTCCAGGCATGGTGCCTCCACCACCTCCCTGGGCAGCCCATTCCAATGCCAATCACTCTCTCTGGCAAGAACTTCCTCCTAACATCCAGCTTATACTTTGCCCAGCACAACTTGAGACTGTGCCCCCTTGTTCTGTTGCTGGTTGCCTGGGAGAAGAGGCCACCCCCCACCTGGCTACAATGTCCCTTCAGGTAGTTGTAGACAGCAACAAGATCACCCCTGAGCCTCCTCCTCTCCAGGCTAAACAACCCCAGCTCCCTCAGCCTCCCCTCATAGGGTTTGTGTTCCAGGCCTTTCACCAGCTTTGTTGCCCTTCTCTGGACACGTTCCAGCACCTCAACATCTCTCTTGAATTGAGGGGCCCAGAACTGGACACAGCACTCAAGGTGTGGCCTGAGCAGTGCTGAGTACAGGGGCAGAATAACCTCCCTTGACCTACTGGCCACACTGTTCCTGATACAGGCCAGGATGCCATTGGCAATCTTTCTTCCTCACAATTTGTATGCTGTGTATAATACGACATAAAGTTCCTTCTGGTAGGTGAGGTTTACATCTCTTATTCCAGCTGTGAATGAGCAGCCACCGAAGTAACAGGACCCTGCATGTGTCTGTTCATGTATGCCATTATACCATGAACGTGTGTGTGACAGTGTTATCTGCACCTCACTGCTGCCTGTGGGGTTTGCATAGGGCCCTGACATGCTTAGCTATTGGTTACAGTACCTGTGAGAAATGCTTGGTGAAGAGTTTAGATTCACATTGATAATAGCAACAAAAACAAAATAGTAAGACTCTAAAGCAATTGCTTCAAAGTCAGCAGAGAAGAAACTGCTGCTATAAATCCAAGTTTCTACATAGGCCATTGCCCCTCTATCCATCAGTATACAACAAGCAATCAGAGAAGCCATTCTGCCCCACCCCACCCCCCCAAAAAAAAGAAAGAAAAAAAGACTATATTTTGTCTTAGTCCTACAAAGGTTTTCAGTAAGCTGTTAATAACAGTATATTCCCCACTTAGGACTCAAGTGCCATCAAATAAAAACAAGCTGCCGTTGCCAATTGGAAAACTAGATCCATATGTGTCTGTTAGAGTTATAAGAGCACTAATGTCCAGGTGCAGAGGTTATAAATTTGGCAAGAAAAGGCCTATCACTTGTGGAGGGACCTCATGAGCACGATTTGGTGTGCTGTCCCCACCACTGCCAGGCCCCGTCGAGAGGATCGTGTGCCTCAGCTGCAGTAGTTAATGAAACAAACAAAGCCCAGATTTCAAAAGCATTTGGATTCATTAATTTAAGACTTGACTTATGGCCTGTTACCAAAATACCTATGAGGCTACAGCCCTCACTCTGTAACCTGCATCCACATAGCCTACTGCCTGATTCAGTGAGTCTTTATACATGAAGACACTAGCTACTGAAATCAATGGGAAACAAAAGTCTAGATATTCTGGTGAATAATGAGTCCTACTCATTTCAGTATCACAGTATCACCAAGGTTGGAAGAGACCTCACAGACCATCAAGTCCAACCCTTTACCACAGAGCTCAAGGCTAGACCATGGCACCAAGTGCCATGTCCAGTCCTGCCTTGAACAGTTCCAGGGACAGCGACTCCACCACCTCCCCAGGCAGCCCATTCCAGTGTCCAATGACTCTCTCAGTGAAGAACTTTCTCCTCACCTCCAGCCTAAATTTCCCCTGGTGCAGCCTGAGGCTGTGTCCTCTTGTTCTGGTGCTGGCCACCTGAGAGAAGAGAGCAACCTCCTCCTGGCCACAACCACCCCTCAGGTAGTTGTAGACAGCAATAAGGTCACCCCTGAGCCTCCTCTTCTCCAGGCTAAACAATCCCAGCTCCCTCAGCCTCTCCTCGTAGGGCTGTGCTCAAGGCCTCTCCCCAGCCTCGTCGCCCTTCTCTGGACACGCTCAAGCATCTCAATGTCCCTCCTAAACTGGGGGGCCCAGAACTGAACACAGTACTCAAGGTGTGGTCTAACCAGTGCAGAGTACAGTAGGGACCTAGGACCCTAAAATAAAAGTTAGGCACTTAAACACACTCCCAAATCTCGATGCCAAGCAGCAGGCACCTGAGAGGACCTAGGAAAGACTACATGCACTCTTGAGGCTCTTGGTGCCACTGAATCATAAATAAATCAGAATTAAAACTTTGCCTGCTGTCATTAGTTCACATGGGATTGATGTGAAACACCAGGAATGAAAGAGCACCGAAACCATCACGGAGGACAGGAAGAAAGATCAAGTTGATGCTTCTAAATATGACAAGAATATGGGGAGTATATTATGCTAAGACATGGCAGCATTATTCATACCAATGACAGAAAGGAGTGAGGCTGGAAAGAGCAGTTCCCCAGTGTGCAATACTTTTTTGGTTAGTTGCAAGCACAGATGAGATAGCTAACAGTTATTTCTTCAGGAAAAGAGACACCATGAGACCAGTCTCTCATGAGCCGACAGCAGCAAGTTCTCTTCTGCTGATAACTGAAGAGATCACAAAGGCTTTCTTTCAAATCCCCAGTGACTTTTTTTAACAAAATAATTTTTTAGAAAAGAAATATCACAGGTTTGCAGATCCTCTCTATCTAGTTAAGCACTGCAAATGTCACTGAAATATCAGACAAGACACTTGCACAAGAAGGATTTAATTTTGCCTTTCTCCAGGCTCTCTGAGTTTCAGTTTCATGTCTGGCACCAGTGTCGACTCTCTCCTACCCAGGTGATGTTAAACACCCTGGAATTCCCAGAGCCCTAATGATGCAAACTCTCTCCCTCCCATTTAATATCTGGAGGACAGGCCTGACATCAGGGCAGCAAAGCTGGTGAAGGGCCTGGAACACAAACCTGATGAGGAGAGGCTGAGGGAGCTGGGGGTGTGCAGCTTGGAGGAGGCTCAAGGCAGACCTCATTGCTGTCTACAACTACCTGAAGGGAGGTTGTAGCCAGGAGGGGGGTGGCTGGATGTTAGGAAGAAGTTCTTCACAGAGAGAGTGATTGGCATTGGAATGGGCTGCCCAGGGAGGTGGTGGAGGCACCGTCCCTGGAGGTGTTCAAGAAAAGACTGGATGAGGCACTTAGTGCCATGTTCTAGTTGACTGGATAGGGCTGGGTGCTAGGTTGGACTGGATGGTCTTGGAGGTCTCTTCCAACCTGGTTGATTCTATGATTCTGTGATGGTGGGAGTCTTGCAGAGGCATGAGGCAAGTGCCTCTCCTGCCACATGATCGGATGGATGCCCTTCTCCTCCCAAAATATCCACTTCTCCAAAACACATTTAATAACTGGGACACAATCTGGTTCAGTGCTTAATAACTCCATCATTACACTATGAATTTGCTCAGGTTCTTTACATCCAACATGACAGGGAGCACAGGTTGGGCACTGGAGCTATAATGATGCCAATTTATAATATTCTCCTGACAGCAAAGTTGATGGCAAAGTTCTTGGGAAAAATTTCTTTGTGGTATAAGATCTGCACAGTCATTCTTTTGCCTTTAGTTATACGTCCTTCGACAGTTTCACTTTACTAACAATAGCTTCAGAGTCGACATTTTGATTGATGCTTTGTCATGTTTTTATCCTCACAGGTGTAAGAAGACATATAATTCAGATCCAGCAGCTACAGGTAATCATTCAGCAAATCATACTGCTCGCCAAGAACAAACAAGTAACATTATGCCAGTGAATCTCATCCATTACAAGAAGAAAGCAAGGATGCCTTATACCAGACAGCTTTTGCAATAAATTTGCAGACACAGAAGTAAGAAATTTGACTCTCATTGAGAAAGGCACTTTTGATAACTGAGACATCCAAACAATCATAGAATCATAAAATCAACCAGGTTGGAAGAGACCTCCAAGGTCATCCAGTCCAGCCCTATCCAGTCAACTAGACCATGGCACTAAGTGCCTCATCAAAGCTTTTCTTGAACACCTCCAGGGATGGTGATTCCACCACCTCCCTGGGCAGCCCATTCCAATGCCAATCACTCTCTCTGGCAACAACTTCCTCCTAACATCCAGCCTATACCTCCCCCAGCACAACTTGAGACTGTGTCCCCTTGTTCTATTGCTGGTTGTCTGGGAGAAGAGGCCACCTCCCACCTGGCTACAATCTCCCTCCAGGTAGATGTAGACAACAATGAGGTCACCCCTGAGCCTCCTCTTCTCCAGGCTAAACAACCCCAGCTCCCTCAGCCTCTCCTCATAGGGTTTGTGTTCCAAGCCCTTCACCAGCTTTGTTGCCCTTCTCTAGACACGTTCCAGCACCTCAACATCTCTCTTGAATTGAGGGGCCCAGAACTGGACACAGCACTCAAGGTGTGCCCTCACTAGTGCTGAGTACAGGAGAAGAATAACCTCCCTTGTCCTACTGGCCATACTGTTCCTGATGCAGGCCAGGATGCCATTGGCTCTCTAGGCCACCTGGGCACACTGCTGGCTCATCTTCAGCCTTCTATCTATCAGTACCCCCAGGTCCCTTTCCTCCTGGCTGCTTTCCAGCCACTCAGTCCCCAGCCTGTAGCGCTGCTTGGGGTTGTTGTGGCCAAAGTGCAGAACCCTGCACTTGGCCTTGTTAAATCATCAATGCCTTATGCACACAGCTCCACCAAAATCATGCAGATCCTTCATCAGAAATGCAAATTTGAAAAGCTACCTGAAAGGCTATGCAGTGAGGCATGCCCCTAACTGTTACTCATTAAATGAACAATTACTGGACTTGTTAATTTCTAAAAGAGAAAAAAGGGACCTCATCTTCAGATGAACTTCTTTATCCACAATTTAACAAACAAAACAAGCCTCTGAGCATGGCAGCACTAGGTATAATCAGCCCATCAGACAGCATTAAGGTAAAACAATGGCTCAGATATCACTAAGCCTCTTACAGGAATTCAGTCAAACCCAGACTTATTTGGATTACATGGCATTTTGAGAAATCCAGTAGTAGAGAATCATTTTCCTTCCAATTAAGCACAACAACAAAAAAGGAATATATTAAAAAAACAAACAAACAAACAACAATATTGCATTGGTCTTGTATAAAATTGCTCAACTGAAACAACTTGTAGCCAGCCTGGAAGCTTAGTGACTATGCCTCTGTGCTAAGCCATGTCCTTGTCTGCTGCTCCCAAGGCTGACAGCACTCAAGAGGCAGCAGAGGCAGCTTATTTCAGGAAAGGGTACATGCATCTCATCTTGTTCAGCAGCAGACCACTTTAGTCTGAATCTTAGGGTCTGGGAGTTGAAACGAGATGAAAAGGGAAAGCACTGATGAGATTTGAAGAAAGCCTAGTGATCTTCTATGCTTTCAAGCCATTTTGTTTGCTCACAAATTTTGAGGGCAGGTATAGAAAATCCATCCAAAAGGAAAAATGTGGCAAGTCCACCGAGCTCAGAGAGCTGAGAGCTCAGCATCTGGCACAAAGTTTTAGATGTTCCAGTAGTGGGCATGCACATATGTAAAGCAGACCCAAATCCTTACATCAGCGAAAGAAACAAACATCTCAATTTCCATTTATGTCATCAAGGGCTGCAGAGATTCACATGTCTGAAAGTAGGCATGTGTTAATGACATGTCCATATATAGCTTTAAATGTCTAACTTTCTTAGGATGCTGCACTGAAAATATTGGCCCTTTTTCCTCTTAACTGTTAGCACCTGATAGCTCCTCTGACTGAAGCAAGAGATTTCTCTTTGACTTCATTCTATGACAATGCAGCATCGCTGCCTCCAAATGAATTGTAAGAGAGTATATCCAAGTGTTAACAGCCAAAATTTAGGCCCTGAAACTATATTTAGGAACTAAAAAATGCTGAACTAAATAAACCAGAATACTTAACTAAAAGAGTAACTCAACCAGCACTGTCTGCTTTTGCTGGACTATAAACAAGAGCTCGTGGAGATTGTGACAAAAGTCAGCTTGAAGCTATTAATTTTGCAGGCAATGACATACCCTGATGTTGATCTGAAAGCTCTGAATTAGGAGATGGAAAGAATTCCTGACATTCAGATTCTATCACATATTTTCACGGTGAAAACAAACAAAGAAAGAGTTTTGTTTTCCTCATCAGAGAGCTGTTGCGTCTTTCAGAAGAGCTTTCCCTTTGTTCAGAGTTGCCGGTTTCCTGTGCAGTGTCACTCAGCCCCAAGCTGTGGCTCTGTACAATGAGTCTGCACCACTTGGACAGCTATTAAGAACTCCTACAGCAAGACACTGAGAATAAAAGCAAAACAACACTATGAACTTCACTATGAGGTGGAAATAAAGATCATTTGATTTCTGTTTCATGCATCATCAGTAGTAATACAAAGCCTTTCAGGTCCTGTGCTGTGTAAATTCATTACTCATGAATTATGTCTCTTGTGTCATCTGGACAATCCTATTTCCTTCTTTGGGGTTATACACATTACTGGAAGCATAACTTGAAGATGAGTTTAGAGGTGGGTTTGCAAGATTAATGCAGGTAACAGTAGTTCTAATAGTATCATAGTATCATAAGGGTTGGAAGAGACCTCACAGATCATCGAGTCCAACCCTTTACCACAGAGCTCAAGGCTAGACCATGGCACCAAGTGCCACGTCCAACCTTGCCTTGAAGTGCCCCAGGTATATAGAGTAGCAAAAGTTTCCCTTTTTGTGGTCAGAGTTGTGCAGAATAGCAAACTCCAGCAGCTGATTTTCAATGTATGCAGGGGGGAGATTACTAGAGCAAGAGCAGTTTCTGTCATTGCTTTTAAAGGACCTGTATTTTAATCACTGGATATACCATGGTTTGGTGAAAAGGAGACAGGAAAGAGAAGGATAAAAGCAGCACAGAGAGGGTATCCAAATGTCCACTGGATTTTGCCTGCCCATTTTGTCTGTCAGGGATGAGTCAAGCTCTTTTGCTCTAGCTCATAGAGATGTGACAGTGCAAGTTTCACATCAATGCAATTAAACCAGGACAACTGTGCCGACAGGGCTGTGGACACAACATTTATAAGTTAAAAAAAACAAAAGTAAACTTGCTTGTCAAATTTATTCCAGTCTTTTTCCAGGGCAGGATGAGCACAGCTGTGCTAGCAGAGGTGCATTTGTGCAAGGGCCTTTGGCCAGAAGAGCTGTAATGGATACAGCTGAGCTGAGCGACGACAACCACTTAGCACTGAGGCTACAACTGGTCCAGGAAGTGATTGAAAACTTCACATCAAAAAACCCACATCTCTCCCTGCTGGCTTTCCCAGCGACGTACTGTCACCTTCAAAACCAGTTTGTCCTCAGGCCCTGGTAAATGGGAGCTCTAGCAATAGAAGTACACATGAACAGCCCAGAGCTGCTCCCAAGGAAGTCAGTGACAAAGTCCCCAGTGATCTTGACAGAAACAGAAGATGGCACAAAATGCTGCAAGTCATTGCACGATTTTACTCCAACGGTACTCTGAGCAAATCAATGCCCAGGTTGAATTTCATTTTCCAAATTAAATCAAGGATTCAATTCCTCTGTCTTGCAGGAAATGTCTCTGCCTTACAGTATACCACATGAAGAAGAAATAAATGTGCCTTATAATCAGTTGCATCTATTCTAGGACCACAACCACTAAAATGCCTTAATCACATGTTTAGCATTATTGCAGGGTATTAGTATAAAGTAGATTGTTTGATTGACTAGATTACTGTGATATTATAAGAAATAGTTTACTATTTATTATATTTATTATTTATAGTTACTCTTTAAAATAAATTCTAAATAATAAATCTTTATAACTTAATAAATTATAAACATCTCCTTAACTCCAAAGTCCCTGTGCTTGCAATGGTTGGATTTGGGGGAGTTACAATACAATACTCCCCACCCTCCCCCAGCCCCCACAGGGAGTAAAACCTGTCTGGGATTGTATAAACTCTAATGGCACTCTGGCTGTTTACTTCAGCAGACGATTTGGCCCAAAACACATTGTAAAACTCAGGATGGGAGAAAGGAACAACGTGTTCCAGTCTGGAAAGCAGGTCTGAAGGACATCGAACCCCTCCTTAGTCGTGCTTAGATTAAAACAGCTGATACTGGGAGTGTCCTGAACACTTATTCACGCTACCCCTGCTAGAAAATCATATGATGTGCCGGGGTGGAATGCTAATTTTAAATCACAGAAGCAGTAAACATTTTTAGAAAGAGGCCATGCCTAGTGGGTTGGACACAGGGCTGCTGAAAGCCATGAACTCCCTGATGGAGGTGCTACCTCGGCACTACACCCCTCTACACCTTTGGGAAGGTGTTTACCCACCCTCATCCCTCATGTTCAAAAGAGTAATGAACTTCACCGAGCTTGGTCGTCAAGATGATTTAATTAGAGACCTAATTCTTAGTTATCATTGCAAGTCGGATTTCACCATCAGTCATGGCTGACAGTATTTGTTCTACTGCTCAGTCAGTTGGCCTCAAGAAATCAAAACCAGTATTACAAAAACCAGTGACATAATATTTAACACAGTGGGCTGTATTCATAACTATCTGATTTAGAGATAGCTTTACCCACCTGCTCCCTTCCTGCTCCCACCTCCAATAAAATCCATTTCATTCATCTCTGCTTCCACGAGCCACTCATACATCATGAGTTACACAGCAGCCTTTCTTTCCTTGGTTCAGTTTTTACTTATCAGCTGCATTTTCAGATGATTCAGTGAACTCCACTGTTCTGACTTATTAGAAATTGATGAGGGTTAAAATAACTTTTGCTCTTAAAAGCACAGCCAAAAAAAAAAGAGAACATTTGACTTTGGAAAAACTCCATTTGGATGCAATTTCTCCCTTCAAGAAGCCCTCAATGGCTTGATCCAGGAGACCAGCTAAAAAAGAAACGTAATTTCTACTTATAGCAGGCTGAAGAAACTTTTCCCTTGAAGATTACATCACTTTGATGGGATGTTATGTTTTCCATCCTGATTTCTCTAGTAAAGTGAAACTGTAGGAGAAATACTTTGGTCATTGAAAAGCTGCACAGAGAACTAGTGCAAATCAAGGAGAAAAATACTCAAAGAAACAGAAATCACTTGAGCCAAATTCTTTCCCAATTTATCCCTGCACGACCAAGTTTAACTGAAGAGAGCTTCAGCATGGGAAGGACAAAACTAATAGCATTTTCCTTTGAATATGAACTGTTTAAAATATTCAAAACCAGACTCAAAAGACAAAACAAATACAGCATGTAATGAAGAACAAATAACTAGCTGAAACCCAACACTAACATTACAAAACACTTATTTGAGTTTATATCGTGTGCATTTAAATAGAACACAGTGCAAGCACCACTCCGAGGCAATGAGAAGGTTGTGCAAAATAGCAGTCAAAAATCAGGAAATGCCAGAATTAAGGTTGCCCAGGCAACCTTAATTTTACCCCCCCATGCATATGCATTTTATAACACAGCCTTTAAATACACCATAGCGTTTCATTTCTCAAGGAGAAGAAAGCTCCTAGCAGCAATAACCAACTTGTCATGTTGTTGTTCTTGTTGGCTTTTGCTACAGGGAGGAAGCAAATAGGTTTGTAATTTTTCTTACTGAAAGAGTGGATTCATTGCACCCAAAATATAGCACAAAAATGTTGCAACTTGAAAAGTCAGTTTTCAGCCTTGGAAATCAGAAAGTTATTTTCATCCTGGTATAAATTCCAGTGCCAACATATTTTAAATGCATTTGTAGGCTTTGCTCACAGTTGACATTTGTGTTCTCCTGTACTAAACAGATACCATGTTTGCCCTACCATCAAAAGAAAGAAAAAGGATGCTGTCCTGAAGAGACTAGGTGAATTAGTTGATGCAGACTTAGAATTCTGTTAGGCTTTTCCATTTCTCAACAAGTGAAGACTGCTTCAGGGACTAAAACAGCCTCAGCAAAACAAAAGAAATCCCCATTCATGGAAGAACTGTGGATATGTAAAGCCATAGAAGTGAAAATAAATACAACCACTATGGGAATAAACCCAACAAACTTTACAGTAATCGATCATTTCAGTAATGACCAAGTGAAAATATACATTTCCTGCTCTCCAAAGAATCCCAAACAACATCCACCTTGAAAACATCTAAGACTAATTCTGATACTGTATTTTGTTTCCAGGAGCCTTACTTCCCTCATGTTTTGACAAGGATCTTGGGCATTTCTGAAAAGCCAGTAGGAAAAACTCCAATTTATTTGTGTTTATCTTTTGGCACACTCCTATACAGCACATTGAACCATCCAGCATCAGGACAGCTTTCCTGACAAAGCAAATGGTCACTCAAGGTACCAGATAAGCCAAAGAGAGATGGCATAAGTGGCTTCTATTCCTTGCGATAATGGGCACCATAATTCCTCATCAGAGTCTATCCCTTCTCCAGCTGCCCTCGGACAGCAAAGGCCCAGGTAGTGCTTCAGATGAAATAAATTTGAAGATTCTCTCAATGCAGAACATATCAAAAATTAGCCCAGCACAGAATAGAGTAGTTTGCTTGGGAGCACTAGACTGAACCAGAGACTTGGCTGCACTCCTCATCCTTGCCTGCCACTCCAAGCAAGCTGTGCCACTTCTGCACACCTCTATTCCTTCACCTGCCAGCTTTCCCTTATCTGCCTTTTTACATTACAAGCCCTTTGTGGCAGGTTTTGCCTCCAAGTACCTGCTTGTACAGTGCACAGACAGTAAAGCTCAGTCAAGGTCTCTAGATACATCTGGAATATAAAATATAATGAAAAAAATAAAGAAATAAATGAGAAAAAGAGAAACTAAAGCAAAGACCTTGACGTGTACAAAATAGTCCATGGCTTAGATAGGCACAGCTTGTGACAGATACTTTCCTACTCTCATAAAGCTGATGGCAAATTTCCCATCAGCCATAACAAGAGTAGGATCAGACACAATCTCTGTACACTGAAAACTTTGAGAAGGCCAAAACACATCTAGCTGGAATGACATAGAGCATTTCTGTTCCTATGGAAATTTCAAATTGCTATCGAGTGATGCAGTCAGTCCTGAGGCACAAGTTACATCCATTTCCGAGCATGGAGGCTCCTCAGGGACACAGGCACCTCAGAAGCACTGGATACTTTATGAGAAACTTCAGTCACCCAGCCAATAATACTTACAACAAAAACAATATTTTCCATTCTCACATATTGCTAAGTTGTAAACTGTTCCTTGGATACCTGGACATGGAGTTTATGAGAAACACATGTACAATCCTGACAAGCAAACCCTGTTTATACCTTTACACAAAATAACTACTGAAAGGACCAATTTTCAGAAGATCTCTGCTGGGACCTGTCAAGTATACAGCATGCCAAACACATCAACAGGGCTCTGGGCAACTTAATCCAGTTTATGATGTCCATGCTTCCTGCAGAAGGAGTTGGACTAGATGATCTTTTGAGGTCCCTTCCAACCCAAGTCATTCTATGATTCTATGATCATCAAGCAAAGCACTTTGGGCACAGCTTTGCTTTCCCTAAGATAACTGCCACCCCCTAAAACTTCCCCTGTTTTTTTCCCCAGGGCAGATATTGCCCTTATGGTTGCCTTTGACTGTCATCAATGACTCAATGAGAGCTTGCTGAGGAACTCCCATGTCCAAGACAGTCTCTCATAACATCCCCTGCCTGGTTTAAATCATTACAGGATGAATACCACATCTTTGCAATGTTCACTGGGATGTGCAAAGACCTTCCCACTCAGTCCAGAAGATGCAAGACCCGATATGCAGCTCTACACTTGCAAATCAGCCAGGGGATTCTTATGTGTTCTTCTTGTGGTCTACATAACATCTTTATTTTCACTTGCAACACCAAAACAAGGAAAAGTCAAAAGAGTAAGAACATTCTATTGACAAAAACCTGTCATTCCAAAACACTTAATACAGGTGAACCTACTTCATCTCAGCTGCAAAGTCAGTGGGGATCTTTCTATTGTTTTGTTTGGTTTTTAACCTACATAGTTGACTGGCTAGGGCTGGGTGCTAGGTTGGACTGGATGATCTTGGAGGTCTCTTCCAACCTGGTTGATTCTATGATATTCTACTTCAACATGACGGTGTATGGAAGGACCTCAGGCACAGCTACAGTGCACTAGTGACACTACTCCATCTTCTCCTACCACTTACAATGCAGGTAGGAACTGATGTGTAAGTACTTGCTTTCAATTATTTTCTCTTACTCCATCTTTTCTATACCATCTCATGACGCCTTTTGATTAACTTGACCTTTATACTTTCCAGCAGAGCAGACAAAGAAGTCTATTCAAAACCAGAAAGCTGTTTTTCCCTGCTTACCTACACCTGAAAGTACAGCTGGCAAATACTCCTTTCAGCTTTGCCCTGTTATGTCATTTTAATTCCCAGAGCAGTATATTTGTCTATGTCACTCAGTACCTTAACTGATAAAGATGGATTCACCAGAGATAAGCAGAGCTGTAACAATAAAATGCACTGCTGGCTTTACACAGCAAGAAATCTCCATCTTCTAAATCACCAAAATGTGTCCCATTACCTAAAATTCAACCAGAATGTTAAGAGCTTTGCTTCCAGGATTTACTCACCTCTTATTCTAGCTACAGGTTCCTTAAAACTGTGTCACAAGCAAAAGCAACCACTAAAGAAACACTACAGAAAACTTGCACTCTGGGCACCAAAATCTCTCCTAAATTATGATCAGAAGGGTAGCTTTGTTCTCTTTTATTTTAGAGGATTTGAGTCCTCTTCACCACCCAGTATCACCATCTAGCCCACACACAAGCTGGCTTGGCACTGCCTGTATTTTTAGAGAAACTCTGTTCCCGAGCCCATTTTACAAGTTGTGTCTATTTATTTATTTAGTAGTGTACAGGTAAGAGAGATCTTGAGAAAACAACTTGTGCTCTGTAAGTAGTGATAGATGTGCAAATTGGAAATGTCTCTTGTTGAATACAAATATTTTTAGCATGAAAGCAGAAACATAATGTCCCAACTGAATTCAAGATACAATTAGAAAAACTTTGTAGTCCTGGACCTTTGGTAAACACTCTTTGAAGATTTTTGCAAGCTGAATCTATTTAAATCAGCAGTTATAAGTGTAAATACCTAATGAGGCTGCTGAAAAAAAACTGCACTTTGACTGACTCCAAACTATAAAACTGAAGCTGGGAGCTGAAAAAGTGACACATCAAAACTACCAAAGTGGGTACCTTGGTCACCTTGTTCTTAGAGTTATGTACCAGCTCAGTGATGAACAAGAAATATTCATCAGTCTTTGTTTAAAACTAGAGCTTGAAGAGTTTTCAACCTACGAAACTGTGAAAAGATCTTAATCCACCAGCTCATTATATGTGAAAGTGATCTTCAACTGTTAAAAATCACCCTCTAAAACTATCACTGGACAGATGTGCCCAGGTGTGCTGGTTTGAGGCTAACTGGAGTATTTTAATGAGAAAAATGACATTATAGGCTGTGAAAAGGAAACATTGTGATGTCTACTTCACTCATAAATTTCCTGAGATGTATAAAAGCAAGGACACAAACTTAGATAAGACAGTTCTGACTGTCACAGTCTGTTGGTGTCTGTGTTTTTCTCCCTGGACTTCTGCTGTTCTGCTTGGATCTATGTAACCCAACTAATTATTCTGCTTCTAACGCCCCTTGCCGATCCTCCCAAACTCACCTTGCATGTAAGATGTACTCTGGGATAAGAGAGGGGGTTGGAAAGAAGGTGGAAGGGTGATTGGGGGCCCCTCGTGGGGACTCTGATTTCTGGGAGGAGTACTGTGTTTCTGTATTATTTTTAACTTGCTTATTTCTGTATATAGCTGTAAATATTTGTAATGTGTTGTAAATATCTCCTTGTATATTGTGCTAAGCTGTGAATATAAAGCTTCATTCCTTAACTTCCAGCTGGCTGAGTCTAGTCTGGGTGATTTCGTTGTATGGGGGTGTGGGTAACTCCCAAACCACCACACCAGGACACAGCAAAACTCACTACAAGACAAAGATCCCATAGCTGAGGGGTGGATGAAGACAATGGCTTTATGTGGAATCTCAGAACTTCACTCATACATGCAAAATACTCCACTTGGACAAGCTTAGAGGGACATCCAACATGCTATACCTTAAAAGTTAAACTATTCTTAAGACTAGAATGTAATTCTCTGGAGATCACTGTCTCCTACTTATGACAACCGTTTAGAATCACGTGTTGCCAATAACAGCGCTCAAAAACCCCAAGCACCACCTCAAAGGGTTTGATTTTTATTCAAACAAACAAACAACAACAAAAACACCACCCCACCAAACAAGTAACCACAAAAGAAAGACAAAGCAGCTTCATCATAATGATGCTGGGCAGTCACATAAGCTCATGAAGCAAACGATGCGTTCCCAGCGATGATGAGATCTCTAAATTACAAGTATTTACAAGCTGTCACTCATTCAGACAACTACTGCGTACACCATTTCACAGACCCACTACTGCTATCCCCAGCTTCTCCTCCTCCCTCTGCACCCATCTGAATTGTTCACCTTCAGCTGTCCTACCTCACACATTTCCTGAGCTCAACACTTGCTGGTGTAGACTCTCACAGTATCACAGTATCATCAGGGTTGGAAGAGACCTCACAGATCATCAAGTCCAACCCTTTACCACAGAGCTCAAGGCTAGACCATGGCACCAAGTGCCACATCCAACCTTGCCTTGAAGTGCCCCAGGGACGGCGACTCCACCACCTCCCCGGGCAGCCCATACCACCTGAATGACCAACGCAGCCAGATCTGACCAAGGTCTCAAATCATTTGCCATAAGTAAAGTAGTAAATACAGTACTGTCTCTGTTCTAATTTAAATTCCCAGAGACTCAGATAAATTTGATAGAACCAATAACAATTTGTAGAGTGCCCTTCCCTCTCTTCCCTCTTTTCCCAAACAAAGGAGCTAGAAGTAGAAAGGTGTGCTAGTTTGAAGGAAGCTTGAATGTTTTGGTGAGAAGAACTAGATCATAGGCTGTGAAAGGAAAACAATGGTGATGTCTACTCCCCTCAGAAGTCTCGCTGAGGAGTTTGGGAAGAAGAAATGAGAACATTAGATAACACTCTCGCCATTTTTCACTCACTCTGCCTTGGGCTGCTGACTGAGCTGCATCTTACTCTCTAACCTCACCTTCCATTTGGCCTAACCCACCTTTGCTTCTTAACCTCTTGGCCGAACCTCCATTCTTCCTTAGGACTGAGATAAGACTGAGAAGGGCAGGGGGAAGGTGCAGGGGTGGTTGAGAGCCCCTCCTGGGGACTCAGGTTTCTGGGAGGGGAGTTGTGTTTCTGTATTACCTTTTACCTTGTATATTTCTGCCTATAACTGTATATACTGTAAATATCTGCTTGTATATTATGCTAGCTGTAAATAAACAGCTTCATTCATATTTCCAGAGCCGACTGAGCCTAGTCTGTGTGACTTCTAAAGTGTGGGGGGCGGGGAACACCCAAACCATCACAAAAGGAAAGGTAAGCACACCCAAATAAATCAATCTCATTCGATTTGGAAGTTAAAAAGATTTTTAAAAAGTTTAACAATAACTTAAAAGAGGTATCTGAGGTAGGGAAGTTTACAAAAGCTATGGGGAAGGGAAAAACAGCAAAGTACAAAAAGTATAAATATGACCCAAGGTGGTGATGGTGGCTTTGTCTGCCTTGTGGGTGATGGCCATGTGGTATGGTGGTATGCAGGGAGCAGAATGATGCAGAGAGGTGGAGAGAGAGATGCAGAGAGCGGTGCAGAGAGAGAGAGGAACAGGAAGTATCCCTGCTTTTATGGGACAGGAAAGGGGGGGAGTGGGCTAACCATCACCTGGTGGTGTTCAGACCCACCCCTGGGGAGGGGTCAAGACCCCTAGGCTCAGGTTCAGGGTTACCCCCCTTGGATTGTTAACCCTACACAAGAACTCTGATTGCTATCAGACCACAAGGGTAACATCTTCACCACCAGTTAATGTCTTGAGGAGTTCTGCCTTCTTTTAGAGGAAGAAGAGGCAATTAACCTCGTGGATTTAAAACATTAATGGGGCAGTGTGAAGGCCTGGTGATGAAAGCCAGGTTCTCTTGATAGCCTGGCAGATGCTCATACAGGTAGCTGTACTTACTGTAGTGGTTCTGCCCTTTTGTTTGAAATCCAACAAAGAAAGCTTTAATGCTCCACATCAGTATATTGCATAGGAGAGACTATCTTCCTCTTGGAAATGTGCATGCAAGTGCAAAAACAAGCAGACATTGTCTTCAGTTCTCACTTCCATCAAATGCAGACAACTTTTCTGACCATTACTATCCCAAAGTCTGTCTGAGGTTACTACATGAGTGACACAAGGGTTATTTCACCTAACACTGCCAGCAGCATTCTACTTGCTTGAGGCAACAAGAGGAAGCTTAAGGGAGCTAGGTCGACCAGACTCTCATTGGTTTCTTAGTCATAATCCAACCCATTAACAGGCCAGCAACCCCTTGGAGGCTCCAGGTCTGCGAAAGCCTCTCTCTGTCCTCCTTTACTACTAACTCAGAGTATCAGACAAAACTTTCACGCAACACTTGGACCATATTAGAGTCAAGCTCTAATTTTTATTACAAGAGGCTGTGGTGGGAGAATGGAGGTCCTGTAGTTAAGCATGAGAAAATTGGATCCATTCCTATTCCCCTACCACTGTCAAATCCTAGTGTTTCACCCAGCTCTCCATGCTTCGGTGCCATCTGTAAAACAGACGCTAATAATCCCCCACATCTCACAGCTGTTCTATGAATTAACTCACCAGAGCTCAGCAGTGTTTCAGCACTGGTGACAGGAGTTAGCAGGACATGCACAACATCACCCCTTTTCTTTGTCAGCTTATTAATTACTGCACATAGTCTCCAGGTCTTGCAACCAAGTGTTTTAATAGCAAAAATAAATGAATGAGAGCAAATAACCCTTCTCTGCCTATAAATCAAGCATCTGTTGCATTTTTGGATATGACAAAACTTCTAATCAATATATAATTTTCACCTTGCTTTAATGAGTGTTGCTGTATTGCTACCTACTGCTGATTGCAGCTATGTCTCCTGTTGGACTGGTACTACACAGTTCTGTAATGGAAGATGTTGGCAGTCCAAAGCCTTCATCCTTCAGCTGTATGTGATAAGCCTGGACATATAAAGTGCATATTTATATTACATATTTCACTTGGCTTCCTAAACAGGAAACAGCAACAGTTTTCAAACCATAGCAAATCCTAAAAATTAAAGAGCAGTCATGGTAGCTTTTGCAGAACTTTTTCATGCAATAACCAAGGAAGCTTTCATACATTCTGTTTCAGACCAAACAGACTTCTTGCACACTGTCTGGCCTGTATCTATTCAGGAGAAATTTCTAGAGCCAATTAAACTGATATCTAAATGTGAAACATCCAAGATATAGTTAAGTGCTGAGAGAAGGGGATTTTGGAATGGATCTCTTCCTTCTGGGTCAGGAATAACTGGAGCTAGGAAGAGAAAGGCTGTTGCCTAATGCAGGATTTTAGTATTTTAAAATTGTTTTTCTTCCAGAAGCAAAATGAGGCCCTGGTGGCTTGGCAGCCTGCTCCTTGGCCACAGATCCTATGATGCCAGGATCCTCAGCCTCACAGCGGTTTGCATGCCTGGTTGTCCTGGCACCACATACACTCCCCAAAGAGGGCATCACCAGCCTCACACTGGCTCACACTGCTGGCTGGCATCGCAGTGGGGGCCCTGAGAAAGGTCCAGCTTCTATCACAATTTGAGCAAAATCAAGCCACATCAGCAAAACACACAGCTCCTTTCAAAGCAGGAAATCCAGTCAAATAAGATTTCTCTTAGCTTTAATGTAAATCTGGAATCTCAGGATCGTGTGGGGTAAAGTGAGATCTCAAATGATCTGAAGTAAGACCAGGTTTGTGATCATATAGTTCTTTTGCAGTCCAGTTTTAGACATTTTCTGCTTCATAGAAAGTGTGCCTGGAAATGAAAGAATTTGGGGGGAAATGGAACTGGATTTGATTGTATGAAAGCAAACAAACAAACAAAAAAACCACACCAAAAACTAAACACCAAACCACAAAGCAAAACACTGAAAGGCCATAATCAACAAATAACAGCCACCAAATAAATAGAATTAGTTCACTTTCCATATCATCACCTTGGAGGAATGTGAATTAAATTTTAACATTCCTACTGCAGCCTCCCAGTTCAGCATGGAGCAGCAGAGAGAGAAACTACTGCAGAGGAGGAACAAGGTTTTTCCACCCCAGCACTCAGGAGGAACAGGCAACACTGCAACTCCAGTGAGAGGAATAGACAAGCAGCCCCTCATTTCATGCACAGAGAATGGCTCCTTGTAACATTTGGTTCTGTTTTTCTGGTCTTCATTTGGTTTAAAAAGCACTGTGTGACTTGCTAAGAAGCCAAAATTACAGACAGGATAAATTCTTCAGCTCCTGTAAACTGTCACAGGCTATTTTGTAGGGGGACAACTGTGAATAAACTGCAACATATGGAACTTGGTGGGGGGAGGGGGGGAAATCAAGTAGATCTGAACTCATTGGAGCACAAAACACCAAATAAAAACTCAAACGTTTCAGCTGCCTTCCCAGGAGCCCCCAAACTCTTCATACTGCATCCTCAAGGTGGAGAAGATCCAGGTCTGGTGGGCAGCTCAGCACCAGCTGAGACTGGTGCTGGTCCAGAATGGAGTCAAATCCCACAGACACATACTGAGCCTTTGTGTTCCTGGTGAAAGCTGCAGTGCTGAGGGGCTGCGACTCGCAGCACTCACCTTATTTCATCTGTGCGTTAGCCAAGCCCACATGTACTAGGACAGCACAGCAACAAGGGACACTAAACATGAAGACAGGTTTCATCCCAAATTACACCCTGACCCACTGCATCACTCTAAAAGAGATCTTTGTTCTTCCGGAGGCAATAGAATCACAGAATCATAGACTGCACTGGGTCAGAAAGGACATCCTAGAGGTCACGTAATGGGTTGGGAACTTCCCCCTCCCAAATTAGGATTTATCAGGCCAGCTCAGATAGCTTGGAAGTAAGATAAAGCTATATTTACAGCAAAGATAAATTTACAAGCACATCTATATATGTACAATCTATTTAGGATTATGTACACTTTAGAAAAAATACAGAAATCCAAACTTCCCTCCTGGACAAAGAAAATAAACCCAGAGGAGGCCAATGCCACCTCTCTCTCCCTGGCAGAAAACAACTAGCAAGGCTTAGGTGATGCCTGTTAACTAAAGGTAGGAGAAGAGATGAGAGAGAAGAAGGGAGCAAGCACTCAGAAGTGGAGAGGACCAAATTGTTTATACTTTGGCTTTTTACCCCTTTTAGCAAACCAATTAATGATGAAGACTTTATCATCATTATTCTTTTACAACCAATAATCTAGTTTCTTTTATTAGAATATTCCATTCAGCATCAAACCAGCTCAGGTCATCTAGTCCAACACCCCTGCAGCAAGTGAGGGCATTCCCAACTAGCTCGGGTTGCTCAGAGCCCCATCAAGCCTGATCTTGAACATCTCCAGGGATGAGGCCTCCACCAGCTCTTTGGGCAACCTGTTCCACCACTCTCAGAGTAAAGAATTTCTTCCTGATGTCCAATCTAAATCTACCCCTCTCTAGTTTAAAACAATTGCCCCTTGTCCTAGTGCTACACACTTTTGTCAATAGTCACTCACAAGATTTCTTGTAGGCCCCTTTTAGGTACTGAAAGGCCACTCTAAGGTCTCTTTGAAGCCTTCTCTTCTCCAGGCTGAACAACCCCAGGTCTTTCAGCCCATCTTTGTAGGAGAGGTGCTCCAGCTCATTTTTCTGGCCAGGTCCATGTCCTTCTTGAGTCGAGGGAGTTGTGCTGACACAGTGCTCCATGTGAGGCCTCACCAGAGCAGAGCAGAATGGCAGAATCACCTCTCAACACCTGCTGGCCACACTTCTTTCAATGCAGCCCAGAAGACAAATTACATCCTGGGCTGCAAGTGCACGTTGATGGCTCATGTCCATTTTTGTGTCCAGCTCTACTCCAAGTCCTTTTCCTCAGCATATTTTTTGCATCATCTCCCAGCCTGAGGATTATCCTGATCCAGGTGCAGGACCTTACACTTGGCCTTCTTGAACCTCACAAGGTTTAACCTGGGTCCACTTCTCCAGCCTGCTCAGGCCCCTCAAGGTGTCATTGCATGCCTCTATCACATTGACTGCACCACTCAGCTTGGTGCCCTGCTTCCTTAGGCACAAGCAACAGGAACTCAGAGGGTACATAAAACAAAACTTAAACTTACTAAATGAAATCAAGACCCTGATCTCTGTGCCTCCTTCACAGGATGAAAAAGCCACCTCTTTCACCAGGCTACACATGAGGAGGCTACATAAAGTCCCTCACTTCACACACAGAAAAACAAAGCCCAGATGGCACTGGGGAGAGACAGGGAGAAGCCCCTCTGCATGTGCTCACTTTATAATATGGGGAAAACTTGGTAATACCAGAGCACAGAGCTTTGATACATCAGCAGACAGAAGAGAATTTGAATGAGCCTCCAATACTGCTGCTGCACTACTGCTTTTAATCTCTGCTAGAACAGCAATGAAAGAAAGGATCAAGCGACTACAGAAAAAGGAACATTGGGTGGTTGAAGCAAGCCTGGCTGGCCTTCTGTTCCTCTCTCCTACAGGCCAACCTAAGCTTATGGAAGGCAGTGGCAAAGCTCTCACTGACTTCACTGGAAAGAGGATTACTGAAAACAGTTACAGTAGAGGTGTTAGGAACCCAGGTTCTGACTAACATTTTAATAATCTACAAGAGCCTTGCTTCTTTAGAGGGTGTTAACCTTTTACAACACTGACATTTTAGCTGGTTATGAATTCACCCCATGAAGAGCAAGCTGGAGCACTGTTCCCAGAGATGCATTTGTCATTTTAAGCTCCTAATTGCACTGTTTAGAGGGGAAGAAAATATATTTTTCCTTCTTAAATTTTCTTTGCACTAGGCTGCATATTTGAGATGTTAAGTGAACTGCTCTGTTGCATCACCTGATCACCAAACTAAGCAATAGTAGCAAAAGGCACAGAAAATGCACTGCTGCTACAGCCTTATCTGGTGTGGAAGCTCAAACATGCTACTACTGATGAATCAGACTAGAAGTATTTGTCTCAGAACTCACAAATCTACCTCATCATTTGTGCTGTATGAGCACTCAGCACACCACCACACGATGCTCTTCCTAAGTCTTGACTGGATAGGGCAGGGTGCTTGGTTGGCCTGGATGACCTTGGAGGTCTCTTCCAACCTGGTTGATTCTATGATTCTGTGTCAGCAATGCCTGTTGGTCTGAAGGAATGAGGATAGATAACCATAAAGTGCTGCCATATCTAAGGGAATATTCCAGGTAAAGCAGAAATCAACATTCAAAAATTTAAGAACAAAATGCCTCATCCAAGGAACAACATGAATTGATGTTGATTTGTAACCAGAGGCACCAGAAGATGTTCAACACATTTTAATAACAGGTAAAATTGCTGGACAACTTCAGAGGTAAGCAGGAAAAAAATGTCTCAGGCTTTTTTCCCAAATACCAGATTATTTTCCTGAAGTATCCAAACTGTACAAATAAAAATATAATATTATAGGCATTCAATTTCTGGTTCCTCTGTGGGAAAAGGCATCTAAGACATTCATTCACTAAAAAAAGAAAAGGGCATTGACTGTCAAGATCATAGAATCAACCAGGTTGGAGGAGACCACCAAGATCATCCAGTCCAATCCAGCACCCAGCCCTATCCAATCAACTAGACCATGGCACTAAGTGCCTCATCCAGGCTTTTCTTGAACACCTCCAGAGATGGTGCCTCCACCACCTCCCTGGGCAGTCCATTCCAATGCCAATCACTCTCTCTGGGAAAAACTTCCTCCTAAAATTCAGCCTATACTTCCCCCAGCACAACTTGAGACTGTGTCCCCTTGATCTGTTGCTGGTTGCCTGGGTGAAGAGATGAACCCCTACTTGGCTACAACCTCCCTTCAGGTAGTTGTAGATGTCAATGAGGTCTGCCTTGAGCCTCCTCTTCTCCAGGCTGCACACCCCCAGCTCCCTCAGCCTCTCCTCATAGGGTTTGTGTTCCAGGCCCCTCACCAGCTTTGTTGCCCTTCTCTGGACACATTCCAGCACCTCAACATCTCTCTTGAATTGAGGGGCCCAGAACTGGACAGAGTACTGTGATTTTCAAAGCAATCATGAAATTTATGGGTTTTCCTTTTCAGGACACTTATCTTTGACCATAATAAAGTGGCATCCTTAGAGGGCTGAGTATCTGTATCAGAAAGGCACTATTAAGGATCTATACAGACAGCAGCTTTTCTGTTGGGGTAGAGAGAGACAGGTAAGTCAAAGGGTGTGTCAGGGGTTAATTCATTTAGCAGAAGTCCTACAGAATGAAGTGTTATAAAAAGACAGCTTGTAGAAATACATTGCGCCACTCTGGCAAAGCGGGAAATGCAGAACCTGCACTAATGCCAAGGCACTCAAACATGCACATCTAAGTCTTGTCCCAGATTGATAGTGCTATAGCTCTTACAAACAATGCCAAAGGGCTGAGATGATTCTCAGCCTGAAGGATGGAGCACATTTTGTCATGCTTTAAGCATGTTCTCTCTATAGCTCTGATCATGCCATGCTTTAAGCCACAGTCAGTTCAGTGTTCTCTCTATAGCTCTGATCATATCACAGTATCACCAAGGTTGGAAGAGACTGCATAGATCATCAAGTCCAACCCTTTACCACAGAGCTCAAGGCTAGACCATGGCACCAAGTGCCATGCTTTAAGCCACAATCAGTTCAATGTTCTCTCTATAGCTCTGATCATGCTGGTGTGACAAGTCAAAAAACAAGTCTGAATAGGATTTATTTTTTAACATTCCTACTCCTGCTCCAGACTGCTGCTTTTCCAGAGCCCAACACACTGAATTTGTCTTAACTGTTTCTGTTCACCTTCTCAGGGCAAGGTCAATAACTACCCACACTTTTTTATGGTGTGCTATCCACTATGTGAATACTGGAACACACGAAGAAGCGACGAAGAACACAACACATTGCACTCCACAGAAACAAAGAGGATGTGAAGAAGTCAAAAAGCTGGAACTAGCCAAATAGGAGCAAAGCTCCTCCATCCCTGGAGGCTTTTAAGGCCAGGTTTGATGGGGCTCTGAGCAACCTGATCTAGTGTGAAGTGTCCCTGCCCAAGGCAGGGGAGTTGGAACTGGTTGATCTTTGAGGTCCCTTCTAACCCTGAGAGTACTGTGATTTTGTGAAATCTGAATGATACCCAAACCAAGTGCATAGTAGCAGAGAAACTCAGCTTTCCTAGAGTAATTTGTTTCTCCAAAGAACTGGACAATAAATGAGACAAGAAAGTGTGACCATGATGTAGAGGGGATAAAAAAAAAAAAAAAGAGACATTTGTCAAGAAGTTTTTAGAAAGTGCTTTTCCATTAAGGAAGTAATAAGTCTTTGGAATCATCTATAAGATTTTTAAAGCAAATTCAGTATAACATCCCAGTGTCATATGGATTACACTTTTCAAATAATAAATGGGAGAGGAAATTACATAATGTATGAATTTTTTTCCTTTTAATTCTTCACATTTTAATTCAGAAACAAAAATCTATTCCTATATATCAGGATAAATATCCTTTTCCTCTCAGACATCCTAAATTACATTCACTGGACAGACTGTGGGCAATACAGACCTAGTGTGATGGTAGAGAAGAAGAAAAGGAAACTTTGCCTTTTATTTCACTACTCAGATAAGAGCTTCTGCCAGTGACATATTTAACTTTAGAATGTAATATTAACCAAAACCCACCACAAAAGATGCTACAGGCTTGGTTTCTAAACATGTTCTTTAGGATCTACAAGTGAGCCCCAGAAAATTTAAGTTGGTAGCAGCTATTCAAAATCTTGGCTTAAAAATCCAATTTCCAGGATTTTCCCTAATTGTTTCCTTTTAATAGTGCATCTTTCCACGTGATTAGCCACATATAGCAAAAAGTCTCATGGGGCCCAGGCTTCAGCAGCCTCCTGCGGCAGGATCAGATCACTCTGAGACATTACCTAAGGCAGGATTTTGACAGCTGCTGGAAGACAGACAACCATCCACACGTGAAAACAATTTCAATGAAGTTGTGATAACCCCATTGCAGATGAGTGCTGCTCAAGTTGTCCCAAGCGACATTTGGGATGCTACCCCACCCCCAACGTGCTGCAGGTTGTGCTTATCACAGCCTTGTATCCGGTCTCATTCCTTTGAGTCACGTAGGCAAGCTTTTTTCTTTAATCATCTACAATCAATGGAGAAATTCCAAACTCACACCAACAGAAAAATTAGGCTCCATTTACTTGTTAAACATCCCTTATTTCTGTTAAAGTTTTGCACTCCGTGGCAAAATAAATAAAACCCAGCTTTATCTCACCTAAACTGCTATGAGACATGACAGGAAATCTGTCAGTCTCATAACCCAACACCACATGTATCTGTCTTTCCTTGCCATAAATTTCTGCTCAAGCAGCAGGAATATGACAGCTGTGCCATGGATTGGCATATTCGCAATACTAAACCTCTCCTGGGCAGCTTGATGAATGGATGAAAGCCCCATACCCCTTACTGAAACAAAGCAGGCAAGGGAGATAAATCCCACATTGCTTGGTGGCTAACAGCACTTTGCACAGTTTACTGAATAAATACTGCAGGAGCAGAGTTTGCAAACCACAGCCTGTGTTGTCCTTCTGGAAGAGATACTTTATGATTTCCCAACAGCTAGAAAATTAACTGCAACCACGTGGCAAGTTGCTGCTTCCCCCCCAGCACACCTATACATACACACACTACCTAATCATGCTAGGTTCTGCAATATTTGTCAACAGGTGCTAGAGATTTCCTTTTATTTCAAGCAAGTTTGGCACTTGGTGCCATGGTCTAGCCTTGAGCTCTGTGGTAAAGGGTTGGACTTGATGATCTGTGAGGTCTCTTCCAACCCTGATGATACTGTGATACTGTGAAGTAAGTGGATGAAGGAGGAATTACCATCTTGAAAGAATTACCCATCTTTACATCTACTGGGTCCAAGAACGTTACACAGACAGCAAACACAGGGCCTCTCTGACCTACCACACTTCCAAAATAAAACAACCAAAAAAAGAAGTATAAAAATATACAGAGAAATATGTTTTATTAGTGAGAATCCTGCTTTTCCTTCTGTGTCTTTTATATTCCCTCCTCACACACTGCAGTCGTACAGGTAGTATTTGACCCAAATAGCTTAAAGTCTTTCTGCAGTCTCTGAAACTAGCCCATATTTGCTGTTGGCAGACATCTGTGCTAGTTTGAAGCTAGCTAGAATGTTTTGGTGAGAAGAGCTAGATTACAGGCTGTGGAAAGAAAACAATGGTGATGTCTACTTCGCTCATAGGCTTGCTGTTTATGTATATAACTGTATATACTGTAAATATCTGCTTGTATATTGAGTTAAGCTGTAAATAATAACCTTCATTCAATTTCCAGAGCCAGCTGAGCCTAGTCTGGGTGACTTCTAAAGTGTGTGGGGGGGGGGCAGGGAACACCCAAACCATCACAACATCCCTGAAGCCCCCTTCCATCCATGGCACATATCTCCTCATACATGCTATTCAGAGTATCAATTGTCTTTACTTCTTTAATTGCTATGCCCAGCCCAGGATCTCTAAACTGCCCTTGTCTTTTTAAATATTTATTCTTACTAATAATGTAACCATCAGCTTGCAAATTTAATGACTTGCTAAGCTGGGCCCACCATAAATAACTATACCAGAGCTAGCAGTATCCAGTAGGACAATCTGGAGGTACACTGCTTCAGGAAAGCTATCTGCCCTCATCTCAGAGGAGTAGACAGTGATCCAGAGCATCTTTGTGACAAGGAAAAACTCCAGGCTCTCTTGAAGATGTTATAAGCAGCTTTCTAAAAGGAATCATATCCACAGATGGAAACTTTCCTTCTGAAGGTTTACATGAGCTTTGGATACCTCTACATGAAGCATTAACGTCAAGTGCATCCATCATGTAAGGCGTAACTCAGCCACAGTATCACAGTATCACCAAGGTTGGAAGAGACCTCATAGATCATCAAGTCCAACCCTTAACCACAGAGCTCAAGGCTAGACCATGGCACCAAGTGCCATGTACAAGCCAGTACATCCACAAAGGAATTACCTACCGCTCCACTGGCTGTCCACACTGCTGCTTACAAGTTGGTGCAGGAGCAGACAAAGTACAACATGGCCACAGATCTGACTCTCTGCACTCTACACAGCAGCTCCCCCACAAACTGCCTGGGTAAACTCCTGCAAGAAGCCCACCAACAGTCCATCATGTTCTCACATCCTCTAACCAACATCTCTGTTATACTGAAGCCATGCCATAATGCCAGACATATTCGCACACATCCCTGCCACCCCACACACTCTGAGACACGGAGTCCATCTACCCTTACGACCAAACCTGCAGTTTCACTGAAATACAACATGGCAACTGCTTTCACATAATGCATGGACATACTCATCCCCAGGTAAAATTCATCCTGCTGAATTATTCCAACTCACCAGAAGCATGTCAGGTGCTCCAGAGAAACACAGACATAACCCTGACCCTGCCAGCACTCAGAAACAAAAATAAGACAAATCAGTAATAAAGTGCATCATCATTCAACGAGTAGAGGCATTAACATGCAGACAAGACAGCAAGAGAGGGAAGAGGCCACTCCATCAGATTGCCCATCAATCACTATGGCACAAATAGAGCAAACAGCTCCATTAACTCTGTGCATGTGCAGGTTGGAGGCTTGCTTGGCCTTATTTTTTTATACTACCAGTTTCATTTTGAACATATATATTAAAGCATGGTAATTTACTGGTGATTGTGCTAAGTTTGAAGCTAGCTAGAATGTTTTGCTGAGAAGAACTAGATTACAGGCTGTGAACAGAAAACAAAGCTGATGTCTACCTCCCCCTCATAGGCTTGCTGAGAAATACAAGAATAAGAATCCAAACATAGGTAGGACACTTCTGCTGGGGAGCTCCAAGCTGCATTTCTCTCTCTAGCCTCTCTGCTGTTTCTCTGATTAATCCACTTTGCTTCCTAACCCCCTGGCCGAATCTCCATTCTTCCTTGGGACTGGGGTAAGGTTGAGAGGGGGACAGAAGGTGAAGGGGCAGTTGGGAGCCCCTCCTGGGGACTCAGGTTTCGGGGGGGGCTGTTGTGTTTCTGTATTACCTTTTACCTTGTATATTTCTGTCTATAATTGTATATACTGTAAATATCTGCTTGTATATTGTGCTAGCTGTAAATATAAAAGCTTCATTCAATTTCCAGAGCCAGCTGAGTCTAGTCTGGGTGATTTCCAAAGTGGAGGGGGGGGGCAGATGGCAGGTAACACCCAAACCATCACAGTGGTGCAAACAGAATGGGTTTTTAGGAGATGCCTAACCAACTAGTTGGAGGAGCAGGGCTGAAGTAGGTGTTACCAGCAAAACTTTCTCCCACCTAGGAAGAATGATGCTGATTTAGCAAAATAATCAAGTGTCCCTTGGTCTCAAAAACCTTCAGCATTTGTGTTGCAAAAAGTAACCCATTCAGGAACTAAAAATTTCTACTGGGAAGTCACCTTGTTTTTCAATTATTAGTGCTATTGTTCAACTGTCAATTGATCTGTTTTTCTTTTTCAAACAAAAGCTAAAGAGGTCTTCCCCAAAACTATCAATAAACATGGACATTTTTATTGTTACCAACAGGCTGAGATGATGTGGAGAGCATTACACTACTGAGATGAAGAGCTAGCATGGGAAAACCATGAGAAATGGCAAGTGAAACATCCTGAATACCCTGAAATTGGTCTGAAACACTACAAATAAAAGACAGTTGTTGTATAAAAGTAGTTTAAGGTTGAAGGTAGCCAGTTCCAGCTCAAGCCATGAGTTCACAGAGTAATGGCCACTGGGCAAGATTTGAAGGAGACCAGACAGTGCTATGAAAGCCAAGTATTCTGAGAAAACACAACCAAATCATAGCAAAAGCATCTGGGATGCAGCTTCTCCTGGTTTTGTGTCAATACAGCTCATTTCCTGAAATGCAGATAAACTACTAATGCACAGAGGCTTTCAAACTGCTGAAGATGGCCTGTAGGCTCTATATAGACTTGTCTCTATCTAACACATCAAGCAAGAGGATTTGGCGTGGGAGGAAATACTCATAAAAGGAGAAACTGTAGATTTGCCACATGCAACTAACTGAGGCCAAACTCTGCTCTGGAACTGGTCAGTCCAACTTGTGTCTGAGAACTGATTTTGCATCCCATCCCTGCAGGTGTAAATGACCCTAGAGACTGCACAGCAGCAAAGTCAGTCCTTTGGGTTGGATTTGTGGCTGTTGCCTCATGCTACAGCCCTGTGTAATTGTACACACCAAAGAGCATGCTTTGCAGGATTACAGGATGTTAGGGGTTGGAAGAGATCCAAAGAGATCATCAAGTCCAACCTCCCTGCCAGAGCAGAATCATACAATCTAGCTCATATCAAAGAGGAACTCATCCAGACAGGCCTTGAAAGTCTCCAGAGAAGGAGATTCCACAGCCTCTCATGGGAAGCCTGTTCCAGTGTTCCATGACCCTTACAGTGAAGAAGTTTCCCCCGTGTTGAGGTGGAACCTCTTGTGTTGCAGCTTATATCCACTGCTCCTTGTCCTATCACAGGGAGCAAGTGAGAAGAGCCTGTCCCCTCCCTCCTGACACCCAGCCCTCAGATATTTATAAACATTTATTAAATTCCCTCTTAATCTTCTCCTCTCCAGACTAAAAAGCTCCAGGTCCCTCAGCCTCACCTCATAAAGCAGTGCTCCAGTCCTCTAATCATCCTTGTAGTCCTCCACTGGACCCTCTCCAGCAGATCCCTGTCCTGCTTAAACTGGGGAGCCCAAAACTGAACACAGTATTCAAGATGGGATCTCACCAGGGCAGAGTAAAGGGGAAGGAGAACCTCCCTTGATCTGCTGGATACACTCTTCTTAATACACCCCAGATCCCATCAGTGCTCTTGGCCACAAGGGCACATTGCTGTGCCATGGTTAACTTGTTATCCACCAGCACTCCCAGGTCCCTCTCCACAGGGCTGCTCTCCAGCAGATCACCTCCCAGCCTGTACTGGTGCAGTTTATTATTCCTCTCCAGCTGGACCTGGCACCATTGATCACCACTCTTTGAAACCTATCTTGTAACCAGTTCCTAATCCACCTCACTGTCTGCTCTTCCATCTCTCACTAGGATGCCATGGGAGATAATGTCAAAGACCTTGCTAAGGTCAAGGCAGACTACATCCACTGATCTCCCTGAATCTACCCGTTCAGTTATGTCATCACAGAATGCTATCAGGTTAGTCAAGCATGACTTCCCCTTGGTAAATCCATGCTGACTACTCCTGATAATCACCTTCTTTTCCAAGTGCCTTGAGATGCCCTCCAGAAGGAGTGACTCCATCATTTTCGCAAGGATGGAGGTGAGGCTGACCAGTTGAGACTTCCCTGGAACCTCTTTCTTGCCCTTTTTGAAGGCTGGAGTGACATTGGCTCTCCTCCAGTCCTCAAGCACCTCTCCTGTCTGCCACAACTTGGCAAAAATGATGGAGAGTGGCAGAGCAATAACATCAGCCAGTTCTCTCAACACCCTTGGGTGCATCTCATCAGGGCCCACGGACTTGTGAATGTTTAATTTGTATAACTGATCCCTAACCCAGTCTGCACTGACCAGTGGGGTGCATTCCCTCCTCCAGGCTTCCTCTCCTTCATTCAGGGTATGTAGTACATAGGGGAGTTCAGCCTTAGGTGTAAATACTGAAGCAAAGAAGGCATTCAGCTTCAAGCATGAATCAGGTTGTTTCTCCCCCCATGAATAATGCCTGTTGACAAAATGACTGGGTTTAAATGACTACAACAAACTGAAAACCATCAAAAACAAGCTGATGGGATAAGATGAAAGACACTGTATTTCTGCTGTGAAGGACAAGCATATAATGCATTCAATGACCCAGAAAAACATACTGCAACATCTAGGTCTGTTCCTTACAAGTAAATGTGAAGAGAGCTGAAAGCAGAGGTCAGGCCTGTGCCTCAGCCAGAGGAAGCATCAAGTCATGCTGGGAATGCATTTGGAAATAAACACTAACAAGGGAAAGTTATTTCTCTTTGGTTGTCATCAGCTTCAAGGCTAGAATTCATGAAGCTGTCACACCATCATCAACACAGCTTGCAGCAAGCACCAAATGAGACTATTGAATGCAATGAGCGTTTGGGGGGTCACCCCCTGCAATGGCTTGGGAAGCTCTCCTCACAAGCATACATCATACATCTCACTGCAGCAGGGCTTCCTCCACTGGTGCTCAACTCTCCCAAGTGAGTGGACACATCAAAACAGGATTCTCCTACTATTGTCTCCACCAGGAACTGGAAGAGGTTCCAAACTGGCAAGAGCATGTTGCCCAGAGAAGTTGCCAGATGACAGCATCCAGTGTTTGTTCTATGGAAACAAAAGCGTTTTATCTTCTGAGGAGGGAAGACAGGGCAAGAAGATGCTTTTAGCTGAGGATATCTTGGAAATGTCTGCTGGCAAGTGACACAAAGTGGTGGCTTCTGCAGGGAGGTCACAACATATGGACATGGCCTCCGTAACAATGCCAAAAGATTCCCCAAGGGAAAAGAAAAACTAAAGCTGCTCTCATGCACATGGATGTTAAACCAGAGTAACTGAGTCCTAGCAATCAATGAGATCACTGTTGAGTCCACTGTTAAACACACATACATACACACTTGAAAACTTGTCCAAGACAGCACTGCAGAGATTTTCAATGCTATCCTCTGTGAACTAAAATCCTGGGTGTTTGTAGTCATCTTTTTTTTTCAGAAAGCCTCATTGTATCTGCCCCTTCTCAGCATGTTTAGAAGGCTGGGAAAACCCAGAGAACCTCTCTCATGTCAAGACTATACATGTGTCAGTCACATGAAAATCACTGCTGTTATCCAGAAAAATATTGTCTTGGTAGCAGAATTCTCACAGCCCCTGAAAGCAAGTGCAGTTTAGGAGAAGCTTGAAGTTGCCTTAAATTACCTGTAGGATAAAACAACCCCAGCCACTACCAGGCCCTTGGGCAGGAACATACACCTAGTATGGATGGAACATACACCTAGTATGGATGGAATCAGACTACCAACTGATAATCAGGGGATAAACCTGGGAAACATCAGCTTCATTTGTAGACCTGAGACCATTTCATTATTTCCCATTTTAAAAAGCTACAGGATAAGAGTCAGGGCAACTTAATGAACTAACCCTTAATTAGTGCTACTCCACTACTGGGCTGCAGCAGAGCTGGGTAACCACTCCCTCTAATCTGTCACTATATCTATATGCAGTCACTCCCTAACCCGGTTGTGTCAAAACGATCCAGGCTGGCTTACTATTTAAAAGCATGGAAGATTTTCTTTACCCCAGATCATTTTGACTGATCTGGGTTAAAAAAAGACCTCACACGCAGCAGTGCCTGAGATACCAACCCCACAGCAGTGGGGACAGTGCCCAGCCACTTTGAGCCTGGCTCAGCTTCAAAGCCCTGGAACCCAGCTCAGCTGCAAGCCAAGCAGCACATCTGGCCACAGCTGCAGATACTGATCAAAAGAAAAATGGCATATGAGGCTGCATCCAGTGTCACAGATGAACTACAGAATGTAGAAGGTTAGAGTATGATTTATGGGAAACACCACTCGGCTTCAGATTCTACTATCACAATAAGATTTAAAAAAAATGCTGGTACTAACAATCCTCTTTTTTCACCAAAATTCTTCATTTTAGGGTGTGATGGTTTGGGTGTTACCCAACCCCTCCACACTTTGGAAATCACCCAGACTAGACTCAGCTGGCTCTGGAAATTTGAATGAAGCTTATATTTACAGCTTAGCTCAATATACAAGCAGATATTTACAGTATATACAGTTATATATAGAAATATACAAGGTAAAAGGTAATACAGAAACACAACAACTCTCCCAGAAACCCAAGTCTCCAGGAGGGGCTCCCAACTGCCCCTTCACCTTCCCCCTACCCCTCTCACCCTTACCCCAGTCCCAAGGATGAATGAAGGTTTGGCCAGGGGGTTAGGAAGCAAAGTGGATTAGGGAAGTAAAACAGAGGGTAAGGTTAGAGAGATGCAGCTCAGAGCTCCCCAGCAGGAGAAGCAAGACTCCCCTATCAATGTTTGGATTCTTATTCTTATATCTCTCAGCAAGCCTAGGAGGGAAGCAGACATCACCATTGTTGTCCTTCCACAGCCTGTAATCTAGTTCTTCTCGCCAAAACATGCTAGCTTGCTTCAAATTAGCACATAGGGTAACTAGGATCAGCTTGTTAATACTACATTAATGCACCCAGAGACAGGCATGTCACAGTACAGGACACGGCTTCAATCACCTCTCAAGCCAGAGCAAGCTGTGTATTTGTTTCAGCCAACCCAACTCTGGAAAGATGAATTTTAAAAAGGAAGTGCACTGGATGGCAAAGAGCCATCTGTTACCTCTGCAGTAGCAGCACAGTTCAGCTCTTTCTCTTCCCCTATGATGGCCACCATCTCCCATGCCAGAGCCCTTGCTTGGCTTCCTAGGCATAGGCAGAGCTCACCAAGGAATCCATGCAAATATATTCTGCAACTAAGAGTGGGAGGGAAATAAATTTGCAGCTTCCCTTTGTTCACCTGCAAGAAGCATCAGACCTGTGTCCCAGACCACATTTGAGCCAGTGTCAGAGACAATGAGATGTCAAGAATCCATTCCCTGAGTTTTTTATCTAGGCATGGCATCCCATATCATCTTCTGGCAATCTCTGCTACCAGCCTGATGTGAAAGCCAGATCACATCCTCCTTCTGGCTAATATAGCTGTAAACTGGGAAACACTTTCTTGTTTCACAGAAGTTTGGTTACGCTGAAGCATCTGGCTTTGGGAAATACATGAAGATCCAGAGATGAAAGATGTTTCTTAGGTGCAAATTATTAAATGATCATCACAATCTAAGAACATAGGATCTAGCAATCCAGAATTTGTTTTGGGATATACTGAAGGATTAGGCTCTTCAGATTCATTCAAAAAAAAAAAAAAAAAGGGAGAAAAACTGGTTGAACATATGCTTCAGCATAAAAGAATTTATCTGACATCCAGCCAAAACCATTTTATCTCTGTAAGCAACCCTTAAATACTGCAGAACACATTCGCTGCTTTCATTACCAAATTCCTTTTTAAGAGTTCAGCAGGTAATTGAAGTTCCAAATGTCTTAAACTGGTTTGGCAACACTGAGATTTCTTAATGGACTTGCTATCCAAGAACTTTAAAGGGGAAAAAAAATAAATCAACTGATACAAAGTATATACCCTAAAATAAGCTGTATTCAAACTACAGTAAGAAGTTAGCTGTTAAAGAGGGTGAGCATTTGAAATTAAGAGTAAAGCTCTGCTCAGAGGAGGTTTTGTGATATTGAAGCTTCAACTCATAGTCAAAACCAGAGGGCAAAGAGTCCTGTGAATTTTCCAAAGACAGTGTGCTGGCCTAGATCTGTTCCTACTGAATTCAAGGCCATTAATTTTGACAAAAAAACTAATTAGGACAATGCTGTCCCATATACTGTGTACTATTAACATATGCCTGTTAAAAAAATGAGGGCTTTACATGTTTTTTTCCTAGACAAAAATCATTTTGTTTATTACTTTTTCCAATTCATTCAGCAGGAGCAGTACATGGAATAAGCCTGAATCTGTTCCTTACACCAAAGTCTTCTGCATTTGACCAGCACTGTGGTACTCAAAGGCAGGGGTGATGAGCAGCACAAAGCTTGCAGGCTGGCCTGGCAACCATCCGCTCTAGAGGTCTAATGAGGACTCTTGCCCCAACTACATCAATAGCTTTTGGCAAACCATTTTCTGCCTCAGTTCCTGACATTTACAAAGTGAAGATGGTGACAGCATTCTGTGTTAATAACTGTTACATGCACTGCTTTAAGTGTTATTATTTTATAAGCCTTTTCTTCCACAGTCAATTGCCCAATTCTCAGTGGGAAACTGAGGCACAGAGCAACACTAATTACTTAATGTCATCCACTATGTCACAGCAGAATTAGGACCTTCATCTCCAGAATTGTATATTACCCACTAAACTTATCTAACAACCTTGGTACTACAAAGTGAAAATTAGCTGCTGTTTGTCCATCACTGTCAATTAAAGGAGATGCTTGCTCCTGCTAATATTGCTATTTGCAGTCTATCTTGTTATTGTCATTGTTCCTGCAGAGAAAGCACAATATTAGATTTGTAAAAACCACATTGTATAGGAAGACACTGTGATGGCAAATTCAGGATTATAGTCTCACTGCAGGCTCCAGCAGCAGGGAAAGTCAGTGATGATGTGGACTGCTCACGGTCTAACATGAAGAGCTTCAATGATGACAAGAGCAACAAAGAACAAGATGAAGGACTTCACTTTTCAGCAATCTTATTTTAGGGGTATTGCAAGGGGAAAACAAAAAACACACACACCCCACACCACCAAAAAACCACCAACAAAAAAAAAAACCAAACCCAACTTGTTCTGCAATGGATCAGTTTTTCACAGCAAAGGGATAAGTGATATTTAAGATGAACAAGAATAATTGAGGAACCTTCTGGTCTGACATAGACCAGAAAAGACAAGATACACAAAATCATAAGCATGATAAAAGATGCTGTTCTAGCACATAAGACTTGTATCTAAATTATGTCTCCCACACAGAAAAGGCACAACTGTTTCATTTCACAGGGATGCAGCCTTCATTCCTGTATCACAGCCTTGCTGCTGAGGCATTTCTGTGGCAATAGTGCCACTTGTCAATATAAAACATGGGAATAACTACAACATCAGGATGAATTTTTCAGTTTGACAGCTTACAAATCCTTTCAAAAACAGTAACATTGTTTCACAACTCCTCTCATGCTGCAGGATCACAACACACTTTGCCACCTTAAACAATAAGCTGTGAGATGCTGGACTCGTGTGCAACTGGACAGGAAGATGTGCAGATACAAGGAAGTTCCCTTCAGGCACACAGACTGGGAAGCCCATGTGTTCCCACATGGATTTGGTAGCAGCCAGAAAGGATGGGGTGCCTGGACCTGGCATCTCTGCTGTTTCTGACAGAGCTGCCAGAGGCTGTGTTTGTTTCACCTTGCCTAAAGAGAGAGGTTATGCAAAGATAGCAGTGGTGCTAAGAATAACAAGATTTTCACCCTGAAGCCCTATGGAAGAGTCACAGATACAAATTACCTCTCAACACTAAAATGCAGCAATTCATAGACATTCAGCAACTATTCATGCATACTAGCACTGAAAAGCATAACCTCAGAGTAGAAATGCAGAAAAGCAAGACAAGAATATAGCTACTCCAAGAAGAATCTGGCCACTATGTTAGGAACACAGACGTCCTTTCCAGAACTTGCCCAAGGGGTTCCCTTGTTGCACCTACAGATTTGAAACTGTGACCCTCAAGTCTTAACTTCAAAAGTGGTGCAGTTTTAATATCCAAGTGCCCTTTAGGAGCTCAAATAGACAGGTGCCAACAATGGAGCCATCAGCACCTGCCCATCCCTGGAGGCTGAAATTCCCTTGTATCAGAGACTCAGCAGGGTATGATGAACAACTCCATGACAAGTCCTACACTTCCAAGCTAACACATTCATCTACTTGCTTGAGTGTAAAAGAGTGATACTGATACAGAACACCTTCTTGAGCATCAATACAGCTTTGCCATTTGTCTTTGGATTGAGAATACACTCAAGTGACTTCAACATAATAGAAATATTGTGTGGAATCACACAACAGAGATATTGAGATGGTTTCAAATGACCGACTACAAGATTTATATTCACTTGGGCATGCTGGATGCCTTCTACAAGGGGGTACAAACTCAGGCCAGTGCCCACCAAAGTCCCACTGCTGCTGCATTACTGACATTAAGCTGTGCAAAAATGTGTCCAGATGAGGCATCAGGGACTGATGCTGCAACAGTCCATGGATTTCTGGATTGAGGTTGTTCAGGCTTTGTTTACTGTAGCTAAGAGGTAAAGGTGTTTAACTCTGGTTAGTTTTAAGGTCTTAATTCATACTTATATCTGTAACTCTATAGCAAAGTTAAGGACAAAAACTCCTGAATAAATTCTTTGGTCAAGCACAACTTGAAACTATTGGTTTACAGAGAGTCAAAATGAAAACCACGCTAATGTTTCATGAAAGAAGACATCTCCAACCCCTGGATCCCACTGCTCAAAGGGAAACAGGACAGTCAAGACACTGCAACATGACAAGTATAGTCTTGCTTTCCCCAGCAAAAGATCTGCAATTCTCCAATATCAACACACAGGACAAGTTAAGATAAAGGGTGAAGAAAATAATTTGTCACTGTCTGATACAGAAAGCAATAGGATTGCAATGACAAAACAGCAAACTGATGCTCCTGTGGGTTCAGGCTGCAGCAGCACAGCACATGGGTGCCCAAGACCAGTTCAAATCAGGTCATAAAATCCAATTCATCAAAATAACCTTTTAAAAATAGATTGCTACAGTTGGCTTTCTCTGAAATTTCACTGCTTCAGGCTGCTGCCTGAGCCACTGTTTGCAGGGGTCTGCACACCAAAAGGAAAAGTAATGACTGGGGAGGTTTAATTGATTTCCTGAAACAGCTCTCAAGGAAAATACATACATAGACTGGAAGACCAAAAAGTGAGCCAGGAGAGGAGATCCCTTCAGAAGTCATGTAGCTACATGCTAGGCAAAGAAAAAAATGTAGTCCTGCTTTATTTGCCTGTGCACATTGCATGCTTGCTAGTTTGGCACCCTAAGCCTGCCTTCTGTGCTACCTTACTAGTTTCAAGATTTTCAGCTTAATTTTTATGAACTTTCTGTCTTGTCTATTTGACATGAAGTTACTTTGTGTGTAAAGAGAGGTCACTCTGCACCCCAGAAGCAGGACAAGAGGAAAAGACGTGGCAGGTTCCCCCCACAACAGTGTGCTGACATTCCAGACAGGGCCATTCACCCAGTTCAACAAGACTGAAGCCAACTTGGATGGGAGACATCTACAAAATAGAGCCAGGGAGCAGGGTTGCTCCCTCTTAAATCTTCCAGGTATATATAAGCCAACACAATCCTCTGCTGGGGAGCTGCAGCCAGCAAAAAAGGTTGTGCTCTGGACTGGGAAGCAATGGAGGGACTGTGGCATTTAGAGGGGGAAGAAAGCTCCAGCACCTCTCTGCAGTCCACAGACTGATGACCACTGCCTGAGCTAAACCTCCCACAACCCATCTCTAAAGAAATTAAATACAAAGACAACATCCGAAAAGGAAATTTGTCTTTGTCTATATATTCCCATAGGAAGATGCAACATGACTTTCTATTTCTTGTCAGTGTGAAAACTGCACTTCAGAGTAGCAATTATAACACTTTGCAGTTCTCTCACTCATGCATTACATGGGGAATGTTACTGGTAAATGCTGGCAGTATGGGGAATCAATTCAGCACTCTTCAGAAGGTCACACATATTTGTCTTACCCTGGACAATGCCATGTTAAGTGAATGGCCCTGTCTGGAATGTCAGTACACTGGTTTTAAATTTTCTAGATATATTCCAAGAGGAAAAGTATGAGGGAAAACAAGACCAAGAAAAGGAAACCATATTCTATGATTATAGCTCTGTTAAACTCAGCTGTATGGAACCAGTTGGGAGGTACCTTCCCATGCCCTGAGTAACTAACGCACCCATGGGAGACATCCATAGCATAAACTTGGTGGCATTGTGGTTGATTCTGCAGGGAAAGGGAATCTGGCACTCATTAAAGACAACAAAAGCAGGATCAGAGCTGTAAATGGCTCCTGACAGCATTCTCTTCATGAAGAGTTCTCTGTGAAATATGGAATATATTAGCAAACCTGGCCTGGAAAGCAAAGCATTTTTAGGTAGGTGGAACTTTTTAATAGCATGTCATTAAATCTCTCTTACATTTAGCATTTAATAGCTGTAACTTTCACAGCAGCACACTCATTACAAAAAAAGACGCAGAGGACTCCAGCAAACAGTGAGCAGAACAAATCCAGAGCCCAACTTCCTCGGTTTGTCAGCATTCAGGTACCATGATGATGAGCAAAATCATCTGGATGTCTTAACACATTAAATTAGAAATATCCTGACTCTGTTACCAGTCCTCTTTGGCCACATCCCCACATGAGTCTGACAGCTGAACACAGGCCAGAATTTCCGCCTGTGTAAATTGCTGTAGCTCCTCTGCTGTAACTGGCATCAGGCCACTTTTTATACCAGATGTGGTTCTGACCTATGTATATTTAAATATAGGGTCAGTGTAACAGACATCTTAAGACCATCTGACTGGTTGGTATGGACATAGTCAAGGTGTGTTAATCCCATTTCCAGGACAAAGGCCAAGCTGTACAACCTGTCTGAAGTAGGCCACTTACATCCATAAATAGGCACCCATATCAAGTGGTTTAAGAAGAGCCAAGTCTTTGCACATCTCTCTGATTTCATCTTTCACTTCATCCATGACTTCTGATAATCCTACAGCAAAATAGGCATCAGTGTGCTTCTCCTGGCTCCTGCCTGCCAACAGAAGGTGAAGCAATGAACCACTTTTATCAGGGTTTGCTCCACCACCAGGACATGTGTTTTTCAAGAACATATGCATAACCTCAACAAAGCCACTTTTACTACAGCTTTGTATCTGATTATCTCCTTTTCATAGATGAGTTTGATGAAACTTGTCTATTCTACACAAAGATTGTGACTACTGAAGTGTTCAAAAATGCTGCAAAAATCTGTTTGTTGTTCCTCTTTACTATTCTCCACACCACCATTGTATGAGCTGAGGATAGCTGAGCAAAGCAAAGCACTTACTGTTCATCTCAAGAATTGCTTAACTTCTGAGGTGGACAAGTAGAAATCTGTGCTTTGACTATCCAAGTAATTAGTTTTGAACCATTGTTTTTGACTACCCAGTCATTGTTTTTGAACTATTACACATGGGTATTTTAAGGCTCCAAAGCACAAACATCACAACTGAGATGAAGCTGGATCAAGTGCTGAGATCAATCCCAATCACAGCAACTAGGTCAAAGCTGCCAGTTACACCTTACTGCACAACTCAACGGTGAAGACATCTGCCTTAATAAATACATACTTATTTCTGCGTGATAATGACTTACACGCCAGGAAGTGTCATTTTTACAAACTCCCATTAGCACACAGTTCAGTTTTAATTAATCTGACCTCATCTAATTAACAGAGTTTTACTTCAGTTTTAGCAGCAGAGGTATTCTAAATGGACTGTGTTAACGATTTTCTCCTAGCCTCAAAAACTTTAAGACTGTTTTAATCAGAAATCTGATAAACAACCTGAAGCAACAGATAGATTCTAGGCTAACTGGAATCTGTAACAGATAGGTGACCTCTTTAATGCCCCAGCTAACTTTTGAGGAGGATCGAGTTGAATAGGAGCAAGCTGTTAATGGGAGATTTGCACACCGCAGCTCTAAGTCCTGAAAGCTCACAGGATCATTACTATTTACCTGGTAGGCCTGACTTTGCTCTTGGGGACTAAATTTATCTGAATGCTTCAGACTGACTCTATTAGCATCACTCCTGAACTCTACCTCAGCACGGAAACACAGAACAGGAAAGTTAAATTGCTGCAACCACAGCGGCAGTAAGACCCAAAGAAGACAGCTCCTCATGACACATTTCTGTGAACAAGAGGCACTGAATGTGAAGTAGAACACCCAAAGATGTCGGCTCTTTGCCTTCTCCATAGGGAAATGCCTTCTCTCCGCCGCATCAAAGCAAGACAGGCATTTGGTGCAGTCACTGTTCCAAGACTGCAGTGGAAGTAGCAGTATTCGATGGTGAGGGGCATCTGCTAGAAGAGAAAACTGCTATTGCTCCTGTGTTTTGCAGTAACCTCCTATTGCTGCCTTCCCCATTCTGAGCACAGTAAATGCATAAGCTTTGCCTATTCCCCCCTTTCACTATCCAGCCAAAGTCTGCCAATTTTTTCTTCTCTTATGTGTTAGAAAATCTAGGTTTGCCTTTCCATTCCAAAAGCTACAAGTCAAATCAAACTTCTTATTGTCTCATTTTGCAATTTCCTTTGGCTTCTGACCTTCCTCACACTGACATCACTCATATCCCTTCCACAGAGGATGCAGGCTGCAGTCCCTTTCTCAGCCAAGCATCCTCCAGCTCTGAAGTGTTCTGCCAGATAACCCTATCACTTTCTTCCATTTTTTTCATGTTTCCCTACAGTTCTCTCATTTCTTCCCTATTTTTCTGTCCATACCCTATATTCAGCTATTCCATCTGTCCCAGAACCAGTGCTAGACTCTGTAACTTCTATGGCTTGTCCTTTAGATGTGTTTAAAAGCAAAGCAAATTGAAGGACAAGTCTTTGGTTAAATGAATTCACAATCCACTTGACAGCTTTTATCGTTAGCACTTGATGGCAAGGATCATCTTTTTGTTCAGTATTCAAGCAGCATCTGCTTCAGAAGGAATTAATCAGCGACTGAGGCAATAATACAAATAATAAACTCTGTCAGAAAACCATTGTAACATAATGACAATATTTTAGGTCCCATAGTAGGAGCACCCTATGGAAGTTTTACTGCATCCCTGCAGAAACAAGTCTTTTGTACTGATAGCTTCAAAAGCTACAAAGACTAATGGGTAGAGCACTTGAAGGGCCTGCTGAAACCAAAGGCAGCCTGCTGAAACTTTCAATTTGGAGTTTTCACTGAAGTTGTCCTGTGGGAAAAGACAGTAGTAAACAGTGGAAGAGAAACACAGTCTAGACATTTCCACAGAAAGTAAATCTGCTTCCACTGGATCCTGCATATTTCTTGCTAGCTATTATTTTTAAACTCTTACAGATTTATTTTTACTACAATTTAAATGTATTTGTTATATGCCATAACATTATTATTACTATGAGAGACACTAAAATAGCAAAGTATTCCAGGCCTTTGATACTATTTTACAAAACAGGGAATTAAAGCCAGAGATGCACACAGATTGTCAAACTACTTCCAAAGCTGTGGTATGTTTTCTCTTGCTGTTTAACTAAGGAGGATCAAAAAAAAGGAATTAAAATGCATCCATGCTGCTAATGGGCTGTGGGCACAGCCTTCAACTGAGAACAACCAAAGCCATCAGCTAAGCCTACACATCTCATATCAAGAACTGCCTGGGACTGACACTTAGAGACAGAATGGTTCTGCAAAAAGCTTTAAAGGTCATCTAGTCCAACACCCCTGCAGTGAGCAGGAACATCTTCAACTAGTTCAGAGCCTCTGGAATGTTTCCAGGGATGGGACATCTACCATCTCTCACTGGGCAACTTGTGTCAGTGTTTCACCACTCTCAGTGTAAAAAATTTCTTCAATATATCTAGCCTAAGTCTAACTCTTTTAGTATAAAACCATTACTCTTTGTCCTACTGCAAGAGGTTCTAATACATGTCTGTCCTCATTTCTCTTACAGGCCCCCTGTAAGTATTGAAAGGTTGCAGTAAGTTCTCCCTAGTGCCTTCGCTTCTGAAAGACTGAATGAAACCAACTTTGTCTTTCTTCACAGGAGAGATGTTCCACGCCTCTGATGAACCCTTTCCAGTTCAGGGCCCCTCAATTCAAGAGAGATGTTGAGGTGCTGGAACATGTCCAGAGAAGGGCAACAAGGCTGGTGAAGAGCCTGGTACACAAACCCTATGAGGAGAGGCTGAGGGAGCTGGGGTTGTTTAGCCTGGAGAAGAGGAGGCTCAGGGCTGACCTCATTGCTGTCTACAACTACCTAAAGGGAGGTTGTAGCCAGGTGGGGGTTGGTCTCTTCTCCCAGGCAACCAGAAACAGAACAAGGGGACACAGTCTCAAGTTGTGCTGGGGGAAGTATAGGCTGGATGTTAGGAGGAAGTTCTTCCCAGAGAGAGTGATTTGCCACTGAAATGGGCTGCCCAGGGAGGTGATGGAGTCACCATTCAAGAAAAGCCTGGATGAGGCACTTAGTGCCATGGTCTAGCTGACTGGATAGGGCTGGGTGCTAGGTTGGACTGGATGATCTTGGAGGTCTCTTCCAACCTGGTTGATTTTATGATTCTATGGTCCTAACCTTAAGGCTTTCATTCCCTTTATCAGTAAGATATTTTAAATACAGAAAAAATTGTTTGAGCAAGGGCCTCAGGTTTTGGCTTCACAGTGTATACTCTATTGAGTCTAACAAAAGACACTTAATTTAATTCTGTCTTTGTTAATCAGCTTATCTTCTCAGTGCTTCAACACTGATGGATGTCTATTCATATCAAGACAAACTACAGTAGATCATAAGTTTTCATTCCTGAAAAGCACTGCTGCAAAGCTCTTTGTTTTCAGCGTGGATGCTGTTTGGCACAACAGTGTGACATTCACTTACAAGACCAGTGAAAAATATGCACTGCTAATTTTCCTAAGTGCCATGCCAGCATCTCTGGGGGCCATGCCTTTGCCTACCTTCCCATATAGTAATACCATTTGCTTCCAGCTAATAAAGTGGACTTCACATCAGCTAAGGACAGACTTTAGTCAAGGTGTCCCTCTTCATCACTACTGAATGATATATTCATGGCAAAGAGCTGAAGTTGATAACATCTCCAAAATACATCTCTCTCCCCCCCAACACAGGGGATACAAAACGATAATCCCTTCAGATCTCCTTTTTCTCCCCCATTGCCCCCGTGGTTTATCATGTCCAATTAGCCATCTGCCATGCCTGCACTGCCATACAAAGGAAGCCTGCTCTCCTTCTCCGCAGCCCATCAGCAGGGCTATTGTCCCAGCTGACAAACAAGAATCAGACACTATTGTTTCCAGCTGAGGATGCTGCTCCCAACGTAGGCTGCCAGTTGCCATTAAAACAGCAGGAGTGCCAGGGTACACTCCAGGAGTCAGGAACCATGCCAACAGTGCTGGTATTACTGGGAAACCCTCGCAGAGCTCTTTTCACTAGCTATATTTTAATTCCAGGTAACAAACCAACCTGGGTCAACTACCACTCTTCATATCCCAGCCAGAGCCTGCCTGACCTGCTGCTTTTACTACTTCACCGAGCACTCACTTCTCAAAGAAAGGCTCATAATTCCTAGAAGAGAGCAACATCATGGAATCAAATCTTTCCATGTAATGACGTTTGATTTTAAAAGGTAAGGTACATCTTCTTCCACTTCATCCCAGGTTACTGCATGCACTCACACATAAAAACAGTTTAAAAACCTGAAAACTCCAGTCAGTCTACATGTGTACCAATTATGTGACAAGGTTCATTTAATTTCTCTCACAAAAAAAACCCACACTCATCCTTCTTCCCAAGGCCACTTCACTAACAGAAATGACCAGAGCAGCTGCTCTGCCAGTCATCGAGATGTTAAATTGAAGATCATTTCCTCTTATTATCCTCAGCAAAGCATAATGTGACCTTACACTAAAAACTCCAGACTGCCTAATTATGGTAGTTTTGTTCCTTCAATGAAACTGAAATGCAGGTTCATATAATTAAGGTGAGCAAAAAAAAGAAACTTCAATTTTAGTTTTAAAGGCAGTTTGTTGCCTTGAAGTGCAAATGTGACAAATTAAGCCTATGTACCTATACATACAGAGTCACTACACTGTCTAATTAGGAGGAAGCAGAAAACACTCCTGGATTTTAGTAACAAAGCCATACATGTTGATAAGGGAGAAAGAACCCCAATAAACCACAATTTGAATTAGGCACTCATTAATGAAAATGAGCAAATGAAACTAATATTTATATTTCCAAGTAGAAACAGGATTGTCTCTTAAACCTTTGATTGGGAAACAGGAATGACAGAAACTTTGAACAAATGGTTTATGTGGTATTTCACACTCCAGCATTGCACCTACCTGAGTTTAATGTACCACTTTGAATCTTTGCTGAACAGTGCAAAATTAAGTAAATTAAATGCAGCTGGAACTAATGTTATTCCACAGTCATCACATATGTAATGACTTTTGCAATGACTTCCAACAGAAAGTAAGTCTTCTTTATGGATTCAAATACTGGGCTCACTCTGAAACAAACCTGAAATAGGACATGAAGACTTCAATATTTCGCTGAAATATCACTCCATCCTTAACTCAAAATCCTCTCTCCTGGGTTAAGTTGAATTTGCTGATGCTATTCAATACCATGCTGCCACCACAGTGGCTTCAAAAATGGAAGTGCTGGTTGGAGCACTAGGCTGGGGTAGGAGTGGCTGGAGAGCAGCCAAACAGAAAGGGATCTGGGGGTGCTGATTGATGAGCCAACAGTATGCCCAGGTGGCCTAGAGAGCCAGTGGCATCCTGGCCTGCATCAGGAATGGTGTGGTCAGGAACTGGCTGGAGGGCCGGACCCAGAGAGTGGTGGTGAATGGTGCCACATCCAGCTGGCGGCCAGTCACTAGTGGTGTCCCTCAGGGGTCAGTGCTGGGCCCCATCCTCTTTAACATCTTCATAGATGATCTGGATGAGGGCATGGAGTCAGTCATCAGCAAGTTTGCAGATGACACTAAGCTGGGGGCAGATGTGGCTGGGTTGGAAGGCAGAAGGGCTCTGCAGTGGGACCTTGACCCTGGACAGATGGGCAGAGTCCAATAGGATGGGGTTCAATAGCTCCAAGTGCAGGGTGCTGCACTTTGGCCACAACAACCCCATGCAGAGATACAGGCTGGGGTCGGAGTGGCTGGAGAGCAGCCAGACAGAGAGGGATCTGGGGGTGCTGATTGATACCCGCCTGAACATGAGCCAGCAGTGTGCCCAGGTGGCCAAGAGAGCCAATGGCATCCTGGCCTGCATCAGGAATGGTGTGGTCAGCAGGAGCAGGGAGGTCATTCTGCCCCTGTACTCTGCACTGGTTAGACCACACCTTGAGTCCTGTGTTCAGTTCTGGGCCCCCCAGTTTAGGAGGGACATTGAGATGCTTGAGCATGTCCAGAGAAGGGCGACGAGGCTGGGGAGAGGCCTTGAGCACAGCCCTACAAGGAGAGGCTGAGGGAGCTGGGATTGTTTAGCCTGGAGAAGAGGAGGCTCAGGGGTGACCTTATTGCTGTCTACAACTACCTGAGGGGTGGTTGTGGCCAGGAGGAGGTTGCTCTCTTCTCTCAGGTGGCCAGCACCAGAACAAGAGGACACAGCCTCAGGCTGCGCCAGGGGAAATTTAAGCTTGAAGTGAGGAGAAAGTTCTTCACTGAGAGAGTCATTGGACACTGGAATGGGCTGCCCGGGGAGGTGGTGGAGTCGCCGTCCCTGGGGCTGTTCAAGGCAGGATTGGACGTGGCACTTGGTGCCATGGTCTAGCCTTGAGCTCTGTGGTAGAGGGTTGGACTTGATGATCTATGAGGTCTCTTCCAACCTTGGTGATACTGTGAGCAAAGTGCCACAGGGCATAAAGTTCAGACTGTAACGTGAGAGGCTTCCTGTTGCAGTTGCTGCTTCTGGTTTCCAGTTTTGGCATGTTCCTCTGTTCTGCTGGGCTAGCTGTGGGTTGGCCAGGGGGAGGCACAGATCCTTGGCTTCCACTGATGCTTCGGAGTGTTGCTGCACTTTTCTGCGCTACGGTAATTGTGTATTGGATCACTCCCAGTAAAACTCCCTATCTCAGCTCCACCTCAACTCTTATTCTTTTTGTGTGTCACTTTCCCTCACTTCCATGTGGGAAGAGGCTGGTTTGTGAGAGTGGGCTATGTCACCCAGGACATCTTCCTAATCCCAATTCAACGCACTCCAGTCCATGTATCACACTGCTGACTGACTTGCACCTAGATTTATGACTGCCATTGGGGTGCCTTTGAGAAGTTTCATGAAAGCTCCCAGACAGTTCCTCTAATATCCTCTAGATCTGCACAACAGTAACAAAAATCTGTCCCAGAAGCAAGTGGAACAAAATAAAACAAAATTCAAAATATTATGCCATCTTTCTTTTACAGCCTTCCACACTTTAAAGTTCTCCATTTAGACAACCAAGTTTGACTTCTCTTTTCATACACAGCTTTCATTTGCAACACATATAGTAATATTCACTATTATTCTTGCCAGATTCACTAGGCAAAATTCCCCCAGTGGCAGAGTTCCTTCAGTTAAACACAGGGTGCGTGTGCCACGCAGGGCTGTAAAACAGGAGTTGTTTATCCAAAGAAATATTAAAAGCAAGACACCAGTCCAAATCAAACAAAAGCATAAATACCTCTAAGTTGTTCCGTGACTGACTTGAAGTTCCAGCTGTAAAACACACAGCACTATGGGTTTATAAGGCCTAATACTCCATAAGTATTTTCTTTGATATAACTATGAAGTACTTACAAATACCACTGGGTACTGTATGGTACGTGCCACCATGGAGCAATAAAGCTGCTATTCATCCATAATCAACCTTCCTAGGGACCGTAAGGTCACAGCAGCTGAAATAACAGAATACTTCATCCCTAACTTTCAAGAGGCCCTGAGCACCTGCCCAGTTGGAGGACACCCCAGAAGGCTCTTAACCCAAGGGTGTGCTTGGAAATTAAACCCAAAAAGAACCCCACCACCAAACCTGTGAAAGTTGCTCCTACTTTTAAACCCTCATGTTTTCCCAGCAGGTTATTATTATGAGACTTGACACTATGGGAGGCAGGCAGTGGGAAACAGCAGTAGTTCCATTTGCCCAACCAAGTTGCATGCTTACTTGCATTCATGCAGCTCATCACCCTAAGGCACACACAGTCATCTAAGGCCACAGGCAATATCGTCTATATAAGCACTAGGAAGATGGTACAGAGCATCTCTTCACGGGATCGCAGAATGCTAGGGGTTGACAGGGACCCAAAGAGATCATCAAGTCCAACCCCCCTGCCAGAGCAGGGCCATACAATCTAGCTCAGGTCATAGAGGAATGCATCCAGACAGGCCTTGAAAGTCTCCAGAGAAGGAGACTCCACAGCCTCTCATGGGAAGCCTGTTCCATTGTTCTGTGACTCTTACAGTAAAGAAGTTCCCCCTTGTGTTGAGGTGGAACCTCCTGTGTTGCAGCTTATATCCATTGCTCCTTGTCCTATGACAGGGAGCAAGTGAGAAGAGCCTGTCCCCTCCCTCCCGACACCCAGCCCTCAGATATTTGTTACATCCCCTCTCAATCTTCTCTTCTCCAGACTAAAAAGCCCCAGATCCCTCAGCCTCTCCTCATCAGGCATATGGTCCAGTTCCCTAATCATCCTTGTAGCCCTCCACTGGACCTTTTCCAGCAGATCCCTGTCCCTCTTTAACTGGAGAGCCCAAAACTGAATGCAGCACTCAAGAGAAGGTCTCAACAGGGCAGAGCAGAGGTGGAGAACCTCCCTTGATCTGCTGGACACACACTTCTTAATTCACCCCATTATCCCCTTGGCCCACTTGGCCACACTGCGGTCTCATGGACTACTCTCTGCTGACTTCAGGATAGCATTTTTCTTCTTTCAGAGTTTCAACCCTAAAACACAGCACAGGCAGTAGGTCACTCCCTCAGTAACTTCTGTGTGTATTGTATCAACCCTTACTGCATTGCTATGCCCTTCACTAATGTTTGTGCCATAAACTTATGTTCCCCATTGCATTCTGTCCCAGAAATCAAGAATTGTGAACTGAATGCAGCACATACTGGCTCTGAACAGAAGCTGGGCGTGAAAAGCATCTTTCCCTGGAAGTAATTCTGCTCAGTGTTAATTGAATTAATATCAAATAAAATAAATATCTTCCTACTGGCCTAGAACAATGCAATCTCATCCAGGAGAAACACATTGTAAATGACTACCAGATGTCACCCTTGTTGCCCTATATGTACTTTTGAGTGAGGATAAAGAAAAAAAACAACACATTTTCTGAACATAAACTGCTAATTAAAATTGCTCCCTTCTCGGATTAGACAAAAAGAGATACTTTCCTTTTGTCACAAGGCCCCACAAATCAACAGGTTCTGTCTCATTTCTGAGCAGCATCTGCAGGGTGAAAGAGGGAAGAGAACACTCATTCCCACCAAAACCACCTGATTCCCCTTCTCAGCCCTTGCCACGTCTACATCCCAATTCCCAGTCTAGCAAAACTCTCTCAGAGTCCTCAAAAGAGGATGGATCACAGCAAGGGAGAGCCACACAGCCTTCCCCATACACTGGTGACAGAGGTTTGGAAACATTTAGATCCCCATCTGTGGTGTAGTAATCATCCTTTATGCCAATCACATAAAAGAAGACCCAGAGAAACAAACAAACAAAAACTCACCATGAAGTAAAGAAAGGAATAAAAGTCATATTCCTGACAGGGTTGGAGGTCAAAGCCTCTAGAGAGTGGTACAGATTTTAATTAGCAGTACCACCTTAAAGAACAAAAGAACTTTCCAAGTGGCAGGTACAATCTACCAGTCTTTTCTACAATAGAGCCTCCTTTATCAGCACACATTACCAGACCAGGCCTTATAAAGTCTCTAGGTGAGGAAGTCAGGCATCACACAAACACCTCACCCCCAGTGACATCTCGATTGAATCAATTTATCTGCTTTACGAGGAGACACTTGATTCCAGCAACCTCGAGGAGCACTTCTGCACAGACATCACTTCAAGCTCATCTATTGATCAAACAGCCTGGCCACTGCCAATCATTTTGAAGTTATTTAGTAGCAGAGTTGCCAGTCACTTGTGCACAAATGAACAACGCTAAAAGTATAACGGCTGATGGAAAGCAGAAAGCAGACAGAGTAATTCATTGCAGTCAAAGGAGATGGAACAATATCAATTTTCAGCTCACTCACAGGAAGTATTGATGACAAAGTCAGCATCTTTGTATCAGATGTAATCAATGTTATCCTTAGGTGCCAGAAAAATAAATTAGAAAATAAAACTGTACCTGCTAGTGGATAAGAAATATTGATGATTATCCTTGCCAGTAATTGGTAGTTTGCTAAATTGTTCTGCCACTGACCTCTATAAATATTTAAGATTTTGGTAAAAGATTTCCTTATGTTTCACCTCTGCTTCCAGAACACACTGCAGAAACTCCTGAACCATGAAGGTAAAGCTTCCCATCTATATCTGTATCCAAGAGATATCCATCATTTGTACACTTTGCAAAGTGATTTACTTGATATTTGAAACAACAAGTATTTGGATTCAGCTCTACGCAGTATAAAAGCTTCAGTGCACATTTCATACAGGATCCTGAGAGTTCTAGAGAACTTGTTCCTATTTTATTTGTCACCAAAATATTCATAACAAACTTAATAAGCCATTCTTAGGCAAAAAAAAAATGGTTCCTTAGTCAAACAGAAGCAAGAGACACCACACTGAAAGTACTGCCTTGACTCAGCAGCCAGTGTTATCCCAGAAATTGGAGCTGGAGACCGCAGTAATCATTTCTGCCCTTAAAGTCCCCATGCCTGTTAATTTTTATCCCAATTACATGGGAGTAATTCTCTAGAAGAAGACTGAATTACTCTCTGCATATATCTGATGGTGAAAATTAGAACAGTTCCTACCCTGCCTGTCCCAGGGGAGGTTTAACTGACTGCCAGCATGAACCACACAGGTGTTAAATCCACCCTTTTCTTAAAATTCATTCCTAATTCTCATCAGTGTAAGCACCAGAACAGACCCTCCTTTATTACCTCGTGTTAATTCCTTCAGTTTAATTTTCCAGGTAGAGCTCAGAAAGCTGCTGTCTCAACTGTCATCTCCGATAAGGGACTGCCGCAACCTCAGAGTGTTTGGGTGCTGCTGGGGGAGCAGCTCCCCATGTGGCGCCATCCCCAGTATCAGCCTCTGCTGCTGGTACCAGGGAGCAGCCTATCGATCCTCCTGGCTCAGTGTAAAGGCCAGCTGGTACTAAAAGCCTTGCCACAAGTCCTTGTTTGCTCTCCATCGCTTTCACTGAGAGTAACGAGTGCATGTTTTTCCATACAGTAGCCATGAATTTGGGAAGATTTTAGGCAGTTTAGAGTACACTTGTGCTATTGGATCAGCTAATCCTCAAACAATACAGATTCATTTGTCACTCGATATGAACATAAGCCACAGTGGTTATGCCTTAGAAACTCAGAATACGAGTCAGGACAGAAGGAATAAAAGCAAGAAACTACTACTAAGGAAAAAGGTGCTCAGCCAGTGCAGTTCTCTGCAGCAACTACAAAACAGACCCTGTAACACAGTGTTTAATCAGGCAAGACTGTCCATTACAAGCAAAAAGGGGAATGGAGGAGTCAGTTGTGTCCTGTCTACAGTTGTTGTCTTAAGCCCCACTTCAGCTGTTCCCTCTGCCATCCATTAAACCCAACCTCAGACAGGCACAACAGCAGCACACAAACCCAGAAGTGAATGGTGCACAAACAATGAAGGAAACCAAGAGTGCAATTCCAAGGCAGCCATGCCTGTTCTCATGCTTTCCCCCTCATGCATCTCTCAGTGGCCATTACAACAGCTGACAATCAAAGTGAATTACAAAGAGGTGAAGGGTTGTTTTTTTTTTTATGTCATCATTTTGGACACAAGATGCTGCATAATGATTCAGAAACAAAAATGTTGCCATCTCCTTCAGTGAAATTTAAGGTAGACAAACAAACAAACATCAGGGATGGCCTGTGCAAGTATGCTTCAGTGCAAGAACATGGCTTAGACATCCCCTTCCAGGCCCAAGTTCCTGTGATTTTGTGTCTTTAAGAAGCAAAGGTATTAGGAGACTTTCTGAAATCTCCAGGTTAAACAATGCAAGTAACAAATAGATTCTTAATTTCAGGTGAAGGAAGCAGACTTGAAGAACTGTCTAGTCACATGGCTCCCTGTGCTTATTCCTCATTTAAGAATACTTTTCTTAAATATAAGCTAGACAACCTTGAGACTCTCCAAATTCAATTCTGCTAACATGCTTATGTTGAGAAGGCAGTGCACCAGAGAAATGATTCAGCTTCAGGTGAAGGAGGGGAGAGGAGAGAGAGAGAAAGTGGGGGGAACTTCAATTAACAGGTTTTCTTTAAAAGAAAAGTCTGTGGGGGTTTTGGTTGGGTTTGGGTTTGTTTTTTTTTTTCCCTGAAATTGTTGCAACTTAGGAAATGAGACTGTAACCAGGTAGGCTATCAACAGGCAAATACTCTATAACTTGAGGGCTTGTGGATCACAAGATACACACAGCCAGACCTTATTATAGTTATCCTCTAGATCAAAGGGTCTTCACATAAATGGGAAGCAGTCTACCATAGCAGGGAGGTGCTGGAAGCCTTCACGATTTTACTTCTTTAAAGTTTTGGTGATTGCATAAATGGTTTTTTGTAACCGGAGCTCAAAGCACTGTGTGTAGCTAATGAGCAGGTAGAAGGACAAAAACAGCTGAAAAGCAAAGACTTGACAAACAGCTGCGGCAATAAGTGTCAGTCCCAGCCTAAAAGGGTTAATCCCCTTATGAAACAAGCATTTAATCCTTTACAATTTTTAATTAAAAATCTACCAAGAAGCCTGTAATACTTTCTCAAGATTTTGTTCGGCGGGGGGGAGCAGACCACAAGTTGTTTCAGTCGAGATGCTGATCCTGTGAAAAGCCATGTTTCAGAGCTGAGGGCTCCCACACAACCACCACCACACGTACCGGGTGGTGCAGTGGAGATCCCAGCACATACCCACTGCCTGGAGGATTTCATTAGCCACTGTGTCATGAACGAGGGCCCCATGTCACGCTCAAGTGTATCCCAGCTACTCTTCAGTTCCACTTCAGCATCCTCCGAACCGGGAGAGTGAAACCCTAGGTTCTCAACCAGCCCTGAGACTTTGTGAGCCCGTACCCCCGCGATCAGCATCCCCGGCCGGTAGCGCCGTTGCGGAAAGCGCTGCCCGGGGCGCTTCTGCTTTCACCGCCCACGCGAGGGTGACAAGAAGGGCGGGAGAGGCGGTAGAGGCAGCGCCCGGCGCTTCGCCCGGCCGGAGCGGGGTGGGCAGGGCAGACACCCGGCTCTGCTCCCAAATACCGGCCGGTACGCGGGAGGCCGCCGCTGCTGTCCGGAGCGGGGGTCCGGCGGGGCCCAGCCAGCACAAATCTCTAGCGGGGGCAACAACGCGGCAACTCTGCCCGAGCATCTCCGCGGGGCTTTTGTACCTGGCCGGGGCGGGGGCCCGGGCAAGTCCCTTTCCTAAGCAGGCGGCGGCGAGAACGCAGTAGCATCCTCCCAGGGGCGGGAGGGGATACCCCAGCACAAACAAGCCGAGAGGCTGGGGTGGACAAAGCGAGGAGGCAGGCAGGGACCCCCTTCCATTCCCCTCTCTCCCGTCCCCGTGGCTCCGCTGCCGGCGGTGCCCGCGCCGCCGCCAGCCCCGCATCCCGCGGCGGAGGCAGGGCCCGGCGCTGCTTCGGCTCCTTCCCCGTGGCTCTCCTACCTGTTCGGAAGAAAGCATCCACCTCGGAGTCGGGGACAGCGCCTTCCTCTGCCGCCCCTTCGGCGGGATTCATGGCTGGAGGAGCGGCGGCGGCGAGCCCAGCGGCTGGTAATATCCAGTGAGTTAGGGAGGAAGAGAACCGAGAGGGAGAGAGAGAGAGAAAGAGGGAGGGAGAAGAGGAGGGAGGGATGGAGGCGCGTTTAGCAGCGAGCCCAACCGAGCGCCGCCGGGATCATCCCTTCCGCGGTGCCTGCGGGGCGGCTGCCCCGGGGCTGGGCTGCGCTGGGCTCTGCTGGGCGGTGCGGCCCAGGGCGGGGTGCCGGTGCCAAGCCCCCCGGCCGCAGCCGGCCCCCTCCCTTCCACCCGCTATTGTTCCGACCTGCTTCGCTCCCCCGCGCCGCCGCCGCTGCCCCTCGCCGCACTGACAGCCCAGCCCGGCCCGGCCCCCGGCGGCCGCCCCCGCCGCTTCCCTACCGGCACTTCCTGAGCCAGGCCGGGGCAGCCCCTCTGCGGGGCGCGGCCGCTCGGCGCAGCAGCGCGCTGCGGGCGGGGGCCCAGCTACCGCCGGTGGGGCGGACCGGGCACAGGTGTGGGCAGGACACCCCGGAACGGCGGGGCGGATTTTTTGTTTCGTACCCCGCCTCGCTCCACATCCATACATAGTATGCACCGCGGGTCTGCACCGCGGCTATGCCTCCCCTCCGATAAATAGCCGCGGGGGCACGGCACAGCTGGCAGCTGGGCAGGTACCCGGGAAAAGAGTGACCGCCGGTGTGGCTACACATGCATGATTTCTTGTCTTCGATTTGGGGCTTGGTAGTGGCTGGGGGGGAGGGGGGAGCGTTGTTACTAGGCTGTGAGGCACGAGTGCTTTAAAAACAATCAGTGAAACTGCACGTTGTGGCAGGTATGGCTTCATATTTTATTCTTTACAGTCTTAGGTGACTAGAGAGCCCAAATGGAGACTGAAAAGCCAAGAGTCTCATCCCAGATCATACACTGATTAATCTAGCTAAATTGTAGCTCTAATGTTTGTGGTTTGGGATGAGATCTGTTATCTCAAAAGGAGTGCTGTGAGAAATACTTGTTTCTACTTTCCTAGCAGGTGTGTTAAATAGTATTGCTTGAGCCCAGCTATCAAGATTTCAGGTGTTTGCCATTTGGGCACTTTCTTTTCCTGTTCACCTGTTTGAAGTCTCACTAGCTCCTCATTCCTCTATTAACAGTGTTAACAGCTCTAAAACTAACAGCCAACTGAAGGAGAAACGCTACTGTCCCACCTATTTGAAACACTGTTGTAAAAGAGAAATGTTACTCTCACACCTTACAGTTGTCTTTGCTACCTCTACCATTAGAAAGTAAAAGCAACTGCTGGAGTAATCACCTCTCTGTTGGTATTGTCCTTGGATAACCTATCCTTGCTGCAAAACCACATCACTCTGAAGAGCAAAAGTCTTTTAGCCATCAGGTCTCATGCCCTCAGCATTATCCTGTAGGGGTAATGCCCAATCACTGCATTTTAACCACTGAAAAACTTGATATTTAAGGAACTGTGTAGGTACGCAGGACAACGTCAGCTGTAAAAGATGAAGACAAAACATCTCCAGGAACCCACAGAAGGACTCACTGAAGTGCTTCAAAAGAGCTAGGCACCAGTCTAGTGCACATCAAGAAAGAAAAATCATAGAATGGAATGGAATCATAAAATCAACCAAGTTGGAAGAGACCTCCAAGATCATCCAGTCCAACCTAGCACCCAGCCCTAGCCAGTCAACTAGAACATGGCACTAAGTGCCTCATCCAGGCTTTGCTTGAACACCTTCAGGGACAGCGACTCCACCACCTCCCTGGGTAGCCCATTCCAATTGCAAATCACTTTCTCTGGGAAGAACGTCCTCCTATTATCCAGCCTAGACCTCCTCTGATGCAATTTGAGACTGTCCCCCCTTGTTCTGCTGCTGGTTGCCAGTGAGAACCACTGAATAGCAGAAATCCCAGAGCTAACTGCTTGTAAGTAACACTGGATCATATCTCAATCCATCAGGTAAGTCAGCAGCTGAGGCTGGCAGAATCTTTCCCACTTCAGCCCAGAATATTTTAGACAACAGAGGGACATGGGTTTCCTCCATCTGATCTCGTGAGACCATAGAAGAAGGCTGGATTTGGATGTAAGCTCAATGACTACATATATTGCACTTGATAAAAAGGCTGAACATTGCCCTGCAGAAACGTTACTGTCAAAATGGCATTGACCAGATGCGATGAGCACAGAGATCCCAGTCACATCTTCTCTGACCTTACTGTTTACTACTGAAATTGGAACAGATTTGGGAAGCAAATCATATGTCATGCCTAGGGACTACAGAAGTAAGAGCAAACATATAGAGATCTATCTAGCATTTAATTTTCCTCTGGTTGCCTTATTTCCTCCTTTTTGATCTCTGGTCTACTGCCCATTTCCCAAGCCTAACACCAGCTGGTGTTAACTGAAGCCATTTACCTTTTCATGTTTATGGGTAAAACGGGTCATTTCACAACTATGTGCAGAAAATATCAACACAAAAGCTCTGCCCGGGCTGCTGAAGCTTATTGCAGATCTCTACACTGCCCTCTGAGCTCACCTCCTTAGGACAATCAGGATGCCTAGACCACCTCCATATCAAGAATGTCTGCACAGTACAAGCACCTGATTACAATCAGTTTTTCAAGCACCAGACTTTCTTCATTGAATGTTCAGCCCTTCTTCCATATCACACCATGATGCAAAACAGCTTTCCATATTCCAGGCCTAAGCATGATATCAGCTCTGAAAATTCACTAGCTGCAGCCCAGACTGTCTCCCTAAGCCTCATTCTCCTCTAGACTTCTACAAGCACATTGTGAGCATGGGCTAAAGCTTTGGTATCTGAGAAGAATGTGGTTTCCTCACAAAGCACTTTGAATCTGCTCAGGATTTGGTATGATCTGGTGGGTTTTGGGGTCAAAATATCTCCCCTCCAGGAGCAGCTTTAGAAGTTAGACTGGAGTTGGCCATAAGCAGGGAAGGTTTAGCATCACCCAAAGGAAATTGATGTTGTCAATGACAGAAAAAATTATGTTTCCCTTTTTTTATGAACTGTAGCATCAGTTGTAGCAACCACATAGGCTACAAGAAACATCTTTGTCTCTATAAGCTGCTGTCAAATGTGTTAGAAAATGCTGAGAGAAGGAGAGTTGTTCCTTTAGCTTGCCTGCCATGCTGATACCTACACAGATGCCTGGTTAATGATTAAACCAGTTGAGGCACTTAGATTTAACCATATAAAATACTGATCTTGTCTAAAAACAAATGGCCTTTTTCACCACAGACCAACAAGAATGCTTCCAGATTTGTTATACTTTGAAATACATGAGGAGTTCCATTTTTTTAAGAATAAAGGCCTTTGGAGTTTGGGGGGGGGGGGGTGTGTGGGGGGGGTGTTATCCAGTTTTGTAACAGCATATCAGAACTTGCCCATGAATTCTGTTGCTCATCTCTGCTGTGCAGAGCACAGCAAGTTTGTTCTTCTGTGCTTACATCTCCACCAGGCAGGGAAGCCCTGCACAATGCATTCACTGTTTTCATGGCACTGTCACTGAAGCAGTGGTCCTGCTGTCACATTTTGCACACACCTCTCCTATGCGCACACCATGGCAGCACAGGACAGGGAGTATCACGTTCAGATATCAGTAATTTCAGTGCAACCCCAGACATCAAGTGAGCTGCTATTTTTATTAACATTGCAAGCAGAACAGGCCTGTCACTGTAAAATATCATTAACAACTAGGTACCACCATGACTCCAGTTCAAGTCTCAGCAACGACTTTAAGGTTTTTGTTGTTCAAAGAAGAGATGTTAAATATAGAACAAAATACTTTCTGCGATGTATAATTTTCTTTTTAAATATAATGCTGTAGGCACCTACAGTTTCCTCAAAAAAACCCCAAAAAACCTCTGTAGAACTACATAAGTCAAAATACACTGGTTTCACTGACAGACACAACTTTAATCTTTGCCTGACTCTACTTGACAAATACCACAATCCATACCAAACAACTAAGTTTAACTAGGTATGAATATTTTTATTTGTGACAGCTCGTGAAGCTGCTCAAAGATCAGAAACTGTCACACAGGCTTTTTATTTAAAACCTCTGCAACAGTCAAGTTTTCCAATGGGATGGCAATAGGTGACATCTCATGATGAAACATTTTACAGCTAAATCACATAAGGTTGCAAGGTATGGGATGGGAGGAAAGAGAAGAATTTGAACAAGAAATCAGTAAAATTCAGTAGTAGACATGTATTTGAAGGCTCAAGGACTATTGCACTACTGGAAACAGCACAGCACTCCAAGAAAGCACATGCAGTGTGGGTGTCCTGCACAAAAGATCAAGAATCAAGCACTGCAAACCACAGTACAAGCACCAAGAGTTCTCATTCAAAAGAGGAATGGAGAGAAAAAACACCCTACCAGGCTCAGCAGCCAAACTGCAGTCTGCAAGGTGCTGCAGCAACCGTTATTTATGCAGAAAGTCCCTCCCTTTCAGTGTCACAGAAACATCTAAATACAGAGAGTTAATAGGAAGGATCAAAGAGAAAACCTGAATAGCAGAACAGAAAAACATAGGTCTTAAAAGCACCTAAGGCTGCCTTGTTAATAAGTTATTTGCAGCTACATTCTGGGGTATGTGAGAAGAATTTCTCACACCCAGAGACCTGTTCAGACCTATGTGTAGGTATTAGAGTTGAAATTACTATGCTTTTAAACAGGGCCAGGTGCAGGGGGTGGAAGCTTCCATCCGTATTCTAGACAGTCAGGAGTGCTCCAAGGGAAAATCTTTAAGTCCCCAGAAATAGCATGCAGAGAAGTCTCTAGGGCAGGATGGAGGAGGCAGAAGGCATATTTCATATGCTTAGACTCAAATGCTCACATATATATGCCAGAGATTATCTGCGCTCAGTAGACAGCACATGCACATTAAGACTGGCTTCACAGCACCCACATATACATTTACACACATAGGTTAGCTCTGCCCTCTGCTCAGATGTGGAACAGCTGTATGGACAGGCACAGCAAAAGCTCTAATCCCAAGCCAAAGCCCTTGTCCCAGTATCATCCCTGCTATTGTTATCCTCTCCATCTGGATAAAAGCTGAAGTGGGAATGTATGCTCAGCTACCATCTAGTCTCCTGCTTCCAGTGTCAGCGTCAGGTCCAACTTCCCCAAACTTGGACAGAAAGCTGAGCAATAATCACTACTCTCCAGAAACACCACCTTTTGCAGAAGACAGTAATAGCAATTAGCAAGACAATTCTCACTATGGCAATGCAGAAGTTTGACAGCATCAGCAAACAGACAAATGTGCCTCTTCCATAAGATACGGGACTGCATTTGCCACTCTGGCCACAGAAGCTTAAAATGAATTAGCAGGAAGCCAAGCAGATTCCAAGGAGAAGGACACAGGTCTTTAAGTTTATAGATACAAACTTCAAAAGACTCAGTAACGGCTGAAAATACTTTTCTCCCCCGTGACTTTTTGGAACCAATTGTTCAGTAAGTTGCTAGTGCTAATGCATCACAGATTCTGTTAATTAATTGAAAATAATAATAATTTTAAAGATTTCTAACCACAAAAAGCAGTATCCCACAGCTTGGCTTCTTTTGTTACAGCACAGTAGAAAAGAGAAACTTGTGTTGGCCAAGCCTGTGCTGTACTTTTATGTGTATAAAGAATATCAATCTCAAGTACTATTAAGCTGGAACATTTCATTCTGTTTCCTGTGAACATTTAATCCTGATTCTGCAATTTTGCCAGACTCTTAGTGATACTGAGCAGCATTTATTTACCAGGAGCTCCTAAACTCCATGCAATCTCTCAGACAAGCTCTGCCCAGTGCAGAAAGAGTTACAGAAGTACACCAGAAAAAGGAAGTATTAAGTATTGAGGTGTTTGGGCAGGGATGTAAATATACATAGTAGCTATTCAGAAAACCAATTTTAAGGTGAAGCATGCATTAAAATTAAACAGTGGCTATTACTTTATTACCATAAGCATTCATTTCAGTGCACTTGTTGGGTACTTATTTCACACATGGTTGGATACAAATGCTAACCTGGTTTCCTATTCATCAGTATAAATTAGTGTGAGAAAAAAAAGTTCTTTTCCTGGGATAACAGCATGCTGTTGTATGAAAAAAAAAATATATGAGCTCAGTTTATTCTTTTAAATAAAAGTTTATAAAACTACATGATTTAATCTCTAAATTTGTTGACATATTTAGGATTTGGATTCTCCTAAGAAGCCCCAGTAAGCCTAAAACTTATCAGCTAACACATTAAAAGCATGCCAAAGACGTCCATGCATTCTCACCGAGTCAGGTTGTATCATCTCTGAGAAACTTTCAAAATCCCTTACTCCAAACTACACTATACAGAGTCCTCATAAATCCTGCCAGCAATCTTTACAGAGCCTCTACCTGGCAACTGTTTATCCTGCTTTACTGTATCTATAACACTGCAAACGTACATGATAATGTTCACACCAGACTCCAGTCAGTAACTGGAATGCCTTTTCCCAAAGGACACAAATGAATAAGGTCAAAACAAAACTTGATTAAAGTGAACAACACAGTACTGCTCATGTAACAAATTTGGATAAGCCTTATCTGCAGAGCCTCACAGGATGAACTGTCACAAGACACCCCTCAGTTGTTTTGTTTTTTTCCTATTGTGGTGGTTTGGATTTTGTGGGTTTGTTTTGAAAACAGAATTAGTGTTACTGAAGCCAGCAATCAGTAAATTACTAAGGCCAAATCTGAAGCACTGGAGTTGTATAGTGACTTTGAGTTTACACCCACCCTCCTGCAAGCACACACAGCAGTTCTTTCCACTGGATCTCAAAGGCAGTCATAACTCTTCCTGACACCAGGAGCAGGGGTCAGTTTTTCAGTGTCTCTCTGCTTTCCAGTAACTACTTCTCTCCAGAGACCTTTAAGAGTCTTGTTGTGCAGATCTCCTCTTCTGCCACCTTCCCATGATAGATTTTAAGCCTGGCTTCGAACTATAGCTGGAGAGTTTCCAAATATTATCCTTCATTTACTGCCCTTCTGGCTTTTTCTTTTCCACCTAACAGCAGGTCTCCTTTCTCTGCTGCCTAAACACAGAGGTTCACAAAGATGGAGAGCAGATCCAGCTTCATCACAGTATTGCTCACTACAAGCAAGAAAGAGAGGGGGAAGATGCTGGGATATTTGGAGTACACAAGAAGCACACATGATTGCAACCAAACACTAGTAAACAGGCAAGGAAAAAGACATGTCCAAGCAGCACACTGTTGTGCTTCCCAGCCCCCTGGGCTGAGGGCCAGCTTTCCATGCCACCCCACAATTACAGACCTGGCATTTAGCTGCTTGCAGCAGTACTTCAGATCTCACACAACTCAAAGCCCAGTTTAGCTCTGAACCTTAAAAGTAGGTCTCTACTGCCATCACATCTTGCTTGGAGTCTGTAACACTTTCTATGCACTAAAATGCCAGGGGTGGGTTCTTGCCATTCCCAAGAAGGCCCAGACAGACAGAGATGATAATATGCATGTGGTATAGGGGGGATTCCTGATGGGATTTGTGCCAGTCTGACAACTACAGACATAAATGTTTTAACCCTACAAGAGATGCTGTGGTGGCAGAGTACTCAAGGAAGAACCTCAGTACCACAGAGAGGCCCCAAGGCCTCTGTATAGTTTGGGGTTTCAGTACAAATTGCCACTTGGCAATTTGCACTATTTTCAGATCCAGCACTGACAGCACCAAGACTAATGCAGAAACGTAGATGTGGTGTGCTCAGAACTTAGGAGATAAACTTAGGAACTGTATGAGAAGTTACAGATGATACTGCTCTGGAGAAGGGGCAAGACAGTATCTGAAGATACTATTTTCAAAACAATACTTTTCCTAGACACTGTGACACTTGATCTGAGAGGGAGGTCATTTATATGCCCACAGGTAAGGCTTACATACAGTAGGGATGCCTTAAGGGTAGGTATTTCTACAGCCCCATCTGTCAGTATGATAGGGACTGGTATCAAAACTGCCCTCCAGGGAAGCTCTGCTATAAATTCTTGAGGACCACACATGATTCAGAATATCTTTGAAAACATAATGCCTCACAGCTGCTGGAGCTGTAGTACTCCCTCCCTTCAAAGGGTAAACCTTCAGTGGTCATCTGGATTTGTTTAGAAACACTGATATCTGCTAAAAGGAAAACTCTCTGCATCATTCTGGCTGATAAGATGAATCTAGAAACTGTACACAACTACCAACCATCTTCCTTTCTTTGACTGTGTCATGTCAGCTCTTTCCTGCACTCTGGTGAACATCTGGAAGAGACCAAGCTCATGCTGTGCTGTGTTAGCACACTACTTCACAAACAGCACTAGATGGCTCACACTCCAGAACCACAAGTCCAAGCTATAGGCCATCTGACAACCAAGCCTTGTTGGTTCTGGTAGAACAGGGTTTTTTTACTAGCAGGTCTGATGTATAACACAGACAGAAGTTTACAAAGGTCTTCAGGCCTTCATACACTATTTCATCAGTGATTTGAAAAAGCATAACCTGTTTCATCAGGATTTCATGTCTTGGGTAGAGCTGTCTGGAGCAGCAGCAGGGAGATCAGGATAGCAAACAAATATGCAGAATAAGAAATCTGGGCAATTTTTTCTTGTTTCTGTGCAAGGTGGAGTTGGCCCAATACAATTTTTTTACATCTACTAAATGCTGTAAGACAGAGCTTTGGCAAAACTATTCTGAAACAATTATAGGTATAGCAAAAAACATTTGGAGTGGATTGCTTTCAAATTTTGACATTTTGACTATCTGAAAATACTTTGTTTATTGTTCTTTTTTTTTTTCCCTTCGGAGACTTTTGTTTCAAATGGCTGCTGGTGGTTAAAGACAAGCCAATAAAACAATCACAGGGTGCTTGTGCAGCTCAAGCAGTTATGGCTACTGGAAAAACTCATGCCATACATGCTCACCAATACTCATACTGGTATGTAGCCAAAGGAAATGTACTTCTATTCCAGTGCCAAAACAGAACAACAAATATATAGTAGCTAGAAACAAATATTGGAAGTAAGGATTCTTAAACGCAAATCCAAGGTTTCTTTATCAACTGTGACCTTCCAGAGAACAATTACCCCCTAAATAATTATTAACCTATCTGCAACTTAGCTATAATGTATTCTTACCTTCAGGGAAAGGCTAAATTCATTATGGTTCAGTGAAATATTCTTAGTTTTACAGCTGAATGATGCATTAATTCGGGGTGAACTGTACTTCTATGAGAAGCCTTGGCAGATCCTTTGCACAGAAGCGAATTCCACATTCCCATTTATGGTGGGTGGTATAGAGCCATAGCTCTCTATTTTGATGCCCAAAAGACACACATTCCTTTTCCAGCTTCTGTTTACTCCTCTCAGCCAGCACTGCAGGCACAGTCAGGGACACAGCTATGTCGGTCCCCATTTGTTCACAGGAGTGACACCCAGAAACCAGCCACTCTGCTCTGAGGCTGATGTTCTGCAACTGCTGAACAACATCCACTTGCAAATTCTGCCATGAGAAGCTTTTATCACAAAGCCAAACATCTTCATCAGTTACAAAATGGAACAGCACAACATGACAAACGAATTTAAGATGCAAATGTCAATATTGTAAACATATTCAGCTTTCCTAGGCAACAGAAGTAAACAGTGCAGACATTATTATCATTCATGCAGTTAAATATAATTTGAAATCCACAAATTCATATTTGCTTATATGTAATGGCATTTTAATCCTTTTATTTCAATCTCTTGCCAAGGCCATCCTTCCTGCTCCCTTTATATACATGTGTATATGGAGGCATACTTGGGCTGATTATCCCCCAGTCGACGGAGAGCTCTACAGGCAATTCTGTTCTTTTGTTGTTTGGGGCTGGTTGGTTTGGTTGAGGTTTTTTTTGGGTTTTTTGGGTTTGCTTTTTTTTAAAGAGAGAGACAAATTAAAGATGATTTTGGTAATAAGCATTAAAGTTCACTACTAAATGTTTTTCTTTATTTACCAATGGCTATTATCTAACTTATTAGACTACATGAATTTTCCATGCCTTATACTTGCAACAGCAGCATTTAGGTTTAGTAAGTGGTGTACAGAAGTGTTGCAAGTCTGCTATTGACTTGCACTGTAAAACTAGAGTAAAATCCCAGGCCTAGTGAAATTAAAAGCAAAAGCCCCTCTAACATCAAGGTGACAAGATTTGACCCAAATTCTTCTCAGTGTGATCAGTGTAATATGTTTTTCTTGCTGAAAATCCCAGCTTCAAATACTACTATCAGCAAAACTCATCACCCATTTAGATTTCTACAGAGAAACTAATCTTAGGAAGTTTTGTCAGGAACAATTACTTTTACTTGAATTTAAAAATCAGCATTTGTTGCATTCTGTATATTTGCAGTAGAGAGGACTGTGCAGAAAACTATCCTTCCACCATGTCCTAATGTGCTCCGGCATCTCCCCTGCTAATTTTTTTCTACATCAGTTATTGGACCTTGTGCTACCCATGATAACACTAAGTTCTTACACTTGAGAAGCTGCAGCTAATTCAGAAACCATCAGTGCACATGAGCATCTTAAATTATTGCCCCGATGCATTATCATGTGTTTATCTTCACTGAATTTCACATTGCCCAATCATTCAGGATTATAAGATCCTTCTGGACATCCTCCCAGTCCTCCATACTTTCTTGCTTGGTTTCACCACCTCATTATTTAACTAATCTTCTAGTCATTATGGAGTGTAGTGAAAGGTATATTCTCTATGCTACAGAGTCATTATTCTTAGGACTGAATTGGATTTTGCTGTGATACATTTAGCAGCGCAAGAAACACCACCATGAAAGAATTAGAAAAAGAAAAATAATCCAACATACATCTCTGAAGAAAACAAATGTTGAATGGACTTCCCATCCTCACCAGGGACACAGGACTTTGTTGTTCCAGGCACAGAAACACTTTTTGTGGTTTATGGTCCGCTAACAAAACAGCACACACTTAAAATGGAGCCTGAACCTTGCAGCCCCTCCAGTGTAAAGGAGAGGCATCAGCAGTGCCACCGTTTGCTTTAGTCCTCCTTGTACCTGGTAAGAGCACCATTATCCTGATAGTGCTCACTGACATGCTCTCCTTCCTTCTAGGAGTTCCTGTCATCTCCAGCAAACCCAACTGGGGAGAGGGAGACAAGCAAGAAGGAAAAAAGAGGAGGACAAAAAGGCATCACCACATTGGCATTATGCCCCAGCCTATATCACTGCTGTTGACTCATAACATAAGGACAAGTTTTAAAAGTGAAACAGCATGTGCATAGGTGTTTTTTATAGCTTTTTGGCCATAAGCTTCATAATGGGTGAGACAGTTGCAGGGTATGTAAACTGGTCAGTGCTTCATCTGCATCATGCTTCTGAACAGAAGGTTCTTGCCTAAACATGGAGTCCCAATGTATTCTTAGTCACTTTTATGAGAAAATTATGTCCTAGTTTATCTCTCATTGCCAGACAATTAAAACCAGAGAGACAGTATTTGCAGATAGTCTCTTCCAACCTGGTTGATTCTATGATTCTATGATTCTATGATTCTATGATTCTATGTGAATGTTTCATAAAATTTAGTAAAATCAAAATTCAGTGTAAAGCTTTGTGCTGTGACCAGATTGAGGCTAACAACTTAAACAGAAAGCAATTTACACACTTGGTCTACTTATTTATGCCATTCATAGAATCATAGAATCAACCAGGTTGGAAGAGACCTCCAAGATCATCCAGGCCAACCTAGCACCCAGCCCTAGCCAGTCAACTAGACCATGGCACTAAGTGCCTCATCCAGTCTTTTCTTGCAGACCTCGAGGGATGGTGCCTCCACCACCTCCCTGGGCAGCCCATTCCAATGGGAAATCACTCTCTCTGTGAAGAACTTCACTGCCATCCATGCAGGTACTCCATGCAGGATTCATAGTGATAAGATGTTGTGCTGAGGGATTTGGTTTAGTCAAGGGCTTCTCAGTGTGAAACTAATGATTGGACTTGATGATCTTGAAGGTCTTTTCTAATCTAAGAAATCCTGTGTTTCCTGTGTGTCTAGTAGATTAGGCACTCCACTCCCTTTGCAGTTCTGTAGACATGCCAAAGACCACCAAAATAATTTCCAAAATCCCTAAAGAAATAACTAGAGCTACCACATTTTGCCAAAGCATGGAGCTGTCTCCTTGTGCTATTATAGTTCTGTCCGTAACAGTGTGGGTGGACATTTTTAGACACTAACATCAGGCAGAGGAGTTACTGACTCAGAATCTGTGGTGAACTTTCAGCTAACTGGAGTCAACTTCAAAATGTCCTGCTGGAAAAGACTTTTCCAGAGCCTCCAAGAAACTTATCCATAAAAAGGTTTCAGAAACCTTCAGCTGCGCCTGCCCAGCAGACATTGCTTGCTGTTCACCCCACAACCAAAGGCACCTTTCTTCAGAGCCCAGGACAGTTTCCATAGAAGTCAACAGAAAGGCAGTTGCAGCTCCAGGGCTGCCACTTCCTTACTCGTTTTGGAAATACTCTCAGCTAAAGCAAAATTGCCATTGGCCTTCTTCCAGATTTCAAACGGAGAAGAACTGCAGTCTTATTTGTAGTTTCTGATTTTTTAGGGCAATGCTTTCTGTTTCCCTTCAATTGGAAGTTTTCTGCCCAGGTTCTTAGAAATCTCATTTTCCCATCTTCTTCTCTGTTATCTTAATGAAAGCAGACACGTCTAAATAAAAAATTAAGTTGGAGTTTGACCAGTAAATCTCAACAACTGTGTGCTAGAGTTTTCAATATTAGATGAAAATGGCTTGATGACCCAAAAGCTCCCTCCAGGTCCTGTGCCCTTCTCTGCCTTCCAGTAACACTGTCCATAACAGGGTGGCTCTGGTTAGGAGGAATGCACTGAACATAAACACGAAGATTTGGATTTGATTTTTTTTTTTCCTCAAAGGTATTTTGCCATTTTTGAGATTTTAAATACTGCCATGTTCTCATACATAAAGTCTCTGGGTGATCTGCACATACATGAGTGACTCTGTGTGCATGCACACACACACACACGTTCTTATACACACACAGCAATCTCTGGATCTTGTAACAACTCTGCTATGGATTTGCAAAATGACCTCAAGCAATTTGCAGTTCTGTGCTGCTCTTTAATACTTCTGTAAAATAGTTACAGTGATACTTATTTGCCTCACAGGAGTAGCAAGGAACCCTCATTCCAATTTGGAGTGTTCCGAGATGCTCAGGGAGCACTAAAGAAAAGTGAAGAGTTAATTGGTTCATAAATTGTCAACCTCGCGGACATCCTCTAGGTTAAAAATAGCCTTAATAAGTCACTTCTTTTTGAATTAACACAGAAAAAGGCAATTACTTATGACAAGGTAGGAAGCTGGGTTGGTTGTTTGTTTTTTGTTGTTGTTGCTTTCTGAAATGCACCTCAATACTAATTAGTGTGTAAATATTTATCACAAACTACCACTCTTTGGAGACCTGCAAACAAACTTCAGCGCAATCCTAACAAATACTACAGCACAGACTGCTATGCACACATACTTTTGGCAACCTATTATTGCAATACTGATTGCTTCAAGACATTATGATGTAATTATAACACCATTATAGAGACAAAACAACGTTGCCATGGTTTTGTCAAGATGATGTAAAGATATCAGAATGAAGCAACGTCAGGCTGCACATATGGAGGCAACGCTGGGTTGTCAAAGTGAAAGGATGATGCCTTGAATGGCTGATGAGCAATCTTTAACAAGAAAATGGAAGTGACACCAACACGATTCTGCAAAGGAGGCATGATGTCCACATTAAACAAAATCAGAGACGTTCCATTTAAATCATGTTATGAACCAGAGCCATTTATGCATTTGCGACCTGGCTTTTCAGATAAGTCAGTTACAATAAATGACAATGTTTTGACAATCCAGCTTGAATGGCAAGAGACTTCTTTTTTTTTTTTTTTAATTCTCTCTTCTAATCACCTTCCAAAGAGATTATAAAGTGCATTTCTGGTTTCATTAAGACAGCACTCTTGAGATCAATATTTATTAATTGTCAGTGACTACCAGAGCACAGCTCTATTCCTACACTTTTTTTTGCTTATAATGTATAAATTTCATTGTCATATTTGAACACTAAGGTAAGAGCAGAAGTCTGTTTTGTCACACACTATCTCTAGATTGTATGTGCAGACAGTCCTTGGTCTGGAAGAGCCTGCAGCATGAAGAGCAGAACTCAATGAGAATTTTCAATCTAAGTATTATATTTCAAAGAAAAATAGTCTCATGAACATAATTTCTCCATAGGAAAATTCCAGATTTAATTATATATTATTTCTTCTTTCTTCCATTTTAGGATGGAAAAATCCAAGTTTCTTTATTTCTGGACAGCCTCCTTACCCCTTCATTTTTACCTCAGATTAGTCCTCCAGCATAAACTGTTTTCTATGATGGTCACATCTTTGCCCTAAATAAGCCACCACATGTTGCAGGAGCCAATCTGTTAAAAAATCTCAACCTGTACAGGAAAAATATTTTTCCTCTAAATGCACTGAAGTGAAGATGGTGTAGAAGCTGCAATTTGGATCATCATTTAGATACATTTCTCTTCTCAGCTGTGTCATCCAGAGCTGTGCATCTGGAGAGACACCAGCTCAATCCCTACACTGGTCTGCAGCCAAATGCAGCCACCCACAAAAACTTCAGTCGACACATCAGTGCCTCCTCCTTTTCAAGAGGCTCTTTCATGTAAGAAAATATATTGTACTATACAGAAATCTTTCTCAAGTGACCACCCAAAGGATTAGTGAAAATGGGTTGCCCAGTAATGGCATTGATTTTTATTTGACCTGCAGTTAGAGTACAATCTGGGAAGGCTGATGTATATATTAATAGACTGCAAAGCACATGGCACTGAATAGAAGTCTTAAGACACATCCTGTATTAAGATGCCTTTTCCCCAATAATTTCCTAATTTTTCTGACTGCCTCCTGCTTAAGGGTCATGTGCTTGAACAAAGAGATGCTGAACCACTGTCACCTCTCCCACTCCCACTGGAGCATGCAGAAGATTCAGCATGCACATACTGTAACCTCACAATTTCCATAGCAACACCAGAAGGGTCTTGTGAACCACAGGTAGCATGAACACTCACAAAGGTTTTAAACCATTCTGCAAGCCTCAAAACAAAGGTACAGAAGACTCTGAATATAACTTAAATTTCCTGATAAAAGCATGATTTTAGGTAGCAATTGAAAAGGAAAATCTCTCAGGTGGAACAGTAGAGCTGTACAGCTCATCCAGCTGCATTATAAGAAAAAAAAATCTGATTGTTATAAAATACTATTTTAGTTGTTAATATGAATCATTGCAGAAACTTTATTATAGAAAAGGCCACATAATTTCATCCAGATAATTGCTGTTTTTCTATAGCTCTGCTATATAAAGCCAGAACACAATTGCCAGACAGAGAGAAACAGAGCAGCAATGGTGCCACTGCTCCCTCTACCGTAAATATTCATTATCTCTTCCTACAGGTGATAAATCCAAGTCATTACAAATCATTCAACTAATGAAAAAACAGCAATAATTTGATCATGTCTTCAGAATGGCATCATCGAATTATTGTCTCAGCCATGTAGTGGAAAGAATGCCCAATGAAGTGAGATGCCTTTTTCCACTATATATAAAAAACAACAAGGTGTCTCTGGTATTAATTCTAGCTGTAGTCATAGGTGAGCATTACATGGGATGGCTGCATCCATTTCCTTTAAAAAATAAACATGTGAGCAAACCCTCCTGCCACTGGATGCTCTTGCTTCCTAGTGGCAAAGGGCAAACAGAAATAAGTGACCAGTGAGAGGTATTTTGACCTTTTGAACAGCCTTCCATTACGGACATTGGCACTGAGGAAAACAGGGAATTAATCAGGGAGAGTGGAAAATAAACAAGAAGGTGATTCATGAGGAGATTTACAGGGCTGAACTCTACGTGCTTGGGAAAGTAGATTATTGAAGAACTCACGGCCTTCCATTACCAGAACCACCTTGTTTTTCATTTTTCAGCTCAGCAACAAAACACACTCATTGCTGAACTGCTGGGCTTCCACGGAAAGTCTTCGCATAAACTCTGATCCTCTGTCAAAGCCCAGACAGGCTGAGTGTAATTTCATCCAAACTATCTAAAAATAGATTGCTATTGAGCAGAGGACAGAAATAAGTTGCCTCAGCACCAAATTGCTCTCTTCAGAGGCTTTATTCTTTTGCTACCAGAGATTTGTAATTTAAGGAAAAAAGCTCCTTCCATCTTTTGTACAATATTACAGTAATTGAGAATGAGAATGTAGCTGGTAGATTTTTAGTGCAAAATTCCTGCTGGGAGGCAATTTTAAATTGTCTTCCCTGTGTCTCTGCTACTTCTCAAAGCAAGCAGCATCAAGGGGAGTCCAGCAAAGGAGGGATTGAGAGCAGGCACGTGTGGAAACATCAATCCTGTTCCTGGCTGTCATTCGCACAGGCAGCAGCATCTTTGACAATGACCCCCAAGATTCACAGGACAGAGAAGATTCATACGCCTCCAAACTCCCCGGCTCTTTAGAGAGCAATCTGAAAGTTAACTGCCCTTTTGTCCTTTCTCTATTTCTTTATGGGAAGGAATAGATAACTTTCATTTTCTATTAATTTTGAATACATGGCTAAGGCTCCTCAGACAGTTTAACACACTCTCCATTCTTTGCTTTGGACAAAGCTCCTTATTTTACCACTGACTGAAATCAACGACCAGTTTCACTGAGCTATGGATCAGGTCTTTGTGCTCTGCAACCTGTAAGGACCTGAAATTGTGACTGTATTTTAGCATATAGTTCTGTTTTTTGTTTCTTTTGTGCTAGAAAGCATATGTCAGGTGCTTTTGGGAGTGTTTCAAGGATCTTATTCACACTGGGCATTGGCACTTGAGGAATCACAGAATCATAGAATCAACCAGGTTGGAAGAGACCTCCAAGATCATCCAGTCCAACCTAGCACCCAGCCCTAGCCAGTCACCAAGTGCCTCGTCCAGGCTTTTCTTGAACACCTCCAGGGACGGTGACTCCACCACCTCCCTGGGCAGCCAATTCCAATGGCAATCACTCTCTCTGTAAAGAATTTCCTCCTAACATCCAGCCATTAGTTTCAAATACACCAATGTGAATCATGAGCCTAAGACTTCAGAGCACACAAGTTCAATACCACTTCTGAATCTCACATTATTGTGACTGCAAAGAAGAAACACCTTAGCTCCCTGTTTCAAGTATGTCACTGACTACTCTTTGGACAGTTTTTTTTCAACGGATAAAAAGTTCTCTTAAAGTTCAAAACCTTTTTTTTTCCTCCCCTTTTGAATTCTTCACAGACAAATAGCTTGTGAAGATTACATACCCAAAATAGCAGCACTGTCACCTGAATCTAATTAAAACCATTTATTAGAAATGTATTTTAAAATTCAAAGAGACCTGTACAACCAGACTTGAGCTCAAACTACAATTATCCTGCCCTGCACATAATTAGAATCACAGGGATTAATGAGCACATCCAAGCGTGCATTTTATCCCTCCACTCAGGCTTTTGATTTCAGAGGAGGAAGGAAATAAGCCATTGAGGAAAAAGGTAAAAACTAAAATGAAAGTTGTGTATTTCAGACCACATTAAAGTGAAAAGCATTCCTGGAGAATGAGGGGGGTGCTGCTATAAAAGAAACACTTGGCAAAATCTGAAACTGTCTTTATGACATAGCCAAAAAGATTTGGAATTCCAGTGTGCTTGTCTTTAGACACAAGGATTATTGTCTTAAGTTAGCCTTGAAAGTTCTAAGTTTCAAGGCTAGAACTCGAAAAAGTTTAACTACTGACTGAATTACAAAAGCCATCTATTCCAAGTACAGAGAAAACACACATTAAAATACAACAAGGCAAGATAAAATTCTTTCTCCACATGCACTTTCTTTTCACTTTGTTTATTTTTTATCTAAAGTCAAGGAAAAATAAAAATGAATGGAAATGCCACAGTGGTTTTTCAATGCCTTAATGCTCCTCCTGCTTCAGGCTTTAACCAAAATCTCACAGCTATTCCAACCCCTGCTCTGTTGGGTCACAGGGGACAGAGCAGATAGAAAATAACAAGCTCTTACTACAACCTCTCTCTCCCACCATCATTTATTAACTCACCTGACATTTGCCACATGGTAGATTAAAGGTGGGGCAGCAATGGGCTGCTCCATATCACAGAAGATGAGAAGAACTAAATAGCATAAAACACAAAGACCCTCTATCTTAAATCACACTACCATAATAAACAGAGATATGGTCTGCACAGACAAGGAACATCTTTTATCAGATAGGCAGATCTAACTGGGAAACACCAAACATACTCTTAGGGGCATAAATCTTTCCTCAGGCATATGTAATCCTTTTTCCAAAGAGAAGGTTTATATTCCCCAAAAGTTGCCTGGTTTTCCCAGTAATACCATCTGAACTAATAAAATGGAACACATTTTGCTCTACCATTTGCCTTGTTTATGCCTTTAGGTTGGCTGCTCTTCACAGCTCCAACACTGCAATGCTGTGGAAAGACTAAATTCTGCATCTGTGTGAGCTTAGCAGCAGGTTATATAGGCATCGCTCAGAAGTAGTTCTCAATAATCTTTAAAGATTTCCAGACACAAAGAAGTCTGTGGCAATTATAAACCTTCTAGTCAGGTGTATACCCAAAGCTCAGGACTCCAATTCAGTCATCATGACTATTGTAATAGCTCTGCTTTATCAGGTTTATGCATTTTCATGGCTTCACATCCTTTCTCTTAACCTGATCCAAGGCTTACCTTTTCACTAGCTTTTCACAGACTCCAGGTACAACTAAATTAACTGATCTGATTCAGTCAATAAAGAATTTCTCTCTAACTGACATCATACAACATGCTTCACTTGCTTTTCCCTGAGGAGATGCTCCTTTAAAGGCTTGGTGAAGACCGAACCTGCAGTATACAGTGTGGCTGTGCCGACTCCTTATGTTTTCCCCCATATACAAAACACTTGCCTGGTGGGCAGAGCTATGCTGCTGACAACTTGTCTTTACAGTGAAAGCTTCTATTTTCTGTAATAAATACAACCACATTTTGCAACGAAGCAAAAGGTAGGAACAAAGCAGACTCTGGCTGCAGCTAAGCTAAATATGCCACACAACAGCAGCACTTCTCATTTTTTAATTCAATCGGTAGTAGTTTCCTTTCAATTTTCACTGCCAAGTCACTTCCTCCCATGCTTTTTATGTTGTTATTTGTACAGCAATAGGTGCTTTACAGGAGAAACAGAAGACACTTCTCCTTTTGCCAACATCAGTAGGCAATGGGAGGACTGTATCTCAGACCTGTGAGGATGGACTCACATGAAGGGGCTTTGGGTAGGTATATCTGATTACTTTTCCAATGCCAGAATGGAAGTCAGTCTCTCATTTTCAAATTATCCAAAACGTGACAAATGCCACAGGATGGACAAATTAAGCTGAACTCTGTAAAGACCTGATTGTGTGAGTCTCTCTTTTCAATGTGTGTCCAGATACATTTCTCCTTTTAATAAATTAAAGCTGTGATTTAGTAGTCTTTCTAACCAGCAAACTGCTGCTGCAAAATTTATCTGATATTTAAATACCAATATTAAATTCTATTCCTCTTTAGCAATGGAAGGCAGTTGATAAAATTTCTGTCTCCTTGCTTTTAAGAAGAAATTGTTCTTGTCAGTGCTGTTCTTCAAGCTGGGATCACCTGCTTGTGTCACTTTGATCACCTCAAAATGAAGAACTTGCTCCACAGGGATGGCCTCTCTCCCACCACATGGCTTTGCACTAGGACACCCCATGACTCCTCTCACAGCTCTGCTTCCACCTCCCACCAGCTCTGCAGTAACCTGCTACACCCTAAGCACCATCTTGGTCTACCTCTTCCACTGTGTCCAATTTCATGCAGTATTTTTTTTTCCAGGGTTTTATAATTTAGGTTTAATAGAAAACTTTTTTAAAAGCCTTATTTGATTTCATCTTGTTTAGGTAAGGGTAGAAGACAGCCTTACTTGACTTAAATGTATTTTGATAAGGACCTGAGTCAGTAAAAAGAATTTCATTATAATACTTCTCAAGGTCAAGAGAAGGCAAAGTTTTCTTTTACTTTCTCTATAAACTTTGGAGTCATGTTGCATTTCTTCTTGACTATTGAAGAATCACAGAATCAACCAAGTTGGAAGAGACCTCCAAGATCATCCAGTCCAACCTATCACCCAACTCTATGCATTCAACTAGATCATGGCATTAAGTGCCTCATCTAGGTTTTTCTTGAACACCTCCAGAGAGTCTTTCTGAACCTTAATAGCATTAGAACACCATGGTAAGAATGAAGTAGTTCCAATCTGATGATTTACAAGGCCACTCACTGAAAAGGACCCTGCAGCTAATTTGGAGATAAACAAAGTGGTACTAGAACACATGACAAGTTTCCATATATGTTTTGGCTTTTTTCTAATGATGTTTAAGCAGGACCAGTTTCAGAGGTTTTGGATACTCGTGCATCTTCACAAAGAGCCTCATGATCTGAGAGAGTGACAATGGCAACTGCAGGTGAGTACAAAAAGAAGTCAAAGGAGAAAAAAATCACAGGTTCTTTGCAAGACCTTTTTTATTTTTCCCAGCTTGTAAGTGTATATCCATAAAATATTTTGTCTGCTTATTCTTTCTGTGATAGTGAATAACCTGTTCTGTGCTTCACATTTATGATCTTGGTCTCTTCAAATTCCTTTGTACCGCATACACATATGCACAACTCTGCTGAGATGCCCACTAGGTAAAAATCATCTGATCGTACAATAATTCTATAGGTTGGAAGGGATCTCTGAAGATCATCAAGTCCAACCCTCCCTTGCCAAAGCAGGACCACCAAAGGCAGACTACACAGGAATACATCCAGGAGAGTTCTGAAAGTCTCCAGAGAGGGAGACTCATTACAGTCATCACTTGAGTAACAATCCTGCAAATGTACATAAATTCCTAACATTTTATTATCCATATTTACCTCAGACATACTTCTAGAAGTCCAAGGAGCCAGACTCTTTGCAGCTCCCACCTCAACCAGTTTTTTCCACCTTAATCAGTTTTCAGTACCTCAAGCAACTAGACTTTCCCATGAAGCACATTCTGCTGATATTTCATTACACTGGGCTATGTTCAAAACTGAGTCACAGCTTTAGAAGAAAGCCTGTGGAGATGCTAAAGGATCTGGTCCAAAATTTAACAACACCACTGATTTTTATTTTTTTTTACTGCCTCTGAGGCCTTTCTGCAGCTTGCATGCCAGACAATTTATTAATTTGTAATATTTTGGAACTGAGGCTGATTTCAGTCTCTCTTTGCTGATGTATCATCCCTTACATATTTCTCTCATTAGTGAACAAAACACTCCAGGGAAGGAGGGTGAACTGAAGGTCTTCTGCCATTTACATTAATGGCACTAAACTTGCAAATATTAATATTTTTATTCAGCTCATTGCAAACAGTTGGACTCTTGCCAGTAATTAAGACTTAGTGAACAGAGCCCATTTTAAAACAATGCATTTTCTATCTTGGCACCCTCTTCTTTTCTGCAGAGAAATCACTGTGTCTATGCCTAACTTTGCTTGATTTTTTTTTCTTACTTTCATCATAGTAATTACATGGAGGACAACTATGATTTGCTCTGCTGTGTTCACAGGATCACAGGATATCAGGGGTTGGAAGAGACCCAAGGAGATCATCAAGTCCAACTCCCCTGCCAGAGCAGGACAATGCTATCTAACACAGATCACAGAGGAACACATCCAGGCAGGCCTTGAAAGGCTCCAGAGAAGGAGACTCCACAACCTCTCTGGGAAGCCTGTTCCAGTGCTCTGTGACCCTCACAGTAAAGAAGATCCCCCGTGTTGAGGCAGAACCTCTTTTGCTGCAACTTACACCTATTGCTCCTTGTCCTATCACAGGGAGCAAGTGAGAACTGCCTGTCCAGCCCCTCCTGGTCAGCCTTCAGATACATTTATCAAATCCCCTCTAAGTTTTCTTTTTTCCAGACTGAAAAGCCCCAGGTCCCTCTAGATCAGGTGCTAAAAATCTTCTATGATTTGTTGAAACAATATAGGGAAGAAGCCCTCAGAAAAAAAAATGACAGATAGTAGAGGATGCAGAAATCACACTGCAAAATACAGTAGGAAAGTGAAGTTTTACGCAAAAGAAAACTTATGTCTAGAAAAAGTTTTTTCTTATCATTTTCAGCATAAATACGCATTGAAATTAAGGACATTATGGATTGCACTGCCCAAAACTCTCCTACAGAAAAAGACTGTAACCAAAGCTGGTACAGATAAAACTGGAGTCAGAAACTGAGAAAAGTCACATTGATTCTCTCCCATTCCTAGCTGATGACCTTCCTAAAGGTCAGCCCACTCCCATCTGAAGATCATCATTCAGCCCCTGCCACCAAGCTCAAGTTCTTAAAAGCAGTATCATGTTTACCAGGACTTTATCATTCATTTCTTGATTTGTAATTTAATGATTTGAAAGGAATGTTTGTAAATATGATTTGCTAGGCCAAAAGAGGTCCAGCAGACCAGCATTCAAAGAATGGTAAATTGATCAGCTGTGTCCATTGCTTCCACTAGCTTGTTGAAGAGCTTCAGCTCTTCTATATGGAAAATGTATTTCTCTTTGCACCGCTGGGAAAGGATTTCCAAAACCTGTCACAGAACAGCTGAAGCTAAAGCTACTACTAGTTTTATGCTACCATTCCTTGATATAAATGACAGCATGCTTCTCCATTTAGCAGTCTCATCTCTTTGCTCTTCTCTGCTGTATCCCCCACAAGTTCTGTTTCACTATCATTTTTTATTTAGTACCTTTCAGTTTCCCTTTCCAACTGTTCACCATTAAGAGTCCTCTACTCTAGTCTTTTCCCAGGCTGCTGAAAATTAGAATGCTTTCTTCTAGTACTTGGCTTCCTACCCTTTGATCCCTTTTTTGCCTTCCTAGTAAGCCACTTGACTCTTTCCTTTTTCCTTCAATTCTTTTCCCTCATTTACCTCCTCTTCTTTCTCAACTGCTTTCAACTTCCCTCATCTTTATGCTCTGGCTTCTCAGTTTCTCTCTAGCTGAAAATGTAATTTTATTTTTTTCCCCAGAGCCTGATAAATGCCAGAAGTAAAAAATTTAATTTAATTCTTATTTTCCAATTTTTGCTATGGATACTATTAAAATAGACTTGGGGTTTTCCACTTCACAGTATACCTATTAGCATTATCAGAGTTACAGCTACGTGGTAAAGGACTGAAGGAATTTAAAGGAACGAAAAGCCAAAGCACAATGCAGCTCCTTTTGCTATTTTGCTAATTCAGATACTAATTAAAAGTATGTATTGATTATGTGCACACAGTTGAAGGGAGAATTTGCATCTAGGATTGTGTTCTGCTTGCTGTGTCACTTCGGTCCCTTTACATTAGCAGCACCAAAAAACAATAAAACGTTGCTAAAGCAGACCAAACTAGAAGATGGTTATCCAAACTGACAGACTTCTGTTGATGGGCAGGGGACTGACCAAGCTGCACAATTGGAGAGTAAGAGTTAGGAATGTAATGTTTGCCAATGGCCTTGGTCATGCAGCACATGCATGCATAAACGCTGCACTTAGCTCACAGGGTCATCAGTGTGGGTTGCCCAAAGCACTCACAGAGGGATTTATAAAGGCAAAAGAGGAATTTGTCTCACCCTCACATACCTTTTCTAATTTCTGGTTGGGATAGATAATAAAGCAGCTGAAAGCTTTTCCTACAAAAGAAAGAAAGTAGACTGGGTTTCCCCCAGCCTAGCAGTAACAAAGGACTTATTAAAAACTAACTAGCCTGTTGTTCTGAAGGTTGCCCCAACCAGCAAACTCTCAGTTCAAATACAAGAAAGCATGGCTAGTACCAGGAAATTTGCTTTCCCAAAGCCACAGCAAGGAGAATAAAAAAACCTCTAAAACTTTCAGCAAAGCAAATGTAGCTGTTCTACCACCGTCCTCACCTCGGTTTTACCCCTGTTTAACCTCCTCACTGGAGACGCACAAAGACATCTGCCTGCGTGAGATTCCTGGCTCAGCACAGGAACTTTCTGGGCCAGTTTCAAGGTGTACTTTGCAGTGAGGTTTCTGCACAAGGCAGCACTCAGACCTCATTGCAAATCGAGGTTCAACCCTTTGTCATGGCACTAGTTGACTGCTTGGACCTTATCATGCAGAAAGCCTCAGATATGAGGAATGCTTTTTAGATTTCCATCAAGGAGTAAGTCCTCTGACGTAAATGTAGCAGCACCTCTAGCCTGCTGAGAAGCCTTGGAGAGGTTTCACAGAAGCTCTCATTTACTGAGCTGTGTCAAGACAGAGCCTCAGTGAATTTGCGTGCTCTACATTCCTTGCTGTCTGAGCCAGTTTCTGAGCACCACCTTCACAGGCTTTCTGGCTCATACTGCATGTTTAAGGTCAAGATACCACACCAGCCTCAGAAAGACTTTGTGGTCTGCAACACTTAAAACAGCCTTTTTCTTTTTTTTTTAATGGAGTGGAAATCCTGCTGGTTATTTCTTTCTATTATTAAATTACTAATCATGGATCTGAGTGATTGCTTTAAAGCCTAGTGTTAACACTAACTGTATGTACATCACCACCCACATTAAGATTCAAGCCTAAATTGATGTGATTTAATAAACTGCAGCACACCACCACCACCAAGGTAATTCTTCATACTTGCACCTAAATTGTGGGAAATGTATGAGGAATCATGTTAGCTTGAACCTCTGTGAAAGAGAAAACACAGAGAGATATCTGAATTTTACTTAGAATATTGAGGCCTCCTCTGCTGCACTTGCTGAACTCCTGACACTAGAGGATCAACAATCCCTTGGCACACCTGTTATGTTGTCAGTGAACAATCTCTGCAAGCGGCACGTGGTGGGGGAAGAGGACCAGGGGTGCAAGTAGAACAAATACATTTGGACTGACACCATATGGGCACATAGATGATTTTGGAAGTTTCCCACTGCTGTGGATCAGTGCTTCTACCACTCACATCATTGCACTCATAGCTTGGGTTCTTGCATCTCCTGGTCATCTGCCAAGTAACCCAAGAAGAAATGACAGCAGAGATTTTGGTGGCTAAATCTCTGTGGATTCTTTGAGGTGGAGTTAAGGTTTTTCAAACCACTGTAGAGGGTGATATATGGTCCACAGACATGCTCAAAGTACATTTTCTCCCAGGAAGGTACTCTCCCAAGCTGTAATTTGTAACTCTGCAACATGCCACCATCACATGCAGACCTTTTTATGGAAAAATGTTCCAGTGGGATGTTTTGCTCTTTTCTGTGCCTGCGAACACCTGGGTAGTGGCAGTAGGATACGGCAGTCTTTACCCTGACACAGGGAGATATAGATAAGGGGAGTGAAGACTTCACAGAGAGCAGAAGAAGGATGAGACTGAAAGGCAGGGAGCAGTTGCAAGTGGGAAGTGCATGGAACTAGCGTAAAGATCCAGAAAATCATCTTTTATCCACAGCTTATTCACTGAATTTCCTTCCTCCATCTCACATTGCTTTTCGTTCTTTGCTCCCTTTGCTCCTCAGCTTCACGTTGCTTCTGAACTGCAGTTCCTGTGATGTCAGTTTGACTTAAGAAAAATGTGTATTTTTATGATGAGCTGAAAACATGGACACTTATGATAGGACCTGTCATTATCACTGTAGCTAGCAAGCTGTTGCACAGTATCTTTTCTGCCTCCTCCCCAGATAGCTGGAAAGCAGCTGAAGGGTACAGCTAAGGCTGGCTGAGTCAGTGTGCCTTCCCTGCTGCAGGTGCACAGCAACTTCTCTGCTTGGTGCTGGCTGGGTCATGAAGTGGGGAGACAGAAAACTACTCGCTCTGGATGCTTTATTATCTGTTTCTCTTTGAAGCATGGAGTTTTCAGAACTGGAGGTGGGGAAATGACTGATGGGATCCAGAAGAACTGTGATAAACAAGCTCCCTTCTGCCATTCAGGTCTACCTAGGGGCCTTGAAATCAGGAAAATCAGCAACCAGACCTTAACTGTGATTTTAATTTATTTTTTTTTCTGCTGAGTGTCAGGGCAGCCACTGTTGCAGCAGGTGGCTAGAAGGGCTCAGGCATCATTTAGGATGAATGTGAATACACTTTGCCTTAGCCATGGCCACATGCCATCCTTGTGCTATCCTGCCCACACCAGAGAATTACAGAATGAAAAATTTGCAGCCTGAGGAAGATGCCCTACTGATTTTTGCTGCCCTTGGATTGTCAGACTGAATGGCAAAAAAAACCCAAGAGCAAGCAGGGAACTTACAGTAAATAATTGATTTAGACATCTCAGGCTTGCTGAAAGATGTAACCTTGGGAAGAACATGGGAGAAGCTGAGCTTCAAAAAATGTATTTCAGTATTCAAAATCTTCTACCCACATATATGCTACATCCTGCTAAGCTCCAAAAGCAAACAATATATGCAAGACTGTACATGCAAGGCTATTGTTTCCCTTGGCTACAGCTACAAATAGGGGAAAATTAAGCTTTCAAGTCTCCCCTCTCTATTTAAGGATATAGTGATACAAAACTAGCAAACTCTCGGTGTTGTCCTTCTCCTATATCTCTCACAGACTATTTGTTCTTTCCAAAAGACAGGATACAAACACAGCAGGCCTCCAGTGCCTGGGCAGTTTGCTTTTATTCTGTTTCTGTCAAATAATCCCAGTGGTCCAACCCAAAAAGGAGTGTTTAGACCCTCTGTTTTGCTCACCTTCTTATCAAAACATGGATGAAAGAAGGGTCAATCTCTGGGAGCAAACTGGAGGAAGAAGGAGGCTAAGCAGAGTTCTAATGTGCACATCCATGTCAAACTCCTGCCACCTTACTTCCACTGGCAGTAACATGGTTACTGCACAGCAGCTTTCTGAAGACACTTCCTTTGCACACCCTGATCCATTCATCATCACGAAATTTTGGTTGTCATGCCATTACTGTGCTATCCAACTTGTGTTTCTCTGTAGCTTAAATACACTCCTATTAAATAAGGTTTGGAAACTATTCTAAATAGTTAAGAAATTGTGACAAAGTATCCTAAAATATAAATATGGATCATAACAAAAAGAATGTGGACAATTTAATCAAACTTCAATAAAGCTTCTTTAACTTAATTTTCTATAGGAGCAAATATAGATATTTGTAGTTTCTCAGAGTGGTTTAACTCATTCTCCACAAGCTTTGCATCTGCTCTTAGTAGTTCCCAGAAAAGAAGTTACTGTGCTCATGTTCCATTGCATTTGCCCTCTCTCAGCAGTGATACAAATGCAGTTATTCTCCCTGGACAGTTTGTCCAATACTTAGATTATTGCTGGTTTTTTTCAAGCCTGGGGCGATGCTGCATCACAAAATGTCTTAAAGGGAAAACAAAGTGAAACATGATGGTTTTGTCATTACATTCTACCTTATTACTGCATACAAAACACAGTTTTAAATTACATGTCTGTTAAAGCCATCTTACGTAGTGAGAAGTTTAGATAGGTAGATCGATAGATAGAAATAATTATGTATATGCAGTCAGGTTGATTCTTTTCAGATGACTCTCAAATAGTTTCTGAGAATCCTGCAGGTGAAAAAGCCCAGATTAGCTGTGCATTTCCCAGATGCTATGAAGAACTCACAAAGATAAAACCAATCTTCTGGATTTAATTTATACCAAGCTCCTATGTCCTTTCTTTTAGTCAGTGCTTCACCAACCTGAAGAGAACTAAGTTCAGCGGATGCTGAGATGAGTCTCTTTTGCACATTGTTTACAAATGCTAAGTTCAAGGTTTCCTGCACCTTCTGTGCAGGGAGAAGTTGGTCTTCTACTACTTCTCTTCCAATAAAGGAATATCATTCTCTTTTGTATTCCTCCCACAGAGTTTCCTACAAGGCAGCATGGTCCAGCCCCCAGTAATTAAGATGCCCATCCTCTTCCCACCACATTCAAGTACAAATGCCTAATCTGACATCAATAGGAAAGAGAAAGTAATATTATTAGTGTTAATTGGTTAGCAACAAATATCTCTGGGACATATAAAGCCTATTCACAACTTGAAACAGTTACATAGGGGAATATATAACTGAGCATGAGAACTCCCATCAAGAATTGTCAGTATGCCTGTAACCAGTTCAGCACAGACTTCAGCTAGCTAAATGTGAGTAACCAGTACACTTTGGTGAACAATTTAGCAACATTATTTAGCTTCTTATATCTGTGGATAAAAGAGAACTGCTTGAAAAAAAAAGAGAGCAGTATATTCACATTGTTTCACCTCCATTAGCAGCAGGCTATCTCCCCTGCACTTCCTGACCTTCAAAGATATGCTAGGATGCAATTTTAAACAAAAGCTTCAGGAAAGGAGCAAAGCCTTGTAAATAGAAATAAAGTAACCATTTATGCCTTGTAAATAGAAATAAAGTAACCATTTCTATTTTCTTACTAGACTAAAGCCACACAAAGAACTATTGACAACTTCTGCTGGAAGTTAAGATTCACCTCAGGACCAGCCTCACTGCAGTCTAGGTACAGTATAGTTCCTGTCACCTGAAACAAAGCCATCAGTCTCTCATAAACCCAAAGGAATTATAATCTTCTGACATAAAAGCTGTAAGGTTTTCTCTACTGCAATGATAACAAAAAAAAAGTGTAATTTCTACAGCTGTTCTGCCAAAATTACTGAATTATCTCTTTTTCAGAGTTGTGTATTATTATTTGCAGTCTATTTTGCCAGATACCTAGCTCATATCTGCAATAGTGTATTGATTGTGTTACCCAGTGACAGCACAGCATTCAGAGGGTATGTTTTGTACTTTTTTACTCTAATTCTTCATCCTTTCAGGTGTTTTCTGGTTTAAATTTTTTGACTGAAGCATCGAAATAATTTACACATAGACAATCCACAATCTGTGGGAGCTACCTGTAGCACTCTTGTTTGTTGATTTGGGATTACCATTATGCATCATTGCAGGATACAGAGATAGGAACCAGGCCTTACCATGACCCTGCCTTTCCTTGGAAAGCTTTTATGTTTCAGAGCTCAGATGACCTCCTGGAGTTATTGCTTTTAGGCTGACTGCCTAAAATCATTCCACTTGCATCACGATTTCAAACGGGGGATTTGAGGGATACACAACATAAAACAGGCCCTAATTTAAATATACAATTCTAGAGGCTGACAACCCAGTTGGACATTTCATTCATACTGTGTTGCTGTCCCCTCAGTCACACACAGGTTCACATCCTTGCTGAGAAATAACATTTGCAGGCTGCTCTCACTTCTTTCTCAACTTCTTTGATCCTGGCACAGCCCTTGTCCCCCAGACCCAGCTTCCCAAAACAAGGCTGGCTCACTCTGTACAAAGGAGTTTTCAAGTTCTCTGAAAAACTGCATGTAGTGTGCCTGTCACCCCACTACCATTACACAACCCACACTACCTGTAGGCATTCTGCAGTGTAGAATGTGCATAACCTTGCTTATCCCCAGAGTCACAACAATATTTTGAGGTGACAGTAAGCAGCTGGGTTTAGTTTCATTTTCTGCTTATGGTGCAGAAATATCATTCAAACATAAAACCAAATATTTTAAATCAGATCTGCCTTCCTGATTTTTAACATCAGACTGAAAATCTTTAGAAAAAGCCAGGACAGTCTCTGAATGTCAGCCTATCTTCTGTATGACCAAGACAACAAGACAAGTTAGCTTAACTCAGCCCTAAGAAGGAGGCTCTCATCCACCTGATGCAGGATCCAGAGAGCACACAAGACAGTCAGTCCCATGATAAACAAGCATTACAATGCATCCAAGCTTAAGGTCAATATTAGCAATTTAAACTGTTGGAAAAGGACAGAGGATGTAGCAATTGCCTTAAAGAAATTCTCCTATGTAGCTCCTTTATATCTGTCCATATGGAGAAGCATAGACGCCACGAGTTCATGCCTCCTTGGCCCGAGCCAAACAATGTCCCTCAGTAGTAATCCAAGATGACTCATATATAAAAAGCAAAATCTGTTTTCAAGTCTTTATATTTTCAGCCTGCTCTGCTGGGGGAGTCATAAATTATGCTAACACATTCATTCGAAAGCAGAGTGAGATCACTGAATTCATTTTGCATAAGACAACAAATAGTCATGAGACAGGAAAAGGTCTTCAGTCACTTTTAGTACCAGGCCAGACAAAATCAAATGCAGTGAATTTCCAGTTGATTTCTATTTTTAACTGTAAAAGTGATATGACACAAATGCTAAGAAAAGTTTTGTAAGTATTTGCCCAAATATTTAAGGAAATATGACGAGGAGCATAGCAGTGAGGAATTTGCATGGTTGTGCCATAAGCAGACACAGAAATGATTGCTTGACAACTTTAGCTGAGAAATACTGAAATGAAATGGAAAATCAAAAGCAGACACTGCAAGTAAAGACTGTGTTGGAGCTAGATGAGGAAGAGTAAAGCACAGCACCCATTCTATAAAACAGGTGAAGAGAACTCTGGTTTAGAGGATGAATGTTTTTCTGTTACTAAGATATACTTTAATTGCTTTTCTCAGATAAGTAAGGTAAAGACAATGATATCAATGATTAATACTCTTTACCTCATTTTACATTCAAACTGTTACTTGCATCCTTTGATGCAGTCCCAGGCCTAAGAACACAACTAAGACATGCCTACTTTTAGTTAGCTCGTCTATTGTTTCTAGAAGCAGATAAGGACACATTTTCATCCCAAAACTACTATTAAAAAATAAGTTTCTTATTACTTCAAATGGTTTAAAGTCCAAAAAGAAAGAAAAAAACTTAGACCTCTGATATGAGATGTAGACATTTTCCAGTGGCTAAACTAAGAATACAGGTCAGTTTCCTAGCTAGGGTAAACACAGTTGTATTGGTTTACATCAGCTGTCTATATGGCCCAACTGAGATTCCATTTTAAATAGACTGTAGGATCAGGCCCATGTTTTACCAAATTCACCAGATAGATAGTTAAAAAAAAATATTGTCATGGGCAGGAGATTCTGACACTTTTTCTAAATATGAAGGAATGCCTCAAATCAGCAAAAATAATATTCAACAATAACATGAGTAAAAATTACATAAGCATGGTTATGTCCAGTTAATTGCAAGGTTTGCTGTTCCTCCATCTGCACTCCACTGACATGTTCTGAAGCCAATCCACTGCAGCAGCAACCCTAAACTGGAATAACTAAGCAGTATACTAGATGTAATACACTGAATTTTTCTTGCAATGTCTTCTGACCAAACTGCTTCATCATACTGTGGTGTTAACACTGAGTCAAAATCAAATGTCTGTGCTATTAATTACTTTGCTGATAGGAATGGAAAGTGTTTCACATAAGAAGTGTGCAGAGGCAGCCACATGTGGGTATGTTAAAGGGAGCACATTCTAGTCTCGGGGTGTAGGGCATGAATCTGGATTAAAAATTCCCTTAACATACTTTAACAAATTAGAGAACTCTTGTGGAAAAAAAAGACAGCCATTCAATAAGGGAAGTGAACAATTCTCCAACGAGTCAGGATTCAACAATAATACATATAAGGAGTAACTGGGTAGCTCATATCGCTGCAGAAAGTTTGGGGGACTATTGTGAAATTCAAGTTCAACATCAGCTAACAACTCTGTGCTATTGCAAAAGAGAAAACATTGTACTGAGAAATATAAACAGGAGTATCATTTATAGACAGATGATGTCATGCTTCTGTTATTCTTAGCACTGATGAAGTCTTGGCTGGAGTGTTTTGTCCAGTTTTGGACATTGTATTTAAAGAAAGATGAAGGCTCCAAATGAGAGTCACTAAAATTTTATGAAACACAAGATACAGGCAAGATTGAGCAAGTTTGCTTGCCATAGAAAACAGAGTATCAAAGGTGGTATAGTAATTATCTTCAAATCTTTCAAACACTGCTGCAGAGAACAAGAAATTATGCCCTCCAATTTCATAAGGAACAGAACATATAGCAGTAAGTTAAAATACAGCACAGAAGACTTAAGCTTGGAGCAGGACAACCTTTTTCACACTGAGGCACTGCAAGATTGCCCAAGGTGCAGCTGCTCCCTCAGGGTGAGAAGCCAGGAGCCACGTGCACTGCCACAGCTGGCAAAGCAAAGACTCAGCAGCCAGGATCTGTCCCATTGCTCTCAGCAAAGGATCAGGGCAGACTAGAGGAAGCAGCCTCAAGCCCACTGTGCTAGTTTGAAGCAAGCTGGAATGTTTTGGTAAAAGCACTAGATAACGGGCAGTGAAATGAAAACAATTGATGTCAACTTCTCTCACAGTCTCGCTGAGCGCTCTGGGAAGAAGAAAGACTTTTTCTCCATTTTGTTTCTCACTCTTGCTTTTGCCTTAGACCTGGTCACATCTCATTAACCTTGCTCCTACTAACCCTGCTCCCTAACCTCTTGGCCGCACCTCTCTTCTTCCTGAGAACTGGGGTAAGGTTGAGAGGGCCGGGGGGAGGTGTTGGGGTGGTTTGAGAGCCCCTCCTGGGGACTCAGGTTTCTGGGAGGGGAGTTGTGCTTTTGTATTGTTTATCCTTTGTATATTTCTGTATATAATTGTATATAACTGTATATATTGTAAATAGCTGCTTGTAAATTCTGCTAGCTGTAAATAAATTGCTTCATCTATATTCCCAGGGTCCGTCTGAGTTAGCTGGGGCAAATTCAAAAGTGTGGGGGGGGCGGGGTAACCCCCAAACCATCACACCCACATCATCAAGCAAGTTCTGGGTGATGAGGTAGGTTCAAGGTCAAACTAAGCAGTCAATCAGCAGACTAGGACCAAGAGTGCCTAAGGGCAATCAGATCAAGGCCGCGATGAAGCTAGAGCCTGGCATCTTACAGCACTGCTGGAGCAGGGAGTGGTGACCCTGGGCTGGGCTGAAATAAGGGTCCTAGGCCCAAGAGCAAGGATGGGGCTCATTCCAGGGAAGGGTGGCCAGGGCCATTAGGACTGTGACATATAGAATGCCATATGGAAAGGCTGGAGATCTTCAAAAGCAGGCTAGACAGATTCATAGCAGGGTGGGTACAGACATCTCTAATCCAGTCATGGAGCATGAGAAAACAGATTTGTCTTCCTTACTTTGACAAATGAAATTTGATGCCACAGGTCTTAATCCCTGTACATCTGCTGTTGCCCATGTTGAATGTTCCCTCAGACATCAGGAAGGGTATCCTGGACAGAATGAAAAGATGTCACACCAGAGCTCTTAAAGGTCCTGGATCAAAGGGCAAGAAATACCTTCTTCACTTCTGGGGCAAATATACAAGGCATTAATAATTTACATTCATAGACTTTTTATTATATTTATTATTCCAGTAATATTATTACACTGGCTACATTTTCTGTTTGGGTAACCTGATTTCACCTCTACATCCATAAATACTCCATACGGTCAATATAAACATACTGGATGGTGAACACTAATGTATTAGCTATTTCTATGCAGTAGAAAGCAGATTATTTCTTCAGCTGTGCTTCCTTTGGCCCTTTATAGTTTTCAAGCTCAGATCACTTGTTCACCCAAGTCATACCATACTGCTGCCAAAGAAAGAATATGCAAGAAAAAAATGTCCACTAACTGATATAAAATATATGTGTCAGGCCACACACCTGTAAAATTAACATCCTTCCAGATGTTGCAGAAGTAATTATTTCCTGTACTCACACTGTTCTTTTCCCTCGTGTTTTTATAGCTTGTAATCATTACTTGCTCCCACTTTTTCCTCCTATTTCACTTATGGCATGGTTTCGCTGTAATCTTTCCTAAGTGTGCCCACCAAATATATGCTTCAGGCATCCAGTTAGTCTCTTCACATCACTGATGCTCCTTATTTATCTAGCCCCTAACCTCCACAGCACATTTCAAAGAGAAAAGCATAGATTAAGCCCAATGCAAGTATTTTGGGCACAATACCAGATTACAGAAAACTCTGTCTTCCTCTGAATGGAGGCAAAATAATATGCATATTCCTGTGATGCATTTTTAGTCTGTGCTTATCTCCAGGTGGAAGGGAGAGTATAACACACGTAGGTGGACTGACATACATGCAGGATGTGCTGAATATCTCAGAAGACTTATCTGCAAATGTAATGAATATTGGACCTTTTACTGAAGAAAATGAGTGGCTGAAGGTTTTAGCCCTTGCATGTGAACTGATTGGTGTTGGAAGTTTATTTGTACTATCAAGTTGTCTTGGATGAATATACTAGATAGTATGATTCTGAGGCAATGTGCAGTGGGGTTAGACAAGATAACCTTTGAGGGTCCCTTGTCAAAAGGGTGAATTTCTCCAAACATTTCTTGTTTTTATTCTAAGTTTGAAAAATAAATTAAGCAAGAGACAGAACCAGGATGCTTTATATCAGTCATATCTATTGAGTGATGCTGGAAACAAAGGAGCTCTTTTGGGCTTATCCTCACAGCTACAACATATCACTGCAGAAAGGGCTTTAGTGAATTTGTCGATGAAGCTTACAACCTATGTCTCCAGCAGTCTTCCCCAGTGCTTAATGTGTTGCAGACTGACTGGAAAGGAAAAAGCTAACCCCACCGCAGTGAGCAAGGACACCTCCAACTAGCCAGGACCACACTGAGTCTGATCTTGAGATGGAGCTTCAACTAAAACCTTGGGCAGCCTGTTCCAGTGTTCATCTGTTGTTAGTTTGTTCTTCCCCTAAAGGCATCAGATTCTAGATCTACTATTAAACACTGTGAAAACGGTCTACGTGGTTTTAAAGATCATTTTGATGTCATAGTTTTTATATTCAGTAGAGCAATAAATGAAGTGCCAAGCCAAAACTACTCTTTTCAAACAAACACCATCACTAATAAAACATCATTCCTGTCAATAAAATTACCTGAAACGTCAAATTTTGACAAGCATTCTATGAAATACCAGTGGAATTTTCCTAACTGTGAGCAAAAATGTGCATTCTTTGGTCTTAAGGAAATCAGTAACTTTTTGGTTCAAATGCAGTTCTTACTATTTTATGTTCACGTGGCGCCACCTTGTGGGCCTCAAAAGTCATGCAAAAGCACTTTGTGCAGAATGATGTCATCGGGTTATTTTAAGTGTAGTCAGCTCATAAATATCCAAACAGCCTGAATGTTCGTGTTGTTTCCTACAAGTCACAAGTCAATACCATAGTAAGGGTCAGTTTGTTTAGTCAAGTGAAGAGAGATTGCAAGACCAACAGGACACTCTGTAAATTACTTTTGAAACCATTTCAAATTGCACCAGAGTTGAGGGTCCATAAAACCCAGCTTAATCTCTCCATTATATCTTTACCAGTCAAACTGAAAAATTGCCTACTAAATTTCTGCATGCTCTAATAGCATTTATACTGTGACCAAGACATTCCTTAAGCATGTCTTGGACAAATTAAGTACCTGTTTTCTGTTGGCTGTATTCTTAACTATATATTCCTTGCTATTCATTTCTCCTTTTGTGTTTGTTACATGTACATTGAAGGACAGGCGGATATATAAACCAAGTTGTTCATTCTCTTACAATAGACAAATTGTAGAGTTAATCCTTAATTGTAGATTTATGGGCATTTGGGCACCTATCAAAATAGTCTTTAAGAATAACCAGTTCTCATTTATATTATTGGCTTATTTGTCTCATAAAAAGCTCCTCATTCTGTGAATACTCGCTCGTTAAGTTCACACAGTTTTGGCTGTAATCCATTCAGAGGAAAGATGGGTATTAATTTGTGATAGTACTCAATCATGCTTAGGTTAGTACTTAATTAGACCACTAGACTTTGTTAGTACTGTATCAAGAGACTTTCAGAACTTACAGTGAATGAGAGTATTACTTGATTTTCCATACTGAAAAAGCCTCACTTTCTAATGAAACTTGATCATTTGACAAATGTCTTCCTGCCTTTATTAGCTTCATTTTGTTGGGTTTCTCTCCTTCCTGAAACAACAGAGATTTGTTTTACTTTCTCTGACAATCACCTCCTCAAAAATCTTCAGTCCCCAAAAGCTATGCTCTAAGTATATTTATATATTCATTATTAAGCACATCCATCTTGTATGCAGTCTGCTGTATCACAGTGGCATTTTATCTTAAGCGGCAAATTATTTAGGGTAAGAATAAGCTTTTTGTTATTTTCAGTGATGCTTCATGCAATATGGACAGTATCTGAGGCACTGATTGCAAATACAACCTCGTATATGCTTGAATTATTCATTTCAGAGAGCATTTCCTTGGTTAATGATTCAAGTATTTTCCTCCATATGTATTTTTGCCCTGTATTACATTAGCTGTGTTGCTCTTCTCAAAAGTATGTCCAATTTGTCAACTATTTTCTGGTAAGGAGAACATGTTCTGTAACAGTAGAGTTAATAGTAAGATAGTTTGATGTTTTTCTGCATATACAGAATCATAGAATTAACCAGGTTGGAAGAGACCTCCGATATCATCCAGTCCAACCTAGCACCCAGCCCTAGCCAGTCAACTAGACCACGGCACTAAGTGCCTCATCCAGGCTTTTCTTGAACACCTCCAGGACAGCAACTCCACCACCTCCCTGGCCAGTCCATGCCAATGGCAAATGACTCCTTCTGTGAAGGACTTCCTCCTAATGGCCAGTCTATAAGAAGCCTAGACACTTAGCAGCAACAAAGTTTGTCAGAAGGCAGACACTTGAGAACAATGGACCTGTTGATTACAACTAGAACTTTAACAAAACACATTCTTCCATATTGCAAAATGCATGGTCCAATGCATGGTGACCTGTGTTAATATATCATATCCCACTTCACATTTCTGTTTCATTAATTGGGTATCATTGTGCCATATCTGTAAAAATAATTTCTTATTCTTCCTCATTAACAATATAATCCTTGGGTTATTTTACCTAAACTAATTCTTTAAACACAGCACACTGAATTTGAGATCAATCAGAGATACCCAAGAATTCCCCCTCATCTATTTAGAACAATGCTGCTTATCCCTATGCTTTTGTTTCATTTTTTTTTTAATTGCCTTTGCCATTATTTCTACACCAAAGAGTGTTGGAACATTTAAGATCGCCACAGCCTGCTTTCCCAAGGAGGGAGCAGACCTGGCCTGGTCATGTTTGCCCCTGGAAATGTTTGGGGAATGTCAGTTATCTGTCAAACAAGAAGATGAAATTGGTTTAATGAAATGCAATGGAATTAATTAGAATCTATTTTTCCCTCTCAAACATATCTTGCACATTGAATATTAATAACAATACAATATTATATATGAATGGAGCACAGGACATTGAAGCATTTTAACATTTAAGACAAATAATATTTTTTTTTCTTAATCAGAGCTTCACCACAACAAACAGACAGGTCCAGAGGTATCTGGAGATGCCCCACACTGCTTCAATGAAGAAAGCCAATGTCAGTCAGAACAAATATTTAGCTCTTCTGACAGGTAACTCCACGCTCAGAAAATACTGTTGTTAACTCTTACAGCTTTATCACAAGTTCCATGAGACCACATACTTTTCTTTAAAGTCTGATCACTTGGATGTCTCTGACTTCATGAGAATTTTAATTCTATATGAAATTCTTTCATTTTCCCAGTTGCATTTGAAAGTATTTGTAAGAGAATCTTGCTTTTTCATTCAGTTTTGAAATGTTTCAGTTGACAAGAATGGGACTTAACAGCCTTCTGTATCAAATTTCCATATGATGAAAAAAGTTGTTTATGTGTCCTCAAATAATACATCAAATCAAGGGTGGGATTGTGATTAGATGAAATGAAGGATTTTGTTACTTGTTCCTAAACACCTTGGGATAATCCATCCTTAATTATCTAACTTGTTGCAGTCACATTTATCACTTTAATGAGACTTTAACCACAGACTTCCAAAAATCCTCTTAAGAAAAAAGGTATACCAGTGTTCTGGCACTGGTTTGGTAGCGGCCATACATCTTTTTGAGCTGCCTTCAACTTCTTCCATTTTGTTAGGTTATATTTCTTCCTTCGTCTGCTTTCCCCTTACAGTGATCTTCTATTTTCAGTTGTGATGGTTTGGGTGTTCCCCGCCCCCCCCCCCCCCACACACTTTAGAAGTCACCCAGACTAGGCTCAGCTGGCTCTGGAAATTGAATGAAGGTTATTATTTACAGCTTAACTCAATATACAAGCAGATATTTACAGTATATACAGTTATAGACAGAAATATACAAAATAAAAGGTAATACAGAAACACAGCAGCCCTCCCAGAAACCTGAGTCCCCAGGAGGGGCTCTCAACTGCCCCTTCACCTTCCCCCTACCCCTCTCAACCTTACCCCAGTCCCAAGGAAGAATGGAGGTTCGGCCAGGGGGGGTTAGGAAGCAAAGTGGATTAATTAAAGAAACGGATGGTGAGGTCAGAGAGAGACGCAGCTCGGAGCTTCTCAGCAGTAGTACTTTATGTTTTGGTTCTTATACATCTCAGCAGACCAATGACTGAGATATACATCAGCCTTGTTTTCCTTCCACAGCCTATAAACTAGTTCTTCTCACCAAAACATTCTAGTGAGGCTCAAAGTAGCAGATCAGTTTTTTTAAAGAGAAAAATTGAAGCAGTCTCCAAATTCCTGCCAGAAAAACCTTAAGTTCTTTTTTGGGGATTGATTTGGGTTTTTTGCTTGTTTGTTTATTTATAAAGACCTTCTCAGTATAGTTTTGCTTTAAGTGCATCATTGCTTCAATGCAAATATTAACATACCCATTAAGGGTATAATTTACTCTCTGGGAGAGCACAGATGTTGAATATTTATATGCACTTCTGCCATAATACTCTTAAAAACGCAGTGATGTAGCTGCATTTTCAGGCTGAGTAAAACGTAATTGCTTTCAATGCTATGTCTTCAGGTCAATTTATATAGCTAAAAAAAAAAACAACCCCACCAAACACATTGATACGCAGAATACTAATAAGCCAGTGCATGCATGTGTGTATGAGACCTGAGCACCAACACTTACAGCCACGTACACAGGTATTTTCAGGGACTGCCAGAGATGTAACCCTAGCAGGCAGACATCACATAAAGAACTGATGGGCTTTGTTAAACACCGACAGTTCCTTTGGAATTGCTGGGAGCCTGTTTTTACTTTCTGTGCCACTAAGTACTTCCACAGAACAGGCTGAGGTCATTTTATGAGCAGTCCCTCACAGAGCCGTCAGAGTTTTCTTCAAGGTGGGCCGCCCATCTGCGGGGCCCGCTCTTATCGTGTATTTTCTGAGTGCATGAGGCTCTGCTCCACAGGACCTGCTTCTCTCGAAGGCCCCCTAAGGTTCCAGAGGGCACGTCGTGGGAACACGGCACAGGGATGGGAAGGCCCAGCTACGTGAGCCGCTTTTTATAATGGAGAGGCTGGTGCCCAGACCGCTCGGTGTCAGCACAGGAAACTCCGAAGAAAATGAACCCACAGAGGCGTCGCAGGCAGCAAAGCAACTTCACAGCCTGCCTGAGCCGCGCTCCTTCCCCTTCTCTCACCCGGCTGGCTCCGCCGAGACCGCTCTTTGCCACTCCCTAACCGCGCTCGGCAGCACCGCTCCTGCTCCCTCCCGCGCCCACTGCCGCCGGCGCGCCGCAAGGCGCCCCGAGCTGGGCGGGGCGGGCTCTGGCCCCGCCTTCCCAGCGGCTGCTCCCGTCCGTCAGCCACAGAGGCTCGCGATTGGCTGCGTGGGGCGGGCTCTGGCCCCGCCTTCCCAGCGGCTGCTCCCGTCCGTCAGCCACAGAGGATCGCGATTGGCTGCGCGGGGCAGGGCGGGCTCTGGCCCCGCCTTCCCAACGGCCGTTCCCGTCCGTCAGCCACAGAGACTCGCGATTGGCTGCGCGGGGCGGGCTCTGGCCCCGCCTTCCCAGCGGCTGCTCCCGTCCGTCAACCACAGAGACTCGCGATTGGCTGCGCGGGGCGGGCTCTGGCCCCGCCTTCCCAGCGGCTGCTCCCGTCCGTCAGCCACAGAGGATCGCGATTGGCTGCGCGGGGCAGGGCGGGCTCTGGCCCCGCCTTCCCAACGGCCGTTCCCGTCCGTCAGCCACAGAGACTCGCGATTGGCTGCGCGGGGCGGGCTCTGGCCCCGCCTTCCCAGCGGCTGCTCCCGTCCGTCAACCACAGAGACTCGCGATTGGCTGCGCGGGGCGGGCTCTGGCCCCGCCTTCCCAGCGGCTGCTCCCGTCCGTCAGCCACAGAGGATCGCGATTGGCTGCGCGGGGCAGGGCGGGCTCTGGCCCCGCCTTCCCAACGGCCGTTCCCGTCCGTCAGCCACAGCGGCTCGCGATTGGCTGCGCGGGGCGCGCGCCCGGCCGGCCGGGGGCAGGATAGGGCAGGCGGCGGAGGGGTCCCGCCCCCGCGTCGGCAGCGACCGGTCGGGGATCATGGCCCGGAGGGGGCCTTCGCGGCCCGGTAAGGTGCGTGTGAGTCGGGGGGTTCGGGTAGCGGGGGTGTGCGGGGCTTCGCCGTGTCTTTAGACCTTCGGCTTTTCTTGACGAAAGGTGTGTGGAAGGTGGAGAATGTCCCAGCCGAGTGCGGGCGCTCGGCGTAACCATTCCTGAGGAGTGGGGCCTTCCGTTGATTCCTTCGGCACAACCCAGCAACGCTTCCTCGGGGTTCCGCTGCTTTGTGTGTGTCGGGCACGGGCTCCGCAACAAGCAGGCGTGTTGGTCGATAGCCGGCTGCATATGAGCCGGCAGAGTGCCCGAGTAGTCAAGAAGGCCAGTGGCATCCTCGTTTGTATGAGAATTCGTGTAGCCTGCAAGACCAGGGGGGTGATTGTCTCTCTGTACACAGCACTAGCTCAGCCACGTCTTGAACACTGTATTCCATTTTGGACCCCTCACTGTAAGGAGGACGTCGTCGTACTGCAGCGTGTCCTGAGCAGGGCAGTGAAACTAGTGAAGGCTTTAGGGCACAAGTCTTAAGAGAAGCGGCAGAGGGAACTGGGGTTATTTAGCCTGGAGAAAAGAAGGCTCAGGGTAGACCTTACTGCTTTCCAAAGCTACCTGAAATGAGGTTGTAAGCAGGTGAGTGCTGGTCACTTCTCCCAGATAGCAAGTGATAAGAACAAGCTGCACTAGAGGAGGTTTTGGGTGGAAATTAGGAAAACTTTTTTTTTCTGCAAAAGGGTTATAAAGCACTGGAATAGGCTGCCCAGGAAAAGTGCTGTAGTCATCATCCCTGGAGGCATTTAAAACACGTGTACAGGTGGTGCTGAGGGACATGGTTTAGTGATGGATGGATTTGGCAGTGCTGAGAAGCAGTTGGACTTGCTCTTGAAGGTCTCATTGAATCAAAATGATTCTATAATAAGCTCTCTGTGCAAGGGTTCTTCCACCTTGGTATACCTGTGGTTTGAACAGCTACTGTGTTTATCATCAGCTTCATTTCAGTCTGGAATCTGTGTTTGTGTGTCTGCCCTTGATCATGTCATTACATTTACCCGTAGAGTGCTGCAGAAATTAATGAAGCTTCATGCTGTGAAGGTCTGTTTTGTGAAATAAAACCTACATGATTTCAGTCCCTAACGGCAGCACTGGACCCTCTCTTACTTCTGAGAGCTGTAAATTACCTTTAACTGATCTACCTCAGTGGAAGTTCTTAGAACTAGTGGGCAAGGGTAGTCTTCAATCATGTTATGAAGGTACTGCCTGAAAATTAGAGTCTATTTCTGTAATCAACAGATACTGTCTTCTGGAAGGCTAACAGGAGCAGCTAAAGCAACAAATGGACGAAAACAGTAAGTCCTTAATAATGAATACTACCTAAAATTGAATGTATGTGTCAGTGCTTGGAAACGTTATATGTGTTATAAAGTAGCCCAAAATTATGTTTATATGTCAGAAAATGTTTTTAGCTTCAAGGCAGTGCAGCTGTATTCTAAGGAGCCCACGAATAGACAGACACAAACTGAATAGAAATGTTGCTGGTAGAAATATAGGATTGACTCTCTTCTTGCCTTACAAATAGGAGATTAAATTTATATAGTTACTAGTCATATGTAAGGTGTTGAGTGAAGACTGAATTATCCATAAGCTGTTAATATCTGCTAAAACATGTTTGGCAGCAATATAAACTTTTCAGGAGAGAGATATTTCGTTCCTTGATAAAATTAGTTTACTGTTATTGAATAAAATCAAAGTTTTTACTTTGTACATTAAGGAGGTAATATAAGTAGTGGATTTGACTTTTTCAGGTTTAGTTTAAGAAAAGGATGTAATTCTGATGTGGAGTCTGCATACTCTCTCTATTCCACTGAATCTGACGATCAGGTAATTATATTACTTTTTAATACAGTTATCTGTTAGCTAAAGAGAAATCGGAATACCAAATTAACTTTGATACTACTGCATCAGGACTAGAAATAGTTCTTGCAAAGCCAGCAAGAGTATTCGTACTGCATTTGCAGATACATTGAAAGTTGGCTGTGTGTGAGTGAGTTTGGCTCTGGCAAATGTCACTAAAACAGGATACATTTTGCAAACACAATTCCGCTGTTTATGACCTAGGACTTGCCCTGGCAGAGGTATTGCAGTATGTGTCAAATTTTCTGCTGAAAACAGTGAGTTGTCTAGAGTCAGTGCTGCTGTTTACAGTGCTACATCAGTTCTCACCAAGGTAGAAACAGGCTGTAGATAATAGCCTGTCTGTACCTGGAAATAAGAGTAGAAATCATATGCATGCCATTACCAGAACATAAAATCCAGTAACTGGACATGTATGCAAGGCAACAGTTACTTTGTGAAATCTGTGCATTTGCAAACTTTCATAATTGAAAAATAACACATGGAAAATGATACCTTTTTGCTGGTTATCAGGGTTTTTTCCCCACAGGTGACAGGATGGGGAGCACTGCCCTCTAAAGTAGTATATTAGTTTACTGAAAGAAAACTGTGGTATTCCTTTTCTGACTGAAGTATTTTTTGTGCAGGTTGATACTATTCACAATGGGCTTGACCGTTGTGCAACTTTACTGAAGAATATCTTACACAACGAGACTGCAGGTTGTACCTATTGAAAAATTGCATTTTTAGTATTTGTGAGACTTCTGATTTGTTTTGTTGACTAATTTTCCTTTCAACTTGCACTAGGAAAGGAGACTATCCACAAAAAACCTGAGAAAACTTCTGTTAAAACTACTTCCAAGCCTTTGCTAACCAAAGCAACTACTTGTAAGAAGAGAGGACTGGAAAAAGTCTTTACTCCTGCCCACATTCGAAAAGAAATTAGTAAGTGGGCTTTCTTGGGCTTGCTTTTTTTCCTCAAAAGCCACTGGGACATCACTCAACTTACTGACATAAATTGTCTGAGGCTTCAGGTAATTGTTGGCTTTTGTTATTGGTCGGTCCAGGGCTGGATCCACAAAAGTATACAGGTGTTACTCTTTGCTTTTTAGAAACCTTAAGTCTTTGCTAAGCAGTTACTGACACTCACAAATATATAAGCTTCATGTGCTAGGAAGAAAGAATTTTTGTTTACAAATGTGAACATCAAGTTTGACTGGTATGAAGTGTAGAGGAGCCCTGTTTCTCCTGGACAGTGAAGCATTACAGGGCTTGGATTCTGTTTAGGATGCACAACTGTAAGCTCTTCTGGAATTAGGTGTTAACCTTCTCTCAAAGGTCAGTTTCTGGAAATGTGATAAAATAGGACTCAGCTTCAGGCTGAGTTATGTGCAGTTGAAATATTTCACTTTTACCTTCCTCTCTCTACCCTGTTTCTTCTGTGTGATTTCTAATCCAGTAGGTAGGTGGGACTGTGGGTAGGTGTGTAACAGAATCCACCTATTTTGTGGATTGTGTAAACGTTTTCAGCACTGTAAAAATACAGTTTTAATTATGCCCAAGATAAGAAAACTGGTTTGAGGGGATGCTTCAGTATGAGTTATCCCTTGTGATTTAAAAGCTTAGGAAACAGCTAAGCAGAGATTTTAAGAACTGCATTTTAGAACTGACCTTCTGTAGGATTAAATCTCTGTGTGTCCTTCAAGGACAACCATCTATCCAGCTGGGTTAGGTTGCTCTGTCCAGAAGAAAGTGAAAAATTAAGGATTAATTTGCTGGCAAATAAAATTCTGACTGAAATGTTAGACTGTAGGGTTTGTGTACATGGAGAAAGTGAACAACTTCAGCTGAGTTATTTATTCTTTCCCAGTAGTGCCAACGTCAAATAGAAAACTTGCCTCATCCACTGCACCACCTGCTCAGAAGGAACTGCCCTGTGCAGCACAGAGCCAGATGGTTCAGCTAATTCATGTGCCTTGCAGCCAACGCTCTCCTGTGATGCGTCAGAAACTGTGTGAGCATGTGCAAACTCAGATGTCTCTCATAACTGGCCAAACATCACAGAACAGTAATGAAAAGCCTGCTTTAACTCCTTTTTCCACCTCAAATCAGGGTTAGTGGAATTATTAATGTAAAACCTGCTGTATTACTGTATGAGTTTTGTGCAAAATTGCCCTAAGGTATGCATGTTGTTTTCTTTTAGGATGTCAAACTGTAACAGCTTTTAATTATCGATTACCTACCTCCACATCAGCTCTACCCCTGCAACATTCAGTGAAGCCCTTATCTACTCAGTCAGTAAGTAAAAGTTTTGTTCCAACTACTAATAAGTGTTTTCAATTAGCACTGCCTATTTACTTATTTATTTGTGTTGGTTTTCTTAGGTTTGTGTAATAATTTTCATGGAAGAAAAAAATATTGTGTGATTCAACTGACAGTGATGGACAGAATAACTAGTTAAAGAAAATACTACTATTTAAATTATCTTATGTAGACATTGAAAAATGGAAATTGGAGGCATTTCTGCATGGTGAATTCTGTAATGGGCAGCAAATGAGGGAAGTACAGGAAAATATTAATTACTCTTAATAATTACATTCTTAGTAACATCGATCTGGATCTTTAACCATCTCATGATTAAAAAAATCATACCTCGTGTAATTTTTCCCCTGACAATGATCAAAGGGATTAATTTCTTCAGACACTCTGTAGTCTCCTGGAGCCACATATTAAAGTACTTGTGTATTTTAGGGTATAGAATGGGACTAATGGAGGGAACCAGCCTCCACTGTAGGGAATGTGGTAAAAGGCTTGCACCCTGAAACTGTAAAGCTGTAGAATTACGTTCCATCTGCAGGCAGTCCTATGTCCTTGCACAGGCAGTGCTGTCCTTGACTTCTAAGAAATGTATCTACTTAAAACACTGACAAGTAACCATGTTGTCTTTGTTTTGTTTTTTAGTTTGTTTTTTCTTCCCTGTCCTGGTTTGACTCAAGGAATAAGTGTTCATAAAGCAAAATACTGCTGAGTTGTTGTTTTTTTCTTTACAGAACATCTGAAAAAGAGCTGTGCTTTAATGTTGCCAGTAACATTTACGATAAAGACAAGATTTACATTTCAATCACTCCTTAATACAGAGGAAATTATGCAATTAATGGGTTGTAGTTGCTTTTTGTAACACAGAAAGAACAATTAAGACCACATTGAGTCAGATGAGGGTGACTGTTTTTAAGATTTGAGGGTTTTCTACATGTTAATTTTTTGTTTAATATGAATATTCATTTTGCAGGATGTTCCTGTAGAGAGTGGCAATGAATGTGTGCCAGAGATGGGAGGACCCATGGTTTGCCCAGTGGTTTCTGCTGCTCTTACTGCACAAATACAGTCTGCCACTGCTCTTGCTAATATACTCCCTTGTGTAGCATCAAGTGCCCCGAGTAATTCTACAGTGCCAACATTCACCTTGTCATCTGGCAGAGAGATGACTTCAAACAATGAGCAACAGATAAAAGAAGCAGATTTGATAAGATGCATACAAGCTCATCTAGCCATGTTACAGTCACATGAAGTGATGAATGGCAGGACTGAACAGAAATGCCATTGTTGTCCAGCAAAACATGCTTCATGTAAAAAGGAGGAGGATACTTCCGGAGAACATGAGAATGTAGTCAATGAAGAAAATGAGTCAAGTGTAGTTGACATAGCTCCAGTGAGAGATGCAAGCTGTAAGACAAATTTTGTGAAGAAAGTCCTAAAATCCAGAAAAGAAAGTCCAGAAGAAACAGCTCAAAAAATTAAGACTGTAAAATATCTTCTGGGAGAGCTTAGAGCACTGATAACAGATCAAGGTGAGGATGTTTTCATAGTGCAGTAGGGTGATTGCATACATCAACACAAGAGCTGTGTTACGTGAGCCAGCACTTCTGTGTCTGGAAGTTGTATGTCGTCTTAGAGGGGTTCTCCACAACTGTAACAGCTCCAGACTTCACTCTGGATAAGTAATAAAGTATTTTATTGAGTTATTGAGTATTTTAAATTATCATAACAGCCATGGTAAGGATTGTTCTCCTATACAGTGCTTTTCCCCTGAGAAAGGTAGCAGTGTGGACAGATTGCAACAGCAGTCCCTCCAAGGTTGGTCAGAAAGATCATGAACTGTGGTGTATCAAGAAACTAAAGCATAATTTTCATAGTCAGGATTAAAATTTTAAAACAAATATGGTTCAAGGTGGGTTTTTATTTAAAAGGAAGAATTATAGCACTTCATAGATTGCTTAATCATATCTAAAATATTACTGTTACAGTTAATAAGGTATTTATGTTTATGGGGTCTTTTTTCCCCCCTCACCTCTTGCAGATGATTTGGAAATGTTAAGGTTGATGGGTGAAATAGAAGACTGCATATCACTGCTGCCAGCTGTAGCAGAAAGTACCAATACACAAACTGAAATAGCATTAGCTTTACAGCCTCTGAGAAGTGAAAATGCCCAGCTGCAGAGGTTAGTAGCTCATCAGTGATTCTGTATTCACTGCAAATGAGCCTAAAGCATTTTTAACTGGTCTGTTCTAAACTGCACATTTTATCATTGTTCTGGTGGGTTACAGTGTTCTGTTCTTGGCTGGGCAGTATTTGTACATTATAACGTTTTAGTAACATCAGTTATGTTATGATTGGGCCCTTGTCGAGGTGGGGTCAACCTGTCATTTCCTGAAAACTGCACTATGAAGATAGTTAACCTGCTTATATTCTTCTTGCAGTGTATTCTCACATTCAGAAAGGGCACCCATTTCAGGGGAGCTCTCATACATAACTGGGTAGCGTTTTACTTCAGGGAAAGATATTTACCAGAACTTAGAAAAGGTCTTTTGTGTTGAAGAAATACAGGAATGCAAGAAAAATGCATTATGAGAACTTGTTTATATTTCTGAAACATTCTGTTACATTCACTCCTCAGTAGCAACTACTTTTGAAACTTAATTTAAAATGCAGTGGTTTTGAACTTTAAATCTAAATTTGTGCTTCTTCACAATTCACATTTAGGAGACTGAGAATATTAAATGAACAACTCGAGCGAGAAAGAAGTGAGAAGACATCTGGACAGAGCTGCAGCTACGAATGTAAAGTACTGATAGAGAATGATGCTTTGTAGGAGCATTCCCGTTAAAGCTTTATTGAGCTAGATACAGACATATAAAGATACAAAAGTAAAAGTAACTGTTTCGTGGCCTTTCAAGGTGAGCTAAGTGTTGTGGGTCTAATCATGCAACTGCATGAATTGTTTCAGTTTAGACTCCATGTAGTGAGACCTGACTCTTCAGCTGCTGAGCAAATTAGTTTTCCATATGTGCCTCTTAAAATGACTTGTTCTAGATAATTTTTTTTTAAAGCTTGAATTTTATCTGCCCCAGAAAACCTTTTTTCTATCTGCAACAAAAACTCATATTCCCATGATTCTTTAAAAACTGTTTGATTCTTACTGTGCTGCACACAAGACACTTAAAACTGTTTTACTTTTGGCAGTGGTTTCTTTGCAGTCCTTGAATATGATGCTCCAAAGTCAATTACAAGAATCACTGAAAGGCCTTGAGTCACTGCAGGCTAAAAATGAAGAACTACTTAAAATAATAGAGAGTCAGCAAGAAGAAAATAAACGTCTTGCAAAACATATTCAAGATAAAGAGGAAGAATTGCTTGAAAACAAACAGCATTATGATATTCAGTCCACCAAGCTCAAAATTGGTGTGTGTTTTGAGTTTGCTTGTTCTACATGTACCATTTTAAAACTGAAAATAATTAGGTAAATTCTTCTTGGCATTTTAGAAGTGGAAGAGGCTTTAGCAAATGTGAAGAGCCTTCAGTTTAAGCTGGAAGCTTCAGAGAAGGAAAATAAGATTTTGGGCATAACGTTACGTCAGCGTGATGCAGAAGTTAACAGACTGCGTGAATTAACCAGGTACTATTGACTAAGCTATTTTTTGCCTCTTGGCATTGTTTTTCTTGGTTTTTTTTCCCTTGTACTTTGGATTATTGTAATTTTAGTGTCTTGGCAGGTGGAGGTCATGTAGGCCAAAACTTCATAATTACTTTTGCTACAATTTATTTCAGAGTTGTAATGATCCGTGACTATTTTTGTGAAGAAAAATACTACCTGCCATAAGTGGAGAAAAGTTTTAATTCTTAATAGCAAACCTGTCAATAAGTAACTCCATGGGACCTGAAAACCTGCTGGTACTTCCTTTGAAGCTGTAGAATTTGGAAACTAACTCTTAACCTGAATTAGAGAGGAATTATTTTTTTTCATTCTTTCTGTCTTTACACTGGTTCAGAAATTGGACTGTTTTGAGAAGAGCTCAAAAATCTGTCTTCAAGACACATAACAATCTCTCCCTGTGGGAATGAGCTGTCCTTTCTGTAATTGCACACAAATTTTAAGTAGATTATTTTCCCAGATATTAATTATGGGTAAGGGTAGGAGTTTTGGGATCATTGAATGAAGATGGTGTTACTCACAATCTTTTAGAATTATTGATGTGAATTTATTTCATTGTGGCCTTTTGTGGTGAATATGATGGCAAGATGGAGCACTTAAATACCTTTTTGCTCATGCAAAGCAGTATATACATAAAATTTGTACAGGAAGTTAAACTGCTGCCTGTCTTGTTTATAGTTGATATCGATTGGAATGGCAAAACTCTTTTTAATCAGCATTTCCAGTTCTTTAATAGAATCTCAGATATATTACACACTTCTGTGACTTCTCTACTAACCACCAGATGGTAGTACAATGATGTCTTTATTATAGTGTGTGTGATATATCCTTAAGCTTTTAAGTATTCGTTTCTTTTGATGTACAAAGCAGAAAATGAGAGAAAAAAAATCTTTTTATTTAAATGCAATGGGAGGAATAGTTCAGAAAAAAATCTTGCTGACTTAGATAACTTTACATGTGCTTTCTAACAGATTCTTGACATCAGTTTATTTCATTTTATAGTACTTGAAGCAGATAAATCATGAATAATCTTGAGAACTTGAAGAGAGTAGATTTAGACTGGATATTAGGAAGAAATTCTCTACAATAAGGGTGGTGAGACATGGGAATGGATTGCCCAGAGAAGTGTGGATGCCTCCTCCCTAGAATTATTCAAGGCCAGGTTGGATGAGACCTTCAGCAACCTGGTCTAGTGGAATGTGTCCCTACCAGTGGCAGCAGGGTTGGAACTAGATGATCTTAAGATCCTTTCCAGCCCACACCATTCTGTTCTATGAATTTAGTTGCTTCATAGGCATATTGAGCTGACCTGAAGGAACTTGAAATTGGTTCACATTTATGCTACATTTTTGAGAACACCTAAGAAGAGAATTGTAACTTTGCTGCAGTCTGACTAATCTAATGATGTGATGTTGCATAAAAATCTTTAACTATTTTTTGGTGTTTTTAAATCTGATTGATTTTTATCTTAACAGAACCTTGCAGGGCAGTATGGCCAAGCTTCTCTTCGACCTCACAGTAGACAACGTTAGACCCAAACCTGAAAAAGGTCTCTCGAAGTCTCTTCTGGAAGACCATGAAAAGCAGATGCAACCTGATCCATTTCCTGGAAGTACTTCAGTAATGACTTACTTAAAGAAATTAGAAATGGATCATATTTTGACAGATGCAGAACTTCAGTGTGCAAATAAAAGTGGAGAATTAGAAATGCGAAATCTAGCCTATGAAAACTTTTTGACTGAAGGAAGTAAAATAAGCAATACATTCTCTAAGGAAGGAATATCAGCTCCCAGAATACTGATACCCTCAGTGAAGCAAGATGCAGAAACAGTTAGTGATTCTGGGACTCTACTAGATGACCGAAACAAATTGGATGAGACTGTTTATATTCCATTGTCTAGCAGTGCCTCTAAAAGCCAGCAGCCCATCTCAGAAAGAACTGGTTTGCTACCTCAAAGTAGACAGGCTTGTAAGATGTTGGACTACCACTGTGAGCTTTCAAACTCTGTGCAGCAGAATGGATGTGATATCTTAAAGGATCCGACTAATCTGAGTAAAGTAAGTGCTGGGTACAGTATGAAAAAGACTATGGAAATCACACTTGAAGTTCCAGTGGATAAAGTGGACCTGGAAGGAGACAAAGTCCACATGAGGCCAGAAGGAACTCCAAGTGGAGCTGCAGAAGACTTCACTGATAAATCAGACCAACCTCAGCCTGGTACATACCCTCGCATATCACTGCTACCTCAGAAAAAAGGCAGTGAAATAGCTAGGTTTAGTTCCCTTTCATTTGATGATGTGTCAGGGAAGTCTGAGTGGAGTGCATCTTCTTTCTCAACATTTACTTCTCGAGATGAAGAGGACTTTAAGAACAGCTTAGCAGCCTTGGATGCCAACATAGCTAGATTACAAAGAACTCTGCAAAACAGCATTATGAAGTAGTGACTATGAGGAACCAAAATGGGGTGCACTCGTTTGGATTAGCTAGGAGGCTTTTTTAAGTACATTAGTAGGTATGGTATAAACAGGAGTATTTTTATTTTTTGGTATTAAATGACTTGTTGCTAACTGTTTAAATTATGAATGAGTTTTCTTCCTCTTTGAGCTGTGGTGCTGCTGGATTCGATATGTACAATTTTAAATAACTGATATAAATGCTTTCTTTTAAATTAGGACTTAGGATTTTGCTCTTACTTGCAGATTCATTCTTAAAACAACACTTGGTAACTGTTTTAAGACACCAGTGTGCTGTTGGCAGTACAGTTTTTCTGTTAAATGCTAAAGTACATAGGCATGCTTTTTCTCTGTGCTTTTTCATCATTGAGAGAGATGCATTTGAAGCCAGTTACAGATGTGATAAAAAGAACATTTTATTTGATTATTATTTGAGTGTTATCAAATTGGATGCAGTTGTTTTGCTTAGTTATGACCCTGTGTTTCAAGAAACCATCTCCTTGTTCCTGCCTACCATAAAGGTGTGCAGACAGTAGTGTCAACGTGAGAGAAACAAATTAATAGGATTTCTTGTTCAGCTGCATTGCTACTTCGTCCAAATTGGCTTTAATGAAGAACTGGGAATTTAACTCATGCAGATGGAGCTGCATTGGACATTTTAAAAGAGTTCTGCCTTGACTAGGTCCATCTCTTCAAGTTGTTTTCAGGGATTTTTTTTTTTTAAAGGCAATTTAGATGCAGAAGGCTAAATGAAACTTCCTTGTTTACTCATTCATTTTTAATTCCTAAAGAGTAATTGCAAGATACCTGATAAGGAGGGGTTTGAATCTGGGTTAGGAGTGAGTTGTAACGAGGCCAATATAAAAATTATTCAATCATTCAATTAAATATATAAAGTAAATTTCCCCAAACTTATTTACAGTTAACACTCAAAACTCCTATTGTGTGGTTGGTAAAACTAATTTTTGCAGAATGTATCTATACAGTCACATTAGTTTAAATAATTTAGGAAAGGTTTTTAGAACATGTTTAGAACTGGAGAGTTTTGCAGCTTAAAGGTTAAACATAAACTTTCACAAAATATGAGTAAAGAGAGTTAGTTTACTCACTGGTTAAGAGTCTCAATATTTGCAATCCAAAAGCATAAACGGGGAAGATCGATTCGCAGCCACATGGTGGCCTTCCACGTGGTGATGGTGCCACAGGGCTTTGCTGCTTGTTTAGCTCAGATGGAGCACGTTGTCAGAGAAGGCCTACAAACACAAAGCAAGCCCTCCATGGCTCTCAGGAAATCAGCAGAGTGGTCAGGTACCTGGGCAAAGCAGGATCCAGGTTGGGGGGAGGTGTATGGCAATGAGTCGGCCCTCGGGTTGGAGCAGCCGACAGGTCCCCGCGTTGCAGCTCTTTGCTAGGCCATTGCTATATTGTTGCCTAGACTCCGCCAGGGTCAAACAGACTCTGGTTTGGCTGAGCTCAGGCCGGCAGCTGTATCTCCACGTGGGGCAAGCTGTTTCAGTCCTTCGGCTCAGTGTGGGAGACAGGCAGGGTCCGGGCTGCCGGTCCTAGGCGAGGCAAGTCCCCAGCTACACGCTATGCAAAGTGTTGTGGTACACACGAGGCACGCAAGGCAAACAGGTAGCGAACAAAACAAAACAGCAAACACACAAGTTTGCTAGGTTTTGAGCATTTTGACAAACGTCTTTGTTCAATAGCAACCGATAAAAACATCCCTAGAACCAATTCTGAGTTGCATCTCCAAAAGGAGAGATGCACATACCTAGCATCAGTGACCTGTGTTTGCCGAAAACAAAGGAAGCTGCAAAACAAGGCCAAATATGGGGGCTGTGATAGACTGAGAGGCGCTGAGGCTTTTGTCTACTCTCCCAGACTTCTTCCATACGGGAAGAAGAATGGGGGGGCAAGGGGGCCAAGGTAGGTATTCAGGCAGGAGTTTACGTCATGTCATGGATATGTATTCTAGGTATAATTTGGACCTTCCACCACAGGGCAAGAGGCTCCACAGGTAGAGACCAGAGAAGAGCCAGCTGCAGAGCAGCTCTGCAGGAACATTTAAAGTAACATTTGCGAAGTCAGGATCATGCAGTGCGTAAAAAAAACCACAAAACTCTGGTGGAGAGTCCCAAGGGTCACAAAATGGGCTTGGGCATGTCCTGTCTTGTCCAGACATGTTTACCTGCCTGTCTGCATTGCAGCCAGAGGTGGGAAAACAGGACAAAAGAAACCCAGGCAACCTAGTTTGGTTTAGTCCAGTCGCATAAGAGGGGTTTCATAAGACCCACACTCCTGTCATGTGCAAGGCGAATGTGCCCCCCATTTTTGGAGGAGAGCAGCCTGTGGGTTCTTCCTTTTTTGGGTATATTTGGGTGATTGCCAAAGGTGATTGGGTGATAGTGTGGCCAATGAGACCACTGGCCTTGGCCACTGTCCTATAAAAGGGGATAAACAGGTGAATAAGGTGCTTGCATGCTTGTTCGTTCCTCACTCACCCACCTCCTCAGCCAGCAGCCGATTCCACATCGCAGCCCACGTGGAATTCACCACAGGACTTCTACTGAATATTTTCCTGCATACATTTTGGGCCACAGACATTAAGACTGAGGACTACTGAGTATTCTGAATTCTTTATTCAAGTTGCTAAAGGGATTTGGTTAACCTCACAAGCGTTGAATTAAGCTGCAAGAGTCTCTATCAAAGACGTTTCTAAAACCTTTCAAAACTCCATTGTATAGAGACATTCTGTAAAATAGTTCTGCTAACTGCATCCAAAAATTTGTGTGGATAGTTGTAAATAAGTTTGGGGGGAATTATCTTTGTATATATTAATAAATAATTTAATAACTTTTGAATCGGCCTCATTGCATTTCACCTCAAACTCAGATTTCAACTAGCCCCTTCATAACAGGGCAAGAGGTTCCACAAGTAGAGACCAGAGAAAAGCCAGCCGCAGAGCAGCTCTGCAGGAACATTGAGAGTAACATTTGCTAAGTCAGGATCACAGTATCACAGTATCACCAAGGTTGGAAAAGACCTCACAGATCAAGTCCAACCCTTTACCACAGAGCTCAGGGCTAGACCATGGCACCAAGTGCCACATCCAACCTTGCCTTGAACTGCCCCAGGGGCGGCGACTCCACCACCTCCCCGGGCAGCCCATTCCAGTGTCCAATGACTCTCTCAGTGAAGAACTTTCTCCTCACCTCGAGCCTAAATTTCCCCTGGTGCAGCCTGAGGCTGTGTCCTCTTGTTCTGGTGCTGGCCACCTGAGAGAAGAGAGCAACCTCCTCCTGGCCACAACCACCCCTCAGGTAGTTGTAGACAGCAATAAGGTCACCCCTGAGCCTCCTCTTCTCCAGGCTAAACAATCCCAGCTCCCTCAGCCTCTCCTCGTAGGGCTGTGCTCAAGGCCTCTCACCAGCCTCGTCGCCCTTCTCTGGACACGCTCAAGCATCTCAGTGTCCTTCCTAAACTGGGGGGCCCAGAACTGAACACAATACTCAAGGTGTGGTCTAACCAGTGCAGAGTACAGGGGCAGAATGACCTCCCTGCTCCTGCTGACCACACCATTCCTGATGCAGGCCAGGATGCCACTGGCTCTCTTGGCCAACTGGGCACACTGCTGGCTCATGCAGTGCTTAAAAAAAACCCCACAAAACCAAAAGCAAACCCCAGGAAAACACAGCCATCATCTGGGATTTGCAGTTTATGGTAGATCCTTTAAAATACATGAAGTAATCCTTCTCTACTCATCACTGGTAAAACTTGATTTTCCGTTTTGAGCATTGTACTTGATTAAGGGAAGAGTTCAGATGACCGCCTGATTAAAAACTGAAGCTCTTTTCTACAGTTCTGGTTTAGGTCATAGTTTTAACAAATGTTTGCTTTTATCTAATAAAAAAGCAGAATATGGTACCAGTGGATAAACACACAACAGACTGATGCTGAGAAATAAAGTAGTAACAGGCTTCAGCTTATAAAAAGCAGACAAGGCGTTAGTGAAAGCTGGCAAACCAGTACAAGTAAGAAAGCACTGGAATACGTGGTGTGAGGAAGTCATGGAAATTACACACTTGTTGAGGTGTCAAACATCTATTGGATATACATGCAGAGTCTAGACTGAGTCACCCAAATTGGCTTTCAGGAATGGGAGCAGAAGGGGCAATGACTCCAGTCTGTTGTTTCTCCTTGGTAGGGCTATCTAGATTTTGGTGTCAAGAATATGGGTCGTGCAGCTGGTAAAGTTGCATGCACAGTGGTGTTACTGCTTCCATCCTGTGTATCCTACACCCTTGGCAGCACCTGAATGCTCTTTTGCATGACTCATGGTTTTTCAGGGAAAAGTATCTTTGGAAAGAACAGCAGTATCAGGACTTCAGTTGAAAACTGCTAAGATGATTTTTTCTGCAGTGTTGCTTTGTTTGGTTTTTTTTTCCCTAGAAAACATTACTGTGCTTCTTGGTACTGGCCTTGTCTCTTATGTTTCCATGTAGGACAAAAGTCTCAAGCTTTACCATTTTGAATAATTTTTTGTTTTCCATGGTTAATTGCTTGAGGGAACACATTCAAAAGCACTTTTCATGCATTGTGCTGCAGAGCACTTCTGTGATCATTTTAGTTACTGGTAACTGAGCAATGAAAAGGTATGAAGACAACATGTACTGCAGAAGATGCCAACTGGCACTCATGCTTCAAAAAAAAAGGAAAGTTAGACTAAATAGTGACTTCAGTGATGTAGAATGCTTTTAAGGCTTGGCCTGGATTTCTTATTACTCTATGTGCTACTCATGCTCAGATTTAAAATAAGGTTGATAGTATGAATGTGGACAGGTTTTTAATTAATAATTTACAAGTCATTTCAATGCAGAAGCAAAGCAAGATTCAGAAGACTGTAGTGTGGATTAAAGACAAGCTACAATAAAATCTACTCTAAAACTCAGGAGAAGAGCAAGTATCACAGTATCACACAGTATCACAATATCACCAAGGTTGGAAGAGACCTCGCAGATCATCAAGTCCAACCCTTTACCACAGAGCTCAAGGCTAGACCATGGCACCAAGTGCCACGTCCAACCTTGCCTTGAACTGCCCCAGGGGCGGCGACTCCACCACCTCCCCGGGCAGCCCATTCCAGTGTCCAATGACTCTCTCAGTGAAGAACTTTCTCCTCACCTCCAGCCTAAATTTCCCCTGAGAGCATTTATGTTTGCTTCTGTCTCAATGAGGGAAAATGTTGCACCATCTGACTTGAGTCCTATTCATCATTACAATGTTAGTTCTATCAAAGCATGAGTAACTACTGGAAAATGGTTTTGGCGATAACAAGATGTGAGCAGGTTTATAATGTGTGTCTCTCAGAAGGAGGAGAAATGAAGAAATAGGAAGGAGTCTTTGTTACAGTTCTTTGTTTTGTACTAGGGCATGTCAATCAGAGCTATTAAATTCAAGGAGGAATAGTGTCTCAGAAAAGCATGGACTTCAGAGCTGAAGGATCAGACAAAGGACAGGTAGCTGTGGTGCCTCTGCTTCTGTAGCCAGGAGATGGCGTTTGAATGAGCAAGGCTAACAATAACATAAACAGCCATAAGACAGAAGAACAGCTCAAAAGGGAGCTCTCTCCTCTGTATCCGAAGGCCTGTTCCACACCTGCTCTTTTATGGTAGTCATGAACAGCTTAAGATTTTTCTTTTGCTGTACTGTAAGTAGTTATAAGTTGTTTTACAGTGCATTGGCAGTATTTCCAAAGATTTACAGTTGAACCTTATGATGCCAAGTTGAGAAAAGTACAACTGGTTGGGCTGAGGAGCTTTTCTCAGAGGTAGCAAGCTGGTCATAGAGCTGAAGAAGTGTTCACCAGAACTTTCCAGCTTAGCCAGCAAAGCTGGTTTTGGGTTCTGCTTCTCACTGTACCAGCCTTCAAATATAAGGGACATATGAAATTTATATACTCAACATGAAATTATTACTCCATGTTCAGTAATAGCTGCTGTGAAACACCTCTCCTATTCCAAGGATTAACTCTTTGAGAACTGTCCAGCAGTTGCAACTTCAGTGATGATGGCCAGAGAGAAGACAGAGGAGATTGATTTTTCCTGTGAAGCTGGTATCTGCACTTTCCAGTGATGTGAAAAGGAGAGGAACTCTTTAAACACATTTCATCAAGCTCTTAACAGTCATTTTCCTTTCCTCTTGCTTATGGAAAATAAAATAATTCAGGGTATCTGTATTCAACCCATATACAATTCCACGCTCTAACTTCTTGAGCAAAGAGTGTCTATAATCCTGTTGTCTTCTCTGAAGAGCTGGGGAATGCTGATGGCTCCCTGCAGGCACGAAGGATTGCTGCCTTACTACTGTGTCGAAGTCAATCAACTTCATGCAGAATGAAGATGCTTTATTCACTGAAGTGAGCCCAGTGCTGCACCTCTCTGTGTGTGTAAATAAGCTACCTGGGGCACCACTTGTCAAGTGGCAACATGATTCAGCTCTGTGTGGAATGAAGATTGTGCAGCTCATGAGGCATCTTGCAAAATGACAGCAATTGCTACTGGTAACCTCAAGTACCTTTTAAAGTCATTGGCTTACACAGGTGCCCTTAACAAGGGTGCTTGGTTTGGTTTTTTTCACCTAGAATAGAAACATTTCCCTGGTTAGAATCCAATTGGTTAGGCCAGAGAAACAATAAAAAACAAGCATGTGTCACTTCCAGGGTCTCCCCATTTAAGAGGAATATTAAAAGTCTGAATAGGCCATCCAGGACACATCTGCACACCTACCACTGCACCAGAACCAGAGGAGCTGAGAATGCGAAGTCATCTTTTAGGTATTAAGGACACTAGATGTGGAAAACAATTTGATCTAAACACAGAGTGAGCTCTAAACCACCTTAGCTAGGTTGGACTACCTGCATTAGTGATCTATTTCCCATTAAGCTCAAGCAGCCCACCTTTAGTGGTTCGTTATCAAGATTAATACACATACTGCTAGAGGTTAGTGTCTGTCTTCCCCAAAATACAGGGAATTCCTGCAGTAATTTAATTGCATAACAAAATCCTAGAGTTAATTTTCCTACAGGCAGTCAGGGATATTCAGTAGTTATGAGTTGAGGCTTTTGCCTCTAGAGCCTCAGGCACAGTAGAATCAGACAAATAACAAATGAGGTCTTACTGCTGAGCTTACTTTAGCTTATTTGCTTCCAAGGTGATATGAAGAGTGACAGTAATTTCCATGACTTCTTTTATGATTTGAGCTGTAACTGGACAGGAGCCTGAACAGAACAACCTGTCCTTTTCCCCAGTGTTCAACTACTGTTATGTTTGATCAGGTCTTTCTTCAGCATTAGAGAAGTTTATGCTTCTTCAGTATGTGCACACATAGTACATGAACTGAGAAATCTTTTTCATGAAGAAGAAAACAGTTTTCCTAGGTTTTTAGTCTCCAGATTTTCTCCCAGCCTGTGAAAATGGACTGTTCCTGCAATCTTGAAGGCTTTTAAATGTACTCATCTTACTTCTTTTCATCTGTCATTGCAGTGTTGGCAAGGGAAAGGTACCTCTCTGTAAGCAGTCTGCATCTTCCCTTACAGCCCTGTTAACATGTAACGGGAGTCTTCAAAGGCTTCCCTGTAAACTATGGTGCAAGTGTGAGGAGAACATTCATCAGATATGAGTTAGTCAATCCCCATGGTCATGCACTGCCTTTGCTTCCAACACTTGACAGAAGCGTCATGGTCTGGATTTCTGGAAGAAAATCATATGTATACAAGATATATCAACTACAAACATCAGATCCACACAGATGGTGTGGTCATACCTAAATGCATCTTCAGTGAATGCTTTCCCATGCTGTTTGAAGATGAAACACCAAGCTGAACTGAAAACCAACTGTTTTTGCAGACATACTCTATTTATTAGGACAGAGTGGAGATACTATTACTCCATAGGGTCTCCAGTCATACTCTTAACTGTCCTGGTCACACTCAAGACTTCAGCCACAGTGCATAACCATGCAACAACTCCCAGACATGAAGTAACATCATAAAATCATTAAGATTGGAAAACCTCTAAGATCTTCAAGCCCAACCTTCTTCCCAACACCTCCATGACCACTCAACCATGTTCCAAAGTCCCACATTGTCTCGGTTCTAATTTAAATTCCAAGAGACTCAAATATATTTGATAGAACCAATACAAATTTTTATGGAGTGCCCTTCTCTCTTCTCCCTTCTTTCCCAAAGGAAGGAATTAGATGGAGAGAGAGAGGAAAAGGTAAGCACACAGAAGTAAATAATCTCACTCTGATTTGGAAGTTAAAAGGAAAATTTAACAATAAATTAAATATGTATCTGAGGTGGGGAAGTTACAAAGGTATAGGGAAGGGAAAACAAATATAAAATGTGTAAACACAACCAGATTTTTGATGGTAATGGGTTTGTCTGCCTCGTGGGTGATGGCCACGGGGTAAAACAAAGAGAAGCAGGAACAGGATGGTGATGCTGGTAAGCAGGGAGGCAGGGAGCACAGAGAGAGAGAGAGAGTAGGAAGTCCCCCTGCTTTTATAGACCTTTAGACAGGGAAGAGGGAGTGGGCTAACCATGAATCACCTGATGGTGTTCAGACCCACCCCTGGAGAGGGGTCAAGACCACCTAGGGTCAGGTTCAAGGTCACTCCCCCTGGAGGGTTAACCCTGTACACACATCTGCTCGTTCTTTGAACACATCCAGAGATGATGACTCCATCATCTTCCTAGGCAGCCTGTTCCAATGCCTCATCAATCTCAATAAAGAATTTTTTCTTAATATCCAATCTAAACCTCCCCTGGCACAGCTTGAGGCCATTATCTCCTGTCGTGTCACTAGTTACTTGGAAGAAAAGGCTAACACTGGCATCACTGCAACCTCCTTTCAGGTAACTGCAGAGAGAAGAAAGGTCTCTTCTCATCATTCTCCAAGCTAAACAGTGCCAGCTTCATCAGTCTCCCCTCATGAGACCTGCTCTCCCAACTCCTCACCAACTTTCTTGCCCTTCTCTGTACCCATTTCAGCACCAGTGTGTCATTCATAGACTGCAGTGCCCAAATCTGAGCACAGTACTTGAGGTGCATTCTCACCAGTGCTGAGGACAGAGGCAAAATCACTTCCTTGCAAGTTCACCAGCAATGACATATGCTGCAAATTTCCTTTTTGCAGCACGTGAACATCCATTACGGAAGTTTTTACACTGTGCTCCAAAGACAGCATGAAAATTGTGCTTCACTGAGTGGAAAAAGAGCATCTTAAACTGGTTAAATTCTAGTGGTCATCTGTGCTACATTTACTGTTATGTGGTTTATAGGCCCTTAAAGCCTTTGCATGTTTAAAAAATACTTAAAACTATTATTTTGTCTAAGATTCTTGATTTGTTCAAACCCATGATGTATTCTGACTACTTCTCTGCTACAATCATACAGCCAAAACATATATTTTCTTACTGCCTCCTCCCAGATTCTGTTCTGTATTTAGAAGTCTGCAGTGATGGTTTTAGACTTGCAATTATGATATTAAGCTAAGTTTAAAATATTTTTCTTGGCATAATCTAGAACATAAATAGCTTTAATATCAGTTTCAGGTTCTCAATTTTCCCCTAGGGAATGGTAGTCCTCCTTCATAATTAGTCTCAGAACTAAGATCATCCCAACATCGCCCTTGCCCCATCATCCCCTGTCCAAGACACACAAGTAAAGCAAGGACAAGAACTCCACTCTGCCCACCAAGACAATACAGAATCACTGCTCTGCAGATGTTTCCACACATTCCCTCAACCTTCAGCCCCCTTCCCTCCCAGTCTGCAGAGATGCTACAATTCACCAGGACACTGAGCTCTCTCAAACACTAGCATTGTCTCCAACGAAAGTTTGCAATTCGAGGAATTTTTCACCATGATTTCTTTTATGTCTCACAATAGCCCCTGGCCAGGCCTTGAAATTTAAGAGCTGCTGATTTTCACTTTCCTTCTGTAAAAAGCACAAAGGAAAGTTGACATTCACAGCAGCTTTTAAACCATGACCTTCTGTGTGAGAGACTAGTGGAGCCTTCTTGTAAGTGATGAAACTGAAGTGATTCTTGCAACAGCCACTGACTAAGGAATGACAAGCTCATCAGATTTTGAAGGGACTTCTTTCAAAAGCACTTATTTTTTAAAAGCCTATTAATCATCAGTCCCATTTGCTCAGTGTAATGTATACTGAGCAAAAGTAGGCACTCACCTGTTTAAGCTTCCTAGTTCTTCCCAGAAACATTCCTGCACAGAGTCCTGCAGCTACTACTACGTTGTTTAGAAGCCTCTGAGATGCTCTACCTCAAGGGGTCACATATACCTGCCTTCACTCTGTAAGTGTAAGCACCAAAGCTGACTTTGATGTCAACTGAGACAACAGCTGGCAGTGTGTGTATGGGCTGAAGAGTCACAGCCCAGCCCCATTCATTCACTGTTTGGTGAACCAAGCTAAACACTCTTGTGTATAATTGTCTTTGCTCCACTTTTGTCTCTGCCATCCCACAGCCTGAACCTAATCCTTGAACAAGGGGTTGTGGTGGAGGGGCAGCAGCCCCAAAACTGAGGCTTTTCTATGCCTCTGCATGCCCAGACATGTTCTTCTGCCAGGACCCATGAGGCAGCAGACAAGTTGCATAACACACACACACACAGCCCGTGTACCCTTGAGGTCCGGGCAGGTAATCCCCATTGGGAGGGTCCAGGCATGTCTCTACTGCCTATTGGGGCAAGGTTTGGCTTACGGCCAGCCTGATTGGTCATTTTAGATGTCCAACGAGCCACGAATCTCGGCCCAGAGCCTATAAAGAGGGGTGCATAGCAGCACCACGTGTTCAGTCTGTTCAGACGGTCCAGACTGTTTACCAGTTCAGAAGCTTAGAGCATTTTAGACTCAGCTCTGATCCACAGCAGCATCCTGCTGCACTGACCTGCTTGCATTGGCCTAGACAAAGGATCAGACCTCACTCACCTGCAAGCATTACCAAGGCCCAGACCTCATGCATTGGTCTCAAGGCGCAGTCACGCTACCTGTGAGCCCTTTGAGAGGCAGAGCACATTCATGCCTGCACCATACATATATGGGGAGCCAAGACCCCTGCCTAAAGCCTAGAGCTATCTTGATTCACCTACCGAGTTAAATCTCCCTGCAGCACAGCATAGACCCTGCTTGCCCAGCATAAATACTACTTGCCAGCTTTTCTGTAACTCTGGAAAGACCCAGAGCCAGCAGACCCCTTTCCAGATGGTCTGCAAACCTGCAAACGCAGCCTGCTAGCTACCAGACCGTGTCAGAGGTTACACGGGCAAATCCTTCTCCTGCACCTGGAATCCTGCCAGCTGACCATCCCTGGACACACGGCTTCCAGAAGCAGCAGCTCTGAGGCACAGATCACCCCAGGAGGAAAGGCTAGAGAAACTCTATTTACCCCAGAGATTGGGAAGACTGGGAAAACCTTTATCATCCCTGCAAGCTGGGACAGACTCCAGCTTCAAGACCCCAAACACTGGGCACACGCTGAGACAGATTCCCGGGAGGGTGTTCAATGATTAATACTTAAGAGCAGCACACCTAAGTAAGCTTTGATACCTTTGTAATATAAGTTATCTCTATCTAAAGAGCACACACAGTTACAGCCCTTGCTGGGCAAACACTAGAGTGGTTAAGAGGCATTAAGCCTAGGAAAATATTTCTCTCTGTCAATAATTGTTAATAATTTGATATTCCCATTTAATAATCAATCCTTGTAAATATATCCCAAAGCTATTTTCATAACTTTGCATAAGGAACTTGATTTCATAGTGGTTGGGGGTGGTACAAGTTTGTAAATATTAATTTAAATAAATAATTTTATAAAAAATCAAACTCACCTCAAATTAATTCCTCACCTCCCCCTAACAGAGGAGGAACAGAGAAATCCCCTCCACGACAGGGGTTAATATCTTTGCCTGGGAAAGAACCAGCTCCAGATCAAGGCTCAGAGTGCACTCTCTACAATCAACCCTCTCTCCTGGCAGCTGGCTGTGGCAGCAAGAGCAGGAATCATCACCACAAACCCACCAAAGAGCCTCAGACACCATTCATCCAGATTCTCTCAGGCTATGTACGGAAGAGCTGCTATTGTTAGTGCCACTCAGGAAATATTCTAGGGAGTGTGTAATTGTTTACACTCAGATTCTTTATCAACACATAATTAAGTGCAGCTACAACACATGTTCACCATTAATATTTTAAATTACTGAGATTTTAAAAAATCTGTTCTTAGAAACTTCCACCAAAGGTTCCAAAACTGATAGGACATAGTGCTGCACTTGCAGACCCTTCCTGCTCAAAGGTCTTCAAGTATGGTCTTGCATGGCTTCTACATTTCATGCCCATGACAGTACAAAAGAGAACATTTCTAAAAGTTATCTGATGCTGATTTAATTTTCTTCCTCTGTAAACAGCTCTGGGCATTTCTAAAAGCCAGCTCTTCCCAGCTACAACACAAGCTGTTGTCATCCTGCCATGATGTAGAAAGTGGTTACTTTGGATTTGGCCACATCTTCCAAATACACTGTTTCATCAGTCATTTCATCCCACAGAAGCCACAACGAGAAGAAACATTTTGCTTCTAAGATCCAGGGACCACTTCTAAAAGTCTAGAAATTTCCCCTCACTTTGCTACTTCAGCTGGATCCCCTCTGCTGAAGTAACAGAGCAGCAGCTGCTTTGCCTTTTAAATAGGAACACACCTAGCCTAAATATGCTGAAAGACTAGTTTTCCTTTTACAGAGACCTGGAAGATCTGCAAATGAAGTCCTTTCTCAGTCTCTGGGTTTTGTTGAAAAAATAGCCAAGCCTCTGAAAATTAGCAAAAAAGCCCTTCTCCTTTTGAAGATTACAGGCTTGCAGGAAGATTCATTACTTGGGTCACAAGGCTTGAAACTGATCATTCTCAGCCTATGCTCTAGACAGTCTGGCTGTGTAGTATGCCTAGTCATTAAAGATTTCATACTTGTGGTTTTGCAGGATTTTAAAGGAGTTATTCTGACAGTTTAAGAGGACATTAACTGGTCTTGTTATTCCCATCCACCTCTTGCAAATAATGATGATTAAATCAAGGCTATGACAAATGCAGTCCCTCTGCGCATTATTGCACGTACAGTTGATTAAACTGGGAAACATAATTCCATTCACTCTGAGAAGACAGTTGGTTTTTTTCTTTTTCTGTACTAGTTGTGCATTTCTTGGTCTAATCTTAGCAGTTTCATGCTTATATATTATAGCCTCTCCCTTTCCTTCCTGCTGTGCTTCTCTTCTTGCAAATATGCTGCACATGGTTCTGCTCCCATCTTCTTTCCAATGCCACCTTTATTGGGATAAGAGTCTTCCTCCATTACCCACTGAAGGAAACAAATTCTTGCCCAAATGTTATCTGAATGTCTGTGGATAGTTCAGAATAAATCATGGCTCAAGCTTTCAGCAGCACTCTTATTTCCAAGCCAAATTATCCAAAGAACACTCATAAAAGTCTGAGTGCTTAATATCTGTGTAAAGATCTGGGCTCTAAGCCTGCAAAGGGAGTCTGCATCTCAGTTTTAGCATCAGGACATGTATTTGTTGGATTATTCAGTGATTACATTATTTAACAGAGAAATTAATAGCTGAAGGAATGCTTTGACTAAGCTCACAATTATTCTGTTCTTACTCCATCTATAATGGATAATAAACTGCAATATTCTCATCCTTCCATTACAATATATTTACTGAATCACACAGAATCACAGAAACATTCTGGCTGAAAAAGACCCCCAGGATCATCAAGTCCAGCCATTATCCCTGCTCTACAAAGTTCATCCTTAAACCATACCCTCAAGTACCATATCCAAACAACTTTTAAACACATCCAGGGTTGGTGACTCAACCACCTCTCTGGGCAGCCCATTCCAATTCCTGACCACTCCTTCTGTGAAAAAATGTTTCCTAATGTCCAGTCTAAAGATACCCAGTCACAGCTTGAGGCTATTCCCCTTTGTTCTGTCTCCAGTTACCTGTGAGTAGAGACCAGCATCAGCCTCTCCACAACGTCCTTTCAGGTAGCTGTAGACAGCAATGAGGTCCTCCCCTCAGCCTCCTCTTCTTCAAAATAAACAGCCCCAGCTCCTTCAGGCACTCCTCATAATATTTATTCTCCAGGCCCTTCACCAGCTTTGTTGCCCTCCTCTGTACTCACTCCAGCACTTCCACATTCTTCTTGTAATGAGTTGCCCAACACTGAACACAGTACTCAAGGTGTGGCCTCACCAGAGCTGACTACAAGGGGACAATCACCTCCTTACCCTTGCTGGACACAGCATTTCTAATACAAGCCAAGATGCCATTGACTTTCTTTGCGACTTGGGCACACCACTTGCTCATATTCAGTTGTTCTACTACAATCCCCCAGGTCCCTTTTTGCCAGGCAGCTCTCCACCCACACTTCCCCAAGCCTGTAATGTTTCTTGGGCTTGTTGTGGCCCAAGTTCGGGACCTGGCATTTGACCTTATTGAAGCTCATTCCATTAACATTGGCCCATTGATCCAATCAATCCAAGTCACTCTGTAGAGCCTCCCTACCTTCCTGAAGATCAACACTGTCACCCAACTTGGTGTCATCTGCAAACTTACTGATGACACACTCTATGTCTTCATCAAGGTCATCAATAAAGATGTTAAACAGAAGTGGTCCCAACACTGAGCCCTGGGAGACACCACTTGTAACTGGCCATCAGATGGGTTTAACTCCATTGACCACCAGCTTTTGGACCCTTTCATCCAGCCAGTGCTTTATGCAGCAGAGCTGTGCTCATCCAAGCCATGAGCAGTTAGTTTGGCCCCAAGAATTCTATGGTGAACAGCGTCAAAGGCTTTTTGGAAGTCTAGGTAGACAATATTCAGAGTCTTTCCCTCATCCAGTAGCTGGATCATCTTGTCATAGAGAGAGATCAGGTTTGTCAGGCAGGACTTCCTTTGATCTAGAGAGTATTAAGGCTGCTATTAGAAGGATATCTAGATTTTAATGGAAAGCAATTTTTTTTTTCCACAGACCAGGAATTACTTCTGAGACAAAAAGATGTTCCAGAATATTTAAGCAGAAAGGTTCAACTCCATAGTTATTATCTGTCCCGGTACTAATTTTAATTTCCAGAGACTCCGATAAATTGGATAGAACCAATAACAATTTTGATGGAGTGCCCTTCCCTCTTCCCCTTTCTTTCCCAAAAGAAAGGGATTAGATGTAGAGAGAAAGAGAGAGGAAAAGGTAAGCACACCCAAATAAATAATCTCACTCTGATTTGGAAGTTAAAAGGAAAATTAACAATCACTTAAAAAGGTATCTGAGGTAGGGAAGTTACAAAGGGTATAGGGAAGGGAAAGTAAATACAAAATGTATAAATACAACCCGATTTTGATGGTGATGGCTTTGTTTGCCTCATGGGTGACAGCCACATGGTAAAACAAAGAGAAACAGGAACAGGATGGTGATGGTGGTAAGCAGGGAGGCAGGGAGCACAGAGAAACAGGAAGTCCCCCCCCTGCTTTTATGGATCTTTAGACAGGAAGGGGGAGTGAGCTAACCATCACCTGGTGGTGTTCAGACCCACTCCTGGGGAGGGGTCAAGACCACCTAGGGTCAGGTTCAAGGTTACTCCCCCTGGAGGGTTAACCCTGTACATTATCTTATTTTGCTGAGGACAGGAAATATTTTATCTACAGATAGAGCACAACCAGCAATAATCACCACGCTGAAATCTGTGCACCCCTTGTATGTGTGCTCTGTTGTTTGATTCAGAATCACTGTGTTATCCTTTTCTCATCTCTTCCCCAGAGGGAGCAGTACCAAAATGACATTTCCTGATCCATTTCTTAAGAGATGGAGCTTTCCTATATACAGAGGAGGTTAACACAAATTAACAAACACCTGAGACTTTGTGATAAATGCAGGTTTGTGTGTCTGGTGCTTCTAGAACCAAAGAAGCAGTTCACTAGTAAGAAATGTATTTAAATCAATCATTACTTACAAGAATGATGGATTGCCTCTGCACAGCCATTATGAATCTGCTCTCAACGAGATCGAACACTGATACTTAGTGAAGCTAATTATGATGCAAAAAAACTTAAGAACATGAAGCATGCCTTTTAAATAAAAAGCTATCTTACCCTTTTCAGTTCTGCACTATCTATAGCCAGTATCTAGTAACAGAAAACCAGTTTTAAAGGGGTACTGTAAAAAATCACCTTTGCAGTGTGGCATCACTCTTACAAGCAAGAGAGTTTTATTTTGGGGGTTTGAAGACAAAAGCTGCTTTCCTGGCCACATACTCTGTCAAGTAAGACATATGCAAATTACTAACTATATAAGGACAAACACAAATTACTACCTCAACCCTGATGACTGAGATAAGCTCCTTGAGTACTGTGTTCAGTTCTGGGCCCCCCAGTTTAGGAGGGACATTGAGATGCTTGAGCGTGTCCAGAGAAGGGCAACGAGGCTGGTGAGAGGCCTTGAGCACAGCCCTACAAGGAGAGGCTGAGGGAGCTGGGATTGTTTAGCCTGGAGAAGAGGAGGCTCAGGGGTGACCTTATTGCTGTCTACAACTACCTGAGGGGTGGTTGTGGCCAGGAGGAGGTTGCTCTCTTCTCTCAGGTGGCCAGCACCAGAACGAGAGGACACAGCCTCAAGCTGTGCCAGAGGAAATTTAGGCTGGAGGTGAGGAGAAAGTTCTTCACTGAGAGAGTCATTGGACACTGGAATGGGCTGCCCGGGGAGGTGGTGGAGTCGCCGTCCCTGGGGCTGTTCAAGAAAGGACTGGACGTGGCACTTGGTGCCATGGTCTAGCCTTGAGCTCTGTGGTAAAGGGTTGGACTTGATGATCTGTGAGGTCTCATCCAACCTTGCTGATACTGTGATACTGTGATAAAGATAAGTATATATTAACAGTCAGAGCAAATGAGGTTTCCTCTTCCATATTTCAAAACTAAGCCATTGAAACATATTACTATATCTCTGAAGTGCCTTTATACATAACTCAAGAATACATACTACTTTTCACTAAAGTTATATTTCACTAAAGTTATATTACAGTGTATATTATTACTAGTGAAGCAAAGGCTTTGACAATTAAACAAAAACCCTAGAAATACAGAATGAGTGATTGAAAGGATGTTAAAATCCTTACCTCTAAAACAAGCCAAGAAAACATAAAAAAGCTTTAACTGCAGCAACCAATTTCTGGAATTTAAACCTTCTTTGACCATCCCTACAAAATAATATATAAAATAAAGCCTAGAGTATCAACTTTGTGGGTTTTTTTGTTGAGATGGGTGTACATCAAAACACTTTCACTCCACCACCTTCTTGGACTGGTAAATGCCAACATCACTACAGGATCCCAGGACTTAGCATTCAGCTACTCTTGGTAATTTTGTATTACTGTAACTAAGGAATTCTGTCAATATTCCCACTTTTTTCCAATTAGTCTAGGCAAGGAATTATTGTGAATCTCCTTGCTGACCTCCAGCTTCTATGTCTCCTGTCTCTACTTAAAGAATTTTCAGTCTGACTATAGTGCTTTGTGCTAGTTTGAGGCTAGCTAGAATGTTTTGATGAGAAGAATCAGCTTACAGGCTGTGGAAAGGGAACAATGGTGATGTCTACTTCACTCATAGGATTACTGAGATGTAAAAGAACAACATAAATACAGATAACAGAGTTGCTCTCTGGGCTTTGTGGGCTGCACTTCTCTCTAACCTAACCTGCCATCTGTGTGACTAACCCATCTGCTTCCTGACCCCCCTATCTGACTCTCCAATCTTCCTTGGGCATAAGGTAACATCTTGAGTAAGGTAGAGGGGTGGGAAGAAGGGGTAAGGGTGTTTGAGAGCCCCTCCTGAGGACTCAGGTTTCTGGGAGGGCTGCTGTGTTTCTGTATTACCTTTTACCTTGTGTATTTCTGTATATAAATGTATATAATGTAAATATCTGCTTGTATATTGAGCTAAGCTGTAAATATAAAGCTTCATTCAATTTCCAGAGCTGCTGAGTCTAGTCTGAGTCATTTTCCAAAGTGTGGGGGGGTGGGTAACACACAAACCATCACATGCTTCTGTGCAGCTAGTGGTAGATACTGAATCATGAGTTTATCCCCTCTGTGTGCTTATACAACCCATAAGAAAAATAGGTAAATTCTTAATACAAGAGCAGATAGCAAATTGTGGGTGTGTTTCTTTTAGTCTTTTGGCTTCAATGATACAAGACAGTCATTTGGAAACCATTTATATTCTGTGGTAACAAGTGGGATTTTGTTAAGTTATAACTAAGTTGCCTTGAAGTTTTTGTTGCTATTCTGTAGTTCTACACTGGCAGGCAAGATAATAGGATAGCCTGACATGCTTTCTTTGCCACACACATAATTTCACAATCCTACTGTCCTTTCTTAATTGCCTTCTTTCTGGACTGCATACATGCATTACCACATTCAAAGCAGATTAGAGAACTTGAACAGAAATGCTAAAATTTGTTATTCAACTTTATTGAAGTCAAATGATAAAGCTGATAAAGATTGTGTGGGAATCATAGAATCATAGAATCAACCAGGTTGGAAGAGACCTCCAAGATCATCCAGTCCAACCTAGCACCCAGCCCTAGCCAGTCAACTAGACCATGGCACTAAATGCCTCATCCAGGCTTTTCTTGAACACCTCCAGGGATGGTGACTCCACCACCTCCCTGGGCAGCCCATTCCAATGCCAATCACTCTCTCTGGCAAGAACTTCCTCCTAACATCCAGCCTATACTTCCCCTGGCACAACTTGAGACTGTGTCCCCTTGTTCTACTGCTGGCTGCCTGTGAAAAGAGGCCATCCCCCACCTGGCTACAATGTCCCCTCAGGTAATTGTAGACAGCAATGAGGTCCCCCCTGAGCCTCCTCTTCTCCAGGCTGAACACCCCCAGCTCCCTGAGCCTCTCCTCATAGGGTTTGTGTTCCATGCCCTTTACCAGCTTTGTTGCCCTTCTCTGGACTTCTCAGTTGCAGATGGAAAGCCTAAAGCCTCAGGTAGAGGTGTGTTCACAGCAGTGAGTCTGCTAGTCCTTAGTCAATTTTCAATATACAATGAAAGCAGGTATACATATAAAGATATGTGGATTGAGATCTGTTAGATTAATTTATGTTTTTAACCTATCATTGCATTTGCCTTAAGGAGATTAACTTATTAAAAGGCACATTTCCATTAATAAACTCACTTGTCTATGTGTCCAGATCTTTAGACACATAACAAATTATATTTAAATGTTCTCAGAGGAAAAAAATATCTAGAGAAACTGCTAAAGCCTTTAGTACATGATTTGTTGCAAATCATTTAGTACTTGAATGCCTCTGCTGATGAATAGGAGTTTGATCTGAGTCTTTACATTGTTCTGCTAATTACTTAAGGCCATTTTTCTGTGAAATCAACATAGCCATTCATAGAATCATAGAATCAACCAGCTTGGAAGAGACCTCCAAGATCATCCAGTCCAACCTAGCACCCAGCCCTAGCCAATCCATTAGACCATGGCACTAAGTGCCTCATCCAGGCTTTTCTTGAACACATCCAGGGATGGTGCCTCCACCACCTCCCTGCACAGCCCATTCCAATGCCAATCACTCTCTCTGGCAACAACTTCCTCCTAACATCCAGCCTATACTTTCCCCAGCACAACTTGAGACTGTGTCCCCTTGTTCTATTGCTGGTTGCGTGGCAGAAGAGACCAACCCCCACCTGGATACAGCTTCCCTTCAGGTAGAAGTCTGCAAATTACATTCTGTTTTAGGAGATCAGGGATATGTATAGATGAAAAGACAGCATAAATCTTGTAGTCCTGGTATCTAGTACAAAACAGTCAAAGAACATGTGTAATTAATGATTATTGTAACCATTTAAGAACAGGGAAACTGAGATACAGAAAGCTGCCCAAATCAAATTACATTGTAGGCCTGCAGTAAAGAAATTTAAATGTTTCTTGAGCTGCATAGCTATGATGAAAACTTCAATGTGATTAAACTGCCTCTGGTTTCCCATATTCAGCTAACATGAGAGACACATTTATGTCACTAATGAACTCGTACTTCAGGATAAAAGCAAGATGTGCTACACATAAACATGTTAAACAGTTCCAGCTGAAAATGAAACTGGCAGCAGAACATCTATGCTGAAGGTTTTTTATTTTTTCTGTTGTGTTTTCTGGTGGTAGTTTGGGGGTTTGGGGGGAGTAGTTTATTTTGGGAGGTGATTTTGGAGTAATTTTTTATTGTTTCTAAACCAAGTCTTTTGGATGTTTCAGGGTGAGGTGAATGCAGTAGTTTAACTTAATTATGAATGTTTTCCAATTTATATGTGCTCAGAGAAAGACAACAAGTAGGAAGCCCCTCCATTTTTCATTAGGGGGTAAAGTTGTGTCTTAGAGTCAAGTATAGCCCAAAATTCCTCTCCCTCTGTGGTTTGAATGGGAGAGGAAAAGGCGCAAAAAAAATGTTTCTTCCCCCTCCCAAAATGCAAGCATCTGGCCAGCCCTTTCTCAGCCAGCCTGACTCACCTGTGAGTAAACTTTTGGCTCAACCTGATTAATAGTGGAGAATGCTATGTTTAGTGGCTTAGCCTTTTCCAACTCCTGACTTCTAAAACCATCAAATTTATCTATGGTACCCTTGTAAGATCTTCCCTATCTAACTGAATCTGCTAATTAAAACTAAATTAATTTCTGTATATGGTTTTGGGGGCAGGTTTCAGGAAAATAAAACAATTCTATTTTTATATATATTCCTGACTTGGCCACATTAATTCCCTGCCTCCACAACAAGTTGTAACTGATTTTTTGCTGTGGGGTATTTTTATGTCTACAAAGGCATTGGGAATTGTCAGATCTGGAGGCTGGGAAGGTGGCCCATAAGGGTGCTAAATCAGTAGTGCTAGTGAGATAAGTAGTCTGAGCAATAATCCAATTTAAGAATAACTAAGATGTACCAGAAATACTTCTAGACCTTAAATAAAGGCCTACATAAAGCTATCAAGGTACCTTTCAGGAGACAGTTTCTGCATAGAAACACTCTGCATTACTGCGTGTGGAAAAAACACCGAATCTCATTTGTTCCAGCAAGCACACTGATAAACAGCCATACAGTACCATAATTTCTCTGAATCTGACACCTTTACTTTGTCTCATTTTGAGACTGGTTTTATTTCTTCATCTTTATGGCAGACTTCTTGCAAAACTCCAGGAGAAACATTGATCCTGAAGAAATGACACCAGAGGTCTGAGGGTTTAAGAAATCTGTGGTTAGTACATACCTGAAAATTTGAGAAAATCCTAACAGCAGTGTTTGTTGGGAGAATATTTTATGGTATTTCTACTTGGTTCTGCTCCACTCCTTTATGTTCACCAAAACATGTTTAGCCCTTTGAGCTGTCACAGCCATCACTCTTCAGATACTTCAAGCTCATTCAAAAGAATTGTTTTTAAAAATAATAATCAGAGCTGACATTTGCAGTGTAATGGCATTTTAGTCTGTTTTGGAGGTCAAAGAGGCAAACCAGCAGCCTTTTTCCAGATTAAGATCTGGAAAGATCTCAGTCCTCCCAGGCAACCAGCAATAGAACAAGGGGACACAGTCTCAAGTTGTGCCAGGGAAGGTATAGGCTGGATGTTAGGAAGAAGTTCTTCACAGAGAGAGTGATTTCCCATTGGAATGGGCTGCCCAGGGAGTTGGTGGAGGCACCGTCCCTGGGGGTCTTCAAGAAAAGACTGGATGAGGCACTTAGTGCCATGGTCTAGTTGATTGGTTAGGGCTGGGTGCTAGGTTGGACTGGATGATCTTGGAGGTCTCTTCCAACCTGGTTGATTCTATGATTCTATGATTCTCTACTTGTTGACTACATAGTGCTTTAGTGCCAAAGACAGTCACACACATGTATGTGTATTTATGCATGTATGCAGCTAGAGACAAATCTAACACCCACAACATGTTTTTAAAAGACACTAATATTTTGTTAATCCTTATGGAGAAATAACAAAGCACTCGTCACAGTTGGGTTTTTTTTATCAGAAGCACTTCCAGAAACAAAAATCCACAAAGTACACACTTTGACCAGAGTCAAATTCTAGCTCCTCTAGCAGGGATATACACTGAGTGTCTTAATGAATGCCAGGTATGGAATACCTACACACAGCTGCCTTCCTTTCCCAGCTAACAGCTTGTGTTGGAGCAGCATCAAAGCTGGCTACAGGCATGGAGAATGTAAGCACCTGCACAGAATAATTACCAAAGCTAATGCCAGAATGTATTAGCTTCAGTATTCTTGTAAAAAAAAAGTATTAGCTTCAGTATTCTTGTGGAAAAAAAGTATGGATTAACTCACACAGCATCCAGCTTATTATAGCTGTCTCACTGCACAGTTTTTGTGAGCAATAATAAAGCAATATGTATCTATGTCCCTTTTTTATTTCTGGTGATGGAGTTCTTCAGCTGTGACACTGGAGTGTACTTCAAAGCTGCTCCTTTGCTTTTCTCCCTCTTCTTCTAATTTCAAACTCAGCACTAGTTTGCAGGTTACAGATCATATCTTGCCAACAACTCATACATCAACTGATCTATTTGCAACTTTTACATGATGTCTACTTTTTAATGTCTTAGTGCTCATTTTTTCTTCATCATCTGGTTAGCCTCAAAAGATGATTTGGAGATTGCTTCTAAAAATGAAAATGGTTTTGACAAACAGTGCTGTCTGCAGTGAGTATCCATCTAATGAGAACTGACACCTGTGATTTTTGATCAGTATTGGTCTATAATGGAATAAATCTGGCAACACAGAAATGAAAAGCTGCTAATTCTGTAAACATTTGCTTGATCTGTCCCCCAAACCACTTAAAACTATTTTATTGTGAATTAACAACTTCTTTGTAAATACAAAAATAAATTTCAGCTCTAAAACTCTGCCTGCCTTGTGTATGCCTGTTTTGTCTAAACTGTAAGCAATGAGAACCAGACGCCATCTGAAATGTTCATTTTGTTTATTAAGGAAATGAAGCTTACATAATCCTGGTATCTGCCTGTGTGCCCTTAATGACTTTTGAACTCACTGTCTGACAGAAGTGGGAGAACAACAAGATAATTAAGCTACTACAGGTTTTGTGAAAATCAGAAGCTGGATTGAAGAGTGAAAAGACTGTAAATGCCCTGGAAGCCTGCTGTAAGAACATGTCTGTAGTCTGAGATTAAAGCATCTATACAGTAAAGATCTCTTATAAATTTTCCCTCTTCAGGAAGAAAAATCTAGAATCTGAAAATGCAGTTGGTCAAGAAATACAAATATGCAGCAACCCAAGCTTTGTTAGTTTGGTGCCCAGGGAATATATCTGCTTATCTGCCTAAAACCAGCAATGCATCCTGTGATACACAAAAGGAACTAGCATTGAAGAGTGACAGGGATCAGATTGTCCTGCTGCTGGGCTGAGGATGTGCCACAAAGGCTGGGGTGAGCAACCTGCAGAGCTGGTATAGCTTGGACCAGACATCAAGCTGCATAAAGGCTTGAGGTGAGGAGAAAGTTCTTCACTGAGAGAGTCATTGGACACTGGAATGGGCTGCCCGGGGAGGTGGAGGAGTCGCCGTCCCTGGAGCTGTTCAAGGCAGGATTGGACGTGGCACTTGGTGCCATGGTCTAGCCTTGAGCTCTGTGGTAAAGGGTTGGACTTGATGATCTGTGAGGTCTCTTCCAACCTTAGTGATGTTGTGATACTGTGATAAATAAGAGTGTTTACTGTAAGTGTAGTTGTTGAATTTGGCTGCTGAAAATTGTGGAACTATAAGGGCATAAAACTGCTTGTGACAAAATGTAGTCCTTGTGATCAAAGGTGACATGAATACCCAGTGTTTCACTGCAGGGCTGCAGAGAAAAGAGATGCCCACTTTGATGTGTAGAGATTCCCCACTGCAAGGAAGACAAGCTATTCTCAAGACATTTTTCTTATCACGGGTGAAAGGAAGAGCATAATTGGTAATATGAAGCTGGTCCTAGATCTGTAATTCAAAGTGACATTGTACTAGAAGAGCAGTGCTGTGAGTCAGTGTGAGTAGATATGGTATATTTTACACAGAGCATGTGGGATGGGACTATAAAAATGAACAGACTAAAATCTGAGGGAGGAAAAAAAAGTTACATTTCTTTTTGGTACTATGTCTGTCTCTGAGCTTTTACTCATTTTTGTCCTCGGTCTCTCTCCATTTTCAGCCCAAAAGTTCAGGGACACTCTGAAGTCATTCTGTATTTAGCTCAAGGGTGAACACGTGGCAAAGACAGCTGCTTTTCATCTGCTTTCCTTCTCCCTGGGGAGCCTTGTTCAGCTTATAGCAGAGAAAGGAGCCCTCCTTATTAAGATGGAGGAGAAGGTCTACCTTCAGGTGTGAAACTTCAGCTGTACATAACCTGATGGTATTTTGCCAGGCTTGCAGGCTCATGAAGTAGCTCGTTAGCCCCCCAAAAAGATGCTTCCTAAATGTTATATTAAAAATGCAGAAGCTGTGTCCCCTGTGACAGCTAGCCATATAATAATAATTCTCACGTAGAAAGCTCTGATTGTTGTGATTTTCTGGGAGATGGAGCTCACCGATCCCTTCTGTCAGCCAGTTACTGACTTGGACGTTGTCTAGACAGGGAATGATTTTATTTAGAGTATAGTTAATTAATTTTCTACCCGTCACGAAAACTAGCTCGCCCCATATCATCTTCAAAGCTCTCTGCCGATGTAACACATCCTATCTAGAGGACCACCTTGGTTTTAACCAAGGCTTTTTATTCCATCGGTCAGGAGAGGGCACTGTTAAACGTCATCTCCTCTGCGTGAGAGACCCCTTGCGAGAATATTACTGAGTTTGTAGTATCTTAATGCCTTGGAGCTATGGCAAACAGTTCTACTTTTTAAAGTCATGATTTAGACCCACCTCCTCTGGTGGTGCAAGATGCTGACAGCAGAAAGAACCAGTAGTTGTGTATTTTCAGCCCTACATCCAGATTCTAGGCATCTGTTAACCCTCCTTAGGGAGAGGGGGGATGGAATAGGGTGTTGTAAGAAGCAAAATTTAAGCCAGCATGTACTACCCTTCTGATTATTTTTCTTATAAATGTATTGGATGGGCAGTAGCCAGTATTAGTTTAAAATACATTTTCCCAACACAAGGCTAGATTATGGAACTCCCTGCCACAGGACATGTTGAGATCAGAGAATCAACATGACTTGAAAGAATTTATATGTGCCCATGGACATCACCAAACCCCAAGCTTTCAAAATTAACATAATTAATACTGTAAGAGTATTAGTAATTATTTTATCATTTAAGACATCTCTTTAAAGAAGCCACATAGGGGCTTGCTGTTTCATGTTGCTTAGTGCTGCAGTGGCAGACTCTCTACCCAGCTCTTACTTTATAGTGCAACTTAAGCAAACACTATATCCTGCATATCCTTCTTTTAAACCTCACACCTAGACCATCACCTCAAAGGTTCTGAGGGTAACAAATAGGGAACTGGCACCCACAAGTTTCTAAGGAGCCAGATTTGTTTCCTGGTTGGTAAAATTTCCTTTCTGGTGACTAAACTCATAATGCAGAGTAAGATCAAGTGAGTTCTAGATATTAAGCAAAAAGAAGCAGGGGCCACAACATTCTCTATTGCTTTTACTTCTTATTATTACTAGTTCTCATTTTAACCAACTGAAATGCTGTTTATACTACTGCCCATGTGCCAAAGTTCTTAAGTAGCTGCTTGTTTGTCCTGTGAGCAAATGGAGGTCTTCACACTTAGCTCTCCAAGTGCTTTCTCCTCCCTCATTCCCAATGGATTGCATATGAATAAATCATACAAGTGTCCACCATAAAAATGCTTTGGAAAAGGTTGTGTTTAGTATGGCAAATGGCCTCACTTTAGGCAATTGGTTATTTGTGCTGCAGGAGACCTGTGAAGCCCTACCAGGCAAGGTTTCCATTTTCACAGGGCTAAAGAGAGGGCTCTGCTTTGGATGGAGCTGGGGAACACCTTGTGTCTTGTTTGTGTTACAGCCTAGAAGTGTAGTTTGACTCTGAATTGCCTTTTTTTATTTGAAGTTAATAAGCTCAGATAAGTGGTCATATTATAATTTTCTTTGGTCTCCCAAAACTTTCCTGTAGTTATTTCCTTGCTTCATGTCTCCAGACTATACTGACACAAATAGGATTAATTTCTGGCTTCTGATGGTTGCTAGCAGAGCTGAGAATTGTGTATAATGCCTTTAGGGCTGCTATGATGGTCTTACTCTTTCAATGAATTACACTGGTTACTGTGCTTGGCCATTCACTGCATGAGAAAAAGTACAGTAAGTAAACAGATCATGGCTTAAAGTAGATGAAACTTCATCTTCTAGCTATAAGAGGAAAACCTGTGAATGTTTGTAAACATCTTTTAAAGAAAATCTTGATCCTGCAGATGGAAGCCAGAGCCCAAAATAGAAAGTAAGTGGGAATTTTGAGGCGGGAGGAGTCTCCAGATGGACTCTCAACTTCTAACCTGCTCTCTAGGTTTGAGAATTTATGTGTCTATGGCAAGTGTTTGCTCACTGGCTACAAGCTTCTAAATGTTGTTGTGGGAGAAGTGGATTTCAAGCAAACATAAAATGTTCATGTTCTTGTGTAACTCTTGGTATGCTGGCAGAGCAGTAATGAAAATGAAAGGCTGTTTCAGCTGATCAGTTGGAATACAGATAGAGAATGTACACATGGTAAATAGATCTGCATTCACTCACTGTCCTACCACAGACTGACTGCAGACAGGACAATTACTCTGTGCCTCAGTTCCCTAATTTAAGACAGTAATATTCCTTTGTCTGACTTCTTTACTTATATGAGATGCTCCTTAGGACACTGATTGCATCTTAAAATGTTTAGGGTTTGGTGGCTTTGTTGTTGTTGTTGTTTTTGTTTTTATGTTTGTTCGTTTAACAGTTCATACAAAGCAGCTCTGATTATCTGAGTGCTACTAGAATTCTGTGGCTCCTAATCAGAAGTGGTAAATTAGTAATTTGTTATCTCAGGATTCCATTTTTGTTTTCTTTATCTAATCTTGGAAAAAATGGTTTTATTCCTTGAGTAACAACATGGCATGGTACTTCAGTAAAACTGTCTCACATGATGCCTTTATTTCTCTTTAATAACATTCCATCAAAGTTGAAGAATGTCTGCAATGGCAGTCCAAATTCCCATACTAAACCACAGACAATTTTTTTTCTTAGACTAACATTTTTTTTTCATATATAAAAACCCCAAATATGATTGTCACTGCAGAGCTATTTCATTGCCATTTAGCACCCTATGCATAGACTTGTTTTCAGAGTAAATCTGAGATGCCAAAATGTCACTAACCTAGGTAAATTTAATGTGGTCTCTTGTGCATGTGTGTAATTCACATTAAAACATACCACCCTGGCACAGAAGCCACTCAGGCTTACTTAAAAATGTTTTACCCGATAATGAGTAGACCTAACAGTCACTGGATGCATTTCCAGCTTGGGATATTTCATTAGACCTTATGACTGAAAATTCTTAGGATCTTCTGAAGATCAACATTCCAACATATTCCTAGTTATGTTTGTTAAATATTCCCTTTTTTGGTCCTAAGTGTGAATGTTTGGGGAGAATGTTTTAAGCTAATATAACCCACTTGACTACACTGGCACATTTTACAAAAGGAGGAAGAAAAAAATGTGGAAGCCACTGAAAACTAAAGTGTTCTTGCTTTGGAGAAAAACAAAGTTCAAGTCAATGCTACAGACTGGTTGGAACTCTTCCACAGATTGAAAAGGGAAAAAGCCTATTGAAGACTCTCTTCACAAAACTTCTTTGCTTCCTTTGAATAGAAGAGGAACCAAGCACACTTAACACTGTGTAAAACACATTTCTTTCAGAGAAGCCAGCTTTATTTTTCAGGCCTCAGCTGGTTAATCTCTTCAAACTCATTTTTACTTAAAGTCTCAGAAATTTGACACACCACAGGGACTTAAAGTTTTTAGTCTAAATGGAATTTGCTGACAATACTCTCAGCTGAAGCACTGATAGAGTAGGATTGTTTTCTCTCATGTTTGAAAAGAAGGAAAGGCCAAGTAAAGAGTTCATTTTCTCTCCCTCTAGATCTGCCTGGCAGATACATCTGTATGGCATCTTCAGATGCATAAGCCATACTTGAATGATATGTAAATATACATGCTCTGGAACTGTGTGAGAAACTGTGAAACATACCCCATCCACAAGCTGCAAGCTTTCATCTGCTCTGCAAGGTCTGGCTGCAAATCCAGAAGGCTACATATATCTACAGTGTAATTTGGGTCAGTTTCCAAAATACAGATAGTAAACTATTTGTGTGGGACTCCTGCTGTGGGTGATTGGCAGTTCCAGATGTGGACTGGGCATGGTCAGGCATGTTTTGCATTTCCAAACAACTTGCATTTCTGCTGTTTGAGTATTGGTCGATAATTGCAACACAATTTCCTTAGGAAACATTTTAGTTACAAATTATACGTTACTCGCCTATGACTGTTGAACTTACCTGATCTGAGTCTGTCAAATAACAACTTTATTGACATGAATTAGGCAGCCTTCTTGATTTATCATGCTTACTTCTTTAGAGTACAGAATCTGTGCTATAAGAGACTTACTAGCATTTGTTTCTGTGACACTGCTCTTACCTTTCATTTCTAAGGGTTAGAGTATTTGTATGGGACTCTTAATCTTTGCAGCAAGAAAAAAAATTAAACAAACAAAGGGCAACAAAGGACAGGGAAGAAGAAAAAGCAAGGATACTGTGCATCTCTGTAATCATGCTGTACCCATGTAGCCATTACCAGTACTGCTTTCTTTAGGCTAGAAATTGAGATTAAAGACTGAAGGTTGTAATAAAAGTAAATTATACTCTGTAGCTTGGTTGGTCTCCGTACAGAATAGAAGTGGGCACTAACTGCATATGTAATGGAATCTCCCTAGTTTTCAGCTCTTACTTGAGCAGAATGGTAGCATACTCTGTTAGAAATGGCTACAAGCACATTTGCTGAATTTTGTGATTAATCTCAAAACCTTCCTGTCAGGTTGAGCTCAGTTATGCTGCAATGAATGGTTGAGGACAAAAAGCCATGTCTTCCCTATATGTGCAGGTACTATCTTCTTTCCATTGCATGAAGAAAAGGATAAATTATGCCAGATGCATGATGCAGAGTAGCAATACTGTCCTTCTGTTGGTTGTTTATGTGGATCCATTCATTTGTAGGGTCAGTCTAGCCTCAGTTGGTACCCATTTCTCAATGTCTTTATACTGAACACAGAGTAACTGCTGCTTTTGTCCAATCACTCAACAATAGTCAATAGTAGTCTGCTGATGGATTTCATTCAGCAAGTCAGCAGTAGTTATTGTTTCCAATGTTTTAATATATGAAAATGCATTTCTATGCCATGCCACTAGCTTTAGGAAAATGATGGTGCAGAATATTTGAAGTCCAACCAAATATTTGGTCTACTAGTCTGGACTGTTTGTTTGAAACACAAATTGTACATCTTAGCTGCCATTAAAACCAGTGAACTTGCTGGCTTTTCTTTGTTTATGTCACTAGGTTATACATCATTTCAGCCTCTAAATATAAGAGGATAAAACAGCTGCTCAGCTTCCAAATCTGTAATTTCCCTGACAGCAAAATGCTTGCAGTCTTGTTGCCTTTTTCCAACAAACCTAAAAGTGTAAAAACTCAGACACCTCTACATGTTACCAGATATGTACAAACTGCCTATATGGTCTTTTGCTGACACATCTAATTGATTTTTTCTTGCTCCTGAGCAGAATCAACTAATGCTGGCCTGAACATTATATGTCAATGTTAGTACTACATTGTGTTTAACCTCTTGGCTTCCTCCCTGTTTAGGTACTCAATCTCTGTTTACAGCACAAAACTCACTGGCTTCTCAATGGTTTCTGTGTTCATGGTCAGCAAAGACCGGGGGGGATGGGGCCTGATAATGTAGTCTGCCTGCAGATTTGGGAAGATATTATAGTGGCTGCCTTTTAGAAGATTATCTTCTAATCTCAAGAAGCTGCATTGCTTTTTAAAATGAGTACTTACATTATGCAAAACCAGGCATTTACATGCCAGAAAGAGAAAAGAAACTGGCTCTGGGAAACAGATGAATGTGTTCCTTCCCAACAAGCTGGCTTCCTAAGCAGCTGATCCTACCAGTTTTCCCGCCTAATAAGCCATCATATCCAGAACAAGCCTTATACTTAAGCAATTTCTGGACCAGAAGTTGAAGTCAGAGGAAAGCACACATAACAGTGCAGCTGTGTTTAGGCACCTTCTGAACTTTATCCTGAAAGGAGTCTGAAAGATTTTACAGAAAAACTGCAAGAGAGAGAATGAATCAGGAAGAAAGCACAAGGCAAAAGAAGAGGTTATCTTTACTCCTTTCATGCAGCTCTGCTTCTTGTACTCGTAATCACCTGATAATCATCTGAACCCTATAGCTCAGCTTCAGCTGAGCCAACTTTTCCAAATACTTCAGCTAGGTAACTTCATCCTTCATTTGTTTCTTTACAGAAGCTATACAAGCTCTCTGAGGGTTTTCCTGGTTCCAGTCTGTGCCTTGTAAGCTACAACCTCTAAATGCAGGTCAAGATGAATTGAAATCTTTTTTATACAGACAGATTTTGTTTCCTAAACATGTCCCTGGAGCAGCTGCATGAAGGATGTTTACCCTCAAGCAATAATGCACAGGATTATTTTAGCTGGTAGCATTCATTAATGTCATATTTGAACATTCATTATCTTGAGCTTGATCGGTTTAGTGTAAGCATCTAAAGAAGTGGCACTATTGACAATCAGTATCTTAGAGGGTTCTGGAATAGAAAGGCCCAACTAGAAGATAAATAGTCGATTTATCAAGGACTCTGGTGACAAAGTCTGACTGCATATGAAATGTTATGTCATACTGGCTTCTCCTGGGATGGGAGATCCTTCACTGTTGGTTGGTTGGTTGTTTTTTTTTCCTTCTTGATCTGACTTGTGCAATCAAAAAAAAAGGGAAAAAGAAGAAGGAAACGTGAGCTGTGTTGAGAAGGAGTAAATCCCTTGAAACCCCTCTCTCATTTTAGATCTCAGTCGCTTTCATCCTAAGTCTTCTACTTCTCCCTCTCAGCTGAAGGCAGATATGGGATCATAGGCAATACTGAGCCTTGCTTTTTGTGAGTGTTTAAGGCCTGAACAATCATTTCAAATTGAAAGCAGAGAGGGTGATGCTACCACAATATTGTCTAGAGCAGTGATTCCCAACTGGCAAGACATAAGAACATTCACAAGTTGTTTCATGAGGTCTAGACTTGAAATCAGAAAAAAAAAAAAAGCATAATTATGATGCAGAGCAGCATCTTCTCAGACTGAACTCTTACTCTCCCTAGAAGGTGTTGCCAGTACAGTTGTAAGGTGAAGAAGGTCAAAGCAAGCTTGTGCCAGGTTCTGTGTGACCATCTAGGAGTTTCATGTTCTTTCTGTATTCTAGTGGCAAATAAACATTTCTCTGCAGAATGCTATGTTCACATAGCAAGCACATTTCTTTTAATAACTCATGTGCCAATGGTTGTTGGATTCTCTGTGTGTGCACTGCCACTGGAAATCAACTATTGACAGAGAATCATGCACTTCAGCATTTGTTTTGAACTAAAGGCAAACACATCAGTACAGTTGAGAATATGCCATCACCACAAAGGAAAAAGCCTATGAGTATCAGCCTGGATGGATGTAATTCATGTATTATGTACACACAGCTGAATGTGAATTCCATGAGTGGTACCTCACCTGGAGTACTGTGTCCAGGTCTGGAGCCCTCAATATAGGAAGGACATGGACTTGATGGAGTAGGTCCAGAGGAGGGTGATGAAAATAATCAGGAGGTTGGAGCACCTCTTCTAAACAGACACGCTGAGGAAGCTGGGGTTGTTCAGCCTACAGAGGAGGAGGCTGTGAGCATACCTAATAGCAGCAGTCTTCCAGTACCTGAAGGGGGCTCACATGAAGGATGGAGAGAGACTGCTTACAAAGGCCTGCAGTGACAGGACAAAGGGCAATGGCTTCTGACTAGAGAAGAGCAGATTTAGATTGGATATTAGGAAGAAGTTCATTACTATGTCAGTGGTGGAACACTGGAACAGGTTGCCTGGGGAGGCAGTTGGGGTCCCATCCCTGGAGATATTCAAGGTGAGGCTCAACAGGGCTCTGGACAACCTGGTCTAGTAGAGGATGTGAGTCAGTCCCTGCTGACTCTAGTGGGAAGTTGGGCTAGATGACTCTTGGAGATCCCTTCCAGCCTAGACCATTCTATGATTCTATAACATGGCACCAGATTACCTGCGAAGCAAATTGACTAATAGCTGTCATTAAGATTTATCTGCGCCATGGAAAAGAAAATCTAAACAAGGAGGTTCAATAGAGACAGTGAGAAATTAAGTTTTCAGAACTTCTGAAAATGAAGGAGCTTTTCTTTAGGACTCCCATTTAAGTGATTCAAGGTTCTAAATAATTTAAATAATACTACTACTTTTTAAAAAGTCTGTATTTATCTCTTTTTTCCCCCAAAGTCCTAGAGTCTTTGAAACAAGAAAAGCATCTTGTGGTCCTAATAGTCAGTCTGAAGGAATTAGGAGTAAGAAAAGTAGCAGCAGCAATTCCTCCTAGTTCACTCACTTCGCACTGAATGCAGAGGAGAAAGACAAAAAGGGAAGGCTATAACTTTTCTGTACTCATTCTAAGTGCTCTTAATCCTTTAGTGTGCCTTGTGCTCAGTAACACAAACTATGTACGAAGAAAAAGCAACATCTTACACTGTGTCCTTGCACAGCCTACTCAGGTTGCAGGACACATCCTTTATCAATAGCTCAAAAATTCACCTCAGAATCAAAATGAAAAACACTGATGTCACATTGCTGTAGCAAAGTAACAGCTTTGCTGTGATTTGCTTTTCTTGGTAATTTTTTTTCTGAGTTGACTGCTATTGAATGGAAACAGAGTGAGGGGAGAGACAGAATTAAAGCCTGGACTGTGGTTTGCTCCATTACCCCTGGAGGTATTTTAGAGCTTTGTGAGGAGGCAAGTTCTCTGCAGCTTGTGCATTCTTCAGCATTTTAGAACCACATTTTAAGATTGTTGTTAATAATTTGATCACAGTACAGAAGAATCGCAGAACGTTAGGGGTTGGAAGAGACCTTGAAAGATCTTCTAGTCCAACCCCTCTGCCAGAGTAAGAACATCTAGAGTAGATCACACAGGAACACATGCAGGCAGGTTTTGAATATCTCCTGAAGAAGAGACTCCACAACCCCCCTGGGCAGCCTGTTTCAGTGTTCCATCACAATCACAGCAAAAAAAAAATTTCCTCATGTTTCCATAGAAATTCTATGCCTCAGTTTCCACCCGTTGCCCCTTGTACTGTCATTGGGCATCATGGAGACAATGCAAGATGACAGAAAGGAAAGGCTTTGTTCACAGGACCTGGGATACACGTGTGTGTATGATCTGGTGACAAATTCACATCATAGAATCATAGAATCAACCAGGTTGGAAGAGACCTCCAAGATCATCCAGTCCAACCTAGCACCCAGCCCTAGCCAGTCAACTAGACCATGGCACTAAGTGCCTCAGCCAGGCTTTTCTTGAACACCTCCAGGGACGGTGCCTCCACCACCTCCCTGGGCAGCCCATTCCAATGGGAAATCACTCTCTCTGCCAACAACTTCCTCCTAACATCCAGCCTATACCTTCCCTGGCACAACTTGAGACTGTGTCCCCTTGTTCTATTGCTGGTTACCTGGGAGAAGAGGCCACCCCCCACCTGGCTACAATGCCCCTTCAGGTAGTTGTAGACAGTAATAAGATCACCCCTGAGCCTCCTCTTCTCCAGGCTAAACAGGCCCAGCTCCCTCAACCTCTCCTCATAGGATTTGTGCTCCAGGCCCCTCACCAGCTTTGTTGCCCTTCTCTGGACATGTTCCAGCACCTCAACATCCTTCTTGAATTGAGGGGCCCAGAACTGGACACAGTACTCAAGGTGTGGTCTGACCAGTGCTGATAAAAGTTTGGTTTGTTTTTTAATCTGTAAATAGAAACTTTTAAAAGTACTGGAGTAAAAAGGCTTCAAGCTTGCAATGTACCTTGATTTTCCTCCCCTCCTCCTTCACGCTATAAAACAGGAGTTCTAAGGTCTTAGTATTGAAGAGGATTCAGTCTGCCTCCATCTTTCAATTGCTCTTCATTCTACACTACTTTAGCACTTAACACAATTAACTGTAAACGGTTTATTAAACTAAATCCCCTGCCCTAGATTTGAATGTCCTTAGACAGATGTGCCAAAGCACCAGACCTGGCTAGGCTGTGGCTGTTTGGAGGGGGGGGAGGCAGAGGGCAGCCCGGAGTCCCCTGCGTGCTGGAGTGCCTTGTTGCTGGGGTTCGGGTAAGTGGATGGCAGAGGGGCAGGTCCATACAGACTCCTACGCTATCCGTACATAGTCACAGGAACACTCCAGCAAAGAACCCCTCAGGCATCCCATCCAAGTCCCAGGTACTTCTCCTATAAGCAGGTCATACGTTCACCCCACAAGACACGCGTACATCCCATGCACGTTTAATGCACATTGCATGCAAGCCTATAAGCACACCCTTCTGTGCTTCCCCATACAGTCCCAACACACCCTCCATATGTGCCTACTCCTCATGCACCAAGCGCCCCCGTCTCTATGGGCAGCCGCATCAGCTGGCTGGTGCGGGGCTGGCTCAGGGTGCCCAGATCCTCCCCACCACCGCTGGCTGTGGCAGCCCCACCGCCGCTGCCTAACAAGGTTCCAAGGCGACCGCCAGCCCGCACTGGAGGGGCGAGGAAGGAGTTAAAGGGAGCTGTGCCGACCGCAGCGAGTATCGCCGCCGGGCACCGCTTCCCCCGCGGGCTCCGCGCTTCCCCGGTTCCAGGAGTGCGCAGGGCAGCGGCTGCGAGGCGAGCAGCAGGTGGGCTGCGGCTGGAGGCGCCGGTCTGGAGCTGGGAGAAGGTCGGCGGGTAGGTGGCTCCAGCAGCGCTTCCCCTAGCCCGCGGGGCTCTCTCTGTCGGCTGCGTCCCGGGGACGCGGAGGGAAGCCCGGGGGCGGGCAAGGGCGGGGGTACCGGGGCATCCTCCGGAGGGGGAGGTGGAGTAGGCGGAGAAGTAGGAGGAGGGAAACCTGCTTCTCCGGAGGGCCGAGGTAGCCGCGCTGCAGCTGGCTCAGCGGCGCGGGCTGCGGGCACATGCCGGGGTTGGAGCATCGGAGCCGCGGGTTTCCAGCGGGTGTCTCAAGCCGGCCCCCGTTCCAGCCCCTGCAGGAGCACTCTCTAGGCTCCTGCAGGGAAAAGAGCTCACCTACGGCTCCCCTCCCAGAGCGCGTTAATCCGAGAGCAAGCAACCCTGGCAGTAAGTGCTTGTCATCTTTCATGTGTGATTTGTTAGAGTTTTATTGTTCTCTGTTGGCAGGTAGCAAAGGATTGTTAAGAACATTTATAGACATGGCTGTAATGATCATCTCTGTCTCTCCTTGGGACTTCTGAGCCTTTCAAATATAAGGGTGCATATGAGGAGGCACGTGTAAAAATATTCCTTCACTGCACATCTACATTTTTCGTATTTCAGACAGAATGTATGTCTTTGTTGTTTGTTTGTGGGTTTTTTCACTTCTGCTGTTCTCAACATAATTTGTACTGAGTTGCACAACACACTTAAAGTCTCAAAGACGGATAAACCCTGGTGACACCACTTAGACATCCTACATAAGGATGGGGGAAGGAGACGAATGATTAAAATCATTAACTTGGGGAGAAGAAGGGGAGGAAGAGGAGAGATTGTTTCTCTGTATGCTGTCTCCATGCTATGGAGCAATATGCTTTTTAGGATTCTTTGCCATTTAATCCTCTTTCCTGTATATGCACATCTGGACTCTGGCCTGGCACTGCTCCCTGTGCTTGGGCTGGAAGGGAGTGGCATAGCAGACTAGCAGGGGTTGGAGACTAGGGATGAAAAGACAGAGACTCTTTCCCTTCTTTTACAGCTGAAAGATACTTCTTTGGCCCAGCCTTATCTTCTGCAGAGTAAATCCGCAGGAATATTTCTGCCTGAGTCAGGAAGCAGAAACAAAAGTGTTTTGAAGCCTAGATTATGCTTTCTGCAAAGGGAATGGCTGAGAGGATAATTGCAGATACCTGGTTCCACACACTGCGCTTCTAAGGGCAGCCGAGCTTTGAACTCTATAGAGGGTGAGCTATATATTACATGTTGTTATATGATGTGCAGATAGCATGTTCCCCTGCTAAGATGATCCAAAATTATGCCACCTCCTAGCAGAGCGATAGGAATGCTGTTTCTGTCAGTGAAGCTGAAAGAGAAAGAGTAATTCCTCTCACATTTTAAATCCCAAGCAGAACTACTATCTCCCTCCCCCTACTTCCTGCACATATGACTTTATTTTTTTCCCTAATGACTTGCATTATTATTTGCCAAATATGGTATGTGGCTTCCTGTGCAACTTTATATTTGCTAAGATATTACTGGAACTAGGCTCTAACAGTGCATTTGAGGAGTCTTCTGTTTTTAAACCCAGAATTATATTTACTAATAACTGTCAGATGGCATGAACAGTTAATTTTCATTTGGCACATCTCCACAGTATTTTCTGTTTCCTCAAAAGATACCGTGCTTCTGTAGGTAGTTGCTATGTGTGCTGTAGTTTATAATCTAGTGCTCCCTACAACCCACTTCCATAGTATACCTATGTTACACTTATCCTTAGCATTTTGCACTCTTAACTTTCCAGGACAAGTGCTTTGACTCCAGCAGTAACTGGAGTGACTTGGTTGTAGTAGGAGAATGTTGGCCACCAGAGGACCAGCCACTAGAAGGACAGGCAGTAGTTCTTATGCTGGTGTGTGATCCATTAGTGGCATTTAACCTTTTTAGAGAGACATGAAGAGAAAGAAAATGCCTCACAGCTAGGATTTTGTATAAATGTGGGAGGCTCACACTAGTTAGTATCGCTGACCCAAATGTTATTGGTCATGTAGGGAAATCTTAAAAGGTCTGCAGCAAAGAAAGTTAGAAATCTGATGCTTTGCTGTTGCAAGCATCTCTCCATAGCTTTAGTTGCCTTGCTGCAAGGTACAAAGGAGGGTGAAGGAAAATAAATTAGTAAAGTTCTGTTGGTTTGCTCAAATAATGCTGAAGGGAAATTTATGAAGTCTGAAATAAGCTGTGATTATGTATTGTCATTGGCTTAAGTTAAATGCAAGAGACACATGATTTTTCACCAGTTCTTGATCTGATTTGTGTTCTCCTTGACTCCTTTTAGATCATTAGGACTTCCTCTGGGCTATGATCCTATTTTTACAGTCAATCAAAATCCATACCAATATCCTCATGCAGGCCAAGTACTAGAAAGACTATAAACCAAGAGCTACAAATTACTTTCAGAGCCTTCCTTAAACAAAATGCAGATGTAAATAGACTTCAGAACTGTTCCAAATTCTGTGCCTTAAATTTGTGGATGCCTAAATCTGGAAAGTGTGCTCAGAAGCCCTGTTTGAGAACCATGTAGGGAGATGGCTGGAGACTAGACTCTGGAGAGCAGAGAGCCATGGTTTGTGGTTATTGGACTCTTCCAGATAGTTTGAGTTCAGGCCTGAGCATGGACTGAAAAAGAATCTTGGACTGCCTCATACTGTCTGCAGAACAACTTCTTCATAAACTCACCAAGTTTATACTAAAACATGCTGCAGTTCTCTGCTGTTGTTATACTTGTTTAGGGCTGTACTCAACAGCTTTTCCAAACTTTCCTCCAGAAATATGAGTGAAGAGGTAATGATTTTTTTTGTCCCCCTCATTTTTTTCACCTCACTGGTTAATACCTTAATTTATCTTCAGTGCTAAATTACTTATTTTTCACCTCCCATTGGAAGCTAGGATGTTTTTTCTCTTGCAGCTCTGGAAATATGTTGCTAGATGAGAGGCTGTAGACTTCTGAAAACTTTTTCTAAGCCTGAAAGGCAGCAGTGGCACCCACTGCTCCAGACAGGATCTTAGCAGCTGCCTTCATGCACTTCACTGACAGAAATGCTTCCGCAGTGTACATTAGGATTACATGTGCTGTTTGGATTTCAGCACTGCATGCAGAGAAGATATGGTTAATCTATAATGCTGAAAAGGATTCATTAGTGAAGCCAGATGGATCCAGGTAGGATGGACTTGACTCCTTAATTTATCACAGCTTTAAACGTAATCTGTGTTGTCTCTGGTTACAGAATGGGTTCTGCAAATATCTGGATCTTTCCTGAGCAATTGTAAAAGAGTCTGTTGATTGTGCTACAGCGACATCTGTCCCTAATAATGTCTCTATTAAGCCTCTCTACAAAGAGAAGAGTATACTAATTGCCAGACTAACATGTCATTTGGCTTTGTGAACAAGCTACTGAAAACTACCTTATGAATGAAACTTAGAAGAATCATGAAAGACTTTCCAAATTAAATACCTACATGTAAGAAATACCAAAATGAAATGAAAATGGATTTGTGCATATGTTGTTGGTGTTCTATTAAAGCTGATATAGAATTCCAGTTTAATTTTCCTTGGAATCTTGACTGATTTCTTAAACTTTTTTTCCCCCTGAAGTTTCAGCAGCTGCTCCCTGCATAAAAGCTAGAAATAACTGGTTCTCCTTTAGTAGGAATGAAAGGAGAATGAGCCCTATAGAAATGAGGAGATTAGAGCACCATGAGGCATACACCCATTTAATGCTGCTGGAAACCAAACACACTCAAATAATCTTAACTCTCACTTCTGGTGAGCAGAAATTCTAGGGAAAAAATTCCCTTAGTGACTTATTAACAAAGGCTTTTCAGGTTTACTGGGATTTATCATGTGAGCCTAATCTACCTTTTGTTCATCCAGTTGGCAAGCTTTAAGATTTAAAAGGGTCTGCAGAAACTCCTCCTCCAAACTCCTTATTTAATTAAAGAGGCTTGGTACGTTATTTACCTTTGAGTCTTCTATTTATGTGGGAACAATCAGTTAGGGTTAACATATTGCAAAATATTTGTGAATGCTGCATTATAAGCAGAGACAGGGAAAAGAACTAGAAATTCCATCTATACCTCTAAACTTACACTGATCTATACAGGTTCACACAGGATGTCTCAAAGGCCACACCTACAGAAATACTAGAGTATAAATACAGATGTGTAACTCTGCAACATATTTTCCTTCCTCTGTAGGTGAGTAAAGAATCTGGATGTGAGTTAAACTTCATTTGCTTCTATGGGAGCTCTCCAGAGTCATCAGAGGAACAGAGCAGGCCTTGCACGTGATTCTATGAACGTTACATATATATTGCTTGGTAGTTCAGCAAACAGACTGGCAGCCGTAGTTCTCACAGATTTTCCCAGTTTCTTCTTCTCCCCCCACTCCATTCATGACTGTAGCTGTGGGCATCAAGTTGCAGATAAAATGACTTCTGAGAGAGCAATGGGATGCAGCTCTTGCCAAAGGCAATTAAGTGCTTAGGATTACAGTGTGCTTTACAAAGTGTGTTCTTGCTGAATCCTTTTCCACTTCTGCTTGCTGGCACAAAGCAGTTTCTTGGCACTTACCTTTGTTAGAACAAGTCTGAGTATTGCTAAACTTCACTACAGTGTGTCAGCTCGCTAAATAAATCTAGCAAGCTGCAGTGTCTTATGCTTAAAGGACAGTCTTGCTGGTGATTCTTCAGTAAGAGACAGCTTGACCTCACCACCTCTGCCGTAATTGGATTAAATCTTGCCAAAAACATGGCCAGCTGATGGCACAGGCATTATTCAGACTGAAGTACTGTTTTGTATACTTAGGATTCTTTGTGTCAAAGGCATTTTTAGTGCCTATGATTCAGCCAGTGTGGTATAGGATACAGAACTGTGATTGAGAAGCATCTACAGTTATTTTCTTAATCTAGAAAGCATTAAAGTATCATTTCATGCATCTGTTCTGTTTGAAAGCAGAAGATATAACCTGTGGGAGAAGGAACAGGTGCTCTAGTTGCCTTTCTGTGCATCATTTGCTGTTTCTCCTTGTAAAATGTGATAAATTGCTGGGAGTCCACAGGTAGTTGAAGCTGCAGACCTCCTAGCTGAGGAAAGCAACTGATGGCATGTGTTGGTTTACACATCCACTGCAGTTTATTTCTAACTGTCGTGCACCAGGTTAAGACCAACTCGTCTTTTTACTGCTGCTTCTGTAATTCTTCAATTCTCATGTACTTGTAGAGCAATGAGATGTTATCTGAACTGAAAGATGCACCCAAAATGATACTGCAACTGTATAGCAAAGGACTGTCAAGACATTTTACATACTGTCTAAACCAGTGTAATCCAGCTTCCAGTAGCAAATGCTGTTAAGTAGCAAAAATCATTATCCTGACTTTCAATCTTAGCAAAATATTATGGAATTGAGTGAGTAGTGGGGAGACCAAGGACTGAGTTGCAAATGCTTTTAAAAAGAGGATTAGGATTTGAGTGGCTGGAAAGACACAGTGGTAGTTGGTCTGGCACAAACACCCTCTGAGATGTTCCAAATAATGAACTCACTGTGTTGTGAGTTAGCTGTTATCTGCCTTGGAAGTACTGCAAATTTCCTGTTTCCCTCTAAGGCCTGTAAGAGTTGTGTTTTGTAAGCAACACGAGTCAAAGGAACTACAGCTACCAGGTCATAATTCTGATCAGGACATTACTGCATTTGATTTCAAGGTGATATTGTTTTCTTAAGTGCTACAATAAACAAGGTCAGACAGATTTTAGATTTTCTGTATCTATTAAGTGATAGTCAAAATGTAATTTAGGGTATAAATGTGTAGTGCTTGTTTTAATACTTCATTATAAAATACAGGTAGTTGTACAAAAATTTTCTGCAGTGATAAATCTCAGGAAGTTGCTTGTCCCTTACCAGAATAAATAATTATCCTTCCATTAATTATTTTTAATAATGTAAGCAATTTTTTAAAATATTGTAGTAAAGGGGGTTTTAATTAATGTCTTTTATGTCAGTGTCCTTCTCCCACAGGTTATATCTTCTGCTTTCAAACAGAACAGATGCATGAAATGATACTTTAATCCTTTCTAGATACAAAACCAAAACTAACTAACCAAAAAACTCCAACACAACCAAACAATATCCCAGGAAACCTCAAAAATGAGACCAAAAAAAAATCCCCACCAACCCCCAAACAAACAGAAAACAAACTCCAAACTAATCACTGAGCATCTCTCCTGAAGGAGGGTGAACAGACTGACTGAGTAAAGAAAGTGTGACACATTCTGTAAGAAACACTCATGAATTCAAGGTCAGGGAACCAGTGTTTGTATGGTCTTATGCTGTTGATTATGTCAGAAGTTACAAAACAGAAGCATCAAGCAGGATGTGTGTGAAATACACAGGAAGGAGAAATTTGTCAAATATTAGCCTGCTATTTTTTTTTAGTGACCATAAACTTTCCCCTCCTTTGGAGAAGAAGTATAAAGTCAGTGCCTCATGTATGCAAGCGTTGCTAGCTCTCCACATCACTAGAGTCCACCCTAATTATTGGAGAGAAGAAACTTTTTCTGTCTCATTCAGAATTTACTCTGGCAGTGTCGTGAATTAGGTTGCTGGAATGCGCTTGTACACAGGCTGCTGCTTTTTAAGCACTGGCGTTCTGGCTGCGGTAGCCTCAGGGGGTGTATCTCAGAGCCTGAGACACCACCGCAAAGGGAGCCCTGGCTTTGAAACCTAACAGCTGCTGTAGGGGTGTCTCACCCCCCCAGCATCAGCGCAGTGCGATTCCTCTGACCCCAACAGAGATGCAGCATTCACGGTTTTCAGTAACGTGGGAGTAGAACTGGGCCTATATTCTTTTAACTGGTCTATTTAGCAGCTCTTTTCCATATGCAGTCTCCATGCCAGTGACAGGAGCTTCCTGGAACTGACGGGAGACACAAAAGGCCCTCTTCTCTAAATCACTGGACCTTAAGAATATTGAAAGGATGTTACAACGAGTCTCATAATACACCATTGTCAGGCCCTCTCTGAAGATGCCTGCAGTGGTATCGTACCTCTAAGCTCTCCAGAGCGGGTGTGATGACCCCACATGGAAGAAAACAGAAGAGTAATAGTTGGGGTGGCTGTGAGGAATTTTACGGTGTTACTTACCGTGGCTGTAATCTGAAACCAGCTGGAGGTATTTTGTGCTGATGGAGCTGCTATTGGGAAGAGGCAAGCGAGTATCTGAGTTTTTGAACTGCAGTTGTTTGGAAGATGCTGGCTGGTGTGTCTGTGCGTGTCTGGGTGCATCCTTCTCACGGACGGGAGTGGCGGAAGCAATTTTCTTTCCTGTTCTTCTTCATTTCCCTTGCTCCTTCCTACTCACTTTGCTGTTCCTCCACAGTAGGGCAGTTTTTCATGTTGCTGTGAAAATGTTCATGAGTGGTATGAACACATTTGAATAGAAAAGCCTGCTGGTTTTTGAAGCCTGAACTTTAGCATTTCCAGAGGAGCTGCAGAGTTTGTATTCTGTGCTCCCTTCAGCCCTGCTCGGGGATGTGCTTTAGCACCATGTAGCTACTCCTGCGGGAGAGTCTGTGGCAAACGACCTCCGTGCTGCTGGCAAAACAGGCTTGAAACCAAGCGTTGTTGATTTTGTTACTTTCTGAGCCGTCAATACACACTTCTGATCAGCAGTCCAGATACTGAGGAACAAGACCACCACGAACAATTACAGAGTGTCTTTTATAAAGTTATTCAGCCCTTTTCCTCGTAGCCTCCGCTTGCTGCATACTCACTGCAGGTTGTGGAACTGAGGCAGCGCTCAGCCAAGCTGCCACTCAGTGGTGTCCCTGCTCCTTTTGCTGAGGGAGATCCCGCGGGGTATCTGCAGCCCTCAGCGGCCGCCATTTTATTTCCCTAACACCTCATACCCAGGCACTTCTCCGACTGACAGCTGTTTTGCCTTGCGGGTCAGCCTCTGGTGTGTGTTCATTTTCCCCCACTGGCGCTTCCCCTTGAAGCCAGAGCTGTGAGGAGCTAGCCCGGCCCAGCTCCGGGCGGCTCATGGCTGTTACAGTGTCGTCCCTGCGAGAGGTGGATAAAGCTGAGGCCGTGGGATGGCTGGGAGCACGCCAGAGGAGATCGGCTCACACTGACGAACAGGTGAGGAGGCAGGAGCTCTGCCGTTTGTCTGCAGATGTGGCTGTCCTGAACGGCTACCAGACGGATTCAAAAGCACTTACCACTGTTCTGCCTCTGCCCTGCCCTGCCCTTTGGGACCAAAGCTTTATGGCGTATTTTGCTCATTACCTGTGTAAGTCAATCCGAACGCAGGTACCAGGCTACTTAGTGATTAATAATGCACATCTCACGCAGAGTAAAAGCTAGTCCTGCTCATTAGAAGGCCATTTGAGATATTTTTTTCTTCAAAGCTTAGTCTACTGAAGTGTTGCTGCTCCTTTTGTTTACCTGAAGTTGTGCCATTATCTATTTCATCTCAGATGACTTAAAGTATTTATTTCTTATTCAGTCTGTTTATTTCTTATCTGGTATGAAACACCAAGTTAGATTCCTTCTCCAAAGTACTCCAAGGGAGGTCATTCTGCCCCTGTACTCTGCACTGGTTAGACCACACCTTGAGTACTGTGTTCAGTTCTGGGCCCCCCAGTTTAGGAGGGACATTGAGATGCTTGAGCGTGTCCAGAGAAGGGCGACGAGGCTGGTGAGAGGCCTTGAGCACAGCCCTACGAGGAGAGGCTGAGGGAGCTGGGATTGTTTAGCCTGGAGAAGAGGAGGCTCAGGGGTGACCTTATTGCTGTCTACAACTACCTGAGGGGTGGTTGTGGCCAGGAGGAGGTTGCTGTCTTCTCTCAGGTGGCCAGCACCAGAACAAGAGGACACAGCCTCAAGCTACGCCAGGGGAAATTTAGGCTTGAGGTGAGGAGAAAGTTCTTCACTGAGAGAGTCATTGGACACTGGAATGGGCTGCCCGGGGAGGTGGTGGAGTCGCCGTCCCTGGAGCTGTTCAAGGCAGGATTGGACATGGCACTTGGTGCCATGGTCTAGCCTTGAGCTCTGTGGTAAAGGGTTGGACTTGATGATCTGTGAGGTCTCTTCCAACCTTAGTGATGTTGTGATACTGTGATACTTCCAAGATACAGCTGTCAATATTGAGGGATGGAGACCAGATTGGTAGTTCTGGTTAGCCTGAGCAGAAATGGGGCTTGGTTCCTGACCGGGCCACAGAGACATGCAGAAATCAAGATGTGAAAAGTTAATGACTTGTGTGGCAGTGTCAAGGACAGAAAGTCAAACATGTTCAAATTGTTTTCTAGGTGAAAAAGTGTAGGCCTTATTCCTTTCTGTACGTGCATGATCTTGAGCTTATGTTTGATGTAGTATCCCCTAACTGTAAGCTCTCTATTCTTTTTCCGTTGTCCAAGACAGTAGAAGTAAATATAAACTTGTACACACATTTTGGTACTTGCTGTTACATTGTTTGGGTTTTTTTCTGGTTATACTCTACTTGGCTTGACAGCTGAGGCAACCTGCTTTGAACTTGCTGTGATTGTTCACCAGTGCATGAGAGCGCTGTGCAGGATCCTGTATGTGTGAAAGGTGCCCATGTATTACATTAGCAATGTATAGTTACTGATGTTGCTGTAGGGAACTATAGCAACATAGCCTACTTCTCACCAAATAAATGAGAAGAATGCATTGTGTTTCATGTCTGTTCATGCCTGCTATGTATTCTGTGTTGACAGAATTCTCCATATAGCTTTCCATTGCTACTTCTTTTCTATCTGATTATATTAAAGGTGTAAGGTTTTGAGACAGACTGTGTCAAGAGTAGGCATAAGAGTTAACTTTGTCAAGTCTTGTTAATTTTTGATCTGTGTAGCACAGAAATTTTCCCCAAGAACCAAACAAAAATATTTTCTCTTAACGCTGTAAGAGTTACAAGATAATGAATTAAATAGAACCTCAAAACAAAGGATTTATTTTCTTCAAGACAAACTTCCTATAATTGCACTTCTTGTGAGGTTTGGGTTTGTTTTTTTTTGTCCAAGTATATATTCTACTTACAAGACAGGGAATACAGCTTTGCTGATTTTTTAAAAAAATATAAATATAAATAACTTACTGTCTTCAAAGATGGTGTTCATAACAAAAAAAACAAACAAACAAAAAAACTTTTAAATGAAACTTTGTGATGACTCAAAAATTAAATTAAAATCTTGGTTTACCTGGGTTGGTTCCTAGGGTTGGAATACAGGTAAAATAAAACCTTTCTGAAGCCCTTATAGGAATCTTGGGTGTAGCTTATCCTCAAGAAGTGGTGTGATGTGTGAGGATGCTGAGTCTGTTTGAAAAATAACTTTATAACTACTTAATTGTTCTATTTAGCCCAGCATTGTGTCCTACAAGTTAAGAGAAGATTCTACAATGGCTGTTTTTTTGCAACCACTTCTCTCTCCACCTCTCCAGTTTCCATAGCGCTTGTATTAAGAATATTGGGTTAGATATACTGATTTAGTACTTTGTGTCCATTTATGGACTTGTTTTGTAGGAGTTTGTTTAATCCTTTTTGGAACCCATAGACATCTTTGCTTTCACAGCCTTATGTAAAACAGCAAGTTTCAGAAACTTGTAACCTGCTGAGTAAACAAGTAATTTCTACTGATATGGGTTTAGTACTAGTTTCAGTGAGTACTGCCTTATTCCAGCATTGTCAGATTGGGCAGATAACAGTTCTGCATTCAGCAGCTCATAGATAATTTTGTTATACCTAGTCATATCCAGTCTCAACAGCTGTGTCTCCAAGCTGAGAGTCCTGGCCAAAGTATCTGCTCCATTTCCATTTGGCTGCCTTGTCCTGTACCCCTCTATGACCTTGTTATATGGAAAGCAAATCACAGCACTCGGGTTCTGGCAATGTGTAGATTGCACGCAGTGGCAGATATACATTGTCCTGCTCTCTCTGATGATGGCCTGTATTTTGCTGGCTTTTTATTTTTAATGGACTGCTGCTGAATATTGAGCCAATGACTGCAGAGAACTTTTAAGGATGGCTCAAGCTTCTGAGTAGAAATACTTAGAGCTGATACTGTCTTGTTAAATTACTTGAAATTTCTCTACGGTAAAGCCTACCTGCTTATTTTCCCCTTGTGCCATTAGTAACACCAGTCCAAGTACTGATTTCACCTTAAGAGTCTGTTAAGCTCTGTCATTTGCATTCTTATTCTTTTCAGTGTTCTTACTTTTACTCTGAGTGAAGATAGACTTGCCAAATTGCGCTTCGCAGATTCCCCTATATAGCCCTTCCTGTACCTGGAAGTTACACAGGCAGGATCTGCAAGTCCTCCAGCACAGAGGCTCTGTCTGATGCTGTCTTATGCACCCTGGCTAGCAGATCTGCAAATTCACATCTGAATTTCTTCAGAATCTGTCTGAATATTATTCTGTCCCAGTGATTTATTAACAGCTAACTTCCTTGTTTGGTCTAGGATTTTGTGAGCTTCCTTCAGATTCATCTGACTCCTCTGCCAGATTCACAGCAGAGTGCAGTGGGTGTAGAAATCTCCCCAAAGATTTCAGCAATAAGGGCTGATATAAAGAATTCACTGAGATTCTCTACTACAGCTTTATCATCCCCATCTGCTCATTTGTCATCTTTGTCACCCTGCAGTTTGACCACTTTCCTAGTTGGCTTCCTGTTGTTGAATTATTTAAAGAGCTGTTTGCTAGCACAGAGATCTTTGTTTGCAGGCACTCTTTAAATTGTCTTGTAGCCCTCTTAGTTTCCTGCTTGCCAAGTTTTATGGGCTTCCCTGTCTTTACTTGAGCAATCCATTCTCTGACCTATGCCCTGCAATACTCTCCAAACTCTCCCTGAGGCCTCTTGCTTTTTTAACTGCTCCTTCTTAGTGTCCTCTCTTTTTATCTTGGTGCATCCCATTCTTAAAACTGAATATCTGTACATTGGGTTTGTTTGGTTTTGTACTGGTGCCATTCTCTGTTATTTAACAGGTATCCTTCACAGCTTTCTCTGTTTTGGATCTTATCCCATGCTTAGAAGTATTTTTTTGCATTGTAGAACGGATCTAGAATAACATCTGTCAGTATATCATCCCTTTCCTTTCCACATGGCCAAACATGGAGTATTTATGGATGTCCTCAAGTGTTGTTGACACACAGTATCTATTAGTACTGTAGGACACTCTGGAAGCCATCTATTAAAACTGAGAGGCACAAACCAAGCAGGAAGCTGTTCTGAGTGCTAATGGAGCTATGTAGATTACTTTTTGCATACATGCAGTATATGCAGTGATCATTAGAACTTTACACTTATGAAATCCTGGAATAGAATTTGTATAAATTTCAAAACCTTTGCACTTAAAACATCCAGGAAGAAGACATCCTTGCTTTTCCAGTTTTGCAGACACTGAAAAAAACTGAAGGCAAATGCTCTGTGGCTGAAAGGGAGGTCTCTGTGGTTAGATGAGAGGCTAGACATGTTTACTAGAGCTGAAGTGTGTTCAGTGCAGTTACAGGAAGGTTATACTTCTTCCATAAAGCATGTGCATGCATTTGAAGAAGCAGTGCAGATTATTCTCTACAGTTGCACTTTAAAGGGCTGCTTTTACAGGTGCAATACATTGCATTGAAACAAGATAAGCAAACATATTATTGTTGATTAATATTATTTAGCTAGTCAAAGATAATATTACAGTATCACAGTATCACCAAGGTTGGAAGAGACCTCACAGATCATCAAGTCCAACCCTTTACCACAGTGCCCAAGGCTAGACCATGGCACCAAGTGCCACATCCAACCTTGCCTTGAACTGCCCCAGGGACGACGACTCCACCACCTCCCCAGGCAGCCCATTCCAGTGTCCAATGACTCTCTCAGTGAAGAACTTTCTCCTCACCTCCAGCCTAAATTTCCCCTGGCGCAGCCTGAGGCTGTGTCCTCTTGTTCTGGAGCTGGCCACCTGAGAGAAGAGAGCAACCTCCTCCTGGCCACAACCGCCCTTCAGGTAGTTGTAGACAGCAATAAGGTCACCCCTGAGCCTCCTCTTCTCCAGGCTAAACAACCCCAGCTCCCTCATATGCATAGCTCAGTGAATCTAGAGCTGTGGGGTTTTACACTATTTCAGTAAAATCACATATATTCTTTTTTTTTACCATGGGCACAGGGTTGCAGTTTTGTTTTGTTATCTAGTCCCCATCGAATCTCCTGCTATAGCAATCACCTTGCATTCTATAAATGGAAACACCTAAGCTTGCAGGGCTTGTCTGTTTGGGCATTTGCTTAACTCCTGAATGCTGGATGAATCTTACTTTGAATCTAGCTGTGTCTGTTGCTTTGTGGAAGGTCTTGATTTCAAGACTTCCACGTATCTGCCTGGACCCAAAAGCTATTGAAAGTGTACCTCCCGTGTCTATGTGATGACTTTGCCAATGAGTTGTAGGATTTCCCTATCATATGAAGAGCTAAATAATGAAGCATAATGAAGCAGAGATGCATACTTTAAGAGTTACTGGAGGAAAAGAAAAAAAGGCATTTAAATTATCCAGAGCAGTTGCTTCACAGACACTGCCTGGAACAGCATCTGTGGTAAAAACCTGTACCTCATCACTTTGTTGTAATATAAGCAAGCAAAACATTTTTGTGTCATAAAGAGGAACTGGACTTCATGTTAGAAGAGGGTCCTTACAGTCATGTATCTGACTAATGCATTTTCTTGAGTGGTTTCTTATCAAATGAAACTTCAATGCTTATCAGGATCTTTTGTGAACATTGTGTTTTATGGAGATATTTAGCTGTGGAATTGTTCTCAGTGCCAGGCATCAGAAGGATTTTGCTTGTTATGTAGATATTATGTTCAACTTTACGGTTGAAACCGCTAGGTTTATGTAGCAACTCCAGCCAGTGTTCACTTGTCAGATATTTAGGCATTGATAATTTCTGCAGTCCATTAGTGTATCTTTTTTCCTGCTAACTGTAAACTGCAGTATTTATCATTAATTATTTGCAGGATTTCTATTATAATGTTTTTCAAGCAGTATAGTCAAATACAAAGTTCTTACTACTTTCTTCTCTAGGTTTCAGACCACTTTGCAAAGAAGTATCAGAGGCAAAGGAGTTTTAAAGTACTTCTCTAAGGATTGAAAAAAGGTAAGCAAGATGACCTTCTCATTCTATGTCTGAATGCAAGTTTGTCTTATTCTAAGTATAAAATCAGTTTAGAATTTCACTGAATAGAACTTGAGAGTGAATGTATTTGATTTACCTACAATATAGGCTTAGTCTAGTTTCAGCTTAATGTACTGGGGAAAAATGCAAACAGAAAAGTGACAAATGTTTAGCTATTATGAAATATTTAAATTGTTTGATCTACAAATCCCATACACAGAATTTCTGGAGTTCATTAAAGTATAATTTTTGGGTGACTTTTTTAGCCCAGCTCTCAGCCCTACCAAACTGGTAAACCTAAACAGTTGTAATTTGTGCCTTTAATTTCAGGGGATATTATTTCCTGCTTTTCAGAAGAATTTGTCTTTTCAGTGGTTTTTCATTTGAGAAAGAAAGATAGGAGACCAAAATAACATGCAATATTTCTTTCTGAGTTATTACTTTAAGGATGCTTTAGAAGAAAGGTGCTCTGAAATGGAGATTTTTGCAGCTTCAGTTTCCAGCCCTGTGTTTTGGTATGTCATTCTCTGTGATAACTGCAGTGTCTGGTACTGCTGCTCTTGTGTGATAAGAAGTCTTGTAATTTGATATGTTTTTTGTCTACAGTAAACATATGTACATATTTATGTTTTTCCCAATCTCCAAATCAATGTCATGCCCTGTTTATTTCTCTCCAGATTTTTTTCAATGCCCTTTAAAGACTTTGTGTAACTCTACTGTCAACACAGAAGTCTGTAACTCTTCCTGACACCTGTGTGAGAAGACTCACATTTGCTCCAGTTATGCAGTAGATATTTTTCATTACATGTGTGTACATCAAACTGAGAAGCCTTGCCTGCACTTTGAAGTTCTCTAGAACAGCAGATTTAAATCCAAACATGGGGGGAAGATGCTAGTATGTTTTTTAAAGAAAAAAAAAAAGATGGGGGCAAAAAACCCCAAACTAAAGCAACAAAAAAAAAGGGCACCAAAAAACAAAGGAGAAGAACAATTAACTAGGCCCTGGGGATGGATCTTGACTGTGTCTTATTACCACAGTTTTATCCCTTCCAGTTTCTAAAGATGCTGTCAGTTATTGAACTCTGATGACCTGATTAGTGCATTGGAGGGACGCCTTTAGATTGTGGTATTGATATTGTTTCCAGATGGTTTCCTGGCAGGCAGATTGGCAACAAGTTATCATATCTGTGGTGATGAGGGGCAATAGTGTGGATTTAATTTTTTTTTTTAATGGAGCTTGTCTCAGCAAATAAATTCCAGTCATTGGGTCAATTGCTCTGAAAAACAGTAGCCTTGTGGTAAAGTCAATTCTGTAGATTTATTGGAGTCTATAGAGTAATACAGTACAAGAATACAGTATCTATATTGCTCACAGAGACTCCAAAGCCCTATAATACCTGCTTCTCCTTCAATCAGCAGGCAGCTGTCTTTTGAAGCTGGATGTACCACATGCATGTGGAATCTATGGGATGACCCCAAATATGTTTCTTGGGGCAAATACTGGATTTCACAGGACTTGATCTGGAGACCTGAACTCAGTCAGTACAGCAGACAGAAACTTGAGGTGTCCTTGAGGCACCACTATTTATGAATTGCCTTCCTATATTTTGAGCTTCACCCAGGTAGCAGTGATCAGTCTCAATATATGTGTAAAAAGATTAAACTGATTTTCTGACAATATGCAAGAGGTCAGAATAAATGATAAAACTGTCTCTTCTAATCTTCCTCTGAGTCCCCTTGTAACAAGAGTTTGGCATCCTATCCACTGCTTCCAAGAAAGAGCTTCTTTTTAGTGACCCACTATTTTGTTTGTTCAGTGGTCACATGTACAGCCGGTTCCATTTAATCCATGAGTCTGAAATGGTTTGTGAAGTGTTTTCTTATTTTTATTTTTAAAGCAAAGATTAGCCTCTAGTTTCCTTTTCTTTACAATGGGATTTCTTCTATATTTCAATATATAAAGTGAAGAATTACTGGGAAGAAGAGTAAGCTGGGAGGCTGGCAGTTCCTCTTTTGCATCTGAGTTCTTTCACTCCTAGAAAAATGTTTCATTTCTCTGAAGAGAAAGGAATCAAATTTGGTGTGTGTCCTTATCCTAATACATTGAAAATTATCTTACTTTTTTTGGCAGGATTTACAAGCTCTGTTCTTTAACCATCACCAATTCATTTTAAGACCAGTTCACATGTGTCTAGATGAGCTGTTCTCTGGGCAAACAGGAGTGTACATAAGTTTTGTTCATTGTAACTGTGAGGAATGAGAATGGAAAATTCCCTGGACTTGCATTACTGTTCTATTCCACATCTGCATGAAAGCACAATTCTACCAATGGCCATGCTAGGGTACAATTGTCTTCTTTTTGTATCTGTTGATCTCTTCTAATGCCAGAAGAGATCAAGATGGAGTGAAATTATATGTTTTGCTGACCTCAGGACCCTGTGTGCCCCCAGTGGCTTCCACAGAAAGTGTTTTATTGGAAGGCAGATGCTGTAGCTCTGAACTCTTTATTGTGTGTATTTTAACATATAACCTAGAAACACCATTTTACTCTTGGACCTTTAGCACTAGAAAGGAGTGAGATAACAAACTTCTGTAGAAATAAAAGCCTTTGCCAGAGTTTCAAACTTTAATAACAGCTTTTGTTGCAGGAAGCCCTGAAATTACAGTGGTTCTGAGCCAGGCCATGCTGTAAATATGAGATGTTAGAAACAACTTCTGAGTAAAGTTCTCTGATATTTCTTACAGAAAATGTGGTTTCTATTGCAATATGCATCCTCTTTCCAAGAGGACTGGCAATTGGTTCTGCTACTGCTGGCACCAATGAGGCTGTAACTCTCTTTTTCTCTTAATCATGAAATTAATTTTCTTCTAGACCATGCAGTAGAGCCTTCCATTTGGACACAGGTTTGATAGTAGGTTTAAACTTGCTACAGTCTCTTGGTTGGTAGTGAACAGTACAGCAGGGAGAGACTCGTGATTTTGGCAAAGTGCCATTTTTCTACCTCACTTAAGTTCCCTGTCCTTCATCAGCTGAGTCCTAGCTGCTTCTGTCTACAGCCAGACTAGTAAAAATGCTGTAGGAATTTGAAATGATGCATACAAGACACATCAGGAGAAAGCAACTAAATCCTTAATGCATATCTTGTGTACATCAGGACCTTGTCACTGTCTACAACTACCAGAAAGGAGGTTGTGGCCAGGTGGGAGTTGGAGTCTTGTCTCAAGCAACTAGTGACAGAATGAGGGGGAACAGTCTCAAGCTGTGCCAGAGCAGGCTTAGGCTGCATGTTAGGAAGATGTTCTTTGCAGAAAGAGTGATTGGCCATTGGAATGGTTGTGTGGGGAGGTGGTGGTGTCCCCATCTCTGGAAGTGTTTAAGAGAAGACTGGATGTGGCACTTGGTGCCATGATTTACTTGATTGGTAATGTTGGGTGATAGGTTAGACTTGATCTCAAAGGTCTTTTCCAACCAGATTGATTCTGTGAAATATTTCTACACACTAATTAATGGAAACTGTCTGGAGAAAATCTGTAGTGGAAGGATCACTAAAACTTCCTGTGAGAGAGTTTTCAAGGAAAACCAGTCTTGCAAATACATTTCACCACTTCATTTGTTTTCTGAGGACCCACAATAGCCTGAAGAATACAGGAGCAACCAAGTCATGCTCTAATTTGGATAACAATACTGAATTAATGTGGAGAGAAAATACATATCAATGCCACTGACTAGTGTCTTCCATAGGAGAAGAAATTATTCCAAAATAGGTTCATTTCTATAGATGTTTGAGAGGGGTGGGAAACATCTTGGCTTAGGCTGTATAAACCAAGGAAATCTGAAATAGAGATTTATGTTCCTAGCCTAATTCTTAAAGCTGTGGGCAGAGAAAGAGGAAGAGAAGTGCATTCAGTGGTAGGAGGCTAAAGGCAAACTGCCCAGATCTGCCCTCAGAAATGTAAGCATAACTTTCAGTGACTTCAGAGGAAGCTGCACAACAGAATAAAAGGACACAGAAGTATCCAGCTCCAGTACTGTCCTTGCAGACAATGAGACCCAGTGGTCCAGGGAGTCCGGACCAGCCTTACTTAACAATAGCTATGGCATTCAAGCTCTTCATTCTCTGATCTTTAAGTGGAATGAGGCTTCTTTCTCTAGTTAGTGGGAAGTATTGGGAGCATTCTTCTGATTTCTAACCTAAATATATTCACTGTTCATTTTGCCCCAATAACTTTAATGTATGTGGTTATCCTACTGTCTTGGCTTCTTCTCTGGTGCCGTAACTGACTTCTTGCTGTGCTGCTTTGCTGTCTGTGAAAGAGGAAATTAAGGGCACCTCTTTTTACACAGATAGGTTTGCAGGGAGTCCCTGAAAATGCCTTAATCTTACCCAGGGAAAGGGAAGCTGTGACAAGCAATTAAATTAGCACAGTACTTCCTAGTTCCTCATTTTATATCCCAGCTTTTAAGTTCCTGAGTATCAGCTGTGTGTTCAGTCTTTCAATGGCAAGAGACAATGATGCAGAGTAGTGGCTAACAGAGATGACTTATGAAGGACTATTTGAGAACATAAGGGGTAACACAAAATACCATTTTCTTTTGTGCTAAGTCTAGTAGTTCTTAAAAATAAAATCAGAAATTTCACTGCTTGTTCACTTGACCTAAAACTGGAATGTGTATTACTAAGTCTCTATCCTTCTTTATGTAGGTAGTAGCATTCATCAGAAGCATCTGTGTCCCATTGAACATCAGTGGAATTTGGTATAAAATATCTAAGAATCTCTCTAAAAAACATGTTGTCTATGAACCATATTGCTTTTGCCATGCATATGCCATGACTTTCTGGATGGACAATGCTGCATCTGGGAGCAGGCAGTTCTGCTCTTCTCCTGGACATGGGCTGAAATAGAACAGCCAATTCCTGTTCTGTGTGGAAACAGGGAAAAGGGCTGCACTATCATGGTTAGAAATGTATGGATAGGGGGGGAGGAAATATATTACCTTTTTTAATGGAAGAGCTTGAACATATAAGACTTACTCCTCTGTAAACCAAAACAATTTGTGCAAATACCAGGGGAAATATCACTTAAAATCCATTGCTACCCTATGCCATGTTTTACACCTCATGAAAGATGTTAGATGGTATATTAAGATACAAGTAAAAAAACGTAAATTCATAATATCAGCTCTATAAATTAAACAGGTTTGCTGTGAGGTTCCTAAGAATCCTTATTTCTCTTCAAAACAGTCACTAAACCCCAGTGAGTATTGCTTTTGAATCATGCTGCTCTGGTCCATCAGACTACTTGCTTAATGAAATCATTGAAGTAATGCAGTTACACAGATGGAGGGGAAATGTTTTAGTTCTATGCTTTCAGTTTCACCTTTTCTTAAAGTATCAACATACACATAGTAGAAATTATAAGGAGGTTTTGATTTATTCTTTATTGTGAAGTTTATTTGCACACTTAATTGCAGTGCTTTTGTATTTGTACCAGTCTACCCTGGGAACTAGGAGAGCCACAGTAATCTCTTAGGCTACAGTGTTGCTGTATCTTCTGCTTCCTCAGCCAACTCAAAATACCAAATGTAGTAAGTGAATAAAATAATTTATATTTTTATATATCTCCCATTCTACTCTTTGCAAAAGTCTCATGCAAACTGCTAAGACTCCACCTCCTCCAACACTGAAAGGTACCAGAGATTTCTCTTAAAGATGTCTCTTGTAGTCTTGCTTTATATTACATGTGCCTACTTGGGCAGAGGATTGTAGCATGCATTTCACTTACTACTGCAAAGGCTGTAGCATTTTCTAAGTTTGCAAAAACACTTTTATGACTCTTGCCTGGGCACCAGCTTTAGATGCAATGAGGACAAACTCAGATTTGCCCTCTTTAATTTGTGTAAAGTAACCGTGAAGCTTCTCAGTTCCCCTTCTGTTCTCAGTTCCCTAAAAGTATTCAATATTTGGAATTTGTAAACACAGAATTTGAGATTCCATATGCATCTGGAACTGATAAACTGTTGGTATTACAGAGATGTAACCATTTATACCTTTAACCTAAGAATTCTCTAGAGAAAACTTACAGGCCCATCTGATGTAGATGCAGGCAGATTCCTAGTGGCTAAAACAAAAATGAAAAAGTTACTGTTGAATGAGTGGAATCTTCATTGAAAATCATGTCACTTGTGTGTGGGGAGGAATATAGAATCTGTTGGGCAGTAAATTCAGCCATAATATTTTTGAGAGAAAAACTGAAGAGATGAGTTGTCAGATGGCATTAGTGAGGGAGAGAACCTTTTGGAAGAGACAGGGTAATGAAGGAAAAAAACACCCAATTGAATGAAAACCTTACCCCTAACAGAATCTTGGATTAGTTGAGGTTCAGTGAATGGCTTTGTTGAAAATACAAGAAAAGAATTTAAATAAAGAAGGTCTGGTAAGGTGCAGGGCATCACAGATCTGTTTCCATAGTGACATTGTTCAAAGAGGGGCTTAAAGGAACATGAATACCACTGCAGCTGAACTCTATAGAAGATACCAGTCTTCCAGTAGAGATGCTGGCTCTTGGTTGCTTAATGGTTTTCCCTGTTACTTGGATTTGGGGAAAATGCGCTGAGGGGAAAATAAGGGCTTAGGTAGATAACCTGGCTTGACAGAGTGCTGCTTGCTTCCAGCTCATGCTTTCTGCATTTTGTATGCCCTCTCCAATATTTTTTTTTTTTTTGCTTTAACTGCAGTAATTGTTTTAAACTCCGTTGAAGTGTTTTAGAAAGAGAAATAGGCACTCCCAACCCCTACTCACTTGTGCAGAAGCAAATAACTTTATACCAGTGTGGTATATGTATTTTCCTTTGTGTTTGCCTTTATTGTTTAATAAAATGGTGCAGCTGAACCATTTACTTAAAAGTGAGCAAGGTATGAGTGTAGCACAGTATGTTTAGTATTTCATGTTGTGCACTGTCCTAATCATCCTGCATCCATTGGGAAATTCACCAAGCATCACCTTCTTCTCGTAACTGATGCTTTTCCCTTTGAAAAGCAGGGTCAAGCTCTGGTTAGGAAAAAAAAGCTGTTTCATGTTATGTATGTTGTGGTGTTGAATTTCTTCCTTCCTTTTTTCTTCTCAAAACTGCCATTCTCCAGGTTTTTCTTCTCTAACTATACTCTGAAAATAAGCACAAAGCACTTAAGTTATAGCTGTATAGAACATAATTTAAGATTAAAAGCATACAGGTCATGTCTGTGTCTAAATTGTGATATATTTTCTTAAGAAAAAAAATCTTTATTTAAATAAAACTGCAGCAGCAATTCATGGTTTTGAACTTTTTAATACAGTCTGAATAAGCAGCCTAGTAAGAGAAATTTATGTAGAAAGAGGACAGAAAAAGTCCTTGTTCTTTAGCAGCTTGACATCAATGCACAGAAGATTGGAGCACTATGGAAATGCTGATTTTAAGGAAAATGGCCAGGTTTAGGTAACTCTCATTCAGACATGAGCAGCTTCAATTTTGGATGGATCAACTGGTGCTTATCACTACCATGGCTATTGACTTCTTGACTTCTCAAAGTGCTTGAGACCGTGTGATGTTACTGGAGTTGCACCCAATCTAGATCTAATGATCGTTAGTCTGTTTTCTTCTAAGGACACAATCAGTTTGAATTGGAGACATTCTGTACTGATTGAATTCACTGACCTTTAGAGTTAGGAAGAGTTTCCTAAGGAAGAGTTTTGGCTTCAGTGAAGAAAATGGATTTTATTCCCCCAAAATGATTAGTTGGCCAAAAATTTGAACTGCTAAAGTAATTGAATGGATATTGAAAAATATTGATTTTCTGTATGTTGATTTGCTAGCTGCTTGATGAAGACTTATCCCAAAGCTATGGAAGTGCAGTGTCTTGGCACAAGTATGCTAACTTTAAACATACTATTCTAGTTAAATTGCCTAGTTTTCTTCCATCAAGGCTTGTACAAATGTCCTGTAATAGTGTAAAATTGAGCATATATCTTAGACTGTGATGATAATGGTAAACTTGGAAGATAATTGATTTTTTAGTAGATGTTTCTGCAAAATCTATTTGTTTTGCAATTAAATTATGTAATTTTAACTTTTTTTCCCACTTATTCCATGGTAGAGTATTTTAGTTTGAGGGTGAGTTGGTTGCTTGCTTTATTGTTTTGCAGTCACAACCTTACTGAGTGCAAGCAGGGCAAATAATACTCATTAAATTCTTCCTATTTTCCACTCCTACCTTAAGGGAAAAAAAAAACAAAAACATAAAAGTCTTACACTGAAGTTTATTTAACTTCTTGGAAGGGATAGTGAGCTGAGAATCACAGACAACAGGGCAGAAGCTATTTCTCTGTAAACAGTGTGGAACAAAAAAAGTCACTTTTAACTAAACTGCTTTTAATGAAAAAAGCTATTTTATACTGTGCTGTTGTATCTAACATGAAATTCTGTAAATTAGTGGGAAACCGAAAATTGCACTCTTCAGTCTTGCTCTTTCATTTCCAGAAAGATTTTGTTGGTAAATCTCTCCAATTCTAGATTTTCAAAGATATCATATATAGTCTTGCTACTGAGCTGTCTGTCAAACAGCAGCAATACAATTACTTGAAAGGAAGGTAGGAAGATGAAGTAGCCAAGTTTTTCTTAGTAGTGGCAGGTGGAAAATGAACTTCGATGTCCACAAGGTGAAGCTTGTGTGGCTCACATGGAAGTTTAGGAGGATGATTCAATGCTTGAATTGTTTATCCAGTAATGTTGTGGCACCTCTATTAGCAGTAGTATTCAAGACTTGTCTAGACAAATCCAAAGCTGATCTGACTGGGTGCTGATGCTAGTTCTGTGTCAAGAGGGATGTTGGATTATAGATGTGTAGAGATCCTTTCTGCTGAGCGTTTCTGAGACTCTGCCATTATGTTATCATCTTATTAGTTTTCCATCTTTCATTCTCATCCCTGGGTAAGATAAAGATCTCTTACAGCACCTCCTCAAAATGATGAGTTCTCTGTCTGGGGTCTCAATTCATAGCTGATAAATTTGGGCCACTTATTTGACTTAAAGTTTACATCTGTCATTCTGATTCTGAATTTTCCTTGATGTCGGCAAAAGAATGGTACATTCAGGTCATATTTTTTGGTGGGGATTTTTATGATGTGACAATCTCTTTCATTGAAAATAGAATGTCCTACATCTCTTAATCTACTGCTGTATTCTGTTAGCCTGAAGATGAATGTTCTTAAATGCCACATGGCAACTGTAGAAGATATTCCTAGCTGTTTGAAGTACAAAAGACCAGTGCTCCTGGCTTTAAAGACTGAAATCACATATATTTTTACAAGCAGTAATCTCATTCAGTGTTGTGTTCCTCACTGCAGCATTTTTTTCTTGAAAGTCCTTTTCCAGAAAGAATGTAGTTGCATTTAAACATTCTGCCCATCTTTGTGCAGCTTCTGCAACAGTTTGCTTATGTAATAGGTGGATAATGTGTCTTTGAACATGAAAGACTCATTATGTTTTTGACTGGAATCAAAAGGATTATTGCTCAGGTTGTCTCTCTGGAGTTTGCCTTAATTCTTCATTAATGTCAGCATGACTCTGTGGGCAAACTCTTGTCTGAAGAAAATACATATTGAATTATATAATTACATCTGTAATCTATCATGAAAGTTTGTTACTAAGTGAGCAATGCCAGAAATAACTCATGTAATGGTTTAAGTTAGCTTTCTGTACCATTAGAATTGCAGCATTTCCTAGGCTGTCTGACTGGGCTTATTGTCACAGGCTCTGTAGCTGGGGTTTGTTGCACTCCATGCAAGGAAGGTTCCCTGACATGACCACTGTCAGTGTGATTCAATGAAGGTGTTCCCTGTCTTTATGGACATTGGAGAAGTGCACTGGAAAGCTGGCCATGTCAAGCCCATTGTGTTCTGCTTGTTTTAAGGCTAATGACTCCTTTCATAAGAATGGGATTCCCTTTATGTTTAAATAATCCTTAAAACATTCAATCAAGTTGTGTTGATTGCAAATACTGATTTTAAAAATCCACAAGACATAAAGCTATGAGAAATATTTTTATAAAGATATAGGTGACAAAGCTGAGAAAATCATATTTACCTGCCAGATCAAACCTCAAACAGTTGTCTAATACATATCCACGAAGGAGAAACTTGGGTTCATGCAGCTTGTGGTTTTATCTCTGCATTGTCTAGAATGTCTCTGAGGATGGCAGGTTATTTGGCAGTCTAGTAGGAGGTAATTTTGCCTCTCCTCACCACTATGTGGACAGTTTCTGTGTTGGATGTGTTATTGTTAGTTTGTTAGGCCAGGCACTGCCACCTACATTTTACCAATCTATTATCAAATTATTAACTCACTGTTGGTAGAATGTTCTATGTATCCTGAGTAGTGTATAAAACATATTTCATGACCTGAATGCTGAACCGTACAGAGATAGATTGGACGTTAACCTGGCATGCTTTTCTAAGACAGCATGTAGGCAGGGATCTTTGAAAAGTTGCATCTTGGAAGAGAGGAAGATATTTGAGCTCCAAATTTTGGTCTTTCTGAATGTCCTGCGATTGTTTTGCTTTCAGTTCTCATCCAACTCCTCTTATGTTTGGGTGAAAGCTGGAGTTAGTAAAATGAGCAAGAACAGGAGAACATAGTGTGGGGAAAGGGAAAGATATTAATGTTGCAACTGATAGCAGTTGATATTTAAGGTCTGAATCCAAGATCTCCACAGACAGAAGATTAGAAATATGCTAAAGATTTTTCCACTTAAACATAAAGGTCCCATGCTTTTACAAGCAGAGATGGGGAGTTTTGTCATGGAAAGATGAAGTACTTGACAAAGATCACTGTAGTGATCACACCAACTTATAGTGACTCAACATGTGTCTTCCAAGTCCAGAGTGTTACTGCCAAGACACACTTTTCTTTCTCTAATGTTTTCTAACAGTCGAGACAACAAAACAAAGTTGGTTACCAGGGAGCTGGCAGAGATCTTCCTTGTGCTATGGTGAGAGTGTTTGTGCACATTCTATTCCTAGGATAAAACTACAACTGTTCTTTCCAAGAGCCTTTGAAAATAATTTTCTCTCAACCTGCTATCCAGGTAAGCAGTATTCAACCTGTGGATTTGGTACCTTTCAAGTATCCCGAGCCAGTTGTTTTGGGAACACAATGTTGTGTGGACAAAAAACCTGGGAGGTCTCTGAGTCAAAAAAAGCAACCTTTTCTAAACACTCTTTGAGGTATATGCTGAATGGTTAGTGTATAAGAGTGGCTTAATATTTGTTAATCTTTGTCTGAGTTAGCATTGAAGAACTACTGAATTCATCTACTTCCAAAGGGATCTATATTGGTTTTGTGAGTTCTGATTGTTCAAAATGAGAAAATTACTTAAAGTCATGTTATGAGGGGAAAAAAAACAGTGAATAATTTTGCAAAGGAAATTTCCTACTCTGAAACCTGACACCAGTGGCCTTTTTTTCCCTGCTGTGTGGGACTTATATAAGTTTTGGCCTCCTACCCTTTGTTGCTGCTCCACTTTTAAGTGATGTGGAAAATAGTGCCAAAAAAAGAAGCTACACAAAATATTGATAAATGTGGGAACCACTTACTCAGAACAGAGGCAAATTAGAAGGCAGCTGGTTTTCATCTTTTTTGTTGACTTGGGAGGTGGGTGTGTGTGAAGAATTGAGGCTACTGATTTATGTCCCACTATCACACATTTGAAGATGAGGAAAGAGACTTGAGAGTGAGAACTGAGTAAACAGCATTTCTTCAGGCTTCTATTCATTCTACACTGACTTCTAAGAAATGCCTTCACTTCTTTTTAGCAGGTTTTTTATTTCTCCTTTATGTCAAATGTCGTAAGGGATGATACAAGACTAGTATGCTTTATTCCCAAAACAACTTTCTACTTGGACATTTCTCTTACATTTGCAGAGTTCTCTTACATTTGCAGAGTTGGGGAGCTGTTTTGGTGCTAAACATGATGTCTGGGTTAATTCTAGATTGACTATCAGAGAGATATTGTAGTAATAAATACAACTGAGGATTGCAGTATCCCACTGCAATATGTAAATGGAAATGAAATTGAAATTCTTATGAAGAGTAAGTGGTTTTGGCATTACCATGGATAGTTCTTCCAAATTGTGAGTTACAGAGGGGGCCAAATATCAAAGTAGGGAATTATAATACACAGAATAAACCAGAAACACTTGTTCTGGTATGTTCAAAACTTCTATCTGTCATTCTAAGTCAGAAAGGCTTGATGGGAATAAGCAGAATTCAGAGACAGGCAGGCCAGCTGGAGGTTTGAAAAAATCTTGCTTGGATGCTAAGTGTGCCATAAAACTCAAAATTGTGTGGACAAGTTAAACAAGGATTGAACAGTCATAGTTTCATATGAATACAGGGGGAACCTCAGTAAAAAGACAAAAAGCTTAAAAGAAGTCTTATTTTTTTATTTTATAAAATATAAGGTGTGTGCAATTGATAGCAGAATTCACAGCAAGAAAATATCAGGAAGGATAAGATGGGTTCAGGAAGAGGTTAAATTTGTAGAAGTTAAACTCAGGGACTATGAAACATGATGGTCTGGCTTCTTAAGTCCATAAACTTGTGATTGCCAGAAGCCAGGAGAGTGTATTTGGGAAAGAATTGCTGTAAGCTTACTCTGGCTTTATGTGTTCTTTCCCAAGGCAAGTGCTACTGATGGTCACTGGAGATAGGACATGCATAAGAATGAGACACTTGGACATTTTTGTGACTTGTTTTCCAACATCTCTAGCTGCTCGACTCCATTTACAGACATACTATTGTGGTATGGTCCACTTAATGATCCCATTGCATCCCTGTATTTGTTATATGCTTTCCCCTTCATATATCAAGGCATACAGTAGTCCTGTCTTCAATGGAGTCATCCAAGAACTTGAGTTACCTGTTCTGTATGACTTCATGAATTCAGGGAGAGTGATTGTTTTGTGAGGTGCTGATCTTAGTTCTGTTTTGTCTCTCTTGCAGCATTTATACACTCACTGCATCCTCATTTGCTTTTGCTTTAATCATATTTGAAGCCTTTTTCATTTCTGTTTAGCTATTGTGTTCCAAGCTGAGACCCATTTTTCATTCCAGACGATCTTTCTGTTTGTCCACTTTCAGTTTTAAGCATTCCTCCCTTGAAATAATGATGGGGGGGGAGGGGATTTCCTGCCTTTGTCATGGGAGAAATGGAAATATGGTGCTCTGGTTCATGTTTGTGATTTTGAAGGAAGTGACAGTATTAGCTGTTATTTCAGTAAAGCTCCTTTGACAAGTGACAGACAATTGCACTTCACATCGGCAAAATGCATGTGAGGTTTTATTGTGCTGGATTTTGCTTGTTTAATCCTGTAACAGCCGTGAGTGAATTCCAGGTCAATGCTAGTGTCACATTAGCAATGTGTTGAGTCAGTGCAGTGAAGCTGCAGGGGCACACTGATTGGTTAACTTCTGTAGTGCTATACTCAGAAGTGTGTATATTTTTGCTGCTGTCCCAGAGACTGGGAGTGGGAACTTGGAAGTTTCCCACTATAATCAATAGGAAACCAGCAAATACTTAGGAATGAGAATTGCTTTCCTTTCTGGTATCTGGCCCATTGCCTATTTTTGTGGTTTCTGTAGTATTCCAACTTTCACACTCCCCTGGGTGCACAGAGGTGACCGTTTTCTTCCCTGGCCATGCATATTAAAATGCAGCATGCACATAGCGTGAACGTATGTGGTTTGAGGCAAGCTGCAGCAGAGGAAATCTTTGTGCCTTCCAAAAAAGCGCATCCTGCTTAAAAATGCTATCCTGAGGATCATTAAACATCCATGGCTTAAACAGTGCTACTAAATACAGCAAAGGAACTCTAAAGCTGGTGCTGGTTTTAGAAAGCAGGCTGCCCTTACGATTCATCACCGGACACCAAGAGGGATCATTCCACCCAAGTATGTACCCAGACAAGCATTATACAGAGAACATATGTCAGCATTCTAAGCATATTCACTAGTTTTCTGAGAACTAATTAACATATTCATACATTTCCTTGGAACTCACTAATACATGCAACTGATACCTTGCTCATGTTCCTTAGGTTGTTTGGCATGATTCTTATACCCGGTCAGCCACAAGGCCAGCCTTAACCAATTTGCTTCCTCTTATCTTTCTGTCCTTACATTCTTGATTGCACAATTCCCTTTCATCTTGTCAAGCTCAGTAGTCCTTATCCATTCAGTATAATAAGCATCCCTAGAAGCATCCTCAGTTGTTCTTTAAGAATTCTTTGTATTTTTCTACATGGTATCAACAAGACTTTTAAACCAATAAGGCAGGCTTCCTCAAAGAGAACTAAAGTTTGGCACCTAGACAGATACCACAGTTACATTCTCTTTCCTATGACCAGAAGTTTTCAAACTAACTCTTTAGCTTTTGCAATTGTGAAGAAGCCTTTCACAGAGTGGATTAACTGCTGCAGCTGTTGTAGCTACCTGAGTTGGCAGGCAGCTTGAGACAATAAGCCTTGAGGTGTGAATTCCTCTCATTCATTCAATGGACGGCTAATTCGACTGGCACTGATACAGCTTTAGAGGTGAACATTAACTGTTCCACCATGCATCAAAGCAACTAGAAAAAGAGGAGAGTATGTAATGACGATGAGTAGCATTTACTGCACAGGGTGAGATAACACTTGGCTTCTGATCATGTGTGCTGTAGTCTCTGCTCAATTAAAGAAACATTAGCTGTAGATAAATAGCAGTAAACAAGAAGTATGAAGTGAATAAGGAGAAAGGAGGAAATAGGCCTTTGCCATAATTTGCAACTGGAGCTAGTCATGTATTTGCCTGCTAGCAGTCTCATGCTTACCAAATTCTTTGGCATCCCTGGCATGCAAGAATATTTGCCTCCTTGCCGAGTTTGGGGTTGTTGCCTGTCTAGCCTAAAGGAGGAGAGAATAAGTATGCTTCCTATCTGATAAGCAATTTGTGAGATAGAGAAGTGAATACGCCTTTTACTGCCAACATAAGGAAAGTGTAATTTCTATTAGTTTGAGAGGGAGAGTGCTGTTGCTATATAATCTGTCTCAGGAGGAACTGGTGTGCTTTTAAAAATGGTTATGTGCTCACCTGAGTTAGAGAACATGGAAGATATTTACTGCATAAGCTTTTATTTTCTCTGCATTTTCTCATTACAGATTGATATTGGTATTTTTTTCAAATTATGCTGTTGAGGTTAAGGACTTCAGTGTCATAGTCTGGGGAAAAGACTGCTAGCCTCAAAATGCTTTAGTCTGGAAAGAGCTCAAGTGGTGTGAAAGTAGAAGAGGAAAGTGTTAGAGCTTTCCAAGATATTCAGTATAAATACATTATCCAGGAACTCTTGGATTCACATGGAAGTCAGTTCTGCAGAAGTTAGGAGCAGATAAACATTCAAAACTGTTAACAGATTTTGAATATTTATAATTTGTTATAACAAGGTCCTCTTAGGCTGTGTCTTCTCTTTACAGAAGCTTGTTTGAAAGCAGATTTTCCTTTGCCAAATCTGTTTAAATGTTAGTGTCATAGTAGATTTTTGCCAATAGGCCTACAAGTTCAAATAGCAGATCTAGTACAAAATAAATTTTCTGGACAAAATTATCTTATTTCTAATCATTGGGTCTTGAACTCAAGTCTGCAGTTAACCTAGGAAGTTTGAATAGTTTCTGGGTTTGAATTAACCTAGGTGCCCAGGTGCTGGGTACTGGTTTTCTAAACTTAGGCTGCAGGTTTTTCCATCCCAGCTCAATGTGCTTTTTAACACATGTCTGATTTAGTTGGGGCAATTAACAAGGCAGGAATTATAAAATATGTAGTTAATTTTATTTCCAGAAATCCCCGCCCACAACTCTATACAAATTAGTTAAATTTGGGTTCTAATTCAGTCAGGAAAATCTTCACAAGGATGTTTATGGGCAACTCATTCATTTAAGAGAACCAGAAAATTGGTAGAGTTTAGCCACAAAATAGCTTTGCCCCACTTACAAATAGGTAGCCTAGAGCCCTAGGGAAAGTCTGCTCTACTCACTGTGGTGGAGTAGAAATTTCGAGATAGTCCCTGGAACCTTTGTGGCAGTGTTGGAACTGCTTGGCCGTTGAGAGGCTTCCAGATCTTCCCAGGGTGCTGGGAGAGAGGCAGATGGTCTCTGCCCCGATCCTGGTTCCTCTTGGCACGGAGGTTTGCAGAGGTGCAGGCAGCATCTCTTGAAGATGTGCAGAGAGCACAATGTCAGTGGCACTTTTTGACATGTCATGAGCCACTTAAACACCTTCTTCTGGGAGACTTGAAGCACTTAAGTTTCCAGGTACTTCACGCCCAAAACATCAGGGCTAAGCTGGTCTGAAGCACGAGGCAGAAGTGAACGTGTCCAAGAGCAGTGAGGCAGAGGCAGCAAGGCAGAAGCAGCACAACTGCTTGCAACTTAGCTCCATTTATGTTACTTGCCTGAGTGTAATGGCTCTTTTGTCCACAGAGATTCACCAATGAGAATGGCATTTGCAGAACTGACCAGATTAGGTGAAACCAGGGCTTGCTCACCCTTATTTGGACAATTCACCAATATGTACCTAAACACCTATGGGTACCTGTTTATCTCTTTGGGATGGAACATAATGCCCCAAGCCTTTGTTTTCCTCCTGTCCTTGCTTCCCCATCAGCAGAAGGGTGGGGCAAGCCAGGGTGTCTAATAGGCCTATTAACCTTCCAGGACAATGTCTTACCTTTTAATTTAAAAACTCAAAACACAGGCAGTGTAGCTGTCATGTATATGTTATATGTGAAACTATTTCAGTGCCACCTTAAAATATGCCTAGTTTCACGCTCTGCCTTGAATCATTACTTTCCCTGGTGTATCACATGTACATTCCAAAGGAAAGGACCAAATGCTGTGGATATTAATGGAACTGTTTAAAATCTTTCACCTGTTCTATGTTCCACTTGTTCCTGATTTTCTAAGTCTCTCTACAATTGATAATTCCATTCAGTCTGTCCCATATAGTTCTAAGGAACTCATTTCTAGATCTTTTTTCCATTGGGCTGTTCTTGGAGACTTCTGATGTTGTTGCCACAAAATCCTAAACTGGTTCATTTCCCTGATTTGGAAGAGTTACAAAAATTTTTTTAAAGTTGGGCAATATTTCCTAAACTCTCCATTTCCAATGCTGACAGCTGACAATCTCTTTAAGCTGCTGCTAGCATCTGCAACTGCTTTACTAGGTTCTGCTGACCTTACCCAGCTATCCCACCTTGGAGATGGCTGCACTGTAGGGCTCAGTGTAACAATTCATACATAAAACTACAATACCTGGAAAGCAGCTTGGGACAAAAACGGCATGTGAGCATGTCAGGTATTAATATCAGTGTTCCTGGAGGCCCTACCATCTTCCCAGTAAAACAGGTACAGAGACTGGCTTTGTTTCCCTGTGGCGGAATTCAGCCAAGATCATTCCTATCCAACTTCTTAAGTGACTTGAAAATGCTGAAATGAATTGCTTTAAACTCTAATAAGTAATTTCTATTACGGAGTGTTCACTGCCAGCATGGTCCTGGTGCTGAAAGTGGATTACATTAGCCTTTTGTTTAAAATCAATTGAGTTTACAACTCCACTTCAAAGTCTGTAGAGCTTTAAAATAGAGCCAGCAGAAACTGTTTAACAAGTCAATGCTGCCCCGGGATTTGCATTGTTCTATCTTTAGTTGTGAGAGGGAAAGACTTAATTTTCCTGCACTTTCACTTCACTTAGGGAGAGTGGTGCAGAACAATCAGCAGTCTACTCAGTTTTGCCTCCGCACTGATTTACTACATTTTACCTGGGTGCAGATGCCTCCCTACACAACAAACTGCAGTTCCTGAACAGTTTCAGAGTACTGTCACTTTGAAACTTGATTTATTGTTAGATCACACTGTCTTTTTTGATTGTTTCACTTTTCAAAACTAGTTATGATGAATAATCCTTTAAAATGTGTCTCTGGGAGAGTGGAGCTTTTTTGGCTTCACACGTTAACAACTACTTCCCGTTGTACAAGAGGTGGCACATTCTTTCAGTGACCCAGGGAAAACAAGATCGTTGGTTTAAATGAACCCCTACCATTTTAAATCCGTACATTTCTCAGTCGCTGTTAAGTGTTCTAGTGAAACTAACAAACCAGGAAGTCTTAAGCATGAGCTGATGCTTCTGAGATGGAGAAGCATTTTCTGTAAAATAAGGGCTTCTTTTTAATCCCCACACAATGAAAAGACTTCTCTGATCATAAGTAGCCAGAAGGCGAAGCAGAAGGTGAGTGGGTGAGTACCATTGTTTCACCAGATGTTTGTCTTTGCTTCCTCATTTGCGGCTCAAGCAGCAAGGAGGCTCGATCAAGCAACAAGGTGTGTTTTACCTTAGTAAAAAGACTACATCAGCCTTAGCCCAGCTTTTATCCCTTCCTTGTTCTGTCTTTTTTCCAACTTAGGTGCAAAACTTCTGTATTTTTCAAAGGCCATTGATGTGGAAAGAAGTGAAACATAAACTTTGTGGAAGAACAAATCATAGCTGTTTCCTTTAAGACTGATGTAGATTAACCTCCTGGGTGATGAGAAAATTTGAGGACTGGTTTGCTCACAGTGTCCATCAAATATGAGGAGCAATATGCACTCAAATCAAGCCTGGTGTGCCGAGCATGCAGATTTTCCTTTGATTCTGCCACAGAAGGAACCCTGGACAGTTCTGGCTGTCCCCCACCTCTTTCTCTCAAGGATAGTTTCATTGTATGCTTACAACTAAAAGACTTTTGAAATGCATTGAGATGCTTCCCATGCATTAAGTCAAATGGAGAACTGAGTTTCATAGCTAGTGTCTGAAACAATCTCCCTCAGTCTCCAAATACCTGTAAACTACTGGGTCCCTGACTTCATTGGGGTAAATTAAGCCAGATTTTGCACTATTTGACTGAAAATTACCTCCTTCTGACTAGTCTTTGTCTTTCCAGGAAATCATAGAGTGGAATGTCAGGGCTGGAAGGGACCTCAAAAGATCACCTAGTCAAACACCCCTGGCAGAGCAGGATCACCTAGACCAGATTACACAGGAACATGTCCAGGCAGGTTTTGAGTATCTCCAGAGAGGGAGACTCCACAAATCTGATGGGCAGCCTTTTTCAGTGTCCTGTCACACTCACAGTGGAAAAAATCCTCCTCATGTTTAAATTAAACTTCCTATCTCTCAGCTTCCACCTGTAGCCCTTTGTCCTGTCATCAGGCATGACAGAGAAGAGCCTGGCTCCGTCCTCCTGGCACTCATCCTTTACATATTTATAAACATTGATGAGATCACCTCTCAGTCTCCTCTTCACCATGCTAAAGAGCCCCAGCCCTGCAGTCTCTCCTTGTAACAGAGATGTTCCATTCCCTTAGTCATCTTTGTGGCTTTGCTCTGGACACTCTGAAGCAGTTCCATGTTCCTCTTGAACTGGGGAGCCCAGAACTGGACACAGTACTCCAGATGTGGCGTCATCACGGCAGAGTAGAGGGGCAAGAGAACTTCTCTTGACCTACTAGCCACACTCCTTCTATACACCCCAGAATAGCATTGGCCCTCCTGGCCACGAGCACACATTGTTGGCTCGTGATCAACCTCTCATCAACTAGGACTCCAGTATCCTTTTCTCCTTCACTGCAGATTAGTCCCCAACTTATACTGATACCTGAGGTTGTTCTTTCCCAGGTACAAGACCCTACACTTGTACTTGTTGAATTTTATTGAATTTCTCCCTGCCCAACCCTCCAGCCTGTGCAAGTCTGGCTGAATGACAGCACAGCCTTTTAGTGTGGCAGTCACTCCACCCATTTTGGTTTCATCAGCAAACTTGCTCTGTGCCCTCATCCAGGTCGTTGATGAATATGTTGAACAGAACTGGTCCTTGTGGGACCACACTAGTCACAGGCCTCAAACTAGACTCTGTCCCGTTGACCACAACTCTCTGGCTTCTTTCCTTCAACCAATTCCCAATCCACCTCACTGCCTGATCCTCCAGACCACACTGCCTCAGTTTAGCTGGAAGAATTCTGTGGGAGACAGTGTCAAATGCTTTCCTGAAATCAAGATAAACTACATCCACTGATCTGCCATCATCAGTCCACCTGGTTATGTCCCCGTAAGAGGCTATCAGGTTGGTCAAACAAGACTTCCCCTCGGGAAGTCTTGCTATAGCTGTAACAAAGGTACTATTCTCTTAAGTGGCTTTGCCAGGAAAGTCTCCTCCAGTTAATATTTGATCTTTTTCCAAGGAATGTGAAAGGACTTCATCTGTCCTGTTCTCATGTGTGGGATCTCTGACACCTAACACAAGGTCTTGCCTTTTTGCACAAATAGAAGCAAAGTTAGAGTAGTATGGCAACATGAAACGGTAAAGTTTTGAACTGCCCATGACATTTGCTGCTCAGAACTTCCTGGTTTACACAGCAAATGCACAAAACTCTAGTGATGGAACCAAACAGGTGTGTGAAAATCATAGTTAACAGACAAAGCAGTGTGCCTCCCTCTAAGTGTAATGTATGTACTCAGATTTGTTTCAGCAATGTTTCTCAGGACTAGCAAAGAGAAAGAGGTTTAAATATCAAGTGAGCAAAACTTGAGCTGGATTTTATACTCTGAACTTTTATTTTATGATTTTTACAATCTCTTTGTTCTAAGGTGCATAGGATTGATGATAAGCTGGAGGTTGTGAGCACAGGATGCTTATTTTTGCTTTTTTTCTTGAAGACTTGTGCAAAGGAAAGGGCTTGTGCAATGCAATAAACTCAGGCCTTTGTTCTCACATCTTGGAAAAACATGCTAATATCACAAAATGGCTTTGAAAGACCAGAAACTGATATTTACAAGTGCTTTCTTTTGTTGGAGTGCAATTTGCATCCTAACACAAGCTCTTCATTATAGATGCCAGTTTTCCTCTGCTGGTACAGAACACCCATCAGTGCCTCATGCTGCCAAGGGCTGTGGTTTTTCAAAAGGAAGTAGAAGGTTTAATGCTATTTGTTCAACTCAGCCAGAGATCTACTGTTTATAATCTGAAATATCATAAAATGTGTTTTCAATTACCTTGTGCATATTTTTAAAGAATTAAATTTCCATCAAAGGATTTTGTGAGCTGTTTGATCTCACTGTGTCTAAAAAGGCTGCTCTGACTCGAGATAGTTTTGTCTGAACATACACAGCACAATTACAACAAATATGCTCTTGCAGTTTATGTGACTTTACGATAAATCAGTCCATTTATTAGTGAGAGAGAAGAGGGTAGTGGGGGGCTAATTTCCACTGTTAGCTGTGAAATGAGTACCTAAGACTGGATATGTGAAGGGACTGTGGTTCTTTGTGCTATATGATTGAATTAAGCTCTTTTTTTGCCCCCCTCCGTGTTAATCTGGATAGACTATACCACTTTCCAGACATCTCTAAGTGTGAGACAGAGCCCTATCCTACTGTGAGAACTTGGAAACACAAGATGTAGTATTTCTTGTTGCACTGAAAAAAAGACTGCTTGTGATGTCATTGTTCTAGGCCTTCTAGAAGCACAAAAAAATCTTTGCACTGACTTTGAATATAGGAACAAAAAGATAGAAAAAAACAAAGAAAGAAATGGTCTTATCCAGAAATAGATTTCTGCTGCTGGATGGAAACTGCATTTCCTAAACAAGAAAAGGAAGGTAAAATTTTGCTTTCTGTGTTGATACATCTTCTGCAATGAATCAACTGGAAAAATTAGCTTAAGTCTCAAGAGTGATAATTAGTCCAGTGGATTAGCATGCTCATGTTGCTATTTTAGTTTTGGAACTGGCCTGGATACATCTATAGAATACTGTAGTGCCCTGGTTAGGCTTATGTGAGGTGTAAGAACACCTTTACCATTCTGTTATAGTAGCTGTCGTATCCTCTTTATCAAGGCAGTTACTTAGAAACAATTCTCCTACTGCAGTCAAGCATGTATCTTGGCTTTTGATCTCTCTCCTGTCATCCTTTTATCTTTGGGGAATTCTGACATGACAGCAGAGTTTTTCTTACACATCTTTCTTCTCAACACATACTGCTCACATTAAAATCAGGTCTTGTTTTGGTTTGACTGAAGATTGGGTAGCTGTTGATGATATTGCTCTTTCTGTGTACTAATTTGCAGTTGTCTTTCAGAAAGATAAATTTGTCTTCAGTTAATGAACGAAAATTCATACTGCACCAAGTTAAACTGAAATTAAGTTTGGAACACTTAATGATGTGGTTGTGTGGTAGCATTTGATTCATCTTTTGCTGACATTGTAATCGTAATTGTTATTTAGGAAATGCCTGTGATATCACAAATGAATGTTGAGTAGAAAATAAGCAGCAGTAGGTGAAGCCTACCAAAAACAAAGAGCCTCTCTATGCAAATGTCATCTGTACTGAAGAGAAGGAAAGAAAAAGCCAGACACTCTGCACAGCAACAGCACACTAGTATCTAAACAGAAAGGAGTCTGTTTTTTCCAGTGTTTCTAGCTAGTGATTGTAGAGGCAGTAATGAGATACAGAACTGCTTTCCATCTTACTCTGCCAATGTAGCTCCAATGAAGATGCCAAATAAGTTTCCATTTCTGAGCTTTTGAGTAGAAAACAACTTTAGCAAAATCCATGCTGTTTTTTTCTGCTGAAATCATCTTTTCCAGTTTGTGATATTTGCTACCTGTCTGACTGTCATCACAGTGAAGGGATGGAAGATTTGTATAATGATATGTACGGAAAATCCCCAAATCATTCACTAGCTATTTATTAGGATTTCTGGAAGGGAAAGTAGTGACATCTCTAGGGATGTTTTTTTTCTATCAGCTAAGCCTTCACTAGTGTGATTACAGGTGAAATGCTTCAAATAAATCTGTCACTGGCATCAATTGCATCAGGGGTAAATTTTGTCTGTTTATTAATATGTTAGTAAAAGCCCAGCATTTGTTTTCAGGAGTCAATGGAAATGGATTCATTCAGTACTTGTTTTTATTAACACTGTGTTTCAGATTAGTGTTTTTGTATAACAAATAAGAAACCACTGATATCTCCTTGCTCTTTTCTTCTGCTGATATCTGATAGGAAATTTCCTCATATCAAAGGCACCTTAGCTAAAGTACACCACATTCTGATCTAGGTGATGGCTAAATTGAAGAACTTATTTACACTATGCAAGCATCAGTGAAGCAGAGAATTTATTTTTGTTGTTCTTGGTTTTTTGTTTTAATATTTAAGAAGCTAATCTGGATCATATTGCAAAGAAGAGTCATGTTTGTTAGCAGTCATTTGTTAGGTCATGTATATTGAAGCAGAATGGGGGCACAGAAAATGGGATGTTACATATAAAACAGCAGCTTTGGAAATGTTTTGGGACTACTCTGGGATGAACAAGGATATAAGAACTGTCATTGTGATGTTGTAGGCAAGAGATTTTACTGAGATGTAAAGAAGGGAAAGAAAAGTGAAGGAGGGAGGTGGTGATATTGCTTTTTTATAACACCACAGAGACCATTATATTCTCACTGTATCCAGTTCTAGTAGCCACAATTCACAAAGGGGGCCAAAACCTGAAAGGATTCAGGAAAGAGATAAAAGAATGATTCATTGTCTATAAAAAGTGCCATAAAGCCAGAGACTAAGGAAGCTCAATCCATTTAACTGTTCAAAATGATTAAAAATGTGAGTCTGGCTGATTGTAGCTATACCTACCTGGACAGGAGGTTACTGGTGGTAGAATTAGACTCAGAAGTTGGAGTCTTGAAGGAGAGTTTAATTACTGGAATTCAGATGCCAAGAAATTTAATGATTTTAATAACTGAATGGCTTTGGAGACATCGTAGAATGCCTAGGTGTCTTCTCTAAGGGATCTTTAATAAGCAGAAGAATTCTTGCATGGCTTTTGGGCCGATGCCTTGCCAAGCTCAGACAAAATGATTGGAATATTTCAAAACTGAACTGAAGTAAAGTTTCTTAGTTGCTACATTGAATGCAATGCAAACTTCCAGTTTTGTGATCTGGTATGCAGTCTATTTGAAGACTAAGAATCTGATTAGTATTGTGTTATTTTTAGAGGCCAGATACCCGTTATAAAGCGTCCTTATACCTGGCTCCAAGGAAAGCCTCGTTGGAACCTATATGACCTTGATAGCTAGCTTCTTTGTTACCATGCTGCTTTAAGTCCTGCGATACAGAAGGCTTTCTTTCTGTAGATCATGTTGACTCAGAGGCCACCTGCAGGCTAGAATCTCTGCTCTAGCACAAGCTAAAAAAAACCAGAGTGTACAGCCAGCCTTGGAGAGCAGAACAGCGACAGTGTTTTGAGCTTTAATACCACTTTTGCAATTTTTGAGAACTCACTTTGGCCAGAAGAGTGTTGAGAAAGTGAGGACATGTGTGTGTGTGTGTGTGTTTATGCATTTGCCCAGGATCAGAACTCTCTCTGTGTGTGTATGTGTGTGTTTAAGTATTTGCCCAGGATCAGAACTGTAGAATGGTTTGAACTGAAAGGGACCTTAAATTTCATCTAATTCTAAGCCCTCTGTCATGGGCTTGGAACCTTCCACCTGACCAGGTTGCTAAAAGCTTCATCCAGTTTGGCCTTGAACCTTCCAGGGAGGGAGCATCCAGAGCTTCTCTTGGCAACCTATTCCAGTGCCTCACCACCCTCACAGTAAAGAATTTTTTCCTAATATTTAATGTAAATGTGCCCTCTTTAATTTTGAAACCCTTACCTCTCATCCTATCACTGCACTCCATCATAAAGAATTCCTCCCCACCTTCTTGTAGGCCACCTTTAAGTAATGGAAGACTGCTACAAGCTCTCTCTACCTTCTTTTCCCCAGGCAGAATAACCCCAAGTCCTTGTGGGTGAGGTGTTCTACCCCTCTAACAGGGATGCTTAAGTGTGAGATTTGTGTAGAAGAAGCAAGATCAGCTTGTGCTAATTTTTTCTGTGAAACAGAGAAACTTAGGGAAAGCTCAAGGTTAATGAGGGTGATTTGGATTATTTAGTCCACTATAGCTGTGACCTTTAATATTAGTAATTTGAAGAGAACCACAAAGAGCAGCTGGGTAGTATTACTGATAGGTGTGTCAGCCACAAGAAGGCCTTCTGTCTCTTTCTGTCACGGCTGTGGGAAAACTGGCAAACTTTTGAAATGCTTCACTTCTCAGCTCATACCTAAATTGAAACACAAAAGAATAAGTTCTCTTTATCCTCAGTTTCTCTTTATCCTCAGCCTGTCTGAGGAGTCAGCTACTGATAATGAAAACATGCATAATATTGCACAAGGAGAATTACATATTTTATGAGTAATTTGCAGCCTTTTTTTAAAGAGAGTTGCCACTGTATTGGTTTCAAGCAAGCCAATATAATGTCTAACTGAGTATGCATAAATCTGAGCTTGAGAGAAAAGGATGAAAAGCAATCAGGCTATATTAAATAACATTATCAGGAGTAACAACACAGGGCTTCCACTACTGAGTGAAAAATTGGCCTGTGCTAGCACTTTTCATGTTAACATTCTTTTTTCAAGTAACCTTATTTCATGAGATTTGTTTTTATTCCAAAAGCTGGGTAAAGGCTGTAAACTTTATTTGTTTTGATTTGAAATATTCTTGGTCTCACTCAGACACATAGAAATCAAATGGTCTGGTGACTGGCACAGTGGAGGAATTTAAGGTTATAGATTGCACTTACCAATGTCCATGGAAGAAGGATGTGTCTATTTTCAGGTGTTCTAGGGGACACTCTTTCATCAGGGAGCTGGCAAATTCTTTTCTTATGTGTGCTGTCAGTCTCTGCTCCTTGCTTTTCTTGTAGGGTAAGCTATTTGTATGTCTCTTGGAAATATTCAGAACAAGAGATTGTTTTTAAATGTTTTTTTCTTACTGTGCTTACAAAGCTCAAGCATGCAAGCCAAGTCTCAATTTAGGATGTGGATACCTATAGTTAAGTTCTAGAGTACATGCATCTTAAGGTGATTTTGGTTGCTTATGATGGCGTATCATAAATTTAAGACCACCAGGCTTATCTGAAAACAACAGTGATTATTCTGTGATTTCTTTAACATATGAATCTATTGTCTAATGCTCTTTCCTTCTTTATTTGCAGATTGCTCAGTTAGGTATAAAGGATAGTCTGTTTCTGGCCAAGGCATGCACTTTCTCAACAGACAAATTGTCTCATTTCTACTTGTTCTGTTTTCCCTATTTTTTTTCTACAAAATTCTGACCTGAGTTATTACAAAGGGGGAAAAGATGGGAAGGTGGATTGTATCTGTCTTCTGCAGTAGCTGTCAGCTCTCAATGGGGCATAGTACTTCCACTACATTAATCCAAAAATCTGTTCATTAAGAGGGCACCAAAACCAGTCTAGGTTTGACCTGGGGCTAAGGAGAATGGCTGAACCACTGAAATTCAGCAGTGGCACATTGTCTGTGGATGTGACAATTCACTACCTGCTTTGGATATCTTGAAATTTGGAAGGAAGCAGAAGTTCTCCTGTAGGCAGGGGATATTTTTCTAGTTATTAAAAATTTCCTGGGGACTAAGACTCGTTCACATTTAGTGGTTGGTTGTTTTTGTGTGTGTGTGTGGTTTGGGTTTTATTGAGTTTTGGTCTGTTATTTTGGTTTGTGTGGTTTGTTTTTTTCACAGGGAGCATCATATGTTTTTGTCAGACATGACTTAGCTCTGATTAATTTAAATCCTGATTAAAGGAAGATTTACTCTATTTCATGCAACTAAACTTTCCTTCCCTTCCTCTCCCATGCCTCCCTTCAAAGATCCCTCCAGTGCAATATAAAGAATACAGGCTCCCTTTAAGAAGCTACATTAAAGGAACTATACCTCTTCAGAATTAATGCAAGTCATTATAATCCTTACAGTCCTCTCTCATGAATGTCTGCTTCTCAAGCAAATTCAGAAATCCCCAAAGAATTTTAGCTTATACTGTGTAGTCAACAAAAGGAGGAGCAATGAACTATTGTGAGCATTAGACATGAAAATTTTAGACTAAAATGTCTTTGCAAATGATAACCTCAACATTTTTTTAAACTGCTGGAAGGTCTGAGGCTCATATTTTACTCTCTTTAAGATTAAAACCTTAACCTGATGTAACTACTGCCTTCTGGTTAAAGGGACGTCAATAACTGCATCTGTGTCTGAACCTCTAAATAACATCTGTATAAAACTGCTGAAGGCAGTAGCCCCTGTAAATTCTTTAATTCAGTTCAATTGGGAGCTTGAGTCTTTAAAGGGCTGTGAGATAAACTTGCAATGAATTTCCATTTTCCCTGTTATTGGCTGATGTCACTGCAGGCATAAAGAAAGAATATGAATATAGGTAGAGCAGCCAAAATTCACAAAAGCAAAAGATGTTAATTTTTTTTTATTTGGATTAGAGGTTCATTCCAGAGAAGTAAGTATATTTTTCCAGCATTTGAAGCCATTAGGTTTTTATTTAGTATTGCTTTTTTCTTCAAGTTTTGGCACTAGTGAGAGGTCAGGAGCTGACAAAAACTGGTCATAAGCAGGTATTGCTTAATCTGTTTTTCTCTGCCTGTTGATGCTGCAGTACTTTCACTGCAGTCAATCTCTTGATGTTCCCCATAGGATCAAATGCAGATATTTTGATCATCCAACAGCTACAAAATCCTTTGTGGTTTCATATGTCCAGATTATGTCACAGTGATAAATATGCTTTTTCAATAAGAAATAAAATAGCTATTATATTGAGCAAAGGCAAATCATGACAGCTCCTGGTATTCTGCAGAAAGTAGCTCCAGTTACAGTAATGGAGGGGTAATTAATTGATGTGAGATGGTATTTTTTCAAAATTAATATTGTTTATTAATTTTGTTATTTAGGAGTCCTACCCTGCCCCCCGACCACTAATTTTAATAATAATTAGGTTCTCTTGCAACAGGCAAACATTATACAGAGGAAAAACTAGATCTAGAATGTTTAAGAAATAACTAGCAAAAATATAAACACTAAACTGAATTGAACTAGAAGGTTCTCGAGGTCAATTATACTGCTTGTCCACTAGATGGACTTAAGGAGCTCCTTCCTGCTTATGGCAGAAGGCAATTAGTGAATTACAAGGAGCCATAAGTATTTACTCACAAAAATGATCTCCCAACTAGTGGAGCTAGCTACAGCTTCAGACAGTACTCAGACACTTTCAGAGGGTTCTGTTGGTGTCTTGTCAGCTGCTGAGGCTTCTTTTTCTTCCCAGACTTCACAGGGTACTGGGGAAAGGAGGTAGACAATCTCTGACATTATCGTGGCTCCTTTGGACAATTTTTATGTCCCTTCCAGGGCTCCTTGTCTTAGCAGGTGTAGGCAGGGTGTCTTGCAATATGCAGTCCTAGCACGGGTGTCATGCTGGCTGCAGGCCTGTTGCATGGAGGTATTTGATGCCTGTTTCTGGTAAACTAGAAGCTGGCAGTTTCCAGGCAAAGTAACTCAAAGCATAGGGATTGTTATTCAGCAGAGCTAACTTATAGTTTACCACAAAATAATGCTTCAGAAGGCAATGGCAGAATCGCTGCCAGAGGCAGAGGGCAAAGGTGGCAGCAGCAAGCAAGCACAAATACAACATCAGAGCATGTTGTGTTACCTTCTCATCTCTTTTTACCAGTACAGCCCAAGACTAATGGGCCTTTGGACACAATAGCCAATCAGAATGGCAGTTAGCCAACCTTAACCATATTAGGTTAAACCATCGGCTTGCTTTACCCAAATTTAGGAAAACACAGGCCTTGCATGAGGCAAGCACAAGCCAAGTGTACATACCTCATTTACCACAGGATGTAAACAGGAGCAAAACAAGTCTGGGCAAGCCAGGGCATATTCAGGCATATTTTGGCCTATTCAGGCCAAACAGCAGTTACATGTTTCCTTTTCTGTCTCTGACAGACAGAAATCTACAATGTACCAAGAAGAGTCAATAGATTTTCATGTTTTTAAGGAAGGAGATGCCTTGGTGCAGGACTGTCAGCAGTGACTTAGTTGGGTATTTTGATTTTTTTTTCCTCTTTTTTCATCATTATTGCTTTTGGTGTGGGGGGCTTAAGGAATATACAAGTCTTCATCAATTACTAGTTGTCTTACATCTGGTCGCTCATTAAGAGAGGAAGCTGGTTAGAGATGCAGTCTAGATATGGACAGTGGTAGATACTTGTAGTTTAACCGGAGTAAGGTGCCATCACGGTCCCTACCAGTTCCTGAAAGACTGCCTGAGTCTTCAATATCAAAAGAACAGTTTTCAGAATGTTAATGGAGTGTCTTTATTTTAATAAAATTCCACTGTGTATTTTTGAGGTGTTTGGACTTGTTGGGGTTTGGGTTTTTGGCTTTGTTTGTTTTTCCTTTGGACAGCCTTTCTTAGTGAAAGAGATTTCTCATGTACTTTCTCTGAAGCAGCTGATACACAGGCATGACTAGGGAGTCTAGTGGAATCAACACAGGTTGGAAAGTTGGATTGAAATTGGAAGTTAAACCATTTCTTGGGATGGAAATTTAATAAACCGAAGCTGAACTTGAACGTATTTCTTTAAAACAGTGGAAGACATTCATATGCACTGCTTCTCCTTGGTTTGTGCTAATAAACTCCATGAAATAGATTATAACAATTAAATAAAGGATAGAATCATAGAATGGTTTAAGTTGGAAGGGACCTTAAAGATCATCTTAGTTGCAAACCCCTGCCGTACATAGGGACAATTCCCACTAGAACTGGTCGCTCAAGGCCTCATCCAACCTGGCCTTGAACACCTTCAGAGAGGGAGCATCCACAACCTCCCTGGGCAACCTGTTCCAGTGTTTCACGCTTCTCACTGTAAAGAACTTCCTAACATCTACTTTTAATCTCCTCTCTGCCAGTTTAAACCCATTACCCCTCATCCTGTCATTACAAGACCTTGTAAATAGTTCCTCCCCAGCCCTCCTGTAAGCCCCCTTCAGATACTGGAAGGCTACAACACGGCCTTCTCAAAGCCTTCTCTTTTCCAGGCTGAAGAGCCCCAGCTCTGGCTCTTAATACTTGATGGTGGTGTGCATTGAACTTGGCTCAGCTCAAGAGAAGCCACTATGCCATGGCTAATTATTTTCTCAATAAGATTAGAATGAAAAATCACACTACAGAAAGCAGATGACTATAGAATATACTTTAATGGGAAAACTGCTTGTCCTGGGAAGAGTTCACAGCTCTAAATCTAGATTGCATTTTAGTTTTCTCATCAGATTCCCTTAAAGAAAGGTTTAGTCTTTTCAGCATGCTAGTCTTGAACACCACATATGTGGAAGTACAAAAAAAATTTGTGTGTTTTCTTTATGGATTACTAAGTTTGTCTCCAAAGTGTTTTCAAAACACTAGACTATTTTTATGGGTAAATAATTATTGATTGTTGAGTCTCTGGTGTAATGGTAAGCATATGGCAAAATTCTGATGTCTTCTGTTGCTGGGAAATATGTTTCCTTGTAAAATATAACCAAGGAAATTACTATGAAAGCAGAATTAGAAATGGGACAAGAGAAAAGGTAAACCCAAATAATGTCTGAGCACAGGTTTCCTTAAGCTATTTGGGTTGGAGAGTTCAGCTGAACTGATTTCTTTCTTCAAGAGGCATTGTGAAGTTTTGGGGGATTGTTTTGTTTGTTGTGGTGTTGTTTTTTTTTCGTGTAATAGTAGCAAAAATTTGCCTGATTATTTATTATATTGATTGGTAAACAATGCAAACCATCTTCACCATGTGGATGAAGTGAATAGCTTGTAGCAGATGTCTCACTTAGCCCTGTTTATGTGCTTAGATTATTGGATGTGTGTTCCTGAGCCTTAAACCTGTCAGCAGTGCCCTCAGTTTGCGTTACAGTGGTGCTTTTCATGCCCTGTAAGTTCAGATTCAGTCATTGTCATTAAAGTATTCACTCAAATGAAAAAGTATTGCTGAGGATTCTGTTCAGTCAGGTGCCTGTAACAGCCTATCTGCAGACTTCACAGACAGTGTTTCCTCTGAATGAAAGCTATGATTTTGTATCCTTGTTCCATGATGGTTGCTTCATTTCCATTTCAGTGTAGGTGTGGACACTTAATATTACCTATCTAAGCAAACTCACCAAATTCTTAAAGATCCTTATGTCTCTGCAAAGCTGTGCAGCAAGCAGTGAAGCTTGCAACAAAGTCCTCAAGAAAAGGGACTGACATTAACTAGGATTAGCAGCTGGGGAAAATGGCTGGCATTTTTAAACTAGAGGGCACACTGGCATGCTTTTTACTTTTGCATTCATTGCTTCCATCTATTCAACTTAACAATACAAATCTCCTGCTGATGATTTTTTTTTCCATTTAAAATTATTTTTAAAAGATTAATCTACAGCAGTTTACACTTCAAAATCATCTTGGCCATCTCCAATGAATGGAGAAATGAGTAATTTTTTTAACAGCATGGACAGCTCAAAAAGGCTAGCAACCAGTATCACTTCACTTTTCATCCTCATTCACCTTTTTTCCTGAAGTTGCATGTCTTTGTGAGGAGCTTGTTAGTTTATTTTGCACACTGACAATCCTTATCTTGCTGGAACAATAAGGATATAGAATCATTATTTAAATGATGTGCACCTTTTTTTTTTTTTTTTTCCCCCTCCTAAGTGACTATCTTTGGGCTCTGGTGGTTTGAGTTTACTAGCATCTCTGGATCAGAGGGGTTAAAATATAGGCAACACTACAGTCTAAAAAAAATAGTAGTCATTAAAATACACTCAGCATGGGGAAATCTGGCAAAAAGAAAGCCCACAAAAATCCTTTTCTACTCTCTGGGGGATTTATAAGGTACCACAGGACCTTCCCAAAGTAAATCTAAAATATTCTAAAAAATGCAGCAAGACATCAGGAAAGTTATCACTAGCACTGTTGTGAAACTTAGAGCAGAAAGAACAAGAACTTAAACGTTTAAGAACAATGAAATCCAAATCCTAGTCCTCAAAAACAATTGCTACTTGAAAAACAAAACAGACACACTTGGAGAGGAGTGCTTCATCAAATATTCTTCCAACAATCTCCAGTTACTGCAGGAATACTTTCCATTTCTCAAGATGGTCTCACACAAGAATCCAAAAGAGTGTAACTGATTGATCATGCTTTTGGCAGTCCTAAAAGTCTGGTACATCAGGGGAACCTTCCCATTCAGTGCAATAGAACTTGAATGCAAGATAGTAACCCAGTTTTAACTTGAAGCAGATTAAATACTAAAGCTAAGTATGAAGTTACTCATTATGTGACCAGTTTTGTCTACCTTAAAACTCAGAGCCCTTGGCAATATCAGGTCTGTGCTTTCACAAAATTAATGCCTAAAATATTTAATATACCACCCTTTACTTGATCAGTCTTTCTACAGTTGTTCTCTGCAGAGAATAATTTAGGCCCTGATACTGTGAAAATTGAGTGGTTTGGGGACTTAATATTTAGAGATAAATAATACTGAATTTTAGAAAAGAATACTTTATTTGATCAGGGTTTTCACAGCAGTTGCCCTTGTATTGTTATCTTTGTGTGATTCAGGAAGCAAACTAAAACAACAATAATTTTCTATATTTTTCTATCCTTTTTCTATCTTGGAAAAACATTGATTTGATTATATTTAAGCAGTGAATTCCTTTATTTTCTTTTTCTGATGCACCATTTCACAGTATCACAGTATCATCAGGGTTGGAAGAGACCTCACAGATCATCAAGTCCAACCCTTTACCACAGAGCTCAAGGCTAGACCATGGCACCAAGTGCCATGTCCAACCTTGCCTTGAACAGCTCCAGGGACGGCGACTCCACCACCTCCCCGGGCAGCCCATTCCAGTGTCCATTTAGGAAGGATACCCTCACCCCCCAGGACAACTACCATAATAACATGCAATAATGAATAACTGAAATTTTCTCATATGCTATTGAAGGGATTTTCTTGAAAAAGAAATGGCTCTGAATCTTGATTAATTTATAGGTTGATTTTTAAATAATCTGATATTTCCAACTTAGTTTATTATTGCTTCTGGATAATGCAAAATACATGTGCTGGATCTGTGAGGCCATTTTAAAACAGCTCAAAACAAAGATTTACTCTGCTGTGGCAAGTGGTCTTGCTCAAGTAAGTGCTTTGTCAATAGGTCTGTGTCTGGGCTCTTCAAAGAATCATCTGCTAATTTTCAGTCACCACAGTAGTGTTTTGGTGCTATTCTCTCATCTTTTCAAAGTCTGAGAGGAGCTAGCCATCAGTAGTAGCATTTTAAAGTTTCTAACCTTATAAAGCAGAAGGTTAGAATTGCAGTTGGCACCTTTTCATAACAGCATCTTGAATACTTGAGGTTGATGCGTGAAAATCCAGTGTGACTGTAGTTCCTGTCTCCTTTCGATGTGAGAAGAGATAGCCCTGCTGCTCTCCTGACATCTGTTACTGTCCTGTGCTGCCCTGAGGCAACAGAGTATTGCTGAGTGTTGATATTTCCATTATTCCTTTCTTGCTTCTAAATCTCTTTGATCATTGGATCCACATGGTTGAATGCAAGTGGAATTAATATCACTTTAAGCCTCCAGGCTCGTTCAATTTAGCATGTCTCTTTCTTCATATGTATTCAATATTAGAACCTCCTATTGAACTGAAAACAAATACAGTGCATTTGTCTGCTTAATTCATTTTACAAGCTTCTAAGATTCTATGCTGCTGTGCCTCAGTTAACATATGTTAAAAGAACTAGCATAAGGCTAGCTTCATTTTTCTGTGGCTTTGTGTGGCACAGGAGCAAAGCAGCCACTTGCTGGACCAATAGTTTTTTAGCTGAAAAGCAATTATTGTGACTAGAGCAGCAAGAATCTCTGGAGCTTATCCATACAGACTCGGCGCGGATCTGTTTTATCCCATTTCTGCTTGATGTGGGTTTGCATTAAGCTTGGGTTTCAAATTCAGACAAAAAGCCAAGACTGGGAGGAAAAACTTGCAGTGATTAGAGATGGCAATGGCAACTGAAGTGTTTGCAAACCTCAGGAAATTTGCCTAAGGTTTAGACTTACAAGAAACCATTTGAAATCAGGCAATTTTCTTCTTTATTCAAATTTTCTTCTAAGAATTACAAATTGTGATATTGAAACCTGGAAAAGTTAGTTTATTCCATTTTTTATCCCAGATCTCTCTTTAGGCATAAAACAAATAAATCCAGATAGTGTGTTTTCTGAACAGGGGCAAATGCCTCTTTGTAGCAAGTTACTAATAACTGTTTCAGGTATCTCATGGGCCTAAATAATTGTGCTGGGAAAAGTTGCTCTTATCTGTTAAACCAACAAATTAATTCTTATTTTAAATTCTGCTTCATCCTGTTACTTGCTCTTGCTGTTATTCCCCACCAGAAACTTAAAAATAGAAAAAAGACCAGTAGTGAGTCTTTTTTATGTCTGTCCTGACTGCAGGAATTCCCTCAGGAAGGGAGTTTTTATGCTCAGGACTATACATTAAAAATACTGATGCTTTGCTAAACATACTCTCTAATGTTATCTCCTAGGATCCTAGAAAAGCTCTTCTCTTTGTCACTTCTTGGGTCAATCATTCACATATATGTGGTAGAACCATACCTAAGCAAGAATTCAGCCTCTGATCACTTGGACCAAAGTGTTCTTAAAACAGAACTGCATCTGGCCACATGCCTTAAAGCTTCAGAGTGGATTGTGGCATTTGCTTTAATGAGAAAGTATAAAGCCACAATAAGCAGCTTTAATAATCTGTTTTATAGCCAATCTGTATTTCTGAATGCCTGAACAGATGTTTGCTAAGGGCTTCTTGCATAGAAATTGTTCAGCTATCACTCATGGTCATACAAAGTTGTCACAAATGGGATTTATTCTGCAGGTAATACAGATTATTAAAAACCCAGGTCCCAGGACCTGTGATTTTTTTGTAGCAAGGTTTTGATGGTGAGTTATCAAATGTAATTTTAAAAAACAATGTCTCTCATTGCCCTCTCTGAGGTAAATAACATTCCTGCACCATCTAAAAAATGCATTGAGACAATGGAGGTGGGAAATGATCATAGAACTGAGAGACAATAAAGATCAGAAACAGAATATGAAAGTTTGAGCTTCCTGTCTTCAGATTACTAAATCTTGTGAGGAATTTGCATGGACTGCTCTGTTTCAAGATTATCTATTAAAGCAATGAAAAGGATGCTTTGAAATAACACCACTATTTGAAAACAGGACCAGGCTATAGCTGTTTTACCTCTGGTTTCAGATAACCTAGTCATTCCAAATATGAGGCTGTTGCCTCAGAGGCAGAAATCATCCACTGTCTTGTACCTCACCAGGCAGATCCCTGGTGGCTGGTTTTTCCAGCCAGATAAGAAATAGAATAAATAATGTAGAGTCATTGTAATTGCAGATCTCACAGAACTGTAGTGCTGGAGTTCATGATTAATGGGTTTACACTAAGCTGCCAAAACTTCTACAGAAGGATGTGCTACTGGATCCCTACTCAGTGTAAACTGGTTTACATTTGTGATCATATGAAAACAGACTGATTTATACCAGCTTAAAATTAGCTCCTTACCTAGAGATACTACTCTCCCTGATAAAAGTAATTATAAAAACATTATTTACCTGTGCTCATTTCATCTATGTGCTTTGCTGCTTAAGTACTTTGGTGCATTATAAGCTTCATTTATTTATTTCATTTATTATAATTTAATTTATTTATTATTCATAAGCATCACTCATTGCTTCAGTCATCAGTAATAGTGTCCTTAGAGTATATTACTGTAGTCCTGTACAACTAAAATGCATCTGACAGTGATGTCATTGGAATTTTGTGTCATTGCTGTGGGAGGACAGAAAAAGTAGGAAGAATCATAGAATCAGCCAGGTTGGAAGACACCTCCAAGATCATCCAGTCCAACCTATCCCCCAGCCCTAGCCAGTCAACTAGACCATGGCACTGAGTGCCTCAAAAACCATTAGATCATCTCAGCAGTGATATTAGTCAAAAAAGTATTGGCCAAAAACACTCCTCCAAGCTAAATATAAACACTCACTCCCTCAAAAACCAAAACAAAACCTCAGGAAGCAGGAGATGAGCCTTTTACCAGAGTCTGTTAGCCTGAATACTACCATGAAGAAAAGCAGAGGGAAAAGATTATAAACATGGGAACTTGTAACTCATCAAGTCACTTCAAATTCTGTTTTTTAAGAATTGAGGAAAGACAGTGCCTCAGAGTGCCTGAGGACAGAAAATGAACTGAGTCCTGCTTCTTATAGGGACTCACTGTATGTCTTCGTTAAAGCGATTCAGAGCTCAGCTTTGGAGCCTATATGGCAAAGATGCATGGGAGAGATCTAGTGAGTAGAAAACAGACAAACTAAAAATAAATCAAACCCACCCAACCAACAAAAATAAGCAAACAAAACCGCACAACAATCCACCCCAAAGTCTAAAAGTTGATACAGCTATGGCTTCATTGTAGTAGCCAGCAGTGTGATACTGTGAAAAACTAGGTAAGCAGCAGCACAGGTGAATGTGTGATTCAATTAACAAGTGTGTTGCAGCACTTCGTTTTGCGGGGAAATGTGAAGACATGTTGGCAGGGAAGAGTTCCATATCCATTGGAAATTGTAGCAAAGCGATTGATTGAAGTTACAGGAGAAATAGGAAAGGTATTTGGGAAGTCTTCCTGTATTATAACCTGTAATATGTGATGTCCTTGTGGTGTTTGAGTCTGTGTGGCAATGCACTGCTGAGGTCAGCTGATGTGAACTCTGATGCTAAGGCATAGCAGAAATTCCACTACAGGCCTCCAATCTGCTATGGAAAAAGGGCTTTGTGCTTCCTGTTCTCTGGATCCTAGAAATAGTAACTAAGGGTTTAGGATTTGATAATACTTGTCAAAATATTGGTATATTGATTTGGATTTAGGTGATACGTGTATCTAGTCTAGATACTCATATGCTCTTTATTAATTGCCTTTTCTTTATCCCCCCATCTTCACAGCTAGATTCCTCAGGAACTCTGCTGTCATGGTTTGGGTGTTACCTGCCTCCCCCCACCCCACACACACACTTTGGAAATCACCCAGGCTAGACTCAGCGACTCTGGAAATTGCACAAAGCTTATATTTACAGCTTAGCACGATATACAAGCAGATATTTGCAATATATACAGTTATATACAGAAATATACACGTTAAAAAAGTAATACAGAAACACAACACCCTTCCCAAAAACCTGAGTCCCCAGGAGGGGCTCTCAACCTCCCTTCCACCTTTCCTCCCACTCCTCTACCTTACCCCAGATCTTGCCTTACGTTTAAGGTAGGTTTGAGGGTCGACCAGGGGGGTTAGGAAGCAGGTGGATTAGTCACACAGATGGTAGGTTAGGTTAGAGAGAGAGGGAAGTTCAGTCCAAAGACCAGAAAGCAACTGTGTTAGCTATGTTTGTGTTCTTGTTCTTGTACATCTCAGCAAGCCTATGAGTGAAGTAGACATCACCATTGTTTCCTTTTCACAACCTTCTCACCAAAACATCCTAGCTAGCTTCAAACTAGCACATCTACCTGATGTTTAAAAACAGTAATAATATCCTAATTCTGATGACTTTGGATATAATTTAGTTATCTTTTGTTTTGTTCTTCTTGAAATAGTTGAATACTTAAGTGCTTGATTTCTCTCCATGGGTGTTTTGTGCTCACAGCATTTATTTCAACAATCACTTACTTTGCACGTGATTTTTGGAGGCAACTTTTAAAACTGAAGCCTAAGCATTTTGTGATCAGCAGACTTGGATATGTATCACACGGGGTGCAAATATTCCAGGAATTTCTTCAGCAAGACCAATGAACTTTCTCTTTGTGTACCTCTGTAGTTTTCACTGCAATTGATTTCTACTCTCTACCGATTCTGGGAAGAGTTTATCCTTAGAATTGTCCTTTATTGGAAAAACACCATTTTTATAATCTCTGTGAGAACATGAAATCTTCTCGTGCAACTGGCCAAACTGCCCTTTGGTGGAATTGTGTCTATGCTTATACCCATGGCTTCATTGGGAAAAGCAGTTTTCTGTCCATCTTTCTTACCCTCTCAGTGCTGTTTTCTAGATTCATAGGATGGTGTTGTTGGTTTTGTTGTTTCTGTTGTTTGGTTGTTTGATTTGATTTGGTTTTTTTTCTTCTAAAAGGATGTTTCACTGCAAAACTGTCCTTCCAATTTGATGCTTTCAGTGAAAATTTCATGTGATAACTTTCTGCTTGTTCCTGGTACAAGAAAAAGACTTTTTAAGGGGAAAATGGTATAGATTTTCTTTATATCTGCTTAACACCCCTCCCCAAGCTTTTTGAAATTCTCTGAATTTTCTAATCTCAATGATACTAACCAAAGATCAGATTTTCCATGTCCCTTGTTATTTCCCAGTTAATTAAGAACCTTTTATTCGTGGCCACCTTCTAGAACTGAGAACTTTTTTAGTGGATAAATGATATCCTGAGGTACATCTGGTTTAGAGCTTCTCTGCATAGTTTGAAAGTGCACCCAGTTCTAAACTGGTTTTCTGAGCCCGCAGAGCTCTGAGTTCACAAAAGTCTCCTGGCAAGTGCTTGTAAATGAAGAGCTTGCCTTGGACCTTATTCTAAAGGCACTGGCAGTTTCTCTACTGACTTCAGCAAAACTGAAGTGAGACAATGTTATTTTGTCTGTCACTCACCTCAAATACATTACTTATGGAATAAAATGTGTTATTAGGAACAAACCATGGAAACTGTCTGAGTTCTGCTCTCTGTCTTCCTTTGCAGAAATTGGTTGTCATTACACTTGACAGAGAGATATAAAATTTTATCTCAATTAAGGTTTTATGCTGGTCTGATAGGAAGCATTAAGTATTTCAGTGTTGTGCTGGGGCCTATTTTCAGAGGAAGAAAAGAAAGATTCTCTTTATTGATCGTAAAAGAAGAAATGTCTGCTAGAAACTGCATGCAAAAGGAACTGAAAAGAGAAGTGGGAAAGCATGAAGAATTTTTTAATATGCTATAGACAAAGGAGGCAATGAGATCTGACATGTCAGTGGCATTTGAAGAGCAAGCTTTTTTTTTGTTTCTTTTTTTTCTCCTTCCATAAATCTTCTTTAATGCCTTATCTTAAAAGTGAAGAAGGCTTTTCTCTATTTCTAATGTCAATATTGCACATTTTTATTCACATCTGTGTAAACACTTAGATAATTGGCATCTTTCTGACCTGCATGCTTTCAGTATTGGCATCCAGCACAGTTGTTCAGATCTCATACAAAGGAGAATTGCCTTAGTCTGGCAACTAGACAGATTGAGTGAGGCACTTGTATGGGGAGAAATATAAAACATTTTGCAAACAGCAAAGCTTAAAAGATGGGGAGGGAGGCATTGGGGAGAATGACTCAGTCTCAAGTTGTGCCAGGGGAGGTGTAGGCTGGATGTTAGGAGGAAGTTCTTCACAGAGAGAGTGATTTCCCATTGGAATGGGCTGCCCAGGGAGCTGGTGGAGTCACCATCCCTGAAGTTGTTCAAGAAAAGCCTGGATGAGGCACTCAGTGCCATAGTCTAATTGACTGGATAGGGCTGGGTGTTAGGCTGGACTGGATGATCTTGGAGGTCTCTTCCAACCTGTTTGATTCTGTGCTTCTATGACTTGTCAACACCCAACTTTGTGAGTGAAAGTCAGTCAAAACAGGGTTGTATGAACCTGTTATTTTTGGAATATTTGTCTGTTCTTATATGAGAGGAGAAAAAATAATCGAAGAAAATGTCCTGATGTACATTCAATTAAAACTGTAGAATTCAACAATGGAGCTGTCATAATTCTCTACCATACTGCCAGTACAGCTGAATACTGGTTGGCCTGCGATGTTTCTTCATCATATGTTCTTTGTTATGTTGTCTCACCTATGTCACGATACTCTTCCCAGCTCCTCAGTGGTGTTCTGCATCCTCCTATTTGCCGTTTTAATTTCCTGTCAATTTCTTTTTCCTTCTTGTTCTCTTATTTTGTTTTTAATTTCAATCCATACTTTATTTTTTAACTCTGTTCTTTCCTTTCTGGGGATCATCTCTTCCTGGCAATGACATGAAATCGTATTCACCTGCCATGTCCCCTCCCACTGTGAGGACATCTAGGCCAGTTACTCCCAATATGATAGACATGATGATGTGACTGCCCAGAACAAGATCAGACTCTATAGAACATCTTCAGAGGAGCATGGCAGTGCTATGTCTTGCTCATTTTTTGCCTTTTAAAAATGGACAGGACACTACTGTGGACACGATGGAAATATTGTTCCTACCACTTTTTTGACATGGTGCTGTGTAAAGATGGGCTGAGGATTGGAGGAGGCCAAATTTCACAAGAGGTATTCTATCTGACTTCCATACAGAAGAAGGAAAATGGACCCTTTGGGGGCTTGTTTCCCATCCAGAGACAATCAGGACAAATTTGATTTCAGGCTAAGTCCAAACATTCTGTTTGTATTGTCCTTGCCCTGAAATGAGAAGGGTCTCCAAAGCCACTTTTTCTTACTTGAGCCTTCTTTTACGTATTACTAAGCTGATAGTTTTGAGAACACTTTTATCTAACATAGCTGAACAAATGTGATGGGATCAAGTAACTCATTGCAACTCCCTAACTTACAAGCCAGTAAAAAGTGTGCATAAGAACTTTTTTTGTCCTCTAAGGAGTTTGACTGTAACAGGGCAGTATATGTTTGAAAATGGAAATGTCTTTAAAGACATTGATTTCTTTGTCTGCCTGTCTCGCTCTCTGCAGTCTCAAATGAAAGTTGTGTTCACATGTTATCAGAAATAGACATTTGGCTCAGATTTGCAAACTGGTGCTTAAGCAAGATTAAACCAAATTCCTTCTGTCTCACTCATCTTACTAAACTCTGCAATGGTAATGATTTATATATTGATATTGTTGTCATTTTCACAGGCAGATTTTTTTTTCACCTTATAACAGTTGTTTCTTCTGAGATTTATAGTGTTCTCTACAGAATAATAGCTGTCTTGCTGGCACATATCCAGCATGTGAAAGTCCTGCATTGTAGTCCAAATTTAACGTCAATTGTCAGATGAATCATAGAGTCATGGGATTGGAAGGGACTTCAGAAGGCCATCTAGTCTTTCTAGTGTCCAAGGCTAAATCAGCTGTACATGTCATTCCTGACAGGCATTTGAATGGTTTCCAGCACTGAGAACTCCACAGACTCCTTGAGCAATCTCTTCCAAGACTACTTCAATTCTTATTTATTAAACTTTTCCCCTAATGTCTAAATTGCTAATTGCCTTGGTACACTTAAAAGTTTATGACTTCACATTATCGTCTTCCTTTTGTTTGCTGCAAGCTGTTAAGTGTTTTAATATAATTACCACCTCAACTTCCCCACCTAGTGGGACCCATTTGGGGAATTACCTTGTATAAGAGTGTGTAAAAACACTGCCACATGCTGTTTACTTAATTCAGAAGTCTCCAATTGGTTCAGGCTTAGAGTGCATCGTGCAGCACCAGATGTGGAACCTTACTAGCTGTGAGAAGAGCAGATGAACAACTTCAGTGTTAGAAGTTGGTCTTATTTAGTTACATCATTGGTAAAACTTGAACAGTAAAGGTAGAGAAGAAGCCTCCAGTGCAAAGGTTGCACGTAGGGCTTCACATTTCATCATCTAAAGACTGCTTTAACTTCTGGCTGATCTCTGGTACAGCTCTCCTGGATGGCACTCTTAAAGCTTTTGCTTCCTTTCTTGTGAATGGAAACAGAAAGAAGATTATAGAAAACTGTTTTGTGTCAAATAAGTGATGTGTGTGGATAAGTTTGTCCTCTGAAAGCTGTTACCCTTGTAGAAAAATGTCTTCCATAATCAAATTGTAGATGTTCTTGTCAATACTGTAGCTGTCTGTTTGGAGCATCATATAGCAGTAAGTTTTGCATGCTGTGTAGTGCTTTTATGAAATGAAATCAACTCTTTGTTAATTAAGAATAAAAAGTTTATCATTGTATAGCCACGTCCCACATCTAGGTTACAGCTTTTTTCAGCAAGGTGGCATTTCTGTTTGTTTTTCAGTGCCAAACACATTGTTAAGGCTTGATGTATATATAACCAATGACTGTTGGAGTAGGCTGGCTTGTATACATGAACAAAACTGCTGGTTCCAGAAAAAATAAACTTGCAGGAAAACTTATGGGCTAAGTTTTCTGCTGACAGTTAATAGGACTTTGCAAAATGGAAGGCAGGGCAACATTTGGCCTTGTGCAGAGTATCTCAGCATGAAGAAACAGTGGCTCTTTCAAACAAAGAATGTAATTCTTTTAGTGTTAAGTATTTGCAGTATAATTTGAAACTCAGTGCTATTTATCCATGGCCCATTCTATCTCTGGCTGAAGTCAACAGGTTTCTTTCCAACGTTACCTCAGGGTTCACACACCTCAGCTATTAGAGTGCATGTGTTCATTTTCCCAAGCGGCACAGATCTTGGCAAACTTGGGTCTCTCTTTGTTTGAGCTTTGGCTGTATTTGAAACTAATGGACAAAGTAAAATATAGAGGCTAAAAATTCTGTGGTTTATGAATGACAAATCTTCCATGACTCACCTTTTGTGCTATTTTATGGCCATACTGGCTTGGAAATGGACAATAGCAATTTGCTACCTGCAACATCAGTAACAAGAAAAGCTAGTGTTGTGGTTACTCTTAGGAATGTAGAATCTAAGAAAACAAACAAACAAAAACAAAGCAACAACAAAAACCCAGACCCCAAACAAACAAAAATACCAGGAAAAAAACCAGACACACTAAAAAGCAACACCACCACCAACAAAAAAAAACCCAAACCACACAGAAGCCTTGCTGAAACCTGTACTCAGATAAAAAGAATTGCCATACAAAATTAACAGCAAATAAGATTTTTCTTCTTCTTTAAAAAGATTAGTTTTCCATTCAGTCATTAGGTCTTTGACATTTTGATTTTACTTACTTATTTTCTCCTAGCTCTATAGATTTCAACAGAATTATGAAAGCAGGGAATCATTATTTTTCGTCAATACTAGGAGAGTTAATACATATAAATGACTTTTAAGGGGCTTGGATGGAATGTATTAAGTGCTAAGTACAGCTGTTAGCAAAGCAGTATTATTTAGCTTTATTTATTATTTAGTATTAAAATTTGTTAGCCAGAGTTGGAGCTGCAAGTTTGTGCCTTGTATACTTGAAGCTTCAAGCTATTATCAGCTTATACTGACATACATCACCTCTATGTGCCACTGGCACTGCAATTTATACTGGAATTGCAAGTTACAATTAAATAAGTCCTAACTCCAAATGTTTTAACGAAGTCCTCTTAAATCCACGGTTAGCTGCAATTCCCAGCTGATCCTCAGGTATTCCATGTTGTTCAGTCACTTATTCTACATGGATGTGAGTGGGAGAGAGGAAACAGTTTGGAAATTCTCATTTTCTGTGTGAAGATGACCTGAAACAAATGTCTTCCTATCGATTTCTCTGCTATTTGCATAAGTCTGTGTCCTGAGGGGCAGGGCAGCACTGGTAAAACCATTTTCCTTCCTGCAAAAACAGGTTAGTAGTCCAGGTCCTGCTGTTTAGTGATCAAAGTCATTTCCACATCCAGAAATCTCCCTGGAATTTAGATTATCTTTGATACATGTATGTTTATATCATAAACACTGACTTCTACCAGATATTCTTCCATGCTTCTAAAGCATAACATATAAGGTGCAAATTAAATGCAAAGCTTTTTTTGGTAATATGAGGACTGAGGCAATCCCTTTCTTCAGATGTTATCAGGGCATGCTTTCCATATCCTGAAAATGCTTCTTTAAGGACTATAGAAGGCAGAAGTTTCTTCCTTTGTGAGGTCAGCTGTCAATGATTGAATTCAGGTAGTGATTTTTTTAGTCCTAACTTTCTCAAGACTAAAGTGTTTGGATATATTGAGTACTATAAATAATCCTTTAAAAGAAAATCAGTAGATTTTTATTGTCAGTGACCTGCTGCCTAGTACACAGAAAGTATTTCTGTAGGTATTGCCTTTTTTGGGGGTATAACGTTGCTTGTGAACTAGAATTGTGGCATATTTTGAAGTTAAGTTAATTACTTTCCCTAACATGCTTCTATAAAAGGCCATTTTGGAATGGGCAAGAACAAGCCCAGCTTGTATCCCATTTGCCATCTGGATTTCCCTCTGGCTTCAATTTGCTGCTGTGAAATAATTCTTAGGTATGGATGCTGTACTGAACCTGCCCAATGCATGTCACAATTAATTACTCATATTTCTCATAAGATCACAGCTGCAAAGAAGCTGTCTTGCAGTCTCTTCAGATTTACTACTCCTTAATCTGATGTTTCAAATTAAACATGTAAGATTTCGAGTCTTAAAATGCCATTGCATTCTTTTAGGACACATGCTCAGCTGCTTTGTAATGGATGTGATCTTTCTTAAAGTTGAATGCTCAGTGGTTATGGAATAATTGAATAATGTAGCATGTCTGTTTATAATCAGTATGAGTATCTGTTATCAAAGGTATACATTTATTGCTCTCTTTTATACATTTTTCCACGTCCTCCCTTGTACCTGAAGTACACTTTGCAGACACTTCAATATATATATAAATCCTTATGGTGCAGTTGTGCAATGGCACATATTAGGGCTCATGTTTTATGTGTTCTGTTGTTGCAACCTGAATATTGCCAGCAGGTGAAGTTAGAAATCTGTACAAATTCGGTCAGCCTGATTTCTTTAATATCCTAAAAAGCACTGTGGAATTGAGGAAAACAGATGTTTACAGCTGTTTGTATCTGCAAGAATTGCCTGGCTGGAAAAGACTTTAAGACTGTCAAGTCCAACCTGACATCTTCCTGTACACAGCTGTTAGACCATGTCCCTAAGCACTTCATCCAAACACTTTTAAACACTTCCTTTTAAACACTTCCAGGGATGGTAATTCTACCACCTACCTGGGCAGCCTAGCAGCACAGAGGGCTGGAGAGGGCATATCACTCTTTTTGCTTGATAAGAACACATGGAAACTCTTTAGGTATTTTTCTTACAGGATCTATATAAATAAAGGGGATTGACTGTTGTACTTCTTGTATTCTAATAAATGTGCCTTTAAGTGTAAGTCTTGAGTTACTCTTTTATAGAAGATCAGGACAGAATTCCTCACCCAGGAATGCAGTTGCACCACAGAAACCATTTCAGGTTAAAGCCCATGCTGTATTAGTTATGTAAATATAAATAGAAGAATTAAATGTAGTGATTAGGAAAATCAACTGTCTTTGTATCTATCTCCCTAGTCCACTAAAAATAATTCAGTTGTGTCACACAAGCCATATGACAGTTACCTTTTGTCTCTGTTACAGACTTGTCAGCTGAATGTGAATTATGAAGCTTGCCCTCTCTCACACTTCATTAGCCACTTTTACTTACGAACATTTTAACAGTAGCCACTGTTGTGATCTGCAAAAGCTAAGGAACTGAGCATCACAGAATCTATGAGACAGCACATAGGAAGTTTTGTCATTTTTCTTGCAAGGATATCCAAGACGTAGACTAAAGAAAATCTGCCACAAAACCGTTTTGTTCTCCACTTATCTTGAGCAGTGTAGCCCAAACATATAGTGTATTTCTTTCTGAAATTAAGCTTAACTTCATAGTGCAAACTCTGTGTCACAATCTCACATGCATGTATCAACTTTGGAACTTGACGACATTTCAGTCTAAAGCAGCCTGGAGAACGCTATTGTATCAGAATAAAATATAGGGGCCGAATGCAATTTTGTTAAGCGTAACACCTGGAACAGTTTGAACCTGTTCTTTCTTTTTTTCCTGCGTGCAAAGCCTCATAGACGACTTGATGAGTGCAAAATCTAAGGCATTGAAATTACGGGATTTGAAAAACTTGCTTACTTCTGGGAGAGTCTTTGACATGATGGTCCCAAAGCAAAGTGTAATTTAGTTTTTGGAATCTTATTTTTTCGCTGTCATTTTAGTGAGTCTAAACTTTAGCACAAAGTGAAAATTGATCTGTAATTCTTGGTTTTCTGGGATAGTTATGCAAATGCATATTGTGGGAACATACACAGTAATTCTACATGCATGATGTTGCCAAAACTCAAGCTTGCGAAATTTTTGGATCATAAAATTGTGCATGAAGATTTGGCATCTGCTCCTGTTCCTATTGCTATGCCTAACAATCACTATCACATTTTACTGGGGAAAAGATATGACAGTTTGGACCCTGAGTTGAAAATACCTTGAAATTTTTTATGGCCAAAGGACTTTTCTTGAAACTAAGTATGCAGAGATCAACTGAGATGATAATGATTGGTGAGACAATGGAGGAAGAAACCCCAGCTGAGTTTAGACTGATATATGATCTCATTTACTGGCATTACATCAGGACACAGCCTGAGCTGTCCTTGACCACAACAGTTAGCAAGACCTTTTTGTGCACAGGCACAAAAAGATTTGAGCATCACAGAAGCATGATTTATGAACAGTGTCCTAGTTTTCCCTTAGAAAAATAAAATATCTATTTCTCTTCTATTAATTGCATGATTAGGTCAAATTTGTCCTATTTGCAGCAGTGTAATTGTGTTGTTATTCCCTTACCAGAGGCTAGCAGCTGTTATAATTACTGCTTCTGAAGTTGCTGCCTGGAGTAGTGTAACATCCCCTCACCTCCACCCCAGTTGTGGGATTACAAATCCCTCACTTCTTATTCCAGCTTCCAGCCTCTTCCCATCTGCTATATCTACACATGACTTCACCATCTTTTCTGATCCTTCATGGTTATGCTCTTCCTGCACACTGTTTCTGTGGTACTGGTAGCTGATAGAAGGCAGAATACTTCCTTGTGTGGCCCTCAAGGGCAAGACTGAGAAGGTAGTCACAGGTCAAATGGCTGCAAAACTTTGTTTCTGTAGTTCTGTGGAGAATGCATTCATTTGTAGCATTGTATGGAAGTATGGGAACCTCATGTTAGTCCTTGTGGTAAAGAAAGAAGCTGTTAAAAAGGAAATAAGGTGTCTGGAAGAGGGAAGCTGTCAAGCAGGTTTAGAAATGTAAGAAACTCATAAAATACTGAATGTTTTGAAGCATAATGTTTACTCCCTAGCACAACTCTGTTGAATTCAGTAAAGTGTGTTTCACACAGTAGTTCAAAATGTGTGCATTTTGAAAACATCCTCTGATCAATTTATAGGTGGGGGGAAGAAAAAGAGAGAGAGAAAGCTATAATGAGCTCCAGCTTCCTATAAGTTTACCAAAATCATGTGCTTTTTGCTAGTTATGCTATTCATGTGGTCCTGTAGCCTGACTTCCACCCTCTAATATAGTTATCCTCACAGCTCTACTTTGTGGTGAGGAAGTACAATAATCCCCACTTCACAAATGGGGAGCTGTGGCAAAAGAGAGGCTTAGTGACTTGCCTGAGGTCATGCAGGCAGCCCATTATAGAGCAGAGAATTCAACCAGGACTCCCAAACAGCAAACAAATGCTCCAGCCCCTGGGCTGTCTGTCCTTTTGCTCCTATTTTTAAAGAGCTGAAAGGGTTCTGTCCAAATTTCAGAGATGGTTCAAAGGTTATTGAAGGCAATGTGGCCCAAGTGAAAATGTGCAGTTTACATAGTGAGTGGCGATACTGGTTAACTCAAAGGTTTTTCAGCTGGCAGCTCTGCTTTCCTCTCTTGCAAGCACACCCATGCCCTCTCTGCAACTAATTTTTCTTTTGCCTCAGAGTACGGAGTAAGGACTTGGTACAAGGAAATTAGTGTAATTAAATGGTTCTACAGAAAGAGGATGGTAAGTCTTTACTTATTTTATATAAGTGGAGGAAAAAGAACTGGGGTTGATTTATCAGTGTTTGCTTTTTTGGGTTTATTTTTGTGAGCAGAGTATTGAGTGACAGAGATTTGCTCCCAGTAGAAAATGCTTGAAACACATTAGTCTGCTTTGGTATTAGAAAGATTAGAGGGCACACTGTGAGAATTTGTAAGGGTTTATGTGCTTTTTAGAAAGGATTAAGAATAAAAAAAAAACAGATTAGAAATGCTCACTAACCACATCACTACTCTACATGCCAACATTTGCATGGTGGTTTTCTTTTATGTTTAATGCCACAATGTTTGTATTGCAACTTCAGTTACAGTTGGTTTTGTTTAAAGACCATCTAAGTCTAGGTGCTCACAGCATATGAAATGTTACAAGCTCATGGAGCATCCTTGAAATCTTACTGAGTAGCAAACTTGAAATATCTAAGAAAAATATTTTTAGGCATAGGCTCATTTTAGAAGTTGCTGAAATTAAAAGGAAAAAAAAATAAAATCAGATACATTCCATAACTTCCAAGCATCTGTTTAATTCCTGTCTATCAAATTTTAAGCTTGTTCTCTGGAACTGTTTTTCTTTGACGTATTTGGACATAGAATTTCTGTAATGACACCAATCTGCACAACATAGCATTATTTCTCTGTTTGGGATCATAATTGTTAAACATGCTCTAAGCTGAAAAAAACTCCCAAACAAACAAAAAACCAACCCAAACTTCTTATTTATTTACTACGAGCATCTTCAGCATACATAACTAACTAAAGTTGGGCTACTAAATGTGGATGGTTAGTGGCTTATATTGCTAGAAAACTGCTTGTGCTGTTTTGAGCTGATATTATTTAGTAAATTCAATCCTTTTTAGACACTTTTTATTAGGAAGTCACAAATCTGTACAAGGTGTGCATATGGAAGACTAACTATTACTGTGGTTCATTCATTACAGACTTTATTAGGCATCAATTTGTTGCCATAATTTGGCATCTTACCAACAGGTAATAGAAATGTAACCTGACTGGTAAGAGTGCTCAGTTGTTCAGGATTTTTTTCTTTCTATTCTATTCCCTTCATGCTTGTTTGGTTTTGGGTTTTGGTTTGTTTTGGGTTTTATGTGGCACTTGAACAAATAGAGAAATCAGTGGAAACTTAATACTGGGCTTTATCTCAGTCTTTCACAGCAATAGAATTCATTTTAGTCCAGTGAAGTCCAGACACACCTGAACCCAATGATGCCTGGAGGATGAGCCAACATGGAGTATTTTCAAGCATGTGCTAGTGGGTCTGCTTTATTTACTACTTCAGTTTAGTCTTGCAGCATACGCAAGGTGGAGGTTTCTGTATGTAACCAGGCGTCAGGTTGAACAAATCCCTCAAAGTCACTTGGTGTAAGCACTGCACTCTACCTGGGGACAGATACTTTAGTGTTTTGTCACCACAGAATAGTCCTGTCTGCCTGTGCAGCAGGTGTAGTTCTCTCTGTTGCTTGTTTCAGGCATCATGAAGTCATTGACCAAAATGGAGTTACATTTGCATGGGCAAATAGCAAGTTCGAATTGGATTCTGGATGTCAGTTGCTGTGGGTTTATGGTTTTATTTCAATAGTACAATTTAGGGGTCGTGTGTGCTTGTTTTGACTATTCTTTTTTCTTTTGTAAGCTCTCTGAAAAGTCAGCACAGATGTGTCTGGAAAGGATAGGGTCTGTCATTGTTTTTTATAGAGTCAAATGTATTACATTGTCTTCAGACTGGAGAATATATAGCATCTGTATCTGCCTGGTGCATTGTCATCACTACTGGTGGTCTGAAACTTTTATTGCAGGCTTGTATTAGCAGAGGGATCCGTTAAGAGTTTCACAGCTAGAGAGGTGTTACAGATTTTGGTATTTATAAGATATGGAAAGGTGTAGCTTAGCAGAGGAGAATAATATGTGAGAAGAAAAACTGGAGATTGACTGATTAGTCAAACATGTTGATAAGTGCAGATCATCTGTGGAAAAAAAATTCAAGGAACAACATTGAGAAAGAGGACAAAAAAAAGTAAAATTAGAAATAAACCTTAAAATGTGGTTTAAGCCAGTTCAGAATAGGTAAGATATAAAATTATCAATGTTACATACTAAAAGTGACAAAGGATCACAGTTGGTATTTATGGCAGCTTGAGATAAAAAAAATGTTTACTCTTAATCTGTAAAGAAAAATACACTTTACAAATGATCTGGCAAAAGTGGCCTTAGTTTAACAGATTTTTCTCTTGTTCAAATGGAAGCTTCATTCTTTACTCAAGTATTATTCATTGTAACTTCCATCAGAATCAGATTGATAAATACATAGGCTGTCACTTGTTAGTGTGTGTGGTAGAGGATCATAACTGGAAGCCCAGTGTTCTTCATTGGTCCAACATGACCTATGGGTGGGTCAAGCTGTTGCTAAGGTTTTAATTTGTTAACCTTGTCTATTAAACAGGCATTTGTCAGTAGGACTTCTATTTTATGGATTGAAGGAATTATTGCTGGAGTCAGCTACTAGTTTTTTCTGAGGGTTTACTTTTCAAAAGTACAGTAATTTTTGGTTTGTATTAGGAAAGTGTGGAAGGTAGAGCAAATGAATCTTCTTTGAAGCAGGTACTTGTAATGAGGTCTTTAAAATGTCATTTTTGTAGCATTAATAAACGTGGTCTCCATGCTGTCTTAGTAGTCTCTATGCTGTAGAAGGATTTGCAGTAGAGACTCGGACTTTCTACAAAAGTATTTGTTATGTACCAGCAGTAGATAGGAGGGAGATATCCAGATATTTCTTAAGATCTTGAAAGCATGGTATGAAAAATCAGATTTTCCACATTCCCACAGGCAACTTAAATCCAGTGCAAACAGAGGCCTCTTTATTTCTTAAGTACTTGTTTAACACTGGCTCTGCTTTTGAGACTTACTGATTTTGGTGTATACCAGGCCAGGAAAATCAAAGTCATGTTGTGAAAATACCCTCCTGAAGTAAGTTTTTACCTTTTAATGTAGTTGTCAAGGATGACTTTTTGGTTAAGACTCCGGCCTGTGACTTGAGAGTTCAAAATGAGTTCAGCTCAAGGCTATGATGCTGACGGAAGCTGTGGGTGCATTGGAAAGTTTTCTTGGGTCTCATTTTCCCACACAGAAAAATATTCCATGTCACCTGAGGCTGAAGAGACTTCCTGTGTATAAGGATATAGCATACATATAGAAGAAATGGCTCCTGATTCTTAGTTGTTACTGTAATGCAAGTAACTAATCATCATAACTTGTTTCTCTTTTACAGTCTACATCATGGGGGATGTGAAACTGGTCACATCTACTCGAGTCTCCAAAGCCTCCCTGACACTCAGCCCACCTGTGCCTGCTGAAGCACCAGCATTTACTCTTCCTCCTCGGAATATCCGAGTGCAGCTGGGAGCCACTGCAAGATTTGAGGGAAAGGTAAGAAACAGAGATGATGAAGGGCTTTTCCATTTGGTTTTGCTCTTTTCTGAAGTTGCCTGGTAGTCTGCAAAGATAGTGAAGTTGCCTTTCTGATGCAGGACCTTTACTCTAGAAGAATAGACCAGTGTTCACCTTAAGGAGACAGAGCATTACAGGTCTCTGTAAAGGAGAATGTTACAAAGCCTGAGTATGTGCTAAGTAAAACCTAGTTGAGCATGCTCAGCACTGAGTTTAGTACCTGTGGGAAACTGCTTCAAAAGCTGTATTTTATCAGAGAGTACATATCTTCCTACTTAACATTCATCTCCTTGTGTCCCAAATCTGCCTGTTTCTGAAGTTTTGTATCTAACTTTGTGTCTAATCCTGCTAAGTATGCTCTTCCTAATAGTCAGCTGCAGAGTTATGACATTTTTGTACCTGCACCACATACCAGACCTGTTGTTAATCTGAAAGCAAAAAGAGCATTTTCAGAAGAAAAGCTGCTTTGTTCAAGGAAGCCTGGAAACCCAAAGGAGTGTGTGTAGTGGGGTGTGGATCCTAGGCTCTCTCCTACACCTTGTGCTAGGCACATTGAATCATGCTTACTGACATCTGTATTTCTTTAATGCTTCAATGCTAGTATGATCTCTTTCTTGTTCTAGCTGCCTTCCTTTCTCCTCCCTTAACACATTTTTTTTCCTAGAGCTGCCAGATTTCCCTTTCAGTCCTTTCAACTTTTCCCTGTCAGCTTCCTCTGTCCACATCATGCTTTGATTGCATGCTGACAGCTCTATCATCAAACTGGCTGCACCTTTAATCTTTGAAGCATTGGGACTTCTCTGACAGAGTCAAGAAACTGCAACTTTACTGTAACAAAAGCAAGGGCTAGAAGGAATTTGGGAAATTCATAACTCCTGGAACTAACTTAAACAGAGAGACAGTAGATGGTATTTAATATTTATTTTATTTACACAAGGGCAGGGCAGGAACTCAGATTTTTTAGCAATAACTGGGCAGGAAAAACACCCCAACAATATTTGGAGTATATACATTTTAAAGTGCAAAACCAAAACTCAGAAATATTCCTTGGATTTGAATTTTTGAAGAAAAGCTGGCACTTTTCCTGGAAAGCAAGTAATTTCAGTGGAAGTGTTTAAACCAAAGACAATTTTTAATCAAAAGTTTAGAAACCTTTACTTTTTAATTAGTTTACTTCAGCCAGTCAGAAACATTGTGTGTGTATGGCATTGGCCTGTCCTAGTGAGAATTCACTTTGTTAATGGTTTTATCTTCCCCTTCCCTTCCATTATTTCATCTGGCTTTATTGCAGGCAGACACAGTGGAAAAATGGCAACATGATGCTGTGTTATGCATGTGGCACCTACAGACTTTACTGATCTCTTTCAGACTTTCATACAAGGCTACAACTGGCAATAACAATACACCGAAATCACAGTTGAGGCATGTGATGTTGCTAAGATTTGGGGTTATACTTCTCATATTTCCTAATTAAAAGCTCAGGTAGAAGATTTCCAATTTTTAGGGCACTCTGCAGGCTTTTTATTATTGGCCACATGGAAGCAATTGTAATATGTAGTGACCTGCAAGTTAGAGAGCCATCACTGCTCTGCATATTTAACAGATCTCATTTGGAAGTGTATCATTAGATACATTTATGTATCTAATTTTTAAAGTCACGTTGAAGACAGGAGGGGTAGAGTCTGAGGGATTTTTTTCAGTAGCTTAAAAGAAATATTCATAAATTCAGTACTAATTTAACCAATAGGCTTAAGTTCCTTGAAGGTTCCTTGAAGGAACAAAGCTTTGAGTGAAGTCCTGAATTGAATCTAGTTACTGAAAATCTAAATTCCAGTTCTGCCTGCCCATTTGCTATATGAACATGGCTAAACCCTCTAATTTTCCATCCTTAAAATGGGGATAATAATATACTAGTTCTGTGCATGTTGTGTAGCTGAAATAAACCTTTAATGCCCATAGTGCTTTTGCAAGTGCCAACTGTTAAGAGCACAGCCTGGCTGAAACACATGAGATCTGCAATTACGCTATGGCAAGTAGCCTGCCTTAACAGTTTGGCAAACCCAGATGACACAATTACAGCCATTGTCTTTGGCACTTCAGCCTCCTGCTATGCATGGACATTACCTGCTTTTTCTGGGCAAGCTTGCTGCCCCAGAAGACCTTCATTTTACCTCTTTCAGCTAACACAGGTGAGAATAAATGTAACAATGTGGATGAAGACATAAACCAACTGAAGACATAAACCAACTAGTCTTTATCATTGTGATTTAGTTCCAGTTTTCCTGGAATCCAGCTGAACTGAAGGCTGAGATAAGAGCTTGCAATTACAAATGTTATTATTTTTCATGGTGGGAGGGACTCAGAAGGAGTAAGCTGCATTATAATAATTAGACATAGAGAATTAACCACTACAGCATGTTCACCTTATTGTCTTCTGCAAGAAAAATAGGTTTTTAATTATAATGCCAACTATTAAAATGGAATCTCTGCAATATGTTGTTTATAATGTAACATAGTTGGGGAAATGATGTTTGGTGCTGTCATTTATAGCTGGTAGATTTGAGGTCAGGGTGAGGGAGGATGTAATAGGGCAGTTTGAAAGGATACCCTCAATAGATTGCATATAAAGCATACGTGCAGAGCTTGTATCATCTGGGTCCATCTTCAGCTGGTCAGCACAATGTTGCTGCTTCAATCAGTTTAATATTCTAGAGGTTCAGGGGAATGGTAGACCTGTTAAGATAGACAGGTTCAGAAGGACAATCTTACTAAATGTTAATAAATCGTTTTTATTAATAAAAGTAGCTGCTGAGCATACTTGGGGATTTCTATTCTGGAAAATAGACTGCAGATGTTATGATGGGTTGTTGCTGATACTCTGCTTCATCACACAGTATAAATATTAAACTAGACTCAGGCTGAAGAAAAATAAAAAGTTTTTTTAAGTGGCTAGACAGGAGATTTTCTACAAAGAGGTCCTCTGCAGTGGAATTTATCTTATCAGAAAGAACAAACATTTTGAGAGTCCAAGGCAGGATATTAGTCTGATATTCTGATGATCCTGTACTTCGTTAAGGAAGAGAGGGTCCCAGAGTTAAACTTGTTGCCTTTCTTTCCAGCAGCATGTAAAGTAAGTTGTGTGAAATGGCAATTCATAATCAATTATTTTTCACAAGGATTTGCAGATCTGTACAAGTTTCCTTTTCTTGTGATGGGCAGAAAGTGGCCACAGATTTCTACACCTTTGCATGTTTTTATGACTACCTGATTTCTCAGTATCCTGTTCACCGGTCTTTAAGAGACTATAGGTTCAGTGACTTAAGACTGATACCTGTCTTATGTCTAAATCCCCATCCTTCTTCAGAAGAACTCTTTGTTTATACTTAGCAATTTGACTTTTAAGTATTTGTTATGAATTATGCTACATTAATAATCTATAATAACAATAATAATATTGATACCCAGGCAAAGATTATTAATAACTATAAAAACAGTTTACTAATATCAAATCTCACCAGAAAACTTATTTACAAGATTCAAAATGGACAGTTTGGACACTTACCCACTCAGGGAGCAGGCAAAACTGTAACACTTTTAGAAATAACTAGCAAATGCAACATTATACTTGAAGGGAAGGTTCTTGGGGTCAATATACCATTTACGGTTAATTATGCTGCTTATCCACTAGATGGATGCAGGAAGCTCCTTTCTGCTTATGCCAGAAGGCAATTAGTGAATTACAAAAGGCTTTAAGTATTTACTCACAAAAATTATCTCCCAACTTGTGGGGCTAGCTGCAGCTTCAGACAGTACCCAAACGCGTTCAGGGAATTCTGTTACTGTCTTGTTATTTGCTGAGACTTCTGATTCTTCCCAGGGTTCTGACAAAAGGAGGCAAACTATCTCTGACCTGGTCCTGGCTTCTCTGGATGATCTGTGTTTCCCTTCCATGGCTTTTTGTCTAGGCAGGTGTAGGCAGGATGTCTTGCAATGTGCAGTCTCAGCACAATGTCATGCTGGCTATGCAGGCCAATCATGTGGAGGCATTTAGAGTCTGTTCTTGGTAAACTCAAGGCAGTGGAGTTTCCAGAAGTTCAGGATGCACTGAGGCAGTGAGCAATGGCAGCAGGCAGCAGCAAGCAGCAAGGAAGTGCGAATACAACAGCAGAGCACGTTGTGTTACCTGCTCATCTCTTTTTATCAGTGCAGCCTGAGACTAATGGGCCTTTGGACATACCTTAGCCAATCAGAATGGCACTTTTCCAAGCTTGACTATATTAGGTGAAACCAGGATTTTTGTTTTCTCTTCCTGTGGTTGCTCCCCCCAGCACAGAAGTAGGGGCAGCAGTGGAACATATCTGGGCAAGTCAGAGACCTTAAACTCAGTGACTCCAGATTCTTCATCCTCTTTCCCATGGTTGCTTCTCCCTGTAGCAAAAGGAAGGAGAGCAGAAAAACCATGACAGTATTTATTGGACAGCTTTAACTTCCCATGGTAACTGTCTAGAGGGTGATAGGTGTCTCTATTGTAGAATCCAGCAGTCATTAAAATGTTGCCCTGACTCTCCACTCTGCACCCACCTATACCCATAGCTTAAATGTTGCACTTAGCATGGATTGGCCCAACCAAGTGTTAAGGCTCAGGTTCAGGTTTTGCTTGGGTTAGCCTTGCCATGTGTGTATTAAGCTGGCAAGTTAATCCTCCAATTCTCTGTGTTTGAGGAAGTCTTAAAAAACAGGCTGGCTTTCTGCAACAGAAAAATTGGGACTCTTAAGACCTAATGTATGTAGGTGAATAAAGCAACAGGATGGACTGACTCCATCAGAGCTCTTCATGGAGACAGCCCACATAAATCACAGGAAATCATAGGAACATTCAGGTTGGAAAAGCCCCTCAGGATTACCAAGTCCATTTGATATCCCTACTCTATAAGGTGCACCCTAAACCATATCATCAAGCGCCACATCCAAATGACTTGTAAACACATCCAGGGTTGGTGACTCAACCACCTTCCTGAGCAGCCCATTCCAATGCCTGACCACTCTTTCTGTGGAAAAAACAACATTCCTAATATCTAGTCTAAATCTACCCAGTTGCATCTTGAGGCCATTCCCTCCTGTTCTATCACTATTTCCCTGTAAGAAGAGACCAGCATCAACCTCTTCACAGCATCCTTTCAGATATCTGTAGAAAGTGATGAGATCTCCCCTCAGCCTCCTCTTTTTCAAACAGCCCCAGCTCCTTCAGTTGCTCCTCATAAGTTTTAGTCTCTAAAAGACTCAGTGAATGTGCTGTCATCCAGATTTGCCAAGTCCATGCACAGAAAGATGTTTTAAGGCAGAGAGATTTACTTAGGTTTCAGCAACTGTAGCAAACTGATGGAGAAACTAAGAACAAAAAAATGAGAATTTTTACTGTTGTCTAACCACTGGACCACATCCTCTTGCTTTTTCCCTCCCTATTTTAAGCTTTGGGTTCTAAGACCAATGAAATTGTCTGCAGTGGGATGGTTTCCTTGGAAAAAAAATGATTACCCAAAATAAGCATTTTTAGTTGATAAGCATGTGGTTAGCTGCCCACACACACTTTTGCTGAACTTGAAAAGCAATAGATGTGCTACATGAAAAAATCTAGCATGAACAAATCTGGGTTTTCTTCTGTAATGTCACACTGAAAGTCAGTGTAAAAATTGACCAGTCACAGAACTGTCTGTTTTCAACAAACTCTTCCCTGTCCAGAGTGATATTAACCTCTGCATTTTGACTGTGGCAAGCAATTTACTCAACCTGCTTTGTCTGCACACATTTGTAATTTTTGAGGGTAAAACTGGCAGTCATTAATTTTATGAGCCTGCAAAATACTTGTACTACAGCTCTGCTTGAGAAAAACAGCCAAATGTCATGCTACAGACCACAGATTGATCACTTAGGGGTCACCAAAGAATTTTTCTTCTTGGCTGAAGTATTGCATGGTTGGCAACAAGGAAGTGTGAGGGTGGTTTTCTACTTCATGTGAACCATCGTATGTGGGCCATTGCCAGAAGCAAGATATCAAGCTACTAAATCTAGTCTGGTATTGCATTCCCTCAGACCTAGATTTCATGTATTGACATAGTCTGAGTAGATACTTAGTTCATTTTGCTTCCCACTGAGTAGTTACTGTTCTGCTCTTGCCTTTACATCTCTTTCCAGGTAAGGGAGCCGGATTGTAAATTTTAAGGCAAGCTTGGTCAGTGTCAGATCCTGCCCCTTTTAAATGTGCTTTCTGGTTATTCTTCTGCCACTGTTGCAAGTCTCTATTTGTTCAAATCAGTTAAGTTCAGTGATGTGCATCAATCTTGTCTCCTGGCTCCTCTGGTATCTGTGTATCTCCAGGACTTCTAGTCTTAGCAGGAGACTTTCAGGTGCAGGCAGGATGTCTTGCGATGTGCAGTCTCAGCACAACGTCATGCTGGCTATGAAGGCCAATTGCATGCAGGCATTTAGAGCCTGTTCCTGGTTAGCTCTCCAGGAAAATTCAGGATGCAAAATGAGGCAGCAGCAGCCCGAGTGCTACCTGCTTATCCCTTTTATCAATATCCAGCCCAAGACTATATTGGACATAGGTTAGCCAATCAGAATGGCACTTTACCAAGCCTCACCGTCTTAGCTGAAGCCACTCCCCTCCCATGGTTGCCTCCCCCCAGCACAGAAGTAGGAGGAGCAGGGGAACATGTCTAGGCAAGCCAACATGGGTAAGCCCATGTTTGCCCTATCAGGCCTACCACCACATTACCCAAAAAAGCATTGTTTCAACTGAAGCTGGACCATGCATTTGTGCTGCTCTAGATCTCTCTTATTCTCTCCTTCTCTCCGTCTCTCTCTCTCTCTCTCTCTCTCTCTTTTGTTTCTCTCCTTTCCTTTTATTTTGGATTTTGAGATGGATGAAATTTAAAATCACATGTGGAACCTGACCATAACGTTTTGTGTGAACATCTAACTGCTGCCAGTTCAAGTTGGGGGAACCAACAAACTGCTGTATCTGGAAAGCTTATTGTAGATATCTTTGTGATAACCCACTACTGTGACCTATCACTGTAAAGCACGTCTTTGTGTCAGCTGAAGAAGACAAGTGTGTTTGTTTAGGGATTTGTCCACAGGGATATCCCGTATTGGTCATTCTAGTCTGATTTTGAAGAAAATTTACCTTACTTGTAGTGATATCTATAGTCCTTAAATAGAAATAAGCTATTTTTTTCAAGTAAGTATTGACCAATTTGCACAGGAAAAGGAGATATAAAACATTCTTGTTGGTGTGTAAAGATGGTTCCATTTTTTGTAAAACAAATGATAGAAAAACCACCATAACTGGCAGAATAAAGTTCATCATTTAAGGATGATAAGATGAAAATGTCTGAAGGAGGATCAGAGTAAAATCTAGCTGATTCCCAAGAGAAAAGCAGTTAATCAACGTATCCTGGCCTGGAACACAAACTCTATGAGGAGAGGCTGAGGGAGCTGGGGATGTTTAGCCTGGAGAACTGGAGGCTCAGAGGGGACCTCATTGCTGTCTACAACTACCTGATGGGAAGTTGTAGCCAGATGGGGGTTGCTCTCTTCTCCCAGGCAACCAGCAACAGAACAAGGGGACACAGTCTCAATTTGTGCCAGGGGAGGTGTAGGCTGGATGTTAGGAGGAAGTTCTTCCCAGAGAGAGTGATTTCCCATTGGAATGGGCTGCCCAGGGAGGTGGTGGAGTCACCATCCCTGGAGGTGTTCAAGAAAAGCCTGGATGAGGCACTTGGTGCCATGGTCTATTTGACTGGCTAGGGCTGGGTGCTAGGTTGGACTGGATGATCGTGGAGGTCTCTTCCAACCTGGTTGTTTCTATGATTCTATGTTCAGAAATTGATTGTGTGTAGGTCAGCACAGAAGCCATCAGTATAATTCCTATTTTTCTTGTCCCATGATGATTAATAATGAATCTTTCAAACATCAACAAATTCTTATTAGATTTTTCAGTTCTGTGTTTAATTTGAATATAATAATGTTTTCTAGACTGGTGTCCCTCGCTCCTTTGGGCCACTGTGTAAGTCTTTGTTGTGGTCATTCCACTGACAATAGAATAGAACAATAGAATGCATCAAGTTGAAATGGACCTTCAAAGGTTATCTTGTCCAATCCTCCTGCAGTGAGCAGGAACATCTTTAGATCAGATTGCTCGGGACCCCATAAAGTTTGACCTTGAATGTTTGCAGGGAGGGGCCCTCCACCACATCTCTGTGCACCATGTTCCAGGGTTTCACTACCCTCGCTGTGAAGAACTTCCTTCTTGCATCTATGCTAAATCTACTCTGCCCCAGTTTTAAATGATTGTCCTTCATCCTGTTGCTACAAGCCCATCTAAACAGTCCCTCCCCAGACTTCCCGTAGGCCACATTCAAATACTGAAATTCAACTATAAGATCTCCCCAACATCTTCTCTTCTCCAGACTGAGCAACCTCAACTCCTCCAGCCTCTCTTCCTAGGATAGGTGCTCCAGACCTTTAATCATCTTTGTGGCCCTCCTCTAGACTCGTGGCCCTCATGTAGCATTATACTTTCGTATTTAAGTAAATGATTTTAGCAGTACATGAAACATGAGTGCAACTTATCATTATTAATTGATTTCTGTGGGGAATTGTGCTTTTAACTCCTTTCACAGTGGAAACAGATTTAAAGAAGTTCTGGTAACTGGAACAGTGTGAGCCATTAACATTATTTTCCTTGTGATATGAGAAGGATGGATTAAAGAAAGGGTTTGGATTTCTGGTGTTGCTGTTGTTGAGGAGTTTTTTGTTGTTTGTTTTGTTGTGGTTTGCTTTGTGGGATATGGGGGGCTGGATTTGCTGGGTTTTTTGGTTGTTTGTTTGGGGGTTGTGGTTTGTTTTGGGGTTGTGGTTTGTTTTTTTCCCCTGTCATAAATAACCCCTTTGCTGGAAAAAAAAAGTCTTTTTTTTTTTTTTATAGTTGACCCAAAAGGTATGATGGAATACTTATCATCAGACATGCATTTGGCTGACTAGGAGCATATATGCCTTTTTTCATCATAAGCAAGGCTTAGACTTTACTCCAGAACCTTGTGTTCATCTGGTTGATGAATCCACAAAGGTCAGGAAAGGGTTTAGTGCCATATGTAACTATGAGAGCATGTAAAATAGCAAATTATGCACCTAACTGTCTATAAATGCCTCCCCGAGAATTTGACCTAAATTATGCCAAATGATACCAAACCACACTTTTGGATATCATTCAGCTTTTCCCCTGTAGGTAAAGTAGGTTGTCATTAATAGACAGCAAGCATGATGCATTCAGAGTCTTTGCAGAAGGCCACATGTGGAGAAGGTTTATCATCAAAACACATCATTACTCATCGTGGTTTTGCTCAGTCTACACTCTAGCACCTAGACTCCAAAGATAAACATTTCTGCTTGTGACATGTTACTTGGCTCTGTTCACTCATGGATACAGTAGGAAGTTTGGAAACCTACTGGGCAAAACCAGATGACTTTTTTTTTCACATGTAACATCTGCATTCCCTAGCATCTAAGTACATGCTGAACAAAAAATAACATTGCTGTGAATCTTCTTCAATTTGACCCATTCATGAAGGAGGGAAACCAGTCTGTCTGACAAGGGCGCAGCAAGGGCTGGCTGGTCCCCAAAGGAAAAGAAGCCAGCACTAGAGAGTTGTGCCATCAACAATGGACTGCAGTCCCACAGGCTCCAGACACAGCAGGCAGTGCTGTCTGCTATAAAAGGGTCTATTGATGGCCCCAGACATGGCAAGTAATGAACCACATTCAGGATCCAACCAGAGGGTACAGTCAGGAGCAAAAGCAGGCAAGGCCAGATTGCCCATTCATAGCTGCCTACTGCAATTTCTAATGTTCAGTGGTTGAGACATTTTCACTATACTAGTGGAGGTTAGTGAATCTTTATCAGATGTCTGAAAGAGCACATATTTCTCTCCTAAGCTGACAGAGTGTCTGTGGGCTAACTTGACTTCATCATGATTTTTTTGGCCAAAAGTCATCCCAGATCATAGTTCAGCATCATATGGGAATACAACGTCTCTGTATTCCTTCTCTTACATGGAGGAAATAGCCTTTGGAAGAGGAGAGACACTGATACTTGAGGTAATGCTTGATGAGAAAGACACAGTCACTCCTATTGCTGTCAATAGTTGTGTGTCAAAGCTCACTGCAGCAGTAGGCACCATTAAAATCAAGGCATTCCAGTGACTCATTGTCCCTGTATAAGAGCCTTGAGTTGACTACCTAAATATATTGAATTTATTCTCATAAGGTACTTGACAGCCAGGTTATTGGTTAGGAATTAAATCATGTTTGTTGACTTACAGGTTAGTAACCTGGCTTTGGGGCTGTTCCCACATTAAGGATAAGTTGCAGTGAGATCTGTGTTTGTCTTTTTCAGAGGAGTTGTAGGAATATACACCACTTTACGTGAGAGAGTGAAACTTGGCACAATGTTCTCTTGAAAAACAAAACAAACAAACAAAAACAAAAACCCCAAAACAAAACACAAAACAAGATCCAAACCAATATTTTTTTCTAGGTTTTCTGATGATAAAGATAGCTTTATTCTCTGTAAATCACTGCATTGTTGTGAACCTACAGACAAACAGAACAAAGCAATCCTTGTCCTCTCAAAACACTGTGGCTAAAAGTGGTACAAATTCCAAGTCAGCTTTTTGCATGTTTTTATTGCTTATAGAAAGCCCTTTGTAATTCACATGCAGAATGAGAGTAAATGAAAAAATAAATTATTTTATCTCTTTTGCTGAATTTTCCTTGCTTTTCTGCATCCTCTCAAAATGCTGTAGTAAATGTTACTCTGTGGATTATATTTTTTATTACAAATACAACAGCTGAGCTTACTAAAATACTAATTAAAAATCATACTGTCTATGCCAATATGTAAGCCACACAAGAACTTTTCATTTAAAGATATCAACTATCTGCATATGTAAGAAAATGAGGAAGCAAAGGCTGACAAATTAAATAATTCTGATTTTTTGGCTGTTGAAGACAGAATGCTGATCGTATTTCATCCAGCTCTGTACTCACTCAACCTCTATTAAATCAGAATGGTAAGTTTCCTCTACCTAGACAGTACAGTCAAATTGCAACTGTGTGGCCTGAGATTGCCATTGTTTCTGTATGCCACATATGCATAGGCTGGGGACAGAGTGGCTTGAGAGCAGCCAGGAAGAAAGGGACCTGGGGGTAGTGGTAGATAGTAGCTGAAGATGAGCCAGCAGTGTGCCCAGGTGGCCAAGAGAGCCAATGGCATCCTGGCCTGGATCAGGAACAGTGTGGCCAGTAGGACAAAGGAGGTTATTCTGCCCCTGTGCTGGTCAGGCCACACCTTGAGTACTGTGTCCAGTTCTGGGCCCCTCAATTCAAGAGAGATGTTGAGGTGCTGGAACATGTCCAGAGAAGTGCAACAAAGCTGGTGAGGGGCCTGGAACACAAACCCTATGAGGAGAGGCTGAGGGAGCTGGCGTTGTTTAGCCTGGAGAAGAGGAGGCTTAGGGGTGACCTCATTGCTGTCTACAACTACCTGAAGGAAGGCTGTAGCCAGGTGGGGGTTGGCCTCTTCTCCCAGGCAACCAGCAACAGAACAAGGGGACACAGTCTCAAGTTGTGCTGGGAGAGGTGTAGGCTGGATGTTAGGAGGAAGTTCTTCCCAGAGAGAATGATTTGCTGTTGGAATGGGCTGCCGAGGGAAGTGGTGGAGTCACTGTCCCTGGAGGTGTTCAAGAAAAGCCTGGATGAGGCACTTGGTGCCATGGTCTAGTTGACTGGCTAGGGCTGGGTGCTAGGTTGGACTGGATGATCTTGGAGGTCTCTTCCAACCTAGCTGGTCCTATGATTCTATAAAATACTACCAGGCATGTATTATTTAAATTGCTTTTACAAAGCTCAGAATATTAGTAAAATTCATACTGTTTTTACAAAGCACACACACACTGCAGTATCCAATATCTTCTACCTGAATTTTGACTCATTTATGTAGCATTCCCATATTTATCAGGCTAACAATGGATAAAATATTTTTCTGTTCCATGAGTACTCTGGATCAAGCGTTCAATATAATTAAGATTTATTCTTTTGTCTATATAAATTCTGGTGTTCCTTTATAAAGGAATAACTCAGCAGTTCATCTCTACAGGGAGGCAAATATAGATTATTTCTTTTTTAAATGTTGTGTTGAAAGCCAGGGCACTGGGGAAAAAAAAAACCAAAACATTTTGGAAATATAGATTAAAGAACTATGACAAGTGGTTGTGATGGTTTGAGTGTTCCCTGCCCCCCTACACTTCGGAAATCACCCAGACTAGACCCAGCTGGCTCTGGAAATTGAATGAAACTTATTATTTACAGCTTAGCACAATATACAAGCAGATATTTACAGTATATACAGATATATACAGAAATATACAAGATAAAAGGTAATACAGAAACATAACTTCCTCCCAGAAACTTGAGTCCCCAGGAGGGTCTTCCAACCACCCTTCCACCTCCCCCCCCCCCTATCCCTCAACCTTACCCCAGTCCCAAGGAAGAATGAACGTTCGGCCAGGGGGTTAGGAAGCAAAGTGGATTAATCAGAAAAAGGGCAGAGAAACAGAGGGTGAGGTTAGAGAGAGAGATGCAGCTCAGCCAGCTCCCCAGCAGGAGAAGCGAGTGCCCTATCTATGTTTTGATTCTTCTTCTTGTATCTCTCAGTAAGCCTATGAGTGAAGTAGACATCACCATTGTTTTCCTTTCACAGCCTGTAATCTAGTTCTTCTCACCAAAACATTCTAGCTAGCTTCAAACTAGCACAGTGGTATAGTATTTTGTTTATTTCATGGTACCACTTAAACAGCTTAATTCAGCTGGAGTCCTACTGTATGTTTGCTGATGGATTTAAAAGTTACACTGGCTGGAATAGAGTTGGACTCTGCTCTGATGACCTTCCTAAATAAAACAACAGAGGAAATAGTCATTGTTACCATATTGGTTTGAGGCTAATTGGAATATTTTAATGAGAGAAATTAGATCATTGGTTGTGAAACGCAAATAAAGATGAAGTCTGTATCATTCATTGGTTTGCTGGAAGGGATAAAAAGACAAGAATTAAACAATTTGTCCCACTTTGTTCCAGGACACTGCTTTCTTTTGCTTCTCCTCCATTCTGCTCTAATATCTCTCCACTAACAAATAGCAATATAAGCTTTGCTGGTTGGTTTTTGTTTGTCTGTCTGTAAAGATAGAGGAGAAAGAGTGGGTGGCTTTGAGCCCCTCCTGGGCAGTTTCCTTTGTTCAGGAGGGAGTTTGGATTTCTGTATTATTTCTAGCTTGTATGTGATTGTAAATACTTGTAAATATATTGTGTATATATGCTTGTAAATTTTGCTTTGCTCTAAATACAGCTTCATCTTACTTCCAAGCCCTCTGAGCTAGTCTGGTAAATTTCAGTAGTGGAGGGGGAAAGTTTCTAACCCACCGTAGTTACCCACCTTGACATTCATGTGGAGTACTGAGGCACAAAAATATGGATTCAGAGCTGAAATGCTATGTGTTCCAGATGTTGAGTACTTATGACTTGAAACTTATGTTCATTGGACATAATTAGCTTCTGATTTTGGAAAATATAGTTAAGGTTTACAGTAAATGCACAACCCACCAATATCTATGTGGCTGCTGCTGGATTAAGTGCGTCGCTTAATGCAAACACAAGTTCTCGATGTCTCAGCACAAAAGTTAGTTTGTTTCCCTGCTGGGATATACCAATGGAGAGAAGTGTAGACAGAGATTTTATCTGCTCAGGAGACTATTACGCACTCATAGGTTTAATGGAAAACATTATGCTGGATTTGTTCAGATCTCTCAATAGGAATGCCAGCAACTGCAGTTAAGTGGAGCTCTATTGAAAGCATATGTAGAGTAAGCACTTCTTCCACAACCTAAACAAATGCAGCTACTTTTGAGTATGCATGTGTGTTGCTCTTACCAAGATCACAGCAATATTAGTTTTGAGAGAAAGCATTAAGAAGAAGAGGCAAGCCCGCAAAATTTCTCTTGAACTCAGCACGTCTAGGAATATTTATTCTGAACTGTTGAACTAGAAATTTATAACCACATCAATTTATATTTCAGTTAGTGCTTTGAGGTTTGTTGTTTTAAAACAGTTGTTGTTCAGACTTTGGTTTTAGTTTTATTTCTAATACAGCAGTTTGCATATTTTATTGTATGAGTTATCTTTGCTAAGCTGTTACTAAAAAATGTATGTGTGAAGCCTGGAAAGCTTATTGATTTTACAGCTCTTTACAGGATAAAAACATCACTGACAGTTGCTAATACTCTGCTGAAGTTTTGCAACAGGCCAATAGGCTGGAACACTGGAACAGGCTCCCCAGGGAGGTCGTGGAGTCCCCTTCTCTGGAGATTTTCAAGGCCTGTCTGAATGTGTTCCTCTGTGATCTGTGTTAGGTAGTATTGTCCTGCTCTGGCAGGGTGGTTGGACTCGATGATCTCTTTGGGTGCCTTCCAACCACTAACATTCTATGATCCTATGGTATTGAAATCTTACTTATATAATGTATAGCATTAAGTTGCACATAGCAGAATAAACAATGCAATGAGAAATGCTAGGTATTTAGGCTGTCCAATGTATCAGAAATTCAGAACCAACAACGAATTTTATACCTCTTGGAAATCACTTCAGTTCTACCTTCTAATGAAATTTAAAACAAATGACATTTCATGCCCTGTGTGCTTGGCAGTCCTATCAAGTAGCATCAGCAACAAAGCAGCACATACCACTGAGAAGAGTTTTTAAAACCTATCCAAAGCACTGCCTCTGTCAGCAACATTTGACAGTATCAGCAGACAGTCTTCAAATGAACACACAACTCTGCAGTCAACTCAGCAACAAAATCCAATTTTATCATTTTCTATGGCCACTGCCAGACTCTTAAATTGCAGGAAATAAATCTTGTCTGGCTGGAAATTGATAAAGCATGAGTGTGTTTCTTCAGAGCAACAAGTTTTTGTTACCACTTCTCATTGCAGATATGGATTGTTGCCCTTCATTATGAATTTCACAGCTCCAAACATTTTCCAGTAGCTGTGTATTTTCTTTCTATTTGTTTATTATAAAATTAATTATCTACAGTAGGTTGTGCATACTGTCTGTGCTTACATGAATCTATAATTGCCTACCTGTTGACAGAATGTATTTATATTGAATTCCTTAGAACAGCATTCCCAAGCTGCTCTTTTGGTCAGTAGTGTAGGTCCTATAAGGAGACAAGGGCGTTAGTATTTGTCGTGGAGGGATTCGTCTGGGTTTAGGGGGGCTAAGATATGAGGCCAAATTTTAAAAGGGTTTAAATAATTTAATATTATATACACAAGGAACACACACCCCCCACCCCCCTTCCCCAAACTTATTTACAGCGACCCTACACAAGTCCTTGGTATGCGGTCATGAAATAACTTTACAGAATGTCTTATTTACAGCAAAAAAAAAATCAGGAATTTAGCAGAGGGTTTAGAAAGGCTTGGATAGAGAGAGTCTAGTGGCATTAAAGTGCCAATGGTAAGTTATTGAGAGTTTATGCAGTCTTAGATTGAGTTCGCTCAGTTACTCACTGGCTGGAGTCAGTTTCGATGGTCCCAAATATTGTGGGCATGAATAATTCAACTCAGGGGTTATTGGGGCGCGCTGTCTGGAGGCTTCCACGGGTACGGTCACGCTGGGAACGGCGGCTGGAGCGGTGGCTGACCAGGAACGCCTTAGTCAGTTTCCCTGGGCTGGTGCCGTGGGCTGGAGTCATGCAGCGGCGATGGTCCCCAAAAGCGGCTGGAAGCGGCCAGTAGCAAATGGGTGGTCGGGAGGAGCAAGGAGTGAGAGGCAAGATGCGAGGTAGAGAGGTAGGTAGCAGGCAGCAGGGATATTGTACTGTCCCTTTTTATGAGTTTTGACCCCGCAATTGGTGGTCCTTGGGCCACAATTCTGTCCAATGAGGGCTTGGCAACAGGCCAAAACATACCAAATAAGGTGAAGTCCGAGGGTCTGGTACCCCCAAATATGGAGAGGCCTCAGGCGGGTTCCTCCACCCTAGATGCGTAAGCTTATGTAAGGTGTTTACTTCAACCTTCGAGGAGACAACCCAGATTGGAAGGCACCAAGGCTATTGTGTCCCATTGTCCCCCTTAACTTGTTTACCCCAAGTATAGGCAGGGCAACACCCTTCGGGGGGACAACATGTCCGGGCATGAATAGGTTCATAAACATAGAATCATAGAATCAACAAGGTTGGAAGAGAACTCCAAGATCAGCCAGTCCAACCTATCACCCAGCCCTAACCAATCAACTAGACCATGGCACTCAGTGCCTCATCCAGTCTTTTCTTGAAGACCCCCAGGGACGGTGCCTCCACCACCTCCCTGGGCAGCCCATTCCAATGGGAAATCACTCTCTCTGTGAAGAACTTCTTCCTAATATCCAGCCTGTACCTACCCTGGCACAACTTGAGACTGTGTCCCCTTGTTCTATTGCTGGTTGCCTGGGAGAAGAGGCCACCCCCCACCTGGCTACAATGCCCCTTCAGGTAGTTGTAGACAGTAATAAGATCACCCCTGAGCCTCCTCCAGGCTAAACAGGCCCAGCTCCCTCAACCTCTCCTCATAGGATTTGTGCTCCAGGCCACTCACCAGCTTTGTTGCACTTCTCTGGACATGTTCCAGCACCTCAACATCCTTCTTGAATTGAGGGGCCCAGAACTGGACACAGTACTCAAGATGTGGCCTGAGCAGTGCTGAGTACAGGGGAAGAATAACCTCCCTTGTCCTACTGGCCACACTGTTCCTGATGCAGGCCAGGATGCCATTGGCTCTCTTGGCCACCTGGGCACACTGCTGGCTCATCTTCAGCTTACTATCTATCAGTACCCCCAGGTCCCTTTCCTCCTGGCTGCTCTCCAGCCACTCAGTCCCCAGCCTGTAGTGCTGCTTGGGGTTGTTGTGGCCAAAGTGCAGAACCCTGCATATACGTTTTGAGGCCTGTGCAACCCTCCACCACAGTATTCAGTGACATGTAAAGTAAATTCACATTCTGTTAACACAGAATCTTTAAGCCCATAAGAAAAAAAAAAAAACAACCCCAAAGCTTTTCAGTCTTCCAGAAATAATATGCAATGGAAAAAATCCATTTTCTACAAGTGTTATTACAGTGAATGATGATCATTCTCTTGAGAAAGAAAAGAAACAGAGTGGATTGTCATCTTCAGAAAATGACTGCCAGTTCAAACCCCAAATATTTTTGTTATGAGAGGCTCATTGCTCTGCAAAACAACTGATGGTGGTTAGTTTTGCTTTCCTCCTGTAGTGTCAGCAGATTTTTTTCACCAGATGATGTCCCAGTCTCAAACTGTAGCTCATACTGTCTTCATTTTACCTGTTTTCATCTTGCAGAGCTGACCGTAGATGTTTACAGTTTTTCTTAAGTGTGAGAATAAACACACATTTTACTAATGGCAGAGCAAAATGTTGGTATTAATTTCATCCTGTACTTCTCAGGGTCTTCCTAGGATTTCTGCTTGGTCTAAACTTCCTGCACTTTTCTGAATTGTTACTGAATGAAGGATTCGCCACTGAAATTAAAAATCTCTGTCATGTTAAAGAATAAGTATTTTATGGTGAAAAGGGAGGAGACAATTTCCCAACACCTTATTTTTATTGTGTTAAACTGTTTTCTGTTTCAGCCTTCCTTATAGTGCTGCCAGATAAAATTTATAGACAAAAATGGTAGCAAACACAGTGAATAAGGCTGTCCTGCTGAAGTGGAACTGAACGAACTGCTCCTGTTCCGACAGCACTCACAACACCAGGCAACACTGATCTGATTTTTCCAAAATCTTTTCTGTAGCAAAGATTGCCAATAGCTCTGAAACAAGCAGCTCTAGTCCTATCAGGAAACTGCTGGAATGCTCCTAAGCTCATTGCTTCTGACTTAAATAAGCTGATGTGTATAGTAGCATTTGATTTTAAAGGGTTGGACTTGATGATCTGTGAGGTCTCTTCCAACCCTGATGATACTGTGATAGATATTGTCGTTTGGTATCACCAAAGATAGGGAGGAAGAGAAGGAAAAAGAAAGATCACATTGTAAGCATTTACTGGGGTACATGGAGCAATTGGGAAAAGTCTTGTTTCCATTTAGCCTATTTCCTTTTGAACATTCTGACTGCATAATCCTAAATGACCCATAACAAGACACACAGATTAGCTGTTTCTTTGCAGTTGTATGTTAAGGAGAGACTCAGAAGCAAAGAAAATTCTCATTGAAATCGATGAGATTTTCATCCAAGAGAGGTCTGCAAAGTTTATCCTCCTTATTTTGTGGAGAGCTCTTGCCCTTGAAAGCCTTTTGGCCTATTCTACAGATACTTCTATTTTGCAGAGCTTCATGGCACTGTTGAAATTACCAAGAGCCAACAGAGTCCTATCTTATTAAGTTGCTCACATTCTCTTATTTGTAACACTCTTTTACATGTTCATTTTCCTGCCAAAACTTTGGACCCTCTTTACTGATCCTATCTGGATCCACTTTACTGTTACTTGATACTGTGCACTTTGATACCTATATAATGCAAACACATTACCATGATGTTGATGGCTTCGGTCATTATTCAGGGTAACAGGAGCAGCTGCCCTCCTGTGCTGCAGCTTCAGTTCTGCCTTAGCACTGATTGATGCAATAGCAAATTTGTTGGCAGGGAGGAAATATGGTCAAATTATTTGATCTAATATTACTAAATATGGAAAGCTGATTTCTTTTTACTGTGAGTTTGGCAAAGTCTCTGTGTGTCTTCATGGCTCAGATTCCCAGCTATGAAGTCAGTGACACTTTCCCACATGAAAGCTGTCTATTTCAGAGCTGAAATTGTCTTCAGTTTGTACATAGCTTAGCATTCTGCACACTCCTTCTCTGGCAAAGTGTCAGAATTTCACTACTTTACAGAGATCTTGTCAACTTTGTGTGCCAGCATAACTCATAAAACTGTCTACAAAAATGTAGAAGGATGTCAGAACAGCATCTGGGTGGCAATGAGGGAAATAGCTTAAGCTTTCTCCTGGGATTTTTCTAAGGTTTATGGCATCAGACTGCTTTTGAAATCCCGACCTGGATAAACTTTTTTTAAAAGGTGAAGAATGCCTAAAGAGAAGTACAGATCAACAGACAGACAGAGACTTGGTCTACTTGTAACCCCATCTTAAGTTCAGAAGTCTTGTATTTACAAGGGAAAAAAGGGTTCAGGTGAGCTGTATGGGTGGTTTGCAGAAAACTCCTCATACTGGCTACAGTGTGGGGAAAGTAGAAAGACAGATGTTGCTGTTGGTAGAATGATTTATTAAAGCTCCAAGAAAAAACAGACACTCTTGAGATGGCAACACCTGTGTGAGGTTAGAGTACCAGAAGTTTACAACCTCTGATTCACTTCCTGATTGACATAATAACTACACAGAAATGTGTTTCTGCATAAGGTGTGTTCCCCTCATGTCTGTAGTACTAGAAAGGGAAGTCCACCTTGAGAGTGTTCTGTATGTCATCTGAGCTATGTTTCAGCTTATTCTGGGGCTGTCTGAAGATTCCTATAACAATTTTACTTTAAATGCAATAAAACTTACTGAAATAGAATGTAATTTAGGAAAAGCCCCTGTGTGTGTGATCAATTCCAGAAGATCAAAGTAGGTCCTAACCTTTTTCTGCATTAATTTGGGATGGCATTTGAACCTAGAATTTAAACTCAAAGCACCTTGACCTCCAGTGCTGCTCTGAAATTCCATGTGAGTCCTTCAGAAATAATTTAGGACAAATGAAGTTGTAGATGTGAGAGTAACTGGGAAAGCAATGCTTTACTCAAACAGCTACACTTAGGTGACTGAGCAGAAATCCAGTACTCCATGCACCTCTGGAAACTCTCCATACCAAATTTTACCAGAAAATATGACTACATGTAGAATACTGAAGAAATGATCTGCAGCAGCTGTCTGTTTTTCAGTTAGCAGACCATGTCTTATATGGATAAGTAATGAATTCCTCTCTGTTTAAATGCTGACTCCCCTAAAGAGCTATGGTCATATGTATGGTATTCAGCATCTCTGCAATATCAAAAAGGGGTTGAACAGTGAGAAAACAAAGCAGATAATGCAGAGCTACTTTAAAGAGTCCAAACTAAAATTTGTGGGGCATCATCTTCAAAAAGGATCTAATTCTGTTTAGTGTCTGGACCATAAAATATCAAATGCCATTTGGCATGGATGAGTACAAAGCAGAAAAATAAAATATACTTAATTCAATTTTTATTAGCTGTTACTATGCAAAAGAGAGAGCTTGCCTTGAGCAGCTCTGTGACTAATCAGCTCAAGATGGCAAAATAGCAAATAGTGTTTATGGAATTTGGAAAGAAAAACAAACAAACCCCAACAGTCTGCAGTGTCAATCTAGAAATCTGTGGCTTCCCCTATTTGGGATGCTGCATGCAGTTCTGGTCTGTTCTTACATCAAGCTAGAAAAGGGACAGAAACTTTGACAAGAGTTGTCATAGATATTTCATGGCTCCTAGTACAGGACAGATTGAAAATCAAGGGCTCTCCAGCTTGAATAATACAAGCAGATAAGAATCTGAACCCGCTTCAGAATATATAGGAAACCACAGTAAACAAAGGGTTAAAGCAAACAGTGCTTTGCAAGCTGTTTAGGAGGGCTGCTTAAAGCTTTCCCTAAAAGGTATACTGAAGTACTGCACTTGCTCAGGCTCATGCTTCAGGGTGTAACTTCTGGCTGGTCTCTAATATGAATGAAGTAAATCTGTTTGCAGGACTGTGTTGTCATTTTTCTCTCCCTGCTCCACACCAGTTGGGAGAAGAAACAGATAATTAGATACATCAGTTGTGAAGACTTATGTCTTCAGAGCTGTGTTCCAGTTAAGGTTACATCCGAAGAACTAATTTATGAGGTCTGTGTACACGTGGAACAAGAAACCCAAACACCAGATGTAGTGTACCAGAGTTCAGCACTTAAACAAAAACATACCCGTGGTTTACAGAATGACCATTACTGTTTCTTGTTCATACAATAGGTAAAGCTTTCAAGTGAACTATGTTTAGTCTTAGCATACATTCCAGCTCTGCTTTAAATGAGACAATTGTAGATTATAGACTACTTCATAGAAGAGGTAGATAATTTGCTTTGTTTGCAAGGTCATAGCTAAGTGTCCAAATATTTAGCATTTTCATGTTTAACCTTGCCAAGCAAGATCTCTGGTTTAGAAGCAAGGTCTAAAAAATGAGTAAACCATTCTTGAGATATGGATTGTGTGTGTTTAAAGTCTCAAAAGGAGCTTAACAATGTATTATGTCCACTTTCCTTTATCAAGAACATCTGCTGTTCATTTGTTAATGCAAAGCTGAGATTGAGCCTAACAGAAGTTTTGGTACAAGACTTGCAAATGAGCTGCTCTAGACAGAACTATTTTCCCCACCTGCACTAATCAAAGTCTCTTAAATTAAAATAAAAATGTACCACCTGTTGGGTGGGGCTGCGCTCAAGATGTTCATATTGTAGTCTCCACAGTTTTATAGGACTTTTTTCATAAGAGTAGCATTAAGAGTTCACTTTGGTACTGTTACAAGAGATGGCTTAGAGGTCACTTCTGTGTGTATGGACTGAGCACATGTTACAGTAGATCCAGTTCCTAGCACCCCCTGCTAAGTTTACTTTTGAGTACTTCATTTATCTCACAAGACTTTTGGTCAAGGTCCAGATGCAAAATCCCTTCATTGTTGACTCAAGAAAGATAGAGGACACTGGCTAGAGTCTGGTGACTATTGGGAGCACCTCTTTTTTTTTAGCACCTAGGATGAGCCACATCCACAGTACAGCTATCACTGTCTGGCCTGAATATCTTGGGGCTGGATGAGAGCTTGCAAATATGGGAAAGGTACACTATGCAGTCTCTGTGTAAGTGCTCTGTGTTGGTTTTATCCTATGTCTTCACATCTTTGACTAGAATTATACTTCCAAAATTTATCATGCTACTTAATCGCATTTCTTCTGCTGCATTCATGATGCAATCTGGTGGACAAATACTTGAAGTACACTGGACCTGAGCAAGTGTTTGACTCTGCCCCATGTGACATCCTGGTCACTGAACTGGAAAAACATGGACTTGATGGGTGGACCACTCACTGGACAAGGCATTGGCTGGATGGTTGCATGCAGAGAGTTTTGATCAATGGCACAATGTCCACCTGGAGACCAGTGACAAGTGGTGTCCTTCAGGGGTCAGTGCTGGGACCAGTCTTTGTCAGCAGTATGGACAGAGAAATCGAGTGCACCCTCAGCAAGTTTGTGGATGACACCAAGCTGTGTGGCACAGTTGACTTGCTAGAGGGAAGGGATGTCATCCAGAGGGACCAGAACAGCCTGGAGAGGTGGGCCCAGGCCAACCTCATGACATTCAACAAGGCCAAGTGTAAAGTCCTGCACCTGGTTCAGTGCAGTCTATGATTCTATGGTGAGTTTTGTGAAAGGTACGAGCAGTTTAGACCCTGTTTGTAAGGAATATTTGCTAGACCAAGTCCCTTCTCTTTTTTGTGTGTGTCAGGCTTTTGTTTGCAGGCAGCAGAATAAAGGTCAGAGTTTGTTTGACATTCTGAATGGTTTTCCACATCTCTCTTGATGTCTCCTCCTAGTGTTACTGCAAATCTGCCCAAAGCATGCAATGGTAACACCTGGCAACTATAACTGAGGATATACTGTAATGGAGGGATTTCTCTTATTCCTTCCTTATTAGGGGAAGGTGAGAAATTAATTTGAGGTGGTATTATTTTTTTATAAAATTATTTATTAAAATTAATATTTACAAATTTGTACCACCCCAACCACTATGTAATCAAGTTCTTATGTGCAAAGTTATGAAAACAGTTGGATATGATATATTTATGTACAGGGATTTGGTTATTAAATGGAAATATCAAATTATCAACAACTATAGACAGAGAGAAAGATTCCTTTAGGCTTAATGCCTCTTAACAACTATGCTGTCTGCCCAGCAGGGGCTGAAACTGTGTGTGCCCTTAAGACAGAAGTAACTTGTATTACAAAGGAATTAAAGCTTGCTTAAATGTGTTGCTCTTAAGTATTAATAATCACCCTCCCGGGATTGTGTCACAGTGTGCCCAGTGTTGGGGTCTTGGTGAGGCTGGAATCTGTCCCAGCTTGCAGAGAAATGCTAAGTGTTCCCAGTCGCTGAGGTAAACAGGATTTCTCTGACCTTCTCTCCTCGTGTGAAGTGGTCTCTGCCTCGGTGCTGCTGCTTCTTCTGGATGCCATGCGTCCAAGGATGGTCAGCTGGCAGGATTTCCAGATGCAGGAGAAGGATTTGTCCCTGCAGCTTCTGACATGGTCGTCTGTACAGCTAGCAGGCTGTGTTTGTAGGTTTCGCAGACAATCTGGAAGGTCTGCTGAGCCTGGACTCTCCAGGCTTACAGGGCAGTGGGCAAGCAGTATATGCCGGGCTGCAGGGAGACTTGAGCTCCATAGATAAATGCAGGATAGCTCTAGGCTTAGACAAGGGGCTCTCAGCTCCCCATATATGTATCAAGTGCAGGCGTGCACGTGCTCTGCTTCTCAAAGGGTACGCAGACAGGATAACTGCGCCTTGAGATCGGTGCAAGAGGTCTGAGCCTCAGAAAGTTTGCAAGTGAGTGAGTAAGGGCCTGCCTCTGTGTCTAGGCCATGCAAGCAGATCTGGACTGCTATGTGGATCAGAGAGCTGAGCTTGAACCTCTAAGTCTGAACCTCTGAACACTCTGAACACATGGAGCTCCTTTGCACTCCTCTTTATAGACTCTGAGCCGAGATTCGTGGCTCATTTGGCCATCTAAAGTGACCATGTCCAGGCATGTAGAGGCATAGGGAGGCCTCAGTTTTGGGGCTGTGGCCCCTCCACCACACATACTCTGTTTATCCTTTTGCAACCTCTGATCTCTGTGGCCTTTTCTGAGATGTAGTTCCCATAAACAACTGGTTTCTGGTTGGAAGGTGGGCATGGAATAAAGGATAGACTACAAAACCTACTGCCTGGCATTCCTTAATTTTAAGACAGGCAGGCAGCCAAATAAGCAGACCACTTGCTGTTCCTCTAAAGGTAGTCAGTGCTATCACACATTATCTACCAATCTACTGGCCAGCTTCTCTTCAGTCTGTTGCTTTTCCTGTTCACAGTGGATGTGAGGAATAGTTATTTCTCTTCTGCTTTGCAGGCATCTCAATGTAATGTAAAACATTTCTAATTACTGCCATTCTTTGCAAGACTTCTTATCCAGGGCATACAAACTTTCTTTTCATGTTGTTTTAATGCTTCCAAACATTAGAGTCTAACTATAAATGTGTTAGATACACTACTAAACACCAGTATATTAAAAAAAAATTCTCTGTGTTGCAATGAATGAGATACAGGCTCAAAGGATCACTTTCTGTAGCTTCAATGACTGCATGTTCATAGAAGTCCCAAGACAAGCAGAAAACTCTATTTTTATATAACCCAATATATGTGCACATGTTAATTAAAACCCAAAAAACTTCTATTTGTTTTATTAGAGAAGTATATTCTGTATTTCCTCATATGAAATACCAATGGGCATTTATGATGCCAAATTCTTCTCATGGAGGACCAGCTGTGAAAAAGCAGTGTCACTTAGCTGCAGGAGCAACAAACCTGCTTGATTTAGGATGTTAAATGCTACCTTCTGCACCTTTTCTCAAAAGGCAGCAAAGTGGATTGAAAGCTACATTTTAAGTAGTGTGTGAAGTATAGAATGTTAAATAGAGAATACTTCTTTCAAAGGTAAATTCAAATTGTTTTTCTTTAGATGAATTGAATTACAGAAATACAAATGATTCTTTTATTCAATGATCGAATACTTTACACACACAAGTTTTAATTCTGCATTTTGTGCAATTATGGGCAAAGACTGTCTGTGGTGCCAAAGCAGCACAACTGAATGCTGTATGCTGACAGAATATGGATGTTTTAAAATTCTGAGTTCATGGGGGAAGGATTGTCTCTTGAGAGGAATTTTAGTCATTAGTGGAATTCATGTTGCAGTATATCAAATCATCTCTGTGAGAGTGGTTCCTTGAATAGCAGCTTCATAACAGTTGTATCATTGCGAGTCATAGTAAGTTTTGATTTGCCTATCTATATACATTGCAGACTAAGACATCCTTTTAATAGCTGTTTGCTTGTGTGTTATATGACCTTAAGCAGCAACTTGGGACATTTATCTAGTCTGAAACATCAAGCACTGAATGCCTCAGCCAGTATAGTAAACATAATGCTAGAGTATGTCATGTAATGTTTGCCATCATTTCCAATAGCCTTAAGGTGTTACTGTCAAAGTGAGCAAAACATCAGTGTTCAGTAACTTATGCTTTGGTTGATTGTGCCTTATTGCTGACTCTTTTGAGTGCTGTAGGTTGTGAGTATTGTTAACCTCAATGAAGCTAGCAACGATTACTATAAAGCAGGATATGAATGACATTAAAAGCATGAGCCAAAAGAATGCATTTCATTGCCCTCAACTGCTAGTGCAACTGTGGCACCTTTAAGTAGGCAAACATACAGGGTTTTGAGTTGCTACATAAAGTGGTCTTTTATGGAACTTAGACACAGGCTAAGCTTTAGAAAATCTTTCCTGTACTTTTGAACAAGAGAAGTGCTCACTGAATATATCTGGTATTGGTGGTCATCAAATGCCTCTAAATTTGTGACAATGAAGACTACTCTGTAGCAGCACATTTTTAAATACTATCCCTTAGTGTACAGTTTCAAGACATTTGTTGTGTTTTCTCCTTATTTCTTTTCTTTGGAACTTAATGCCATCCCTGTTCAGTAACATTCCTCCAGACCTACATGCAGAATTGAATCTGAACTTTGGAAGTTTCATAGGCAGCAGGTTCTCTCTCATCTGGTTCCAGTCGCTGTGCTGATGAAGGGAGCAGAAGACTTCTTGTACTTTAGAAAACACTTCTGGGAAGACTCTAAGCTGTTGATGGGTCCAGACAAAAACTCAAAACATGTGTTTGTACTAATACAAAGGTTATTTGCTGCTTGCAAAACAGTTTTCTACCTGTTACTGTTGTAGAGCAGGTAAAGAAAAGCTGCAGCCTCACTGGGACTGGCAATACTTACACAGGCCAAACTGTAAATAAAGGTTATAGCCTTCTGCTGCTGGGCATTAAGTAAGCAGATAAATTCCTCTTTGCTGTGGATTTATTCAAGGCAGATGTTTTTAGTGAGCTCTGGAAAGGTTAGGGAGGAATATAAAACCTGCTGCAGTTCTGGAATTGATCCATTAGGATCAAAACCTAGTAACCAGTGATTCGTTTAAGGGTCCCTGACAGTTTTATGGCAAGACAATGTACTTCAGAGAGGACTGGCTCAGTTTGAAACACATTCCAAACCCAAACCTGAAATAAATCCTTGCAACGGAGCAATTCTGTAAACTTCTACTTTCCCATAATTTCATTTTTTACCAAAAAAAAAAAAAAAAAAAAAAAAAAAAAAAAAAAAAAAAAAGCAAAACCCCCCAGAGTTTGGGAAGGGAATGACTCAACCTTCTGAAAGCAACTGGCATGCTGTCACCTGTGTTTATAATTTTCTGTGTGGCATGAACAGGTTCATCAGGTGTAGATGAACAAAATGGTACAGACACAGCAAGCATAAAATAAACACACATGGAAGAAATGGAAAAATACTCAATGTAGGTTCAGCCATGTGATACTGGAAGGGCACATATAATGGTCTAACAGAGCTTGAGGGGTTAGGTACCAATGGCCTTGTGTGGTCCAAGAGGGACTTAGGAATATGATAAAATAAAAAGAAAAATGGGATGAAGGTGTTTCCCATTGCTTCAACCCCAATGGTTCCCTGGGACAAGTGATGGAAAGTTTATGCTTAGGAGCTTTGGTGCTGGGTTGAACTATGCATAGAAGAAAATTCCAGAAGGGATCATTAGGAATGGTAAAAAGTACTAAATGTATTAGGTGATGTATAATTGACGACTTGCATTCACAAGCCAGAATCTCAGTGGCTGTAAACACATGTGGCTAGGCTAAAGGGGTTGTGATGTAATGCACTGAAAAGGTGGTTCCTCCTTTGTATCAATTTATGTGCTACTCTGCCATTTTACTGTGTTGCATTACTTGAAATAGCTCTTGCAAAGCCATTTTGCCTCAAATATTTCAAATTCAAGGAAATTTTACTATCTAGTGAAGCAAAACTGAGAGATATAAACTCTGATATACTCCCTGGCTTTGCATAAGTCACTTCATCTTTTTGTTGGTTTCTTTAAAAGTGAAAATGTAAGCAAGAGGGCATAGAAAACTGAAAAGTAAGAAAAAATTCTTTGGTACAACTCACTTTCTGTACCACTGAGCACATTAGTATTTAGTAAGGTTTACGATACTGTAGAAGCCTCATATTGGTGCTTCACAACTCCTTTTTTTTTCTGAAAATGATATATGCTGAGAAAGATTCCTGGGAGCTTCCCCTCTGGGTAAGCAGTAAAGCAATATGCTGGTGTAGTGTTAGGGGCTATGGGTGAGTGCGAGCTGCTGTTTTTCAAAAAGCAGAGTAATGAAAAGATGCAATGCAAAGAGGTTTAGAAAGATGCTGTGGTATTTTTAAGCAGCTGTTGACTCCTCATTGTGTAGGATCTCACAACATATTCTTCACAGAACATGGCTCTTGCCTAGGTAGAGATAAACTCAGGAAGAACTCAAGAAGTTTGTACCAGAAGTAGAAAGCTTCTCCAGTACATTCAGTATATTCACGCCCTTGGCAAACATTAACGTCACACACACACACACACACATATATATATATATAGAGAGAGAGAGAGAGTGTAAGTAGTGCCAGGAAGAAGGGGTCACTTGTCTGAACTGATACTCAAGGAATTAGAAGAAAAGAGAAAAAATTCTGACATCTGTAGGTTAAGCTCTAACAGCTGGAATGAGGTGGGACTGGATTAAAAATGAAAGATTTTGAAAGAAGAGAACCAAAGAATGGGTAAGGTTGGTTGGCTAAAGATTGTAATTTGAAAAGTGCTGTGCAGTCAGAAGAAAGCAAAGTTGGGATGTGGATTGAAAACAGAGAAGAAAATGCTGTGAGGAATTTGCACAAGCCACAACCAAGCCTTCTTCAAACCAAGACAGATCATCACTATTTTGCCCACCTGGAGGCTGATGGGACTTCCTGTTCGGTTGCCAAGAGTTCATAGTGTAGTTCAAAATGCAACACTACTCCTTTCCAGAAAGCAAAACACATCCACAACTGTTACTCATCCCAGCTCATTTTGATCCACTCAGTTACTTTATGACAGGTAGGCAAAGGATCAAAGAGTCAGAAGATGGAGAGCTAATGTATCAGAGTGGTGGATGGGAAAGAAGGGAGAAATATTGTAATCAGGACTTGTTATGATGACTGGAGAAGCGTGCTAACAGTTAACACATACTAAAGCAACTTTCAAAGAGGGTGGTGTCTCTCATAAAGCAGCAGCAGAGCCTTTGTCTGAAGAGTTAATTCTTTGGTGGAAACGGAGCTTTCCCCGTTTTTCATGAAAGACACAAACTGATCCTCACCAGTTTCAATAGCTCAATTAAAATCATTACCTCCATTCTCAGTTATACCAACTGAGAGTCCACCTGCAAATCTGCAGGCATCATTAACACCACTGCAAGCAAGAATATATGAATATGGTTGCTATCTAACACCACAGGAATGGTTAATTTTGTTAAAACTCTTCTTTGGACTACCAGAAGACCACAAAGCTCTTAAAGGTGAGCAGTGTGTTTGTGTGAATATGTCTAGGTCTATATAGTCCCCCTTGCACCACTGTAGCATACAAATGACACTAAATGATGCTTTCTCAAATTGCAACTGCTAATCTTCTGCTTTTAAAGATCAAGACAAAATTTGGTGTTTATCTGCTTTTCTTGCCTGCATATTGTCAGGAGCTACCACAGCTCAGCACATTTCAAAAACTAGATGGCTCCATACAGATTTACAATATAAACCTACTCTTTGGCAACCATGCAAGAAATTTTTGGTCTAGATACAATTGCAATCTTGCATACTTGTAGGTATAGTAGCTCTACTGCCCTTGAATCTCTGAACAATAAGGTCTCAGGTGTCAGGATTCTTTGCTGTCACTATCACTATGCTTCCATGGGTAAACCATTCTAGTGGGAAACTTTTCTGTGTAAGTATCTGTCTGCCTGACTAGTCTTATGATTTTAACAGTTTGACTTAGCCAAGAGTTTCTTCATTTCATTATGTTCTGCCATTTGGCGTGCAAAGATTATGTGTTTAACAGCTCCTGTGTCACGAACTTTCCACTGCATTGCTAAATGTCCAACATTTCTTCCTAATACCATCATCTGTTATGTTTGCCTTCTTTCTGCACTGTCCCACATCTTTCCAGGTCAGAGGCTACCCCGAGCCACAGATCACATGGTTCAGGAACGGGCATCCTGTCCCAGAGGGAGACCATTACATTGTGGACTGCAGCATTCGGGGGATTTTCAGCTTGGTAATCAGAGGTGTACAGGAGGGTGATGGTGGCAAATACACCTGTGAGGCTGCAAACGATGCTGGGGTTCGTCAAGTGACTGTGGAGCTGACAGTGGAAGGTAACAGAATACTCATACTGTTGTTGCAATGATTATGGAGTTCAGTTAACTGAACATGCTGTGTTAAACTGTCTGGTTAAAATCCCAGCAGTACACACACACCTTCTTAGTGCTGCATGAGTAAGATTCATTAATTGCATTTCACAGTTTATGACATTTTACAGGGATCTACGTACCTACTGCTAGATGAAGTGTGTGTTCAATTTCAAGTGTGTGCGATGATGCCCAGGTAACAAAAGACCTAGCTTTAAAGACTTTGCTACAAACTTTTACATTTTCATGACAGCCACCATTCAGGACAGAAACAGAGGCCTGGCAAGTTGGTGTTTTCTCTCAGGCAGTAAAAACTGTGGCAATCTTGGTTGCTTCACAGCCTATCAGGTAGACACACTGCAGCAGTGGGTTTCTGAAGTTCTCCACACCTGCATCCATTTGCTTAACTGAATGTCTGGTTGTAATTGCACACTTAATGTCACACAGGAAACAGCCAAGATCAAACCCAGGAATTTTAAGAGAACATCTGCATATTAGATAGTTTCAAACTGCCAAATTTAAAATTTAAAGAGTGGTTCAAAGCTAAGGAAGGATGGAAATCAATTGTAGTGCTTCTCCCTTTGCAATTTGGTTGCGTCAGAGATCTGTTGGCTATCAAATCTCCCCAGGTCACAACTTTCTATTGAACTCTTAAAGCAAAGCAAAACCCCACAGCAGTCCTGAAACAATCAGCATTTGAGTTTATTTAGCATTAAAAGCTCTGTAACAGAGACCACCAAGAGTACATACTGAAATACATATCAATCTGGCACGATTGCTACTGCCTTCTGTTGCAAAAATTATGCGAAATCTTTATTTTTTCCAGTCTGAAGTTGTGGCAATTCTTATGAGTGATAACTTGCATGGAGGTGGAGGATTTTTTTTAAGATGGTTTTGTGTCAGTTTTTCTGATCTGGTCTGATCTTTATTCTAGACCTCTCTCTATGCATCAAGGTAACACAGCACAGATAGCTATGTGAGGCTGAATGCCACTGGGGGAAAAAAGTGACTGGCACCCAATCTAGTCTTTCCGTCTTGTTTGGCTACCCTATCTGACAGTAATGTAGAATTTACTAAGGCTCTAGAACGAACTATTTCTCACAGCCATCAGAGCTGAACGTTTCATGCCGCCGCCCTGGTCGCCTACCTGTTTTTAATGTGCCACGGATCCCAGACACGCTGTGTGCAGCAGATGGCGCTGAGCTTACACCACTTCACGCCTGTCTCCCTATGCCTCACATCAGCCAGCAGAGTGAACTGCTCTGCTTCGAGAAGTGTCATTTTGCAGAAAAGGTAGCCTGGGCTAGCACAGAACTGAAAAAAAAAACCAAACCAAATAAAGCAAGACTCCCTTCAGAGTCCAAACCCCCTTTTTTTCCCCACTGTTGTAATTTCATTTTTTTTCTGCACTGTAGAAATACACATAGTATTTCATTCACTTGTTAAAAAAAATGCATTAATAATCTGTGCTGTTATTACTGCTGAGGCCGTGGGTTCAATGGTAACTCTGTTAAAACTTGGTTTTTTACATTGGAGAGTCTGCCTGTGGAGTCCAGGTGATGTAACCTTATGCTGCAGGTGCTGCATTCCTCCTTACCTTGGAAACTTGGAAAAATGCATATTTTACATAGTTCTTAACATCTGTAATTCCAAGTGGTCTTGTCAAAGCTTCTGAATTCCTGTCTTTCTGTCATATGCTTACAGGAAACTCCACGAAGAAATACAGCCTACCATCCAATGCCAAAACCCCTGGGTAAGAAGTCCACTGGCTTTGATATTGTTTATCAGATACCTAAACACGTTGGGGTAGGAAAACAAGTAGAAAGACTCTTTCTAAAGAATAACCACATCTCCCCATTTCAGGTGCCTCTTGCATTTTGTCTTTATCTCTGATTCACTTTGTCAGCCAGTTAGAAAGGACTGGTTTCTTGTCCAGTTCTCAGTAATTCCTCACTGAAAGCTATCCCTAGGCTCCTTACCTGTGCAAGAATCGGAGGTAACGGATGAAAACAAAGCCTGGTGGTTAATGACTAAAGACTCAGTTCTGCATAACATTACATTTGCATGGAGTAACAGTTTGGCGTGATTTCTCACACCTGTGTGATGGGGATAGTAAGAATGGCTGGGCACTTGGAGACAGAGCTGTGCCAGCCACAGCTACATCTGAAAACAAACTATTCAACATTTGAGAACTCAAATGCTGTAAGTCTAAATCTCTATTTATCACAAACAGAATAGCCACTATGCAAGATGCTGTGTTAGTAAAATGGCTGAGGCTGTTAGAAAGATATAAGTAGCTTGATGCAGCTACTGCTCCCTCATACTGACAGGATTACTCTGGCTGAAAACAGAACATTCTGCTGGTATCTGCAATATTGCCTCCTCTTCTCTCTGCTCTGTGACATTCAGAAATCCTTCCCCACATCTGCCAAGGCATGACAGTCTCCTTATAAAGCCAGGGAAAAAATCTCCTTTAAGAATCACCACTGAGGAAAAAAGGCAACTAAAAACAGCACTGTCATATATAATTTAAGGATTTCTGAGCAACACAGTGAGTAAAAAGTAGTCCAGAATTGCTCCAGTTTGGAGTAACTGTTAGCAGGATTGGGTTGATGGAGTGATGTGTGCTGGCACACAGAAGAGTCTTTTTGCTGTCATGTACTTTCTGCACTTCAGTAAACATTTACAATCAAATGAATGCCAGTATTTTTAAAGCCCCAGGCTTAAATATTCCAACAGCTGAATTCATTTCTTTACAAGTACCTTGAAGTTATGCAGACTTTTTTTCTGATTTATATCACTGGGACTGAGTAGCCCTGGATGTAGACAAAATATACATTCAAAATATACATTTTTGATGATGTCAGTGTTCAGAATGCAGATAGTTAAAATTGAAGGGTTTGATTTCACCATTGATAAAATACATTTAATGTATGTTTGAATTTTAAAACTAACTGAGATAATAACAGTGAAATCAGTGAAAATGAATTATCAGGAAGGCTTTCACACAATAGTGTCTCTATCACAAACATGCTACAGAAATATACACATGCTAAATAATCAAAGCAAGAAAGGACAGTTGAAGTTGCAGTTAGGTTTTGTTATACATTCCAACTTTCCAAAGTAATATTCTAGTCCATAGCATTGCAGGAAGTAATTGTCACCATTTTTCATTCTCTTGTGTATTACTCCTATTCAGTATTAACAATTTTATGATGTGGAAAGTTTATGCTGTACATAGAGAGGAGGAAAAAGAAAAGAAATACCCATTTCAGTTTGCATATATCTTGCAAATATCCATAAAGCTTCAGGCTAGCTAGTAGCTGGTTTTCTTTTAATGTGTTAGTATATGGGTATGGATATGTAAGTATAGAAACATCACCTAAAAGTAGTCACTAAAAGAGTTCTTGAATACACATTTATCATGTTCTTTAGTAGTACTATGAGGAAAGTTACATTGAAAACTATCAGATAATTAATTGTATGATGAAATATTTTGCATTTTAGTGTATTACTGTGGCTCTTCTATCTTAACAGTTTTACTGATCCTCTTGTCCATGTAAATCCTTTCAAAATGGTATCATCTCTTACTTAGAAACCTCCAGCTGCCTATATAGCAACCATCATGTCTTGGCAGTACCTTGGACTAAGGTGATGCGGTCTCTGTTAGTATCTGACACCTGGTAGAAATGGTGAGGTATTGACACATCTTACTTGCATGTGGTAAAAGGCCATCTGGAAAAGAAAGCCTTGAAAATTATGCAGTTTGCTTAAAATTAAAGGTTAACAACAATGACAACAACAAGAATATCACCATCTGCCATGCACTAATGCGTATCTTTGTTGTACCGTATCAGGGCTTCAGAGCAATGAGCGTGAGTGTTCCCTTGCACAATACACCTGAAGTTGCAACTTTTTTTTTCCTTGTAATAATACTGCTTGACATTTGATGTTTTATGTATGTGTACCAGAGGGTTCTGGACTGCAGTCACTGATGTCACTCTAGTTTCATTACGCATGTCATTTCCCAGCTGCACCATCCATGTGCCATCCATGTACTTAAGCAGAGCTGGGCATTTACCCTTAATAGACATATGGGTTGGATGTACATTGATTTTGTGTCCTTTTCAAGTTTGTTTTCTAAACATTGTACTGAATGATATTGCAAACAGAAGCCTTCCACAAGCTGAATATCTTTACCAAAATGTGGTGGGTTGGGAACATTCCCCACACACACTATTGAGATTTACCAGACAAGCTCAGATGGCTTGGGAGTAAGATAAAGCCATATTTACAGCAAAGCAACATTTACAAGCATATATACACAATATATTTACAAGCATGTACAATTATATGCAAATTAGAAATAATACAGAAATCCAAACTCCCTCACAGGCAAAGGAGCTGCCCAGAAGGGGCTCAAAGTTACCCTCTCTCTCCTTCGTCCTTCCCAGGCAGATAAACAAAACAACCAGCAAAGCTTATGTTGTTATCTGTTAGTGGAGAGATTAGAGCAGAGTGAAGGAGAAGCAAAAGGAAGCAGTGTCCTAGAGCAAAGTGGGGAAAATTATTTACATTTTGGCTTTTTTTTTATCCCAGCTCTGCTTAAAAGCAACTGAAGTTGTCCCAAACATGTGTTACGTGAGTTATGTGTATGCTGGATGTGGGTGTGCAGCATCATGCTATTCAGCTGCATGAGGAGTCAAGAGCAGTCAGCAGCAGCATTTCCATTTCTTCCACTGACCAAAAAAAATAATGGTGTAACTACAATCTTGGTTGCTACCAATTATATACCCTTGTTAGTGAAGTGTGCTCCAATCACAACAGCTTTCATTTCTTCTGTAAAACCAGGATCTCAATTGCCTTTCCAGGGGGAGACTTACTGTTCCATCTGTGGACCACAGGCCAAGCATCTGGGGAGAGAGTCCACCCAAGTTTGCTACAAAACCCAATAGAGTTGTGGTGCGTGAAGGTCAGACAGGCAAATTCTCCTGTAAAATAACAGGACGACCTCAGCCTCAAGTAACTTGGTTTAAGGTATGATGTCCTCCCCTGCAAAAAATATTTTCTTTCTCTTTTGAAATGTTGTTTCTTGAAAGGATCAAATACACCCAAAATTATCATAGTAAGAATTTGTGCACAAGAACAGACATATTCCTCCTCATTTTTATGTGGAATAAACTCACAAAAGTTAATAATGCTCCTTCACAGTATAAATTTCTCCTTTATCCTTCTCATTGCTGAAATTGTTTGTAGAAAAAAAAATCTGGAAGCACCAAACAAGATCCACTTTCCATTATAAAAACAGTGAGTATGGGATATACTTGCCCCAAGACCTAGATGGACTAAATGATCTTTCAAGGTCTTTTCCAACCCCTAACATTCTGTGATTCTGTGAAAACCTTACTAGCAAGAGAAGAGAAACAGACAAAGGATGGGAAATGTGAATATTATCATAATCTCTGCTTTAGAGAGAAAGTCTGGAAAGATTTAGGGCTTTTTGTGTTTACAGAAGAGTCTCTGATACCTGTATTTTGCAAGTTCCTTGTCAGTGTCTCAGTCACAGACTGTCTTTTCTGTATTATTCACATTGGGGTTTACCTGTGCATTAGAACAAAGAGCACATTTGCAAAGAAATGAAACTGAATTTAAGATTAGAAATAACTGTTTTGTGATCCACAAATATGACTGGATTTTCATAGATTCATAGACTCAGCCTGGTGGGAAGAGACTTCCAAGAACATCCAGTCCAACCTAGCACCCAGCTCTATCCAGTCAACTACACCATGGCACCAAGTGCCTCATCCAGGCTTTTCATGAAGACCTCCAGGGACAGTGCCTCAACCACCTCCCTGGGCAGCCCATTCCAATGGGAAATCACTCTCTCTGGCAAGAACTTCCTCCTAACATCCAGCCTACACCTCCCCTGGCACAATTTGGGACTGTGTCCCCTTGTTCTGTTGCTGGTTGCCTGGGAGAAGAGACCAACCCCCACCTGGCTACAACCTCCCATCAGGTAGTTGTAGACAGCAATGAGGACACCCCTGAGCCTCCTCTTCTCCAGGCTAAACAACCCCAGCTCCCTCAGCCTCTCCAATATCATTTTGATGTGCATGATATTTTTTTGCAAACTTAAAAAAAAATGTCCAGGCAGATGAACATTTCAACAGTTTCAGATTGACTTCTCCTAAAAAAGTGGTAGCAGAAAAGTATCTGACATAAAATAAGTAAGACCTGAGCCATCAACTTCAGACCTGCATTAAACTGAGAATTGTGGACATCTGTTATTCACAAAAGAATTTATAAATGAACAATATTTAAAACTCTTTAGATTATTACAAAAACATTGAATACTTAAGTCCTTGTGCTCCCTTTGGGGATACACAAAATCTCCAACCACATTTTAGTGTTCAATAAGGAGACAGTTTTTTAGTGTTAATTAAATAATATAATAATCAGGCCATTTTTACTGAAACTTCCAGTATTTTAGAGAACTACAATTACAGCAAATACATGATTGCTCTGTTGGCATCCAGCTGCACTTCAGTCTTCAGCACACTTGCCTTATGTACAGTTAAAAGGCACTTTTCTCGAAGCTTCTTTTTTTCTTTCTGATGTCTCCAGGTTTTCAAGGGATGAGGGGAAACAACCACAATAAAACCCCAGTATACTGCTCATAGTGCAGGGAAACACTTCCAAGTCATTGTTGGCTTTATTCCAGATTTATCCTTGTTGTCTTTAACACAAAAGTGCTAGGCTACATCTCAGAAAAAAAGCAGCCTCTTGCTGTGAATGCACTAAGACACCTCCTTATGCTGGCAGCTCAATCTAGAGTCTGCTTCTCCCTCCAGCTGCCATCAGATCTTTTGGGCCTGCTGGCTCTCCAGGCAGTCTGCAGCGCAGCTGCTCCACAACCGCCTGCTTCCAGACCCACCAGACTTGCTTAGATTTTTTAGTCACAAAACTCAGTGCAAAATAGGATTTGCCATTCAATTCTGTGTGGTAAACAGCAAATAGAATCATAGAATCAACCAGGTTGGAAGAGACCTCCAAGATCATCCAGTCCAACCTAGCACCCAGCCCTAGCCAGTCAACTAGACCAGGCTTTTCTTGAGCACCTCCAGGGATGGTGACTCCACTACCTCCCTGGGCAGCCCATTCCGATGGCAAACTATTTCTCTGTTTGAAGAAATAGGGACTAGCAATCCAGCAGCTTGAATCTATACTTTGGTGCTGCTTCATACAGGCCTTTTACAGTTGGATAGAGGTTATATTTTATGTTTTTCTGTTGATTGTCAGCTTCTATAATGTGTTATTTTGTAATCTGACATGCATTGTCTGATCAAATGAATGAAGTATTCAAAATGCTTCAACCAAATGAAGTATGCAAAGTTTATTATCAGCATCTATGCAAAGTGTCTTGTTATCAGCATCTCCCTAAGTTTTGTTCATCTTTATATTTTTAAAAGACAAATGTCAGCACTTCCAGATCTGCATGTATTACTCTGTAAAATACCACAGCTGTCTTACTCAGAGTTTCAGCAATCACGCCATTGCTGGTCTGCAGACACCTAGTCCATTCCCTTGAATTTATCCTCAGTTCATCTCTTTTGGTTAAATTGGGTTTTTAAGCTTTCATAATATTACTTTATCATCTGTTTTGAACACCATAAAGCTGTCTTTCAGCAATTTGTATGCTCTCTGAAGTACAAACTTATTGTAGCTCTTTATGAGAATTTTATTGGCAGGTCGTTACTGAGAAGCATGAGTTTGCATCCCTATTCATAAGGTGTGGATTGACAGATAATCATGCATGTGCTTTGGTTGGCTGCAAACAAATTCAGATCCAGAATGCTTCTGGTCATGTCAGGATGGCACTGCAGGACCTTGCTGAGTGCTAGGTATTTCAGGTTTGCCTCGGCATTGCGGGAGTTAATTTACATGGCTGCTGGAACACATCTGTCTCCCTCAATATATACCTAATGCCTTCTGCCTCCCCCACTTGCCTGCTGATGAAGTCCTGATATGTAGTTTTTTTTCCCAGTTCCTGAAATTATGCAGCATAAAAGAGCTATTGAAGGATAGAGAACTGCTCCCCAGCTAAGACGTTTTTTGATTAGAAGTGTGATATTTGACTTCTTGGAATAAACATGAGCAGAAAACTGCTTTGAGCCCACACACAATTAAAAAAAAAATTCTAGGAATATGGATATAGTAAATAATCAAAAGCCAAAACCAAGCTAAGATGAGTGGGTGGCAAAATACAGGGAAAAACAGCCTCCTGCAGATATGAATTATAGAACAGTTGGACACAGCTATTTGTTTATACCATCTGAGTATTATTCACAGAAGGAATTTGGCTAAAAGATAGGAGAAAGGCATTTTGACCTGATGTTTTACCAAAAAATGTTATTGTTCCCTTTCTCTTACTAATTGCTAGCTGTGTCATGGTGTCTTGTGATATTTGCAGGGTGATACTCAGTTGCAACAAAACGAGCGTTTCAACATGTTTGAGAAAACAGGCATCCAGTTCTTGGAAATCCAGAGCGCTCAGCTTGCTGACTCGGGAGTTTACACGTGCACAGTGGTAAACAGCGCTGGGAAGGCATCTGTGTCTGCAGAGCTCACCGTTCAAGGTACAGAGTTTACATAGGACAGCACAAGTGAGCTGCACACCATTCCTTTCCTGTGTCCTTGGTTGTGTTCTCAGTGCAAGCATTCACTTTCCCCTGTTATCTTCCTCTCTCTTCATTAAAAATTGTGATAGCTTGGCCTCTGGTACAGCTGAAAACAAAGTGTGGGTTTATTAGGGAAAAGGTGATCCAAATGCTTTGTACCAACTTTCATGAAAACTAACTTTTTCCTTTTGCTGTGATTTTGACCTCCATGTGCTTTGAACATAGATTTTAATTTCAGCTAAATGAAAACTTACATGTATCATTATAATCAGTAATTGATTTTGTCTTTGTTGAGCACCAGATGCATGTTGATGCCAGCCCCCTTTAGGGACACAAAATTGTATCTATATTTGTAGAACCACGAAGGTAAAGGAGTGTAACTATAAACTGCAAGAGAGAGAAAACAGCTTAGTGAGATTAAAATTCAAGGTTCCAAACTTCCCACCCTGCCTATTTCACTGCTGGTAAAGAAAATAAATATCTTTTAGAAATAGTTATAAATAATTTAGGAGGTTCTATTCCACATACACATTACTGTATGTGGAATAGTTCATTTTGCAGTTTGATGCTTCTTAGGGTGCCCTTTACATCAGCCTCAAAATCATAAGGCCTTCAGCAACCACACTAAAGAGGAATTTCACCAATCAGTGGGTAAGCAGTCACTAGACCAAATTAAATAATTAAATCAACAGTTGCTGGCTTCAGCTGCTTTCAGAAGATCAGAGGGCTATATGTGCACCCAGCAGTGATACTTCTAAATGCAAGATTTTTAGCTTCACATCAATACTGTCACTCCACAAGAATATAAATAACAGGAGCATTTATATTTAAGGTCCTCAGAACCACAACTTGCCTTTGCCACTCAAAGCTGTACTTTTTATCCATAAATTCCAATCTGATGAAACCATTACAGAATGAGCTTCTACAGGCTGCCTAGTCAACTGGTGTTTTGTAGAAAGGCCTATTTTGTTCCCTTGTTTAAAAAGATGAAACTTGAACCCTTCTATCCCTGAAGTGAAGAGCTTTCTGTTGTGTAAGAGGTACGCCTGCCTTGAGAGATGATGCAGAACTGGGGTCAGTTGTGGTGTATGTTTGCTTCAGATGCTAACCACATCTCTGAAAAATGTGAGCATTCTTTCCTGGATTAGTACAGGTCAGTAAAAAGGGCACTCTCTTGCAATGTACTTGACTAATCGGATGATTCCACTTACCTAACCACAATATATAATACCTAATTCTTTCATTATCAATTAAATCAGATCATCAGAATTGCAGCAACATGCTAGCAGTCAAGTGGCTCAGGATGACTATATATTCATTTAAATCCATGTAGTCTCATAGATAGATAATTTTGTTCCAAGATCTGCATTTTCCCCCACAACTGCTCATACTTGAAAGAGGAGGGTTGCAATGTTCTTTTAACTAACACGATTGCATAGTCTTGTTTAGCCTGCACCCAGCAGTTTTTCAACATCCTTTCCTGCACTTATTCAATCTCTTTTCAGCTTCAATTTTTATGTGAACAATCTCCATTGCTATTTATTGACAGGTTTATTGAAGTGAAGTCAATAAGTTATTTCCCTCTCTCATTGCAACTTGTATGTGTGTGCAAAGAGATTCACTTGGTCATTCTGGGTGGTGTGGGAAATCCAAGCATTTAGATGTGGATTTTTGCTTGCAAAACACAGTGGATATCATGGTATCATCCAGCACATGTTTTTTGCCATTTCCCTGAGGCAAAGACTCTGAAAGCATTTTATGGAGTCTTTGTTGATGACTTGCAAAATCCATTATCTTGCAAAATCATTACAGTATGTATTTCTGCTGTACTTTTTAGTCTCATAGCTGACAATAGTATAGATGCAACTTTGATCAGACCAGAAGCAAACAAGTTGTTAACTAGGGAGAAATGGGGAGATGTGGTTGGTACTTGATGGTATTTCTCTCCTCCCAATTACTTACTATCTTGTGCCTCCCCCAAGAGAAACAAATACTGTCAAGATCTGGGATAATGCATGGAGAACTGCGTATAGCTGAACTATGATATTGACCATGGCCAGATAAGTGCTCAGTTATGTCAGTGCAGCTGACAAGGCAAATCAAGATAGTTCAGCCATGTTCCCAGACTTCCTGGTGGTGGTGAAAAGTAAAGAGATGTGATACACTGCCCTTTGTGTTGCTCATGTTAAACATGGTAATATTTGCTACACAGCAAATACATTGGTGGAGTTTTACAGGTTTTGAGAGTTTTTAATATTTTTAATTTGATTTTTGAGTTTTAGCCAGAGGACAGTTGCAACTTCCCTGTAGGCACACTCAAGTGTGTTTGTCATTTTTCACATCTACAAGCTTTGTGGAGTTCCCATAGCATCTGTTGAGCTGCCTGCCAGGTGGAATTTCTTCCTTATTTCTCTCCCACAATGGGGAGCCCTTGAGGCTCACAGAACCTTTAGTTCTCAAGGGACTTGAGAACATACCTGACCCAGCAGTGTCTCAAAATGGGCCAAGATCTCTTTGTGCTTCAGCTGAGCAGCTTGCTGTTGTCCACGTCAAATTTCAGGTGTGGTGGTAGTCAATACTGACTACAGTGGATTGAAAATATGACAAGTGAAGGTTCTTTTCCTAAAATCTTTCACTTTTGTGGTATTGTGTACAGTACTGCATGTATAACTTACCAGTTACTGCTTCTTTTATTTCAGGCCCAGATAAGATTGACACATGCACCCAGCCACCTTGGTATGTTTTTATTGGAATACTTTATCAGAATATTCAATTGCAGTCCACTAATTTTGACATTTATTGCATGAAGCTTCCTTACAAAGTGATAAATCCTTTTAGGTCAGTCTGTATTTGGAAGTTAGAAAATGTTTACTTGGAATGAGATTCTTTCTTACTGCCAAATTAAGCTGTCCTGGTAGACTCCTTACAAAATAGTTGGTGGAATTGGTGGCAGCACTATGAAGCACAGAGTTTCTCATCTATTCAGGAAAAGAAAACTCAGATGGCTTTATTCTCATTGTTCCCAGGTAGCGACCTAGTTATGTAATTGGATCAAACTATGTATGGAGAAACTACATTCTTTTTTTTTGAGGCAAAAGCCTGTTTACATCTTGTCAGTACCTGAGCTAGTTGTTCTTGCTGGCAGAAGCCGAGGGTGGTATGAACATGGTCTTTGCTGTTTGAAAATGCATGCAAAGGAATGGGTAAAATAAAAACAAGCAAGCAAACAATCATATTTTAGGGCTTTTTCAAGATTTTAAAAATTAAATTATTTTTTTTCTTTTCCAAATGGCTTTTCTTCATTACCAGAAGGTATAGGAATGAAATACTCTAAGCTGACTGTGTAAGACTCATGAAGGGCAGGTGCTTTACAGTTTTCAGGATGTTTAAGCTGTTCTTACACATCCTGCCTGGGATTGAAAAATTGCATGTATACATTGTTCTAACTTCACATCCTCTTCAAAATGGAATCTGAAAATGCTATGGTACCCTCTCTTCCACGTCTGTGTGAATTTTAGGAACGTACTTGTTGTGAAGGGGTTTTGTTTGGGTTCAGGGGATTAAATATGAGGCTGAATTTAAAAGGGTTTAAATAATTTAATATTATATACACAAGGAATTCCCCCCTCTTCCCCAAACTTATATACAGCTACCCTACACAAGTTCTTTGTATGCGGTTGTGAAATTATTTTACAGAATGTCTATTTACAGCAGAAATCAGGAATTTGGTAGAGGTTTGGAAAGGTTTTAGATAGAGAGTCTTGTGGCATAAAGGTGCCACTGGTAAAGTCTGAAAGTCTATGCTGCTTGAATCGAGGTTGCTCAGTTACTCACTGGCTGGAGTCACAGTCTCGGTGATCCCAAATATGTGTGGCAAAGCCACGCTGTTGACCCTTGTGGGCCTGAATAGTTCAGTTCAGGGATTATTGGGGCTCACTGTCTGAGGCTCCACGGGCACAATCGAGCTGGGAACGATGGGCTGGAGCGGCAGCTGGGCTGGAGTGGCAGCTGGCCCAGAGCACCTTGGTCTATTTCCCCTGGGCTGGTGCAAAGTGCCATGGGTCGGAATCACGCAGCGGCGGTGGCCCCAAAAGCAGCAAAGAGGCCAGGAGCGGTGGGTGGAGGAGGGTGGCAGGAACACTGAATTGCCCCTTTTATGAGATGTGGGCCCAAGATTGATGGTCCTTGGCCACAATTCTGTCCAATAAGAGTCTGGTAGCAGGCCAAAACACACCAAATAAGGTGAACTCCACAGATCCGGTACCCCCAAATATGGAGGGGGCTCAGGTGGATCCCCACCCTAGGCAGTGAGCTTACACAACGTGTTTACTTCAACCTTGCAAGCAGGCAGCCTAGACTAGAAGGCACCAGGCTTATTGTGCTCCTTTGGCCCCCTTAATTTGTTTTCCCCTGGTTTGGACAGGGAAACACCTTTCGGGGGGACAACATGTCCAGGCAAGAATAGATTTGTAAACACGGCCATTTGGGCCTATGTGGCCCTCCACCACAATACTTTAAAAGGGAACTGAGCTATACAGCTATATAGCTACAGCTGTAATGCCCCATATACTGGGTTCTCCAGAATGGTTTTGCATCTTGCATCATTTATTCACAAAAAAAAAAAAAAAAAAAAAAAAAAAAAAAAAAAAAAAAAGATATTTTGTCAAATGCTGAAAATTTATAGTTGTAACTGCAAATCTCATAGGCATTATTTCTCTAACTGAAGAAAATGCTACAATAAACATTCTGAATTTCTCTGAGAGAGTAAGTCAATGACGGTAAGTACAGCTAAAGAGAGATGGGCTAGAAATTGCTTCCTGTATTTCATATATGTTCCAGTTCTGCCCTGGAATAGTACTTTGGAAGCATGAGACAGGCATGGTGTTCTTCAGGTAATAGCTTAGTGGTCAGGCCAGTCAACTTCAATGAAGGAAATTTAGACTCAAGTCCACAGTTAATCAACTACCCTTGTGCCCTCAAAGTACTGAGCAGCAGATCCATCCTAAGAAACACTTCCTAATCAAACTATAGTTGATGCTGTTACATCCAGTTAATTATTTTTTTTCAGTACCTCCTTTCCCTCTGTTAGAACTTAGCCTGAAGTTTCCTGACCTCTTTTGAAACCACTTAAATCACAAGACACCATAATTAGAAATAATATATTCATTGGACAGTTTACATTTTCATTTCCCTTTAGGGAGCTGTTTTATGCCACGTTTTGAGATATACATGGCTTCAATTTACTGAAATATGAATTAGTATTACATTGTAGTCGTTTCAGGGTCTCACATAATCGCTCTCTATCTAAAGCAGTGTCTGCAAAGTTAGTGTCTGACTTACACAACATGTTAGAACCCAAGCAGTGGGTTAATCTCCAGAAACAACTCAGCTTAGTCACTGTCTGAGCACTGATCATACTTTATGAAGCTTTTCACTTCGCCTCCTTTATCCATGTTCTTAATCTGTGTGAAGGAAACTAAAGGCTAATGAGTTCACCTTCTTGCTAAGAGCTTATACGTTTACATAACAGCTGATAATAATTACTCTTTATGCAGTGTCGTGTATCTGTAAACTTACCATTTTCCTTCAGCATGCCATCAAATCCAACAACACTTGCTGTTAAAGATGTGGCAAATTCAGAATTCAAACAGGCAACGAGCAATGGGATTGATAAAGAACTGAAATCCAGCAGCACTGAACTCACAGTTGAAGCCAAAGACAGTGTGTCAGCAAGGAAAGAGAACTTTTACATTGCCAGAGAAACCAAAGAGAGTAAGCAGGATCAGCAACAAGAAGCCACTGTAATGTCTCCTCAAGAACCTAAAGAAGGGAAAAAAGGATCTCAGATCTTGCAGAAATCTTCAAGCACCATCACACTACAAGCTATCAAACTGCAACCAGAATCAAAGGCAGAGCCCCAGGCCACCTTCATCAGACAAAATGAAGACAGGAAAAGGGCTGTGTACCCCCTGCTGTCAGCTCAGACAAACCCATCTCTGACAGCGCAAATCAGTCCAAGGAGTAGAGAAGCAGAAAACAGATCTGGAGCCTTGAAGGTCGTAACCAAGGAAAAAAGGGAACCTCTGGGAATTCCTCCTCAGTTTGAGAGCCGTCCACAAAGCCTGGAAGCATCAGAGGGCCAGGAGATTAAATTCAAAAGCAAAGGTAAAGTCACACAAGTTACCAGAGCCCTGGGATTAGTCAGATTTCCCTTCCGTGTTGTTTCCACAATGCCCTTTCTCAATAAAATTTTCAGCTCATTCCATGTCATAATGTCCAGTCCTTCTCTCACCTGGAATTTACCCAGGTTTAATCAATGCTGGTATTTCTAGTGCTCTGCAACTCTTACAGTGAAGAATCCTTCCTCATGTTGAGGTGGAACTTCCTGTGCTGTAGTTTATACCCATCACTGCTTATCCTATCACAAGGCACAACTGAGAAGAGCCTGTCCATCCCCCTTGACACTCAGCCCTCAAATATTTATGAACATTCATTAGATCCCCTCTAAGTCTTCTTTTCACCTAAAAAGTCTGAAGCCCCTTAGTCTCTCCTCACAGGACACTGCTCCAGCCCTTTAATCATCTTTGCAGCCCTTTGTTGGACTCAAAATTTCAAGTAGATCCTCAGAAGCTTTCTCTTCCCTAGCTTGAACAGCGTCAGAATAAATCACCTTAGTGGTAGGTACCATGAATTGCAAAGTAGTGCTAGGTGCTCAGAGAAACTAGTGTAAATGTGCAGGAAGGAACAGGGAGAAATTGATTTCTTTCTCCTCTAATATCTCATTACATCTAGTTCGTCTTTGACTTTCAGGAGAACAGTTTTCAGGTAGAAGATCTTAGATTTTTTTCAAGTTATCAAATATTTGTAATTTTAAAAGATTGCAATCTTTTGAAAAGGCCAAGAGATTTTGGAAGATCAGAATTATCAAACTGTCTTTTGGAAGATAGTTTTGTGTATTACTTACTCCTTAAGGATTATATAAATATATCTGTGTAGATTACACCTAATTTACACTAAAGCAAAAAAAAAAAAGTGATTGCATTGAGAGGAACACCTGTTCATAAAAAATCAAATACCTGATTGTCTAGTTTCAGGGAAACCAAAACCAGATGTGGAGTGGTTCAAAGAGGGTGAACATATTAAAGTTGGAGAGGATGTCCAAATACATGAAGAAGATGGAACTCATTGCCTGTGGTTAAAGAAGGTCTGCTTGGGGGACAGTGGATCTTACAGCTGTACTGCTTTTAACCCCAGAGGCCAGACCTCCACCAGCTGGTTGTTAACTGTCAGAAGTAAGTTCTTATGGTATCACCTGCACTGTGAACATTCTGTCTGTGCTTCTCTAAGCTGTCTGAGAGTGGTAACTACAAAATTTTGTTTACAGCTCCTGAACACAGGTTAATTCTGATTCCTAAGTTTGCGAATAATGTAGTGTGGGATAGCTGGAAGCCACTTTCTGCAACAATTTCCCTTCTGAACTTTTGCGTTGGTTGCTTGTTTTTTGGGTGGTTTTTGGTTGGTTGGTTGGTTGGTTTGGTTTTGTGTTTTGGTTTGGTTTTTTGTTTTGTTTTGTTTTTCCTTGGGGGAGGTTGGTTGTTGATTTTTGCGGCCAAAACCATCTCATCAGATGTTTTGTACCAAAGTACTTTCCACTGAGGTTTTCTATCAATGCTTGTATTGAATACAGGTTGCCAAAGATTTTTATGGTTGTTGTTCTGTATTTAGTTCTTTGGGAGTCACGAGCTGAGCTATGCCACCTAAGCGTATCTAGAAAAAGCCACTAAGTGGTACTTCCCCTCGCCCAGTTTGAGTTAAAGGAACTGTGTTCATTTTGGTTTTAAAGGTCCTAAAGTTCAAGAGGTTGCTCCATGCTTTTCCAGCGTCTTGAAAGGATGCACTGTGAGTGAAGGGCAAGACTTCGTGCTGCAGTGCTGTGTAGGAGGCGTACCTGTGCCTCAGATCACATGGCTTCTCAACGGTAAGGAATCCCTGCTCTGCAGTCCCGGCATGCAGGCACTCACACTCACGGACCCAAGCGCCGAGCTTGTCATTACATAGCAAGGCTGTGAATACTGCACTAAGCACTCTGTATCACCGCATTTAAAGCACATCAGTTTATACGCACATAATATATGCACAAAGGGTGGTTTTCTTGAGCAGTTTTTCTGTCTTACTGCAGTTTTCCAGTATGTCCAGCAGGGGACTCTGATGACAAGATTGTAGGCAGATGAGTTTGTTCAGCAGCTTTTCACGAGCCTGCAAAGAAGCCTGCGTGGCTACTCTGTGTTACCCTTACTCCTTTGGCACTAGCCCCTGCTCTGAGAGCAACGGGAGGGTTAACAAGTTCTAAGTGCAGCACACCACTCTCTATGTCAGGAGGGAAACCCATGCCTGATTCCACCCTTCCTTCCATCAGCTGAGAGGGTCGTCATTCATATTAGCAGCTATGTTCCCAAGATCTTAAAAATCACTGCTTTTCTGGTTGCTTCTCTAATAGAAAAACATTCCTTGATATTTAACTCCTACCTAAAGCTGATTAAAAGAAAAACGAATGCAAGTGGTTTTGATATTTTCACCAGACTATAATCTTTTGCTGTACCCTGATTGCACATATGATCACACAATTTTCCTTAATATTTCCTTTTATTTCCAAATTATTTCAGGGATCTAGGGACTACACACTTGGATTAATTGCTCTTTGGATTTAGAGCCACATCTAGGCAGATTTATTCAGCTTAACCCTTGATCACCTTTTCTACTCCTGAAGTGCAATTGATTTTTTTGCATCTCTTCCAAGCTTTGTGTGTGATTAAAAGACATAGAATAGCACACTTTGCCATAAAGATGTTTCCTCTAGTGTTGTTTTAAAAGTAACTATTTGCACATGTTATCTGTTTATCTTTAGCTATTCAGAGCAAATGGGATAACTGAAAAAGGTGGCAGGGCAAATGAACCCTGACCTTGAGATTGGTCTGTTCCCACAGCCTGATCTGTTTCCCTTCCCAATAGCTCCATGTCTAGAATAGAAATGCCACTGCTTTATTTACAGCATAAAACATGTGAGTGAAGGCTCTGACACTCTCCCATTGGAAATAATTTGTATCTCTGTCTGAAGGCTACTCTGCAGTTCCTCCTTTGCAGATGTGAGTAAAATCACTGTTCGTTATGCAAGAATTGTGTCTTGCAGCACAGAAGGAGCAACTCCAACCCACAGAGTTGGTTATTTCATCTTCACATTCAAAAGGCACTCCCTGCTCATAGTTGTCTTTTGCATACAGAGCATCCCGTCTCAGACTACTTTTCATCAGGCAAAGATACAGTTTCTCTACTGATGTACATATGTTCCTGCTTTGCCAAGCAGAAAAATGGTTGTCTCCTGAAAAATACAGCATGAAGATCAATAAGCAACATGTTTCTGTAGGCCTATAGAATGCACTGTGCTCCCCTGGCTTTCTTTCAGAATGTTTGTTCAGCAATGACCTCTATTCTGAATAATCTCAGATGAATCTGTCCCTGTTCAGGTACAATCATTTTCATATTGCATCCAAACTTCTAACTGCAATTGGATCAGTATTACAAGGAGTTTTAAAAGCAAGTGGGTTTTCTCCAGATAGCTGGATTTCAAACTAAGGTTCTATAAATGAAACCCACTGCATTAAATCTGCTCTTAAATGAAAAGGCAATGAGTCTGAGTAACAGAAACATACTACCGCTCATAACACAGTGCTTTGCAAAACACCTTAGAAATAAAATCATATAGGACAGCATATGTAAAATTGACAAGAAAATACCAAATTTTCATAACACAGTGCTTTGCAGAACACCTTAGAAATAAAATCATATAGGGCAAGTTGACAAGAAAATATCAAATGCATCTTATCTTCCAAGCATGACAATGATAACAAACTCAAATTAGTTTGTTGGAGTTTTTTTGTCCATTTTTGGGGGTTTGGTTTTTTCTGTTTGGTTGGTTTGTTTTAAAGAATAGTAAAAAACATTCTGTATACGTAGGTGAAATAATGAATGTAAAGACCAAATTATATGAAACATGAACAGAAACCTGCTTTTAGAAACACATTAAAAACTGGAGAAACAGCAGACGTTTCGCTCCTAGGCTGGCCAGCCCTTGATACTGCCTGTATTCTGGTCAATCTGCCTGCCCATTATCACCAAGGAATCCACAGCCCCTGAGAACTAAAAGGTTTGCAGTAACTTCTTACCCAATGCGCACACAAGTACTACTTTAGATGCTGAGCATTTTTACCAGCTGTGCCTACATACTAGTTTAAAATGGTTTCCAAGCCATTATATAGATTGATCTCTCAAGCCAAGCAAGACCAAAAAATAGATGATATATACTGTGCATTTTCTTTAATTCTTAGCATCTGTGAGGGCAAGTATTTGTCCTGTGTTCACAGAGACTTGCACAAATAAAAGGTACCCGACTGAACTATGGATTTTACTCAGACATTCACTCTTCTTTGCAGCTCTAGCATCTTCAGTTTCTTTCTATGCTTTTCCCCTATTTGTTTTCCAGCATTTTCAAGGCAATTGTTTTGTCCTGTTGCTCTCTACTGGACCTTTATTTTAATTTTATTTCTGAATTTTCTCTGATTTATGGGCAAATTCCCTGGAAAGAAACTTCTTGCCTTCTGGCCTCTGTGACATGGAGCTCCCTCTTACTTTAGCTTCTTCAAATACTTTTTTTGGTAACTTCATTCTAAATTGCAGGAATAAAGTCTCTGTTATTGTATTGTAAATATCTTCCTTTTCATTTTGCTTTTTGTGTGTTTCTTAGTTTGGGTTGTTGGTTTTTTTGGGGGGGAGGGGGGAGTTGGTTGTTTGTTTGGGTTTTTGGTTGGTTGGTTGTTGGTTTTGTTGTGTTGTTGGTGAGTTTTATTTTTCTCAAGCTGAACTGAACCTCTCTGTATTGGATTTAAGAACAGTGTGACCATGACTTTAGCTAACAATTCTCTGAGTAGTGCTTGGTTATGAGATAGCTTTCTGATCTGTCCTGAAAGCTTTTAATAAATGGGCCAGGGGAAATTTTCCTTTCTTCTGGTATAGCATGCCAGCAGAAAGGTATTTTTTGTTACTGTTCCTGCTGCCAAGCTGTCATGGAGATTTAACTGTTCTGCCTCTAGAGAAGGGAACATTTCACTACTGGGAGAGTTGTTTTTATTAGAACAAAATACAAGTGCAATGGACCTAACTTAGAATTTTGTTGTAAGCTATTCCTCAGGTCTAATACACTTGTGTTTGTTTTCTGAGATCTGATGAAAAGGCTATTCTGTAAGTGAACTCATTATTCTGTGAATAGTGCTGAAAAATAGTCACAGACTTTTTGGGAGCTGGAGTGAAAAAGAGGATGCCCTGACAAAATATGAGGACACAGTAAAGGAGAACATGTTTTCTTCTTCCACATGGAACACTTGTCCTATTCATTTGCTTATTTAAAACAGAAATAAAAAAGCATTGTTCTAGCTTTCATGATGCAGCTTTTAGCCTGAGTGTATTTCTGATATGGTTATCGTTAGGCACTATTAATAGTTTCAGTATCGGAATCCCAGACAAGGTCACTGTCATGTTAGATATTCTACTGTCACATCAGGCGGGCAGTACAGTGCCCCATGTCCTCTTACAGAAGGCTTTGTTTGCTTGGGCTTCAGCTCTACATCTACATATTACACTGTAATGTTATTCCCACATGCAAAGAAAATACATGATTGGAGCTGCTAGTTGAAACAGCCTGTTATCTGAATGAGTGAAAGAGAAGCTCAAAGGAACTGATAGTAAGATTATGTGACCCAAGTAGAAGATGGAGAGATTTTATTCTATTATGGGTGTCTTCTGGGCAACTGATTAAACATTCACAGCAGTTTTTCATTATCATTTCGTTAACTTAACAAACAGATGGTTCATAAGGTACATAAAGGAACAAGATAACCTACCATATTTTATATGTGTAAGTATTGGATCATGTTCATTTTGGTACAGGTTTGTATTTCAGAATGGAACTTCGTACGCAGGTAGTGCATAAGTAATGACTGCCTTCTGAGTTTATTAGTGTTGAAAATCAGAGATGAGAGGAAAAAATCCCATAATTGAATACATTCTGCTCATAGCACAGAATAGCTTTTTAGAAACCTCAGAGCCTTTGTCCTAAACCTTTAAAAATACTTCAGCAACCAAATCCATATTTTTACTACAATTTCCCAAGTGACTGATTCAGTCCTGCAATATTTCTCTGCAATTTCACCATTTTCTCTTAGATGACCCTAATTGCTTTTTCCAACATGATGTTTATACGCATATATCAGTCCCTCTTAAGCATTGCATACACTGGGAAGGCAACCAGCGATGAGTCAGTAGTGGAAACTATTTAATATCATGAAAACAGATTGCAGAAGCATTTCAGAAAGAAGGCTGAGATTGATGAAAGCTCCTGAAACAATAGCAAGGCAACTTGAACTAGACTACACTAACATTTTAAGAATGTTTCAAACCTATTTAAAAACCCAGACTCTTAAAATGAGTTTCTTCAATAGTCAGGTCACCACAGATAACACTATAGCTGTCTTTTCCAGACCAGACCATGGTACGGATCAATTCCTTGTGTAAATTGCCCACTTTGCTCCGTCATAGACTTGGCTGTCTCTCAGAATGTCTTCCACTATGAAGTGCTTGATGGAGGGCAGATTTTGAACATCTGGACATAAGATGGAGACAACATCTGAAGCAAACACACATGACTTTTTTTTTACTTACTCACCTGAAAGAGAATCTATTCGAAATACAAAGAGATCATTTCTCCTCTTGCAGCTACTCAAGGTAGCAGCCAGCAAACCTAATGGCAAAATCTGCCTGACAACCATATCATATTCTGCATTGTTCTTGTGATGCTGCTGTTCACAGTCACTAGAGAGCAGTGGTTGTGCACCAGAGAGTGGGATTTGGCTCTGCACTTTAATATACTCATTGGCGTTAGGCATCCAGATCTCACTGAAAATGAGAACTGCGTTTGAAACTTACAGCTCCTTTATTAAGACAATTCTCTTCCTTTCTGTCCACAGACCAGCCAATTCAATATGCCCATTCCACTTTTGAAGATGGAGTTGCAAAACTGACAGTCCAAGATGCCCTACCAGAAGATGATGGTATTTATACCTGTCTGGCTGAAAATGCCACAGGACAGGCATCTTGCAGTGCTCAGGTCACAGTTAAAGGTGAATATCTCAGCCTGCTGTAATTACTGCAAAAGTATCAGCTATAATGATCTCTACAAAAAACCTTGCGTCCTTAAAAGAGGTGATTGTGGGCAGATTCCATGCTTTTTCTGAGCTGACTACCTTTTCTGCCCCTTGGAATTATGTGCAACTTAAGTGCTTAAGGCTTGTGAATTCTAAAGTAATATACATGTTTCAGGAAAAGGTATTAATGCTCTGACTTTACCAAGAAGGGCTTGGTGTGCTACAGAGCAGTGAGGGTAAGCTTTGAAAAGTGTAGGAAAGGACAGCCACTGCTGAAACAACGTTAAGTGCAGTAACACCAGTATGACCCAGCGGGCAGAGTGTTACAGTAAGGATGCAGAGCACAGACACCAATGCCAGACACTGCTGTTATGGTATCAAATGCCAATATTGTTGTTCTGTTACCAGGAGATGAGGTATATATCTGATAGCTGGGAGAAGTATATTGGTAAATGAGCAGAATTTTGGTAGTCAAAGGACCAGAACAATACTGTAGTAAGAAATTGAGGTGATCTGTTGTGTCTGCAACCTGAGATTACCCTCTTTGCAAATATCAATAATTTGATACCCTCAGTGCAGATTTGCCATGATTCTGTACTGGGGTATGGACAAGCAGTCTAAAAGACTGGAGGCTGCAAGAAAGACATGAGATGAGAGAATCCCATGGATAAATTGAACAGTGAGGTGTCGTTCAGTGGTCTTTATTCATATAATCTCACCTGGCATCAGTTTATACTGGTGTTCTGTGTTATGATCTGGAGATGATTAACTCCCTCTCTCTACAGTCTTCCTCTTCCAGACTCCCTATTCTTCTACAACCAAGCCAGTATTTGGTATGTCATATGCAAATTATTTCCTTCTCAAAGTAGTAATAGTTTGAAACTGCCAGTCCAATATACTGCTAAGTGACAGCTGCCAAGGAGAAGTTTTCCATTTGTCTATCACCAAATAATGCCTGTTCAAAATTTGTACACTCATCTTGCTGGAAAATAGCCATGGAATCATAGAATCAGTCAGGGTTGGAAGGCACCACAAGGATCATCTAGTTCCAACCCCCCCTGCCACGGGCAGGGACACCCTACCCTAGATCAGGCTGGCCACAGTCTCATCCAGCCTGGCCTTAAACACCTCCAGGGACGGGGCCTCACCCACTTCCCTGGGCAACCCATTCCAGGCTCTCACCACTCTCATGGTGAAGAACTTCCTCCTCATGTCTGGTCTGAACCTACCCACCTCCAGCTTTGCTCCATTCCCCCTAGTCCTGTCACTACCTGATATCCTGAAAAGTCCCTCCCCAGCTTTTTTGTAGGCCCTGTTCAGATACTGGAAGATTCCCTGATCTCTGGGATCCCTAAATTTTTGTTTGTTTGCCAGTGTTCTGTGGCATTTGTCTACAGTACTTCAGTGATATGCTTGGCCCTATTCTGTCTGTATGAGACCACTTGAAACCCTGGACAAGATAAAAATGGAAACAAAGTTATTCTGGTAAACTTATGAGTTAATTTTTTGATTACCAAACTGAAAATGTTAGTCATCCCTCCCTGCTTTCCCTCTCTCCCCACAAAAAAAAAAAAGGCATAAAGCAGGAAAACAATGATTTAAAGCAAGCTTGAAACAAATCTGTTATCCAGAGTGTCATTTATCATTTCTCTGAAGCATTTCAGCTAAAGGCCAGTCAACACTGCTTCATCTCAAGGGAGCATCTCTTCGACACAGACAGCCCATCTTTTGCTAACAGTTTCTGGACTATTTAGGGTTGATAAAAAGTTCTGATGTGAGAGCAATAGTGATCTAGTCTTTCTCTAGACTTGTGTCCTCTACTGAGATATTTCAGGCTACATAGTTGATGTTGCACTGAGTTGGATTTTTTCTGTACTTCAGCTAGTCTGGGTCCAGAAAGCTGGATTGCCACTGCTATGGGGAGTCAGTTCCTGTTTTTCGTTCTGTATTTAGGGAGTCGTGGAGTGTGGGGGGAGGAACAAAAGCAGAATTAGTAGCATTCATGACAGGCTCTAAGGCCACACATTCAGTATTCTTACAACTTTAGGTGTCCACTCCACTCCTTAAACCTCATTGTGTCCTCCTTGCCATGTGAATTACAGTCATTTTCACCAACACTTAGATCAATGTCGATTTGCCTGCCAAAAATAGTACTAAATTTTACATCCTGATTTCCAAATCTTTTCTCTGTTCATATATTTTTTTTTTCCATCAGACCCTCTAGCAAATACTTATTGGCATTAAACTTCTCTGAGATTCATAAGGTCGATGTTAAGGCTTCTCTAAGTGCTCAGCTTTCAAAACCAGATTACAGCAGGCAATCAGTGTATGAGCATAAGAAGAGAAAACTTTAAAAACCATCTCCTAACCAGACATGGAATATTTTTCTAATAAGGTCTGCAAAAACTGCTTCTGAATTGTAACTCATTTTTCTCCACTTCCTTTTTGTCTCCAAGGTCATTTAAAGTTCTCAGATTTCATGCAGTGCTCAATTTGCTCATTCATAACTAAAGAAACATTTCCTTTTGTATGTGGGAATATCTTGTACTTAATGTGAGAAGGAATGAATAATTTTGGCATATCATCAGTATCAGACCAAGTGTCAGAATTCAGCTTCTTTACTTTCTGCTGTGGTCCTTGGACACATCTCTAAGTCTGTTTGGGTCTGCTATTCTGATGCAGAAAAGCCTCATGGAAGGGCATATCTGCTGTGATCCTTGGGGAAACTTCACCTGAAGCAATTTGTCTGTCTTAATGGTAAAAATCGATTTTATTTTTCAAAGACAAAAAGCTGCACTTTTAAATTAAATTAGGCTCACAGATAATTCATAAAGGTCACATACTGGCATCAAGGATAGACAGTGACAAGCTGTTGAAAGGCAAAAAACCCCCAGGCACACAATGTAAGCTTTGTGTTTGAATTATAGTAGATGATAATAAAACCTGCTAGTAGGTGACAAGTGTTATCTCTCCACATATTATGTTTTCTGATCATCTTTTGTGCCATGCTTGTCCTTTAGGTCTGTTGGTTTGTTTTTGTAAAAGGACATTTCCTATTGTGGTATTACTGTAATAAATAACATTTTAAAGGCCCTTTTCCCCATAGAGGGCTACTGCTCCAAGTCCTGCTAAACACAAGGCAGGGATTTTTTTCCAGAACTTTCTGTGTGCTGTGCACTGGGCCCTGAATCACTAACTAGGCCTATTGTGGCATAGCGTTCCTTCTAAGTCATCAGTCCCAGATTAGTTTATAGTTGTCCTTTGCTTCTTTATTATTAAGGATAAATTCTGCCTATTACTGAGCAACCTCAGTCCTTGGTTTTGTATGAAAAGCACTGAAGGTACTTAGCTGCAGGAAGCTTTTGCTACTGTGTTGAAAATGTCCTACACTTCATACAAGTGGGGGATAAGGAATGCAATGGTCTTACAAAATTCAAGCAAGCAGCCTTCTGCTTAAGTCAAGAAAATACAGCATCTTCAGATCACTTAAGTAAGTGATCTGAAGGCTGAGTAAATTGGGATAGATCCATTAGGTAGTCTGTGAAGAAACTAAGTTAATCAAGGAGAAGCTAATTCTGGCCTTGTAAAAGACTAAGTAGACTAAACTGAATCCTGACAGCTGTCTTCCCTGTGAAGACAGCTGAAGTACAGGTAGGGATGGACTACAGAGAATGAGAAGCATTTCTTTGAAATGCTTCTCTCTTCACCATGAGAATTTTTCTGAACTGAACTCTCCCTTGAGTGAGGAGTCTGAACAAAATGCTAGGTTTAGTTTAATGCAAGATAACTTAGAGAGGTGAGAAACATAGTCCATGTTACTCAGATATTTAATGATGGATGTTCCTGCAATGGTGCCATTTCCTGCTCTTTCTTTAAACTTGTGCATAATTTTCTCTACACAGGAAAATCAGAATTCGGGAGGCTTTGGGGCTCATGTACCATTTTTCTTAGAAGTTTTAACAACCTGTGCATGCCTGAGTTGTTTCTCTTTTTGTATGTGCAAGCTAAGCAATTGGGCTGGTGTTCCAAATTAACGTGAAAATGTTCATTTTAGTTCTGATATGAAAAGAAGTATATGAGTAATTTTTTAATTACACCAGGCATCCCATTAAGAAAACCCCCAAAAAATCAAAAAACCAAGAAAACCCAGCTCCTTAATAGGGATCTCCAGGGTATATTCAGGTCACCTGAAGTATACAGCGATTATATCATAATGGTGATTGTAGTAGTGAATTTGAATATTCATATTAATCAGCTTTTTGTCAGGGTGGATGAATATTTTCATCTTTTTTTATTTTAATGAATAGGAAATTGAAGTGAGGAGAAATTAATTGACTTTGGATATACCTACGTAGTGAGTCAGTGTTGGTGCTTTCCTGTAGCTGTGAGAATCAGAGTATACAGGCAAGACAATTGGTAGTAACTGGTAGAATGAGAAGATGTGGCCAGCTCCCAGACGTAGTAACTGATCTTCAGGTCTGCACTATACAAGAAAAAAACCTTCTGAAATGTCTCTGTCAGTTAACTAATCACTGCCAAGGATTTGTAGGTCAGATGCACCTGCAGAAATGATGTATCAGAGGGATATTTAATCACCTGACATTCGGACCAATGCCTGGGTGTACTACACAAGATTACAGGCTGAAGGGAGAGCGGAAATAGGGATGGGACATATGATAGGCTCAATCTACTCTTGTGCCAAACCAAATTAATACTGTGTGTAGGAAGCTTTTGTTCTTCTGCAAATAGACTCTGCATGAAAGAGGCAGTTAATTGCTTTCTCTAGGTAACATATCAGGCTCGAATGTTTCTTACATGAGAGCTGACTCCTAAGAGAATGGCCTTCTCACCTGCAGTTCTGCACTAGACAACAAACAAAATATCTCACCCACTGCAGGTTCCTTGAGAGTCTTCCAGCCTTCTCCCACTAGGCAGCAGCATCACTTATTGTTTTCAAGAGAGAGGGAAGGAAGCATGGGCAGTAATAGCAGCCACACAATCATGCAGCCAGGTTACATTTGTGATCTCTTATGCTCTGCAGCCACCAGTTTTGCTGATGGTTTGTTTTTATTTTTAATAGAGTCCTAGCACTGCCTCCCTTGGTGAGCAAACACTATTCAGCAAATATTGCTGCTCCTGCTCATTGGCTCTTGACCTCACTTCTCCTTCCCTGCCAGCAGTGCACTTTTCTGCCTTCACCTCTGTTCCCCTTTCTCTCCCACCACTTTCTGTTCACACTTTTTTTTTTCTGTGCTGTCTCCCCAGCATAAGTGTCTATGTTGGGAAGCTTGTAGCCCTTACAATCCGATTACTGTAATCATTCATCGATCACTGGACGAGCAGATTAGAGGCACCTGAGAGCCTGTCAGAGTCCCTTCTGTAACCAGTTTATCAGAGCAGCAAAGGGAGATGCTTTCTGGAAAACCAGTTCATTTTGTTCCTGTCACTCTTCCATCTGGTGTGAGTGGGACCATAAAATATAACCAGGTGGAAGAAAGGCTTTCAGGTAGGAATCTTTTCCAATTATGAGAGATGCTGTCTTCAGGTCGTGGGTTGTTTTTCTTTCTGTCTCAGAATGACCTTTCTTAGACATTAATCTTTTAAAGAAGGTTATCACTGGAATAAGCAGCCTCTTTGAAGACTTAATTGAGAGGATACAGCTTTGTTTCTCTGGAATATATATTCTGCCTAAAGTAAACAAAGTACAATGTTTTACTTGCCTACAGTGATGAAATATTTGTGACAGCTTTTCTAAGTCACTATTTAGTTGAAAGCATTTTACTGTTTTTCAATCATAACATAACTATAAAGGACTAGAAGACTTTCCAAAATATACAAGTCTACTCTTGTTGAGTGTCCAAAAGACCAGTAGTCTGGTGGAACCACTTGGCTGTGTAAGAACTGGTTTCAGAGCACTAAATGAAAGAGGGGGGGTTGTTACTGTATTGAATGGTCAGAGGTAAGCTGTCATGAGCATCAGAGAAACTTCACTCTACTGCTTTCAAGAGTGATCCCCAGTTCTTAGTCCAGCACTCTGTGTGGGTCACTAACAGCTGTAACTCTTCTAAGACTAAGCTTCTCTTTTTAAAAAATTGCCTTCTTTCAGCACTTTGGGATCAAATGTGATGAACACAATGCTGGCTGGAGACAAAAAAAAATAATTAAGGGCAAAAGCAAAATGTGTGTGGAAGCTTTTAATGATACAGGATTTGTGCCATCAATATAAACAATGTTTTCTAAAGACAACTTCTTGATATAAAGAATTTCCAGAAAAAGGGCAACCAAATTTGGATGCAAATGAAGGATGAGTGCTTGCACAATGAGCACAATTTAAATGGCAGGAGCTGCATTAACTTTTCTTACTAAATTAAAAAGATGAGATGCTGACCAAAAATAAAAGCTAATAAAAAGAAAACAAAGATGAAGAACACCATCCCTAGATCTGATGATCTTCTCAACTGTGAAGTGATCAAATGCTGTGAACATTACCCTATTACATATCACAACGACAGGAAACAGGTGGCTATTAAAGCAGTCTTGGGAGTGGTCCTGATCAAGGGGTAAACTCTCCCAGCTTGTATCACCAGATCCTATACTGCTCTAATTTTCAGCTGAAAAATGAAACTCAGCAACATACATATAAAAGCTGTTAACTAAGTATACGCCTGAATAATTCTGAAAGCATAGGCATAATGTTACCCCAAAGAATGTTTCCAAGAGCAGCTGATGTGAATTAGCTCATGGGAACTCAGTCAGCCATCAAACTATCTCATAGGATTAGCTCAATTTATAAAACTCTCCAGAAATGAGGATTGTGCAGATAGATTTGGGGCAGGCAAGATGTTGGATACAAGGAAACCTTAATCAGAATTAATAATTGAAAATCAGTCTGAGAGTTGGATGTAGTGTCTGTTTTTATGGAGGAAAATGGAGCTGGTTTCTGACATTAAGCACCATTTCAGCCTGTATTCATTTTCTGGCATATTACCTGCTTTTATCATGTAGTTAGAACTCCACCTATATTATGTTAAATCTATGAATTGACTTTCCATCTCATTTAACTGTGCTTCCTTTTCTACTACTAGATTAACGTGAATTTATCAAAACCCAGTCCTATTTTGCAAACATTGCTAAAGCAATGATAGAAAGCAAATGGATTTTTCTGTCACTGTGCACATGATGCATCAGAGTAGCCCCTAAAGAAAAACTTAGTCTGTAGAATGGTTGCATAACGGTTAAAATACACTGTACAACAGGTAAAATGGCTGAGTTATAGAAGTGGTCTCTATTAATACCTAAGTTTTTTATCTCTAGTGCCTCATATTTCAGTGGGTTGAATGTCACAAATGGAAGAGTACCAGTTTTGTCTCTTGGATTTGGAAGCAGGCATGTTGACAGTATTTAGAAGCCTGCTCAGTACTTTGAGTTGCCAGCTGATGTAAAACAGATGCACAGACATGCGTATGCTCCACTGCAATAATCTCATGCAAGTTTGTAGAAGAAAGATTCTTTCATAAGTAAAGGAGCTTGGCCAGCACTTACAGAAAAGTGGAGGATGTGAGGGTCTCACAGGTATTTTGTCATGTGTTCAAGAAAACAATGATCTAAACACAATTTATAAACAAAAGGCTAGGTTTAGGAGCTAGGTGATGTGCATGATTCTTCTCAGTATAAACATTTTTGTGTATACCATTATTGGAAGTATAGGGAAATGGGAAGACTGTGGAGAAGAGAATTGTGGAAAAGAGTTATGAATGTACAAGCAAGGTGTACTCAATACCAGCAGAAAAAGAAGAGCTGTAATGGTGAGAATTAAAGGTCTGCTTTATGTACAGCATATGCAGGAAAAGTAGGGCTGAAGGAAACATAGGTCCAAGTAACGAAAATAGGAGGTGGGTTTGCCTAAGGAAAGCATCTGTCTTTGAGTTAGGTGACTAAAGAGAAAGCAGAAAATTTCAAACTCATAAGCTGGTGTACATAAAGCCAAGTAAGGATGGTGAATTCTTGAAGGCATATTTCTTCAGTTTAGTCTTGACAAACTTAACAGCGTGTTGCTCAGGTGCCTAACTGGATTGCAGCAGATTCCCTAGGTTAGTGTGGCCAAACTGAAAACAAAGCTGAAAACACAAACACAGGGCACCCATGCTGAAATTCAGCAGGTCCTGTCTCGTCCTTAGTAGTTATGCAAGTCTGTGTAGTTCTCTTGCCCTGAAGGGCAAAAATGTCCATATAACAGTAAGAGCACAACAGAACTTGTATGTGCATTTGGAATAGAAGATTTCTCTAACTCAGCAGATATAGCACTCTAACACATGCTTTAGCACTTCTTGAAACCTATTTTTTTTCAAGCAATGATACCTCTCTTTTAGAAGAATGAGCAACACAGAGATGTTTTAACCTCCTTGTATGCTGTTCACTTTTTTGCAGTAGAGGAAGGGAACAGAAGGCAGGATCTTTTTACAGCTTTGAGCTACTGGAGGTGATTCTATGCAGCTTCATTTTAGTTAAGCCTTGATTTCCAGTCCATATACAGAGCCTTTGCCTTTTGGGTTTTTTTCAAGGCTAATGTCTTAGTTTACAAGATTTGTAATAGAAATTACAGAAGAAAACTGTGCACAAACAAGGTCATATTAGAACTACCTTGTTTTTTCTCTGGACTTAAATGGAGAATGATCCTTGCCTTAGAATTCCTTTCTGCCACCAGTTTTTACCCAGAAACACAATGGTCCTTATTTGTATTTTTTTCTTTTTCTTTTTTCCCCCTTTAAATTATTCTAACTTCAGATATTTCCTTGCTCTCAAGCTGAGTCTTATTTGTCTTACTTTAAGTGTTCCTTGAGAGCATTCTTAGTACAGTATCCTTTTCATTACTCACACAAAAGAGTGAGCAGAACGATTTTGCTCTTACCACAGGTTACTATTCTTTAGCATGTGTACATTGCCAAGAGAGGTAAGGGCAGGAGCAGTTTTAACTGTATCAGTGGCATCACTGGGGACACTTGCACCTCATGGAACCATCTTCTCCTATTGTGCTTCCATTGCATTCCATGCACTGCCCAGTTGTTTGTTTTTTTTTCATGAAAGTGGTATCTGTTGAACTAAGTCAGCTTGACCCAGCATATATGAAGCACCTTTTCTGCAGTTCTCCAAGTCAGACAGGTACCTAATCCTAACCTGGGGAATTTGTCAGTAGTGGACCAGCTGAGCTGCCTTACAAATGTATTTGGTAGGTGTACACAGTCTCAGATGGAGCAGATGGAACTGCTGTCTGTGGCAGTGACAAAAGAGCAATTACTTGATATAAATAACTTGCATTCAGGGTTAGTCTTTAATAAGGCAGACAGATCTGATGGCAAAAGCAAAACACCACTTTGCTGCAAAACCTTCCAGTAAGACTGTCTCTGAACAATTCAGAATGCTGTCAAGTGATCTGCCCTGGACTCAGCAGGTTATTCTGCATCTTTGTCCACTGCACTCTCTTATTTTTAATGAGGAGAGGAAGTGAAGAAGGAGGAGCTGATCTCTTTTTCTTGGGATTCAGTGGTAGGATGTATGGGAATGGTTCAAAACTGCATCAGAACATGTTTAAACTGGATGTTAGAAAGCATGTATTTACCAACAGGGTGGTTAAACACTGGAATAGATTTCCTAGAGAGGCGGTCAATGCCCTAAGCCTGTCAGTGTTTAAGAGGCATTTGGACAATGTCCTTAACAGCATGCTTTAACTTTTGGTTGTCCCTGAATTAGTCTGACAGCTGGAGTAGGTGATCATTGTAGGTCATTTCCAATTGACTCCATTCTATTTTGACTGTTTCTCCAAAATCATGATTCTTACTTGTGTAGCAAGTCTTTTGAGATTGGGATTTCTGAGGTGGCATCTCTTTCAAATGCCTTAGGCTGTCAAACACACTGAGCAGATAAAACAGAGGTTACAATGCTGATGTCCTGGTGATATCCTATATAGAGGGCTTTCCATACAGATATCCCATGCAGAGGGCTCAGGAAAGAAGGATCATACATGAAGCTGCAGGGCAGACTGGAAAAGTAGCCTACAGTAAAAGAAATAAATTGCCAGACTAAATAAAATGGAATTCAGCCCCTGTGTATATCCTTAATGACCCTGACTAGTATAGGCTTAAAGCATTGCTAATCTTGGGTTAACAGTTTTTCTGGGTAATGCAAGGCACAGCATGCAGATGATAACTTGGCCTGGCTCTTCAGTAAAAGCATCTCCTAAAGATATTTATATCTCACCTTCCATTTGCACAACCAAATTATGACTACAGCAAGAAATGCTAGGTCATTAAACATCTAGTTCTCATAGTATAAGTTTGCAAACTAGCACACCAAACTGAGGCCTTTAATAAGGCAGAAAAGTCCTTACATGTCTGAGGCCTTTAATAAGGCAGGAAGGTCCTTACATATCTCAAGAACACAGAGGTCCCATAGTTTTTTTTGCCAGTATAAATCAAGCTTGGAATCCTGGGAGAATTTGCAGAAAATATTTTGACCATATCACTTCAGGCCTGGAACAGAAAAATACTTTACAGGGAGAAGGACAGATGAGATGAGAGCCCAAATACCAGTTTTCTGCCCTATACTATCTGGTGATTTTGTAGTTTGTTTGGTTTTTTTTAGTTGATAGTGCTGCTAATGTGACATCTGTTTGCAGCTGATTATGGTGACAATATCTTCCCAGGATCAAGATCTGAAGGCAAACCTGAGCCTTGCTTTGAGAGATTTTAGTGAAACCTGCTGCTTCTCTTTCTGAGCTTGCTCACACAGAGAGCCTTTTGAGCTTTCTCCTCAGCTCAGCTGACTTACTAGCCTCTGAGCCAGAATGATAGTTAAACACCATAAATGGTAAACCTTGCTGAGGCAGTCCTTTTGCACGGCTCAGGCTAGGCATTACTTGGCAGTTAACCACAATTCCAGCAAACAGATTCCTTGAGTATAATTAAGTCTCATATAAGACTAAACACTGCAAGTTGTTTCCAGTGTTCTGAACACAAGGCAGCAAACTCTATTATTCATATGTCCTTGACTTGTAACCAATTGTGACTCTGATCTTGTGCAGCTAAGTTACTGCATTGAAGGTGTCTATGCACAGTGCTGTGACTGACCCTGCCTCTGTTGGGGTCCCTTCTGAGCTCAATTATTGCATGATTCTGTGCAGTGTTGAGCATGCTGAAGTCCTGATATTTCGACAGGAGGTGCCAGAATTTTGAAGCTCATAGAATCATAGAATCAACCAGGTTGGAAGAGACCTCCAAGATCATCCAGTCCAACCTATCCCCCAGCCCTAGCCAGTCAACCAGACCATGGCACCGAGTGCCTCATCCAGGCTTTTCTTGAACACCTCCAGGGACGGTGCCTCCACCACCTCCCTGGGTAGCCCATTCCAATGGGAAATCACTCTCTCTGTGAAGAACTTCCTCCTAACATCCAGCCTATACTTCCCCTGGCACAACTTGAGACTGTGTCCCCTTGTTCTGTTGCTGGTTGCCTGGGAGAAGAGACCAACCCCCACCTGGCTACAGCCTCCTTTCAGGTATTTGTAGACACCAATGGGGTCACCCCTGAGTCTCCGCACATTACAAAGTCTTCAGTGTATCTGGGTAGACAAATGAACAAGCAAATTTACTAGAATAGATGATGTCCACAAAATGTTGATTGATTTGACTAGTGGCCAGGTAAAACCCAGGTCCAGTCTTTGGAATTCTGCTTAAAGTTTGCATTCCAGTCTGGATTTTCCTCTTCCAATTTCAACAGGAAATCTGTGAATGGAAACATCACAGTAAAGTTATTATTTACTTTTTTTGCTTCCCTCTGAGTGTATAAATTTATTTTATTTTACCTTAAAAAGTAAATAGTTGGTTGCATATAATGGGCTGCCCGGGGAGGTGGTGGAGTCGCCGTCCCTGGGGCTGTTCAAGGCAAGGTTGAATGTGGCACTTGGTGCCATGGTCTAGCCTTGAGCTCTGTGGTAAAGGGTTGGACTTGATGATCTGTGAGGTCTCTTCCAACCCTGATGATACTGTGATATACTGTGATACTGTAAACTGGTACATGTGTGTTGTAGAATTGATTTGTAGTAGGTTAACTGCTCAGTGCAGCATGAATTTTCCACATTGTATTTTACATATTCAACAGAATCAGTCTAGCTTACCAATGTAAAGGTGCTTACAGATGTGTTCAAGCACTAGGTTCTGATCTGGGTCTAGGTTTTAAAAACTGCAATTTTTTTTTTTTTTGTCTTAGGCCTACAGCCAACATTAAGACTCCTCTTGCAATAATTTCCAGTCTGCAGATATATGGAGGAGTCTTTGTAAGACCATGCACTTTGTGTAAAGACTCTTTAAATCCTGGATTGAGAAAAGTCAAATAATAGGAAAGCATTCTTTATCACCTTAAATTTCCATGAATACAGGTTAGTAGATAAAGAGTTGCTTCATATAGTAGCTGTAGTCAGATTAACTTACTATTAACTTATTAACTTAACTTACTATTAACTTACAGACTCAAGTTGTGCCGGGAAAAGTATAGACTGGATATTAGGAGGAAGTTCTTCACAGAGAGAGTGATTTCCCATTGGAATGGGCTGCCCAGGGAGGTGGTGGAGTCACCATCCCTGGAGGTGTTCAAGAAAAGCCTGGATGAGGCACTCGGTGCCATGGTCTGGTTGACTGGCTAGGGCTGGGGGATAGGTTGGACCGGATGATCTTGGAGTTCTCTTCCAACCTGGTTGATTCTATGATCCTATTGATCACATAAACACAGGAAAATAGAGTTTAATGGAAATTGTTCTGTATCAGAAGCAATATATCTCTTTTCCCATTGCAATCCAAATATGTTGAGAATCTGTATTCTTCTAAGAAACTGGAAGAGTTTAAATTCTCTTAAGTCTCTGTGGATTTAATGCACCATGTGAGTGTCTTTTTTAAACATAGATTTGGATGCTTATTAGACTGTCTTTCTAACAAAAAAGGGAACCCTTAGGGGTAAGGCAATGCTGTGGGAAAAGCCTATGTTACTTTTGCTTTGTAGAAAACATATGTGGGTATATAAGGTACTCTTTAAATGCTTGGCTTACTATTTCTGGTTGCCCAGGCTGTTTCCCACTGAGCTGTGCATGTCATTAGTTGCTGTTCCCCAACATTCACACATATTAAAGCCTGACAAAAGGCAAAAACCTTAGAAACTACGAGTGAGATGATTTTTGTGGATTTTTGAATCTATCACCCTGTGTAAAGCCTTATCAAAGGCCTGATGAAATGACAGAGACCCACACCCAAGAGAGTGTCCCAGATGGGCTTATGCACTATACCAGACCACAGTGTTGTGCAAAAATGTAAACACTTTTTGATCTCATAATCTTATAAGAACCTTTGAGAATTAAGTCCTCTATAAGCAGCCTTTGAGAAATGCATAGTATCTTCACAAAGCCAAGAGCTGTGGTTAAAAAATTGCAGCAGATTTTATAAGCTACTGTAAAATAAACTAGTTGTATGGTCTAAAAATAAGTTATTGGAATGTATGGGTGCTTTATTAAGCTCACCCTATGTAGTGCTTTCTGATGTTCTTCATGAATTCCTTTGACTCATCCATCTGGGTGGAACTCACTGCAGCAGCAGAAGTTGATTGGGGAAAAGAAAGGGAGGGAGAAAATTAACTGCTTCATATAGAATCATAGAATCATAGAATGGCTTAGGTTGGAAGGGACCTCAAATATCATCCAGTTCCAACCCCCTGCCATAGGCAGGGATGCCTCGCACTAGGTCACACAAGGCCTCAGCCAACCTGGCCCTCCAGAGAGGGAGCTTCCACAACCTCCCTGGGCAACCTGTTCCAGAGTCTCACCACTCTCACTGGAAGAACTTCTCCCTAACATCTAGTTTAAATCTCCCCTCTACCAGTTTAAACCCATTGCCCCTCGTCCTGTCATTACAAGACTTTGTAAATATTCCCTCCCTAGCCCTCCTGCAGGCCCATGTCAGATACTGGAAGGCCACTATAAGGTCTCCTCAAAGCCTTCTCTTCTTCAGGCTGCAGAGCCCTAACTCTTGTAGCCTGTCCTCATAGCAGAAGTGCTCCAGCCCTCTGATCATCTTCATGGCTCTCCTCTGCACTCACTCTAACAGTTCAATGTCCTTCTTGTGTTAAGGGCTCCAGAAGTGTACACGGAACTCCAGGTGGGGTCTGATGAGACCAAAGAAGGAGAATCACCTCCCATGCCCTGCCGGTCAGGCTGCTCTCAATGCAGCCCAGTTAGCTGTCTGGGCTGCACACGCACACTGCCATTTTTATTCACTGCAGCAATACTGCTGTGGGTTAACTCTGATCCTGTTTTTCACTCAGCAGTGAACATAAGGCTACTTGAAAGAAGTAATAAGAAGTAAGAGTGGTGAGGGAGATGTTAAATGGCTATAGGTGATTAGAGCGCATTAACATAATAGGAAGAGATCAGATCTCTTTTTCACATGCACTTGATTAAGCTTAAGGATGTATAGATATATAACCAGGTCATGCTCTTGTGCTAATGTCAGATGAAATTTTCCATAGGTTCCAGACTTCCTTTCTGGTGCCAGATGTGCCATATTGTCTGTCATTTTGGCAGCAAAAATACCCTGCGGTGTTACGAAAGAAGCAGTTTCAGCCAGAAGCACAGTGACTTGCAGTATCTGAGCTGGGAACTGTACCTGTGCTTTCTTCTTTCTCTTCCCCCTGCTTTGGGCTGTAAAACCCACTGTCAGTGAAAAGCATATGAATTTTGAACCATGGCAGAATCTGTGTGCTGAAAGGACCTTTGGAAGAATGAAGGATAGCAAGCCCTGACACTAACCTTTCGTTGCATGCATCATGCTTATTTGAGTCTTGTTTTTCTTATCTCCTTCCTGGTGCAAGTCACAGATTTTATTCCTGATGTATGAGGCTACTAGCACCTAGCTGTAGCTAGACAATGTCAATTTCTATGGCTGTTAGACTTCATGAAGTCTTTTGTAAACAATTCCTGGGGGATTTTTTTGTGTATGGCTTTCCTTGCACTGCTTTCCTGGCAAAATAATTCGCTGAGTGTTTTCAAAAAGAACTAGAATCACACATCATCTTTTCACTGCAAATGGAAACAGGGAATGGGAAATGCTTGATCTTGAATGAGCAATGTCCCTTCTTCTTCCAAGTACTTTCCTTAATCAAATTGATCATTGTTTTTTTTTTCCAAACAAGAGCTGCAAAGGCTAAAATGGAAGTCCTTAGGTATGTTAAAATAAGCTGAGAAAATGTATAGCACTGCTATCTCATGGTAAAGTTGTGAAGTGTTAAAGTTTTCATCAGAGAGGCACCAAGTCACTGTGTGCTGCTATGTAATAAATAAACAACTAAAAGCATTTACAAGCTTCAGAATAAACTGAAAATAGTTAGTGTTCAGGCTTTGTAATTTGGTATTTGCATGACTGTATAAAGCTAAATAATGTATCTAAAACTGTTCGCGTTGCCTTGTGTAAAATATGTGCAAGAAACTAAAGTTGTGCACGGTGCCAGTTTAGTTGGGTTTCTTTTTTGAAGTCTAGCAGTACACAAGGCCAAATTTTAAGGGGAAAATGTTACATGAAAAGAGACTCTGCAGTTTCTTAACACATAGCATTTATGTATTGAGACATAAGACTTTTTAGTTGTTGCTGCCAAATCAACAAATATTAGACAGTTTTTTTATCCAGAGAAGGGCAACAAAGCTGGTGAGGGGCCTGGAACACAAACCCTATGAGGAGAGGCTGAGGGAGCTGGCGTTGTTTAGCCTGGAGAAGAGGAGTCTCAGGGGTGACCCCATTGGTGTCTGCAACTACCTGAAAGGAGGCTGTAGCCAGGTGGGGGTTGGTCTCTTCTCCCAGGCAACCAGCAACAGAACAAGGGGACACAGTCTCAAGTTGTGCTGAGAGAGTTATAGGCTGGATGTTAGGAGGAAGTTCTTCCCAGAGAGAGTGATTTCCCATTGGAATGGGCTGCCCAGGGAGGTGGTGGAGTCGCCGTCCCTGGAGGTGTTCAAGAAAAACCTGGATGAGGCACTTGGTGCCATGGTCTATTTGACTGGCTAGGGCTGGGTGCTAGGTTGGACTGGATGACCTTGGAGATCTCTTCCAACCTGGTTGATTCTATGATTCTATGATATTCCTCTTGTGTTGTTTGTGTACTAAACATGCTACTGATCAACATCACTGAACAACAGTACCATAAGACTAGAGATCCCCATTTTAAAAAATATTAAAAAGTAAGGGAGAATGCTTATGTTTTTAAGAAATCCTGTTCATGTTGCCATGGAGTTGGTGTTTTTAGCCAGATATTTACTGTATTCTGGATGTCACACACTTGAAAAGAAGTGCTGGTTGCTTTAACCTTGAGAGTCTAATTTTTTTACTTCATTCATACAACAGATTTCATATCTGAAAGATATGAAGAAATGCTTTCACTGTCCCTGTGCTCCAGTAAACATCAACAACAGAAAGGGAGTCACTTTTGCTCCTGCTTCTTAACAGACACTGAGAAATCAGTTAATACTTCAAGGAACAAATCAAAGTGTATGTGCATAGGTATATGACAAATTTACTAGGACAGGGATGTCTTCAGAAAGATGTTGATTTATAAAGTTGCCTTTGTTTCTGTCCCTGGAGTAATCTTCACGTTTCCAATATTTCAGATTTAATAATCCATCTTAATGTTTCTCTGTGTGATTATGTTTGGTTTCCCCTAATGAAATAACACTTTCGTCTCTCCAGTAACTTTTCTCACATTGTTTTAGCTGTGCCCTTTAAGATTTTTACCACTCATGTACCACAGACTTCTGGGGGATGAAACTTAAAAGAACTAATCTTCATAAAGACATCAGCACAAACCTTTTCAGCTGTTAAATGTAGTTTAAAGGCTATTTGTAAGGTTTTTGTGACAGTGAGGCAGGTTCTGGCCCCACTTCATTTCAGTTTGGCACCATCACTTACAGATAGTGAGCACTGGACAGTAACAACAGCAAGTTGTTCTTCACCCTTTAATCCTGCAGGCTACTCTCTTAGGGGTAGAGGCCTTCACCCTCCAGTAGACCTTCTTAATTTCAGTCATATTTGTGGTTCTCCTCATCTGCACAGGACAAATCTGTCTGAGATAACTTCAGAAACTGAGATCAAATGTTTTTGTAATCTTGGTGGGTTTGTGCTTTCTTTTGATGTTTATGCATCCCTGTGAAACAAAGTGAGTTTATTCCAGTACATGAAACTTTCATTTCTGCAGCACATATTTTGGAGGAGTTAGCATTGCTGGAAACATTCCTTTTGGAAAACAGTTTTGCTCTGTTTCTTCTGTACTTGCTTACCCATTTATTTTTAATAAGCTGAGGCTGGTTTACTGCATTGTCTTTTTGATTACGGAAATCTATTCATTTAGACTGCATGGAAGAGGCATGTTAGTCTAATAAAGCAAAGAGCCAGTAGTGAGGGAAGTGGTGTGCTGCTGCTGGTACTTAGTGTTGTTTGTATCATGGATCTGCTGGAGGCAGCTTGGTCTGTTCTGGGAGAATTGCTGCTGAAGCACTAATAGCAAATTTGTTTCCTGGTCACAGTTAACTTTTTCATAGGAGTTCTTTCAGATGGTTTTTTGTTACCTGTCCTCTGAAGGCTTGAACTTCTTTGATCATACCCCAGGCCTATTTCTTTGTTGGTCTATAACCACATCTCTGCTTTTATTTTTCTTTTCATGCTCTTTTTTTGCTGCATATTTTCCTTCTCAACTTACAATGTTACAAATTATTTCAGCAAAAAGAATAGAAGGACCAATATGATTTAAGTGTTATTCACGTCCTTTTTTTCTGTGCTTCTTTCCTGCCATTACTTTTTTGTTTTCCCCTTTTCCTCCTTTCCCCTTTAATTTTTCTCTCTTTTTCCTTCTATATGGATTTATGCTTTCTCTCCCAGGTCTTGTTCAGTTTGAGCAACAAAGAGATTTTCTGCAAGGCATTAGAGTGGTGAAGGAAAATGTGCTGATATTGTTTAGCACAGCACAGCAGTTTTTCGAAGCTGTTTCACTGAGTAAACACTGCAAAACAGAGCAATATGGTGAACCACAGCAGTTTATTACTCTACATGGGTCTGACCCAACTTCATGCCTATTTTCTATATCACACTAGTCACATAGAAGCAGGTGCTATAGGAAGCCTTAAAACTGGCCACTGGTAAATCACACACATCAGAGTAGTAAGTGCGTAACACTGAGCTGAGTGGGTCTCAGTCAGGTCCCATATTTCCATTCTCACATGCATCAATGTCTCACTGCTCAGTGCCAAGACCTACAACATAAGCCATGGAGACAAGATTTTGGCTAGAAAAAGCTTTGCTAGAGGAGAGGAAAAACTTCCTTTCCAGGCGGCTTCCAAATTTACATTGAGCTCAAATAACCCTGGGAGAAACTTAACTTTTTTGCCTCCAGGAGGTTTGCTGGATATGCTCAGTGAGGTGATTTCACTTTTTCTGTTCACCATCATTTTATGAATTTGGATGAGTTTCCAACATGATTGTTCATGTTGCTGTATGGTTGTTGATATGCTTTTGAAAATTCTGAAGGAAGCAAAATTAAGCTATTTTCATGTATAGACAGAAAGTAGGTTGGCATTTCAAGGGCAAGGCGTAAGACATCTGAGCTTGAGCTAAACAAAACAGAAAGTGTATCCAAGTGACCAATAAATATTTATGATTTTTGTATTTGGCCATGATCACTCCTTTGGCCTCAGACGTATCTTTGCTCAGGTTTTTAGATCAGAAGCATCTTTCCTGGTTTACTGTACCATACAGGTCACAGTTGAATGATCATGCTTCACAGCCTCTGAATCCAAGGCAGAGGGGATCACTACAAACACTGAAAATTACATGTCTATCACAGATAGATTTTACTTTTAAGAGTAACTATACTCCAGCTCTCATCACTTGGCTGTACAGCCTAAAATGAAGTAATAAAAACAGTGTGATCTGTGATTTCAGCCTTTGCCATCATCAAACAGTTGGCTAAGTGTAGTACAGGAAAGGAGTATGTTGAACTCAAATCCATTTGATATTGGCTGCCTAACAATCTAAATGGTTTGTAGTGTCATACAGAGTGGTGAATCCTATGTTCTTCTTAGTTTACATTTTTAACACATCAGTTCTGAGGACAGCAACTTTGAACATGTTTTAAAATTAGTTTGTGAATTTAACAATAATTAAAGACACTGAATTGCTCTTTGCAGGTTATTTGGTTTGGGTTTTTTTGCACCTGAGTGTATGTACCTGTGGAAGATGAGTCTAAAGTACTATATGATAGAATGTGAGATCTCTTAACAACTATTTCAGAGGATCTCTGGAGGAGTCAGATTCCCATTTCTGGCCTTTCTTGGGACTACTGGGAAGACAAAATATCAATACTGGGTGTTTTCAATGATTTTCACCTTCTGAAATAAGAGCACTTACTTGAAATCAGTTTGAACCTAAGGTCAGTTAAAATTTACAAGGAGAACTTCAGTAAGAGACCCTTTTTTGTTCTTCCCTTGACTTTACAGAAAAGAAGAGCAGCAAGAAGGCAGAAAATTCACAGGCTGGAAACAAAAATTTTGCACCCATCTTCCTTAAAGGCCTAACTGACCTCAAAGTAATGGATGGAAGTCAAGTGATAATGACTGTGGAGGTATCAGGTGCGTAGCTATAGAACAGTGTAAGTCCTGCTGCAAAGTGTGTGTGTTTTTACCATTGTTCTTTTATTTTAGCAAGTGTCTTTGTATTTGGAAATCATATTTCAAGTGACTCATTTATAAAAAGTAAAATCTGGGTTTGTCTGGTCTGATTTTCAGTGTGAGTGAACATTGTACAGAGTTAATGTGTCCAGACCTGTACAGTGATATCTTTATTTGAATGATAATTAAAATATGATTATTATTGCATCCTGCTCTTGAATTAAAACTTGAATTGCAGTGGGCTTGCTTTAGATTTTGTTGTGAACCAAGCAAAGCTAATTTCCTGAGACCTAGGATAACATTAGTGCTACAGAAAAGAGCAATCCTGCTATGAACTTTGGTAATAAAAAAACTTGATAACCACCTTCATGGCATCTAGAACTCATTCTCTCTCTCTATTATTACATGTTTCTCTTATTATTTTGTATTTTAACCATAATAAGATGAGCAGAAATATTCCACATTAAATAGTATTGACCAACTTAATGACATTTCTGGATGTTTTAAGGATGAAATTACAGAATCGGGTGACAGAAAAGGACCAGCCTTGTTCATTTTCTTAATCAAAATACGGTGGAGTTTTGTCTGTGTCTCTGATTTTTTTGTTTGTTTCCTATTTTTCAGCTAACCCCCCTCCTGAAATCATCTGGCTGCATAATGGGAAAGAAATACAGGAGACAGAAGACTTCCACTTTGAGAAGAAAGGCAATGAGTACAGTCTGTACATCCAGGAAGTATTTCCTGAAGATACAGGCAAATACACCTGTGAAGCCTGGAATGAATTAGGAGAAACTCAAACCCAAGCTACATTGACAGTACAAGGTATAAAGTTCTTCTCTGCCTTAAGAAATGCTAGAAGAAAATAATTCTAATGTGTTGAAGGAGCATCTATTTAAAGTACATGAGTGTTTATAAGGTCTGTGAAGGATGCTAGGAGTGCTCAGTCTCTGCATCTGAATTAAAAAGGACATTGAGCAGAAGCAACTTCAAAAAAATCTTTTCACTCTGGAACATTTTGTTACTATTTCAGAAACACATTCCTCAGTCTTATTCCTAGGGTCAGTGCAAAACTTCTGCCAGATGCAGTTTCAGGTTCTAACTGCAAGGTTTACTTAGCTATGGACTTAATGTAAACCATTTAATGATGTTCTGCTTTCTAATTAAAGCCTTGTGTATTTGGAAAGGCTGTCTATGAGCCAGGTATCAGCGTTGTAGTGGTAGCAGTTGAGGAACACACGATTTCTGCAATTTGAGAGCTAGCTGCAAAAAAACTTTTGGCTTTGAATCTTCACATATGATGTAAATCCCACAGTAAACACTGGAGCACTTACAAACTTCTGCGACTGGGCATTCACTACCGTCATAACAGGGACTTTGTCTCATCCTACTGTATGCCAACATTTTCCCATAGACATTACTGAGAATGGTTTGAAAAAAATGGGAGGCTTTTGTTGTTTTTAATGTAAAAGATCCTAACCATAGGATTTCAGAGAGCTGTGCCTCCAGGGTTGAGTCTGTAGTATGTTGTCACTCTCAATTCTGTCTGCTCTGAATTCAGACCTTCTGTTCTCTAAACTCCACAGAGACTCAGCCTCAGGGTCAGTCTTCTATATTAAATGCAATTTTAGCCAGTTGTTTATGATGATTTATTACATGAGCTCTCAACTGCACAGCAGTTATAGTACTGTCACTTGCCCTTAAAGCTATTCCTATCCATATTCTTTAAAGACAAATCTTCAAAATTCCTTTTAGGGAAGGTTTAAAGTCCCTTTGTTTTGTTCTTAATATAACCCTGGATTGAGCCAGTAAAGTGCCAGTAAGTAAATGATTAATTTTAGTATCAACAAAAGCTACTTCCAAAATTAATTCCTGACTTGTTTTCAGATTAAAAACTTATCCCCTGCATGTTCAAAATAGCTTTGCTTGCCTGTGATTGCTTTCCCTGTGATTAGTTAGCTTATTAATTACATTGAATCTTTACAAACTGTGTTTGTAAACTACAGAACCTCAGGATGGTATTCAGCCCTGGTTCATCAGCAAACCAAGATCAGTGACAGCAGCTCCTGGGCAAAATGTGCTTATATCTTGTGCCATTGCTGGAGATCCTTTCCCCACTGTTCACTGGTTTAAAGATGGGCAAGAAATAATGCCAGGAACAGCATGTGAAATCCTGCAAAATGAAGACATCTTCACACTGGTCTTGAGGAATGTGCAGTCTCGTCATGCAGGGCAATACGAAATTCAGCTCAGGTATGTTTGCCATGGATAGAGCTTATTCCCTTGAAAAGGTTAGTTATAATTACCCTCAAGTTGAAATTCCTGCCTGAAGAAGACAAGAATTTCCTTCTTATTTGCATAAAACAGTATGGTACTGAAGGAATAAAATCTTTCTGAGGAATTGAAAGAACTGATAAAATGTAAAGAGGAAATACAAAGAGAGTCAGGAAGGACAAAGTAGTATTAAGCTTCCTCCTAGGATCCTGAAAAACAAGGCTCTGTGGTAGCAGTATGGGAACCAGTCTGGATTTCTAGTAAACTACAATCAGTGTCCTGATTTATCACGTTTGGCATCTCTCTGGATTTAAATAAGGCTACTTTCTTTCCATGAGAACAACCTGATCAGGAAGGGGTCATCCTACAAGATTATGCTTCATACTTTTACTGCCTCATACTTTAAGGGCAGAAAGTGTTTGCTGGTCATGTCTGAAATGTCTGAATTTTATATGGAAGTTGTAGTCACCTTTTCCTGACGTGTCTTTAAAATGAGGCACCCTGATGCTTTGAACTTCTTGTCATTTCTACAAAATTTGGAACAGCTATTTTGACTTTTTTTTTCCTGGTAAAATAAATGCCCTTTAAGACTCAGATGTGTTGGTTCTTTGCCTTGTAGAAAGTGCCAAAGCGTTTTCTACCTCCAATGGTGAAGATTGGGCATAATTACATACCTGCTGTGTGGCTACAGAGAACTATATGTATTACTTAAAACTGCTCTCATCATTCTATGCTATTTGCTGTGCATAGATGAATTGCCTTACTTGGATGCTGTTTGTGACTTTCTTTATTAAAGTTTATTTAAGCATCATGGACATTTCAAGCCATTACACTGCAAGAAAATAATCTGCTGTGCTCCACACACTAGGCTTTTAGTCCAAATGGGCTAGTCCAATAAGCAGTTTAGACAGATGCTACCCATGTTACAAAGTGTTCTACACCTCTTGCACTTGCCTTGTTTATGATGCCCTTTGTCTTTGTTTTTTCCCCATGCTATAAGCAAGTTATTTTTGTTTTGTATACTTCACCCTAGTGCAAAATTTAAAATTCAAATTGTCCTTTGCCTTTGTCTTCTTCAACCAGGTAGACAAAGTGCTCTTTGATAAATCTGTTTGGCCTACAAAGAGTGAGTTTAATTTTTTATAGCTCTAGCTTACTTTCCAACCCATATGATGGACATATCTCTATGTAGATGCCCAGCTGTAGGGTACATTTCTGTAGATGATCACAGGCAGCCACAAATTAGCCTCAGTATATTTTAGTATTTAAAATCAGACAAGGCAGTCTCTTTTCACTAGAAAAGAATGATTTAAAAATAAGAGCTCCTATAATGAAGTTTTTCTACACTTAATTTCAATTCTTATTACTAGTATTTATGTAGGTAGAGCCATATGTGCCAAGACCTTGACAATATTATGACTTTAGAACATAACGGAATGCGCACTTAGAAAATAAACTATGTCAGAAAATTAGTGGAGGAGAACAATTTTGGGGAGGGTAAGAAGTAGTAAAGAAAACAACACAGCTGATTATGTGCTAGTTTCAGTTATTGTCTAATCTTTTTACTGGAGAAATAGCTGAGGATCCCACAAAGATCAGCGCATTGATGTTGGCACTGTCTAATCCATAATGAGTAAAGCTCTGCTGCAATTAGAGCGAGGGGAATGCTGAAACCACTTTTTACACTGCTGTCATTACTGTTCAGGGAACAGAGAGCTCTATGCTTTTAGACAATTGCTCATGTACTGTAAGGATCAGAGAAGTAACTGCCTCAAGAATATTCCAGGAGCCAAATGTCAGCTGTAAAACTTCAAGTCTGCAATAGAGCTAAAATAATTTTCAGCAGCAAAAGGTCTTGTCTAAATAGCTTTTGAACTGCTTGCACTTGTCTTGCCTACTTGATTGAGAATTGTGTATATATTCAGAAAGTCTTAACAGTACCTGAGAGGAGAGCTGCTTTTAGTGCCTTTCAAAAACTCCTACGAAGTCCCTTAAAAATATAGAATAAATGATGAACTGCAAAACAATTCATTGAAGATTTTATGGAGAAGTTGTCAGTGGGCTATTTTGAAGCATAGTAATTTTCTTTTCAAATAAAACATGCAACTCCTTTCCATTTATTAATTTTAGAAGCCTGTCGCCTAGCTGCTTTTAGGGAGTCATTCCTACTGCAGTTCCCTTAATTTAGTCTGGGCATGTTTTCCTACTTGTGCTAATCATTTTCCAGTTTTCTTCTCCATTATTCTTAAGCCATAAATTCTGTCCTAATAGCTCCACAACTCCTCTTTTGAGTTGGCTGCTCATGAGTAAAAAATCTGGTCTTAAAAATCCAAGTTTAACAAAAGGTCTGTTTGTCCCTTCCTAGTTCTTTCTCCTTTCATCAGAGTAAGCTGACAAAGGTGTCAACAATTTCTGTTTGGCTTTCTGTCTTTCCATCCCTCAACACTGTTTGGAATATGTGTTTGCTTTACCTTTACCTACTAAGTCTGACTTCTGAGAGGGTGGTCATCATACCCTCTCCTGGTCCTTGTTTTAAACCTACACAAAACTGATTCCTCCGCACTTGCTTTCTTCATTGTTGTTGTCCTAACAATGTTCCACTGAGCCAGTTATTGCTCAGGCCTCAAGGAATGGTGTTGCATAAAAACAGAAAGAACAACAGATCCATCCAGCACTGTGGTTCATCTATTGACATTTCAACACATTAAAGCCCGCAAAATGCCAGCCAGTGCAATGGAGGGGTAAGAGATCAGTCCATGTCCCTGTGAAGTCATCATAGCTGAAACAGGAAATAGCAATCCTAGTTTGACTCAGAAAACCACAGACATATTTTTGTCCTTTGCATCCTTCCAGTGAGTTCATAGAATCATAGAATCAGTGAGGATTGGAAGTGACTACAAGGATCATCTAGTTCCAACCCCCTGCCATGGGCAGAGACACCCTACCCTAAATCAGGCTGGCCACAGCCTCATCCAACCTGGCCTTAAACACCTCCAGGGATGGGCAAACCATTCCAGGCTCTCACCACTCTCATAGTGAAGAACTTCCTCCTCACGTCCAGTCTGAACCTACCCACCTCCAGCTTTGCTCCATTCCCCCTAGTCCTGTCACTGCCTGATATCCTAAAATGTCCCTCCCCAGCTTTTTTGTAGGCCCCCTTCAGATACTGGAAGGCTACAAGAAGGTCACCTCGGAGCCTCCTCTTCTCCAGACTGAACAGCCCCAACTCTTTCAGTCTGTCCTCATAGGAGAGGTGCCCCAGCCCCCTGATCATCCTCATGGCCCTTCTCTGGACACACTCCAGCATTTCCACATCCCTCTTATAGGGGCTCCAGAACTGGATGCAGTACTCCAGGTGGAGTCACACCAGAGTGGAGTAGAAGGAGAGAATCACCTTCCTCAACCTGCTGGCCACACTTCTGATGCAGCCAGGATCTGGTTGGCTTTCTGGGCTGCAAGTGCACACTGCTGGCTCATATTGAGCTTTTCATCTACCAGCGCCCCCAAGTCTCTCTCCTCAGGGTTGCTCTCCAGCCAGTTACTGCCCTGCCTGTATTTGTGCTTGAGATTGCCTCGATCCAGATGCAGGACCTTGCACTTGGTCTTACTGAACTTCATGAGGTTGGCTTGTGCCCACCTCTCCAGCCTGTCGAGGTCCCTGTGGATGGCATCCCTTCTGTCCAGCTTGTCTGCTGCACCACACAGCTTGGTGTCGTCATCAAACTTGCTGAGGGTGCACTCAATGCCACTGTCATAGAATCATAGAATCATAGAATCAACCAGGTTGGAAGAGACCTCCAAGATCAGCCAGTCCAACCTAGCACCCAGCCCTAGCCAGTCAACAAGACCATGGCATTAAGTGCCTCATCCAGGCTTTTTTTGAACACCTCCAGGAACGGTGACTCCACCACCTCCCTGGGCAGCCCATCCCAATGCCAATCACTCTCTCTGGGAAGAACTTCCTCCTAACATCCAGCCTATACCTCTCCCAGCACAACTTGAGACTGTGTCCCCTCGTTCTGTTGCTGGTTGCCTGGGAGAAGAGACCAACCCCCACCTGGCGACAGTGTCCCTTCAGGTAGTTGTAGACAGCAATGAGGTCACCCCTGAGCCTCTTCTTCTCCAGGCTAAACAACCCTAGCTCCCTCAGCCTCTCCTCATAGGGTTTATGTTCCAGGCTTCTCACCAGCTTTGTTTCCCTTCTCTGGACACATTCCAGCACCTCAACATCTCTCTTGAATTGAGGGGCCCAGAACTGGACACAGTACTCAAGGTGTGGCCTGAGCAGTGCTGAGTACAGGGGCAGAATAACCTCCCTTGTCCTACTGGCCACACTGTTCCTGATCCAGGCCAGGATGCCATTGGCTCGCTTGGCCACCTGGGCACACTGCTGGCTCATCTTCAGCCTACTATCCAACAGTACCCCCAGGTACATGTCTGTGTCACCGACAAAGATGCTGAACAAGACTGATCCCAGGACTGATCCTGAGGGACTCCGCTTGTCACTGGCTTCCACTAGGACATGGAGCCATTGACAGCCACTCTTTGGGTGTGGCCATCAAGCCAGTTCTTTATCCATTTAAGCACCGGTATCCTTTTATTCCAGTATGACTTTGCCATATTCTTTCAGCAAGTGCATACATCATAAAAGAGTAGGTAAACAAAGTACTGGGCAGAGACTGCGTTGGGCAGAGCCCTTATCTTTATAACAGCACAGTCAACATGAGAGACCTCAGGAATGCTCCTGCAATTCTTTAAACAAATCATCTGCTTTGTTAACCTTTCTCTTCTCAGATCTTCCATAAAGTTTTGTTAGTGTTGATTAATATTACTTAGAGATTTTGATTATCTGATTAAAATCAGAGGTAAATATTCATCTTATAATTCAGTGGTATCCTGGATGCTCTGAGATTCAGGTTAGATAAAAGGCAGTTGTAAGGTTACATTCCATTACCCTAAACATTAAATATAGTTCCATCTTTCTGCAAAATACAGTTTGCAAACCTTGTTTTCTGCTTTCAACACATTCCCTGGTTTTAGGAGAGAACACCATGACCCCTTCCCATACAATTCTCCTACTCAATGCTGTAATATGCAAATAAAATGATTGGTGTAAAAAGCTTTTGGCCAAACCCTAAAATGAGGTAAAACTCTTTGAAGTTCTGCTTTAGGTCAGCTGAAGTTGTGGTCTAGTAGAGGAGTAGTATTCTTCAAGGCTAAAGCTTTACAGAGTCTGGGCTATCTCTCCATTTAACTAACTGACAAAAGAATTGCAAAACCTCATCCTGAGAATTCACAATTACCTGCACTAAAGCATCAGCTATAGCAGGGCATCAACTTCTTTGCTCCCTTCAGTTCATTCCTGAAAGCATGTAATTTACTCATAAATACTCATTTCACACTTAATAGGCCAGTAGGAGTTTTTGTTGTGTCCCCACACTATAATTAACCGTGCTTTTCCCCCTCCTCCTCTGAAGCGTGCTTCCTAAAGATGTGCAGACAATAAGTCTCATCTTAGGTTCAGTGAAAATATTTGAGTAGATTCTGCCAAGAAACTAGTATTTCAAGATATTTTGAACATAAAAGCCATTCCAGGGAAAACTGATCCCACAACAGGGCAGAACTATTTTTAAAATTGCTTCAGGCTTTGCAGCTGGGGTTTTATTTGTTTTTGCTGGTGGGGGGGTGGGGTACTGTTATTCCTTGACAGTTTAAGATAAGTCTTGTGCATAGGAATTCTATAGAACAATCCTGGACAATTCAACAATTCCAGACATTTTACTAAGCATGGGGTTTATCCATGACTATCATTATTCCACAATAACAGAGACACTAAGATCTGTCTTTGTCTAGGGTTTTGTCGATAAACCATCAACATGGAGAACCTCAAGTTGGAGGAGGAATATTGTTGTTGCCGAGATTCAAAACAGCAGAGACACGAAAAGCTTGAATTAGTGCTTGTGTCCTTCAAAGCTCTGGTTTTTAGTAACTGCCCCAATGTATCTTGCCTTGCCTACATTTTGCAATTGTGTCAATGTAGGAAGATTTGCAAAGTTTCCAGAATGATTCTTGATTGAATTTAGCATCCAGTCCTTCTTAATTTTTCTTGGCTGGTTTCTCTTTTTCCATCATGCAATCTCTGAGGTGGGTCAGTGTTACTATCTTCACTTTTTTGACTCTGCAGTTGAAGTCAGAAGACCAAATAATGTTCTTCCTGCCCCATAAAGCAGTAAAAAAACTGAATTTGATTTCACTAGGAGCAGCACTTGCTCTGAGAAGGCTACACTTCTGAATTGGTCACAGACTCTATCCAGTGGTCTAGTTTGCAGCCATTTGTTTGAATCAGAAATCATAATATCAAAAAACTACCTGGCATGTAAGTTTTCCATCTAGGTACTTCTGTGTTCCACTGTTGCCAGTATTTTGTAAGTCCTTCCCAAGGTTTCAAAAATAGAACAAAATGCTTTTCTGCTCCTTTATCCTCTCCTTTATTTTTCAAAACCCCATGAAAAATGGCTTAGATTAGAGAGGTTTACTTTGCCTTCCTTATTTTCTTCTTTGTGTTTGTGAAGAATTTGCAGAGGGAAAGATGCAATGCAGAAGTAGGTCCTGCAGAAAAGATACTGTTTTTCATAGTGGTCAGGACCAGATTCAGTATGAGTAGATCCCTCTCCTGGGAGAGTGCTGTCTCTGTTACTTTAACCTCTCCCACTGGTGACACAACTCTTGTGGGCAAATATTTTCACCATGCAGTCATGACAGAAGCCGAGCAGTGGTGCCTCCCTGTTTGATGTATGCTGTAAATTGTCTATACTTCAGCTTGCATGGTTTCTCCTACTTCTTCAGCTTTGGATTGGTTTTAAATCCTAGAAGAAGAGTAATTGAACTCTAGGAGACCTATAGGAGGGATCTTCTGGTAAACAAACAGCCTGCTAGCAGCTCTGTAGCCCTGGTGAATGAAAAATACTTGAGCAGTTTCAGAGCATGTCTGCTTTTTGTAAAAGCTTCTGAGAAGCAGGGAAAAATAGTTTTGTGAGTTTCAGCAGTGGTAAAAGAGACAGGTTTTCAGCAGTGGTGGTACCCTGCTATCATTTCATGCTAATCAGTATGCTGAGAGGAGGTGGTATGCAAGTCTATTTATCTGGGGGTGCTGATTGATACCCATCTGAACATGAGCCAGCAGTGTGCCCAGGTGGCCAAGAGAGCCAGTGGCATCCTGGCCTGCATCAGGAATGGTGTGGTCAGCAGGAGCAGGGAGGTCATTCTGCCCCTGTACTCTGCACTGGTTAGACCACACCTTGAGTACTGTGTTCAGTTCTGGGCCCCCCAGTTTAGAAGGGATGTTGAGATGCTTGAACGTGTCCAGAGAAGGGCAACGAGGCTGGTGAGAGGCCTTGAGCACAAGCCCTATGAGGAGAGGCTGAGGGAGCTGGGATTGTTTAGCCTGGAGAAGAGGAGGCTCAGGGGAGAACTTATTGCTGTCTACAACTACCTGAGGGGTGGTTGTGGCCAGGAGGAGGTTGCTCTCTTCTCTCAGGTGGCCAGCGCCAGAACAAGAGGACACAGCCTCAGGCTGCGCCAGGGGAGATTTAGGCTGGAGGTGAGGAGAATGTTCTTCACTGTGAGAGTCATTGGACACTGGAATGGGCTGCCTGGGGAGGTGGTGGAGTCGCCGTCCCTGGAGCTGTTCAAGGCAAGGTTGAACGTGGCACTTGGTGCCATGGTCTAGCCTTGAGCTCTGTGGTAAAGGGTTGGACTTGATGATCTGTGAGGTCTCTTCCAACCCTGATGATACTGTGATTTTTTCTCCCTCTCTTGCTTCCAAACGAGGGGTCATATATAAGAGGAAGTAAGAATGGGCAGGTCTCCAAGTGCAGGACTGAATTAAATACTCTGACCAGATCTTCTGCCATTTGGTCAGTTTCTGTTTGGCGCTTAGATATTCTCCAGTGTTTTGCCATGGAGGAAATTAGTGTTGTGGTTTTCAGTGCTGTCCTTATGGGCTGCCTTCAGTACCAGTTTCTAGTGTGGATGTTCTGACTTTTCTATGGTTTCTTGTTGTTAATGGTCGTAAGGTCAGTAAGATGTGCTCCTATCAGTAGGGCCTTTATTTTGCAATCCAGTTACTTCAGTAAACCCCACCAATTTCTTCTCAGTTCTAAAGACTTGGGGTTTGTATTAGGTTGGTTAGGCTGATTAAGTTGTATTAGGTTGATTAGGTTGATTTCATTTTCTAAAGCAATAGAAAAGAAGGGAAATCTATCTGCAAACATGATGGCACTAATTGCTATTATACAGACATAACAGTGCTGTATCTGTGTAAAACTTCCCTGCTGTGTGACTTCATTGCAAGTTGCAAATGGGTGAAATTATAGTTTATTCACTCAAACAGAACCATAGCTAGGAATCTATTTCCTTTTTAATAACAGGCTAGACTCTATGTTTATGGTCGACTTACAGAAAGACACTCCTGAGTGTATCTCAAACTTCAGGACGAAGTGAACTTGGCAAGTCTTTTGAGAAGAGAATACAGCTGGGCAAACCTGCCTCTCTTTCCTTACACTCCCGTCCTCTCCAAACACACATATGTTTCGTTCACGTCCAGGAAATGTTTTCAGTAGCAAGAATCATTTTTGTTTGAAAAAGTAAAATAATCCAGGATCTTAAACTGGGAAGGATGAAAGGGTTTTTTTTTCCTAACAAAAGATATCTCTAGTCCTTAATCAATTCAAATCTGTTTTTTTTTAATAGCACATCAGGGGAGTAGTGGCAACAGTTACACAACTGCTGCCCTGAGGGAGTTAAATTTTGCTTTTGGCGTCTCCTGTGCTAAGTGTAGAAGGGCTGTTTGGGGCTAGAAAAATGATATGTATCTGCAGGAGGGAAGGAGCAATGGGAGTGGGGGGGGAGCACTTTAAATGAGTTCTTTAATGGGAGCCCTTTCCAGAAGGCATCCATGGTATTCCTCTGCAAAAGGAAGAATAAGTACTCAGCACCATATATGGTGACACTTTTATGTTTTTTAATATAAACATGTACAGGCTGGAGCAGTCCATGTAGATGTGTTTTGCTGATTGGTTGGGCCAGGGGGGAGGGAAGGAAATGAGACCCTGCTTTTAATATCTTAACATTGAAAAACTGAAGAGCTTGAGTTTGAATAAATAAACAGCAAGCAGAGTTGGAAAGATTTTTCAGCTTTGCAAAATAGCCCCTTCCTCTGCCTGGATTGTCCAGATTTTGTATTTGTTTTCCTTTAGCTTGTTTGTTTGGCTCTTTGATTTTTGTTCAGGGAGTGTGTTGTTCCCAGTGACAGACCAGTAAAATCTATCTGAGATATCTTGGCTCTGAATATCAGAGGCAAAATCCACTCAGTCAACCAACACAATCCTGGGCATAGGAAAGGAGGATGCCACACTGGGTTTGAGCTGGTTTAGTGCAAAACACAATCACTTAGCTCAGGCAAGTTACAGTTTCGGAGGGAGAAACCTCTGCTATTCTGATTTCACTTAAATATTTCAGGAACCAAGTTGGAGAATGCAGCTGCCAGGTGTCTCTGATGCTGCGGGAGAGTTCAGCTTCCAGAGCAGAAATGTTCAGAGAGTGAGTATTTTTCCCAGGGACTTGCATGGGTGGGTTCTATTTTTTGCTCCGTTAATTCCCTGCCCTTACGGACCCAGCCTGGCTGCTGTTCAACCTAATCCCCGAATGTGACCCAACAAATTGTTTTCATCATACAGACTAAGCACACTGCACCAAGCCAGAGTGGGGAAGATCTTTTTTGTTTGTGCCCTTATATGGCTCCTGAAGTCGTCATTGATGCAATAAACTAATGGAGAGTGCTCCTCTAATCAACCTCCCCTTCTGTAAACACATTTTGTTCCTGCACTGAGATTGTTCCCTGACATTTTTAAACCAGCCCCTTTCCTGGCTCTCTCTTTCTTTTCTTTTTTGGATCATAGTGGGAGGGAATCAGCCAGCTCTGGAGAGCAGAGAGATGGTGGAGATCATGGTAAATTAACATTTGGTAGAACAAGTGGCTTCAAAAAGAACAGCAGTGAAACCAGAGCAGCTGAGGAAGAGCAGGAAGACGTTCGAGGTGTGTTGAAGAGGAGAGTTGAAACTCGGGAACACACAGAGGAGAGCCTGAGGCAGCAGGAAGCTCAGCAACTTGATTTCCGTGACATTTTAGGCAAGAAAGTCAGCACCAAAAGTTTTTCTGAGGAGGAACTGAAAGAAATCCCAGCCGAGCAAATGGACTTCCGAGCAAACCTGCAGCGGCAGGTCAAGCCAAAGACCTTGTCAGAGGAGGAAAGGAAAGTTCATGCTCCTCAGCAGGTGGACTTCCGCTCTGTGCTAGCCAAGAAAGGCACCCCAAAATCCCCATTGCCGGAGAAGGTGCCACCTCCTAAACCAGCCGTTACAGATTTCAGGTCTGTGCTGGGCTCAAAGAAAAAGCCACCTGCAGAGAATGGCAGCGCTAGTACCCCAGCACCAAATGCCCGCACCAATTCTGAAACCCAGAATGCAACCCCCAATTCTCAAGCCCCCGTTGCCAAACCAGCAGTGAAAAAAGAAGAGAAGAATGACAGAAACTGTGAACATGGGTGTGCAGTGGTGGATGGCGGGATAACTGGGAAAAAGCCTGAGAACAAAGCTCCAGCAAGCAAGCCCCCAGCAAGCAAAGGAACAGCACCTTCCTTTACTCAGAAGCTTCAGGATGCTCAAGTGGTAGACGGTGAAAAATTGGTCTTACAATGTCGGATTTCCTCTGATCCCCCTGCGGCTGTCACCTGGACTGTAGACAGCAAACCCATCAAATCATCAAAGTCCATTGTCATCTCCCAAGAAGGTAAATTAATTGAATTACAAGCCAGCTGCATGGCACGTTGTTATATCCGGCTCTTGATTAATAATATTTAGTTCATTAAAGGTAATGCAATACTTTATTTAAGTCCTGTGCCAGTAACTGTTTCCAGATGCAACTTTCTTGTTATTTCAGTGGAGTACACAAGGAACAGTATTGTTTGACATTTCTTGCAGATTCTCCTTTAATAGCTTGCAGATGTAATTTTTATAAAGCTGAACTTTTTACATTTTTAAATGCTGTTTACATTGCTAACGCTGTTTAAGGAGCTGGTACATGACATTTATTGAAGCTGAACTTTGAAGATTTAGAACATTGAAAACAGAATAATATTATTACTGGTTTACACATTCCAATTTAATTCTGTGCATTTAATATTTCAGGCTTTTTATTGCAATGAGAAATGCAGAAGCAAAGAGGGGTTGTATTATAGAAAGATATTAGTCCTTTGCATAGTTAAGAACAGAGCTGGGAATTCATTTCCAGTGTATTCACTACCCCGTCACAGATGCTTCTGTTGCCTTTACAGGCACTGAAATATTTGAACCCCACTGGCCTACCAACTTTTAACTCATGTCAGAACAGTACAGAGTCTCATAGAAGTCCTCAGAGAGAACACTGACTGTTGCCAAAAAGAATGATTTGCTTATGGTCCACATTCTGTGTAACCCAACACAAGACTGGTTTTGTATGAAAGTTAATTTGTATCTTGGAAACATATATATTCCTTGGGACAAAAATAGGGAAGATAACTGATAATACAAAAAAATTTTTGCTTTACATTTGTTTCATAAAACAGTGAGGAGAATGACGTTGTCCTGCATGTTATAGTAGCAGAAGTCCATGTTCCCAGTAAAAATCATAACTTGACACAGGGGTCTGAATTCTTTGTTATGAATTTGTCTTAATTTGATCCAGACTATTTTCAGTGTTATTAAATGAGAACCAAATGAATACACACAATGGTTCACCACAAGCAGTGAATCCCTGTGCAGTGTTCCAAGCACTGAAACATGAGGACTCTAAAACTGGATGCAGTCAGAAACAACGTTGTTCAGATAGGGTGGTTGAAAAAAAACTTACCTGAGTAGAACATTAAGGGGATACCGAAGGGAATAGATGGAGAGGGAAATGGTAGCAGGTGCATGGTGTCTGGCATGTGTCTGAAGTAGTATTAAAAATTACTTATGTGAATGCATGATGAATTTCCCAAGAGGAAACTGTATATAATAGAGGAAACTGTCATGTACATGATAAAAAGTTGATTGGTGGGAAAGCCATCCTTGTAGAAAGGACTGGCAAGATCAGGAAGGTGAGATACAGCAATTTAATCAGCCTTACAGTGCAACCAAGATTTGGAGAACTTTGTTCAATTTGTTCAGAGTGAAATGAAATCATATTCCCTTCATCAGATAGACAGCATCTCTGTGTGAAAGTTTTTGAGCTATGGTGGAGTCTCTTAAAGTTCTGAAGCTGTAGTGTTCTGGTGCTGCAGAATGCTGTTTTCTTGACAGAGATGATGTGAGTAATTGAGTGTTACAACACCCCCATTCATGTTCACTTTATAAAATAGTACTGTGGAGCTACTTAGGCTAGTGGAGGCTGTCCATGCCCATGATAGGGACATTGGAACTATAGTTTTAGTGTGTTTGTGTTTACAGTTAAGTGATTCTCATGCACAGAAACACTGTATCACCTGAGAAGGCATGTGGCTTATCTCATCCAGTTTGTCTGGGCTAGATCACATTCTTGGTCATAACACACGAGAGCTGGCATTTTGTCAGGATATCACAAGATAGCAGTGCTTTCCACTGACATAAAGAGAGAAGATCACCACTAGATAAGGAATCCACTGTTTCAGGACTGTTTCTTGCAGAAAGTGAAATAATTGCTCTTATATTTGAACTTGTATCTGCCTTATTACACTCATATCATGCTTGGCAGTCAGCATTATCAGTACTTCAAAGTTATGTTTTCCTTTGCATGTATTTGCAGAGGATCTTGGAAAGAAATATTACACAGGGAATTAAAAGCTACAGTTTTTCTCCTTTAATGGAAAGAAATGGAATGAGGATTAGAACTATTTTTTTTTTAATCTTATTACATAGCCACTGGCACACTGATGGCTGCATTGCTTGATGGTCTGTTGAGGTTATTTTCTTACAGTACCTGCTAGCTTTGACACTTGCTGATAAATGTTTTGCTGCTTCCCCACTGGTGAGATGCTTTCATGCCAACTGTTAAGTAATCAATTAGGTATGAAAGTTCTAGTTTTCTTGGAGACTGATTTTTCTCTTTTCCTCTAATTAGGAATAGTTGAAAGAACCAAAGGAGGGAAAGGAATAATTAGAGCTGAAAACTAGGACTGAGAAATAACAAATCCAGGATGAACATCAGGAAATATTATTTGGTAGAGAAACTGTAAGAATTAATGTCATAGAAAGTGTTTGGAGCAGCTTTAAACATAGAGAGCAGCAATGAAACTGGATGCAGTACTCAGCGGCCCAGTGCCAAAATCCCAAATTCCATGTTTTGTCCCAATTGCTAAAAAGCCAGCTTCATCACTCCCACAGGTCCTTCAGCAGCAGTGCTGTTGGCCAACCTTGGAGCAGCATTTCATGGGCTCATAAAGTCATCCTCAGATGAAAGAATGTGGAGTTAGTGAAGAAGGAGAGGAATTCAGCACAAATGGGCATAGCTCACACTGATGGGCTTAGATCTTGCAAAGTCATTTTGACTTCTTTGGTATGACCTTGCTCCTCTTGTGTTCAACAAAAAAAATCCACTATGGAAATGAATACAAACTGATTCTGTTCTTAGCTAACTCACCAAATGGTTTTGTGCTGCTGTGATGGTTGGTGGTGATCACTATCCTCACATATGGAAAGTTTTCCAGAAGTTTCTCACAGAGTAACTTGACTTGCTCTTAGTGTGTTGGATACTGGAAAATCATCTATCTAGGGTAAGACATGTTTGTCTGCTTCTTGCAAGTCCATCTTAGTATGGATGCATGGCCCACAAATTGATCAGTTCAGTAACACTTGAACTTGCAGAATGCCATGTATTTTGGGAACTAAATTAACCCTTTCTGTCATTGCCAGAAGGCAAGAAAATATAGCAGTTTGCTATTCTCCTGGTGCCAAACATTGTGAAGATAAACACATGAACTCTGTTTTCAGGAACATGCCCATGTGACAGCATAAGTAGAATATTTGGCCAGGTAGAGCAGACTTTAAAGTATACTTGTGTGCAACAAGTTCACAGGATAGGCAAACTAAGTAGTCCTGTTAGTAGTCACTCACTGAAAGTAACTTTCCTTGTTCTAGCTGATAGTAAGGCCCTTTACTTGTTAGAAACAACTCTTTTGACACATCTCTGTGTTTGAAGAGACTAAACACTACATTGCCTGTCCAAGACAGGTTAGCCATTAGTGTGCAAGAGAATAGGGGTTGTTAGCCCCACATCTTTACTACTGATGGAGCCCAAATTCAATTGGTAAGGTCTTCATCATAAGAAAAAAATAAATCCTGCTCAAAAAAAGACTTTCATCCTCAGGCATATTTATGCACTATTTTTGCTGTATTCTAGTAGTCCTGGGTACAAACACATCCTTCTATTTCAGAATTAAGTTTATATTAGCAATTAAAAGTCAGAATCAGGGTAGCATTATACTGAATGCCACAATCACAACATATCTAAGATCTACCTCATTCCTTCCACAGAATTCTGTTTGGAAATGACCTTTAAGATCATCAAGTCCAACCATTATCTAACTCTTATCCAGTCTAGTGCTAAACCATGACCATTAACAACACACGTATGCTTTGTTGAAACACCTCCAGGGGTGGGGATTCAACCACCCAACTGCTTGGGCAGCCTGTTCCAGTGTTTGATAACCCTTCCAGTGAACAAGTTTCTTCTAAGTTTCTTCTAATCTAAACCTCCCCTGGTAAAACCTGAAGCCATTTTCTCTCATCTTGTCACTTGTTAGCAGGGAGAAGAGACCAACACCCACCTCCCTACAATCTTCTTTCAGTTAATTGTAGGAAGTGAGGAGATTTCTTCTCAGTCTCCTTTATTGCAGTCTAAATAACCCCAGTTTCCTTAGCCACTCCTTGTAAGACCTGTTCTCCAGACCCTTTACCAGCCTTGTTGCCATTCTCTGGACCCACTCCAACACCTCAATGTCTTTGTTGTAGTAAGGGTTCCAAAACTGAACATTTCACCTATTAATGCTGTTTTGTTTCCATTTCAAATCTCAAACTTCAGTACTTGTTTATGCATTTCTTTTACTAATTCCCCAAATGGTATTCTTTCAGTTGATTGGCATGAGTGATTTGGTTTTGGTTTATATTTGTATAGTATTTGGCACAGCAGTGCCCCATGCTACTGTCCTGCTAGATGACTCACTCTTGGGTAGAAAATCCAGATGTAACATTTTTGCATGGCTGCACAAGTTGTTCTAGAGGATGACATGGAAAGGGGTTGGGCAGATGGCATTCTTACTAGACTAGCAGTTTGAGCTGTAAAGTGAATGTAAGTCAAAACTGGCAAACTTTCCATTTTTAAAACCAGCTGACACTGCTCTTTTTGGCTATATTTAGTACTGTGACTATGTAGATTGAAGATGAACTACTTAATATAATCTCAAGATAGTGTAGCTTAGAAAGTGTCCAGTTTGCATTGCTTTGAACAAAACAGCCCTTTTTTCCCTTCCTAAGTGTCTTCGCAGTGCAAAGACTTGATAATCTTGTTAACAATAATACCTTAACAACTTTCTTGTGACTTAACATGACTCCTAAATCTTCCTATCAGTTGTGCAAGTCTGAGTCTGTCAGTCTAAGTGGGATCTGCCATGACTTTTTTGATTGCTTTTCAATTAACTTTGAGCAAAAATTTGGGATGTAGTTAACACAACACTGAAAGATTGCTGCTGAAAGCAAATGGATTCTGCAACTTAAAAAGAAAGCTTCCTCAGAAAGTTTAAGCTTGGGGACATTATCTGAACATCATCTCTGACACAACTCCCGTGTTTGTCACATGACACAAAATTTCTTTCTGTGCTGTCATTTTTGTGTGACTCTTCCTTCTTCCAGAAACACATGTAGGGTATGTTTAAATACAGAGAAAGAGACTTTGATTAAAATCACTGGTAATATGTTGCATCTTCTAATTATTCTTATAAGTGTTTTGTTCTTTAATCAAGAATCAAAGTAGTGTCTTATTTCTAATTTGTGTTTATCTGTTTTCTTCTTCCATAAACTTGTTTCCTTTCTGTGCTAAGCTAAAGAGCCCATTTGCACTTGACAGAATGGCTTTGACTCTCTATTCAAGATACCTCTCTCCTTTTTTCAGTAACTTGGAACTTAACTCTTAACAAATTTCTCTCCATGATGCACTTTATCCAAGTCTTGGAGACCTGGGTTGTTTTGGGGAGGAGAGGTTGTTTGGTTGGTTTGGGTTTTTATTAGTATGCCAGTTGCTGTTTTTGGGGGGGGGGGGTGTCATGTCTGGAGAATAGGCAGCAGAACTGTATGTCAGTATCAGCATTAGCGAGGTGGAGACCACCTTCTCATTGCTGTGCTTACATGGAAATCTAACTTCTTCATGAAAACCATCCAATGTGTTTCATTGTCTCATTGGTCCTCTACCTCACAACAGTGCAGCTGATCAAGCCATTGCATCATAGAATGATTTGCATTGAAAAGGACTTTTAAAGCTCATCTAGTCCAACTCTGAAATGTTTGACACTTTGATGTTAAACTGTTAAACCTTCTGAAAAGAAAACATCTCCTGCTGTCTGTGGATACTTCTCATTTCACTGGCTTAAGCTCCCTTTTTGTTTTCTTTTAAGTTAATAGAAGTCAGCTAAACAAGTAAATGAGATAGTTTATGAGGACTGCCCTGTTTTCTCTCATTTTGTCTTTTGTCTTCCCAACATTCTTTCTATCATCTCCAATCCTTGATATGTCACCAACCCTAGATGTATTTAGAAGTCCTTTGAATGTGGTGCTTGGGGATATGGCTTAAGGTGAACCTTGTAGAATAGGGTTATTGGTTGGACTTGGTGATGCTGATGATGTTTTCGTGCCTGAATGTTTCTGTGTGGTTTTGTGTGTGATCTGTAAGTTTATCAACATTAATTTATGAATACTTCCAGAGCACAAATTGAAATATCAAATAACTTTGGTCCTACTCTGATCACAGAGGAAATCCACCAGAAGCCTATCATGAGAGGGTTTCATATTGTCAGCTTTTTCATGAGATTTTTATTCTGGCAGTTCTAACTCTTCCTAAATGAATGCCATTAATAGAGGATTAGTTGCAAGCAGAATCATGTGAGATAACACAAATATTTCAGTAACAACTAAGAAAATTACCTTTACACAGATACATTTGCCAGTTAAATGTGTTACCTCGCGAATAGTGAAAGTAGGCTTCATACATTGTTTTCCTTAAAACTCTGTCAATTAATAATCACTAAATTTGACATTTTTGCTTCTCTGAAACTCGTGGATTTTTTTCATTCCTGTGCTGCTATTGTCAGTGCAACTTTGTATTTTCCAGGTTATCCCTTTGCATTTTCCCCTAGACTTGTTTATTGGAAAATTAACACCATGAATTCCTTAAAATGTTTGTTGTGGCCCCTAGACACAATTTCTGTGGCCTACAATTTATTAATATTGCCTAAAACATTCCATAGTACTTCTTTATCCCCTGGGATACAAATGAGAGAGACATAAACTTCGGTCTGCATCACAGGTAAAAGCCATGAGAAAAGCCTGGATGAGGCACTCGGTGCCATGGTCTAGTTGACTGGATAGGGCTGGGGGATAGGTTGGACTGGATGATCTTGGAGGTCTCTTCCAACCTGGTTGATTCTATGATTCTATGATTCTATGAGGTTAGCCAGCTACATGCCAGTGCAGGGAATTAGACTCAGGGTTGTTTTCTGTTAGTTTGTGTATTTGTTTTATATCCAAAGTTGACTTTCTGTGGAGTTTCATGGAAAGAATGCAGATGCCTAGAGATATTTTAAACTGGCTTACACTATTTTTGAGCAAGTCAGAAAATCCCTTAATAGCTCAGAGTACAAGGGAAAGGCTTTGTTTGTCTCAACCAGAGCCTCCAGTAAACCGTCAGTTTCTGTGGCTGCTAAGGTCTTTTCTAGAGCTGCACCAGTTCCAATGTCTAAGTGGGAGATCCCAGTACTCATGTTTATTCCAATCTCACACTTTGTGAGAGTGCTTTAAAGACTCTTTGTGGGCTAGTTCCTAAAAAAAAATAATTCAAAAATAGTGGAATGGGAGGACAAAATAGATAATAAATTCATTTAGTTGATTGGGATTTGTGAAGTGCCAGGATTCAGAGTACCCAACTTGAATGACCAGCCTGGACTTTCTTGCAGTTATGAGAAAATAAGCTTCTTGCAGGCCATGAAGGGTTTTTTTGCAGAGGAAATACCAAATACTTCATTGAAAGACATTTGGCCTTCTGGCCCCTCAGATTGACTGTAGCTCTGGATTACAGAATGTAAGGCTATTGGGGAGTTTTCTGTCCTTATGAAATCATGTTTTTGTCCTTCTGCTTCTTTTTTTCCCCCTCCTGATCTTCTGAAAAAAACAAGTGTTCTGCAGCCATGCCCTTTCTGGGGCATGCTTCACTTCTAAGTCCCAGCAGCACACAAATTCATGAAAATGAGCAACTAAGTAAAAGAGAATGACACAAATTATCTCATTTCCTTTTCACTCCTCCACTCAGGGCAGAATACATTGCACTGGTGGTAGCTGCAAGCTCAGAAGGTTTCTTCCAACCAAACTGTTCTTTGAGTCTTTGTACTTTGTATGTGCTGTGTAGCTGCTGGTGAGTGTGGAGGAGGGATGAATAGGATGCAGATTATTTCTTGAAGAGGGTGGAAGTTAGGAGAAAAAAAATGCAGGCCTTGAAAAAAAAAATTTCCTTCATTCTCTTTCTCATGAAATAACTTCATTAAAATTCAGCAGATAAATTCTCTTTGGGAAGGTGTATGACTGACATTATTTGATGATGACTGCTTCCAGTGGAATAAGTGCAGAGATGGCAACAAGGCTGGTGAGGGGTCTGGAGCACAAGTGCTATGAGGAGTGGCTGAGGGAGCTGGAGAGACTTTATCACTGTATACAACTACCAGAAAGAAGGTAGTGGCCAGGTGGAGGTTGGTCTCTCTCTTCTCTCAGACAGCCAGTGACAGAACGAGGGGAAACAGTCTTGAGCTGTGCCAGGGCAGATTTAGACTGGATGTTAGGAAGAAGTTCTTCACAGAAAGAGTTGTTGGCCATTGGAGTGGGCTGCCCAGGGAGGTGGTGGAGTCACCATCTTTGGAAGTGCTTAAGAGACTGGATGTGGCACTTGGTGCCATGATTTCATTCAGAGAATCATAGAATCAGCCAGGTTGGAAGAGACTTCCAAGATCATTCAGTCCAACCTATCCCCCAGCTCTATCCAGTCAACTAGACCATGGCTCTATGTGCCTCATCCAGACTTTTCTTGAAGACCTCAAGGGACGGTGACTCCACCACCTCCCTGGGCAGCCCATTCCAATGCCAATCACTCTCTCTGGGAAGAATTTCCTCCTAACTTCCAGCCTAGACCTTCCCCGGCACAACTTGAGACTGTGTCCCCTTGTTCTGCTGCTGGTTGCCTGGGTTTATTAGATAATGTTGGGTAATAGGCTAGACTTGATGATCTAGAAGGTATTTTCCAACCTGACTGATCCTGTGATTCTGTGAAGTCAAATGCATCTTCAATCAGACCTCTGCCACGCAACCTGGCCAGGGATAGCTTCTAGAAGCAAAACTAATGGACCACTGAATGCACAGGGCAAGTCAAAGATCATAATGAGAAACTAGAATCTGCTTATAGACTGTAGTATAACTAAAGAATGACTTATTGTTAGAGTGGGATGTTTCTGTATATATTGCAGAAGAAAGTGTTTCTCATGAGGTGTTATATTGCTGCAGTATGATGTATGGATAACACTGCAACTTTGTGAGTGGTGAGGAATGACCCAATGTGACATTTGTCTTCAGTGAGCTGAGGAAGGGCTTTTGAGCAGGTTGAAAACCAGCAGAAACTAAAGTAAATGCTGCCTTGTTTCAGTCCGTTAATGGTCCAGTTCTCCCACAAGCCAGACTCATCCCCTGCAGTAAGATAGTCAGAGATCTTTGTGTGTATGTGCTTTGTTCCATAGTTTATATTCCTTTGCAATTGCATTTTAGGTTTTAATATGTGATCTTTTCTAATTATGTTACATAGGCTTATACAAAATCTTAGACTGGAAATTATCTTTGGCTTGCTTTCCAGTTGTGTCTTTAAACAGCAGAGGCATGTGAATTTATGTTTGCTAGATGCCTGCAAGAATACTTTGCTAGTGTCCCTCCTCCATTTGGAATGGAACTGAAGCTCGTGACATTTTTGGCTCAGCCTGACTCACAGGCAAGGGCTGCCTCAAGCAGGGAGCATGGCTTTTCTTTTCACCCTATGGTTGGCTGAGCACAGCACATGTGAGTGAGGGGTCAGTGCCCCTCTTCTAAGATAGTTTTTGCATCATTTCTCAGGGGGGAAATAGAAATTATTTATTGCTTCTTGATCCTGTGGAGGATGTTGCAAAGGGAAAAATTATTTTTCTGCTGACCCTTGTGTGTGTCTGGCAAACTAAATTTGTTAGGAACCATTTGAATGTTTTGGTTTTTTTGGGGGGGTGTGGTTGTTTGGTTTTTTTTAATAGGATTTATCTTAAATAATGACATCTATCTTTACAGTGAGGGAAAATCTGAATGCCAACACCATAACCAACACATTAGAACTGAGGTCTGGTCTCCAAGGGAAACCAGTAAGCTCTTCAAGTTCTTCTGATAGAGAGATGCTCTTTTCAAGGCTGAGGGTCGTTTTCAAGCACCAGTCTCTTTGCCATCTCCCCACAGAACAAGGGATGTATTTGAGGGGGAGCTTGGGATAAGACACCCTGGAAGACAGAAGGCAGCTTCCAGTTAACATCGAAAGAAAGGTGGCAAATCACAAGTGATGCTGGGAAATTTCTTTATATCTCAGGACACAGGGAAAACATCTAAACAAAATAATCTATCTAATCTTGCTATTAATTAGGACTGACTGTGAGAAAGGCAAATAGAGGAAGCAGGGAAGCTGTCACTGCAGCTGAGATAAGTGGAAGGTGGAGGCATTCTGAGCAAGCTAACAGCAGACTCAGACTGTGTTTAGGGGGCAGGCCAGGCTTTCTAATGAGGAAGGAGAAAGTAAGTCCACACTTCACCCTCACATAATGAGGGATGCTTCAAAAAGGAAAGCCTGGAGTGTTCTAACTGGAATTCTCCCAGGGGAGCAAAGTACCTTGTTGTTCCAAGCAATGCAAGTGAACATAGAATCATAGAATGGTTTAGGTTGGAAGGGACCTCAAAGATCACCTAGTTCCAACTCCCCACCATAGGCTGGGACACCTCCCACTAGAACAGGTTGCACAAGGCATCATCCTGCCTGGCCTTGAAAATCTCCAGGGAGGGAGCATATAAATATTCCCTCCCCAGCCCTCCTGCAAGCCCCCTTCAGATATTGGAAGGCTGCTATAAGGTCTCCTCGAAGCCTTCTCTTCTCTAGGCTGAAAAGCCCCAACTCTTGTAGCCTGTCCTCACAGCAAAAGTGCTCCAGCCCTCTGATCTTCTTCATGGCCCTCCTCTGGACCCCGTCCAAGAGCTCAATGTCTGTCAAAACCCACAGTTCTTCCTCATCCCCCAAATACTGGGAACAGCTTCTGGTTTGGTTCGCAGAGTTTTGTTTTTCAAAAGGAAATGTATTTCCCTTGGGTCATACCAGGCTTCCCTTGGTAACTGCAGAGCTAATGTCACATCCTGTTTCTGTAAACCCAATGAAGTAAAAGGTTGCTTTCTTATTTTAAAATAAATGGATTTGTTGCAATGACAACAAATCCATTGACACTGATATATTGGAGCTTCTAAAAGATATTTTACAATATCAGAAGTGCTCCTTTAAAGAAGATGTCTCTCAGTGCCATTTTGAAACTTGAGCACTAAGCTGAAGTTTTACTTTCACACCATGGATGCTTATGGGAGTGCTAGAGATAAGGCTAAATCGAAATATTGCAGATGGCCATTTGACAGAAGCCCTCTTATTTACAGTCCTACACTACTAGCACTCCTGAAAAAAATATCAGCACAGTGATCTCACAGTGATATATGCTGAAAAAAATATCATCACTTCTTATCCTTGCTATGAGACAAAGAACAGCAGCAGAGACTCAGCTCTGGGTCTTCTCTATGTAGTGCAGCAACCACTTTGGATATCCTAGGGAACAGCAATAAGATTCAACTTATTTATCACTGTGTCTTATATTTACTTAGCATTAATAAAGTCCCAATTCTAAGGCTGAATTTTTAAGGACAAAACATAGAATCGTAGAATCAACCAAGTTGGAAGAGAACTCCAAGGTCATCCAGTCTAACCCAGCACCCAGCTCTATCCAATCAACTAGACCGTGGCACCAAGTGCCTCATCCAGTGTTTTACTGAACACATACAGGGATGGCAACTCCATCACCTCCCTAGACAGCCCATTCCAATGGCAAATCACTCTCTCTGGCAATAATTTCCTCCTAACATCCAGCCTATACCTCCCCCAACACAACTTGAGACTGTGTCCCCTTGTTCTGTTTCTGGTTGTCTGGGAGAAGAGACCAACCCCCACCTGGCTACAACCTTCCTTCAGGTAGTTGTAGACAGCAATGAGGTCACCCCTGAGCCTCCTCTTCTCCAGGCTAAACACCCCCAGCTCCCTCAGCCTCTCCTCACAGGGTTTGTGTTCCAGGCCTTTCACCAGCTTTGTTGCCCTTCTCTGGACACGTTCCAGTATCTCAATGTCTCTCTTGAATTGAGTGGCCCAGAACTGGACACAGTACTCAAGATGTGATCTTTTTTCCAGCAGTAAGGATCACCTGTATTAAAGGATTGGATTGTAATAAGGGGTGGCAGAACACTGGAAAAGGCTGTCTAGGGAGTTGTGGAGTCCCTCTCTGTGGAGATATTCAAGACCTGCCTGGATGCATTCTTGTGTTATCTGGTGTAGGTGATCCTGCTCTGGCAGCTGGGTTGAACTAGATGGTCTTTCAAGGTCCCTTCCAGCCCTTAACCTTGTGTCATTCTGTTATCATTTGATGAATTCTATTCCTTAAGAGCACTAAGTTTTTTGTGAGCATCCATTTGATCTGTCTCCTTTTTTTTATTATTGTATTAGGGACACTATGTTCACTTACCATTGAGAAAGCCATGCCTGAAGATGGGGGCGAATACAAATGCCTGGCTGAGAATGCAGCAGGAAAAGCTGAATGTGCTTGCAAAGTGCTGGTAGAAGGTAAGTACTTTGCTGGATGCAGGAAAATCTTTCCTTAGATGTTCCTCCCTTTATTTCCCAGTACCAACCTTTATGAACCACGTACACAAAAAAAGAACTCTGCCTCTTTGCGTTCTGTGCTTTTTGGCCAGTACCTAATTCAATGCCAATCGTAAAGAAGCATGACACTACTCTTGGGCCATAGTCTGTGTTGTCCTGTTGCCCACTCTATTTTTACAAACTTTTTAGAGAGTAAATTGAACCTATGAAGATTTGCTTCAGAGCTGTATGCATTCTTTAAAAGTGTGTAAGAATTTGGTGTCTCAGCCTGGGTACCGGTATGCCTCAGGACTGTGTGTGGTGTATTTCTCAATCTAGAGCTTTTCCATTCTTTGCATATACTGAAGTTTGACTATTTGGGTTTTCTAGTGGAAGTGAACAAAACTAAATTAGCAGCTGAACCACCTTTGCTTGTCGTAGAGGTAGAACATGGATGATTTCCTGATGGAGGTATCAGTTTCCAGCCTCAGTTACGCTGATGACACTGTAGTCCTGCCAAGCAGTCTTTGCCTTGGGCAAGTGTTTTTTTTTCATGAGGTTGAGAGCACTGACTTTTTAAAGTGCCATGGCCTTTAAGTTACTCATAGGGCTTTAAGTAACTAAATGTGATGCTTACCTATTCACCTTCTAGTGAGCACATCTTTGAACACTCTGACACTTTCCATTAAACACAAAAGTAAACAAGCCAAATAACATAAATCTTGGGTACTGAGCCTTCACAAATGTGTTACATACACATTTGTATGTATACATACCATACAGATGTGGTATTTGGGGCAGGAGGTCTGGAAAAAAATTGTTTTCCTAATATAGCATGACGCAAGGTAAGAATATGATCTTCTAAGTCCATCGGAAAGGGTCAGTCTTCATGTAGCCAGAGAAGGAGTTCATTTTATGTGTAATTACAATTACTTGTATTGGTTCCTGTAATAACACCTTCCATGGTACTATGGTCACAGTGTAGTCTGACTTAGACATTTCATAAGCTATTGTTTATATTTCTGTAATTTGAGATAATTATCGGAAGTGAATTTCAGGTAAGACTATAAAGAAAAGGCTTCAAGCAAAATCTAGCATTCTGTGACACCCATCCACTGCTAAGCACACAGTAGTTCTTCAGAGCTAACACAGCATATTTAAATTCCTCAGTCACCTAGGTGTTCTTTCCTTTGACTTTGTCTTCTGATGTCCTTCAAGTAGTTGCTTGTCTTCCTGAGGCCTTCCTTAGCATATTTTCCACTTATGGTTTCCTACTGAGTGATTCATGCTCTAAAAGGCTGGATGGACGCTTTGGCTTGCAAAGTCCTGACCACAGGAGGCTGTCAGCTCACGACATTGTGTGATGATGTGAGTGGTGTTACATCAGCTATTTGGCTTACTCAGGTAGTGGTGTTCATGGCATTAGAAGCTCACTGCTCACAAAATGCTAGACACCAGAAGAACCACATTTCTTACCTTTATTCTGGCTGACTTGTCTCTCTATTCCGTTGCCTTCTGGCATGCTGCTTCATACGGCAAAGAGATTTTTGAGGAGTGACACCGCAGCAAACTCCAGCTAATTAGGGGAGATGCCATTTGATATCCCATGTCTGTGACTGCCAGAGGGGATGTCAGTTATTTTTGAATTAGAAGTGTGACCTAAAACAACAATTAAAGTTGTTTTCTTCTGCTCAGTGTGCTGCATAAATATCATTACAATTCTGTTGGCCCCATAGACTCCAATCAGAATGGACGAATGTTTGACTTCAGTTATTAAACTAGCTCAGGGACAAGTCTGTAAAATCTGAGTGTCTGAACTCAGATCTAGCATAGCCTTCTACTCTGAATTGTTTGCTAAGATATTCTGTCTTCCTCTGTTGACATTTTGGAAACTCAGGGCGACAAGCAGACATGCTTTGGCACCTAGAAGTAAATGACTGAAATAGGCGGTTTCGAAGCATTCGCATTATCTTTTCTCTGGTAACTAAATTTTGGGCAGTTATCTCATTCACAAATCCTCTGAAAGCTGAATATTCAAAAGCTGTAAGTTAATACAACTATTGCTGGGTTCATGATCCAGATTTGGGCTCTTTCTTCCAAATATAAATGTCAGAATCAAGCAATCTAACAAGCTGGGTTTGTCAGGTTTTGAATTACATGATCTGGGACAAGCTGGTTGAAAAAGGCTGCACCTTCTTGTTAGGTGTATTATGTGAGGTACACATAGAAGAGAGCTTCCAGTGTCTCTTAGCTGTCAGTGGAGCCTGCAGTGCCAAGTAGTTGCCAGATATGAGCTGTGCAATCTGGAGAATAATGAAATCCATCAAACTTGTACCCTGTCATTTCTCTTCTGCCATTTTTATTCAGGAATGAACCAAAATGTAATAATATCTTCTTGGAAAGATTTAAACCTACAGAGGACATGCTACTTTTCAAAATGCATTCATCTTTATACATGTATAAACAATGGAATAGATGACATGGCAAGTGATTCTTTTGGATGAAATGATGCTTCAGATATTCCCATTTCCCAATTCCATGCCCTACCTAAAGCAGCTTTGTGAACGTTGTACTTTGTTCTATGCAGTCAAAATAAAACTATTAGCTTAGGTGGAGTCTCTTGTGCAGTTGCTTTCTCAGGTTCTCAGTGCAGATGCTTTTCACAGGTGGCTTCACCCTCTCTTCTTCTTCTGCCTTTTATGACATTCTCTAGCAAGTCTGTGCAAAATATCCTTCTTAAAAACAAAAACGACAGCAATTTCCTCTAGCTTTGCAGAAAGGTCCAAACCAAAGTGGTATAATAGGCAGCTTTATTATTTTTTAATTAGGATTTGTATTTTATTATTTGTTTTGATTGCAGATGCCTCAAAGACCTCAAAGCCTGCTGAGAAGAAGACCAAGAAGCCTAAGACCACACTTCCTCCTGTGCTGCCAACAGAGAGTAAGTGACAGTGATTTTGATTACTTCCTTTTCAGTTGAAACAAGAGTGCTTTGGGATTCTGTGGTCATTCCTTTCTGTTTACAGGCATGGTATCAGAATCCTATGATGTTTCTTTAACCCTTGCATATAAGTTATGTAAAATAAATTTTTTGCCTATGGGGATTAGAAGTAAGTGCTGAAACTTTGAGCTCAGACCTAGCTCGCTGCATTCTGTTTTCCATAAGGGTGCAATAAACTTAAGACAGATTTATGTTTTTACTGCCTCATGAAGAGCGCAGAAATTCTCAAGTGGTTTGTTTCAAGTCATGTTGTGTCATGCAGGCAATACACTGTGTTACCTCTGATTGGGAAGATATCTTGACTGAAATGTCCTGTAGCATCGTTTGTCCTATTTGCATGACCATGGGGAGCAGTTTGGTGGATTTTACATTCCTTGTTGTGAGCCTAAATGCTTTACTTACTTTTAATACTTTCTGGAATAACAAATAAGTTATAAATTCCTGTGATTGCTACTTTGCATACACATATTTCCTTAAGTGAAAACTTTAAATGGTAAAGGCAGCCCCATAAAGTCAGATAAGAAATTGACAATACCACGACTACCTTTGTAACTGAGTGTCCATGGGATCCAGATACCTCTTAAGTCAAACACTGATCTTTGAAAGTTGTCTATTTAGGATGCCCACCATGTGAGACCCTAAAAAGAACTTTAAAAACTTGGTTATAATAGAAAGATGAACTGTTTTATCTATGTCTCTCAAAAAGAAAGAAACTATAACCTGATTTTCCAGTAGGGAGCATTTGCAGGTGCTTTCAACAGGACTCAGTGTAGTGTTGCACTAATTGATGATCACAGGTAATAATTGTGTTTCTCAATTTGTTGACTTACATAGAGGTATACCCTTGGATATGGCTATTTCTGAGGTGCTGACTGAACATTATAACTTTCCCTCCATGCAGTCATTTGGAGATGTGGAAAAAGTCACACCAACATGCTTCACCTCTGCACATGAGCTTCAAATGCTGTACATAATAGCAATTAAGAACAATAATTTTGTCCATGTACATCAATAGGAAGACAGAAGGAAAGAAGGAAAGAGAGAGAAAGAGAGAGAGAGAGTAAGAGAGAGAGAGAGAGAGAGAGAAAGAAAGAAAGAAAGAAAGAAAGAAAGAAAGAAAGAAAGAAAGAAAGAAAGAAAGAAAGAAAGAAAGAAAGAAAGAAAGAAAGAAAGAAAGAAAGAAAGAAAGAAAGAAAGAAAGAAAGAAAGAAAGAAAGAAAGAAAGTTTAAAGCCATCTAAATGTGCATGGGATAGCATTTTGCCTAGTGTTCCCTGTGCATGCAGATGCATACATTTCCTCTTTCCTTTTCCAGCAGATATATCAACTGGATATATCTTTCCCAGGAGAAAGTGTGAGTTGGGAACTAAGTCTAAATATGTGACTGTGTGACCTGATCCTCATCCTGATGAAATCACTGCTTAACTTGCTTTTGATTTCAGTGGAAATTTAATATAGTTTGCAAAATAGAAGCTAGCAACTCTGGCTTCAGAAATTACTGAGAAAGGAGGTTGAAATAATGGTGGATGGTTTTATTTGGCATTCAATAGTTCCAAGTGCAGGGTGCTGCACTTTGGCCACAACAACCCCATGCAGAGATACAGGCTGAGGTTGGAGTGGCTGGAGAGCAGCCAGACAGAGAGGGATCTGGGGGTGCTGATTGATACCCACCTGAACATGAGCCAGCAGTGTGCCCAGGTGGCCAAGAGAGCCAGTGGTATCCTGGCCTGCATCAGGAATGCTGTGGTCAGCAGGAGCAGAGAGGTCATTCTGCCCCTGTACTCTGCACTGGTTAGACCACACCTTGAGTGCTGTGTTCAGTTCTGGGCCCCCCAGTTTAGGAGGGACATTGAGATGCTTGAGCGTGTCCAGAGAAGGGCGACGAGGCTGGGGAGAGGCCTTGAGCACAGCCCTACGAGGAGAGGCTGAGGGAGCTGGGATTGTTTAGCCTGGAGAAGAGGAGGCTCAGGGGTGACCTTATTGCTGTCTACAACTACCTGAGGGGTGGTTGTGGCCAGGAGGAGGTTGCTCGCTTCTCTCAGGTGGCCAGCACCAGAACAAGAGGACACAGCCTCAGGCTGCACCAGGGGAGATTTAGGCTGGAGGTGAGGAGAAAGTTCTTCACTGAGAGAGTCATTGGACACTGGAATGGGCTGCCCGGGGAGGTGGTGGAGTCGCCGTCCTGGGGCTGTTCAAGGCAAGGTTGGACGTGGCACTTGGTGCCATGGTCTAGCCTTGAGCTCTGTGGTAAAGGGTTGGACTTGATGATCTGTGAGGTCTCTTCCAACCCTGATGATACTGTGATACTGTGATACTGTGATATTAAGGTTGGTTCGTGGCATATTACATCAGTGCTTAAAGTTCCTGAACTTCTCATGAGCTCATTTCTCAAAGTATCATTACAACATCTTTCCTGTTGCACTGACAACATCAAGGTAACCAGACAGAATGCTAGGAAGACAAGCTTTGAAGGAGCTTTCAGAAAACACTGGGAAAATGCATATTTAGTTTTAAAAGGATTTGGCTGCAGAGATTCCACAGATGATTTTTAACATCTCAGCTGCAGAATCTGAGGACTGTTGGTATTTTTCTCCCTGAAATGGTTTTTATATTTATACATTTGTCAGGGGCAAAATGTACAAAACTGATCCAGTAGACTTCACAGTTTCAACTGAAATTGAAATTCCTTGAAATGTAGAGATTTAAAGAACCTTATCTGAAAAACAATTGGCATAAAAATCAGAAAATTATGCATTTTTACTGTATTCATCTCAAAAATAATGACTGTGAATTAGACTTATAGAATCATAGAATCAGTCAGGGTTGGAAGGGACCACAAGGATCATCTAGTTCCAACCCCCCTGACATGGGCAGGGACATCCTACCCTAGATCAAGATGTCCAGAGCTTCATCCAGCCTGGCCTTAAACACCTCCAGAGACAGGGCCTCAGCCACCATCCTGGGCAAACCATTCCAGACTCTCACCACTCTCATAGTGGAGAACTTCCTCCTCAACGTCCAGCCTGAACCTACCCACCTCCAGCTTTGCTCCTTTCCCCCTAGTCCTGTCACTGCCTGATATCCTAAAATGTCCCTCCCCAGCTTCTTTTGTAGGCCCCCTTCAGATACCAAAAGGCCACAATAAGGTCACCTGGCATCCTCCTCTTCTTCAGATTGAACAGCCCCAACTCTTTCAGTCTGTCCTTATAGCAGAGCTGCTGTAGCCCTCTGAGCATCCTCATGGCCCTTCTCGAGACATGATCCAGCATTTCCACAACCCTCTTGTAACAGGGGCTCCAGATCTGGATGCAGTACTCCAGGTGGGGTCTCACCAGAGCAGAGTAGAGGGGGAGAATCACCTCCCTCCACCTGCTGGCCACACTTCTCCTGATGCAGCCAGGATCTGGTTGGCTTTCTGGGCTGCAAGTGCACACTGCTGGCTCATATTGAGCTTCTCATCCACCAGCACCCCAAGTCCCTCTCTTCAAGGCTGCCCTCCAGCCACTCACTGCCCTGCCTGTATTTGTGCTTGGGATTGCCTCGACCTAGATGCAGGACCTTGCCCTTGGTCTTGTTGAACCTCATGAGGTTGGCTTGTGCCCACCTCCCCAGCCTGTCCAGGTCCCTCTGAATGGCATCCTTGCCCTCCAGCCTGTCTGCTGCACCACACAGCTTGGTGTTGTCAGCAAACTTGCTGAGGCTGCACTCAATGCCACTGTCCATGTCACAAACAATGTTGAACAAGACTGGTCCCAGGATTGATCCCTGAGGGACTCCACTTGTCACTGGCCTCCACCTGGACATGGACCTGTTAACAGCCACTCTTTGGGTGCGGCCATCAAGCCAGTTCTTTATCCATCTTGTGATCCACCCATCAAACCCATGTGTCACCAGCTTGGAGACCAAGATGTGGTGCAGGACAGTGTCAAAAGCCTTGCTCAGGTCCAGGTAAATGACATCAGTTTTTTGCCCCTCAACTATTAAGTTTGTGACCTGCGCATAGAAGGCCACCAGGTTTGTCAGGCAGTATTTGCCCTTGGTGAAGCCATGATGATTGCACCCAGTCTCCTCTTTACTCTTCTTCTGTCTCAGTAGTGCCTCCAGGAGATCTGCTCCATGATCTTACTGGGCACAGAGGCAAGACTGACTGGCCTGTAGTTCCCTGGCTCCTCCTTCCTACCCTTTTGAAAATGGGAGTTATATTTCCCCTTTTCCAGTCAGTGGGAACTGCACCAGACTGCCATGACATTTGGAATATAATAGAGAGGTGTTTAGCAACCTCATCTGCCAGTTCCCTCAGCACCCCTGGGTGTATCCCATCAGGTCCCATGCACTTGAACACTTTCAGGTTCTTCAGGTGATCACAAACCTGATCTTCACTTATGATGGGAAGTTCATCCTTCCAGACCCTGCCATTATTTTCCATGGATTTAATGGAATTAGGATGTGCCAGCCTAATAAGGAATTTCATTTTCACTCCAGTCTCTTCTGGTCTTTGCTGCCTGTGATGGTTTGGGTGTTCCCTGTGCCCCCACACTTTAGAAACCACCCAGACTCGACTCAGCCGGCTCTGGAAAATGAATGAAGCTTATGTTTACAGCTAGCACAATATACAAGCAGATATTTACAGTACATACAGTTATAGACAGAAATATACAAGGTAAAAGGTAATACAGAAACACAACTCCCCTCCCAGAAACCTGAGTCCCCAGGAGGGGCTCTCAACCACCCCTTCACCTTCCACCTACCCCTCTCAACCTTACCCCAGTCCCAGAGAAGAATAGAGGTTCAGCCAAGAGGTTAAGAAGCAAAGTGGGTTAGCCCAAAATGGAGGGTGAGGTTAGAAAGATGCAGTTCAGCCAGCAGCCCAAGTGAGAGTGATGCTGAGTGTTTTTATTTCTTGTTCCTATACTTCTCAGCAAGTGAGCAAAGTAGACATCACCATTGTTCTCTTTTCACAGCCTGTAATCTAGTTCTTCTCACCAAAACAGTCAAACTAGCACAGTTGCCACATGAACTCACCAGTTGCCAATTACCATCCTAATAGTAACTAGACTACAAGGAATGGCATTGAAGAAATGGAGAACAAATCTCACTGAATAGATTCTGTATTTTCAATAGTGAATTGAGTCAGAAGAGTATCTACTGTATGTGGTACAGAAGCTACATACTTTGTCATTTTTGTAAATGCTTTTTGGGAGGGGGGAAATCCATATTTCCCATTTTCTGTAAGAAAGTGCAAATCAGATTTTATGGTTAGCAGCTATGTCAACGTTTTGTCCTTTTAGATAAATTGCAAGCAATCCTTGGCTTTGGCCCTAGTAGAAACCCTCAGGAAAGTAATTTTTAGTTACTGAAAGCAAAGATCAATACAGTTCTTTTGGGGAAAGAATGAATGTTGTCAGTGTGTTAATCTGTAGAGTTTGTCTCACTGTGAAAATAGTTACTGACCTAGGTCATTTGACTGCTTGTTCTGACATTATTTTATTATGGAGCTTGGGTTTTACAGTATCACAGTATCACCAAGGTTGGAAGAGACCTCACAGATCATCAAGTCCAACCCTTTACCACAGAGCTCAAGGCCATTCCTGATGCAGGCCAGGATGCCACTGGCTCTCTTGGCCACCTGGGCACACTGCTGGCTCATGTTCAGGCGGGTATCAATCAGCACCCCCAGATCCCTCTCTGTTTGGCTGCTCTCCAGCCACTCCAACCTCAGCCTGTATCTCTGCATGGGGTTGTTGTGGCCAAAGTGCAGCACCCTGCACTTGGAACTATTGAATGCCAAATAAAACCATCCACCATTATTTCAACCTCCTTTCTCAGTAATTTCTGAAGCCAGAGTTGCTAGCTTCTATTTTGCAAACTATATTAAATTTCCACTGAAATCAAAAGCAAGTTAAGCAGTGATTTCATCAGGATGAGGATCAGGTCACACAGTCACATATTTAGACTTGGAGCTATTGAATGCCATCCCACTGGACTCTGCCCATCTGTCCAGGCAGTCAAGGTCCCGCTGCAGAGCCCTTCTGCCCTCCAACCCAGCCACATCTGCCCCCAGCTTGGTGTCATCTGCAAACTTGCTGATGACTGACTCGATGTAAGCTACAAAAATCCAAAGGTACATTTTGAGGCATTACCTCTTTTGAAATGCAGTACAGACTACACTCTGGTTTAGAATAAGCAGTTCTTCTCAGGAAAATATCCAGGAATATAGCTTCATAGCATTCAAGGTTTAACAATGTTCCTGAATGGATGCTTGCAGTGTTTATCTGCAGAAAGACTGCTTCTCTGATAGCAAATTAGAAGAATTATGATCTTAATTGCTATTCATATTTTGTTACTAGAATTTAGTAATAATTATGACTCTGAAGAATGCAACTCTGTCATGATAAATAGAATAAATAATAATGGTTCTAGCAATAACAAACAGATCCAACTTTGAGTGAAAATTAGTCCTGAGAAAGAATGGAAGAAACCCACTTTTTTTTTAAGTGTTTAAATTGGTTCATTCTTCACTCACAATGCTGACTTAGGCTTCATCACTTGTGTTTTTGCTAGATGGATGTGAAATGCTACTGAGTTAGAATAATAAAGTGTTATGCTTCTTCTGTGCAGCTATAAAAGACTAGAAGAGGTAGTGGAAAATTGGAACCCTTATTATTTATCATACTGCATACTCCATGCTATGCCAGAAGAATCAGTGGATAATAAAAGGGTCTTCTAGTTTGACATAACTCTGCAGCAGACATACTAAGCTGAAAATTCTCGCTGCTTGAATATTTCACTAGGGAGCTGCAAAAGCATCTGTGCTAAAGGGATTTGGGCACCCAATTCCCATCGAAAGTAGAAATTACTTCAGATTAGTCTTAAAAATAATTGCTTATTTCAGTTATCAAGGCAACCTGCAAATTCTTCAGTGCCTATTAAAGAAACGATTTTTGTCCAACAAACTGTGGAAATAACGAAGTGTTGTCTGAGATGTTTAAGAATAAATAATGACTTGAAGGCTTATAAATAAATACTCCCTCTTTCAACAAAATCTGTTGCTATACCATACCTCCTAACATTTTGTCTTCCTTAATGGGTCTTTAACTGAGGACCAAAACAACAGTAAACCATAGCTGAAATCATTAGCCCAAGATTAGGCACATTCATGTGCAGGCCTAGAACTAAACTTTTTTGATCTTCAGCCTTCTTATTACTTTTCACTCCATATCAAAATAGTATAGATTTTCTTTTTATTGGCATCCAAAAAAAAATCTGCTTAAAACATGAGTTTTTAAAAGGGATTTTGCTGAGAAAAGGTTGAGTACTATTACAGTATCACAGTATCACAGTATCACCAAGGTTGGAAGAGACCTCACAGATCATCAAGTCCAACCCTTTACCACAGAGCTCAAGGCTAGACCGTGGCACCAAGTGCCACGTCCAATCCTGCCTTGAACAGCTCCAGGGACGGCGACTCCACCACCTCCCCGGGCAGCCCATGCCAGTAGCCAATGACTCTCTCAGTGAAGAACTTTCTCCTCATCTCGAGCCTAAATTTCCCCAGGTGTAGCCTGAGGCTGTGTCCTCTTGTTCTGGTGCTGGCCACCTGAGAGAAGAGAGCAACCTCCTCCTGGCCACAACCACCCCTCAGGTAGTTGTAGACAGCAATAAGGTCACCCCTGAGCCTCCTCTTCTCCAGGCTAAACAATCCCAGGTCAAGGTCCCGCTGCAGAGCCCTTCTGCCCTCCAACCCAGCCACATCTGCTCCCAGCTTGGTGTCATCTGCAAACTTGTTGATGACCGACTCGATGCCCTCATCCAGATCAACTTCAACAAGGCTGAGCCAGGCAACATAACTTTACTATAGTAGGAAAAAACTGCATCCCAGTTATTGCTACTGAGAAAAGGATTTGCTTTAATGCTTTAGAAAATAACCCTCCAAAATCTAAGCACTGGATTAAATTGTTTGGAAAGAAATGCTCACTGTTTTTGGTAGGGCTAATTCATAGCACTACTTCCAGTAAACATTAAGAAATGGCAACTATCACCTGTCATAATCAGTGGTACGAAAACCTAACAGGATATCCTGGATTCCCTCATCTGAGTAACACTTGTTAAACTCACTGCTCTCATATTCAATCCCATGTATATTGAAAGGATGACCCAGCACAGACTTTAATTGCACAAATGTCAACTGTTCTCCTCAGCTGAAAATAAATTTACATCAAATAAAATAACTTCTTCCACACATCTTCAAATAAAGAAGGCCAAAACTAAGTATTTGGCTGTATTTGGTGTAATATTTTCCTATCTGCTACCATATAGAATGTTTGATTTCTTGTCAGTCAGACACATTTTTTGTTAAGTAACAATGCATTCTCTTGCTGACAGTTGTTAATAAAATGATGCCACTGACACTGTCCAGATTAAATCCTCTGGAAGGCTGCACTGCTATCTTCCCAGATCTGCTTTCTCAACATCATTGGTACTTGAATGAAAAGCTGAGCAGTGACATCTCTGGAACAGTGTGTTATAAAATTAAACATGTCAGATAGGACTTCTTGTCATGTTATATATTTTCTCACAGTGAATGTGTGGGTTCTACACATTTTAATTACCATGGAAAACTTATGAGTCATTGACCAAGTGACTAGCATACAGTGCTGTTATTTGCTCTGCATTAAACAAAATCCAAGGATGCAAGCACCATTTTAAGAAAATGTCATTAAAATATCAAACTTGATGTGTCCATTTTAGATAATATGTAACTAAATCAGTAAGCACTTCAAGGTTTTGGTTGATTTCCATTCTACTAATATAATGCAAAATGCAACACTGATAAATATAAAATGTTTCCAAAACCCTCATTTCATTTCAGGTTGCTTTGTCTTCAGTATACAACTTGCCAATTTCTAAAGAGAGAATTTGGTTACTAAGGAAGTGACTAATCAGGTCAGATATGTTCTTTTAATTGCAGAAATAAGGGACACAGTCTCAAGTTGTGCCAGGGGAAGTATAGGCTGGATGTTAGGAGGAAGTTCTTCCCAGAGAGAGTGATTGGCATTGGAATGGGCTGCCCAGGGAGGTGGTGGAGTCACCATCCCTGGAGGTGTTCAAGAAAATCCTGGCTGAGGCACTTAGTGCCATGGTCTAGTTGACTGGATAGGGCTGGGTGCTAGGTTGGACTGGATGATCTTGGAGGTCTCTTTCAACCTGGTTGATTCTGTGATGATGATGAGCACTGCGTAGCAACTGTGATGTGGTGGCTGTGATTCTGCTGCCCTCCTTGGTCACTGAGATAGTCTGAGATGCTTTTGAGGGTGAAGGGGTTGTGAAGACCAATTCTCTTAGTCCCATTTTTTTCCCTACTCTTGCTTGTTATAGGAAGAACCAAGACATTTTCTCCACAGTCAATGCAAGTAGTTAGTGTGATGGATCGATACTGACTATATTACCTGAGACCAAACACGTTCAAGGAATAAAAATTATACTTTTTTCTAAAAGAAGATTAAATTCCTTTTAGTATATGTAAATAAAATCAGCATAAGGGATTTTTAAGACCTAGATATAGTTTCTCTGAAACTCTGAATAATAGAAGGTGCTGACTTCATTCCTCAGGATTGGAGTCCAAGGGTGAAAAACTGGCACAAGGCTTACTAACTAAGTTAGGCTGAAGTAAAAAAAAAACAACATATGATTTAACTTGGTGAACACTAATGGAGAAACATTAATTTGTTGTGAGATCACTTCTTAATGCACAGTTCCACAGTGTCAGGTATGCATTTTGAATTTCTGCCAAGTTGCTTTACAGCTCACACCATACTGACATTTTCTGAATTAATGTTGGCACAGAGCAGTGTTTTCCATGTGTTTTCATACAGTCCTTCCTACATATCTCTGTGTTGACAGAAAAAGACAGAAATGTTTATGGACTGTCTCATGCAGAAAAAAAATAGCACAGTTTTTGCAGTGGCCTTGAACTGAAGAGGTGCCATCATCCTCTTAGCTCCCTGCTGGACTCTCTCCAGCAGATCCCTGTCCCTCTTAAACTGGGGAGCCCAAAACTGAACACAGTATTCAAGATGAGGTCTCACCAGGGCAGAGTAGAGGGGCAGGAGAACCTCCCTTGATCTGCTGGACACACTCTTCCTAATACACCCCAGGATCCCATTGGCCTTCTTGGCCACAAGGGCACATTACTGTGCCATGGTTAACTTCTTATCCCCAGAGATATCTCTCCACAGAACTGCTTTCCAGCAGATCACCTCCCAGCCTGTACTGGTGCAGTTTATTATTCCTCCCCAGGTGCAGGACTCTGCACTTGTCCTTGTTGATCTTCATCTGCTTCCTCTGTGCCCAGCTCTCCAGTCTGTGCAGGTCTCTCTGGATGGCTGCACAGCCTGCAGCTGTCTCAGCCAAGCCTCCCAGCTTGGAGTCATCAGCAAACTCGCTGAGCAGACACTCTGTGCCCTCATCAATGTCACTGATGATGTTGAACAGAACTAGACCCAGCACTGATCCCTAGGGGACACCACTGTCACAGCTCTCCAGCTGGACCTGGCACCATTGATCACCACTCTCTGAACTCTATCTTGTAACCAGTACTAACTAGTAATCTCATTTAGATTCCTGTACCTACCTATTTGGGCAAAGGATCTGGCATCTAATTGTAAATATTCTTTCAGGACATAATAAATATGAAAATTAAATCTATATTTTAGGAACTAACTTTGTTGTCTTGCTCCTACCAGAGATTATTTTGTGTGTGTGTGTAATTCACAGGACCTGGGTTGCTTATAAGCTGTATTTGATACTAGAAATCAGGGGTGACCTTATTGCTGTCTACAACTACCTGAGGGGTGGTTGTGGCCAGGAGGAGGTTGCTCTCTTCTCTCAGGTGGCCAGCACCAGAACGAGAGGACACAGCCTCAGGCTGCGCCAGGGGAGATTTAGGCTTGAGGTGGGGAGAGAGTTCTTCACTGAGAGAGTCATTGGACACTGGAATGGGCTGCCCGGGAAGGTGGTGGAGACGCCGTCCCTGGGGCACTTCAAGGCAAGGTTGGACGTGGCACTTGGTTCCATGGTCTAGCCTTGAGCTCTGTGGTAAAGGGTTGGACTTGATGATCTGTGAGGTCTCTTCCAACCCTGATGATACTGTGATACTGTGATACTGTGAAATCTACTCTGCACTTCTCAGGTTTGCTTTAATTGCAGAAAATGCTCAAGCAGTGTGCTACTACAACGCTAAGGAGTTGTTTCCTCCTCCATCTGAGCCACTTTCAAATACTGAGTTACTGTCAGTGTACTATATTGCATTATTGAAGGTCTGTGTGTGCTATTCTCTGCTAGCTGCCTCTTGACTGGAATGCATGAGGGAGTATCTCCTGGATTTTTATTTTTGTTTTGAGGAGGAGGTTGGATTTTTTTCAATTACAGGACAATCTTTGCATGATTTGGAAACTAAGTGTGGGATACTGGAACAACATGGCAGATGTTTTTAATGAAAAAGGAAAGCATCTCTTAAAACCTGTTCTCAAACATACAAAGGCAAATAACCCATTTGTATGGCATTTAGTTTCATAATTTCTGCCTGACATCAAATGTAAGCCAGAGCTGCTTTCTACTTTATTGTATTTAGATAGTAAACAGCTTTTTGGTAACATTATGAGGCATTTGCTCTTTGTGAAGCAGTGAAGCAAAACTGCTTAAGCTTTCAAACCCTGATGAAGGTTTTCAGGCTACTGGTGTTAGTGCATTGTGACTGCCATTTATTAGCATGGGCTCATGATTGTGTGAATAAATTGGTAAGTCATGACATGTTGTCTTTTTCTACAGTTGTTGCCATCATCTTTCTCCTCTTTCATCTCTAGGAATACCTACATATAGTCTATGACAGAAGCAAGGGTAGAACTGAATCATCCACTGCCTTGTCTACGAGGCAAATTGTTTCATTATTTTCTGTACTTCTAGGTCTCTGTCACTCCATGTTTGCTACACCAGGAGTGAGTAGTGAAGCTTTGCAGGCAACAGTCACTTTTGATTCAAACTCTAACATCCATCCCCAAAAGGGTCTGAAGGAGGCTGCACTGTGATTCATTCGCATGTGGGAGAGGCCTCATAATGTTACATCCCACGTCTGAAGTATTCAAGTGAGATTGGGAAAGAGCAAAGACTTGTACCTGAGTTTTCCATCTCTTTCATAAATATTCTTGTTAGCATGATAGACATGTCACAAGCATGACTTCACTTTCTCTTAAAGGAAGCTCCATAAAAAACCCATCTCAGAAAACAAAATCTTAAGAAGTTTTGCATGAGGGGGAAAATGGTTTCCTGCATATTTATAGTATTAGAGTATGTCATAAGCCTTTCTCCTGTCCTGAGTTAAAAGGAGGCTATTCCACAAGCAGACAGAAGCAGGGAAATGCCTTGCTTCCTGTGTTAATGGACAGGTATTTGCTGTACTTGTTTACCAGGGGCTGAAATCTATCGCTATGGAAGACATGCACACGATTTTAGACGTGTGCCTGGAGCAAGACAGTGAGAATTACAGACTGATTGGGAATCTTATCTTGAGTAATGTCTTTTTGTTTGTTATTTTGGATTGTAGAAGTCTTACTTTCTGCTTTCTGAAAGAAAGTTGTGCAGAGAGCCATTCCAGGGGAGGGCTATGCCTATTTTTAGTAAAATTCCAAAAAAGGGAAACAAAAAGAAAGACTGAGGCTTCTGAACATATCTGCTCTCAGGAATTCACCATCAGAGCAAAGAGCAACACAACCAAATGCCCCATAGTTATCATCTAGTTTGGGATCCTTCCCTCTTTTAGTTTATGTTCCCCCCCTCCCCAGACACAAGCTCTCTAAGAGGCAAACCTGCCTATACAGTTATGTAAATATCAGCCTTGTAACATTTACATTAAGTTGTTTCAAGCAGGAAAATTCATTTCAGGAGGGAGTAGCATTATGCCCTTTTTCTTCCAGGCTGGTTTTCAGCTTCAGCCTTCTTCAATGTGAATATCAAAAGAGAGACAAACTATCTTTTTTTTTTCTTTTCCTTTTTTTATTTTTATTTTTTTTCCTTTTCCTTTTCTTTTTCTTCTTCCTCTTCTTCTTCTTTTTCTTTTTTTTTTTTTTTTTTAATGCAGCAGAGGCAGACTTGAACTAACATTTCCAAGAGGCTCAAATATTTTAATGAAAACAATTATTTGACCTCGTCGACTTTGAGTAATCTTAGTAGATTTTTACTAACTGTCTCCAGCAGCTTTTGAAACAAAAGTTGCATTTCCAGAAAATGCATGAGATGAGCTGGTACTCTTAAGGAAGATCTAAGAACAGTAGAATGTACCCTATTAGCCAAAGAAGTCAGCTTCACAGACTCACAGACACATCCATGTACCCTTCCACACTGCCCCTGCTTCTCATTTCTACTTAGAGCTATTTATATCTGCAAAACAGGATACTCAGCCAGACCTTCCAGCAAACCTTGGCAATCTGCATGGTTTGATGAAGTCCAGTGACAGTGCATATATTCTCAATTAAGAGAATGTAAAGTTCTGGTGGGTAAAAACTAAGAATTGAAAAGAAAATTTATATTTACATTCAAAAAGCAATACCCTTGGCAGAATGAGGTGATGGGTTCATGTTCTTTGCTTTGCTGCTATGGAAATCTTCATTGATGTGCAATGAAAGCCTTTGGAATTGTCTTAAGTTAACCTAAGTCCTTGTTTATTTCAGGGCTAAGAGAGACACCACATACATATTCCATGCACAGAGTAAATCTAATACCTGGTGTTTCATTATATATCCTAGTCTGTACAGAAAGATTGCTCTGCAACAATGATGAACTGAATGTCACTGCCTGTGGTTGTCAATGAACATATTATGTTACTGGGTTCCCTTCCATGATGAACTGAGAGTAAGGGGGCATCTGAGTGCATAGATATTCATTCTATGCATGCATTGTTCAAAGGCAGAGGATGACATTGTTGACCAGAAAAAAAAAATGAGATCTTAAGAGTCAAAATGAAATGTGAACACTTTGAGAATGCAATGACTTCACCAACACCTTGCTTGTTAACTAAGGTTATGCAACAAATACATTATATAGGCTAAGAGGTAATAGCTGAGTGAAAACCATGCTGGGTTAAGGAATTTGCTTTTCCTCCTATTTGTCTGCAGTGACACTTCTGAAAAATAGCAATAACATCTCTAACCCATGGTGCCACTTGATAAATGTTTTTTTCCTCATCATTAGTGCTCTTCGTTCATGTTGGACTTAATGGAGTGCAAAAGTAATCAAACTCATGTCATTCCTTTAGCTTGCATTAAAAACTGCTATAGCTCTGAAGAGACACTCAACAGCTATTTCATTCTCAGTTCAGAGAAGAGCAGAGAATCTGATGTCAAACACAATGTGCTCATAGACGAAACTGTACTTGTTTTTCAATCAGATAACTAAATTTGCATGAAGTATGCATCTAATGAATAACTAATGGATTGTTTCCATTAATAAGGATGCTTAGCAGCAGATAATAGGCCAGATTCTAAAGTCCTTCCAGCTGCCACCTGGTCATAGAAGTAGTTTCACCCCCATAACTGTGACTTCAGCCTGAAATTCAAGGGGTTCAGCTTAGGGTGTGGCCATAAGATGATGAAAAGGAAAGCTGCTTTGAAAATACCACTTGCTGGTTTTGGTCAGGCAGGAAATATATTTGCTGTACATGCCAGTCTGTAGGTGGCCAAAAAATTAATGAGTCCAGTAGTCCTCTTTGAAGGCCTTCATTTAAATAGGATTAAGTGACATGGAAGATGTGTCAAGAGAGAAACTTAGCTCATGCCCTGCTGGTTTGCTAATATAGCAGGATGAACACCTCACAAGTACCAACCTAAACTTTTGACTAGTTATGTTGAGCTGACAGTCACTGAGAAAAAGCTTCCTTGTGAGATACCCAACTATTCTCTTTTGACTTGGTTACTCTTGGTAACAAGAACTGCAAGCATGTTCTACCTTTATTGTGTTTCTGATTCCTACAAAATCAACAAGGACTTTGAAATTACTCCAGAATCAATCTTCACAGCCGTCCATTGCTTCAGTTGTAACATTAGACTCCCACAGCAGATTCAACAACTCACAGACCCTTATTCACAAGGCATCAGATGATGTATTCATTGGATATCATGCACAGTTTGTACTCTGCTGTTGCAAAGAGGGTTAAAATAAAACTCTTTCTATTGCTTTGGTGGACTTTGGGGGATTTTTTTGCTGCTCAGTGTCTTGTTACTTTGAAGTAAGTTAAGTAAACAATGAATCAAAAAATTCAAACCTTTTTGAGACTGTTGTGGCTATCACCAGGCTCCTGTGTATATTCTGCCAGATATTCAATAGCAGTTATCAGATACTGCTTCCACAGGAGGCAGTAATATCTTAAAAGCCAACATACTTCAATCAAGCTACATGAGCATAACAAAACAAGAAATATTTGCTCAAAGCAGAGCATGGGCTCTGACAAGGATGCTTAAGACAGCAGATAAAAAGAGGCTGCTCTAAAATGAATGAACCCCTCCACTTCTGGAATTCAGTGCTTTGAAGGCATCCAGACTGTTACATTTAATGGCCACTAGACCTAACTCCTATGAATTTGGCTTTTTGAACCTGCTTACATTTTTGTCTTGCAAAACAGTACTTGTCTGTGATCATACATGATACATGCTGCATTTTAAAATACTGCTTTTATTTCCTTTATGCCTGCAGCCTGGTATTTTAATTGGGCAGCCTCTAGCTCCTGGTTTGTGAAAAATAGTCATTTCCTACCTGTCTTCTCCACTGTCTTTCTACTTACCATTCACAACTTGTAGAAGACTGTCTTCCCAAAATTTATGTGCCCAGACTTCAAATTCTGGACCACATAATTTTGATGCTATGACCCTTTCTTTTGCAAATATAGCAAAAAGTTATCCCTGCCCGGGGAAGAACACGAGGCAGAAGGGTGATACCAGTATCTGCTGCTTGTATATTGCTAGCTCACAAAGAAACACAAGAGGCAGCATGATGAGGTATGAGAAGCAGTATTTGATGTTAGCTGCCCTGGTTTTAACTGACCTCATTCAGCATTGATTTTAGCCTGGTATTTTCACCCCATTTCAACTGCTATAAGGAACAAAGTATGACAGATCACAGGAGATGTGTAGCAGATTTCTTTGATTCTTTTAAATAATCCAGGTCCAGCTGTGACTATTCTGAGACTCATTCAAAAGTGTTTTTTAAAAGTATATTTAATTCTTGAGTGTAATATGCTGAAAGAACATACTATGTTTTCAAGAGCAAACAAAGCTTTACTATGGATGTAAGCTTGGCAGTTAATCTGGTACCTTTCAAAGCTCATCTTTGAGTTTATATTTGTTGTGTTTGTTTTTGTTTTTTTTTTTAACTAGGTGAAGCAACAGTTAAGAAGAAACCAGCTCCAAAGACTCCTCCAAAAGCAGGTAATTTAGTGCACGTTGTCCTGTAGGAATAAATAATAAACTAATTGAGTTTTAAAAGACAGACACCACATTTCCAAGTACAGCCTGCCAGCTTTGCTTGCATATGTGATTAAAAAGGGGGTAAGGTACCTTTGTCAGTATTCTTCATAAGGTTACACAGCATTAAGAATTTATGAGCATGCAAAAAAGTTACTATCAAATAAACCATTGCAAAATCCTACTGAGTGGTAGCAGTAGTGTTGTAACTCATGCCCTTTTCTACATCCACAACACACTTTGGATTCCTGTGAAAGAAACTTGCCTATGAATCACAGAATATCACTTCTGCATATGTAGCTGCCTCAACAGAGTAGTTGGTAGATTCTCATAATTGGCATTATGGTAACCTGTTCATGTGTTTGCACTCTCCTAGGCAAGGCTATCTATGCTTAAAGTTACTCAGAATGTACCTCTACACTAACCTGCATTCAGAGTCTTAAAACTTTTGTCAGGCTTTTGACCTATTGCAGCTGTTTTCTATGACAGATACATGTCTCAGCCTAGTTTCCTTCAGTTATTTGCAAAACAGAAATACTTTCCAAAGAACAAGCCTAGAAGGGGTGGAAAGCCATTTTGTTTTAATTACATTGAGAAGAAAATAAAGCCCTTTTATCATGCCCAGTAGCCCTATGCTTTGGAGAGGAGTATTACATTTGGCAGTGACAATGCCTTTTACCATTTCTGTCAATATGTAATCAAATCTTCCCTCTTTCCCCCTGACATGCCCTCCCCAGATATTTCTTATTGTGCTGCTCTTGTGAAGCAAAAGAACAGGTTTCACTCTGGAGCTATCTGGTCTGTGATGTTTCTGGCATCTGTCCGAGCAGTTTTACCAGGAGTCTGGCACACAGCGTCACAGCCAGGAGTCAGGAAGTAGCACTGTTAGCAAAAGCGATGTTCTGCCATCTATTGATAGTCAGGCAGTGAGAGGGAAGAGGAGGAGAAAAACATGACTCAGAAGTAGAGGAGTACAAATGGGACCGCAAGGTTTAAAAGAAGCTCCATAATACACAACCAAAAGGCTGTGTCACGGCTTGCAGGAAAATTGAGTGTGCTAAAGACAGAGGTCCATTTCCTTCCTTGACTCCCTGATAGGTGTCCCACATTATGTTTATCTAGCTAACAAAGCCAGAATCCCCGGAGGCATGTGTTGTGTCTTAAAATTCCTGAATGCCGTTGATGACATTAGGGAGCAGTTTGCACACCTCCTTAGCATGCACACATTGATATGAAGTTAAGCCTTCAAAAGTACAAACTGCAGAGGGAAAAAGATGCTTTTCTGAAAAAGCCAACACAAAATGTTATAAGCTGTACACTTAGAGTTGGTTCAGGTCTTAACACTTTGGATTTCTGTACCTTGGTCTTGAATGGGCAGACTTCTGAGGGGGAGGATTCTTATTGCTTCACTACAGTAGAATTGACAATATTCAAGCAACAGATAACTGCTGATCTGGATTTCAAATGCTGCTCTGAAACTGTTGAACTGAAAGATGTATATGCTGTTATATGTTTGAATTTTAGGAAAAGTAGAAAGTACAGTCACATGAACAGAGGATCTTTTATTTCTTTTTTCCCCCTCTTTTATTTTTCCCATCAGCTACTCCACCTCAGATTACTCAGTTCCCAGAAGACAGAAAAGTCCGTGCAGGTGAATCAGTGGAGCTGTTCGCCAAAGTGGTAGGAACTGCACCCATAACTTGCACCTGGATGAAATTTCGTAAGCAGGTAAATTGTTTCCTGATCTGTTTTAACAATCAGTGAATCAGTACAGCTGGGTAAGAATTCCAGTGACCCATCTTGTCCATCTACCTTCCTCAGAAACTGGCACAGTGTGTGTCATTCCTCACCTCTGCTGAGAACATTCCAATGATGATAGATATTCATAGTGGTAGACATTTTCCCTTGTGTGACACCCAGATCTGTCTTGCTACAGTTTAAACCTGCTGGTGCCTGTCCCCTGCTATAACAAATGACTGCTCCTTTCATAAAAGCCTCAGACCATGTAATTAAAAGATAGATGAGGTGAAAGATAGAGGTATCAGAAAGTGCCACAGAAAACATTCCTTTCCTTCAAAAATAAGCTATTCTTCATTCATGATTGCTCAAGAGTTATGTCAGCAGGACAAAATGCCATGCAAGAAGCTTGAGTGAAATACTTTACAATACAACTTTCACCATGCAAGGAACAACAGCACGAAATTGCTGCTGTCAGTGCTCTTACCCCTTAGGTCCAAAGTTCTTTCCACTTGAATTAATTTCCTTGATATATTAAACATGTCCATAAGGGCAGTTTCTAAAGAAAGTTGCTTTAGTGAATTATAAACCCACTTTAAATCAAATAACCCAATATACAAGTTCAAACTGGAAGACTAAGTGCCACGTTAGGACACAGCAAATATAAATATGTACTGGAGCTGCTATTCTGTTTGTTTCCTTCTGAACTTGTTCTGCACTCTATAGAACATAAACAAAAACATCTTCTAGAAGGAAGTTTAGACTCTAAATCCTGATGTGTCAGCATTTAATTGAAAGAATTCAAAACAATTTGATAGTGCAAAGGGTATTCCAAAGTCCATCTTTGCTAACTCCACATAACCTCTTACTTTAGGCAATGGGATGCTTTGTTGTTTTTTTTTTCACTCCTTTTTTTTCCATTTCTTTTTTTTTTTCTTTATAATCCTTTCATTTAAAGACTGCACTTAGAAAGTGGCCTACTTATTTCTACTCTAGTGACACCAGTGACCTGTTTTGCTCAGTTCTGTCTTAACACATGGGTAAAATGTACCCCTTAAGAGTGAGTTTCCAGTGTGTGCAGAATTCTGAGATCATTATTGAATACAACAATCCTATTTACATAGATTTCAAGGCTGGTTTTACATAAAGAATCTATGCAATAACAGAGACCAGCAGCTCTTAACACCTGTATTGTACCAATAATCCATGATTATACACCATTTTTGCATCATTGTAAATTTGGGGTTTAAACATCTTTATACTTTCTCCTTTGGTTACAAGACAATCCAAAGGTGTGCAAAGTCATAGAGTGAGTTATTATGGCAAGTGAATGAGATAAACAAGAAAAAATCTTTGGGAAGGTTAATAAACACTGCAGGAGGACAAGTGAGGGTAGCAGTCTTTCATTTAATAAATTATATGCAGAGAGAGTACTCTGATGCATCAATAGTTTGCTTTCTTTTTCACTTACTCTTCACCACTTTTGTTATATATATGTGCTTGGACTTCCCTCTCTTCTTTAAATGTGGTTGACTTCAACTCTGTTCCATTCCCAGTCCTAAAAAGGAAAATCACCTGAGCATTCTGAAAAATTCCCAATGAAGTAGTTTTTTGAACACATCTGCAAAGTGCTGAGTTGTGATTTCAACCCTGCCACTGTGCTGCAGCATACAGGGGGGACTTGTCCTCTCCATGTGCCTTTCTCACATTCCCTTAGGTTCATGAGAACCACAGTGGCCTCTTACAGGTATATTCTGGGCAAATATCTTTTTGCTTGAAGTAAAGGAATGTTACAAAGTGTGCCCCATAGTGTGGTACATGACAGCAGTCTAGTGTAGGGATGCTGGAACTGCGTTCAGCTAAAAAGGGGAAGGCCTTTGAAAGCCTCTTTATTAGCTGATGAACAACATCCATTGTTTAACATTGCCAGTTGTTGGTGCTTGTTAAACAAGACCAGTGACTTTCTTTTAGAAACACACGGATCCATCTTCACATTCCCCATAAGCATTGCAACCCACTGAGCAACCTCTCAGAGTTTTCTCTGCCTAACACAGATCTAGTTCTACTAGGGCAACAAGGCTGGTGAAGGGCCTGGTACACAAACCCTATGAGGAGAGGCTGAGGGAGCTGGGGGTGTTTAGCCTGGAGAAGAGGAGGCTCAGGGGTGACCTCATTGCTGTCTACAACTACCTGAAGGGAGGCTCTAGCCAGGTGGGGGTTGGTCTTTTCTCCCAGACAACCAGCAACAAAACAAGGGGACACAGTCTCAAGTTGTGCTGGGGAGGGTATAGGCTGGATGTTAGGAGGAAGTTCTTCCCAGAGAGAGTGATTGGCATTGGAATGGGCTGCCCAGGGAGGTGGTGGAGTCACCATCCCTGGGGATGTTCAAGAAAAGCCTGGATGAGGCATTTAGTGCCATGGTCTAGTTGACTGGCTAGGGCTGGGTGCTAGGTTGGACTGGATGATCTTGGAGGTCTCTTCCAACCTGGTTGATTCTATGATTCTCTATTACTATAACCCTCTGATTAATTCTAATGAAGCAAAACGTATAAGCCAGTGTAGACAAACAAATGAACAAACCATGGAGGCAGAGAGGAACAACTTTCCATACAATTTAAACTGTAAATTAAACTGTAACTCTACATTAATCCCATTTGCTAACTTTCTATTTGAGTTATGGTAGGTGTATCCTTCTCAAGTTTCTTCAGGCATATAGCAATGCACGTGCTCTATTTCGGCACGGGAGAAAGCAGGGGAAGTCCTGCTCTTAACCTTGTCATTTCTCATTCTCTGAATATATGAGACAAGATAAGGCAAACTAAATAACCTTCATTTTTAATGACATTCTGAGAATGAGTTGGAAGAGTCACTTATCTAAGAAGGAAGTGGTGGGAGGAAGAAGGGCATTGACATTATGTTGTCTGTTTCAAAGAACACAGTGTACAGCTTCTCTAATTGCAGTGCAGCATCATGAGGTTTTTAAATAATCTGTCATATCTCAAGCTAATACTGATTAAAATCTAAGTCTCCTTGACCATTTATGTTGTTTGAACTACAAACTAGTGCACAACATGCCTGTGGCATTCAGCTCAGATTTAGATTCTTTCCTCTGCAGAAAATTGAATTTCTATAGGAAAACTAAATCTTTGTGTGTGTCTCTGCACAGCTGCAGCATTACATCTCCATTTCAGGCAACATCATCTTCAATTATTCAAAGTCAAGAAACTGTTAGCCTAATGTATATGGAAATACAGAGTAGTGTTGGTTAAGACAAGAGGGTAAAAGCCACAGCTACAGATGATTTGCCCATTGGGCTTCTAAAGCAGAATGGGGCAAATGAATTAGGGTATTTAGAGGTAAACCCTTGTTCCACTGTGGTCTTTGTGAGATGTTTAAGATCAGAGTTTGTTCTTTTGCCAGTTAGACTCTTGCAGTCTGTCAAAGAGAAGTCAAACCTTGAAACTCCTGTTCCTGAGTTCAGTCCCGGCAACACCAGTGCTTCCTGTTGTCTTTGTAGGGCTGGAGCCGTTACAATGTTCCACTGCATTTCTAGACGTTTCGTGTTGACACTTTGCCATACTTTACCAGCTGCACATATGCACTGCTGTAATAGAGTTATCTGCAGGCAACACTTATGTCAACCTTGTATTGTTACTTGAGCTCTTTTGCATGCAAAGAAATTTATCCCACATATTATTTTTTTTTCCTTTTGAATTTGGCAGATTGAAGAAAATGAATATATTAAAATTGAGAATGCTGAAAACAGCAGCAAGTTAACAATATCATCAACAAAGCAGGAACACTGTGGATGTTACACCCTAGTCGTAGAGAACAAACTCGGCAGCAGACAAGCACAAGTCAACCTTACAGTTGTTGGTAAGTCCATACTAATGTCTTAGATCTAAACTCATCCTTCAAATATCACTCTACATTTCCTTTATGTATGGTGACATAAAAAAAAACCCAAACCAAACTAAACAAACAAACAAACAAAAAGTCCAGATTAATTAAGAAAACTGAAATTAAAAACTCATCCTCCAAAAGATGTCTGGGCTGCACAGTGGCATTGTAATAAGGACTATAAGCAATTTCAGTGGGGCTATACTGTGTTTTATTTTGAGAAATCATGAATTAGAGATGGAGGTGCCAAACAGCTCAGATTTTAGAAAGCAACTCAAGAGAAAAACAGCTCGCCTCCATGGTTTTTGTTAGATAGCACTTCTCTTTCCCCTCTAATGTTTGCAGCACCCAGCTGCTTGCTAGACTGCAAATTTTAACACTGGCCCTTCAGGATGGACGGAGAATGTTTCTATTAGACTGTAAATTTGAAAGCATCCTTTTGCTTGGGAGAGGGAGATTTTATCCTTTTCACTCAAACACCTACTATTGTCTACTGTGTTATACTGACTGAAAGCAGCAAATAAAGACAGCAGGTTTTGAATATGGAATCCTTTAAAACTTCAAACGGCCTCGTTAGAACATGTTTGGGCCATTGTGTTTGTTTGTAGCAGGCTGTGGTCAGCTGTGAATAGCTGTAGACTGGTCAGTTGCACTATGTTTGCAGATAAAACTGCACACTAGATGTAGAGCAGCTTGGGTATCAGACCAAATCTAGAGCTGTGACATCTACCTGTGAAAGGGCTAATGAACCCACCTTGGGTGGATACACAGTAAATGGTTTTGAGAGAAATTTAAGGAAGCTCTCTGAGCAAAGAGTTAAATGTGGTTAAAATGTGGTTAAAGCATCATCAGTCTGCCAGCTGGGTTTGTTTCTAGACTCTGTTATCTATGGCCTGCAGAGGGGTTCTGACATGTTGCGAGGGAGAGCTTGCCCAAGCATTTGGATGAACTCTAGTTCAACCAGTAAGGCTGCATCCTGATCACACACTCATACCTGCATTGGCTTAGTTCTCCTAACAGATATCCAGGCTAGTGAGTAAAGAAATGTGGGTGGAAGGCCAAAGACAAGTATATGGCTCCAGTGAAATCAGTAGCACAATACCACTAACCCAAGTTGGACTGGAAATTCATTCCAGCAATCCAGTGAATAACATGCTAAGTTGAATGAGTAGAAGCACACTTCAAAGTACTACATCCACTACTAAACACTGAATGTCCCTCTGCTGTACAGATTGTCAAAAGAGGCCTCAGAATTATTTAAATGAGTATCTTCCATCTAATCTGTGGCTTTCGTTGCAGTTAAAAGATAACTGAATGAACAAGTATAAATATCAAGTAGATTCCAACAATGTGCCAGAGAACTCAAGAACAGAAGCAAATAGAGTTAAATGTTTTTCACATAATACACAGACAAATTGTGCTACTGCTTACAACAGCAGGTTGTGCAAGTCAGAAGTACAGTTAGCTTGAAAACTGACATCATGAAAAATTGATCCTTGTATAATCATCACATACATTGCTCTGGGTACAGCGTTTGTCTCCAGAGCCCCAGCACAGGTGATAGCAGTTAGAGAAGAATGGCAGGAGATTAATTGCTCTTTACATTTCCCATTTTTTCACTCTTTCCTAAGCAATTGCTCCTGGCTGCTAACTGCAGCAGGTTACTTGGCAAAATGCTGGGTTTTTTCCTTTCAGCTGAATTTGACCCACAATTCCTTACTATCTTTTCACTGCGTGAGCCTTGATTCATTATTATATAAGTCACTAGTTTATATCCTTTGGAGTTAATTGATTTGAAAGTCTTTGAATTCTATAACCTTATAAAGCTACATCTCGGCCTCCTGCTTTGCTCTTCCATTAGAAATGTGCCAGAGAACAGTGGGATTCCCAGAGATGCTTTTGGGAGAGTAGGGTAAAGAATCCTTGCAATGTAGTGGAGTGGAGTTTGCTGTGCGTTTTGGCTGATGACAAGCTGTTTCTAACTGAAAAGAATAAATTCCCTCTTGTAAAGCTGCCAAGTTCTTCAGTGAGACATCTTGCTGATGTCAGCACTGCCAAAGACATGACAAAGCCTCAAGATTCCTAGTTTGATACACATGCAATCTGGGTACTCAAAAATGTGAGAAAAGGTAGCAAAAATGTCTTCCATCTAGGGAGTGGGTTAGAATTTCACTGCAGAGATAAAATGCTTCACTTGCAGCATTAAAGGTGTTAGATGTTTATGAAAGCTGGAAGGTGCCCTTCTCCAAAGCCTGCTGCAGTCAAAAGAGAGAAGCTGTGCTTCTCTGATTACACAAAATGTGAGACTTCATGTTTACCAAACCTCATCTTCATTCCCAAATTCTCATCTGTTATTTCTCTCTGCTCCATCCAAAGTACAGGGAAGAAACTTGTCCCCCTTGCTGTGACCTCACTTTCCTAACAAGCATTTGTGGAGAAGGCCCTGGTGCTAGAGATCAGCTCAGTTTGCCTCAGCTATTTATAATAAGGGTCTAAACTCGGCAAGAGCTCCCTTCCTGTAGGTGTGATAAGAAGCACATCTATGTGCTCAAAATACTGCTGACCGACCACAGCCCACAACTGAGTCTTGAATACATTGAGGGGAAGTACAAATAAAGAAAATATGCTTTCTGGTGGAATGTGTCTGAACCAGCAGAGCTCTGTGTTTCTCAAAGGTCTAGCTAACTGGCTTGTCTGTCCCAAATTTTAGCAAATCAAAGGCATTTGTTAAAATATGAAATGAAATTAATAGGGAAATAAAGAAGTATTCATTTTATTGTTCTTACAGCCATGTGGATTGCAAAGACTTGATGCTGATGGCCAAGATTCTAATGTGAAAGATTCCAATAATCATTTCCCAAATTAAATTTGGACTGTAACACCAGAAAGCAGGTTGCCTAGGAAAAGTTGTGCAGTCTCCATCCTTGGAAGTATTCAAGTTCAGACTGGATAAGTAACTGAACAATCCAGTCTGACCTTAGAGCTGTTCCTACTTCAAGCAGGAAGTCTAAAATCTTTCCTGATTATATTTAAGACAGCCCTGCATCTTGGTTTAATATTTTCCATTATCAAATACTTTTCTTCACAAAAAAAAACCCTAACATTGTTGTCTTACCTCCAACTAGAGAACAGAAGACTGGGCTTGTCTGCCAGGATTCTTGATCTGGCTATAATTTAACCCCCAAAGTCTTAGGCTGTAAACTACACCTGGGTATGAGTTTTAAAAACTAATTTTAATACTACATTTCAGAGGAAAATATTACCCTGCATATCTTTCAGTGTGGCTCCTAAAGTCTTAAATTTAACTGTTGACAGAGACTTCAACTGCAAGCTCAACTGAACTGAGATGGGGTTCAGACATTTAAAGAGTTTGGATATGATTCCGTGTAGTCTGGGCCATGGGAAAAGATGCTCCTGAAAGAGACCCAACTTTATTCTAAAGTTTGGTGGTTTGTGGTTTTTTTTCCTCTTTGTCCTTTTAATGAATATTAATGAGCAAAATGTCCATTACATTCAGCCTCTAGTGTGAGCTATCTGCAGTCCACATGCCAGAGGCACACATTGTCAAGTTAGAGGAGACTTGTTAATTGAAAGGTGGTGCAGTGTACACAGTACCGAGTCACAAGCAATGAGTCTTGTGATTCACAGTCATTCATTGTGTCACTGTGTCTCTGTAAGCACTAATGATACTGGGAGACCTGCAGTAGAAGTTAGACACCAAGTTTAAGCAATGTCTTCTTGTGAAGGGTGAACTAATCCTAAAATGTCCATGCTGAGCTCTTCTGTATTGTTATGATCATCACTCTTAAATAAGCAATTTCATTAGCTGAGTGATCTCTCTAGGGAGATTTTGTAACATGTGTCTGCTCCAAAACCAAAAAGGCCTGATGTGCAACTGAGCTAATGATTTACAGCAGATGCTGTGTCAGATTTAAGTGGACTTAACGTTGCCAAAGCTGGCAAATCAGGCATTGATGAGCTTAGTGTAACATCACGCTGATTTAGGCAAACTAGAGTGGTGACAAGGCAGAATATTTATTCCTTTCATGCCATTTACTGGATCTATCTGGGTAAATTTATCAGATTTATAGTTCTGAACCTATATGACTGAAATATCTCAATCTGTTACCACTTTTGAAGAGGCAACTTGGTTTTCACACTGGCTAAAGCTGGATACGATGACAGAGTCTAAAGAATAACGGCACTCAACAAGGAGAATTTGGCACTAGGGAAGTAGTCTGTTCTGCAGCTAAGCCACAAGTTTCCTTCACGACTTCAGGCACATTGCATTGTGTTTCCATGCCTAGTATACACAGATTTTATGAGGATCAGTGTTTCATTAATACTTTGGTTATTAGTGTACCACCTACCTGAGGGCTGACTTTGATCAGCTTTCTTTGCCTTGTATAAATCCTTTAGATTTGTGTTGTTCCTGATGCGTATCAAAAAATTAAACAAAATATCGTGGTGATTGGTGAGCTCTACGGTAGGTATATGCCAAGCAACAACAGCAATATTCTACACCCTGAGAGGCCTACAAATAACTGTTATGGTGTTTTTATTCCTCCAAACATTCGTGCACATACTGTGTACTGCAACCTCGTGCACGGCTGGGAAGCGCCAGACCAAATACTTAGGGACATATACATAAGCACATTGCACACAGGCAAGTAGTATAACATGAAGTCACTAACTAATACCTGCTCCTCTGCATGAGGTTACAATTCCATTCCTGGGATGGTGGAGTTACTTTCTATGAGAAACCTGTTACTTCTATGCCTTTAGCAAAACTTCGATGAGCAGAGTCTTTCCATGCAAAAGTGAGAGAATGCACTTTTAGCTTGAGAACAAAACCTGATCATCACTAATAATCACTAACTATAATGGTAGGTTTATTAATTATATGAAAGACTCCATCCTGGTCTGACAGATAACATATATTAGGAACAGTGTGGCCAGTAGGACAAGGGAGGTTATTATGCCCCTGTACTCAGCACTGCTCAGGCCACACCTTGAGTACTGTGTCCAGTTCTGGGCCCCTCAATTCAAGAAAGATGTTGAAGTGCTGGAACGTGTCCAGAGAAGGGCAACAAAGCTGGTGAGGGGGCCTAAAACACAAACCCTATGAGGAGAGGGTGAGGGAGCTGGGGGTGTTTAGCCTGGAGAAGAGGAGGCTTAGGGCTGACCTCATTGCTGTCTACAACTACCTGAAGGAACATTGTAGCCAGGTGGGGGGTGGCCTCTTCTCCCAGGCAACCAGCAATAGAACAAGGGGACACAGTCTCAAGTTGTGTCAGGGGAGATCTAGGCTGGATGTTAGGAGGAAGTTCTTCCCAGAGAGAGTGATTGGCATTGGAATGGGCTGCCCAGGGAGGTGGTGGAGGCACCGTCCCTGGAGGTGTTGAAAAAAAGCCTGGATGAGGCACTTAGTGCCATGGTCTAGTTGACTGGCTAGGGCTGAGTGCTAGGTTGGACTGGATGATCTTGGAGGTCTCTTCCAACCTGGTTGATTCTATGATTCTATGATTCTAAATATGCACACTATCTTAATGCCACTTTTTTGCCCTGAAACTCTTTTGTAAGGAAATGTGGTAGAATAACCAACAGTGCACAGTGGCACTGTTGGCATTTTTAGTGCATGGCTGAGAAATCTGGCTCAGTGCTTGCCTCTCAGACTGAGTGGATCCAGTGGTAGTCAGAAACTGTTCTCTCTCTGAAAAAGCAAGGGCAGACATTTGTGAAACAGAGTGAAATGGAACTTCCACAGAGAAACTGCAGCTCAGAAGTGCTTACAAGAATGCTTCTGAAACTTCATCTTCTGTTGAGACACATTAGATAGTATCTTGCAGTATCCATGTGATTCCCAGTTTACAGTTAGGGTCAAGAATGCAGTGAACTTCCTAAGAATATGTGGGTGGACTCGGTCTCTAACCTTTAGCCTTTTAAGTTCCTCTGGATTGCTGGAGAATTTTTGTAACTAGTTTTATGCTTAAAGAGCAACTAGACTGGTGGTTAAGGAAGAGATGCCTTCTGTTGCTGCCGTTGCTGCTGTTGCAGTTCAGTAGTGTCGTAACCTCCACTGTCTGTTTCCTCGCTAATGTTTGGCGGCAAAACACTGCAGCTGCATCAACACTAAATTTTCACAGCATGATAACAACACATAGAGCAAAAGCAGCTTATGTTGCCCTATGCATCAGTGCTGGTACATTGATCCAGATTTACTCCTTGAAGGGACATCTAACTTCAACATCATTTCTGTTCTGAGAAATCCCAATAGAACTCTCTGCTTAGCTACATTTTCTTCACCTCTCTTCTGCTGAAGAAAATACTATCACAGTATCTCTCACAACTCAATTCCTGTATTTTATACTGCTAAATGCTAGGAATGCCCTGGTTAAGAAGAAATTACAAACCCCATGAAAATGGGGTTCCTGGGACTCACTCTGATGGAATCTGCTGATAGGCTCACTGGGGAAAGTCCTAGGATTTCTTCTGACTTTCCGTGAACAGGTATCAGAGCTCTGAAGATGCCTAACCTGTAGCACACAAGTAATTCAAATAGCTGGTTGACTCAAGCACAGGAGCAGATGGCTTAGAAAAAGGGCTCCTGAGAATGCATTATATGTTTGTTCCATTAGGCTTGTGGCAGAAGGAGATGTTCTTGTGCTGAGGGCATTTGCGTGGGAGTTGTGAGCTCTGGTTTCATTCCCAGATCCATTCTCCTGAGTGCCCTTGGGCAAGGTCATTCTACTCTTTCATGCCTCAGTCACCCGAACTGGCAAAGTGGGAACAACAGCCTGAAGTGGTGCTTTTGGCCTCCAGTATTTGTGAGCTACTTAATCCACAGGTCTCAAAAGGGCAGTTTCTAAATAGAGTCACAGAATCACAGAATGTCAAAGGCTGGAAGGGACCTCGAAAGATCATCTAGTCCAGCCCCCCTGCCAGAGCAGGATAGCTCAGCTTTGTGTCAGAATTGTCAGGAGAAGCAATATGGTGTGTCACACTTCAAGGAGGCTAGCAGCAGTCTGCAGTGTGTATTACAGGGGACATGTGAATTTCAAACTCTGCTACCCTAAGCTAACTAACCTTGTCCATTCAGTACTTGCCTCTGCTGGGGAGGTTGTTTCATTAGGAGAAAAAGTCTGTTTGAGTCAACATCTCTTGTGTGGTTTTGTAGCAGAATGCAGGCTTTCTTTCTAGCTTAATTTTATCCTAAACCTATGGTACCCGAAGAAGGGTGTTAATGGTTGTTACAGGGTGCTAAAGGGTAATAACATCTCTACTTCTAGCACTCCTCTCCCATGGAAAAAAAAATGCAGGGCATAGTTTTCCAAGCAAAGCAGAGAAGGCTGCCATGACCCCAAGCCCTGTCAGCAATAATGCCAAGTTCAGTTATAACCTTTTATGGTTTCGCTTTTCTCCTGCTGATGAGTTTCAAACGAAGCCTTTGCCAGGGCTGTCGGCATGGACAGTGTTCAACTGGCTTTTGCAGCACATTAAATACCTTCTCTGGCTAAACAGCTTGTGGAATGGAATGAAATTGTTTCTTTCTGTCTGTTCTTTATCTGGCAGACAAATATCACAATAGCTAACAATAGTATTATACAATAATATGATAAGTGGACTCAGAAAGAAACCAAACCAGTTTTGAGAACAGATAGAGAAAACTACTTCAGATACATTACTTCAGTACTGTCTCTGCTAAACAAAAACCACTTTTTTCTCAGAAGCTGTGATTATACTGTTCCCAGTTTGCAGAGATTTTCTACTGGAACAGCACTGCTGTTTAAGAACCAGAGCCCTTCAAGCTCTTACTGTGCAGCAAGCCATATTGCCTTGCTTTCCTTCAGCCTGACCCTCACATCAAGTAGCAGAGCAATTTCCATTTCCCTACACTCAGAGTTAGATAAGGAGTTTTCTGCCTTTTTTGGTCTTCTGGAATGGTGCTTGTGTTCTGTGGACTCTGTAAACTGATCCATGTGGAGAAGGCAGTGAGATCTGGATAGTGCAGTTTCATGTTATGTGAGCGTTCCGATGAGCTGTGGGTTTGCCACCTATGCAGAAAGAGAAAAAGGCTCTTTCCTTATCAGGAGGACTTTTGGGTTACATACTATGGAAAAAAAGGCAAGGACCTCAAGTCAGATTTGTCTCATAAATAGCAATGATTTAAAGTCTGAACATGCTTATGCTTCATGCTTCTCGGAGTGCACAAACACAAATCAATTAAAGGCTACTCCAGGCTGTATATCAAAACCTGTTTACCAAAGTACCGCTGAGAATGTAAGGAAGGAGTGCAGCTGAATTCAATTTGGAGTAAATAAGAAGTGTGGTTTCAGTCCTGGTATGGTCTTAAATGTGGCTTCCACATTTCACATGAGACCAGCTTGTGACCTTACCATCTGCCCTAAGGAATGCATGCCACAAAAAATACACTGGAGTCTGCTCTCCTTGCTCCGATGTAGTGATCTCCTTTCGTTGGGAAGCAGGTTTTCTTTAATCTATGCCTAGTTTGCTGGAGCACTTAAAGGGAGGAAAGCAGCAGAGCCCTCCTTCACTCACCTCCACTCCTTTCTCAATCCCCTATGTATGGTGCGTAGCATTCAGCAGTTACTGTTAGTGTTTGTGTCACTGCTGTCAGTGTCTGTATGCAGTCTCTGTGCTACAGTGCAGAGCAGTCCCCGAGGCAGGATTGAGGCCAAATTAGCCACTTGGCCATCTCCTTTGCCTGCCACAAGGGTTTGGGGGCCAGTTTAGGGCAACCCTAATGATATTCCTAAAAAGATTACTCAGGGAGCTTTATGCTTGAGTCTTCCTTAATGTTTAACTGTCCAAGTTCCAACTATCTTGTTTTCATCTGCAGTCATATATTAGGCAAATGAGGTGACCGTGCGTCCCAATAATAGAGGTGTAAGGACTAACTACTACAAAGGAGGTGGAGTTTGCAGGATTCTGACCAAGTTCCTCACTACTATGTGGATATAGCCAATCTGACCATGATCACAAAGCATAGCTAAGTCTTGATTTTGGTGGTACATACATGCTGTAAGACTGGAGTACCCCTAATTTCACATAGCCAAAATGTCTCACGGTGGAGAACACGTGTATTTTATTTTCTTGCATATAATAGTGAAACTGAAGTTAGAACTTGACAATTTTTTACTCCTCTTTGGAAATGTTCACAAGGAGCAGTGTAGGTTTGGATGCACTCCCTTCAGGTGCTGACTTGTGGCTATGGCTTGGTCCAGAACTGGAAGAACAAAATTATGGTCCACTAAAGCCTATGTAAAGCCCTTACGATATAACAATACAAACTTTAGTATGAAGTATGCTTGCATGTGTAAAGATTTGCCACTCTAGGACATAGAGAGGAGAATACAGTGACAAAGGATGAGGAAAAAGCAGAGGTGCTTAACACCTTCTTTGCCTCAATCTTCAATAGTGGGACAGGTTGTCTCCAGGACAACTGGACTCCTGAACTGGTGGATGGAGTCAGGGACCAGTACAGTCCCCCTGTAATCCACAAGGAAGAAGTAAGGGACCTGCTGAGACACTTGGATCCTCACAAGTCCATGGGACCAGATGGGATCCATCCTAGGGTGCTGAGATTGCTGGCAGATGAGCTGGCCAAGCCACTCTCCATCATTTATCAACAGTCCTGGCTCACTGGAGAGATCCCTGAAGACTGGAAGCTGCCAAAGTGATGCCCATCCACAAGAAGGGCCAGAAGGAGGAACCGGAAAACTACAGACCTGTGAGCCTGACCTCAGTGCCAGGCAAGGTGATGGAACAGGTCATCTTAAGTGCCATCACAACGCACCTACAGGATGGCCAAGGGATCAGGCTCAGCCAGCATGGGTTTAGGAAGGGCAGGTCCTGCCTGATGAACCTGATCTCCTTTTATGATCAGGTTACCCTCCTGGTGAATGTGGGGCAGGCTGTGGATGTAGTCTACCTGGACTTCAGCAAAGACTTTGACACCATCTGCCACAACAAGCTCCTGGCACAGCTGGCAACTCGTGGCTTGGACAGATTCACTCTGTGCTGGGTCAAGAACTGGCTGGAAGGCCAGGCCCAGAGAGTGGTGGTGATGAATGGTGCCACATCCAGTTGGCAGCCAGTCACTAGTGGTGTCCCCCAGGGATCAGTGCTGGGTCCAGTCCTGTGCAATATCTTTATTGATGATCTGGATGATGGGATTGAGTCCAGCACCAGTAAGTTTGCAGATGACACCAAGCTAGGAGCAGGTGTTGATCTGTTGGAAGGTAGGAGAGCCCTGCAGAGGGACCTAGACAGGCTGGATGGGTGGGCAGAGACCAATGGGATGAGATTTAGCAAGGCCAAGTGTTGGCCAAAACAACCCAAGCAGCATTACAGGCTGGGGACAGAGTGGCTGGAGAGCAGCCAGGCAGAAAGAGACCTGGGGGTACTGGTAGATAGTAGCTGAAGATGAGCCAGCAGTGTGCCCAGGTGGCCAAGAGAGCCAATGGCATCCTGGCCTGCATCAGGAACAGTGTGGCCAGTAGGACAAGGGAGGTTATTCTTCCCCTGTACTCAGCACTGCTCAGGCCACACCTTGAGTATTGTGTCCAGTTCTGGGCCCCTCAATTCAAGAGAGATGTTGAGGTGCTGAAAGGTGTCCAGAGAAGGGCAACAAAGCTGGTGAGAGGCCTGGAACACAAACCCTATGAGGAGAGGCTGAGGGAGCTGGGGTTGTTTAGCCTGGAGAAGAGGAGGCTCAGGGCTGACCTCATTGCTGTCTACAACTACCTGAAGGGAGGCTGTAGCCAGGTGGGGGGTGGCCTCTTCTCCCAGGCAACCAGCAACAGAACAAGGGGACACAGTCTCAAGTTGTGTCAGGGGAGGTCTAGGCTGGATGTTAGGAAGAAGCTCTTCCCAGAGAGAATGATTGGCATTGGAATGGGCTGCCCAGGGAGGTGGTGGAGGCACCGTCCCTGGAGGTGTTGAAAAAAAGCCTGGCTGAGGCACTTAGTGCCATGGTCTAGTTGACTGGCTAGGGCTGGGTGATAGGTTGGACTGGATGATCTTGGAGGTCTCTTCCTAACCTGGCTGATTCTATGATTCTATGATTATTGGTATACTAAACCCTAAATGAGATGGACATAATACAGAATTGTGCTTGACTCCCACACTCCTCCTAATCCCACTGGATATTTTTATTAGAAGAAGTTAATTGAGATGATAGAGATTTCATACTCCAGAAGGGAATGTATTTTGGCAAAATATCCTAGCTTTCAATACAGATAGATGAATAAAGAGTGACCTTTAAAATCCCTGTAGAATAAAGTATTGAGAAACAAAACAGACACATGGAGAGACCATCTGCAAATTCTCTGAATGTGCAGAGCTGTAGAACACCATCCAGTCTCATGTCAAATACTTCTTCAGCGTGGTAAAATGGTACATATACATCTGTCATATTAATACAAAGATTAGGCTTTCATTCTTGTTTATGATATCTTACAGCAGCTACTACCCCAGTATTTATACATTGAGCAGATCTGCAAGCAGAGCAGCACATAGTAGACTTCAAACAAAAATGTGCATCTTTGTGCCTCAAAAGACTCCAGCCAGGGTTGCAGGTTTTCATCCTTGCCTACTGGGGAAAATTTATTTGGAAAGTAGAAATCTTCCCAAGGCTGGCAGATAACAGACTAAAGCCATGCAGCATTCCCTCTACCATTGATGTCCTGTGGCCATGAACTTTTTTCTCTCCAGTGCTCACATACCTAAGCATTGCTTCTGTAAACTATGCTGGTGAGATGGATTGCAGTTATCTAGGTGAGTTATGGAAAGTGAGGTCACTAAGGTAACTGTGCCCTAGGCAACTGATAAATCATGCTCAGAGTTTCATTTGGAAGCAGAAGCATATTGAAAGTCAGTAAAGGGAGACCACATCTTCATGTGCTGCACAGGAAGCAGGCTGTTGTGCTCTGTAGGGACTGAAGTGTGTGCATTCTTTCCTCCTTTAACATAAAATTGAGTGTAGAGCAATAGAACCAGCTAAAACAACAACAACCACACACCATCCAGATTTAGCTGTGCACATAGCAGATGTCAGGGAATATGCTCTACTTGGGCAAACTTGAACAGATGCCGCTGTAAGGTGATAGACTTAGCTTTTTCTTCAAAGTGTTTTCCTCCTGCTATCAGCAATTGCTCTCTTCTGTTTGGATTTAAGATAAGCCAGCTGTTACTTACCCAGGTGCTTCTAACTGCATCTTTAGATGATGTAATGATGGCTATATAGGAGAAAAACAAGACACAGAGCTGAATATTCTTCTGGACAGATTTTGAAGAGGATAGAGACAGCATCATTCCTTACAAGGTCTGCATGGGTTATAAATAGCAGTGAAATAAAGATGGCTATTGCTGCTGCTCGACTAAAATCACACAATCCTTATGTGCCATGCAGCCATCTCTCTCAAGCTTGCTGGTATATTGTACATTGGTTCTGATATTGTGAATGTGTGAGCATTGAATTCTCACTCCTTGCAGCTCCAAGGAAGCTGAGGCAGGATAGGAAAGAGGAGTGCTACTGTTTAGGTAGGAGGAGAACAAGATGCAGCTCTCATCGTTGCTACCCTCAGTCCAATTTTGGAAAAATCACTTAACTTCTCTGTGATTCAGTTCATGGTATCTATACTTTAAATTCATGCTGGTTAATAGTCCTTTTTACTCTGCCAGAAAATGAGGTGATTAAAATGTGACAACTAAGCAGAGTTATAAGCCATTCCAGAAGTTAAGGACATCTGGTGTCTGATACTTGTGTTTGACAAGACATGTACTGTATGATGATGACTCCTAGTGGAATGATGTTTTAAGTGTTGCCAAGATAAAGATAACCTATGTTCTAGCAGTCTTTTTTTCATCTGCCTGGGCATTCTCATGCTGAATGCAGTAGCACACCCTTGGTGTTCATCTCCCTTCCTCTCTCCCAGTCTTTTCCCTCATAGTCAACAAGTTCTATTTATATATATTTTAATATGTGTAAGTTGTGGGAGGAGGTGGATTTTTCCATCACAACTGAACTAGAAAGAACTACAGAGGTTTTTATCAGAGAAATCATTGGTCAATGGAACTTGCAGTCTTCCAAGTAGTGAACTGATATTTCACTATCTCAGTCAAATGAGACTACCCTGTTTTCCTTCTCTGTAAGTAAAACCACAGCACTTAGAGGAGAGGTCCCTCTGTCCAAGAACTAAAGGCATGTTTGTGACAAACTTTGTGCTCAGTGATTATCCTAGGAACAATAATTGGAGTATAGAGGGATAACTGGGGTAGTGTTCCACAGAAAGGCTTTGATCAAAGTCCACAGCAGTTTTCCCCAGCATTTGGATGTTTTTGTTGTTGAAAAAGTGACTGTATTTTTTGGCTATTTTGCCAGCTCTGTCTTTCTTAAGGGAGAATGTGGTAATGTCCTTCAGCAGTTTTAACCAGCAAAATGGGACAGGATTTTACCGATTCATGTACATCATAAGCACTGTTTGCAGCATCTCATACTTCTTTTTCTTTTCCTTTCCTGTCATTTTATCCCATCCTTTGATTTCTCATTCAACCTTTGTCTGCTAGTTCATCCAGATCAGCATCATCATTATTTTGTAGGTTTTGCTAAATTACTTCTAAGAGATATATTCCCAAGGAAGCTATTTTTTTTCCCTCCAAAGTCTTTCAAAGTGTTTAACCTCCATAATTATTCTCATAATCAGTAAATTTTTTTAAAGTCAACATTTTTCTGTAATCATTAACCTTCATTTTGAAAAAGTCACATAATTGCAAGGTTTTTGTATTGTACCAGATGTTTGCATAGTTGGCTGCTCATTTGCGCACCAGGTTCTGGTGACATTGCCTCTATTCATGCAAATAAGGACTGCAGGAACAAGTCTTTGACTGAGGAAAAAACATTTAGAGGTTTCTATCTTCCATCTACCCAGAAATTTCTAAAATGCACATGAGATTTTAAAAAATCCCCAGTTTTAATTTCTGTATTCTGAGTTCTTTTTTATCAAAAAGAGCACTAGACCTCCAAAAACTGCACATAGGTGAACACATTAAAGTGTTAGCAGGAGAAGTTGTCAACCTTCAGGATCTGTGTTTCTGTGCCAACAAACTGGGTTTTAGTATCTCTACTACCTTGAAATAGTTGGAAAAGTGGCACATTCTGAAACTGTGAAAGCTTAGTAGTGGCCCTAAGGGCTTAGTAGTGACCCTTAGTATGGAAGCAGATGAAGGGAGCTGGAGAATGAGCATCACAACTATAGCAACTGCTACAGGGGTAAACCTCTAAGGAAGTTCACCAAGAAGTAGTTCGCACTATCATGAGAGACTCTATTTCAGTACTTGCAGGTAACTGGTTTTAGTCTTCATTGTTTCTATAATGATAGCTGTGAAGGGCACTAGGCTTCAGCATGGCTTAGCAAGATGCCCAGCGAACTGAATAACTTATGGTGAGACCCATGTGGGATTGGCATCTGTGTTACCTAATTCAGATATGTCTGACGATGCTGCAGTAGTTCCTTCTCCCTCAAGGAACCCCTGGAGCAGACTAATGGCTTGAAAAGAACAAGGCTGTTAGTTAGGGCCAGGAATAACCTAATGGAAGTCCTACCTCTTATCCTCAGCACTTCATCTAATACTCTTCGCATATGTTTTCACAGATAAACCAGACCCACCTGCTGGAACACCTTGTGCATCAGACATACGGAGTTCCTCCCTCACTCTCTCATGGTATGGCTCCTCTTATGATGGTGGAAGTGCAGTGCAGTCATACACTGTAGAGATCTGGAACTCGGTGGACAACAAATGGACAGATCTGACCACCTGCCGCAGCACCTCTTTCAACGTGCAGGATCTGCAGGCTGACCGCGAGTACAAATTCCGCGTGCGAGCTGCTAATGTGTATGGCATCAGCGAGCCCAGTCAAGAATCTGATCTGGTGAAAGTTGGAGAGAAACAAGAAGGTTAGTTTTTAAGAGGGGAGGGGTGGGAAAGGCAATTCAATTAAGCAATATCTTAAATAGTTCCCCAGTGCAGTCAGGCAGCTGTGAACACTCCTTCCCATGTGCCGCTGTGCAATGAATGCTTATGCTGGCTATAAGCATACTGAAGTCCATTTGCAACCTGGGTGCCTGAGCACATGTTTTGTATGCATCCAGTGTGGAAACTTGGCTTCAGGGATCCCAAAATGCTGCCTTGTGAGGCCAATCAATAATTCAGCTTCTGGCTTTCTGTATGCCTGCTCACTGACAGACTTCTGCAGCTCCGTGCAGAGGCAATGGGAGATGAAACCTTTCACATGTGACACATTCAGACAGTACCTAGGTGCAAAATCGTTTGGTGACTTACTTGAAACCTACTGATGGATTCATTGCAGTTTATAGTGGACACACTGTGGGGAAAATAAGCCATAAAAAATCTCAATTTTGCTTTTGGAAAAAGAAAACCAAAAGTGTTTGCCAAACACTGAGCATGCAGCAGAAACTGAATTAGCCTCTCATACCTAGCTGTAGTTGTCATGCTTCAAATCCTAGCATGGTAGAGCACCTCAGTCCTGTTGCCCCTAGCACACCAATCATGGGAATTCAAGGCTATCACACTGAGCAGATTGGTTTTGCAATGGTTTTGGTGATAAAAATATTTTTAGTTTGCCTTTTTTTTTTACAGTTGCACATATGGAAAAAGGTCTTTTTTCAGTATTTGTTTTTTGCTTAAGATCTTATTCTTTGCTTCTCAAAGAACGAGTGGTAAGAGCTGGAACATTTTAGAAATTATTCAGAAACTGGTACCGAAGTTCTAAACACAGACACAAACATTACCATTACTTTTAAAGCACAGATATTGAATGTATATTTTGTGCACACCCACGTCTACATAATGTACTGCACTGAAAAGCCCAGATCAGAAATAATGTATTTTGTCTTTTTCCCTATCTTTGAGGAGCAAATGGTTTGTTGTATCTCTGCCTTCTTACTTATGTATGCACAGCCTTTGAGTTTAAAGTGTCTCACATAGTCCTTGCAATGCTATCTCTTATAGCCACAGCAAAACAAAAGTTATAGGAGAGTGGTGCAGCATCACACAACTGCGTAAGCCTCTCAACAGCCATTTCCAAAGAAAAGTAAATCCTCTTTCTCTTCAAGTGCTGAACTAGATGAATTCTGAGAAATTGCTTCTCTCTATTTTAAAGATTTACAACCTGATCTAAATCAAGGTGCATCTTCCCTTTGAAGTGGGGGAAATAACATTAAGAGCAGCAGTGCAGTTGAAAGCAAGCTAGATGGTATTGGGTCTTCTCTTCATAACAAAATTGCCTGTATTTGAATGCCCTCTTCCTTTAGTTGCAGGACAAAAACCTTCTAGAGTTGGGGGTCTGACTTTTCTCTAGATTTGTGTTTCTTAGAGCAAGCACTATTTGTACTGGACCAAGGCAAAGAAGCTGTATGTAAGACTGAGAGTAATACAAAAGGAATAGAAAGCATATGAATCATTGTGGTATATATGAAAACCAACTAAAAAGAAGAAAAAAGTTGTTTTGAGTGGAAAAAAAGTATGTGGGTGGGTTGTCTTGGTGCTCTCAGTGCCAGGGCTTCTTGAATTCGATTCTTGGTTCTGCAGCTAGTGTGGAGAAAGGGCAAGTCATATAAAGCACTATTTTTCAAGTCTGTGAATACAACTGGTGCTTTAATTAGAGGCAGGGCATTCAGCACCTCTCAAGTCAGGACTTTCTGCTGCCATCTATGTAAACACTCAGTGAGTAACTAGGGATTTTCCACTGCTGACAGAAAAACTCATTACTAATTTTCATACTGAGGTGGCCAGTGCATCTTTGCAGTCTCAGTATAAGCTTAGTGAAGAAAGGCATAGCTACATTTTCACTGTGTATTTAAAGAAAACAGCTACTAAATCACAACAGATTAAAGTAGGCATTGCCATGTTTGAGGAAAATTTGGTACTGTTCTTCTTAGATTCACTTCTAAGAAAGATTTTAGCACAGCTACTCAGCGCTTACCAAGCGCAGATATATTATTCCATTTACCTAATTTAGGGTTCATTTACCTAATTTAGGGTTTTTCTAGTTCATGGTTTCAATACAGAGAATGCAGTTTAATGCAGTTCAATACTGCAGAACTGAGAACTGACTTCTTTGTCTAATCAGTATTTGGCAGACACTAACTACTGGCAGTGCGGTTGGGATCAGCTCCTTTATGCAGCCCTTAAAAGGGGAGGAAAATGTGATGTGCTCTGCAAGTGTGGTTTCTAGCTGAGGAAGATCTGAGGACAGCTACCCATGAGTAGGGAGGGCCCTCTTCCCCCCCTGCTCTTCTGGTAAATTGCTGCAAACCAGCTAGCCTATACTGAGATATACAGGGGTTGCAAACCTATAAGAGAGAGTGCTTTAGTTACAGATTGTACCTACTTGGTTGGCTTTGCTACCAGAATATAGATCCATCATTATGCATTGGATGTGAAAAGGTGATGTCCGTTCATCACTCTTTATTCTGCTGTTTTCTTCTCATGTGCTGCATCTAACTACACTCTAAAGCACCTAAGAGTGTCCAGAGTACTGTATAAAGGTTTCATAACATAAAACTGTTGACACAGTGGGGATAAATCACTTGGTTAGCCTTGCACTCTGCAGCGCAAAGTGCAGCTTCAGCTGCTAAAAGGAGAATCGTACAGGTCACTGTGCAACTACCTTTGCAGTTTCTCAAATTAATAGTCAGAGCCACGGGTCTTAGGAGCAAGCCTAAGCAGTATCAGAAATATATAACAATATTCCATCTACAGCCCCTTTCCCCTCACACCTGCAGGCAGCACAGAGAACAACACACAAACCTGTGCTACGGACAGTCCACGCACAGGAAAATTGAAAGCTAAACTCCAGGTGCTTAGGGCAGCTTTTACTCTCTCTTGTGGCACTGGGCTTGCCAACATCTATGCTTGCCTTTGAGTATGCAGAACTGAGGGTCTATTTGGACCTCAATGATTCCAATTATTCCAAAATTCAGCCATACTGAGTAGAGCGCATGCTGTCCAAGTTTTGTAGTCATCTCAAGTCTGAAAAAAATTATCTGGATGCTTTGCAGGATGTTTCTTTTTTTCATGTACAAATGTGCTTTGCTTTTGGCTTTGCAATCAAAAAAAATGCCCAGAAAAGCAGGAAAGGATTTACCATTAACCAGAAGTGTTGATACTGATTTCAATATTTTCAATTTATGTTTATATTTCACTGAAGTATTCCTGAAGGTATTTATTAGATGGCTTTGATTTAGTATGCTGATGTTTCTAGTAGGCAGGTAGAATGGACAAGTACTGTAAAACGCATGGGCTTGCTTTATTAAGAAATGGTGACCAGATTGTGACTGTGGAGTCAATACACACACAGAAGCAGTGAAGAGGTTAATGCACAAACTCCCTGACTGCTTTTACCAATTGCCTGTGTTACTGTGAATAATTTGAGTGCTCTATTTTATGTTATCCCATATAATGAGTTATTCATGTTGTTTTATTTTCATCATAGAACCTAAAGAGGACGAAGCGGAGCTATCTGATGACGGTAAGAAGTTCATATTTAAGTCAGGGCAAATGCAAATCTGCAGTTTTAATTCACATTTTATGGAGGTTTTAATCACAACCCTTAACACTTCTTTGTAGAAGGGAAAGAAACTGAGGTCGAGTATCGGACGGTGACTATCAACACTGAACAAAAAGTTTCTGACGTCTATAATATTGAAGAAAGACTGGGATCGTAAGTACTATATTGTGCTTTTGAAGACAGATCTTTTCAAGGCTACAAGTCAATTATAAAGATCATGTGCATTCATTCCTTGATGGTGTCTTGCACTTTCAACATTCCAGATGGGTTCCTCCGTTGCAGTAAAAATAGATTTTTAACATATGTTGGCCTCCAATCCATAAAAATCTTTTATTCTTATTAATTGATCATTTTAGATAGGCACTACATGCATCTCTGGCAAGGAAAATAAAGCCCACAAATGAATAAAGCTAGAGGATTTGTTCATTGTGCAGTGTTCTAAAAGCTAGCTGAAAAAAAAGGTACACATTGTGTACTTGCATTTCCATTCTATCCATTAGTGGTAATAAGATTATCCTGCCCACGGGCTAGAATCTCTGTTGACAGCAACCATAATCCCAAGAGCATTAATAGCATTGCTCAGTGAAGGTCAGTGATTAGCCTGGCTGTGTTTCTCAGTGCTCAAACCCATGGTTGTGTGAATTGCATGCCACAATAATCCTTCAGTGATCTGTAGTGCTGAAGGCCAGGAGGAATCCTATACACTGCCATTAGCAGATCTTGTTATGTGTGTCATGGAGGTAGAATTGTACATATGCACCAATGTGAAATAATAGTACTGAAGCATCAGTACTATTATTTCAGCATTCAGAGTCTGATTTTACCTATATCCTACACCTGAGATGTGTCCTGTCTGCTGCCCTCTTAGAGGTGTATGACCTATAGAAAACTCTGTACAAGAAATCATGAATCATGTGAATTAATCATGGCAGTAGTTCATCTTCTCATATAAAACTGGCTAAGTGGAATAGTGGAGTATCTTTAAATCTAGTGTTCATGCATAATTCTTGCAGACCACTCTGCAAAAGAAACTTCCAGTACAAAGCAGTGGTTGATATTAAGACCTTTTTGTTTCAGTATTGAGAGGTTGCACAGGAATATTTAGTAAAATGTTGCTATTTATGGTGCTCCATACATTGCAAAAGTGTTTTATGGAAATAGTTATATATTTTCAGGGGCAAATTTGGACAAGTCTTTAGGCTTGTTGAAAAGAAGACTGGAAAAGTTTGGGCAGGAAAATTTTTCAAAGCATATTCTGCTAAGGAAAAAGAAAACATAAGGGATGAAATCAGCATCATGAACTGTCTACATCACCCAAAACTCGTCCAGTGTGTAGATGCCTTTGAAGAAAAAGCCAACATCGTTATGGTCTTGGAAATGTAAGTATAAAGCAGATGACTCTAACAATGTTGAAAATCATTTTCCTCACAAAAGCAGCAACTTGCCCAGACATGTGACTGTCCAAGGCTTCAATATCTGAAGGGCCTGGGAAGTTTTCACATCTTGTAAGGTTTTCCAATAATTTATCCAACTCATTTAACCTGTGTAGGGGAATCTGCATTGTAGCTCAGTGAAAATGTGTTGCAGTCTTCACTGTCTAGTTTGAGTTTTGATTAAGTGCATGTGGTGTATTTCTGCAGCTCACTCTTCTTGCTAGCTTGAGAGGGGAGAGGAAAAAAGCTAGTTGCAATTTGAGATTGCACTTAGAATCAAAAATATGTTTAAGGAAATTTAAAACAAATAAAAAAGAAAAAGAAAAAAAAAGTTTTCTTTAGGCAGTTCTGAAACTTGTGTCAGTTTTCACCAAAACACTGTTCAGTTGTATACTATGGAGAACTGAATGTTGGTGCACAACAGATACAAGGAGAGAAAGATATGCTTGAGAAAGCAAACATCTACCCTGCATTCTAACAACAAAGCTGCATTTCCATGAAAAAAACACACAGCCAAATTTATAATGCCTGAGGGTTAGCTGAAACACTTTAGCTTTCATCAAGTGCTATGCCCACTTTTTATATTTTCAGGAGACTTAAAGGATTAGTCTGATGTGTTTTTTCTGTAACAACATAAGTACTCTGATCACAAAACATTTATTTATATTAAGAGAGTGCTGTCTAATAAATCCCCACGGGTGAACATGGTGAATATTTTAAATCTAGATTAGTAGAATCATAGAATCACCCAGGTTGGAAGATACCTCCACGATCATCCAGTCCAACCTAGCAGCCACCCCTAGCCAGTCAACTAGACCATGGCACTAAGTGCCTCATTCAATCTTTTCTTGAACACTTCCAGGGACGGTGCCTCCACCACCTCCCTGGGCAGCCCATTCCAATGGCAAATCACTCTCTCTGGGAAGAACTTCCTCCTAACATCCAGCCTAGACCTCCCCCAGCACAACTTGAGACTGTCCCCTTGATGCAGAAAGATTTGCTACACTGACTGTTTCACACAACCGCCTCCCAAAAACATGAACATTAATTGATCTGCCTCTAATGTCAACATACACATTTTCCCTCATGGCTGAGGTGTAGCAGTTGAGGAAGAGAATTTCTCTTTTACTTGAAAGGCATTGCACTCTTCATCTAAATCTATACAATTAAGTGAAACTGAATTTGAAGATGGCCTATCTTGCTGTTTGTTCCTGCTGAGTAAGACAGCAACACTTTTTACCTCCCAGAAATTGTTTGGTTTGAGCTACTTATGCTACACCATGATGGGAAGCAGCAGAAAAGCACTGCACAAGCAGTGTTATTAAGCATCTCACAGGGCTGGGATTTGGGGAGCTTTCTGTTTCAAGATAGTAGGTACTTACTTAAAGAAGGAAAAAAAATAGGGGGAGTGACAGTCTGGACATGTTCCTGCACCAGGATTCATTATAAGAAAAGAATCTGCACAGCATGGGATAGAAAGTAATGGCCAGACTTCAAAACCAGTAATGACCAACATGGCCAACGTTTACATCATCCATACAGCACCTGCTTTGTGTGAATCTCATACTTGTGACAGTAGCAGCTGGAAAGAAAATGAAATCCTGATCTGTGCTGATGTTTTTCCCCAAAAGTTCCATCAGTTACTGTTCTGCTGCTGCATCTACTCCACGTGCTGTCCGCTACAAGCAGCAGCAGTTTTTCAGCTGGCTGGAGGTGCTGAGTAAGATACAAATTGTTGGAAGAAAAAGAGATATGTTGCAAGCTACTGCTGCACTAGCACATTTCAGGGACTGTATCGCCATTATACGACCTTGCAGCTTATGTGCAAGACATGTTTTTATTTTTAGATTCAGCAGTTGAGCAAACTGATGATGGTAAAGGATGGGAGCCCTACTTAGTTTGGAACTGGGAGCTGGCAGACCTAATGGAAAACAAGGAAATGCACAAAGAGTTTTGAATAGTGTGTGGCTTTACACTTCGTTGGTTCCCCTTGACAACAAAGGGAGGGTACTTCTCAAGAATACAAAAAAGTGCAATGAGATTTAAAGGAGTTTTGTTTAAAAATCTAATTAGGTTATGATTTTAGTTTGTGGTGACTGCCTCTTCTTCAATAAGCATAAATATGGAACTGACCTACAAAGAGTGTGATAATGCCTCAGCTAAAAATACCAGCACGGGAAGAGTTGTGGGTTATATCCTTGTCCTGTCATAGCTAAGGAAATTCCCTCTGAGCTCATTTGGGTCCATAATTTTCCCCTTGAGCTTTGCATTCCAATTAACCATATTGTTTGAATTCTTCCTTCTTCAGCCTTTCTTTGTCACTCTGACTCTCCTCTTCCCAGAATTTCAATTACCTGCTACAAGTTTTATCCTCTTTTCCTGGGACCCATCCCATGAATTTTAGTTTTCTTTATTTCGAAATTATGTTATCTGCACCTGTGGAGTGATGGAACATTGGAGAAAGGAAAGAGTGAGAAATACAAGCTCAGAGCCTGGAGCAGTGTTACAAACATGTCAGTGTGGCGACAATCACATGGCACACACACTTTCCTGCCAGTGGCAGGTGACTGAAGCCTAAAGGCAAGATGTAAATCCAGCTATATCCTCACTGCCAGTCCTAAACTGGTAAAGAGATTGAGAATAGAAAACATCTATTGATTTATGACACACACAGGAGGTGACTCTTCTGATGTGATCCTTGCATCTGTGCAGAGTGTCAGTACAAAAGATTGCATCTTGAAGTGACTATTATGATCTTCAGTCAGCTGCATTTTCCCAACGGAAAGGATTTGATTACTCCCAATATGAAAATGTTACAGAAGTCCTCTTTTTATTTGGTCTTTTGTAGGGTTTCTGGAGGAGAACTCTTCGAACGAATCATAGATGAAGACTTTGAACTGACAGAGAGAGAGTGCATTAAATATATGAAGCAGATTTCAGAAGGAGTTCAGTACATCCATAAGCAGGGTATTGTCCACTTGGATTTGAAGCCAGAAAATATTATGTGTGTCAACAAAACCGGTACAAGTATCAAACTCATTGACTTTGGACTTGCAAGAAGATTAGGTAATGACTCTTCTGCCTATTTCAATATGATGAGGGGGAAAGGGCAAGACAAGCAGTAATTCTTACTGTTACATCCTTTCATGTGTAAAGAGTAAATAAATAGGTTTCTTATAAATAGTTCTGGTTTGGGGGGAAAAAAGACATTCAGGAGTGATATTGAGGCACCTCAGCTTCAAGAGATGTTTGCAGTGAAGTGCATACGATCTTCCTGTTTCTGTGGCTAGGGTATCTATCCCTGTAGATTCCAAGGTGAAATACACAATGGTAACAGCAGGAATTAAGGTGATGCTCAGGTATGGAGATGGCCTTTCAGATATGGATAATTACATTCCATTTACATTTCCCCATTAATCTTATCGTTTCTTATCCTAAATGGCAGCATAGTGTCATACAAGTTAAAAAATGGAGGAATTCTATGAAAAGCTATATTTTGGTCATGCTAAAAATTATTAATGAAATGGCACTACTTAAAAATTAATGCATTGGGACTGGTGGGCTGGGAGCAAGCAGGGGCAAGTTCCATTTGACATGCTCCTCCTCTTCCTAAGAAATTGTTTAGCTTCCTTCTATCGTTCATTTTGCACTAAGCTTTCCACCATGCTCTGCAATTTAAAAGCCAAAGACCTTGACTTTGTGCCTGTCTTCACATTGATCAGTATTAATTCAGCTCTAAAAAGCAGCCCTCTAGTTTTGTTTGTTAATGTTACACAACACTGACATCACACACAGCTCTCTTTTTCACAAGAGAGAATGAAACTCATTCCAGTAATTGAAAGGAGCTATAATACTTTATGAACCTGATATACTGAGACTTGTGGCTCTTCTGCCACAAGTTAGTTGGGACAACCCATATGAATTGCTGCTCTCTATATAAAGGGTTGCAGAGCTAAATTCTTAGTTGTAATCTTTTGTCTTCCCTTTTTAAATACAATTACATTTAATCCTTATAGAAAAGCAGACCAATTCTTTAATCTTTTTTTTTAAGCATTGGAATTGCAATTTGGAATTACAGCCTTCTTGGGTTTGTTACCTGCCTACCTGCTGCTCATCCTACTTCTTTGGACATTTAAATAACAGACTACTGCATACCCAAGAGTATATTTCACTAAAACAAACCGAGAATAATATGTTGAATGAGCAGGGGAAAGGAAAACTGCTTTTTAAATGACATTCAATTCCAAATTGATACTGCGTAAATCTTGGTCACAGGGACACTGTGAACTCATTTCACTCATTCAAATAGAGATTGCTACCATTTATGTTGCTTCATCAGTATAGAGCAAATTGTTTTCTGGGAACATGAACTGGATTTTGGTCTATTGAGGAAACAGAGAAGCTGTGGAGTAAGTCCCAGTGCTGCAGCTTTTGCTACAAGAGGTGTCATCCCATGACATCCCAGCTGCCAGACTCTCCACTTGCTGCTGAACTAAGAGGATTTTGTCGATGAGATACAGTGTAGCCATAGAATGATCTTTCTATTGAAGAAAATTTCAGCTAACTTTTTGACTTCAAACTGCAGTTAAGCCCACATTTAGCAAAAGGAAGGTCCTAGTTTCAGTAGCCCAATTATCCACCATCTCTTCCATTATTCTGTTAATCTTGTGGCATCGCTGCATGTTGCAGGGCTGACACTAGCTTGGGAGCTGCTACGGTCAGACCATGTGTAGTACATCTCTAACCTATGTATAACTTTTCTCGTGTGGAAGAATGAGAGCTACAGACACTGCTGCTGATCTTGATTTTACAATACCACACATCCATTTGCTTAGTATGTTGCTTATTCTTGCAAAGTTACTTTGTAGGAATTTGCTGTTTCTTTCACCAGCCTGCTGCTCTGGGTAACTCAGGGAGTATGGCATTTCTCAAAGAAGAGAATATGCCCTCCCCTCCTGTGGCCATAAAGCAAAATCACTGCATTAATCACAAAGATATGCACACCATTTTGTTTGAGATGTTTTCCAAAAGCATAACATATATTTTTCATTTACTTACAAAAATTGCTAACCTCACTTTTTGCTAAGTGCCCTCTTCTTGCCAGTTGACTTATGGGGTACACTGACACAGGTGCCTCCATTTACGTTCCTTCAAGCCTTCTGATTTTGAAATTGGATGTCAAATTCACTTTGGCTTTGACAGATGTGGGATTGGAGCACTCACACTATATAGATTTGACCCTGGCTGAGTAGAACCGCTCAACCGAGGACTGCTGAAGGGAACAGAGGCTTGATTTTGCACTTCAGCTTCTGAGATTTAACTTACTTGTAACTAGTGCAAACTGGCATCTCTAGATATCCAGCATTTTGAAGAAATTAGGGTCAGCTCCTTCTGCGGTCATCCTCTGCAGCTAATTAGTTCTGTTACACTGTCAGGAAATACCAAAGCTGCAGTGGGATATTTTCCTGACCTTTTTTGGTGTGCTGAGGAACACATGTAGAAAATTGTTTAAGATAAACTTCTTGAGGAGAAAAGAGAATGATTTTTGAGTACTATAAAGCCCTTTTTTTCCCTTCCCCCTTTTATTCAGTTGATTATACACAGTGTTGGCAACAGTTTCCAGCCAGCTTGTCAGCTTTCTGTCTGAACTAAGGGATATCCAAACATAGATCCCACTTGCATATTAGGCTTGTAAACATCTGAGTAAAGATTTGACATATTATTTCATAGAAAAAGTCATATCCTTTTCTTTCTTGCATACACAGAAAATGCTGTATCAGTTGTTTCACACTGTATGTTTGCACTTAAATGCCATGTTTTTGAAATCATTTCTCTGACCTATGTGCAGCACATTTCACACACCAGCCTTTTGCATACACAGTGGCTCATGGTAGTTTACACAGTGCACAGAAAGGCCTCCAAACTTGGATGTGAAAATCTGAGCCTGAGATTTGTGTGATCATGATGAAGCTTTTAGAAAACAGGTACTTTGCAACAGATTTCGGTAGTTTTTCATAGGGACAACTGGGAAAAAAATGTAGGTATTGAGCTTTGAAAGAAGGCAAATGGGAAATGGGATCTGAGGCTTCCCATTTGTGCTTGGAAAAGAAGAGTGATCTCTCACTCCCCATTGCCATTGTAGAGAAGACATTGCCCTTGTTTTAGGCTAAACCAGTTTGGATTGAACATCAGAGAAAAGAGCCTACTTCTTGGGGTAGAAAAACTGGTTAGGATGTTGTGGCATAGGTTTTGAATGTGCCTTTTAAAGATAGTCAGACAACTGGCAGGAATGTCTTGATGTTGGTGAACTTACATGGGGGGATCTAGGTGGTTTTCTGGGGCTGCTTGCAGGTGTTCTGTCTCTAGAAATGGGTACTCACTGCATGGAGTTGTCTCTGAGAGCACAGCTAACACGTGGAAATGAATTCTCTGCAATTAACTTACTATCACCATACCTGAGCAGAGCAAAAAGGGTTTCATAGCATTTAAAATGGGAAACTGGAATGTCTGTGAGTGAATTACTGTGGCAGTGCTTAAAAGCTGCCTCAAACATGCTTTTCAATCATTAGGAAGGTTATGGACCCCATATGTTCTCAACTTCTGATTTCATAGATTAGGATTTGCATACCTCAAATGTGCATGATTACAGCTTATGAAATGATTTACCAGCTTTCAGTGGTGGTAACTGTAGGTGTGGAGACAGTATTAGGATGGGCACTTACGTTGCAGACCCTTACTAGCAAAAGTTCTGGTAAATAAAAATATTGTGTTATGATTCAGCAGTGTGGACAACTAGCATCTATGGTAGCCTTCTCAGAGCTTTGATCTGCTGTTGTCTGAGGTTTCTCATGCTTATAGAGCTGCAAATCTTCCTGCTTGTGGTAACCCTAACAAGAGCATGATTTGGATCTGTTATGTCTCTTTTCCTTCTCATTCATAAGTGTTTTGTGTAGATGCTAATCTCTTTGGGAGATGGATGGGTCCTCATTCTACTGTGTTTAATTTGGATTGCTCTTACACAAAAGAGAAATGAATCTCATTGATTGCTCAGACTGGACAAGAGTTTCTCTACCTAAATCCAAGCCTGTTTCACATCAGAAACAATTCCTTTCCTGACATCTTTATACTTTCATAATACACTTTATTTTTACTGGATTTATTTTTCCCCTAATCCCTAATCTATTGCTTAGTTTTCTTCCTTCCTGACCTTTCTTATTCTTTTCTTCTTCTCATTCACTGATGGATTTTCCTAGTAAATTCTATCTAAATGACTTACATTTCACATTATGACCAGAAGTTACATCACTCATAGCTGCACACTGTCAATGCTAGGTTCTATAAAGATTGTTATTCTACCTTAATCCCTGTATTTTCCAGTAATGTTAGGTCAGCACAAAAAAGATGAAGAGTTCATGTGAACCATGACCTCATTCTTTCAGTTCATATTGCTAGCAGTAGCTTCACTGTAGCTCACTTCAGAAGCATCCGCATGGTGTTTCAGCAGAGCCAAATGTAGGACACCTCTGCTATAGGCCAGATGAATAAAAGTTTGGAGTGGCAACTGATGACTAAGCATGTTCTGTCCTGCTTCACTTCTTTGGAGCTCACAGGTAGGCTCGTAGGCAAGCCTGGTTTTAAGAGCAGCCTTAAACCCCATTTTACTGGGGTAGTGATCTGACAGGTGTAGTGATCTGACAGGTGTACATCATCTGCATCTTTCCTTCTTTCACCAGCAGCTTGTGATGTTTCAGATTTCAGAAATATGTAACCAAGTGTCAAATTTCTGTTCTGTTTATAGTATTAAAAATGTGTTGGACTGAAACAGCTATTTCTTACTAGTATAATTTTGTCACTACTGTTTCTCTTTACAGTAGAATCCCTGAGCAGATTTTTCCCCTTTCTCAGAGTAGTTCTCGTGGAGATTGTGCAATAGGAACCCTCTTATTATATGCCTTATACATTGCCATATGCTTGAGGATGCTTTATAAATAATTCTCTATTGCTATACACACACACATATATATATATCAGTTTAAAAAATAGCAGGTCTTTAAACAAATCACAAATATTAGGACAAACCTGTTGTCCCTTTACTGGGAATAATTGCCTTTTTGCAGCAGTTAATGGGCTTTCTCTTCCATTCTTCACAGAAAATGCAGGTTCTCTGAAAGTTCTCTTTGGGACACCCGAGTTTGTGGCTCCAGAAGTTATAAACTATGAACCTATTGGATATGAAACAGATATGTGGAGCATAGGAGTTATCTGCTACATCTTGTGAGTACCTCTGTTATTCTTAACACAATCCTGACAGTTGCTGAACATCAGAAAAAAAATCCACCTTTTTAAAAAATTCTTCTCCAATTTTCAGGTCTTTTATATTCTAATTAGCAGCTGCAGCATGTTTAATAAAAATTCTCTGCTCTCTGAAGGATGTAATTGGTAAACAGCAGAATAGCCACTTAGTGCTGTGCATCTTGCATCATGAACCAGCAACACTTTCATCTCATTTAGAAAGACAATGTGACAGCATTTTATTATTAACTTGAAAATACTTTTCCTTCCCAGATGCTACAGAGAAATGTTTGGGCATGCACTACTAAATGATCATTTCCATCCTTTCATTCCTAAGAGAGAAATTTTGATGACATTTTGCCATAGTATTCAGACTATATCCCTCCTGAGACAGAATGAAGTATCCTAGCATTACTGTATTTGTTCACAGTGCATTTTAACTTATTACTAAGCAGTAACCACTGAATAAATACATTTTATAAGCAGCACGGATCAAGATCATGGAAATATTTTAGGGGATGCTTGACTGCAGCTCTTGGTTACACATTTCAGTACTTTATTGATCTTTGCATGTGATTTAATAACCTGAACTTCACTGGGTGTAGAGAAATGCATATGGAAATAGGATCTCCATGCTGAGAAGTGACCTTCTCCCACCTGTGACTTTACACATTTGATGCCATTTAAACACCTGAAAAGAGAAGGCTCAGTTTGGAGCCTGGTTATTTGTTCTGGTTTCAGTAGTAGGTAAATGGCAGATCTGCTTTGCATTCATTCTTTAAAAAGGCTTTTCTGAATACCTTACTTTCTTTTCTAAGAGTGCTGTCCTCCTTTACAAATGCCAAGGCATAGTGGTTTGCCTCATCTTTGCTCAGTCTTTCTGTGATTCTGCTTGCCTTGTCAGCCCATACATATATTTATGTTCTCTCATTTCCAAGCTGAGCAACACCTTAGTTGCTTCCAACGCAAAATCTCCTACATCAACTCTCTTACTTCCAGCAAAGACTGCGTATTTCTGTTATCTTCTGTTTCTTACATGAAGCATGCTACACGCTTTGAGGCCCAGTTTATTTACAGGATTTTTATTCCCTATTCACTTCCAGCATTTTCTTTCTAGATCTTGAAAGCTCTTTTGGACTATCCTGTAATGGAAATAATGCAGACCACACACACAGTACTCAGATGACAACTTCGTTTATTTCGCTAGCTTTTGAGGTCTCCTGAGTTGCAGAGCACTTTAGAGCGATGTGGCAGTCCCAGGCTGCAACCCAACAGTTACATCGGGGCTGCATTGCCCCCTAGAGGCCTCTGTACGTGAAGAAGCAAACCATTGAGAGCACTGAGCCATGCCCATTTGGGGAGCTTAAGGTCTTCTGCCCTCATCGGCAAAGTCCCTGATGAGTTTTCATGTGTTTACAGTATAAGCAGTGACACGTCAGACAACTGAGGCAAAAATCTTTGACAGCAGTTGTGTGCGCTGCCAAAGCGTGCAACCAGGGTGTAGTACATGCTGGAGAGCACCAGCACCATCTTAAGCAGAAAGGCCAAGAGAGCAGGTGAAACATACAGGGAGAAGGTGAGGTGCCTTGCCAAAGATCAATCTGCCAGCAGTGGCAGAATTGCTTCTTCTCCGTTCCTGCGTGCCACCAGAAGCAAGATTTTTGGATGCTGTAACATTTGGCTGATGGGATTAGAGTGGTGCCACACTTGGCTCAGATGCCCTGGTGAGCCTTGTGAATGCATTATGAACTTATTTCTTTGCTAAGGTGTCGTTGAGCTCATTTAACAACTTGTAGTGTGAAAAAGACATTACCCAAATACAACAAAAACCTTTCTGATGCATAAGTATTGCTGCAGCAACGATTCACAGCAATAATCAGGCTTTGTTTTTCTTGTGATAAGAATAAAGTAATACAAGTTAGGGAAGACCTGTGAGTCATCGCTTGGACTTTCCCTCTCCATCTCAGAGTGTCAGGCTCCCAATCTGTCTTCACTTTCTTAAAGCCCAGCTATTTTTGCAGGCTTAGAACTATGAGCCATTATCCAAAATGGACCATCACATCATCATTACAGAATGCAAATAAAAGTCATTGAGAACTGCATCTCTCTTTAGTGGTAGCTCCACTTTCCTGTAGGGATTATAAACTCAGAACTGCCAAATCTCACACACAAAGTGTAAGACTCTTGCATTGGGTGCCTGCCTCACATGCCATCACTGTGTGAATAACTTAGCGCTCACATGTGCTCTCCCATTGACATGGTGAGTGGGGCCATGGAGAAAAAGATGAATTCTGAAGCACTGCTGGACTTAAGGGCAGGTCTGCCAGAGGCAGCTGATGGGCCAAAGCTGCTGTGTTGCTCACGGCTCCTGAGTGAAGCAGCAGGGAGCATGCTACTGCTTGACTTAACACCTCTTTTAAGGGAGGATACGAAAGTGCTGAGAGACCTGTAACCTAACTAGAAAGAGATTTTATTTCCACTATGTCCTGTACAACAATTAATACAAACCAGATTTAGCAAACAACTACTAAAGAGATCTCTGAGGGTGAAGGGTCTTTCCTGCAGAAGAAAAAATGGGTGTGATCTCAAGCAGGAAACAGGACAGTGCTCCTCCAAAACCCTGCAGCAAACCCTCTCCTAGCCTTCTGTTATGCAAGCATAAGTACAAATATTGGGATGCTTCCTTATGGCATGAATGTCTTAATTCCATCCTATAGATCATGGGTTCCCTTTCCACATTTCCAAGCTACACATTAAATCCTTTTGGTCTTTCTAAAGAACTTATTACATCTTGTTTCTTCATCAGTCTTTGTTCTTACTTAAATTTCCCTGTTTGCATTTTCCACCTCATGTTTTTTATCTTTCACTTTTATCTTGTTCTCTGTCCTGCTCTGCATCACGGCGCTGTCCCACATACTTAAGTTGATCTATTGCCTTTGCAGTAACAGGCCACAAATGTTATAGCTGGTGTGTATCATCTCCATTTATGCCTATTTCAGTGTTTCTTTTTGCATTTACAATAATCTTTATCTAACAAAGCTTAAACCTCCTGAATTCTTTCCATCTCTTTCTGTCCCATTTAGTCTTCTGGGCATTGCTGAGTTTGTTGGCTTTCTATTTCTAGTCCTTTTCTGATGACCCATTTAGATAGCATTTCCAATAGTTAGCAATCTGAAACAATTTCTCAATTTTGTTTCCAATCAAATTTCACTCTAGGATTTCAGCACTTGTATGTCCAAAATGGATTGTCCTTTTCCTTCTGTCATCAAAGAGTCTGACTAGCTCAAGTAAGGAGTTTCCTGTGACTGATACAAATCTCTGCTTATTTTCCACTAGTTGTTCTTGCTTTAATAGTGCCAGGCAAGGTGGTGCTGATTTCTTCCATTATTTTTTTATCATGTTATATCTTCTGCAGGTTTTTTTATATCATATTTGATTTTGCTGTACACTCTTTTCCTTCAATGCCTTCCCTAATAATACTTCAGGCTTTCCTCTTCCTTTTAATCTGTTTTGTATTATTCAGCACTGCTGTTATTCCTCCCTTGGTTTTGGCAGTTTGGGTTGGTTGAAAGACCGTTTGGCATTGTTCATCTTTTAGGTGTGCTGACTTGGGACTTGGAGAGGCAAGACCTGCAGGCTGCTGTCTTACACTTGGCTGCATGTGTTAAGCCTCATTATTATAAAGATGAGAGAGAGTACTCTTTATTCGATAAGGAGACATAGGAGAGCTTTGATGTCATGACTGTGCTGCCTAAAAGAAAATTAATTATTTGTTCAGTGGCACTGGCAATTTGTGATACCTCATTAATCCACTGGGCACATAAAACAAGGACAAGAACAGAGTTCACACCCTTACTTCAGGAATGAGCTGTCTTCTGTTACATGGGTTCACTGATCTGTTTCTTCCTTGAGACAACTGCTACAGGAGCTAGACCTCAGCTAAGGAAAAGCTGATTTTGTCCAGAGGATACATGCCCTCCACAAGTTAGCCTGTGACTATTTATTTGGTTTATTTTTCTTGTAAAAGAATTAAATTTCTGCATGATCTCCAGGGTGCAGGCATTGTCATGTCCTTATTTGACATGACCTGCACCAGTTTATGAGAAGCAGACAGCACTCTTCATACTGACATCCAGTATTTTTCTCATCGCTAATACAATGCAGACTGCAATGGGGAACTCGGTGTCATCAGCCCAAATCAGTTGCTGCAGCAAGCACAGCTTGCAGAAGAATGCTCAGTCTGATTTTCTTGAGACAGACAGCAAACTCATCTCTCCTGGATCAGAGGCAGTCTTAATACAAAGATTTCCATGAGAAACGTCGTGGGGTTTGTCACACAGGCAGTGAAACAGGTGACCACGTTGGACTCTTTTCATCTCAATGCTTCCACATTGGCACTCAGAGCTTTGTTGAGCAATAAATGTTAAGGAACTTCTAAAGGATAAAATACTTTTCTTCTTTATTTAGAAGTGGAAACTGTACAAGATTTTCTAAACAAATGGCTCTTTACATGCCAGGAAGATGCCTGGTTAAGTAGCTGGAAAAATGTTTGCAGTAAACAACTTGCTGCTTGTCTAATAGTAACGTTTCAGTGCAAGCTCAGTATTAATGTTCTGGATCAGTTGCTCATCTTTATCACTTAGCTTCAGCATTCCAAAAAGAAATTGTTTCCATAATCTGTCAAAAGAGTTACTAGGCCATTATTACTTTAAATGGCTATTAAGAAATGAACGATCAAGACTTAGGTCAATGAAATCAGTGCTAAAGATAAGATTTTTTCTGGTTATAATCTACACATAGCTGCTGGATTTTGTTTCCTGACTGCAGACAAGGATCTGGCTCTCCTTAGAAGTATTTCCATGACAAAGCAACTGATTCACAGTATGGAACTGTGGAAGAGAGAGAAAATTATTGTAGCCTTATAAATGTGCAACAGCACATACAGAAATGCAAAAATAGGTTCATTGATATGTTTCATTGGGTACTGCTGCACTGGTGTCTGGAAATGACAGTGAGTGGAGGCTTCATGGACACCCATCTCGTAATTTACTAAGGGCAGGGGGTGGGTCAGTCCTACCACAGCATTTAAGCCTTTATCTGGTAATTCTTTCACAAAATTCTTTACAAACAAACAAACAAAAAACCCCAAACAAATCCCTAAAAAGCCCCAACCAAAACAACCACAGTGTTTGGGTTTTTTCCATCTTTAATCTCTATGTTTCTCCTCATCCCTCAAATGCTGTGTGTGACATGCAGTATTCCCTTTGCCCACAAAGACAGAAGTCTTTATGAGCACTGCCTCTTATGGCAGTGCGGAGCAGTGGTGTTTCCACTTGAAGTGCTGTCTCTGCCTGTAGCAGTCTTTTTAGCATATAATAGAAACAGGCAAAAATCTGATGTAGCACAAAAGCTGTACAATACTACTTGTGGTAATACTATGTAGAAGTCATTTTGCCATACTTTTGTCAAGTATCAAAGGGAAATGGAGTTATTATCGCTCTGGCTGCCCACATGTGTCCTCTGGAAGCTTAACTGGGTGCATCTTCTGTAATGACAGAGAACTAAAGAAATGCTTCACAGACCTGTCATTCGTATAAAACATGAGCCCTCTTAGCAGCTGGGGAATTGGCTGAGAGATTACTGTACTTACTATATAGTCAAAAAAGAGACAGCAATCAGTATCTGGAACCCAAAACTTAGAACTGCAGTCTGGATGAGAATTTTTCACTTTCTAAAACATTATAGGGAAAGATAACATTGCCATAAATAGGAAAACACTTAAATATTGCAGTGGAGATAGGTTTAAGGTCCTCAAAGAGTGCTTTGCAGATTCCAGGGAAGACAGTTTTCTTCAACAGTTCCCCGGGCCATGATGGTTGATGTGCATGAGTGCAGAACAGAGTACTTTGCTGTGCTATCAGGCATAAACTTTGTCTCTCCCTGCAAAGTGTGTGCCAGAGAACAGTCGTGTAAAGTTGTTTTATGTAAGCATTTTTGGTACATTAATCTTTCAGCTTTCTGTAAGTCACATTGATTATATGTTCATAAATGGTTTTATGCCACTTTAAACATTTATGAAGTCATGCTTCACTGTTGCATTTGAATGCACCTCATATAATGGAAAATAAGACAGCAAATACCTTCTGTTCTGATTTACCTCTTTCTGCCTGAGAAGAAACAAATCCTTTATCTTCATCTCATGTATTATTACTAGCAAATTTCTGAAGTATACATGTAAGACTCTAGGCTGCTGTACTGCACACAACCTCCAGAAATGGTACCAAAGATGTACTATCTGCTTTGTCTGAGGCTTTGGAGAGTGTGTTTCTATTTCCCTTGTAGCAATAAAATCCTCAGGAGCAAATCCCAAATTTCTATAAGGGAAATAGAAACACATTCTAGATTTTGAATGCAATTAGCAACAAAATACAAGCAAAATAACTCTGGAGGAGGAGATGATACTAATACTTTTTATCTAGTAGCTCACTTTATTTTATCCCAATTTCTTTTCTACCAGTCTGTTCTGTGCTATTCATTAGCATCTTGATATTCAGACAGTATTATATTCATAATTTCAAAACTTAATAAGCTCCTCTTATTTTTCCATATTTAAAGAAGAAATGTAGCACTGTTGAAATGTAACTGGTTGTTGTAACAGGTTAATGTGACTTTACAGAGAAGGCAAATAAAGTCTGCAAAATTTCATGAAGATCAGGTTATTATGCAAATTGCATGCCAGGAAGAAGACCTGGAGAACTGAGTAACTTGTAGTTCTAAGGAATAAACAACCTTTCATCTGAGAGTTTCTACAGAAAGGGTGATATATACAGGCGTGATAATTATCTGGATGCACAAAGGTACAGTATAATAAAGGGCAGCGCTCGGCTGGAGAAAGATACCCTGCAAAAATGACACCATGATGCTCTGTAATTGCCTTTCACTGGCAATGTATCAGTTATATTGAGTAAAAAGCCTGGGAAGCTCAGCTTAGGTAATAAAAGGGTATTATTTCCATTTCATGCATCATCATGACTGATTGAGAACATAAAGACCAAATTACTGTTGGATGCATCTGTATAACTCTACAGCCTGCAGTGATGTAGCACTGTCTTATCCAGCTATATAATTCAGGGGGGTTTTGTTTACAAAATAGCCCTGCGGATTTTGCTGTTTTATTATGCATCCTCCTTCCTAGGTGCTCTCTGCAGGAGCAAATGGAATAAATGTACAAAAAAACCTTGGTTTTTGACAGTAAAGGCAACAAAGTCACTCTGTAAGCACTGGGGGGAAAAAAGTGCAAGCTATTCAGCTCAATTTGGTGTGAAGACTGCAGTACTATTTATGCAGAACTAGACAAGTCATTTAACAAACTAGTACATTACAGTTTTACCTGAATCTACTTCTCTACTCAAAATTGTCTGGGAGAAGAGAAAGAAACAGCAAATTTTTTTTCCTTTTAGTTTTTGCAGTAAAAATTCAATTTCCCTTCTCACAAGAACGTATGTAGTTAGTTTTTAAATTTATTTATTTATTTAAAGGGAGCTTTTACTGCTAAAGATCTGCAAATTGACACTTTGTTGCCTGTCTGTCTATTCTATCCCCAGGGTCAGTGGACTTTCTCCTTTCATGGGAGACAATGACAACGAAACCTTGGCCAATGTTACTTCAGCAACGTGGGACTTCGATGATGAGGCTTTTGATGAAATCTCTGATGATGCCAAGGATTTCATCAGCAATCTGCTAAAGAAAGATATGAAGTAAAGCTGCTGGACTTGATACTTTCTGTCTTTGCATTTAGCTGAACTTAACATTCTTGTCTGCCCGCTATGAATCTCCACCTCGCTGCAGGCACCTCTGGCGATACTTTATAAGGAGCTCTGCGTGCAGCTCTCGTTTACTTTAGCGCAGGGTCTGAGCGCAGGGCATTCATTAATCGTCTCTTCATTCTGCTTTTCCCTTCCCTCGGGCAACATGCACCCGGAGGTTTTGTGTAGCTACGCTTCACTGTTGTGTGACACAGATTCCTGCGTGAAATGTTACACTGTCTTGACTGAATGGTTTGCAATTTCACCAGATTTATTTCCCTGTGCTGCTTTTAAGTGCAGTACCTCTGAGTAGGCAGCTTCCCTATAAATCTACTGATTGAGCAAGGGAAAAAAAATCTGCCAGAATCCCTGTCTGCAGTAGACCAAACAAACCAAGTTATTAAAAAGTACTTCTTACTCTGAGTTTAGCTACGATCACAGTGGAGAATGAATGTGGCTTGATCAGAGATTTGGGCATTTCACTTTTGCTAAACGGTCAGTGCTGCAGGGGATGAGGGTATTCAGTGGTGGGACAGGGGAAATCTCTGTATGTGAAGGAAAGATGTGGGAGAGCCAGTATGAGCTAGCTGAATCACTGCCATTGTGGCTCTGCTGTCCATGTTCCATGCCTAAAACATATGGCTTTTCATGCCTTGTTTTAGAATGTTTCATTAACACTTAAAAATGCAGTTTTCACTCAAAAACACCCCGCAGAAATTGTGAAAGCAAGTTCAAGAAGTAAGCACGTCTGTGAAAGCAGTGCCCTGTGATTTATGTTGCTAAATATAAGCGACAGAAAAATCTGCTCTCAGAAAAGAGAGTGCAAAATAATGTTAAAGCAGGTAGGTTCCACTATCATTAATAGCAACACTAACTGGTCTTTTTATACGAAAACAGGAGTCGCTTTAATTGTACTCAATGTCTTCAGCATCCTTGGCTGCAAAAAGACACCAAAAACATGGAAGCCAAAAAACTTTCCAAAGACAGGATGAAGAAATACATGGCCAGAAGAAAATGGCAGGTAACGAAGAGAATGTAAAATTGGGCTAGCTAGCCTAATAAGTCTCTTTGTTTCTGGTGTTTATGATGATGTGAAACATGCCACACCAGGTAGTTTCCACTGCTGGCGAAAACTCCAGTGTGGCCAGAGTATGAATGTAGTAAAACAAGTTTGGTTTCTCTGGATAAGCAGTAGGAGGGTGCACAGCTGCATGTACATATAACACATGATGATTCTATTTCAGGCTGCTAGAAGGCATAGTACATACTGAGTTTAGGTATAGTTTTTCCTATTCTTTTGGGGATATGACCATCTCTCTTTCCTGCCCTCTCCAAGCCACTGAGGGCTGGAGGATTATGCTATCTTTAACAAACCTGAACAGCTAGGGAAAAGCCTGTGCATCTTCCTTCTTTAAAGATAACTCATTTTGTGGTAGTTTCATTCTCCTAAGCCAATAATTCAGTCCTGTTGAGCACCAAGCTTCTCATCAGCTTGGTTTAATAATTCTCTTTGATGTATTTGGTCTCTTTTCTTAATGCTAGAACTGCTGTAGCAGGTCTGTCCATGCCATTCTGATAGCTAGGGGTGCTGATGTGTAAAATCCAGCCTTTTGAGCAACCTACAATATATTCATTTATGTAAATCTACCTTGTATTTCATGTAATATCCCAATGCATGTGTTTCTTAGGAGCTCATATGAGACGTATAAAAATACAAGCGTCCATCCTAGAGGCACTGTATTTTGGGATCCTGGTGGTTGATTCTCCAGAGGGTTGCTTCCATCTTGCAAATGGTAGTTTCTCATTCATTTCATATTAGCTAGTTATCCACCCTTGATGAAACTCAGTCCAGCCCATATGGCTTTTAAGAGCTGTCCACGAGCTCCAGTTAAACAGGACATAGCTTTTTTGCTGGCCCTCCTCTCACACAGTGCTTTTTATCCGCAGCTAATGGAGACATTCATTTAGGTATGAGTTCATCAGGGGAAGTTTATATCTGCAACTAAATTTGGTAATTCAGACCAGCCTGCTCTGTCTCTCCTAAAACAAGAGAGCTATATATAAGCAGTTTGTCCAACAATTCCAGTGAGGTTTGCGGAGATCCCAGTTAATTTGTGCGAAGCAGGATTGTTACAGAAAATCACATGCCTGTTGGACTGGATTGATCAGAAGCCTCTTCTATTATGTCTTAGAAAACGGGCCATGCTGTCCGAGCAATAGGAAGATTGTCATCCATGGCAATGATTTCTGGTATGAGTGGGAGGAAGGCCTCTGGGAGCTCGCCGACCAGCCCTATAAATGCAGACAAAGTAGAGAACGAAGGTAAGGAATTTTCTTGCAACATTTTTACCTCCTCTGAATTAATCTTACTTCTTGCAAAATGATAGAGAGCTGCTGGTGTAAAGAGCTGGTTACTCCTGCTCACTCTCTCGCTGCATTTATCTACCTTTTAAAAAAAAAAAATATATATATATATTAAAAAAATCATTGTTCTGCTACTCAAAATGCCTTTGTATAAGTATGGGCAGTAAGCTCTTCTCTTTTTAAAGCCAAAGAATCAAGGCAGATTTGTCAGCTGCACTTTCCATCAGTGTGGTAATGGGTGTTTATACAAAGATTACAGTGATGTATTGCCTCCTCATGCAAGCGAGCAAGCAGTAAAGCATTAACACTTGCTGTGCCCAAGACACAAACTCTGCATTAAACATGCTTCTCAGACAGAAGCCTTTAAGAAAGTCTACCTTATTCCGCTGCATTCCTATCTGCAGTCTGGATTTGTGGTGTGTGACAGTCAGAAGTGCAGATGTTTGACATTTCTGAAAATCAAAACTAATTTGGGCTTAGCCCCAGAGACTGTGGGCCTGACAGAAGCTGAAGTGATTTACCCCTCTGCCTTGCAAAAGTCTAGCTCTAGGCTGAGCTAGAAACAAGTTCAAGGAAAAAATAAACATGATTTGTAGCGTGGTGGCCTGCATGTAGATTTCATTCTATTTATGGCCTGAATCTTTGTCCAGCTGCAAAAGATTGGCACAAAACTAAGCAGCTAACATCCCTGCTGTCCCACATGACTGTAAAATAATTAACTATCTCTCTGTCCTCCTCTAGATGCTTTCCTTGAAGAAGTGACTGAAGAAAGGCCCCATGTAAAGCCATACTTTACTAAAAAAATCCTTGATATCGAGGTCGTGGAAGGAAGTGCTGCTAGATTTGACTGCAAAATTGAAGGTAGTTTGATATAGCATATCTCTTTCTTTCCCTCCTTGTCAGCCTGCTGCATTTTCCTGTTGTGGTTTTTGGGTTTTTTCTCTGTATCATTGTTGAGTTGGTGCTAATTTGCTTTACCAATATCTGCATGTCACAGCATGAATGTGTTGCAACAACAGGAACGATGTGGAGTTGTATAGGCTTGTTCTGTGCTTGCCATAGCACAGAAGTCTGCAAGAGTCAGTGTGAAGCACTAATGCAGAATAGCAAGTGAGAACAGTAAGATGATTTTGGGGGACAGAAACAGTAAAACCAAAATGCAGTGTAGAACCATAAATTGCAAGAGCACACCCTTAGAGGCTGCTAAGCAGAAACCAAGATTAAGTAGGAAGCCACTTGTCTGAAATTACAATCGAGTTTCAGGTGACCTCAAAGTAACTTTAAGCCAAATGTACTTTATATTAAAGTCTCTACCAGCGTATTTGCATGAGAATTAACAATAATGTCATTGTGATGGTTTACAAAAGTCACAGCTATCAAATACTGTATTGGGGCTTGGTGGGGTTTTGAGTTCAAAGCTGGAAAAAAACTCAGGCTGGAATATACAGATAGAAAGAGTAAGTTTATGAAGAGGGACTCAAGAAGCTTGGGCTTGGTCAGCCTAACAGTCTAAAGGCCAAGCCCACTAGCTTGCAAAGGGACTGAAGCTCCTGTCACAGCTGTTGATGAAAACTAGAAACTGGGAAGAGCAGTTAAAACAAAATGAAGTGTTGGTACCACAATGCATGTGTTCGAGTTAGACAATTTCTAATCTCCAGGTTCACAAACTGTCTCACTGACCTTCTGCTTGTTTGTTTCTGTGCTCCTAATCTCTTTCACTGCCTGTGTTTCCTACCTCACAGCGGAGATGTGAGGATGGATTATTGTTGCTGATGGAGGCTCAGTGTGAGGGTATGTGCACAAGTACTGCATGGAAAAAATAGATGGATGTACCACAGGTGGTGTTCCAAACTTACCAGTGTATTGCTGTAATGTTCATTGTGTCTAAGGGATCCCTGAACTTTTTCTGCTCAGTGGGAAGTCATCCTCCCTTCACAGTCCAGAACTTGGCTGAAGCAACAAGCCTTGCATTTGTTACAGCAGCCAAGAGTACTGTATAAGGGATTGTTCTCCAGCATGTATTGCACAGCCCTGCTCTCAAAGCTCTGAGCATAGCAGAGCCATTTACTTCGCAAAAGGCTCCAAAACTCCTGTTGAGATGAATAATTAAGATGCTTTTCCTAGATTCTCTCACTTACTCTAACAAATATGTGACAAAATGGTCACCACACAGGACAGGCTGCGGTAGGGGCAGAATAGGAGGAGGAAGATTCAGAACAAACACAACAATTAAATTGTGGTTGCAGTCCAAATCACCTTACCCTTGAAATTCTAAATCTTGGTATTGGGAACTGTGGTTTCTCCAACAGCTGCAATGTAAGGTAAGAGTCAAAACCACTTTCACAAGTCCTTGCTGGCTGACATTTGAGACACACATAGAGCTGTCTCAGTCACTGCTGAAGTAGTGGAAAGAGGAACACAGTTAGTAACTCAGTGCTAACTTTATAGGTTTTGCTATTCACAATGAAGTTGTTTCAAGTAAAAGAAGCCTCACATCACATTTATTTTAATCAGAATTCAATTAAAATTTTGTCTTTATATTGTCATGTCCCTACACAGATGGGAGAGTTAAAGAAACTACAGATCAGGTGATACCCGTTCACTGCAGTTGCTGTTCTCTCTCCTGTGCTGCAGGTTATCCTGACCCTGAGGTGATGTGGTACAAAGATGATCAGCCTGTGAAGGAGTCTCGTCACTTCCAGATAGATTATGATGAAGAAGGGAACTGTTCTTTGACTATTTCTGAAGTATGTGGGGACGATGATGCCAAATACACCTGCAAAGCTGTTAACAGCCTTGGGGAAGCCACATGCACCGCAGAACTCCTTGTGGAAACAATGGGAAAAGAAGGAGAAGAGGAAGATGAGGAGGAGGAAGAATGAAAGGCTCAACATTTAAAAAAATGAAAAAAATATTTAAAGACTCTCCTTATAAGGCTCAGAAAATCAAGTTATCAAAAGCACCTTGTGTGATACGTAGGTCTTTGAGGGGTCGTTTTTTCAGCATGATCAGTTGATACCTGTTTGCTTTATGTATGGGCATTAATGCAAATCAGCAGGCGATTTTAAGTTGCTAGCAGGATTGGATTTACTTTAAGCAAGTCATCAACTAAGTTGCCCAGTCTCTTAAAAAAATCAAATGTATGGAAAACAAGTCTGCAGTTCTAATAGAAAAAGCCTATTTACTGAGCTCCCTGCTCTATACTACTGCTTTCCTCAGCCTGCATCTAAACTGGTTCCCCAGGTTCTACTTGCCAAGGAATTTGCCAGACAAGCAGTGAATCTCTGCAGACCTAAGGAACGGGCTGCTCCCTGAGCAGTATCTTCTATAAGGGAAGGTCTGACAGAGCCAGCACTGCAATGTGTACGTTAGTGCGGTTTAGGTTTCCATTTGATTTAAACAGAATTTCAGTCCTAACTTCAAACACGTTTCCTGTCCTTTCTCAGTGTGCTGTTAGTGCCGTTGCAGTACTGGCTACAGTCAAACATATAGGTGGCTTCCCCAGAGACCTCTGGAATACTTTAACCAGATGATTACAACTTGTCACCTTCCCTTATAGAACTTGTCACTTCAGTGCAGTTACAGCTGCCTGCTTAAGAAATAGACTGAAAACACAACGATGGAGAATTTGTTTCTCTTGTTCTGATCAGTCTAAAGATGAATTATGATTTGTCTATATGCTGCTGCTGTGAAAAAAAAACAGGTTATTGCACAATCAATGAATCCTATGTGCATGTGTGAATTTAATCCCAGGTTAGTTACGGTTTTACTTGCATTCATTTGGTGATTGCAAAACAGATTTCAACTGATGATAAGCTGGAAACTCCCACAGATTTTTGGAGTAGCCAAAAAGCTAGTAGCCTGGATTACAAACTCCTTCATACTTAGCAGTTTCCAAAGAATCTTAACCTATATATGACCTATTTCTACCTTATGAGCTTGACTCTTGTTTTTGTCTTGAACCTGCACCAGTAAGGCTGTTGTGTTTTTGGGGTGGTTTTTTTGTTTTGTTTTGTTTCTTTTTTTTTTTTTTAATGCAGAAAACCTATTCAAAACCCAGGGTTTTTTTCCTCAGAAGTTGTTAATGCACTCAGTAACTTTGCTTTCCTTTCACAGTATTGACACTTTTTAATTTTTAATTGTTTTGGTTGTTGTTCAGAGGTAATATCAGAAGCTGCGAGGTGAGACGTGTAATCCAAAACCAGCGTGTCTTACATCTATGTATCATTCCAAAAGTGATTCTTTTTTCCTTTCCACTTTTTGTGTGTTAAGTGCAACCATTTGCATTTCAAAGGTTACCTCTTCTTCAAAAACCATTACCTTAAATCCTCACCGTTAAGTAGTCAGTACAGGTGTGTACAATACCGACCTTAGGTTGTTTGATATTACCTAGTTGTGTTTGTATTTCATATGATTTGCTGCTTCTACATTCAAAGCTCAACTAACGTGGATGACACAACGGTTTTAAACTGCTTTACTCTTCGTTGCTAAGTTCAGATTGCCAGCATGTCTTTTCCTTTTCAATTGATAAAAGCCTCTTGTTATACTAAACACAGTATTGCCACAATTCCTTATACAGAAAGGGTTTGAATCTGATTTAGAGCATACAGAGCTTTTCTCACGTTTTAAAAGATGTTTTAGGCAACAACGGGGTGTATTTTGTACCTTAATAAAAGTATGCTAATGTTCTCCCAGTTTGTTCAACCATCAGAACTGCAAAGACGAGAACGCTACGGCTGTAGTTACTCACAGTTCCTAAATAAATAATACCACAAAGCACGCTCCTTGTGTACTCTGTTGCAGGCGTCGCCGCGGGCACCTTGGCTAAGCCTATCGGTAGCAGCAGTCTGCAGCAGTCTTCTGGGCTGTCCTGAGAGCTGCTCGGCACACAAACCAATGTGAGGAGGCAGAAGTGAAACCTCCCTGATCTCTGCACTTCTGCCCTGTCAGCACAGGCTGGTGTTATGCAGAGACTGCTTTGCCCAAATGCCATCAGGTCCAGCCTGGGGCTGGCAGCGTTTGTAGCGGTGCACTCCAGCCTTCAGCCTTATCGCTGCCCTCACGATGAACTCAAGTGTGAATGTGGATGGGGCACCATGACAGTTGCAGTTTTCTTTCCCACTTGAGAGTTCCCTTACAGGGGGGAATTGTATAGTTCAGATTGTAAGGGAAAGTGAGTAAAACTTCAGACCTCGACTGTGGGCATGGCAAAGTCTGTGGGTGTATGTACCAGGTAGCAACATTCTGGCTCAATATTGGTGTTTTCCCTTTCTTCTCCTTCTTTACCAGTCCTTCTGCATCCCACAGGCTATAAAACTACCTGCTTTTATTTTTCCCCAAGGGTATCACTAGATTACCATCACTTTTTTGCCTCTGGTTAACATCCCTTTTAGTCTGCAGGAAACAATGACCTTCTACTTCAAAACTGTGACATGTCTTTCACTCAACTCTGAGTAATTGACTCCAACCTCTATTTGACCTTGAAATTTTGTCTTAGGTCTAGAATTCTATTTCCACTGAGGAAGGATATTTTATGTTCTAAAAATCCTGTCCTTTTGCTAGCCATCCTAATGGGTCTAATAAAAGGTACTACCTCTTCCTTGGCTTGATTGTATAATGTTTGCAGCAAGCCACTCTTGGAATGTGCTAGGGTGGAAACACTTCCCAGCAGTGAATCATAGAATGGGTTGGAAGTGACCTCCAAAAGTCATCCAATCCAACACCCCTGCAGTCAGCAGGGACATCATCCTCCATTAGGTCAGGTTGCCCTTCCAAGCCTTATTTCTTCAAGGATGGGGCCTCAACTACCTCCCTGTTCCAGTGTTCCACTACCTTCATGGTAGAGAATTTGTTCCTTACATCCAGTATGTATCTACACTTTTCTAATTTCAAACCACTGTCCCCCATTCTATCGCTGCAGGCCTTTGTCAACAGTCCCTCTCCAGCCTTCTTGTAGGCCCCCTTCAGGTACTGGAAGGCTGCTATTAGGTCTCTTTGGAGTCTTCTCTTCACCAGGCTGAACAACCCCAACTCCCTCAGCCTGTCCTTGTAGTACAGGTGTTCCAGCCTCAGATCATTTTTGTGGCCCTGCTCTTGACCTGCTCCATCAGGTCCATGTCCTTCGTGTGTTGAGGGCTCCAGAGCTGGACACAATACTCCACATGAAGATTTATGAGAGTAGAGCAAAGTGGCAGAAGCAACTGTCTCAATCTGCTGGCCATGCTTCTTTTGATCCAGCTTAGGATGCAACTGGCATTCATCTTCTCATCCACCACAACTCCCAAGTCCTTTTCCACAGGGATGCTTTCTACCACCTTGTTCCCCAGCCTGTACTGATAATGAGGAATTGTTCTAGCCCAGGTGAGCTTGGTCTTCTTGAACATCACGAAGTTCACAAGACATTGGTACTACCCAAGATGGACCACTTAATTCTTCTTGCATTCCCTTTGTATAGAACTCAGTCTTCTCAAAACACATGGAAAATTTGGGCCTGGTTGTGCTTTCCACTAATCAAGTTGCTGGATCTACACAAACTTAATTGGTTACAGACCTGTCCAACCACCCAAGCAACCTCTACTTATTGCTAGCTGATGAAAAGACCTTTGCTAATGTTACGGATGGCATTCAAACGCTTCTCTATTGTTCTCTTTGCTCATAAGAAAGTCAGCACAGGGCTTCATAGCTCTCTCTGTAGCAAGAGGCAGGCTTTGAAGACTGCATACATGAATAATGAATGTCTTTTTATCCAGAACTTCTTGGAACATGCATTGGAACATTGCACTGAAACACTGCTGTCTCAAAGTTAAATTCTCTTTGAATTAGAGCCCTATTGACTGCAAAGAAGTGAATTTACTGGGTCGTATACTTGCATGAAAGCCGAATTTGCTGGAGTTGGGGAGGGGAGAGGGAGGTTTATGATGTTGTTTTGCACTGCTCTTAAGAGAACTGCATCGTACGCAGCATGACAAATAAACAGAACCTTTTCTGGAAGCCAAGAAGTGAACTTCACAGGGTATTTGCAACTGCTGTACCCCCAGCTTTTCACCCTTTTCTCCCTTCGGAAAGGTAGCTCCATCTCCCCGTACCTCCCCTGAGAATGCTTTAACTTGGGTTGCTATGAAGGTAAAGCTACGCAGGGTTTTTGCTGCTGCATGAACCTTTGACGGGCGATGAGTTACAGCTCTGGAAGCGCTCCGCTTCCGCAGCTTATTAAACTGCAAGTGATGGGAACTCACTGAATATTCCTCAAACAGCTTCACCTCGACAACTAACGCTGTCGCTAAGGAAACCATAGGTATGTTTCTTCGGGCAACACTGAGACTGCAAGGGGACATTTTAACCTGTTTTCAGCAGCGATTCAAAGGGTCGCACATTGACTGGCCGGGCTGTGGCGGGCCGAGCCGTGCCGCGGGGCGGCCGAGCCGTGCCGCGGGGCGCCCCAGCCGCGTCAGGCGGCCATGGGCACAGGGCGGTGCCGCGCACCGAGCGACACCCCCAAGGAGCTGCCCACAACGCTCAGCTCACGTTCCGGACCCCAGGCGGCTGCCGCCTCAGAGCACCCCTCACGCAAAGGGACGGCAGGGGCGGGGCAAGTCACAGGCGAGGCGGAAGCCCGGCGAAAGCGGCGGTCCGCCCGCGCCGCTCCCGCCCGTCCCCAGCTCAGCGAGACCAGCAGGCAGAAGGGTGGGCAGAGGGGTGGGCAGGAGACTGCGCAGAGCGCCTCGCCCGCCCCCAAGGTGGCGGCGCAGGCGGAGCCGGGGAGGCCCCGCCCCGCCGTGCGCTGAGAGCGGGCGGAGGCAGCGGAGCGCTGCAATATGGCGGCGTCTGGCAGCGGCGGCAGCCGGGCGGATAACGGCTACGGTAGTCAGCAGCAGCCGCGGCGGAGGAAGGGCCCAGGTGCCCTGGCCACGGCCTACCTCGTTATCTACAACGTGGTGATGACAGCGGGGTAAGGAGGCATGCGAGGGCCACCGGCCGCGGCCGCTAACGGGGGTCTCCCTGGCAGAGGCGCGTCGCCCGCCTGCACCTGGGCTCTCCTCTGCGCCCCGCGGCCCCTCGACGTGCTGCCCGCCTCCCATGTGCCGGGGCCGCCGCCGTCCCTCCGGCCGCCGCTGTTCCCGGTACAGGGATAACTTTCCCCGCACCCGCTTCCGTCAGCCTGCCGCGGTAGCCCCCGGCCGTTTCTTGGGGGCCCTCTGCTTGTGGCCGGTGGGGGCTGCCCCTTGCACCGAGAAACTCGGCGGAGCCTGCCCCGTCGGAGGCGGCGTCCCATGAGAACAGAGCTTTGCGCCGTGCCCGGCGGATGGCAGCCCGCCGGCGGCCGCGTGTGTGCCCGCACGCGTGTGTGCGCCCGGCTGGTGGCGTGGGGCGGCGCCGGGCTGGGAGAGGGGCACCTCTGCGCCGCAGGGAGCCGGGCTCGACGAGCTCAGGAGGGCTTTCGTGCTGCCGTGCTCCTCCTCACTGTCCCGAGCCTCTCCGAGTACGCGCGGCCTGTGCCGTGCCTGCCCGAGCAGCGGTGCATACGCGCTGCTGTGCCCGTGTCGCTGGTGCTGTTGGTGGCCGTGCCTCACACTTCCCAGTAGCGCTAAGAACCCACATCCAAAACCTCCCCAGCTGCCTCTCATGCTGGAGAGGGGATTCTTGTACGTAGCTGAGAAGTTGCTTTGCCCGCGTTTCCGTTGCTCTCCGTGGAGTGCTGTGACGATAAGCCGTCGCTGCAGAAGCTTGGATGCCTGGCTGCTTCCCGGAGCGCCACCCCTGCGCGGCCCGGGCCCGCCGGGACAGCAGCAGCTCCTGGGCTTCAAGTCGCGCAGGGCCGGCCGAGCCCCTCTGCGGCATGTCCTCTTCCACAAGCCCATTCCAAAACTAAGAGGAAGAGCACACGAGCACTTTCTCAGGGCACTGCTGTGTTTTGTAATTGACACCTTCATTTGCTCTGAAACTCTCTTCTCATTCAGGTGGTGATGTAGATCAGTTCTCATCTCACCATACCTGTGTGTGGACTCCAGCGCTTTTCACTAGAGAGGTGCACCTAAGCGCAGGGAATTTCTCTGTAGCAGTAGTTAAGAAGGCAAAGCTGCTATCCTTCCGAGCCCTACTAGATTTCCCCACAAACCCTCCAGTGCCTACATAGGATGAGGTAGGAAGATGCTGCTTGCAGTCCATGAGCACCTAGGCCTGTTTGATGCTCTGCCCTTGCCTTGTCTAGCAAAATGAAGACTTGAGCTAGTTGGTGCATTCTCAAGTGTGTTCTTGAGCATAAAAATAACTCTAACAAGAATTTGAGACTGTCAAATTAAGATAAAGGAGACTCTTTTTTTTTTTCTTTTGAGAGTCTGACTGGAATCCAGCTAAATATAAAAACATCTTTGAAAGATTGAGGGTATTTAGGTGGGAGGAGAAAAGAGCCTTTAAAATAGATCTCAAGTGAGCCTGTTTTCTACTAGATAAGTCCTAGCAGGTCAGAAGTCGAGTAAATAGACTGGTCTCACTATTTTGGGGAAAAATTAGTTTGGATATGATTTATTTCAATAAGGCAGTTGGACATGATGTTGTGGTCTTTGCTGCTGACAGCTGGTGCTATATATATGCATAATATAGGTTACACTGGGGTGGAGCAAAGGTGTGTAGGTGGGACAGGAGAGCTCTGGTCTTGTAAGGTCTTTGTTGCACCCATTACCCAATTGAAGTGTTACCCTGAAAGGGAACTGCTAAGCAGGTTTATGGCACTGTGGGATATTTGCAGGGTGTTTTACCCAGAAGGGAATGACAATTGCCCACCAGTTTGATTTAAAAAAAATCTTTAGCTTCAAAAATACTTAATTACATGAGAAGTGTGGTCAGTCAGGAGGCCTTAGTTTTGCTGTGTTGTCCCTGCATGATATTAAGAAGTTAACTGCTCCAAGAACTTAACTGCTCCAATAGAACAAGGGGACACAGTCTCAAGTTGTGCCAGGGTAGGTATAGGCTGGATATTAGGAGGAAGTTCTTCACAGAGAGAGTGATTGGCATTGGAATGGGCTGCCCAGGGAGGTGGTGGAGGCACCGTCCCTGGAGGTGTTGAAAAAAAGCCTGGCTGAGGCACTTAGTGCCATGGTCTAGTTGACTGGCTAGGGCTGGGTGCTAGGTTGGACTGGATGATCTTGGAGGTCTCTTCCAACCTGGTTAATTCTATGATTCCAAGCTCTTCTTAGTAGTAAAAGTACTTGCCTGTGCATTAAGCTGCTCATACTTAATCCACTTACATTTATAAAAGATCTCTCAGACCTGAGAGGGAAATTGTGGTACAAATGGAAAGTTTCTTTAAAGGTCCTGAGCATGTTGAAAGTTCTGCTTGCTAAGAAGAAAAAACAGAAATAAATTCAGGTGTTGGAAGCTCTTAAATTGCACAAGTCTGTATTTAGGTTCCTGCTGTCATGCAAATCTTGGCTGTGATGTTAAGTGTTTTCCTGACGTGCACCAGGCTCCTTAGAAGATCCCAGTCTGGAGTGGCATCTGGCTCATGGTGCTTTAACATGATCTGCCTTTTTTCTGGGCATGTTTGCAATTGAAGGATTTCTGACGTTTGGAGGCCTACCATAGGGGGAGTCCTGTGACCAGGGTTCATATCTCTCTGTTGCCACTCACTGTCATTTTTTGGGGTAGGTCACTGAGACCTCTGACTGATACCTTGTTTTCAGATGGATGAGTATTTGTGCATTCCGTTGGGACTGCTGAAATCTCACAGTACACAGTGTTGGGCTTAGGGGAGGGGAAAAAAGTTATTTTCTTCCTTTTCAAAAATTTTGTAGTAGGGTAGTGTTTGAGAAACTGGTTTGCAGCTCAGTGTGAGGAAATTGATATGCAGCTGGTGGCAGCAGCTGATTGCCGTCCCTGTGTTGATTGGGGTGCTCAGCCTTAGTTTGTCAGACAGCAGTGATTTGGAAAGGGAGCTGTGAAAACAAAACACCAAAAATGTGAAGGTGCCCAGATGATGAAGTGCTGCTGTAAAAGGACGTAGGGTTTTTTCTACATATATTTTAAGTATGGATTTTGGGTTTATTTTACAGAAGGGTAAAGCGCACAACAGCTTTGTTGTGCAGTAAACAGGTAGGAGAGTAAATGCTTTTAAATCATCTTTGTTAGCTTTGTTTAAATACGGTTAAGTGACAATTGAAGATTCTAAACATAATTATTGTATCTACTTTTCTTTAGTTAAGCCACCTTGAGTACTGTGTTCAGTTCTGGGCCCCCCAGTTTAGGAAGGACACTGAGATGCTTGAGCGTGTCCAGAGAAGGGTGACGAGGCTGGGGAGAGGTCTTGAGCACAGCCCTACGAGGAGAGGCTGAGGGAGCTGGGATTGTTTAGCCTGGAGAAGAGGAGGCTCAGGGGTGACCTTATTGCTGTCTACAACTACCTGAGGGGTGGTTGTGGCCAGGAGGAGGTTGCTCTCTTCTCTCAGGTGGCCAGCACCAGAACGAGAGGACACAGCCTCAGGCTGCGCCAGGGGAAATTTAGGCTGGAGGTGAGGAGAAAGTTCTTCACTGAGAGAGTCATTGGACACTGGAATGGGCTGCCCGGGGAGGTGGTGGAGTCGCCGTCCCTGGGGCTGTTCAAGGCAAGGTTGGACGTGGCACTTGGTGCCATGGTCTAGCCTTGAGCTCTGTGGTAAAGGGTTGGACTTGATGATCTGTGAGGTCTCTTCCAACCTTGGTGATACTGTGTGATACTGTGATAAATGCAAACATACTGATTCTAAAAACAATAGGTCTTATTTCTGATTTTACAGTGTAGTGCACAGATTTATATTAATACATTAGCTTTTACAAGAAGAGAACAGTAGACAGAGTACATACACCAGTGGGTACCTAAGTAAAACTGTATGCTCTTGCCACTTGGTTTATGTTTTGGGTATCTTCTTTCAGAAAAGGGGCCAGTGTGACACCAAGGCCAAGTGCAGGGTTCTGCACTTTGGCCACAACAACCCCAAGCAGTGCTACAGGCTGGGGACTGAGTTGCTGGAAAGCTGCCAGGAGAAAAAGGACCTGGGGATACTGATAGATAGTAGCTGAAGGTGAGCCAGCAGTGTGCCCAGGTGGCCAAGAGAGCCAATGGCATCCTGGCCTGCATCAGGAACAGTGTGGCCAGTAGGACAAGGGAGGTTATTCTTCCCCTGTACTCAGCACTGCTCAGGCCACACCTTGAGTGCTGTGTCCAGTTCTGAGCTTCTCAATTCAAGAGAGATGCTGAGGTGCTGGAATGTGTCCAGAGAAGGGCGACAAAGCTGGTGAAAGGCCTGGAACACAAACCCTATGAGGAGAGGCTGAGGGAGCTGGGGTTGTTTAGCCTGGAGAAGAGGAGGCTCAGGGCTGACCTCATTGCTGTCTACAACTACCTGAAGGGAGGCTGTAGCCAGGTGGGAGGTGGCCTCTTCTCCCAGGCAACCAGCAACAGAACAAGGAGACACAGTCTCAAGTTGTGCCAGGGGAGATATAGGCTGGATGTTAGGAGGAAGTTCTTGGCAGAGAGAGTGATTGGCATTGGAATGGGCTGCCCAGGGAGGTGGTGGAGTCGCCGTCCCTGGAGGTGTTGAAAAAAAGCCTGGATGAGGCACTTAGTGCCATGGTCTGGTTGATTGGAGAGGTCTGGGTGCTAGGTTGGACTGGATGATCTTGGAGGTCTCTTCCAACCTGGTTGATTCTATGATTCAGTACTTGCTGAGGTCTCTCTTGGCCATGGTTCAAAGCATTAAGCTGCATCTTAAGCATTGCATCGTTCTTCTCAAACTTAATTTGATGATGTCTTGTAGTCACGCCTGGCCTGGTACAGAAGGATCATTCTGGAGGCATAACTGCCACATAGGTACTTAGAGCCATGGCTGACTGCAGCGAGGGGATGAGGGAAGGCATGCTGTTGGAATTTAGTGTGAAATGTTTGGTAAGTCACTTTAAAATGCAAGTATATTTCTTATTTTAAGTCAAGTGCCCTAACTGACCAGTACTGGGTAGAAGTAGCTCATGGTGGTGTAAGCAATGGCTTTCAAAAGGTTTTCACTCAACAAGACAGGCCTTAAGGTAATAGCTTTTGAATTTGTGAGGGTTCCTGTTATCAGTGTTGAGCAAAGAGTGTTCTGGGTTATGAGCTTCACTGTCCACGTTTTCAATGACTGATTGTCAAAAGTCAAAGTACACTTCTCCCTCAGGTGCATTCACTGTGTCTCTTTGCTGCATTCTCTTACACAAACAGTGCAGAACCTCTGTAACATTTGCGTAAGAAAACACTTCTTGATAATTTTAAAGAGAAATAAGGGGAATTAAACCTAAACATGAAGCTTGCTTAGCAAGTTAGAGCAACTGAAGGTGAAACAAAGAAATGGTATGCTGTACTTGCTTTCCTTGGTTTGGGTTAGTGAAATCACACATGCATGGCAGTGGTATGTACCTCCAGCTGGTGCATTGGCTAGACTGCAGTGTCTAGGTCAGAGAAAGCTGGGAAAACTAACTTACATCTTAGCTTCCATGTGACAGTGGTGCCCTTTGACCTTTTAAACTTCCAAGTTTATTTCTCAGTTGGTCTCCCTTACTTACATCTACTTCTATTCCATTTCCTCTAATCAAAGAGGACAAAGAACTATTTTGTAGTGACAGAAGGAGGACAGAGGTGCTGGAAACTCAGACAAACTCAGCGCAGCTTTTAGTTTTGTATTGATGAATACTTTGGTATGTATTAAATTCTTTTTGACATCTGTCTGGAGTCAGCAATCCGTCAGGGAAGGTGGAGATGAGCAGGGGGCTGGAGCTCTGCTGGGAGACACGTTCTTCACCAGTCACTTAGCTAAGGTGAAAACAGTTTGCAGGCACAACCAAGAACTGGTGTCTTGTGCAACTTGAGAAATTACTCAATTTGGATTAGTTTCTCAACAAACAGAGAAGATTAGGAAAAGTGGAGAAATCTGGCAGGTAAGACCAGAACAGCATCAACCTGCTCTGATTTACTGTTCTGAAAATGAAGCAGTTGGTGTTGGCAGGGGAGAGTCATTAGTGCAATAGTGCTTACTGGTTTATTCCAGTGAAGTCCAAATACTGATTCTTTCTTTGTAGGCAGCAGTTACTTGGTGAATGTTTGTCCTGGCTTCACAAGAGAGCTTCAGCTGAAATAACATGTCACTACTGAGAAAAGGGAGGGCTTATTTCTCCTTCTGCTCCCACTCCTCATTGGGCGCTCATCTTCTGAGAAGTCCAGACAGATGATGTCACTTCTTTTCAGTTGTGCTGACAAATGTTACAAACTCAGACTTGGGTGCCAGAGTTAGTTCTTATTGAACAATCTGAACTTCACAGTGCATTTCAAGCAATTAGTACATCTGGGGCAATATTTGTATGTACGTAGTAATACCCGAGCTAGTGTGGTACTTGTGTGTAACGCACAGTAAATGAAGGCTATTTCTTCATCTTCCCTGTTAAACTACAGCTGCAGAATATTCCAAAGGTAAAAAGCTATTGCATAGTTAGGGGACTTCCTGTGCATCTACACACATGTGATGGTTTGGGTGTTACCTACCTCCTCCCCTCTGCAAAGAAAATCAGCCAGACTAGACTCAGCTGATCTGGAAATTACAGAATGAAGCTTTATATTTACAGCTTAGCACAATATACAAACAGTTATTTAGATATACAGCTAGATACAGAAATATACAAGCTAAAAAAGTAATACAGAAACACAACAGCCCTCCCAGAAACCAGAGTCCCCAGGAGGGGCTCCCAGCCACCCTTCCACCTCCTTTCCACCCCTCTGCCTTATCCCAGACTTTGCCTTATATTCAAGGTGAGTTTGAAGAGTCAGTCAGAGGAGTTAGGAAGCGGACAGATTAGTTAGACAGCAAGTTAGGGAGAGAAGTGCATGCAGCCAGAGCCCAAGACCAGCTCTGTTATCTATGTTTGTGTCCTTGTTTTTATACATCTCAGCAAGCCTATGAGTGAAGTAGACACAACCATTGTTTCTTTTTCACAGCCTATAATTTAATTCCTTTTACCAAAATATCCTAGCTGGGCTCAAGATAGCACAACACACTTCTGCTGAGGTGCACCTGCACCTGCACCTGCACCTGCACCTGCACCTCAGCAGAAACACTTGGTGATGGCTAGCACAAGCTTTATTCCAGCACTTCTGAGTTTGGAGGGAAGTGGAGGTAAAGTAGGATAGCATTAAGTGTAGCCAAGGGCAGGACAAAGTCTGGATGAGCCTGTCAGTGAAAAGTGTGGGAGCCACTGGTAAGTGTTCCCACTTATTGCTGACTTGCCTGCCCCTCATGTTTGCCACAAGCAGTTAGCTCATCTTAAATAATAAAGTGACCAGGATAGACCTACCTTAGTTCTGAGCTTGCAGGTGAACGCTGACTCCAAACAGCTGTGGTAGTGAAAGATGTTACTGCATCAGTGAGGTTTACAGGGAAAAAAAATTAGGGTTGCTTCCTAAATTACCTGAGGAGAAAATCATCAGGGTTAATAAGTCACACTGTTTATAACATAGCTGCAGTTACATAGGCACTCCTTAAGTATGGCTAGGTATATTTGTTGGTTAGAAAGGAAAGCTGAGACAGGGTCTTAGCAGGCTCAATTTTCTTGCAGTTACTTACCTCAAGCATTTCTCTTAAAATATATGCTAGCAATTAAGATGAATGGTCTATCATAAAGTCTAACTCTGAAATGTTAAAGTTAATACCTTCTGAATCTTAATTGTTTATGTCATGCTTTGATAAGAGATCCGTGACAAGCAGTAAACGATTTTCTGCTTAAATTGAACAAGCTGTGATGCCAGTCCTATTTAAGATGCCATTAATGTCTTCCATAACTAAACTAAATACAGCTCACTGAAAAACAAACTTGGGCATTAAAGATACTGGTATCATGTTAGTCCTGAAAGATGTTTTAAAATGCATAATCTTAAACTCCAGTGGATATGCAGAGAATCCAAATATTTCATGCTCTTAGTGTTGCGGAGGGCAGGCAGAATGCTAGTCTTTCAGGACAGGTATATGTCTGTTGCTGCCTGAGATAGTGAAAGGGGGATTATGGTCTTACTTGTATTTATGCTCTGCTTCATGCCTCCTTATCTTGTTTTCTCTCTTTCAGATGGCTTGTTATTGCAGTTGGGCTAGTTCGAGCATACCTGGCTAAAGGTAGCTACCATAGCCTTTACTATTCAATAGAAAAGCCCTTGAAATTCTTCCAGACTGGAGCTTTGCTTGAGGTAGGTGTAGTCTTCTTCCCTAGCCTTACTAATATTTGCATGACTGTTTTGTTTAGAGAAAATAAGGCAGCCTTTGTGGAACACTGCTTTCTAACTGCATGTTTTTTCATTAGCACTTACAGAGTGATTTGAAGGGTAACATATGCAATGTGCCTCACACAAACGCTGAATGTTTCCTCTTAACAAGTGGTAAGGGAGCTCACTGTCTGCTATTTAGCTTGGGCAGCCCAGCTACATATTAAGCTTAATCTCTGAACTACAAATACTGAATCTTAAGCTCTTCTGGTAGAATTAAACGTGTTTCTGAATTGCTTCATTGGAAACGTTAGTGATTTTGGTTTTTCTTTTTGTTCCAGATTCTGCACTGTGCACTTGGTAAGCTTCAGATTTTCAGTTTCATTATTTTTATAGAGGACTGCAGTTTTAGCTGCTAGCACAACAAATGTGCTGGACTGTAAATTGCCAGATTTACTTCTTGTGTAAGTCATTGTTGCTTGAACTACATCCCAGGTTTTTACTAGGTAATATGACAAGTTAAAATCACAGAATGGAAAATAGTGCACCAGATTTTCAATTACTTTGAGTTTCTGTTTTTATCTAGATCCTTCCAGTGCTACAAATCTTAACAGCAGTTTATAAATGCTTTGTAGTAAATCATTACTCTCCATCTCTGCATCCTGTAATCTTCTGTACCAAGTTGTCTTTCCTCAAAAAATAAATTCCTAGGAGGAATATAAAATCCAATAAAAATAACATTTCAAGCACTAGAACTTCACCTGCATTCGTGCAGCATGGGTGCATATTTTAGTATGAGGAAGAGATAATCACTCTTTAGTCCAGGGTCAGCTATTCTTTAATGAAACCTTTGGGGAGAGTAAGAATTCCTTAAGATTTGATAATTCTTGTTAGCCTTTGCTGTGAGGCTTGTTCGTTGTCTGGGTAGTAGGAACTCAGTTGGAAATACAAGGCCTGGGTCAGCAGCAGTGTCATGATTCAGTCAAGCTGAAGAGCTCCACGTCTGAGTGCCACTGTTGCATCTTGTCTTGTTGGTCAGTCCTCAGGTTTGTAGAACAGATGAAGTGCCATAGTCTCTGCAAGATGAAAGCCACTGTGCTATAAAATGGAGCAGTGGCTGTCTGCACACCTTTGCTTAACTCTAACGGTCCAGTCTCACAAAGAGACAATCTTATGTTCAGGTGGGTGATTTGGTGAGTTCGATTAAGTGTTTGAACTCCTATCCACATATTTGCTAGCCACTATTTAGAGTGTAAGATGGCACTAAGGCTCCTAAGCTGCAGCTTTTCATGTATTACACAAGCAATTTGTATAGTGGAGAGTGAATTAAATTGTAGGTTCATACTAAATTCCTGTGCAAAAGATTTTTAAGTTAGTTTTAACAACTGAGTGCAGTAGTGGTGAAACTTGCACGTAAATCATGCACTTAATCATGTACATAGGTTTGTCAGCAGAGGGCACTCGAATTCTCTCGTTGATAAAGTAGTTCTGACCTTCCTGAGTAACTCACTTACTCTGAAAATGTTTTTCTGTAAAGGGCAGTTTGTAGGCTGTGCACAGACTGTCCCAAGAAATAAATGACTGTGTGCACATATACTCCTCAAATTAACATAAAGGCCTGTCAGAGTAAATTCTATGTATCATATAGTTGCCTGTGCTGCCAAGGCAGTCGTTACAATACTGGCTGATTTTGCTGGATCTCAGTTACTGGTGTTAGCAGAATAAACCATGATTACTTAAAAAAAAAAAGTCAGAAATAAATAAAATGTGAAAATTTGGAAGTCTTTTTTAACAAGTGGTGAGAAGGCTGGATGTTAGGAGGGAGTTCTTCCCAGAGAGAGTGATTTGCCATTGGAATGGGCTGCCAAGGGAGGTGGTGGACTCACTGTCCCTGGAGGTGTTCAAGAAAAGACTGGATGAGGGAGGCATTTAGTGCCGTGGTCAAATGACTGGATAGGGCTGGGTGCTAGGTTGGACTGGATGATCTTGGAGGTCTCTTCCAACCTGGTTGATTCTATGAAAGGCAAGTCTCAGAACACTGAACAAAAATAAAGCTTGCAGATAAAGTGCACCACAATGCTCTGCTGTTTTCTCAAACTAAACTTGTCTGCAGATGCCAAAGTTTAGTAGTAATAAATCTAAGGAGTGTAAAATATTAAATTGGATTGGATTTCCCTCACACTTTAGAATACACGTCCCCACAAATCACGGGATAGCAAAAAAGAGTCTTGTGTTTCACCTTCCAAGCTGATGCAGAACAGCAAACAAGACTGTACCAGCCTGTGTGTGCAAAGCTAATAATGTTGGCTTGGGTGATTTGAGGTGTGGATCCATTTAGCCCATGCTATGCTCAGTTGCACTGTTTAGTATTAGTGGAGAGAGCCATTAGTGGAGTGCTGCAGCATTTTATACCATTATAATTCTGCCTTTATGTTTTCCCTAACAAGTATTTTTACAAAACCCCACTTACTTTATTATAAGTGCTTGTGGATGTGCTTATTTGTCTCTGTTAATGGAAGCATTTGTCAGCTAAAGTGAGGGGTATTGCACAGCTTGGATGCACTGCTGCTGTCTGCTGTAGTCCTCCCAGGTCTGGTACTTCTGTGCTAGGAGATAACAGGAAATTTGGAGATTCTTTGCCCCTGCTGCAGTACTTGCTATGACTAGGGCTGTAATTTTGTCAGTAGATAAACTTCTCTGTGGCAGGTGGCTATGTGTATCAGCATAACTTTTCATGTCTTCTCTGTAGAATATGAAATGTTAGCATCTGTGAGACAGGCTTTTCAAAATATGAAGATGGGTAGGGGAATGCCTCTGTCAAACACGACTGAGAATAGAACTTTGGCATGTGGCAAAGATTGAAAAAAATCCACAGGGAGAGCTCTGATGAAGATCAGAGGTAATGTTTAGCCCAGAGATCCAGAAGAGAGGCTGAAGGAAGGCAAATAGACAATGAACATGCAATTCTTTGACTCGCACAGCAGGAAGAAACCCAAGTGTGGATGGCATTAATAGCATGGAAGAGCTTCTGCCTGGAGACATTTTATATGGATAAGAGGTAATAGGAGCCACCAAAATGTAGAAGCAATAGTTGTACAGGGAGTTTGTGAAGCAAATGGAGAAAAGCAGGAAGGCTCTGAGTATGGGCCCAGCCTACGGAATCACTGTAGTGGTACTTCCTACCATAGCAGTGCTTACCAGTAACCCTCTGGTAAGTCTAAATCATCACTGCATGACTTCACTTCAGCCTGCTCACTGAGGAGTGATATGAGGGCTCTGTCTTTGTTCTGCACACAGCCTGTTCTTAGTTGGGAGCTCAGTGGAAGAGCGGAAGCACTCACTGGGAGATGCAGGATTTCCTGCTGGAGGTGAGAGGCTTATTTCAGGGTATGGAAGAGGTCTAGACATGGCTTACTTGCTGCTTGGTTCTGGACCTAAACACACACATGCAGTATTGACTGAGTGGTGATGTGTTTTTAAAAATGCCAAGATTAAAACTGACTGTAAGGTATCTTTTCAGTCCAATGAGTAGATAATGAGAGGAAAGCAAAGATTATATAAATTGTAGCTGGTGAGTCACTTGCTTTGCTCTCCTGATCTTGGCATAGATTGGCGTTGTCTTGACTAGCAAAAAATCTTGTTTGTCTAACTTGAAAATCTTGGATATTTCCTACATAGCCTTTCTGGCTTATTTGTAGATCCCATTACAAGAACATTAGGTTACCTTGCTTGGTAAGGGATGATCTAAATTGTGTAAAAGAAAAGGCCTCTGTAATATCATAGTTGTAAGCAGTTAATGAGTACAGGTTGCTGGGTGTTGTAGCACCCCTTCATGTTACAAGTAACAGACAACAGTGCTTCTCTGAGGTTTTACAACAGAAATTAGACTATGAAAGTCAAGAGAACTGGCTTAGAAGGATTTCCCCTCTTTTTACCCTCAAAGCAAGACTAACATAATGACTGTGACTGAAAATTAGGAAATTTGCTTTTGGCTTTTCTTACTCTTTTCCAACTTTCCACTTTGATCTTTACACCTTTGGGGCTATTCTCTTGCCTGCTGTGATTTGCATTAGTTTTAGAAGCGCTTTTTACTGTGTTTTAGGAGCTGCAGCTGTTCTTGCATTTGTCTTCCTCATGCTGTTTAAAGAAAATAAAAGGTTTTTTGTGCTGTGAAATTTAGAAATCTTGTATAATCTTGCAGTCTAAGACTATTCCTGCTTTGTCAGACCTGGATGTGTAGGGTTGTTTAATGGCTGTTTAATCAGCTCCTCAGGACTTAAGCAGATTTCACTGGATCTTCTACCTTGAGAAAGTATCAGGATTGCTTGTGCCTATCAGTGCATCAGCTCTTCCTGATGTCCTATTTTATGGGGCTTTTTTTCTCGTTGTTGTGCTTTTGGTTCTGTTTTAGGGCATGGACTAGATCAGTGTTTCTTCAAAGCAGTTAGGGTTTTTCCTTACTGATTTTTGGGAAATACTGTGCAAAACATGTCTATTTCCTTAACTCCTTGAATCACTGTAATGAAGAGTATTTTGACTGTTTTAACCAGTTTCTTTGAAAGACTGTATTCCAAAAGCTATTTGATTGAAGTGATCCTATTAGTTTGTTTTGTGTATTAAGGAATGTGCTGTGACTGCAAGAAAACTGATTACTTCTATTTGCATTTTGATGCACAAAATTTTATCTGGGGATTGCATTGCATTAGGCTGTACAAACACACCACAGGACAGATGTCATACTCTCAAATTAAAAATTAAATGCTTTCCTTCCAAAAAATTCAAATAACTGGACTTTGGCTTAGCTGCGTTTTATTTCCCCCTCCCTGCCTCCCACCCCAGCAGTCAGGAATATTTACTAATTGCAAAATATCTTCCAGGCATTGTTCCCTCTTCTGTCGTTCTGACTGCTTTCCAAGTGATGTCAAGGGTTTTCCTGACCTGGGCAGTAACACATAGTGTAAAAGAGGTAAGTTTGTAAGCTGCTAAATAGAAAACTAATGACCCCTGATGAAAAGCAAGTGTTGATTGCTGTCTTTGTTTCCTTAAATTTCATTCTCTTCATATCCCAACACATGAAATTGTTTACATGAGTTTTAATGGATAAAAAGAAATACAAATAAATCCGATGTAATCTTTTTTTGACAGTCAAATAGTCTGAGTCTGATTCTCTCCCTGTAAGACAACCAGCTGCTGAAGATTTTGCACTTCTTGCTGAAAGAGGTTCCAGTGTTTAATATGAAACCCAGAATTAGGGACAGTGTTACAGTGTTGATCTCACTAGTGCCATAATTAATAGCAAACTATCTTCACTGCTGCCTCCTTTCATACAAAATTTGCCTCCTTTACTATGGCATGTGGAAGCTCCCCCTCAACTGTTTGGCACAGCAGTGCCTGGATGCTATCCATTGTCACTCTCTGGGATAATCTTCCCTCTGTCCTTCATTCATTTTTCTTACCTTCAGGCAGGGGGGCTTGAGTGTTTTTTATCATTGCTTACCATACCCCACACTCAAAATGTTGTACTTCATTCAGATCTCAGCAGAATCTTTTGAGAGTAATCCTACCTGAAAACCATTCCTGAAAGCTTTCTTAAAATCTAAACCTGCTTTAATTGATACAGATCATGCTGACTGACTCTCTCATGTCAAGTGCATACCTTCTAGTAGCCCAGGTGATGTTGCATCCATGCTGTAACATTGAGAGTGTCTTAAGGAGCTTGGCCCATACCAAGCCTGTGGAGGCTTGGTAATGATTTTTCTCTTCCTTACTCCAAACCTGTTACCAGAGCACCCATCCACATATAGAGTGCCATAACTCACTGTAGTTCATGCTGATTAGCAGCCCCTTCTGATATTACCATATTTTTCAGGTGGAGCCTTAGTTTGGTGTGATGTAAAGTGGAGGAATGGTACCTTCCTCAAACTCAGAATTCTGTAAATAGCTTCTGATGGATTTTGCTGTTGGTGCAAACAAATGTGTTCCAGTCTCTGTTAATTTACTGGAGTTAAATACTGGCTTTTGAACAACAAACAAACAAAGCCCCAAAATCTAATCCCAAGACATTTTATTTTAGATGTAGGTATAAAATATTTAAAAAAAAAACATGTTTTGTTTACCTGCCTGATGTTGGAGTACCTGGTGCTTTATAAAGAACAGCAATAATCTGGTTTTGTGAATTTGTCTGCTGGTTTTGTGTTAACCCAAATGTTAAGGGTCGGATTAGAGTTACTCCACGTCTTGTCTGTTAGACTGCAAAGGGAAGTCTGTAAAAATAATTCTGGGTTAGGTTTTTTGAAACTTATGCCTATGTTCTCACCAGAGGGAAAAAAAAACCAACAACCAAATAGGAGAAAGTGTGAGCAACAAGTTTAGCCTAACATTCTGTTTTTAAAAGGTATTTTTTAAACAAAGGTTCTCTCAACAATAATACATACAGGGGGGTTTCCTCCCGTTTGCACGTGTGGTCTTTTGGTTACAGTCTTGCAAGAGACTGTAGAACTTGTTACTTTTTAATGTCTTAAGAAGTGGGCATACCAAAGGTAAGGAATCCTATGATGTGTGTTTCACCTGTGACTTAGAGCAAATCAAATGAAGAGGCTGTATTCTGACCCCTCCCTTTGCCCTCAACCAGCAAGCATGCAGTCTCACCTGGGGAGATGTACTGAAAGTGTCACGAGTGTTCTACTTTTTCTAAAGGGCTGTCTGCACAAGTGAGCTCCATGGTGAAGTCCAGGATTAAATTCTCACACAGCTTTATGGAACTTGTAAGCTATGCAGTTGCATGATGAGGTTCTTGTACAATAAAATGCGGATTTCCTCTTTAACTTTTTGAGTGAGACTTGTTCAGTATCCTGCTTTTCCAGACTGTTTTCATATATAATATAGTTAAAAGAAGAAACATCTGTATTGCATCCCTCCTTTCTGTCAGAGTACACTTCTAGATATGTGATGTGATTTGAAGCATGCTTCTTGCCACTAACACGTTTGTGCTTTTTGTTGAATTTAGTGCTGATGTGTTGTTAAATTCCATATGAAATTATTTCTAATAAATGTTAAAGCATGGTGAATGTTAAAGCACTGCACACTTTAGGTAGCAACGAGACTCCTCTTACCTCCACCAAGAGGGTAGCTGTTAACTGAGTGGAGGGCTTGGTATGTGATACATTACTTGTCATTGTTTTGCCATGACATTGGGAAGGAATTAGTTTGGTGGACTTGACTGTTTCCCCTACGGAAGGGAGGGTAAAGTGTGAGCAGATCGGTGTGAAAGGCTAGAAGAGAGCAGCAGTGTAGGAAAAAGGTGTCCTTCAGTTTGAAGTTCCCTCTTTGAATTTGTGTGAACAACAAGGTCATCTAGTGACATCATGGCAGGCCTTCAGAGCTCTGTTCTGATAGATAATGACGTACCCCGTTCTGACGGGTAATTAGAGATGGTGTCAGCAATGATTTAATGCTTATCAGCTTTGGTTCAGTAGCAGATAAGTACAGTATTTATTTAGAAGATCCTTTCTAAAACACACAGATGAAAGGAGTGGTGTCAAGACAGCACATACAGTGTATTGAGCTGGTAATGCAGTTTCTAGTATCTCAAGCTGTGAATGAGGGAATAGCATCTTAATTTGCGATGTTTAAGACTAAGCTGTAGTAGAAGATTTTCATGCTGGAAAGTTCCAAACTCTAACCTGCTTGGTCACTGCTTTACATCTGTGTAAAATTTGGGTGATACTGTGCAACACAAATATCTGCCAGGCTCTTTATGTCTACCGAGAAGCTTCCTTTGCTTTGGTCTTTAACTAACGTACCGAAGAAGCGCTGCTCTGGAGGGGGATGCGCTGTGTTTCATCATTGCACTTGCACAGTGCTGTGTGTTTTACTCCTCTGCGCTGGATTGCTTATATACATGTTTAGCTGAAATTTTCTGCACACACTTTGGCACACTCTTACAATGCAGAAATCTATAGAATTTCTCTTTTCACGCAGAAGAACAGTAAAAACCTCTCAGGCTTTATGATGTCAAATCCTGATTTTCAGCTTTTCATATTAAATGCTCTCCGTTCTGATATTTCTACAGACATTGCAATTTGTAGTATTGAAGATAATCTGAAATATATTAATGATCTTCCTTGATGCTAAATTGGTTTGAATTGAAACACTACCCAAAAATTATGCCTGCACTATGACCCTTTTAAGGTAGTTGGAGAAATAAGTTGTACATAAAACACCAACACGCTTTGACTTTGTCTAGCACCTCCTTCAAAGACTGGAGGTAGAGAATTTGAGTTCTGAGGGCAACATTTGGCTTAGTAGTTTATTGAAGGGTGTACTACTTATTGTCCATATTACTGCTTTCAGCCTCATCTTGGAAGAGGAATGCTACAAATGCAGCAATAGCAGTGCTTAAATGGAAAAGACACTTGGGAGACTTTTGTAAATCAGGTCCCAGGGGTTCAGTAGTCTTCATTTCAGACATCTCAATTTGAAAAATCCTCTGTCCTTGAAGAGAGGTTTTAGCAGTGACAGACTTCAGACAGACCTGTTGGTATGTAAGAAACATACTGCTTGATGATGTGCTGTGGAATATGATTATAAAATACACAGTAGTGCTCCGTTCCTTGCTGCATGGAGTAAAACTACTTGAAAACTGTACGGGTCACTTCTGCAAGAGAATTACCACCGATTTCCAATGTTCTTTCTCCCTTAAGTATGGACACAAGCTGTAAACAGTGATTTCGAAATACTGTTGTTCTTTTTTGTTAAGTGGCCATAAGAAGCTTGTGTGTGTGTGTGTGTGTTTTACAATAGCGGGAACTGTTTCACTGACCTCTAAGCACAGTTCTAATGTGAAAGTAGGTGGGAAAGGCTAGACCTGTGAAGGCAGGGTTACACCAGTCCTGTGACAGAACATGATCGTAACTGCCAGATGTTCTGTTTCTGTATGTGTCATTTGTAGTTAGCCTCACAGTTTCGTGTCCTTGGGTGCTGCTTCAAGCTACAGAATTTTGTTTGCTGGTTTTACTAACTTCTCTAGTTAGGGAAACGAGTGGGATTTCACAGTACAGGTTGAGTCTTAGGTTTAGATGAACTCACTAAGCTGCTACTCCTGATTCGGCCAGGAGGTGCAGCTCTGGAGTGCTTGTGAAGCTCCTTGGAACAGCATCATCTGTGAAGTGCCGTTAACTTTTCCACGTTGAGCACTAAGTCTAGTTTATAGATCAGGCTTCAGACAGGTTTAGAATCTTGTAGCAGTCTAAAAATAGATTTGATCTCTTCTTTGAAAATCGTGGGATAAGTTTTGGATTTTGTTCTATGATGAAGAAAGGGAGATTAAGCAAATAATTGGTTTCATGTGGACAAAGAACAAGTTGCATTTGCTTCAAAATGTAACAAATGTGACTTAAAATGCCATACACGGGAGAAAAACAGCTTGCCCATAACTCTGTTCCCCAAAGATATCCTGGGATTTCTGTATAAATCATTCTAGATTTTTGTAGTCTGTAAAACAAAGCTTTTTATGGTTCACCCTCATGAGTTATGTGGGTTTTTTAAGTACACAAATACACAATCATCCCCCCTCTATTACAAGGTTTCTGAGTGCCTAGATAGATTTTCTTACTCCCTATTTGTTTTGTGCATGTACTTTGCCCAAAATGAATAGAGTGTACCACCTACTCCTGCTGACTTCCTTTTCCATTTTTTGAAGTTGGAGGGAAAAAGAAAATGTGAGGCCTTGTGGTTGAGATCTTTTTGTTCCCACAGTCCACTGAATTTGGGCTCAAGGTACTTGTACAGCTGTGAGTGCCATTGAATGGAAGGAGGGGGAGGGCTGCATAAAATTATTTGTTCTCTCAGGAGTTCGTAGTATGGATTTGTGACCTCATATACTATTTTGTCACTGTTATTCCATCTGAAACTTAAACCTGACAATTATGCTCCTAAATCTAATAAATCTAATAATTAACTTTTAAAAAACATGCTTCTGAAGGTTAACCTTCAAAATGTGAAGGGAGTAAAAGCTGATTCGGTGTTGTATGTCTGAAATAAAAGCTTGAAGAGGTGTAAAGCAGTGAAACATAATAATGCCTTCTCCCCCTCTCAGCCTGTAATCTGGTGTTAGCTGTTTGCTGCAGCTCAAAATTAGGACTGAGTTTCTTATCTGCAGAGAGAGGAAAGCAGTGCTTCCACTCACAAGTACTACAGACTAGGATCAGAATATGAAATCTAAACCAGATGTCAAGTGTTAGACTAATGCCCTAGTGTAGCATTGTGCTACAGTAGGAAGGAGTCACAGGACTGCAATAAAAGCTGATACTGTACAGGAATTGGAAGAGTTATGAGCTGTTCTCAGCATTTCAGGATTTGCTTGTACGTATTTACCATGCATAGAATGGGAAATCTTAAATAATCTGATCACCAAGTAGAGCTTTCCTAACTTGAAAAATACGAAGCATGATAAGAAGAGGTTTTTACTGTTGTTACTAATGTTGCTTTCAAGCTCATTCTTGGAGTCTGTTATCTAAAATGTTGCAGTAAAGCAATCCAGGAGAAATTATTTCTTTAAGGTTTTCTTGGGTATAGTGAGTAATTAGTAATGCTTCAATTTGTACTGAGCTTTTTCTGTCTTACAGGTACAAACTGAAGACAGTGTCCTGTTGTTTGTTGTGGCCTGGACAATCACTGAGATAATCCGTTACTCCTTCTATACCTTCAGCTTGTTAAACCATCTCCCTTACCTCATCAAATGGGCCAGGTAGGTGGCGTCATGGAACACAGAGCCGTAAAGCACTGATGTAATAGAGCTCTTTGTCTTGTAAAATAGTTGCAGTACAAAAAAACAGATTCTGGCTTGAGGTGATTGCCCTGTTTGTGAATGTGACTTCCTAGCTTCTTTCCAGCAGATCTCCGAGTTTAAGAAAATTTTTGCTACGTTGTAAGTGGAATGAGTATCCCATTTGCAAAATGATTGTGTGTGTCAGAAAATATCATTTAACAGTAAGAGGTGTCAGTAAGTAAACTGACATTTAACAGTAACCCTAAAATCCAGAGGTTATACTTGAAACGATCTGTAAGCTCTAGGTTACTATCAGCTGTGTTTGCCTCCATTTAAATAATACAATGACCTACCAAAGCATTCAGAAATGAAAGTAAACAAAGTCTGTGAGGGAATCGCTTTGAAGGTAGTTTTTAGACTCTCGGAAGTAATCTTTACCTAGTTGAAACTGCCAGTTTGAATACAGAGCTGGCAGCATACTTTCAGATAAGAACGATGGGAAAGAAGTCCTGAGAATTCAAAACTTAAATATCCATAATAGCATTTAACAAATATTTATTTCAGAGTTTGTCAGAACTTTAAATCCTGTCTGTAAATGTTTTGTTCTAGGTACACATTGTTTATAATACTGTATCCAATGGGAGTCTCAGGCGAATTACTCACAATATATGCTGCATTACCCTTCGTCAGGCAGTCTGGCTTGTACTCCATCAGTTTGCCTAACAAGTACAATTTTTCTTTTGACTACTACACATTCCTGATCCTGGTTATGATCTCTTACATTCCAAGTAAGTATGAGGTTTTTTTTAAACTAAAAACTGTAACAGGAAAACTCGTAATTATGGGATGGACTTCCTTATGTCTGATTTTGTTAAAATTCATAGAATCAACCAGGTTGGAAGAGACCTCCAAGATCATCCAGTCCAACCTATCACCCAGCCCTATCCAATCAACTAGACCATGGCACTAAGTGCCTTATCCAGGCTTTTCTTGAAGACCTCCAGGGACGGTGCCTCCACCACCTCCCTGGGCAGCCCATTCCAATGGGAAATCACTCTCTCTGTGAAGAACTTCTTCCTAACATCCAGCCTATACTTACCCTGGCACAACTTGAGACTGTGTCCCCTTGTTCTGTTGCTGGTTGCCTGGGAGAAGAGGCCACCCCCCACCTGGCTACAATGCCCCTTCAGGTAGTTGTAGACAGTAATAAGATCACCCCTGAGCCTCCTCTTCTCCAGGCTAAACAGGCCCAGCTCCCTCAACCTCTCCTCATAGGATTTGTGCTCCAGGCCCCTCACCAGCTTAGTTGCCCTTCTCTGGACATGTTCCAGCACCTGAACATCCTTCTTCAATTGAGGGGCCCAGAACTGGACACAGTACTCAAGGTGTGGTCTGACCAGTGCTGAGTACAGGGGAAGAATAACCTCCCTTGACCTACTGGCCACACCATTCCTGATGCAGGCCAGGATGCCATTGGCTCTCTTGGCCACCAGTTGTGACAGTTATCTAAGGACAAAAAGGTTAAAGCTGCAGGGATTGCTTTCTACCAAACCTACAAAACAGTAATACAAGATTTTTTTTCTTACACTTCAATACAAAATAATTGTGGTGGTACTTTGCAAATGTTAACGTCTTTGTTCTCTGCCCACCCCCTCCCATCCCTCCAACTTTACAGCACTTGGGAGAACAAAGTTCAAAACAGCTTCTTAGAACTTCAGGACTCTTTTATCAGGAATAAGATTGCTTTTGCATTAGTGGGTAGGGAACCATTTCTGTTGAATTAGCTTCAGCTGACACAGTCTCTGGTTGATGTTTCTATAGATGGAATGATGATCTCTGCTACTTTGAAATAGGGAACAGATACACAGGAGCCTTGAGCAAATTTAAATGCACAAACAGTGGCTAACATGCAGAATAATGTAGTGTTGATGTTGCTGCTGTTAGTTCTCTCTGCGGCTGCTTTTCTGACCCTTGTTGTTTGTGCAGAATGATAAACTGCATTCAAAGCTTTAAATTTCTGTAGCATACCTGTCTCTCTAACAAGCACTTAGACCTTCAGTGAATCACCTTGTAATTCTGACATTAAGGTCATAAGGTCCATAAGCTGTGGGGGTTTTCTAGATACTCATTACAAAACCCTTTTCATGCATTTGCTGCTTGTCCCCTTGCTTCCAAAACTGATGTTGCCAACTCTGAGCAGCCAGAATAATATCTGTTGTTTTAGTCAAAACAACCACAAGTAGTAATTACTTCTTATGTAGTAGCAGTAGCTAGATCACAGTTGACAAGCCATCTGGGAGGGAACCCAGATTGAACCCAAGTGATAATTTTAGCCTGCTTCATTAAAATTGCAGTCTCTTAAATGAGGTATTTTTCTGTGTATTCTGTGGATGTATTACTCAAATACTATCTTTTGTTTTATTTGTTATATCTTTATTATTGTGAATTGGTAACTCTGAGAAACAGCTTCTTGAATTCAAGCAGTCTTAGGTGCCTTTGCATATGCAAGTATTTGAGGGTATTGCATTGAGTGCACCCTCACCAAGTTTGCTGATGGCACCAAGCTGTGTGGTGCAGCAGACACGCTGGAGGGAAGGGATGCCATCCAGAGGGACCTGGACAGGGCTGGGCACAAGCCAACCTCATGAGGTTCAACAAGACCAAGTGCAAGGTTCTGCATCTGGGTTGAGGCAATCCCAAGCACAACTACAGGCTGGGCAGTGACTGGCTGGAGAGCAGCCCTGAGGAAAGGGGCTTGGGGTTGCTGGCGGATGAGAAGCTCAACATGAGCCAGCAGCTCCAGCTCGGAGGGCCAGCCAGATCCTAGGCTGCATCAGGACAAGTGTGACCAGCAGGTTGAGGGAGGTGATTCTCCCCCTCTGCTCTGCTCTAGTGAGACCCCACCTGGAGTACTGCATCCAGTTCTGGAGCCCCTGTTACAAGAGGGTTGTGGACATGTTGGAGTGTGTCCAGAGAAGGGCCATGAAGATGATCAGAGGGCTGGAGCACCTCTCTTATGAGGACAGACTGAAAGTGTTGGGGCTGTTCAGTCTGGAGAAGAGGAGGCTCCCAGGTGACCTTCTTGTGGCCTTCCAGTATCTGAAGGGGGCCTACAAAAAAGCTGGAGAGGGACTTTTTAGGATATCAGGGAGTGACAGGACTAGGGGGAATGGAGCAAAGCTGGAGATGGGTAGGTTCAGATTGGACATGAGGAGGAAGTTCTTCATCATGAGAGTGGTGAGAGCCTGGAATAGGTTGCCAAGGGAGGTGGTTGTGGCCCCATCCCTGGAGGTGTTTAAGACCAGGCTGGATGATGCTGTGGCCAGCCTGATCTACGGTAGGATGTCCCTGCCCATGGCAGAGAGGTTGGAACTAGATGATCCTTGTGGTCCCTTCCAACCCTAACTGATTCTGTGGGATTCCTGAGATTCAAGAAAAGCAGAGTTCATTGCAGACACTGACTACATCATAGTTCACTTACACATTTGTCAAAGCTACCTGTGCAGGAGTTGTGCCCTCTGAACCCACTGAAGATCTCAGGAATTTTGTGCATATTGATATCACAGGGAAAGAAAACTTTGAAAACCGACTTTAAAAATCAGGTTTCTGTGTTCTTGATAGTTGTGTCTTGCCACTTCACTTTACATCTCTCGTTTAGTACTTGTCTGTCCAAACTGACATCTTGCTGGAAAGAAAATCATTAAATTTTTTGCATATAATGGACCCCTTTGACTTAAACTTCTGATGGAGAAACCACGTGGCTCGGTTCTTTCTCTCTGGACAGCTGTATTCATTCACTCCTTAACACTGGTGGGATGAGTCAAGATAGAGTAGAAACAATCAGGAAATTAAATACAAGGTAGAGAAAATCAAAAGAGAAAATACTGACCTGAAAGAAAGAAAGCAGTACACAAATTGAACAGACTTTGGTCAGTGTTTATGACAAGCATTTTGCATAAGCAACCTATAATTTAGGTGGATGCTATCCTTATTAAAATGTCTTAGGGCTCCCAAAGCTGTAGTGTCTCATGGCAATCTTAGCTTTTGCTGTTTCATATGTCTGTCTTCTACCCCCTGTGTGATTTTTCTGCAAATGTACTGTAATGTGGCCTTAGAAATAGGAGAAAAAGGTTTGTGTGGCAGATGAAGATCGAAGAGATGGAGGAGACACCAGTTTGTATAAAGGTCCTTAGATTCTGAGAAAGCGATGCTAGGATCATGAGAAATTAAATGTTCTTTTGGAAGGACTTTCTCCTCCCTGCAATGCACTTTCTTTATACTGTGTGTCTGCAGTTCAGGAAAATTCTATCCATTTCTTTTTGTAGATGCAGAGTTAAATAAGGCATTTTGCATGCTCTAAGGTAAAATCAGTAGTACCTGAACCCTAGGGACAACATCACCTGGTCTCTTTAAACAGTAAAAGGTAGTAGGTGACTTGAGCAGAAAGTGGATAAGCATGTTTTCTTTTAATAGAGTATGGGTGACCTTGAGCATGTGACTGTGCATCTTATATTGACATGTAAGCCTCCATTCATACTTTATTTACTTAAGTCTGTTTTCTTTTCAGTCTTTCCTCAGCTGTATTTTCATATGCTACATCAGAGGCGAAAGGTACTCTCCCACACTGAAGAACACAAGAAGTCAGAGTAATTTCAACACTTTTCAGAACTTTTCAGACATCAAAATGCTGCAGATTTTCAATACTCAGCACATTTATAAAGAGTATACCAAGATAAAATAAGTCACAGGTAAAAGACCAATGATGGGCAAATATATTTGACAAACCTGATTTCACTGAAATTCCACGATGTAAAACATTTAAATAATTTATAGCTTGCAGTGCTTCAGAAAACTTTTAATCTTTATATGCCATGGCATTTAGCCTTTTCCTTAAATGATGTGCTAAATGGTTTTCATTTCTTACTAAATGCCTGGAGGTTACAGTATGAGGGATGAAGTTGTACCCACTAAATGCTTGAATTGGGAGTATATTACTGATACCTCTTTCTTTTTAAATTGCTTGACTGCATGCCAGAAACTGTATGTATTGCTGTGAAAGCAGATAATATGCTCTGGAGTACTTCAGGATTTAGTCAGAGAGTCCAGTAGAGAATAATCTGGGCAAAGTGCTTGAATGTAGAAACGTAGGATGTGCATTTAAAAGGTGATGGGAACAAGAGTAGAAAATCTATTACGGGAAATGAGGGGAATGTGGTTCTGTAGGAATTTAAGCAGTAGCGTGTCTGACCAGAGCATGTTTTCTGAAGATCTTGTTCAAGGTGATTACTCAAGTCCTCATGTTAATTCAGAAGCTGTTGTGCTTAATCTGAAACACCAGAAGTCTAAGTACTGCATCCCTGGATACATTTTTAAGTATTAAAAAAATAAGTACTGCCTGTATTAAATATTTCTAGTGATATCAGTAATGAATCTAAACAATATGAAGAGGCAGGTCACCTAGAAACAGGTGCAGTTTCTCCCTTTTTTACTTTAAATTATCATCTCTAATCACTGTCCACTGTCTCAGTGGTCCTTTTCTTTCAGTGTTGAGGACTATTTGGTCTACTGTAGAATCATGTGAGGGCCTTGTTCCTCAACCTAACTTTTCTTAAGTGGCTAATGTGTATCACTCTGGCACATCCAAGCTGGCAGTTCCAGGCACTGAGCTTCTGAAGTGTTGCAAAGTCATAAGCTCCTTCTTTGAAAGCAGATTATCTTGTGTGTTACACGCTGCTTTTGCAAATTGGACAAGCCTTCCCTCATCTGTTGTTTTGGAAGAGCTGATGTTTATAGAAGTTAAATTTTCCAAGGTGCTATGAGTTCTCAGACTAAGCCTTCCCTTGGGAATGTAAAATAGAAAATGAAAGAACTGAGAAAACCTTACGGTGAGCCAGGAAGCGCTAGTGCATCAGCAAGCAGTGCCCCAGGTCATGAACTATCTGTTGGAGGGCAGGGGGTGGAGAACAGGAGAGACAAAGAGCATGGAAATGAATAGGTATCCAAGCAAAGACACAAGGAAATACAGGTTCTGGCCTTGGCTGTTTGGAATTGATAGTCAAATAGTGCTATCTAGCACCCAGTCAGAGCCACTAAACAACACAAGGGCTTCTTTTGACTTCCATCTTGTAACATGATAATTAGTACATGAATGAGATGTGACCACTACCATGGTACGTGCAATACTAGTTTTGTGCTGTGTCTGCCAGTGCCTCTCCCTGGACATGGCCCATATCTGTGTCCCTGTTAGTTGTGCTTGACAGATAGCAGCTCTCACTAAACATAGCCAGCAAGCACTAAGGGCACAGGCTCTCCACTCCAGCACTTAGAGAGAGATGGATTTCCAGTTATTTTACTTTATGTTTGTTAGATCAGTATTTTTTTTTTAAAAGAAGAGCTTTGGGTTTTTAAGTCATTTCCTTTGGCTTCATCAGAAAGTCTGACTGAATTTTCCTAGCACTCACTAACGCACGTCACCTTTCCTGTTCAACACAAACAGGACTACTGTAAGCAGGGAGAAGTTAAGAAAAATGATCTTTGCTTCTATTTTAAACCTTTCAGAACAGATATTAGCTGTAATCAAATGCTAAGGCCACAGAGAATCTCAAAGTGGCTTTGCCTTCAAAGATGCAGCAATTTCATTTCACTTCTCGATTAGGTTATGTAAAGCTTTGTTGCAGTGATCAGAGAAATGTTGCATTAAATTAAACTCAGCATTTCAAAGTGTGACCTTCCACCTCAGAACAAAACATCTCCTTTTGCTTATACTTACTATCAAAGGAGTTAGTATTTCTGTCTTCTGAAAGATCTGGTTTCCTCATGTACTCAACAACTTGATTTGATTTCAGTGTCCAGTAAAAGATTTGATTTCAAATGTGTTGATCCAGTTTGGAAAAAAGAAAAGAAAAATGCTGTGAAATACTCCTATAGCAAACAAATCCATAGTTCTGTTGTTGAGAAGGATGTAGTACAGATCTGCATTAGATAGCACTGGCACTACAGAAAAGCAGAGAGCACTGCTAGTAGGAAGAACACTTAGGCAACTGATGTCATGACTGAATAAGCTCTAGTATAGAATATTAAATTTAAAATATCAGTGCAGCATGCACACAAATGCAAATTAGAGTCTTTTAAAAGAAAATTGAGTTACTTTTAAAAGAAGAAATTGCTTTAAGTATTATTAGCAAAGTTGATTTAATAACTATATTCTGAAGTATGAATTTGCAGTTAGTATGTACAAGAACTACAGCACTTCAGTTTGCAGTGTGTTTTCAAATTCAGTTTCCGTGGAAGACACTGGAAGGTGATCTTGGGCAAGCCCTGTAGTGTGATGCCGTAACGCTACTTGAGTTTTACCCTGATACTGACTTGGGTCACATGTGGATTTTTTTTCTTCCTCGTAAAACAAGAATAAATTTCCCCTCATCTGTCACCAAACTGATAATGTGGTTTGAGTGAACTTTGTAGTAGAAGCGTTGATTAGCACTCTGTCACAATCTGGAAGTTTTTTTTTCCCCTCCCACTTGGGTTGCATGTTTTCTGTCTGCATCACCAACCTTGTGCAGCAGATATGTTTTCTGCTTTGGTAGCTTCTGTGTTGTGTGCACTGGTTCAATCAACAATACTTTTTATGTTCTACCTTTGCTGGCTTTGTTCAAGTTAGTCATTGCCCTCTAAAAGACCAAGGTTCTTACCAGTGTACAGTTTACAACTGGAACTATAGAAATGTTCATATTGTAAATTACAGTAAGATGCAGGTTACAGTGGAGGCAAATTGTAATTTTTCACAATGTGATGTTTCTATCAAAGTTTTTTTAATTATTATTTATCAGTAGAAAGGTTGGCATTTGTGTGGACCAATCTGCAGTGTCATTTTAAAACCTATCTTTCAGCTTCAAATTTTCATGAGTATGCATCAAATCATACATTTTGATGTATATTTATGTCAGTGAAATTTGGGTGAAAACAGCCATTTTTGTATTTTTTTCTATGTTGTGAAGACTAAAACTGTAATTTTATAAGTGATTCACTAAGATTATTATAAGTTAAATGTATTTTTTGTATATTTAGGAATCTGGTATTACCTGGAGCTCTGAAAGATTAAGCATAGACTTCTTATGCATGATTGGAAGATATTTCTACTTGGTAATGCAGTGAAATGGTTTGTATGCTAAAATACTAGTCCATGTTGTTTCCTTGTGAAATTGATTCTGTGCTCTCTGCCTGGATTTGGCCTACTGATCAGTGATACTAAATGCTATACTCCAAATAAAATCATTCTAGACAAAACATGTTGTATTGTTACTGTTTCAACAATAGCAGATACTTTATACGTGTGAGGTGGAACTATGTTTTCGTTCATTTGTATATGTGAAATTTTCAGGAGTTTTTTATTGTTAACATAACTTTTGAGCTCAAACACAACAATTAATGGTATCTAAGTTGATACCATTGCAAATGTTCTGGTTTTCACTTTCAGAAAGGGCATTCATAACAGTGTGTTGACCATTAACATTCAAACTTAAAACTTCCTGTGGGATCCTCAATAGAACACAAACTCTTTGTTCCCTTGTTGTTACCTGTACTCTAGATGGTGATGGCTTTCTACAAAAGCAAAATTGTTGGAGTATTATGAATATAGTGGAATGCTTAACTAATGCAACAGAATATTGCAGAGTTCAATTACTAAATATATTATGTCTGCTGCCACGGCAACGTTCATTGCATTTTTAACAGTTCCTGAGAGAGATTTAAATACTGTGTCTAGATGCCATTAATGCTCATAAATAACAAGTTATAATCTTCTAATAGGAACTGAGTAGTACTTGCAGAGTGAGTGCTGCTATTCTAGGCATATGGTTTGTCATAAGATTGGACAACTACAGTGATTTTTTTGTTTTACTTGCAGACAGGGTGAAATAATGTTGTCATGGCCAGCAGCAGCACATGTCCTACGCATGATAGCTGTGAGCTAGCACTACTGTGCCATTCAGAACTTCACTTTGAAATGTTATGTTGTGGAGGGTGATGCTGAGTTCTGTTTGTGCCTTAGAATAACTATTTCTTTTTGCATTTTAAAAGCAGTATGTGTGGAAACAATTTTAGTTACCTAGAGTAAAATGAAAAATGTGTTTGTAAGCAAATTGTTTTCACTATAGCATTAAAGGCTCATCTTAGAGCATCAGCAATTTTTGACATAAGACCTGAGGAAGGATCTGTGTTGAGTAGGAGATAAAAATCTGTGAATATCTGTGTTACAATTTCATTTGGTATGGTTTTGGTATTTCTAGAGCTAAGATTAATTAAAGCCCCAGCTACCTGGAACTTCCATTCAGTATTGCACAGCTTTTAAACTCTGTTTGCCATCTTGTAAACAGCCACTCTTTCCACACTTGTCAGAAAGCTTTTAATATTGTACTGACAGAATTCATAAAGCTTCTGTGGTGGTTTCTGGAGTCTACCTTGGAACATTTGGAATTAAATATGTAAATGGAAAATTAAAAGTGTTTTAATAATGTTGGTCAGTGATTTCCAGAATAATACTTTTTTTCCAAATGTGAAAGATCTAAAAGCCCTTTTGTATTCACTTTAGTATTGGTCATTAGTATTGTTAGAGGTGTGTTGCAGTTTTTTTATGTGATAACATTGATAATGTACCAATGTTAGAGAAATAGATGTTATTGTCAATAATGCTAGCAGATGGAGAGAGTACCATGTCCAGCTATGGAGCTCTAAACACAAAAATGACATGGACCTGATGGAGTGGGTCCAGAGGACAGCCATGAAAAGGATCAGAGGGCTGGAACAACTCTCCTACGAGAACAGGCTGAGGCAGCTGGGTTTGTTCAGCCTGGTGAAGAGAAGACTCCAAAGAGACCTAATAGCAGTACCTACAAGAAGGTGGGAGAGAGACTGTGTACAGATGCCTATAGTAATAGGATTGAGGGGCCATGGTTTGAAATCAGATTGGATGTTAGGAACAAGTTCTTTACCAGGAGGGTGGTGGAATGCTGTAACAAGTTCTCCAAGGAGGTAGATAAGGCCACATCCTTGGAGAAATTTAAGGACAGGCTTGACAAAACTCTGAGCAACCTGATTTAGTGGAGGATGGACTAGATGACCTTCAGAGATCCTTTCTGACCCCAGCCATTCTATGATTCTATCTGATTTTTTTTAGTGTTTTAAGTAGATGCATATTATTGCAGCCTTCCACTATAAATGCATAATTTATGCTACTTTTAGAAACACTTGCATGTTTAGTTATACTTGCACAAACTGTTGCAACAAACTGCTTCTCTGCAGATTAATTCATTCATAGACACTTTTACACTAAGTGATACTACATGAGGATGCTGTTATTGGGAAATAAATTTGGCATATTTTGTAGAGACTTATTCAGCTGAACTGTGAGTACTGAGTTGCATTTTTGTCCTCTCTGAATCCTGCTTCAAAGAGTCTGCACAACATTCTGCAAACCTTGTTATCACTCACAACAAGTGTATGTTGAAAACATAATACATTTTGTGGGTGGAACAGTTGAACTCGCAGAATCATATTTGCTGTGTAATCCACGTTCAGCCTCTTGAACGCTACAGTGGGTTAGTATGCTTCAAAAACCAGCAAGTGATGATCTGAAGAAAATATATAGGCATTTCAGATATTGTCTTTAAAATTAGTTTTAAGTTGATGACATTTTAAAGGTCACCCCTTTGCTCCTTCTGCAGCTAACATGTCTACAAAAATACTCAGTTGTGGAGAGGCTTTAGGAAGTGGAGAGCATTTTGATATGTCTAACATTAGGTTGCTTTTATGAAATCAATGTGCCTTCTAGATCTTCAGGTGAAATAACTTCTTCACTTGCTGGATAACAAAAAGATACTGGGTGTTAACCCTCGTTTTCTCTACTAAGTGGATGTCAGTAAGAAGGTGAGGTGGAAGAGGTAAGATACTGAGGGATACTGAGCATTGTGTTTCCCAAAGTGTATTTGGGATTGACCAAACATTTTTTCCTTTGGCATCCAGTGGTGGTGGTTCTTTTGGCGGTGGGGGGGAGGGTTTTTTCATTATTTTTTAAAGGCAGAATAACAGCACTAAAAGGAAATTGCAGTGTCTTGTCTGGGATTTTATGGTATCAAGACACCTTTCATTCATCAGGCATTCATAACGTAATCATGGAGAACTGGATGTGCTGATTTAGGTGCTCTGTTTTAGTCTTCAGCTCCTGTGTATAAACTACTTCTGGGAAAGTTACTAGCTGGGGTATTAAATGTGCTTCCTTAGTCAGCTTCTTGGTGCAATTTAAATGAAGTAAACAAAGCACTTAAACTGTTTTAGCAAACTGTAACAGTGGAAAAAGCTTTCTTGCCTCAGCAAGAAATGGATGTGAAAGGCAGACATTGTGGGTTAGTTTACTTAGGGAGACTGGAAAATAACAGTTGATCTTGTCCAAGCCCTATCAGAAGTAAACTGCAACCTGGCAGTAGTGAAATACTCTTCCAAAAATACTGTCAAATCAAGGAGATGTGGAAGCCTGCACTGGGCATATGAATGCATACAAATATGGGGCAGAGATAAGTATTCATGGGCCAGTGTGCTCCAGATTTTGAAGAAATAAATTGTTGGTGGAAGGATATAATAATATGTAGTGCAGATGTTAAAAAACATGATAAAGTTATTCTCAGTTACATGTTTTAAACTGGTAATTGTTTGCATGATAAACTCTCCGTGTTCCATTATATGAATTCTTAAGAATAAATGTACTGTACAGTGCATTGCTATCAGCCCAGTGAAGTTGTATGATTCAGAGTAATTTATAAATTAAACATTATTTATTCAAGCCTGGCTTTCTCATGAAAACAGGGTAAGTCCTTTTTAACCCCCACACCGCCCCCCCCAAGAACAGAGCATTTACCTGTTCTTGACTGGAACTAGAGTCACCAAAAGGGCTAGCCAGATCTGAAAGGATGGAATTCTCATGAGAGATTTCTACATCTCTCTCTGCTTAGCTTCAAATAGTTTACAGCATGTACTAATCTTACAGCAGAGTAAATAGGGGTGGACACAGTAAGGTGAAAACCTTTCAGGCTAGGTTTTGCTAGACATATGCACAGAATGGAACACTTTTTCATGCACAGTCTTGTGGTTCTTTAATTAGGACACTATTCGTCCACTTTTTTAAAGTGTGAATTTTATGGGCAAAAAGACCACCTGACTTGGGGCCCTCTTTTCAAGCGTAATGAAGTTACTCTTTGGCTGGTAGTGGAAGTTGATGAGCTGCTGGCACGCTTATGGCTCTAATGACAAGGCCTATCACACACTCATTGTAGGCATGTGTGATCTTAATTACTGGTGCCCCTTAACTATTTGTGCTTGTACTGCAGCTAAGTATAGTAATGTTGCAAGTGGAACTCGTGACTAAGCCTCACTACAGCTTGTTTAAAAGTATTTGATAAACTAGCTTAAAACAGTACAGCTTATGTGCCAGAAGCATAGTTGTTATGCTCTGAGCTTCACACAGGCGACAGGAGTCCACTTGAGACAAATACTTCAGTCATGCTAACATTGCTTTGTTGTTATTCATAGGTGAGCTAGCAAGGCTGAATACTAAGTACATGGGAGTTAGAGTTAAGAAATAAGATGATGTGTTCACAGTCTTTGTGAAGAAGTGGAATCTGTGGCTGCTTTTTTCTTCATGTCACAATTATGTGGGATCCCTATGAATGACCACATGAATGATGCTGTGTTACTGTAGATTTCATATATCCATACGTTGCAGATCTGCATCCCAGCTCTAGCTTGTCCCAGACAGCATAAGAGTGAAATATTTTTAGTTCTGCATTTGGGGTGAGATATTGTGGATGCTGTAGTGAAAAAGTTGATAAACCCAACTGAATAAGCACCTTGTCTTGCTAGGCCTCTGTGTATCTCTAAACCCTTTAAAAGTCTGGTTGTTTAGGGTTGGACAATTTGCATGTTTATTTTAATGGGCACGGTTTTCCACATTCACAGATTTCTATACCCTTTTCTTCTATTCCTTGTGAACTATCAGACTGAGGTGGGAGCAAAACAATATTGATAGTGGCTGCTTCAGTTTCAGTGTCTCATGCCACCAAGTTGAATGCTTTTATTAGCTCTGGATTACAGAGTTGCTTTGGACTACGCAAAGGTGAAAGGACCAAGAACCTATTTAATAAAAGCTTCACTAATTTAGGGAGCATAGAGATTTTAGAGTTCTGGATTTAATACTTGCATAAGTCTTGTACATGAAGGCCATGATAAGTGAAATGTGAGACTAGTGTTCTGAGGTCATTAGATGCTATTCCCTGATTTAAGTAAGTAATGCAAAGAAAGAATGCTAATGTTTGTCTACTGCACCTGTTGTGATGATAGTTGTGCTAGTTTGAAGCAAGCTAGAATGTTTTGGTAACAGAACTAGATAACGGGCAGTGAAATGAAAAACAATTGTGTCTACTTCTCTCACAGTCACACTGAGAACTCTGGGAAGAAGAAAGACTTTTTCTCCATTTTGTTTCTCACTCTTGCTTTTGCCTTAGACCTGGTCACATCTCATTAACCCTGCTCCTACTAACCCTGCTCCCTAACCTCTTGGCTGCACCTCTATTCTTCCTGAGAACTGGGGTAAGGTTGAGAGGGGCCAGGGGAGGTGTTGGGGTGGTTTGAGAGCCCCTCCTGGGGACTCAGGTTTCTGGGAGGGGAGTTGTGCTTCTGTATTGTTTATCCTTTGTATATTTCTGTATATAATTGTATATAACTGTATATATTGTAAATAGCTGCTTGTAAATTCTGCTAGCTGTAAATAAATTGCTTCATCTATATTCCCAGAGGCCGTCTGAGTTAGCTGGGGCAAATACAAAGTGTGGGAGGGGCGGGGTAACCCCCAAACCATCACATTTTTTAATTGGCTTTCCCAACGTGGGGCTAGATTTTTCAGTGACTGGAAATTAGCTCTGGGAATTAAGATGAAGCTAATCAAGCAGCTATTGTATTTGGTTGGTGCATTGCTCTGGTCTGGTTTTGTTTTCTTGGTATTTAGTTGGTTAAAAGGTCAAATTGTTGCTTATTTCATTGATCTGGCTTATAATAAGGTTAAAGCTAAGGTTTCAGATATGTTCTGGAGCTGGGGTGATTTTATTCTTGGTTATGCTGGTTTTAATATCTCTGAGAATATTACCAAGGACATTACAGGAGCTCTGGTCAATAATGTGACAATCAATGGAAATTCTGCTTTAAATATGGCTCTAATGAGAGTTATTCAGCCTAAGACAGGAATTCCAACTGTTTGCCTAGGTACATGCTCGTGTAAAACTGTTTTTCTTCTCACAATTTTTAATATTTGCCTCATGATTTTAATATTCATATTAATTTTGGCATTATTGGTGAAAAATTCAAAACCAGTTTCTGTAAGAGCTAGGAAAAATTCTGTGTCTCAGAAGCAGTCTCTTTCACAGCAAAACAAGGGAACACAGTTATCGGCTTCCCCCTTGCCAGCCTCTGCCCCTCCTTCTCCAAGTGCTGGGAACACAGCCAGTGTACCCGCCACTAATGTAAACAATAATGATAACAGGCAGAGTTCAGCAGGAGCCCCAGGAGCACAGGCAAATACCCAAAATCAGAATGTCCCTAGCAAAAATGAAAACACCTCAGGGTTGGCAGGCATCCCAGGAGGACAGGCAAATAATCCCACTAATGTTAATAATACTACTAGTGCTGGTAACGCTAGCCCAGTCAGTCCAAATCCTAATGACACCAGCTCAGCCAATTTGAACCCCCAGCCAGCAGACCAGAACCAAAATCCTCCTGTTAAAAGCAAGGCAGATTTGAACTCACAAGCTCCAGGTCAGACCCCTAAGGATACAAATGCTCCAAGTCAGACCTCCAATAATTCAAATGCTCCAGGTCAGACCCCTAATGATTCAAACCCTTCAGGTCTGACTCCTAAAGATTCAAACCCTCCAGCAGACACATCCAAGTCTGTTGCTGCTCAGGCCCTTCTGGCACCTGCTAAGGCAAAAGCTAAAACAAAGAGTGGTTCGCAGGAGGATGTAAGACAGGGGACCTCTGGTGATCAGCAGCAAGAAGAGGAGGAGGAGATAGTTAGTCTGCGAGACCTTGTAGATGTGCTGAGACAACAATACTCAAGTGAGAGGAGTGCTGTGAGGTTAGCTGCCAGGAGAGAGGATGGTTCCAATGAGTTTAGGAATGCTATGAGGAAGATTGTGTTAGGCCCGGCACCACCAGAACAACAGGAGGAAGAGGAGGAAGATGACATCCAAGGTTCCAAGGATCCACTCAGAGAGGTCAGGGAAGTTAGGAAGGAATACACAAGGGAATCAGGTGAGCCAATCCTAAGCTGGCTAGTAAGATGCCGTGGCATTGGTGCTAATGCTCTGCAGGTAGGAGACAAGTCTGCCAAGCAGCTGGGACCACTCACCAAGGAGAGTGGAGTGGACAAACACCTAGCAAGTCCTCTTGGTAGGGTTAGCTTGTGGACACGCCTTTTGTTGGCTGTGGCTATGAGATATCCTTCCCGAGATGATTTGCCATGGGCTGCCAAGAAGTGGAACACTGTTGAGCAGGGAATTAAGCTTCTGAAGGAGTTTGCTGTGAAGGAAGTGCTTTATGGAGATCATGGCACTCATGAGCCTGATGATATCCCTTTGGGAACAGGTCTCATGAAGAAGCTGATTAAGCTTGCTCCTTCATCTTATGCTAACATCTTGGCCAGCAAGTTTCTAGCAAGGAGTGACAATGGAAGATCTTTCACTGTTGGTGAATTCACTGACCAGCTCAGGCAGATTGAGGACAGTTTGTCACATTCTGGTTTAGTCTCTGCCATAAAAACTCTAGGTACAGAGATAAGGGATGGCATCAAAGAGAGCATGAAAGAACTGAAGGAGGATCTTAAAAACATTACCAATTTGGTAAAGGATACCGTTCCTGCATCATCTGAATGGGTGCATGTTTCTGCAGTCAGGAACAGACGCCCACCTCCTGCAAGGCAATTCCAGCCCAGGAGGAGACAAATTCCACCTAGACAGCAGCAATCACGTGCGTCACTGTGGATACTTCTGCGTGACACATACGGGGAGAACATGAACAAATGGGATGGTAAACCTACTTCAGCTCTTTCAAAGAGGGTCAGGGATCTGCAGAGTGGCAGAAACAGAGGCAGTAATGCCCGAAAAGTAGCTGTCACTTCTTCAGCTCCTGAGAGCAATTGCAATTGTTCCAACAGTTGCAGTTCCTCTCACAACACCACCAATCATTGTGTACACCCCACATGCCATGTTCAGCATTAGGGGTGCCCTGCCTCCAGCCAGGAGGAGGAAAGGGATAGTGGAGAGAACCGAATCTATTGGAATGTATTCATTAGGTGGCCTGGCAGTTCAAGAGTTCGGAAATACAGGGCTTTAGTTGACACAGGTGCTCAGTGTACTTTATTGCCATCAAATTGCAAAGGGACAGAGTCCATTTCTATCTTTGGAATCACAGGTGGATCTCAAGAGTTAACTAAGATACAGGCTGAGATCAGTTTAACTGGTAAAGAGTGGAAGACACATACTATTGTAACTGGTCCTGATGCGCCTTGCATTTTGGGAATTGACTTTTTGAGACAAGGTTGTTTCAAAGATCCTAAGGGTCACAAATGGGCTTTTGGAATAGCATCTGTAGAGATTGAGGATGATAAATTGAAATTGTCTATTAGACCTGAACTTTCTGATGAATCTGCAGTTGTGGGACATCATGACATAGAGGACCTGGAAGTGCCAATTGCAACTCAAACCGTTCATCATAGGCAGTACAGAACTAACAGTGACTCTTTGTTGCCCATTCATCAGCTGATTCGTCAACTGGAGAGTCAGGCTGTCATCGAGAAAGCTCATTCACCTTTCAACAGTCCCATCTGGCCTGTGCGCAAACCTACGGGCGACTGGAGACTGACAGTTGACTTTCGTGCCCTCAACGAGGTGACGCCACCCATGAGTGCAGCTGTGCCGGACATGCTGGAACTCCAGTACGAGCTGGAATCGAAGGAGGCTAAATGGTATGCAACCATAGACATTGCTAATGCTTTCTTCTCTATTCTCATAGCAAAGGAGTGCAGGCCTCAGTTTGCATTCACCTGGAGAGGAATCCAGTACCAGTTCAACCGTTTGCCTCAGGGGTGGAAACACAGCTCAACCATCTGTCACTCAGTCATCCACAATGCACTGGAGAAAGGTAAAGCTCCAGAGCACATCCAGTACATCGACGACATCATTGTGTGGGGCCAAACTGCTAAGGAAGTCTTCGAGAAAGGTAACAAAATCATTGACATTCTGTTGCAAGCAGGTTTTGCCATTAAGAGAGACAAGGTCAAAGGACCTGCCAGAGAAATTCAGTTTCTGGGAGTGCGGTGGCAGGATGGTCGCCGTTACATTCCTCAGGATGTGATCAACAAAGTCTCTACCATGGCGGTTCCCACCAGTAAGAAGGACACACTTTCTTTTCTTGGTGTGGTGGGATTTTGGAGACTACACATTCCTGGTTTCAGTCAGATTGTCAAACCTCTGCATGATGTGACTCGTAAGAGAAACAATTTCAAGTGGGGACCTGAACAACAAGCAGCCTTTGATCAGATCAAGCGAGAAGTGGTCCATGCAGTGGGCCTGGGACCTGTGAGATCTGGTCCGGACATTAAAAACATTCTGTACACGGCTGCCAGTGACAATGGTCCAACTTGGAGTCTTTGGCAGAGAGCTCCAAATGAGACACGTGGACGTCCACTTGGTTTCTGGGGACGTTGTTACAGAGGTTCAGAGACAAATTACACTGCAACTGAGAAAGAGATTCTAGCAGCCTATGAGGGAGTGAAAGCAGCTTCTGAAGTGATTGGAACTGAGTCCCAATTGCTTTTAGCTCCTAGACTGCCAGTTCTTAACTGGATGTTCAAGGGCAAAGGTTCATCACCACATCATGCCACAGATGCAACCTGGTCTAAATGGATGGCTTTGATAACCCAACGAGCACGAATGGGTAATCTTGACCGACCTGGTCTGGTGGAGGTGATCACCAACTGGCCGGAAGGCACAGACTGTTCCAAACCTCCAGAGGAGAAAATAACTCGTGCTGAGGAAGCTCCTCCCTATGGTGATCTCTCTGATCAGGAAAAGAACTATGCTTTGTTCACAGATGGTTCCTGTCGTCTTGTTGGGAACAAGCGAAGATGGAAGTCAGCGGTTTGGAGTCCAACCAGGAGAGTTACCGAAACGAAAGATGGCGAAGGAGAATCCAGTCAGTTCGCTGAGGTAAAAGCTGTTCAACTTGCTCTTGATGTGGCTGAACGTGAGAATTGGCCTATCCTTTACCTCTACACCGACTCGTGGATGGTAGCCAATGCTCTATGGGGTTGGCTGAAGGACTGGAAGAAGAATGGTTGGCAGAGGAAAGGAAAGCCTATTTGGTGTGCTGATCTATGGCAGGACATTGATGCACGGCTGGAGAAAACTCCAGTGAAGGTGCGGCACGTAGATGCACACATGCCTAAGAGCAGAGCCACTGAGGAACATCAACACAACCAGAAGGCAGATCAAGCTGCTAAGATTGCTCAAGTTGATACCAACTCTGAACTTGACATTGACCTTGATTGGAAACACCGAGGTGAGCTGTTCTTAGCTCGGTGGGCCCATGACTCATCTGGACACCAAGGCAGAGATGGAACATACCGATGGGCTCGTGATAGGTCAATTGACTTGTCCATGGACGCTATCACCCAAGTCATCTATGACTGTGACATTTGTGCTGCTATTAAGCAGGCTAAGCGAATCAAGCCCTTATGGTATGGTGAGAGATGGTCAAAGTACAAGTATGGTGAAGCCTGGCAGATTGACTACATCACTTTACCTCGATCTCGTTCTGGCAAGCAGTATGTGCTGACGATGGTAGAAGCCAGCACTGGATGGTTGGAAACCTATCCAGTTCCACATGCTACTGCACGTAACACTATTGTTGGTTTGGAGAGACAAATCTTGTGGAGACATGGAACTCCAGAGAGAATCGAGTCAGACAATGGTACTCATTTCAAGAACAATCTTGTGAAAAATTGGGCCAAAGAGCATGGTATTGAATGGATCTATCACATACCCTACTACGCACCAGCTTCAGGGAAGGTTGAGCGCTACAACGGTTTGCTGAAAACCACCCTAAAAGCTATGGGGGGTGGAACTCTGAAAAACTGGGACAAACATTTAGCACAAGCTACCTGGTTGGTAAATAGTAGAGGTTCAGTAAACAGAGCAGGACCTGCACAATCAGATTTGGTCCAAACAGTAGATGGTGATAAAGTTCCTGTTGTACGTGAAAAGAATCTGTTAGGGAAAACTGTTTGGGTATTTTCTCCTTCGGGCGAAGGGAAACCTGTCCGAGGGGTGGTTTCTGCTGAAGGTCCTGGTCATACCTACTGGGTAATGCAGGAGAATGGTGAAATCCAGTGTATTCCACAAAGAAATCTAACCTTAGCTGAGAGAGTTTAAATTAAGCTGTTAGGAGTTTTCTGTTCTAGGTAACATCGGCGCCCAACACTGAGAGAATCTACGATAGAATCTACAGTATGTGAGCACGAACCCAACATCACCTGGGAGTCCCTGTTCTGAGCTTTTGAATCACCTACATCTGATTGAAGTGTGAACTGAATTGTATATATTGTTTTAGTGTAAATATTGGTTTAGATTAGATTGGATAATTCTCAGCGATACTCTGAGCGAAGTAGACAAGGGGTGGATTGTGCTAGTTTGAAGCAAGCTAGAATGTTTTGGTAACAGAACTAGATAACGGGCAGTGAAATGAAAAACAATTGTGTCTACTTCTCTCACAGTCACACTGAGAACTCTGGGAAGAAGAAAGACTTTTTCTCCATTTTGTTTCTCACTCTTGCTTTTGCCTTAGACCTGGTCACATCTCATTAACCCTGCTCCTACTAACCCTGCTCCCTAACCTCTTGGCTGCACCTCTATTCTTCCTGAGAACTGGGGTAAGGTTGAGAGGGGCCAGGGGAGGTGTTGGGGTGGTTTGAGAGCCCCTCCTGGGGACTCAGGTTTCTGGGAGGGGAGTTGTGCTTCTGTATTGTTTATCCTTTGTATATTTCTGTATATAATTGTATATAACTGTATATATTGTAAATAGCTGCTTGTAAATTCTGCTAGCTGTAAATAAATTGCTTCATCTATATTCCCAGAGGCCGTCTGAGTTAGCTGGGGCAAATACAAAGTGTGGGAGGGGCGGGGTAACCCCCAAACCATCACAATAGTGAAGTAAAAATGTTTCAATACAGATGTATGAAGCTACTTCTGAAATAAGAATTTGTATCAGTTGTTTGTGCACTGAAGAACTATAGGTCTGTGGTTCACTTAGCTCTAATTTCTCTCACAGCTTCCTTAAGTGTCTTGTTCATGCCATTCTAGTGATTTTGTGCTAGTGTTCTCTAAGTCTTCTTTAGATACTAACTAGAGAAATACTATTTGAAAAAGAGAGCAGGGTTTTATTTTAATCTGAAATTTGATTAAATTATGATTGAAGGTACCTAATGGAATTTTGCTTCCTCCCCACCTTTCCTGTTTTCACAAGTTCAGATTTCTTGGATTGTCTCTTCGACTTGCTCCTTTAGCTTTCTTTGACACCTGATGTTTACCTATCTGGTTTTTAAAGTTACAAAAATGTTGAATGAACACTTTTGTTCCTCTAGCAAGGACAAAGCTTTGTTTCTCTCTGGTTAAGGATTTTTTTAAAAGTAGACTTTGATGTCTTTAGCTTTAGCATCAATTATTGTAACATTAAAAGACAAAAAAACCCAAAACCTATTAATAGGTTAAAAAAATGACATAGTGAAAAGAAACATAATGATACTCTAGAATTAAAATTACCAGTTTCTGGTACCCCTGTATACATGAAATTTCTGGAGAAGAGGATATAGCTTACTCTACGGTGGAATCTTGCCTTGGATTCAGGCTTCCAGAGGCTATGCTGATGCAAATGCTAAGACCAGAAGTAGCCTGAGTGGTGGAACATAGATTATTTGGCCTATTTCCCAAGCAATGCTTTGTTGGTATCCAGAACTAAATGTAGTAAGATGATTATGATGTTGGATCTGGAATGTGCCTGGTTCTTCTATGTGCATACTTGGCTATATTCTGTCAAGCAGAATTATTTAAGCATTAAGTTGTTGTGAGTCATCTTTCTCCCTTTAAGTGGTGCAGTTGTACACTGTTGTGGAAAAAATAATCTTTTTCTATTGTCTTTGGAAGAACAACTCCAAAATTTGCTTTGTGTATAAAACAAAAAGACCTGTCTCAATTTACAACTCAATTAAGAACTGTTTGTCTCTATCCCTAGAGTTCAGGCACGGTGCAGGCAGAGTAAGCAACCACAGAATTCTTGAGTTTTGTTTTTACTGTAATGTGTGGATAGTTACAGTGCTGTATAACATCATAAGAAAAGATAAATTCTACCTGAAAGACAGTAGCATTTACATGTAAAATCTCTCCACATGGATAGGGAACTGTGAATGCAATCTTGATCAGCCACAGCCTCTCACGTAAGCGAGCACCACTGTAACAGTTGCATGCTAAGTGAAAGATGCTCCTGAACATTCAGCGTATGATTTTCCAAACCTTCACTGAAATGCAGGATTGCCTGAACTGATCTACTTTGTGGATTCCTCTGGAAGTTTAAAAGGACAGGGGAAGGGCTTGTGTTTGGAAGGTTATCTGTTTTTTTCCAGCTGTATCCACCAACGCTACTTCTCTGCAAACCATGCTTTATCTCTGTCCTTTCACAATCACAGCCTCGGTGCTACTGCTACAAAGGACTCCTTGTGAGGAGCAGGGATTGTTGATGTTTGGACAAACACCTGGACAATTGTCAGTTTCAGCTACCAAAGCGAAGCACTTACCAGATTTGACAGTTTACTTTGAATAAAAAGAAACTGGACATCAGGCAGCATTGTTCTTAGTACATATTATGCTTACCTTCAAAATACATCATGAATTGGCTAACTCAGATCTGCAGCAATGCTGTAGAACAGTCTGGTGGCTGAAACTTGCTGGAACTGCTGTGTTATTCTCTCTCTACCATCTAGCCAGTCCGCGTAAGCGGAGGGGAGAGCACACGCTCCCGAAGGACTGTCACAACAGTGTCAGGTGAAGGTGTGGGCTGTAGTTCTAGGTGGTTGGTGGGAAAAAACCACAACAAACCCAAACCAACCGGAAAAAAAACCAGTATTCGTTTTTAAGCCTTAATTGCTGTGTTAATAGTAGGTCCAGTACTGGGTACTTTGAAGTTCTAACCACACTCCCTTTACCGCTGTTTTGACTACCGGTGCTTGATGCTGACGTTTCTGTCACCCCGAGGAGGAGGCTGTTTCTCTTTCCCTCTTTCACCTAGGCAAAGCTACCGAAGTCTGCAGCCTTGAAGATGAGGCAGAACACAGAAGCCCCTTCGCCTCCCTCTCGTCATGGCGGCGACTGGCAGGACTCGGGTGCTTAGCGACGAGTGGAACCGGCAGCAGGGGCCAGCCCTCGGGAAGCACTTCAGCAGTGCCGCTGCGGGGTAGCCGCAGGGAGAGCCCTCGCCAGGCGCCAGCGGCCGGCGGGGCGAGCGGAAGGAGTTAATGGCCGTCCCGCAAGGCCCGCCCTGCCGCTGCGCGCATTGGCGAGCCGCTGCTGGCAGTGGCCAATGGCGGCTGGCGGCGGCGCGGTGCGCGCCAATGGGGCTGAGGCGGGGCGGCGGCGGGGGCCGGGCGGCGGCGCCCGGTTGAATGGGGAGTACAAAGCGGCGCGCGGCTGGGGCGGGCCGCCGCCGCTGTCCGGGGCAGAGGCGCGCGCGGGCTTCTGCCGCCCGGAGCCCCGCGCCGGCGCCGCCGCTCCGTTTCTCTGACAGCGAGCGGGGGAGGGAGCGGCGGGCCCCCGCCTCCTGATCCCCCCACTTTTTTCCTTTCCTTTTTTAAAATTATTTCTTTGATTCCCGTTTTCCTCAGCTTCGCTCCTTTCTCCCGTTTCCTCAGCCGCTGGGAGAGGTGCTCCTGACGGCCGGAGGCATCGCGGCGTTAGCGGGAGCGCCAGTCGAAGCGGCTGCCGTGTGCATGAGCAGCGTTGCTGCTGCCGGCCCTGTCTTGCCGCCGGGACTCCGCCGTTGGGAGGCGAGGCAAGGCAGGGGCGCCGACGCCGCAGCCCGGCCCGCTTCGGGCATCTCCGCCGCGCCCAGGGCCCCTCTCGGCAGGGGATGCTCCAGCCGCTGGCCACTGCCGCGACCCTACGAGCCTGATTCTCCGTGTTGTCTCCACCGACCGTTCCGCGGCGAAGCTACCCGCCTGCCCGTGGCGCCGCCGCCCGCCTGCGCTGCGCCTGGCCCCGAGCGGCGGGTGCCGGGCTGGCGCGGCGCGTTACGATGCGGCTCCTCCGCGGCGCCCGGAGCCCTCGCGGCCGCCGTGGCTCGTCTAAGGGCGAGCTGCCGTGAGGCGGGGCTGTCCCGGCCCCGGCGGTGCCGATTTCGCTGAGGGGGTGTCGAAGCACCGGGGTCACCGATGGTTCCCGCCACCGCCGCGCTGCCCTGAGGGTCCCGCCGGGGAGACCCTGGTCCTGGGGGTCGCCCAGTCGCTCCTGAGATTTTGGGGGCGTCTGCGGGTTTTGGTAATTTTCTTTTTGTCTTTTTTTTTTTTTTCTTTCTTTCTTTCTTTTTTTTTTCCTCCCCCCTCAGTTTTTGTCCTCTCTGGCTGGGGAGCTCCGTGTGCCTGCCCGGCACTTGTCCCCTTCGCTCGGTGCCCCTCCCCTCAGGGCATGTCCCGGTCCAACAGCGTCAGCCCCCCGGGCTTCGGCGGCCCCGCACCCTGGGCAGGCACCGAGCAGCACCGCTCAGCTTGGGGCGAAGCAGAGGCCCGGGCCAATGGCTACTCCTACCCACCACCTCCCAACAGGTCCTCGGGCAAGAAGGCCTCCCGCATGTCGAACAGGTGGAGGAGTGAGGAAGACTACGAGCCTCAGGCGAGCAGGAGCCGCGGGGAGAGCGGCTGCAGGATGATGAGCTTTAGATCCAAATCTGCCTGGCAGGAGCACGGTGACGACAGCCGACGTCATCGGTCCCACCACCCGCCCGGCAGTGATTCCCCTGCTGCCCCCAATAATGCCAGCCCCCGGCAGCTGGGGGAGCAGGGGGAGGTACGGCCCCGATCTGTGGAGCTGGGGCTGGAGGAGAAACGCATCAAGGCCAAGATTGAGGAGCTGGAGGAGGAGGACGGGGACGAGGGGGACTCCGAAGCGGCCTTCTCCATGGGCGGCTGTTGCAATAGCCTGCTGCAGATCTTCAGGTCCAAGAAGTTCCAGTCGGAAAAACTAGAGCGCCTCTACCAGCGCTACTTCTTCCGGCTGAACCAGAGTAGCCTCACCATGCTCATGGCTGTGCTGGTGCTGGTCTGTGTGGTCATGCTGATCTTCCATGCTGCACATGGCCACTATGAGGTATCCTACGTCGTGGTGCTCTCTCTGGCCATCGTGTTGATGGTGGTGCTGTGCATGGTGTGCAACCGCAATGAATTTCACCAGGACCATATGTGGTTGGCATGCTACTCTGTTATTCTGGTGATCCTGGCAGTACAAGTAGTAGGGGTTCTGCTGGTGTGGCCCAGGAGTGCCTCGGAGGGCATCTGGTGGACCGTCTTCTTTATCTACAGCATCTACACGCTGCTGCCTGTGCGGATGAGGGCTGCGGTCATCAGCGGGGTGGTGCTCTCCGCCATCCACCTGGCTGTCTCCCTCAAGATCAACGCAGAGGATAAGTTCCTCTTGAAGCAGGTAGGTGAGCCCCATGCAGCTCAGATATGTGCGCTTGGCAGCCCTTACCTGCCCACGGTGTTGCAGGGTGAGGAAAGTGGGGTCGTCAGACTTCCCGAGGCCTGTGTGATGCTGAAAGGTTGAGAGGGCTTTCTGTCGAACCTTTTAGGTTACCTGCTACAACAGGAGATGTTGTACAGTGTGGTGGCTAGCCTGTAACCTTGCTTCTTTGTGGTGTTTCCTGTTGCTGCTTTTAATTAAGGTTGTAAGTGTTGAAGAAATGTGCCTTACTGGTTTCCTGTGACCGCTGCTCCAGCACTGTTAGCTAGCCCTGCTAACGCCCTTTGGTTGTATTTAATGTAAACAAATGAGCGTTAAGCACACCTGTGGAATGGTGTCTGCTTGTGCTGCTGTGTCGCATAGAAATTTGTGGGAAGTTGGCATTTCTACAGGCTGGAGGTTATCCTCGTGTGTTACTGAAGTCTGCGCTCGGTGTCAGAGCTCTTCTTGCTCGGGTGTGGGAGAGCGTGTGCCACAGCCATGTGGATTAAGCTTTTGGTTCAGCAGGAAGGTGTTTTGCTCTGAGATGTGCTGTAAATGTCCATGGTGAAGAAGCCCGAAGTTTATACACAGCTAGAAAAAAAGTGTGGGGTTGTTTGTTTTTAAGGTATACATGCAGATTATTACTTAGCTGTGATACCATGTTTAACTGGAGCAGTTCAGTTCCCAGGAACAATAAGACTATTATTGAATGCATCAGAGTGCAGTTTTTAATTACCGTATCTGTATAAACAAAGGCGATACAAGGCACCCCTCTTCTTTTTAAGCCAAGCAAGCAGCCTTGGGGCTCAAGTGCTTTAAGCTTACCTTGGCAATCAGGAAACCATTGATTGTGTGGTATGTGACTATGTGGTAATCATCCTCCTCCTGATGGACAGGACTCTGAACAAGGATGAGTCTGTCACAGAATCACTCCTGACGCTTGTAGGCAACAGAGAATTGTTTATTAAAATCAGGTGTTTGCTAGTTTTACAGCCCTATCGCATAACACAAAACAAAGCCTTGTTCTTGCAGTGCCTGCCTTGAGTTCTACTTCTGAGTTGAGTTTCGCCTATTGCAGTGTCAGGAAAAGTTGAGGAGCTTAAATAAATGTACGTTAGAACGGGACTGTCACTGCTCTGCTCTCCTGAGCAGCCCAAGAAATTGCTCTTTTCTCTCCCTTGCCCAGTAGAGCCTGCTTGGACAGTTTCTGCCTTTATTCTTGGTTTGTTACAGACATTTTTATAAGCTGTACATGGCGTATTTTTCTTATGCCTGATATAAATGGCTTTTTGTGCATTTCCAGCAAAGCATACACTGAATGGGACAGTTGCTGTTTTTCCGCTTCACTTGGAAAAGTTTGCTAATGGCCTCTACTCTTCCTTGCTGGGGCTCTGGTCTTGCAGAGCCGTGTGCGTGCTCTTAGCTTCAGAAACTGAGACTTGTCCTATTGAATTCACTGTATTTGGAGACTGTGTTCTTGCATGTGAAGACAAAGCTTGTCGTGGTTATCACCAGAAGACTTAGCAGTCTGTTAGAGAAGAGCTGAATTTAGAGTATACTAATGAGGACATAAAATACCATTATACTGGAAAGTGTCGGTAAATATACTTTAATGGGAAAGAGCCTAACTCACAAAGGCCAAATGATCGACTCCCTGAGTGGAGTGTGAGATAATGATGGCTCCCTCCCTTTCCAAATGCAGCAGGATTATTTGTAAAAGGTTACACTTGTTAGTAAATGTGCACTTGTCAGAAGTCAAAGCATGGGCAGTAGGTGATGGCACAGTATGCACAGATTGTACATTACACAGATTCTTTCCCTCTCCTACTAGTGCTGAGTTCTCTGGCAGTTTGACAATGCATTTTCAGTTAATGGGGGATGTCTTAGGAATACTGTTACTTTGTTTTCAAAGGCAAAGTGTCTCTCCATGGTGCCTGTTTATTTTTCCTGCTAGCACCAAATGCCGGTCTCTATCTTGCTGTGGTCGATGTTGGCGTAACTCTGCCTGAATTCAGTGGGGTTGTACAAGGCCAAGAATTAGATTCCTTGCACGTTTGCGTATGAACGTGAGCTGCTATCTCTGGCTGTCTGATAGAAAAATCTGTTTCTGCTGAGCACGTCGTCTCAGCTATTAACAGGCCTTCCTCACTGGGTCTGTATCTCGTTACCATGGAAATCTGTTGTGTTCAGCTCTGCCCCACTGATGCATGCGAGCCCTGTTTTCCCCCTTCGGACTAACAAGGGTGAAGAATGACAAAGACCAGATAAATCGAAAAGAGAGGGTTAAGTTGTTTTCCGTGACTTCATGCTGGCAGTCACATCAGCCTGGGTTTTCTGGAGCAGGAATGGATGTGAATGCGTTTGTGACTATGTGACCAGATGGTTCTTCATCCACAGCAGTCACACAAGAAAGGCTGGTTAGGATGTATATTCCCTTTCTTCCCTTTTTCATAGCATTTCTAACCATAATAGTTAAGCAAGTTCTATATGTTTTTTTTTTTCTTTTAGTCTTTTCCCAGTCGCTTCCAAGCCAGGAAAAATCATATGCTCCTGTTACGATCTGCTAACATTCAAAGCTGACTCTTGTGTAGACTCCTGAGCTCTTTTATGAGGCTCAAGAGCCTGTTAAAAAACTTTGCTGTTTCTCTTGAGAAAGAGAGTGAAATTTTTGATTGCAATTTCCTTTTGGGAGAAAGGCAGCTTGTTTGATTCCTTTGCTGAGGATGCCTGACTTCACTGTCTGAATGACCCTCTCCTAGCACTGATGGGCTTCTATGTCACCAAACTCTCTGGTCTGGGGCTCTGGTAATTATGCTTTGTGAAAGGCTTAGAGCAGTCTGCTGTTTCTAGATCAATAAGGTGGCAAGAGTAAAGTCTTAACTGACTTGCTTACTGCGCTTTGAAAGTAGACTCAGACGTCTGTTTGCTGTTACTTCTGGGATCTGTATTCTAAAAGAGTGCCCTGAGCCACCCCTAGCAAAAACAGCAGGTACTTGGTACCTCTGCAAGTCTGATCAGGTGGAGACAATGATCTTGACTTTTCGAATGGCTTTTTGATTGGGTGGGATAAACAAAAGCTAATTATCAGAAGATATTGCATTGCATTCAAAAGTCTTCCAGTGCTGAGGGATGGGAGAAGTCATGCATTTGAGAATGTATTCACATCCAAAGACTACTGCTGGGACGTGAGCACACTAAATGTCTGACACTTCACCAACTTGATTGCTTAAAGAGCCTTTTTTATTGGTGTACTTACGATCATTTAATTCTAGAGGTACCACTTTCAGATTTTTTGTGGAGGGTATGACTTAATTTGTCTTCAGGTTTGTGTCTTTGTGTTATTCTGTGATAGTTTGGATTGCAAATGCACACAAGTCTGTCCTTCTCTCTTTGTACATAGAGTGTATCTCTTTGTGAGCCAGCCTTTTCCAGGTGCTGGTTGTGATGCACTTCTGGGCTCTGAAAACACATTCCACTCCAGGATTCATGTAAGGACTACTTAATGTGTGAATGAGATTAATATTAAACTGAGAAAGAAATACACTATTTATCAATTAATGGTCTTGCATCCACAACGAGGATGATACTGAGGTTTATTCTATGTTCAGCTGACCCACAGACTTGTACAGATGCATGGGAAGATCTTACAGTGTGCAGGTTGAAGATGCTTATCTCAAGTCATGTGGGTAAACCAGCTGCCCTCAGTGTAGTCTTGAGTAAGTGTTGGCATTTTTGTAAGACTAGGGGCTTTCAAGACAGAATTTACTGGGCTCTGAATCAGACTTATAAGGGATGGGAATTGTGTTCAAGAGTGGGTGGGGGATCAGGGGTAAGGGATAAGAATGCCATATACAAACATCAAACAAACTTGTGGACTGAGGTTAGATTTACTCCTGTTTTCCCACTCAAACCTGTTTTATTGTAACTTTCTAAGGTTCCTCGTTCAAGGATACAGTTAAGCCTTTGTAGTTTATTAACTCGGTGTGGGTTGGGTGACTGTTAAGCTACCATGAAAACAGAAGACTGTGAAAGATAAATACTTTTTTGTGGTGTCTTGTGTCAGTAACCTCATTGAAAGAGAAACTGATTTTTTTCTAACCTCTTTTCTCCCCAAATAATACTGAACACCTACTGCAAGGATTTATGATAGCACTATTCTGAACAGCTGTCCTAGCACATGACTCTTGTTTATGGCATTCTGATTCAAGGCTCCTGATGCTGAGCTCCTTGCTCGGCCCCTTTCCATATGCCTCCATCATAACAACATTACATGAGTATTCCTCATCCTGCACTTCTGAGAACTGTGTATATATATTGGCCTTTCTCCCTGTCACTCCACTTTAATAATAAATAATTGTCCTGCAGCTGCTAAGTGGCTCTCTTCAAAGCAGTTTAACCATTTCTAGGAAGATGTTGATATGAAAACATGTGCAGTCTCTTTTTCCCTTTCCCTAAATAAATCATTTCAGCAGGATAAAAACAACTTCTTAGTGTAACTGGATATTGACTTGATTCTTTTTGATATGTTCTAGAATCTTGTGAAGATACTTTTTAGATGCAATTTAAATGGCGTTCAACAAGAAGCTAGACACATAACAGGAGAAATAGTACTGTATGTTCCATCTCAGCCACAGCGTGCTTAAGATACGTAGGTGATGACTGATTTTGAGACTAGCAGATTCTCAGAAGTGTGTTACTTTATTGTCTTTGAGTGCCCTTTATTCATAAAGAAGGAGAGATGAGCTACCTGGAATGTACATACACGTGTGTCTCTTTTCTTATGGTTTGCTGCCCATTTTACTTTTGTCCACCTGGAAAATAAATTTGAGTAATGTTCATTTAGGATGTGTTGTTAAGGCAATCAGCCAGCCACGTGGGGCCAGATACCACTGTGCCTCCAACAGTGCTTAACATCCTGTTCTGCATAAACTTTGATATTGGGATAGCTTTCACACAGCACTGCTGACAGCCTGAGTTGGAATCAAGTTAGTAAAAAGCGATCATTTGTGGTCTTTTGTTCAGGAAAAAAAAGACAACCCAAAATATTCAGTAACTGTTGCATTGGTATTGCCTCCCTAATGTAATTCTGTAACAGAGGTAAGGTAATTAATTAAAACCCTGAAGTATTGTTTATCAGTTAGTCTTCAGGAGGAGTATTGCCTGTATCTCTTGGCAGTGCCTGAGGTTTACAAAGACATATCTGTTTTACTTATCTCCTAAATTATACTATGATCCTGAAACCTCCTAATCCCCTGCCTCACTTTATCCTCCGTCTCACCACCCTGTGTTAGTTTGATCTTTCGGTAATATTCACTTCAATAATATTCACTGGTACAGTGATATGGTGTGATAGTATTTGAATACTGTGCATCTAATTTCTCTGCATTTCTGGAGTTTTTAATAGGTTTATTGTCTTGGTAAATTGACCTATTTAACTAATTTCTCTCAGTCTTGTGGTCACAATCTTAAAGCTGGCTTGGATCTCAATAATTAAAGACAAAACCTGATAGAGATAACTTAGGTGTGTTGCTCTGGATGGACTAATTCTAGCTAAAGGCTTGTCCTTCTAGGCAGTTTTGTGACACGCCTGAAAAATGAAGTGTGTGCTAGTTCTGTTTATTTCTGGAGAGGTGAAGATACTTCAACAAAATGTTCATCAAGATGCATGAGGCAGCTTTTCATGCCACAGTCTTAGAAAGCAGTCATTGACTTGTCCTTCAGCATCCTGGTCTGCATGGCTTGGTCTGACACCAGTATGACCTCTATACTCAGAGACCTGTCCAAGGCCAGATATCTTGTTTACACAGTCTTTAGTGATTAACTGCATTGAGATGACTTACAAATCTGAATGGCAGTGGAAACAAAATGCTATTTTTTTCCTAATGTCAAAGGCTTACTGGAACTGGTTGTGCCTTCTCAGAGCCTGGATTGACTCGGCGCTTCTTAAATGCTCTTTTGCACTGAGTTTGCTGATGCTCAGGCACCAGTGCTGAGGTCTGGGACTCTGCCTAGCTGAAATGTGAACTTTGGCCCCTAAACTGTTCTACAAATGCATTCAATTTGCATTTGATTAGCTAATCTTTCAGTCACGCACCAGAGTTTCCTCTTGGTCTTTTAAGAAAATGGGGACAATTGATAGCTTTTTGGCTGTTGCAGTAGTTGGAATAGCTACAGTCTTTGGGGAATAGATGGTTTTGTCTTCATATTTTGGTACTGGCTATTACTTTCATTTTCTAACAGAACTAGAAGAGCTTTCCTTCTATCTTGATAGAAGATGCAATGAAAAATCAGCAGCAGTGGAAACACTAAGAGGTAAAAATTGCAATTGTTTTGATGGTACCTTTCACGTGTGCTTTAATGTGGTGCACCCTGTAGCTAGTAGTGGCTTCTCAGAACCCGTGCTTTGAAAAGTTCCTGGCTTTTTGCTTGGTGGTTGGTTTTTTTTTTCCCCTGTGCAGGTGGGTGTGATTCATAGAAAATACACACTTTTGTCTGGGAAGATGGAAGAGAGGGCTGCAAGTTTCACTAGCCTTGGGCAAGTGAAACCTTCTGTCTGGTTTATACTGTAAGATTTACATGGCACTTTGCACATGCAGTTGTGTGCTTAGAATATGTAGCATGGAGGGAGCTGGAGTGCAGCAGTCTTCCCTGAGCCTTTACACCTCTATGTGATTTCATGATGTGCTACATGTTTTCTTTTTGTATCCCAGAGGGATAAGACAGTGACAAAGTGTGTGCAAGGAATGGGAAGATTCACAGCTTCTGGGAAGTGGGTGAGGTTCCTATATAACTGCTGTATGACTTTTCATCTCCTGTGAGTCCTGTGTTTTGATGTGGGATCGACTTGATGTTTGCTCCTTCCCTCCTTCTGAAGTCTAGCCTAGTGATCTGAACTTGTGATACCGAGCATCCAAGGGATGCTCTTTCTTCTTTTTGTTTTGACATTGCTGATACTTACAGAAAGCTACTTTTTTCTTATCTTTACCTGAGATGTGCCCTGCTGTTGCCAGAAATTTAATTTGATTCATTATTATGGAGTCCTCAAGCTAGGTAAAAACCCAAGGGGAAATATCATATGAATGAGAAAACATAACCCCAAAGATATTAAAAAGGATAATCTACTTATGAGGGGGTGTGAGAAACAGACAACGATTTTAATATTTGTCTCCTGAACTCCAAAGTGTTCTCACCTTATCATAGCAAAGCTTGAAGTTTCTGGCACTTAATAAGATTGCATGTAAGATGGCTGTTAGACCAAGGCAAAAGTTAAAATGCTTTTTAGCACCTGCCACTTGACCACTCCCAAGCAAAACTATGTTTTCTGGTGGTGGTAAGTCTTGTCAGGAATGGTATTGTTGAACAGATCTGCAATGGAACGTAGTGTGAAATGAGCTTGTTCTGACAATGGACTGAGAACAATTTAAAGCTCTGTCTTCTGCTTTCAACCTTGCATTTAAACATTCAGGAAGCCTTTGGCCCATCAGAAGTTGGACAGGCTTGTGAGCTTCTTGAGCCAGATGCAGTTTCGCACCACAAAGATGATATATTTACAAGTGGCAAGAGACCCCACAGTTCAAGAATTCATGGACAGTATTGACATCACCAACAGAATTGCTTCTAGTGCTAGGCTGGCCTCATAGATGCTGAATAGGATTTTCATTACAGTGTTCACTATAGAAAATGTCATTGTGTTGTCAGGCTTTGATTTGAAAATAAAATATTTTTATGTATTTTTTTCCCTTCATATTCCTAAGTTACTAATGCAACTGTGATAAATCATTAGACTCTTCCCCAGATACAAAGAACACAAATCATGATTTTGTGTTTAAGATGTTATTCAGAGTGTCTGTAGTAATAGCACCAAGCAAATCCAGTGTGCACTCTGTGGTCATCATTTGTGGCTTCTACTTCATAGCAATAGAAACACCAGAAGAGAAGAATATTTCAAAGCACCCTCTGTCCTGCCCCGGTTTTGTTTCTGAGTCCTCTATCTAGACTGCTTCTGTGGTTTGAATGATATGTTTTCATATGAAATATTAGACCTTTTCTCAAAGTTTTACACACCCATGCAACACCTGTAAATTGTGTTGGGCTTTTCTGGGGTACTACTCTTCTTGGCTGTCATTCTCTTTCCTGGGAAACTTTACTTTTGGGAGCTTGAATTCAGGATTAAAGCTGCTCTACAAATTTAACGTACACATTCCATTAGTATCAGAGTTCATCTTTGCAAACACTAAACAAAGGACTGTGCTTATGCACAGCAGGAGAAAATAACTGAGGAAAAGTTTGTGGTTTCTGATTGGTTTTTTTTCTCCCCCTCTTTGAGAAATTGATCTCTCTAAGCAGCATCTTACACAAACTGTTTATTCCTTAAGTGTGTTTGCAGCTTCTATGAGACATTCTGTCTCACTTCATAGTCAAAAGAAAAGGCTATGACATTGCTTTCAAGAATCTGGCATAAAACACTGCTAATGCAGACAGTTCCCTGGCTGTATTTTCTCCTTCAGAAAAAGCCATTGCTCATTCCCTTTATTGCTTTTTCTAGACTCAGTGCTACAAATGCTGATCTGTGTGTCCCTCAGACTTTGAAAACTGAATTCTTAGAGCTAGCCATGTGGTAAGGGACTACTCTGGTCAGCCCACAGATGACAGAGCTATTCAGATGTGCTGGCTGAGTGATGAACTCTTTCCACTTGCTGGGAGGTACCCAGCGTCATCTTTATGTTCTTGCTTAATGTGTGGATATTTGTGTGCAGAATTGCACAAATGAGTGGACTAAGGGATATATTAGTGAAGAAGTTTCCAACCGAATGGGGTTTCAGTATTTTGGGGGCAGGCGTTTACTAGTAGCTTAACAGAGGGAAGGAAGAGATGCTTCGCAGTGTGATAGGAGACTGTGTAAAGTAAAATGTCAGTCTCACTCAGGGTGAAAGCTAACTGCAGTCTTTAAAACCATGAAACATGGAGTAGGTTACTATTGTGGGAACTGTTGCTCTGTGGTGAACTCTCTGGCTTGTAAAGCCAGGAAGGACTACTGAGCTCATTTAACACTACTCACTGGACAATTCTTCTCTTACACTTAATCGTTTCTTCTGTTCAAAAGGTAAAGGAGGAAAAAAGAAGTTTAAATACTGAGCTGCACAGTACTTGTGATTTGAAAAAGCAGACTGTAGTGATCTCTGAACTGGAGGTGAACTGAACCAGTGTTTTTTTTGTTTTCATTTTCCCTGCTAAATAGTAAGAGAGGTGTATAGCACCCTGTGATGGAACGTGTTTGGAGGGAGGGGGGGGTTCCTACTTAAAACATAATACAGATATTGGTTTGTGAAGGGGCTCTGATGACATGCCCATAGTAGGTAGTTATGTTCTTGCCTTTTTAATGTTGAGTGTGGCATTTTTCTTTGCTTTGTTTCTATTTTAGACTTTATCAGTACACCACCAAATAGCTGCTGTACATATGTGGGTTTTGCTGTTCTAGCTGACAAATTTGCAAGGCTGTTGGCAAGTCAGGAAAATGAAAGGACAAAGCTCAGGCCTCGATCTTCTTTGTCATGTTGGTGTGCTGGAGCAAATGTCACTGGTATGACACATCCACTGATAACTTTTGAAAGTTACAAAACCAGAGATTATATAGTTGAAAGATAATTCCAGAGGTCAGCTATGCCATTCCACTGCACTGAGACAAGACCAAGAGCCTAAATTGTTTGTGGCAGGTACTGATCATAGATCCATCTGGAAAAAATACTCTTTTATACTCTTTGTGACCCCAAAAGTACTGATGTGCTTTCTTGTTTGGTTTTATTGTGGTTTGTTGTTGTTTGTTTGGTTTTTTTAAGCAAACAAGCAAGCACAGCCCTGAGTAGGAACAGATAATAAAGAGATGTCCACAACTAGAGTTTTTTGGCATCTTGTTAGCTTTTAGTTTCTGTATTTCACCTAACCTTAGTTTGCACCCTGCCCAAAGTCCGAAGTTCCCTATTGGTCACAGACTGTTTGGCATCACAGACTTTATGACATCTGGCACAGCTGAGTCTCATTCCTGAATGAGGCCTTGTTGAAAGCACTTCAGTACAAGGAATAAGCTTGAAAGTTAAGTGTCCTTTCACAGGTGACTTTCACTTCAGTGCCCAGTTCTCAGCTGTTAGGATAGGCACATTTAGGTAACTTGTTGGCACTCTAGAGCTTCTCTGGGGGCGCTTAAAAGTGTATACCTTTTGCAGCCGTGGTGAAGCAACTGTGAAGAAATACTCAAAGTATTTCCTGAAAATACTTTCTTATTAGAGAGAGTTAGGAGACTGCATTTTTCTGTTTGCTTTCCTTCTTCCCTAATGTAGATAGTAAGTGTATGGCTGTAGCAACGACACTAACAGTTTGTCCAAGTAAAGATGTCTTGGAAAGGTAACCCTGTGTGGATTAGTTAAACCACAATATAGAGACTGCAGCACACTGCTGAAATTACCTAACTCTTCTGTTTTAGATGCAAATGGATCTATTTAGTTTAATTCACTTCCAGAGGGAGTGCAAACTAAAGTCATGCTTCGAAGAGGAGTGTTCACACAGGCTGAAATCATTTGCTTTAATTTATTTTGATGAACTTTTTTTAATAGACCAATCTTTACTGTAATATCTTCAGGGCAAGACTGTAGCTTGTATAAGTTGGGAGTGCTTTATATTAACTTAGTGCATTGCTCATCTGTGTCACTTTCTATTAAAAGAGATAGTGTCACCCTTCATTCTATGTGCTTACCTCTTTGGCAAAGGTCAGGACCAGTTGTGATAGGGCCAGAGTGAAGAGAGAAGCCTATCAGTCACGTTTATCTACCCCTTGGCCCTATTAGCAAAGCTGCTTCTCAGGAACCTACTCATAAATGCCTTCTTGCTATGACTGGTTCTGCACTAGAGACTGCAGCGACTGCTCACACTCTTTATAGAGAAATTATCAGCTTTCAGAACCTGGCCTCTTGCTTGGGGCAAAGAGTGAACCTTTTCATTGCAAATTCCTTAGCAGCTGTGATCAGGACAATATACTGTAATAAGATGTAGATTTAGGATCCCAGTTGATACTTTTCTGTGTTTTTTCCTGGAAGGACCTCCTTTAGTTTCCATCAGCTCTTCTGTTTAAGCCATTTGCAGTACTGCATTCCCAATTCAGCCAATGCTTTTATGCAACATGGGCATATCCACTGCATGTAAGACTTCATTGGGAGATATGCTGATGGCTTCCTGTCCACCAAACCTCCTCCTGAAGATTGTTGGAGAAATACTGTGCTCTGTTCAAATGGGTGGCTTGCTGGTGGAAACCTAGAGTTTGGGTCTGGGCAGAGTAGGAGAAGGTTTTGATTGCCTTTCAGTAAAAGGAAAAAAAAACAAAGCTGCTTTCTGCCCAGTGGCCTTGGGTAGGGCCTCAGTTTACTGGTCTGAGTTTGCCAGGTGGAGGGTGGCCTCTTCTCCCAGGCAACCAGCAATAGAACAAGGGGACACAGTCTCAAGTTGTGCCGGGGTAGGTATAGGCTGGATGTTAGGGGGAAGTTCTTCACAGAGAGAGTGATTGGCATTGGAATGGGCTGCCCAGGGAGGTGGTGGAGGCACCGTGCCTGGAGGTCTTCAAGAAGAGCCTGGATGAGGCACTTAGTGCCATGGTCTAGTTGACTGGATAGGGCTGGGTGGTGGGTTGGACTGGATGATCTTGGAGGTCTCTTCCAACCTGGTTGATTCTGTGAAAGAGTTAACTTCTGAACCTTAACGGCAGATGTTGTGATATTCCCTGTCGCACACGGTTATAACACGAGTCTTACCTCTTTTCAAACCATACCCGAAATCCTTGTTGTCTTGTCTAGCTTTTATTTAGCGTTACAAGAAATTAGTTGGAATCTAAATGCAGACTGCCTATCACTAAAAATACTTTTTTCCCTCTGGCTGCTTGCAAAGTGCCTTCAACTACCCTCAGGGATTTTCTGTATGAAGGGACAGCTGGTGTAGAACAATAGTGAGTGATTTACACTGATCAGTCCTCACACATTACTGAAAGGCATCTGTCTTGTACTAGGCACCCTGCGGTGCTCTTTTTTTCTGGGAGATGCTGATAGAGGATGTAGTGGCAGTGTCTCCTGTCTCTTTCCCCAGCCTGACTCCTCTGAAGGTCTTAGAAAAAAAATGACCTTGAGGAAAAAATACTGTAAAAAAAAAAAAGCTCAGTATCGAGAGGTGCATTGTCTTATTCTTCACCCATGTTTTGAGGGATCACTGAGGCTCTGCTTTTCCAGGCTTTAGATTGTGTGTACTTTAGCAGCAACACCTGACAGACAAAACTCAGTAAATGAAATATTTTTTGCTCCGAGGCTGCTTCTGGCACAACTCAAAGTTAATGTAGTCCATTTATTTGGACCAAAATAGCGTGGGAGGTGCACATACACACCTGAGCTAGAGAGGTGGGTGTCATCTGGTGAGAAAGCAGTGTCAGGGAGCTAGAAGCAAACAGAGATGCAGCTGAATGATATTAAAGACAACATCCTCATAGGGGCATATGTTGATTGCAGACTTTTCTGGAAGGAAGGGCATGAAGTCCTATTTCCAGGGAACCCTTAACAGGACAGGATGGCCAAACATGGGTTTTCCACCTGCAGCCCACCCTTCTGTTTCCTTGCTTTCACTTCCTCAGTGAGCAGCCGCAGGAGACCTCAGGTACCACAGCTCCGTGTTCATCCTGCCGATGCTTGTTTTTCTGGTGCGCTTCACCTGTGCAGGTAAATAGGGTGAGCTGGGCAGCTGCCGGCTTTCACTGGCTGCAAGCAAAATGTGTTGCTTGCTGACAAAAACGAGAGGTAGTTGCATAAGGTACGTGCAGCTGCAGAGCAGATCTTCATTGCCCTGTTCTTCAGAGACCGTACAGAGCTGTTTGGTGCAGTGGCTGTTACCTCCACTTTCCTTGGTAAGAACCTACAGTCCTTGTTGATGTTTTGACTGACTGTGGTGGGCGAGTTGCAAGTTTCCTTTGGTCTCTACAGCAATGGATGACTTTACTTTAAAAAAGGACATTGCCCAAATTCCCTTCGTTTTGCTTTGGTATGACTGGAGAGTGTGGAGAGCATGATTGAACAAGCATTATCTTGGAAGCCTCCTCTACTGAATGGGATTCAAGTAGTGCCTGCTCCCTTGTACTTCATGTGAGGGCAATTAGTGCACGTGCATGGCAATTAGTGCTGCAAATGAAGTCGACATGGATGTATTCTGCCTCTTTAATGGCTTACTTTCTTCTTCTGCCAAAAGAGCAACCGAGCAGTCTCAAAGGAACCTGCTGCCTTCTGATACTTAATTTGCTTCAGGCGTACCTTGGCATTGTGCCTTTTGCCGCCTGGCTTGGCCCATCTGCCTGTTCCTGCTACCAGCACTGCAGAGGGAGTGACACCCATTTCTAGCAAATCAGGCCATGACTTGCCCAACATGCTGCAGTTGGGCCTCTGCAGACCTCTGGCACCATAGCTCCTTGATGCGCTTTACCACTCTGTTTCTGACCTCTTTTCAGCAGAACACTGGGCTCGTTTCTGATGAACTGCACTGCAAGTGGCATTGCCTGGCAGAGGAACATGCTGATGGGAAATTGCAAAGCAATTCTGCTGCTTATCTATCTTTTTGATTTAGGTATCATGGTGACAGGAGCCTTAAAATAGCTGTGATAGCCAGTGTTTATTTGTAATCAACAGTGGCTCTCTGGAGTGTGTATATGCTGGAGTATAGATGGCTTGTGTATAAACTTACTTTCTCTCTCTATATATATGTAGAGAGAGAGTTACATCGTGTTATTCTTAACCAGAATATTAACTCTTCCAAAACATTTTTCCAATGAGAGTGCATAGAAGAAGTCTGAGAATACAAACTCACAGGTGAATACTCAATGATTGTAGGAAAAGTAAGGGAATAAAATACTAAAGAGACCTTACAAGTCACTGACAGTAAGAGGAGGGCATAGAAGTATAGATGGGGCATGCTAATTTAATCACGAAGTTTTGGTGCAGGCCTCCTTGTATGATTTTCTTTATTACAGCAGAGAACCTTACACCATGGATGACCCATCCAGGTTTGTTTTCTGAATGCCAAGTAGTATCTTTGCAGTATATCCTATTAGGTCTCGTAACAGGAAGGTGGTAATCTGTGAAACGTGGTTGTGTTTTTTCAAAGGGTGGGATTGCTGTGAACAGGAGTGTGGAGGAACCAGCTTTACTCTTAGTGAATGCTGTAGGCAGAAAGAGAAGCTTGAGCGTTTGTTCCTATGAAACAAGAATTGCCTTAGAGAATCCGTACATGGAAAATGATAGACCAGGTTGATGGTGTTGCTTTGGGAACCTTTTCTTTTATGCACCATTGATTATTGAAACAGTTGAACTATGGGTCAATTTTTCTTTATAAGGAGGGTTTGCACAGAGCAACAAGTTGGTGAGCTGTTGCTTTCTAGATCATGTGGGTCAAATGCTGTTTTGCTGAGGAAATAGAGAGGTTTGTACTCATCTAGCATTCATACTAAATGTTTCCTGACTTTCATGTGCTGAGGTCCTACACTGTTATGCTCCTTAATGTTTCTGTAAGGGAAATGTGTGGCTGTGATCTTGTTTTATCAGGACCACTGGTTTGTGTGATTTACAGAGATGGAGTCACAAAGGGTGTATGATCTCCATCATTGCGTCTGCCTTCAAAGACAACTCCAAAATGCATGAAAAGCAGATGTTGCAGAAGTGCTTGGTGACATTTTGGAGGAATGAAGACAGTCAGACAAACTGTGTGGACAGAATTGTATATCCCTGATCATGAGGTACTGAACTTATGGAACAGACTGTGGTTGAAAAGGTCTTCCAGGTGGTGCTTCACACATATCTTGTCATGGAATTTCCAAAGAGAGCCCTAAACAAAGCAGCTTTATGGAAGAACAAAGCAGCATTGTCAGTGACGATGACACCTCTTTCCATAACTGTGCTCTGAAATGGCTGCTGCTCACTGTGTCCCTGTGGCTGTTGCATGCACAGCTGTATGTTAGCATCTGCATTAAAGCATATAGAAAATGGTGGCCAGGCTTTGTTTGAACTTAACTACTTTTTCTGTAACCAGCATTCTTTTTTTTTTTTTTTCTTTTTTGACTTTTTTGACCAGAATAACTTGTCCTAAGGGAAAAGCATATGGAAAAGTGAGATATTTTTAGCCATTTTTTTTTTTTTTCAAAGAGCTGTTGTGATCATGAGCATTCCCTTGCTTTCAGTCTGGGAGACTGTATTTTAGCTGTCTGAAGTGATTGTGTCTGATCCAAGGTTTTGTTTGTTTGATCAGTCACTTGAGCTAGAAGAACCCCTCCCTGTGCCAAGATGCTTGAGATTCATGATGAGGAGCATGATCTGATCCTCCTGATGAGTGTGCAACAGAGTGTGTTTGTCTTGATCAAGGTGGGAAGGTGGTGCTGGATGAAAGTGAGTTTTGGTGTGTTGTGCAGCATCCCACGTTCATCACACTGAACCTATAGGATAGCTGATTTGATCTGTCTAATTTGCAGGTCAAGGGGAATGATTATGGCTTCCTGGAGTCCTTGGATTCCAGCCTCAGTAAGGAGGAAGAGAAGGAGAGGTCTAAGGAAGGAGTAAAACCTTCCTGCATGACCTTGTGCTGGTTAACAAGTCAAAAACAGTTTCCAAAGACACTTTTTTCCTGTAGAACCTAGGCACTCAGCATGTGCCTCAGATTCCTGAAATCCCAAGTGAGTCTTCTGAATATAGGCACCTAAAATTTTCCTAAAGAGCATTTTTGATTGACTCAATGGTGTGACTAACTTCTCTTGCCTCTAGTCACTTCTACAGAAGAAATAAGCTTCTAAGCTTCTGTATTTCCTACTGTTCAATCAAACTTCTGGATGTAGCTGAACTTGAACAGGCATGAGCTGCCTGACCAGTCTTGCATACCACAGCATGCTAATTACTTACATGATCATCAGTGGAAACTGGTGTGATGGAGCAGAAAGTCCTCTCATAGTGCCATCAAGTAAACTCTGAGCAGCAGACCTGATAGAAATGAAAGACATTATAGTAGACTCAAGCTAGATGTCTGTTGAGTGTTGTTGAAACACGGCAACATTTTCAGCAAGAAAACAACATTGAATATGAATGCTGGAATAGAAAAAAGGAGCAGGTTACTATTGAAAATGCCTTGTGTGTTGGCTTGGAGAAGAAGGGCATGTCTGTGCTCTGCAGGTGAAGGAACTGCACTTAGGGATGCTAATGGCTGGGATACGGCTTCCTTGTGAAAATCGGTACTTGCAGTCCTGCTTGCATGGTTTTGTGCTGTTCTCTACTCACTTCTGAACCATCCATGGAAAAAGAAGGCAGGGACATTACATGGAATAGTGGAGTTAGGCTGGTGGGACTCTAGGGGAGGTCACATTGAAAATGGACTGTGAATGAGAATGCATGTGTGTGAGATGGAGGGGCTTGTGAGCCTCTATAGAGGTGGTAGAGGCAGCATCCTGGAAGAGAAACCGGGAAGATCAGTAGCATTTTGCTGAGGAGAGGCAGCTCTGAGATGTCACTTGGGGTTGTTTTTATTCACAGTAAAGTTGTTTCTGTTCTTTTGAAAGCAAGGATTGCTTTAGATCTGGATCAGAATTATAGATCAGATCAACCAGTTCTTTAACTTCCTTTCCTCCCTCAAACAAAGGAAAACATTGCAAAGAAGCTGCAATTAAAATGATTTGTGAAGTATTACTTGGTGCCTGCTGAGCAAAATCTCATGAGCTAGCTGAATTGACAGTGTGCTGTGAAGCACAGAGCATTGTCTGTGGCAAAGGGATGGGGTACTAAAATGGGCCAAGTATGCCCAAGCCCTGCTGCTGCCTTGGAAAGGGCCAGTGGATACATGGCAACAGGCTGGAGGGGCAAATGATTGCTCAAAATTTTTGGAAGGAGGCTTCAGATAAGAAATTAAGAGAGTAGAGTGAGGAGAGAACAAGAGGCTGAATAGAAGAAGCAAAGACAGATTGGTACTCTGAAAAAGAGACCTAGAATGTCTTGCAATGTCTTGCCATGTCTTATGATGGGAGTAACGCTGAAGTTCCCTGCCTTATATGTGCTTGTCCTCTTTTTATGTGTGACTTATCCATAATAAACATCTCTCAGCTGGGACTGACAATGGAAAAATTGTAGGAAACTTTCACCAAACAACTCGATGGTAAGGCTACCTCCTGTTTTGTTCTTGAGCTTTTCTGTTTTAAAGGAACCATCTGCTGCATAACTGTAAACACAGCAGACTACTAGCAGGTTTTATCATCCCAAGGGTCAGTACTGATCCATCTTATGAAAACTGCTGGCAGGCTCCTCTGCCTCGTCTTTATGCTGCTGTCACCTCTTCTTCCAAGCCCCAAGCCTGTGTAATTGGGCAAAGAATTCTGCAGATTACAAGTTTCATGCAACATGGAGATGGTGCCCTCCTGCATGTGCAAAATTACCAGAAGCAGGCAGATCCGTGAATATATGAAGCTGTTGTGTCACTTCAGCCACATGGATGTTGACATGAGTCAGGCTCAACAACTGAGCAGGTGCATTTTACTTTCTCTTTGCAGGATATTTCACAGTGTCCAGTCTCATCAGGAAACCTTCAGAAGGCAAAGAGCACTCTACAGAATCCTTTATTGCTCTGCATGGCTTGCCCAGTGGTGCAGGTCAGCAGTTAAGTGAAGAAGTGCTAGTTGAAAGGGATGGGATCTTGTGTTACAAGCAAATCCTGGCCATGGGGTCTTGTGGCTTTTGTGTAGGGTAGGCTTCATACAGCTTTATTCTTGTGCTTTTGTTGCAGTCGTGTTTTACCTATTGAATCTTCTTCCAAAAGGAAGAGGTGGAGGCTGCCAGGGCTAGGTGTAGGGAAAGACAGGGATGTTGAAGGTGGAGTGACAGTTCATTAACATGGAGAACTCTGACAGAGGTTTGTTGAAGTGCTGATAGGGCATGTGCTGTGTCAGATGTCGTTTCTTATAGCCTAGCACAGCCACCAAAAGAAGCATTTGCTCTGGCAGTAAAAGTATTTTTGTGGTATTTGAAGACCCAAATCTGGAAGCTATCTGGATTTGAGGTTACCTGGGGAAGTAGGTGGACGATTGTAGATGGTACAGGGGAAGGCAGGATTTGTAACACGTTAGTGCTTGGATGGGTAAAATTATATATGAGTTCAGTATGAGTGAAGCTGTCCAGAGGACATCTCTTGAGGTGGTTAGTTCTATCTTAATGCTTTTAAGAAATGATGTCTGACCTGGAACGTATCACAATAGAATAGGAGAAAGCAGTTAACACTGCCACTTAACAGATAGGCCACGTTATAGGGCTGGAGAGGCCCCAAGCCTTGATGCAAGTCTTCAATTTAATCCCTGGTCTCTAGCAACTCATTTCAGTTTATCAATCTCATCTTTGTTAAACTGATGAGGAAATTAACACGTGTTTATAGAGACCACGCCACCAGTGATACGAGGAGCAACTGGTTAATGTTTAGCAACGCTCTGAAGATGAGGAATGGCATACAGGTGCTGTTCTGACAGTATCAAGATTAGTCTTGAAAGAAAAAAGCTATTTTTAAAGAGCGTTTGTCCCTTTAGTCATTGCCCTTGCAGTGAGCGTAAAATATAGCCATATAATCCTCCCTTGCCCAGCTAATGACATAGAGAATTACAAAAGCTGGGCTGTATATTCCTACAGCCTAAAGAGATGTATATGTCAGGTGAATGAAGCCAGGAGAAAACCAAGCTAGAAAGCATGCAGAGAGAAGTGACTCAGATGGCAGAATGCCCCAAAGGAAACTTTCAACAAGGGTGATTCATTAACAGTCAAACAGTCCTTTTTCTTTTTTTTTTTCTTCTGCTCTGCTGTATTTACATTTTGAAATGTGTGCACATCTCTGGGAAATGGTTGCCTTCCAAGCTAGAGCATTCTTATAACTGGGAGAAAAGAAGATTTAGTGCTTTGTGTTTGATAGACTGCGAGGCTTGGACTACAAATAGAACTTTATTTTGTATATAGTCTATAAGGTGTTGCTAGAATCTTGTACTGATGGCATCGTGGTTGTTTGGGCTGTAATTTCAACCTGCCTAAAGAGACATCCAAATTTCAGGCCTGGATCGCTGCAAAAAGGAGAGACCTAATTTGCCATAGAATGCAAACACATTGTGGCTTTTTCAGAGTATGCTGAAGCATCGTCATACCTGTGAATCCTTTTGCATCCATAAATCCCACTGAAGCCAAGGGAAATATCCTACTAGGGAATGTACGGAGTCATGTGAGCCATGTGAACTGCCGAGACCTACACTTCAGTCCTGCCAAAAAGTGACTGTCCAGCAGCATCACTGGTGAATCTTTGATTTCAGTGTGGCGCTCTCACCAGTATGCTGTGTCATGCTTGCAAGGCTCATGCTGGTAATGTGCAAATGCGAGGAAGATTCGTGCATCAGTGTTGTGCTAGCAACAGCCACCAGCTCGTAATTCAGTTAAGCCCAGGCATGATGTGGGCAGACTGGTAGCTGTGGTGTACGGGGCTCTGTTGGAATAGAAAGCCCGTTGTCTGTCAACACATTGTCCAGGCAGCACAATAGGGCAAGGTAATCACTGGAAAAGCAAGGTCAAAGAGCTGACAATACCATATTGTATTGAGCAAGTGGTTTGCATGCCTTGTTTCTGCTATTCTGAGTGAAACCAGAATAGTGCTTGCTTTTAGAAAAAGTGCTTTACTGTCTGTGGGTGGAAAGCATTCATCTGAGTTTAAAGTATTTCTGTAGTAGAAAGAATTAATGTTACTTGCCATGGTTTCCCATTCCCAGACTTGGTTTTCAGGGAGATCAGATGCACTGGTTGCTTTTGAAGATGGAAATCTCTTTGTAGGTGTTCTGTATTCCATTCATCGTGATCCATCTGGAAGTGCATTTTGCAAAAATCCATTTTGTTTGTGGCTTTGGCTGGATTTACATTCTCCAAATAGCAGAGTGTGGTTTGGGCTAGTATGGGATGTGTGGTCTCTTTGGCTTGAGTCCATCACAGGTTGGGAAGGACTAAAAGCAATTGTTTTTAGGAGTGTAAGACACTTGTGAAACACTAGATCTCTAGCAGCAGAAGCTGAACCGAGTGCTTAGTTACAAGCAGCTTGTGTGGTATCATTTGGTGGTCTCAGGCAGCCAGAAAAACTACCAGAGTGTCTTTCTTTTAGAGGATCCCAGCAGATAAAACTGATTCGTAGTGGAGGATCAGTTAGTGATTCAGGTTGCTCCTTAGAAGTGGTCTCTCCTGATTGGTGTTGGTAAAGTGTCAGCTTTCACAGCATATGGGTGTAAGTTGCAGCAAAAGACGTTCCGCCTCGACACAAGGGGGAACTTCTTTACTGTAAGGGTCACAGAGCACTGAAATAGGCTTCCCAGAGAGGTTGTGGAGTCTGCTTCTCTGGAGGTTTTCAAGGTCTGCCTGGTTGTGTTCCTCTGTGATGTGTGTTACATAGTATTGTCCTGCTCTGGTAGGGGGTTGGACTCGATGCTCTCCTTGGGTCCCTTCCAACCCCTAATATCCTGTGATCCTGTGATTGTTTTCTTTTGTTTTCGTGCTCTTGCTAATCTGTGACCTTTCTCCAGGTTCGTGAGTTGTTGCCTAGTCTGCCAGTCTTTATGGAAATGGCACATGTACCTGCCAGGTGAGCCAGCACCTTTTCTTTCTAGGCAACGTGGTGCCTAGAGGAATTGCAAGAATTTAAGCCTGTTAAGCCACAAACTCTCTTAGAAGTTTGGTGGGTTGGGATTTTTTTTGTTTGTTTGTTTGTTTTTGGTTGTTTTTTTTTGTTGGTTGGTTGGGGTTTTTTTGTTCTTCATCGGGACAGGAGCAGGTATTATAATTAACCTCTCCCCTCTCTCCTGGCTAGCTTTCTGTTGAGTGTCTGCATTTTCAGATTCTGTCTGTCTGCGGTCCAGCCCCAAGACAGTTAATGTTAATAAATAAATAATGATAAAAATAGTCTCTGAGGACTTGGCAGGCAGCAGGCCAGGGAAGCTGGGCAAGTTGCCAGCAGCTCTTCCACTTCAAATCTGAAGTTAACTTGGGCTGTGACACTCACATGGTTGTGTTCAGATTATTTCTTTGAAAAGTGCCTTTCCCTCCCCTGCCTTGGATGGTACCTGCTGTCCTCTGGTGGGGGCTTCAAGCCTTTGGTGTGAGCATGGAGAGACTCAGGCCAGAAGCGTAGGGGAGCACTCAGTCAGAGGCAAAAGGCTGCGGTGTCAACGCTCCCCTGAGCAAACGCTGGGTCATCCACTTGGGAAAAAATGTTGTAAGTGCCAAACCACAGAAAAGCTTCAGCTGGAGCAGGTGGGTTGGACACAAGATGTAAGGTTGGAGGAAAGCAGCCTCTCTGAATTCTGGCATTTGCAGTGCTAACTGCTCAGTCTGTTCAGTCTGCTCTGATTTTTCAGCCAATGCTGCATGGGTTCCATTTTAATCCCTGGGGTGACTTTTATCACTGTGTGATGTCCCATGCTAATCTCCAAGTTATGTCTCAGGGTAGGAGCTGTCGTATCACATGACTTTATAGTCCCATGCCCTACCATGCCGTATATATTCACAGCATATGGTTCCAGAAGCTGAAAGAAATCTGTCTGAATCCTGGGCAGGCGGTTACCACTATCAAGAATATCTGGGGAATTCTGTATCTGAGAAAATGTATGTTCTCTGATGACAAACAGCCTGCCAGCAGGTGGGGAGCTTTAAAGTGAGAGAGTCGAGATTTTTCCCTTTAAGGAGAAGTGAAGGGGCCCTGAAGAGTGAAGCTGTCTGAACTTTTCTGGGCACAACCAGCATGATTTCCGCAGCATTGCACCTACAACAGAGAGTTGAAAGCACAAATGCAAACCTGTGCCTTCTCAGCCAGCCGTGCCAGGAACACTCCCCAAACCAGCCCTGCTTTGCTCAAGTTGGTTGATAGCTATTTTAAACCCACCGAAAGGTTCAGACTTGCTTTTCTGTAGGCATGTTCCTGAAAGAGTGCTCACAGTAGGAACTGGTGGCAACTGGGTTTAGCTCTAGCTCCCACGGGCTTTAAAAATCCTTAGCGTGGGATAATCAAACATCCTCGGATAGGCACACACCTGCTGCACTGGTATGGGCATGGAAATTCCAGCAAAGGCTGGTTTGGAACGTGGTACATTTGTTACGCTGGCAAGGCTGGGCACTGTGTCTGTTTTCTGTTTTTTTCCCCTCTACCTTTATCATCTGTTAATAACCTGGGGCCTACAGGACTGACAAGGTAGCAGAGATAAATGTGCTTTTCAGACTTCCTAATGTGCAAGCCAGTCTCTGGGGATATGTCTGTCAGTAGTGTCACCTGGTGCTGGGAGGATTATAAAGTAGCTCCTCACAGCTGGGAACCAGTTGGCCAGCAGGCTGATGAAGAGGAGGTAGCTCTTTAATATATTTCTGCCTCCAACTCCAGGGACAGTCTAGGACAGTCTCAGGTGATCTGAGATAATGAGGGAGAGGAAATCTCTTGGGATATCCAAGATGTCTACTTCATTTCAGGCCATCTGGGAGTGCACATTTTTCCAAAGTAGGCAGGATGGTGAACTGGGGAGCTTCTATAATGCCAGCTCACTTATCCAGGGCTCTGGATGAAGGAATGCAGGATGCAGGCTTTCACAGCTGTGATGAGACAAAGGACCTCTGGAGAAGGCGTACTGAGAACATTCCAGGAAGATACATGAGTCAGCACAGACTAAAATAGTGATTCTCCTCCTTTGTAGATCTATGTGTGCTTTTAGTAGTATACACAGGAGCAAACCGGCACCAATCTTAGCCTTAGATGTATCTCTGGAGCCTCTCAGTATGCTTGGGAAATCCATACCTCTTTTCAGGGTGGTAAAACCCAAGTCTTAACGATGAGCACTTGGTTCTTCTAGAGGGAGAGCCTTTAGTTTCTATTATAAAGCTGAAGTGGCAGGACAGGGCACTCTATTGTGCCTTGGCACTAGATGTATGTGTTGGTAAAAAAGTGAGACCTCCTTCAGGACTTAAGTGTAGCATTGACAGGGTGAATAAATTACAAGTGTTGCTTTCTAGGTAGAGCAAATCCAAATAGCTCAGAGCTTCAGGTGGATTTCATCTCAGGGAGTCTTTGTCCGCAGTAAAAATCCCTTCCCAGCCTGTAGCATTATTGGACTGATTCATCTGACATGTCATGAGGGTACATTAAATTGGATAGCTCTGGTCATGACCTTGTATAACCTTGAAGGGAATGGATTTCTTTTGGTTCATCAACCATAATAGAGGAAATACTTAAATATGGATTCTCAGAAGACAAAAATCAGATACTTTTTGTAGTGGACTTTTACTCTGTGCTGCAGCACATCACCTGGTGTTAACCTGGACATAGCGCCACCCTGTGTTAGTACATTTGGTTTGTTTCAGGTAGGTAACAAGTACTCAGGACTTGTAACAGTGACTGCTTAACTTAATAGTTCATTGACTTCAGAGGGTCTGGGATAATGCTGGTAATATGTACTTACAGCTTCTATTCCCAGCACAGCTGTAACAGAATTCTTTGAGTGGGTGTGGGAAGAAGGGCTACATGGATTTTTACGCCCAAATATAAGGTAGTAATGGAAGTAGGAATCCTAGAAGTAGTTTTGTTGATTCAATAAAGTCTATCTAGTCTATAAGGGCTTTAAATAAAATACCCATATGCTAGGAAGGGACAGAGAGAAGCTCCTGCCAGGTCAGCATGCAGGGCGGTAACTCTGAGATCAGCAGACTGTCAAGCAAAAGACAAAGCAGGCAAACTAATGACATCTTGGCAAAAAATAGTAATTAGGAAAGAAAGGCCATTACTTAGCTGACTGAACACCCTTCCCCTGCCGTATATCCCAGCCCTCTTGGATGGTGATCCTTGGAGATTCCCACAGAGCAGTCCCCATTGAGTTATCTCTTTACCAGGAGACATTCGCAAGCAGACAAAAAGTGAACAGCTTGTTCTGACTTCAGCTCATCAGAGGGAGGCACAGCCTGTAGTTAATAGAGGTAATGAAAGCCAGTTAATCCCTGGGATCAGCTTTGGAAAGTGTGAACTTTGAAAAATGTAAAATGTTGGCATCTTGTGAAAGGCAGCTAGACTACTAGCACACCTATTCTTAACAACGTTGTACTAGTGAAACGATATCAGAGTCTGTGAGAGTCTCTGACCGTGTGCTTGGAAGCTACAATTAAAGCTGTTTACCTTTTATTAGCTTGTTTGGCTTTTACAAGTCATGTGAACCATGACAGTGTGTGTCTAGAGAGCAATACTTTTAGATACAGGGTAATGCTTGGATGTTTAAAAAATAAAGTAGCTTTAAAAAGTATTTATGTTGAGGTAAACAAAAAATGTTCTTGTAATCTGTTGCTTTCTCTGTGTGTCAAATTTGCTTTTGTTTTGCATTCAGCTTGGCTGCTTTTCCATCAAAGTTTTTGAATTTTTGGCTCTGAAATATTTCCTCCTTCAATTAATCTTCCCATTGTGAAAGATGTTGCAAAGTTCACACTCCTTCAGACTGCACTGCACAATGCTTCCATTTCATGGCAGTGCTCTAGTTTGAGTATTTGAGGTGGTGTTAGATTTTCCAGAGGAATTAGATGCATTTCAGTAACCTAACCCTTACCGCATGGGAACTTCCTAAAAGGTTGTTTTATTTGATAAACACTGTCAGGGGTTCGTGAAGTCTACGTAACTTCCTTTCAGTCAATTTACTTTACAAAGAATAAGGGGGGAAATTGGATGACACTTCTCTGTGGCCATGTCACTGACTGACTTTTCCATATTTCCCCACTTCCTTTTTCAGTTGTTTTTTTGCATGTTTGTAATCAAGTAACAATATTAACAATGTCTCAAATCAGTCAGTATTACCTTAAAAAAGGTAAATTAATTGAAGAGTATTCTTAGATCCTCTGATAAGAAGTGGAGTGGCACGTGTAGTTTAAATGCAATTTCTTTAATGTTGGTGAATTGTACCCATTTCTGCTGTCAGGTGTTCATGTATTGCTGCCAACCACACCATTGCATCCAAAGGTCAAGAGGCAACAATCCTCTAAAAGGCATAATTGAGAACTTAATTTTAGCTGGAAGCACTTCACCACTGTCAGTGGAGGGATAGAGAAGGACCTTTCATGTTTATATAGGATGTCTTGTTCACATGGAGCCTTGTAGGAGGAAGATATTAACGAGCTAATTAGTAGACACTCTACTATTCAGTCTTTTTTATTTTCCCTTCCCCATCCCTTGCATCAAAAAATTAAATTGTGAATTGTATTTGTCAGCATCGTTGTGTGGTTCAGTGAGAGCTGTTGAGGTCCGCACAGTCAGAACACTCCCTAACATACAGTGCCACTCCACCAGCTCTCCTTCCCTGCCTATTCCTTCTGAAGAGCTTGTGGCCCTTCATTGCAGTACTGCAGTCATGACAGTCATCCCGCTGCGTTTCAATGATGGCAACTATGTCATAGCTGTCCTGCTGCACAATAGCTTCTCGTTCCTCCTCTTGTTGCTCATGTTGCGTGCGTTGGTGTAGATGCACTTGAGGTGGGCTATTGATTTCACCCCTGACATGGGCATGCCACCACTAGGCTCATCTCTAGTGGGCCTGGTTTTATCCCCTTCTGCCTTTGAACTTAGTTTAAAGCCCTGTCAGTGAGCCTCACCAGCTCGTGCATGAGAATCCTCCTTCCCTTTTGAGGCAGTTGAAGTCTGTGCCCAGCAGGTCCAGTGCTGCATAAATGTTCCCGTGATCAGATAAACCAAATCCACTTGCGGCACCAGCCCCTGGGCCACATGTTAATCAGTGTTGTTTTCCTCTGCCTTTCAGTGTTCAGTGCAGTCTTTCCTGCCACTGAAGGTACTGAGGAAAATGCTGCCTGTGCTCCAGGTTTTCAACCAATTGCCCCAGTGTCTTGAAGTAATTTTTGATTGCTTTTGCACTTCTGTACTCAGCCTCATAACTCCCAGCCTGCCTGGCCAGTGATGGACAGTAATCAGAGTGCTGTACCAGGCTAGCGAGTTTTCAGGTAACATCTCTGACCCAGGCCCCAGGGAGGCAGCAGATTTGCCTGTGAGATGGATCTGGTCGCCATCTGAGGCCCTCTGTTCCCGTCAGAATGGAATTGCCTACAACAGTTACTCTCTCTTTTTTGTCTTAACACAAGTAGTCCTAATGCTTGAGGATGGCCGAGAGACCCCTAGGCAACCTCCTGGATGGACCACCTTCTACTTCCCCTGTAGCCTGGCTTTCCAGTTACAAACCTCCATACCTGCTGTGTAAGGGCAACTGGGAAGGTGAGGGGATTCACCTGCCTCCCCAAACAGGCACCCATTTCCACTCCCATGTGTTTTAAGTCTTCTCTTACTGCCTGAAGACAGGAAGGGAAGGAATCCTCTGTTTTTTGACCAGCTGCAGTCTGCTGCCGTTTCAGCCCTGAGGGGTGTTGCTCCACTTCTCACACTCCCCGATACTCCATATCCTTTCCAGTTTCCCTTCCAGCTCTACCACCCAGCTGAGCAGGTCAGCGACCTGCTCACACCACACACAGGCATCCTCTCTATTGGCCTCTAGTACCGGTGCCAGGCTCAGACACTCCTGACAACTGAGCATTCAGCTACATGTTTGTGGAGGAACTCAGTTTAAGTTCTCACATTTCTCCTAGCAATGACTTCTACATGTGTGGTCACCATGCTGGGCTGCCTTGTAGGGAAGGGATCAGTTAGAATCATCTGAGTCTGATATGAGTATCTTTATATAGGAGACAGACAGACAGACATGAGGCTACTTACTAAAACTACCTGACACTGACAAACTTGCACAAAAGCTTCCTCAGACAGGAAATCTGTGGATGCTCTGCAGCAGCTTTCACTCTCTTAAGCCTGCATGCATCTTTCATGGGCTGAGGAAGTAAACAGCCATGGAGTTATTTCAGACCTACATGGATGCATTATGCAAATGTGATCCAATTCCTCTTGAAACCATTAGGACTCTTTCCATTGCCTATGCAGGAATTTGGGCTATCCTGCAGAACAGAATAGTTCCTGTTGACAGTTTACTATTTCTGAAGTTCATTAGTTTTCCCAAAGGAGCAATACACTGGAGCAGAGACAGGAATTTGGAACTCTGCTGAATACCATAGGTGCCATTTCCCAATTTAGAGGTCTTGGTTTTGGCTCTCTTACCCATGGATGTAAGTCTACCTTAATTGTCCTTGCTATGTTAATCTCTGCCAAAGAGTGTTGACCTTTGAGACTTTCACCTAAGCTTTACCTATCTAATAAGGACTTTTCTTCAGAAGAATGGAGTAGAAGATTGTCTATGCAAGTGAATTTACAGGCTTTGCATGTTGTCTAGTGTATTTTTTTGCCTTTGTGGTATAACTGACAAATGCTCTTGTTGTGGATTGCTTAATTTTATTTACTGGGTTCCTCTGGACCCTGTGTAGGAATATTTTAAACCCAAAGTATGCAAAACCAGGGAGATAATATTAGAATAATGGAAGTGCTCTTTATGGAAAGAATTAAATATCAGAATCTGTTCTAAAAGCAATGTATTTAATGCATTTGTATTGTTTTAGGAAAAAGAATGATGCAAAGGTGAAAGCTAATCTGATACCTCAAAATTAAAATGGATGAAACTCTTCAGAATAGAATCAGAAACCCACATGTAGGCATTGTGGGCTCCTTATACAAAGAAAGTTGCAGGATGATGCAAACAAGCAATAACATGCTGAGAAGAAGCTTGCAGAGTTTTCTGTATTTAAATACCTAATTAAGGGGATGGATTGAGACATTTTCTCCAGAGCACAGGAACCTGTCTGAACCAAACTAAAGCATAGTCAGGAAGAAACTGATAGTTTAGTAGTTTGAGGCAGTAGCCATCTGATTTTTGGAGGGGGCTTTGAGGAAGCTCTTGCTTCCAAGGAAACTGTGGAGGGATTTCAAACCTACTATCAGTAGGCTTGCAGTTCCTAAATGTCTTTTCCATGGCTCATCAAGGCAAGGCTGCCCAAAAACAAGAGCAACATCAGATTTCTTACACTACTGAAATCTCCTCTTCAATATTTTTTTTTAAGGTCTTTCAAAATAGCTTCGTTTGTGTAAATTGTTTTGTACCAGGCACTTTTGCTCAAACTTGGGCTGTTGTTTAGGTATCCATGGTTACTAGGGAAGCCAGCTAGGTTACTGTCAACCTAATGTGTTCTAGAGCTCAAGTTAAGTCCTGTACCCAAAAAAAAGTAATGTTTTTATCTTCTAATTCTGACCCTTAGGACAAACTCCCAAATGGATGTACAGAACTTCATGAACTATTTGAGATAAATATTTTTTAACTTACTCTGCTGGAGGAGGAGTAGTTCCTAAATATTATAGTTGGCAAATTGCTATTCTGCTGACAGCAAGATTAGGTGTGAATTTTCTGCAAGTATCTTACTGCAATCAGTTTGAGAAGTTTTATTTTGTTCTTTCATAGATATGAAATTGGATGCAGAATGTATTTATCCATTTTAGATGGCAGTGTTCAGAAAATTGTGGGAGTCTTTGGTCATATTTAAAAGAAAAAGCAATCCCCCTAAAGAAATAATCTAAATGTTGCTTTCATCTGTGAGGCATGTTAGGCTCGGTTTACACTTGAGATTTCTAGCAGCTGAGTGTTTATTTTGAAGCATGATGATGGCTTATTTCAACATGGCTCTTAGCTTGTACTCTGTTATGTGACTGTATGTGGTACTTCTTATGGAGAAGCTTGTGGTTTTGTACATAAATAACATGCTTTAAGTGTGCTCCTAGTAATGTTATTTCATCCCTGTTGAGGAAGTTAACGCTGTTTTTTCGTGGGAGTGGTAGAGCTAAATACACCACATCAGGATGTTAGCAAGGCTTTTATTTCTGGCTGTTGGATTTCCAGAGTTTTTGTTTCAGGAGCTACTACCCTGTGTTACATTCAGACCTTTGGTGACTCTCTCATGTTATGAGAGAAGAGACTGATGAAACTGCCAGAAAACTGTTTGTCATACCCTCAAGTTGACAACCTGTGCACCAGGCACTGAAGTATTTGTTCTTCTCTCAGTGTTGGTAGGACCCATCTTCCTAAAAGCACCATTTGCTTTCAGGAGAAGGCCTTCTAGAACACTTAAAAGCAGCTGAAACCCCCTTGTCACTGTACTGGTTGTGTTTGAAAGGTCATTGAGGTAGCAGAAGAATTGAAAGTACCAGACATAATGCCTGCCTTTTAAAAAAGGAGAGGCAGGGAGGAGTGTTGGGGAATTGTAGATCCATCAAGCTTCACTTCAGTTCCTGGAAAAATCTGAAAGAAATAATAGCACAATGTGCAAGCAGCTGGGACATAACACAGAGATGAGTAACAGCCAAAGTGGCATTGCTGAGAACAAATGGCATCCAACCAGTCACGTCTCTTACTGCAGTTCCAGAAAGAAAAATTGTAATAACAGTAATAATAATAATTATGTCCTGCATCTTGTAGGTTGGCTTTTGTCTCTGTTTCATACAGCAATCTCAGAAGCAAATAGTGTCTAGAGTTTGTTTTCCCAACACAGGAGCAAGCAGGAAAGGCAAAAATGATTGTATATCCTAGTGCAGTTGTAAAGGATTTATTGTCAAATGCATTGAGTGCCGTTTTATAGGTATGTTTATTCCTGGGTCTGTTTCTACTCAATATTCAGCAGATAAGATACATCTATCAGATACATAGATGACAAAACCCCAGGAAGAAGTGCAAGCCCATCAGTAGTAGCAGTGATGCAGTAAGCCTCTCCTTGAACCTGAGCTGTTGCAGAAATGAACATTTCTGCTGGCTTCAATCCATAAGGCTAGAAATAAAATCCTGACTGGCTGGAGTCACTGATGAATATTTGTTGATCTTGTCCCAGGAGAGGAGTAGAGATTTGATGCCAAGGTTAACCAGACCCTCTTTCTGTCAGGGAGCTAAGGTGATCTGGAGGTTACAGAGCTCTTCAGTCACCCTGTTCTTCCTCATGTCACCACACCAGGCTAGTATCTGGCTGACCTAGCAGAAATCCCATGTTACAAAGGAGGGCACAGCAAACAAGCTACCCCAGAGGATAGAGAAATACAGTTTTATGAAACATTTCAGGCACAGACCTGGCCCTCAAGTTTTGAGAACTGTTTTGTCGGGATTTTGACATTTAAGTTACTTTGTTTTGTTAAACAGTTGCTAGTCTGAACAACGTGCCTGAGTTAAAGGGATATAAGCATCGTGGCATGGGCTGTTGGAAACAATTACCATTCATAGTCAGTGGCAGTCACCTTTTCTGACAGTTTGATCCTTAAAGCCATGTAGTCAGTTGGGACAGGAGAAACCAATCAAATGCCACATATTTCTTCACACCTTCAATGACAAGCAGAAATAGCTCTGACATGCTGGCTTGGTATTTGCCAATTTTCTTCAGCATTTGGGGAAAGCTTGGAAAACAAATGTAGATGGGTAAATTAATTTTTTTTTCCAATTGTTTCCACTTGATTAGCATGTTTGAAATTATGCTGAAAGAAATGTGACATAGATTCATAGAGCATTAGAAAGGGTACTCTTGGGATTTAGAAGACCAGCTGCAGAGCTGGAGGCGATCTAAAGTATTAAATGTTCATGTGAATAGTTTTGTGCTATTTTTGCCCTGACTTCCAGAGAAAATCAGGCTCAAATAATATTTTTCTCTTCCCTCCTTTCTCACCATAACTTTCAAATCACTTAGTTTCAGCCAAATATGACAAAGCAACAGCAAATATTTCAGATAAAGTGTCATGAATCTAGGCAGATAAAAGACAAGACATTTAGGCAGATGATAACGCTGTAAGATTGACCTGTCATTTCTGGAGAATCCTCAGAGAAAGAAGAGATGTTATAAGTAGCCCAACTGCATAACAAACAAAAAAAACCTTCAATCAACAACTTCATTAAGTCTGAGAGAACCAAACTTTAAATCTGTAGGAGACCATGTTTACTTCCCTGGTTCATGGAACTGCTAATTAATTTCTGTAGAGAGCTGGCATGTACTGATGCTCCTCTTTCAGTGTTTGCAGGGCAAACCGAAAACTGGAACAGGTCTGTGAGTTCACCTGAGCTCCTGGCAGGCTGTTTTCACCCTTCAGAGGATTTGCATAAAACCAGGGTCTCCAACGTTTATCTCCTGGCATTGCTCCCCTTCAATCATATGGAAGAAAAGTCCAAGATCTATGTGATTAGACGTTTTTAACTGAACTCTGTGGTGTCATTAATCAAGAATGCTTAAGCAGTAGTTGTGTTTCTCAGTGGTTTTAATCATGCTTTGGTTAATCTTGAATTTAATGGTGAAAATTCATTAAATTGGGAGCATCTCAACTACTATGTTAAAACTGTATATAGACTCCCTTCTTTGTGTCTTATACAGTAGCCAGTACAGTGACTCCATAAACTGTGAGCAGGTTTCCAGTCTTGCTGTTAGCTCAAAGTGGTGTCCTTAGAGGCATTGTTAATAACGTCTGTGTTTTAGTGATAAAATTACCTTCAAAGAAACTGCCATGAAGATATTAGAAGGATTTCTGTGTGGATCACTTGTTCCCCTGGTGCTTGTATCTACCATTATTTTTGGTCCAGAGTACAAAGATTTGAGGCCAAGCTGCTGTAGGTAGTTTAAAGGTATGTCTCTGAGCCCCTAGCAGACAGTTCTCATTTCTTTATTGTGTAAAGAGGGAAAGGTATATTCCTTTTGTCATGTAGCTTTGTCTGCACCTTGAAAATTAGTTATATTAAAACATTTGTGATACATTTAATTAAGACATTGCTAATCAATACTGAGTGCCAGTGTAAACTGTTCAAGTTTGGCAGAAGTAGCATGCAGCTGGTACCAGTTAAAGCTGATATGATGTGCCTTTTCTGCTGCTTCTGTTAGATTGACCACCACTGAGACTCTCTGTCTAGCCTGGAGATGTCCAGCAATTGCTAACAAAGCTGAGAACTTTGACTCTGCTTTCACCAAAATTAAACTCTGGCACACACCGTATCTCGGAGCACAAATCTGTTAGGTTTTCTATGCTGAGATTCTCTGTCCCAAAAGCCACGAAGCTTTCCTGATTGAAGCAAAAGTTACAGTTTGACAAGTTTTACCTCTGGAATAGGCTCTGCTAGACAGGGGCAGAAGGACACAGTGGGTGCTCAGTGTCTCGTCTCTTCTTCCCTGTCGTCTGACCTGAGCAACTTTTCCCATTTGCTTGGCGTGTGCTCATAATCTCAAACTACCTTTCCTTCTCCCAGAGAAAGGCTATGGTAAGCTATGCAAAGGAGAGAAGGAACTGGCATTAGGATGCCTTGCCTTCATGAAGTTTTAGGTAATCAAATGTGTTGCAGTTACTTAGAAAGAAAGTGTTCAACTCTGTCATCTAGAGTTGTTCCAGATAGATTAATTGCAGCTGGAAGTTTCCTTTCCTTTGATGGCTGCTTGGGGGTTTACACAGCTTTCTAGCAGATAACAATTCTCATTAGAAACTGATGGTGGTAATGAAACTAAATTGCTTATACGGAGGTCCTACAAGTGGTGGGCCATGAGTTGAAGTGATAGAGAGAAAAAGTAAAGCATTGGTGAATTGTGTGAAAGAACTTAGTAGGATGGTCACTGAACCAGAGGTGAGTTTAAAATAAACACATACTTACATATGAAGATGATGGTGTCTAAATGAAATTAGGATGAAAATTAGCTTTATCCCGGTTTCCTCATTTTTTTGTGTATTACTTCCCTAGCTATTTAAATTAGGAATTTGGGGTTTGTTTCATTTGAATGAAACTGTATAATTGGAGGGGTTGGTATATATAGTTCTCTTTTAATTCTGAGTGTAGTGTATTCATGCACCTGCTTGGTAATAGAAACAGAGAAGATGCATATTGCAGAATTTAAGCTCTGTTTATGAAGTAGGGAAAAACAGATGCCGCTTTCTGATGGCAAGCAGGTGGAAAGTTAGCACTGTTCCTATGTTTTAAAGCAACAAAAGTGGGTAACTCATACTGGTACTGTCTTAATACTGCTGCCTTGGCACTCAGACTTTTTCATGCTTTCAGTCAGTGGCAGAGTTGGAAGCAATCCATCATTTCTGAATTCAGTTGTGTACTGCAGCTAATAGTGACTGCTAGCATTCGTTACTCAGATTTCTAAAACATGTGTTAATGCAGTCTGGATAAAGCATGTCTGAGTTCTGCCCCACCAGTTAAGCTAGAGCTTTTACACTGTTTACTTTAACATATTTCCCTGAATGTCACTTTTTTTCACCTCAGTTCACCAAGGCTGATTTTTTTTTCAGAGGAGTTCAGGCTACTCAGAGAGTGCAACACTAGACAATCAGCAAGGTTTTATTAGCAGATGAACCTCTGTTTCCCCCTACCATCACCAAGGCATTCAGCTCTTTCACACACAGTTTCCAACTCCAAGAATTTTACTTTGAAGATGAGTGCAGTCAACTAATGTTGTGTCTTTTGGGATGTTGGATTTCCACTTGCATTTACAACTTGTTTTTCTCTGGATAGAGAACCAGAACCTTCTTAAAGGGATCCCTTAAACAACTGTGATAGAAACAAGAATTGTGCTTTCGTGTTTGATTAGTGATCGTTAAGGTTCAGCTCCTTATAAAACTGATCTGAAGCAGAAGCACTGTTCCTTTATCAGAAGATGGTTTTCAAGCTGGAAAGGGCTGTTTCTGGATTGATAGCTTATTGACAGGGTTGAATTTCTTTAGGTGAGGTTGATGAAACTTATGTATTTAAGACACAGATGTGGTTTCTTTTGAGGGGTCAGTTACTGGGAAATTTGTTATTTCTCCCTATATTGCATTCAGAATTAAGTAATGTGGAAGAGGAAAATTAGCTGGAAGTCCTCATCGAGGGCCTGTTTCCTCTTACCTATCAAGGCAAGAACAACTGGTAAATAGCATCTTGCTAAACGCTACCTATTCCCACTGAATTGTATCCGAGGTATTCTGACTTGCAAAACAGTAGCTGTTGAGGAATGCATGAGTTAGGCAAACTGGGAATAAAAACCAACCTTCACTTTTGCAACAGATCTGATCATAAGACTTAATTACAGCAAGCCATTCCTTTGGCTTTCTTAATTGCAATGTTTGATGAGATTTTATTTCCTAATCTGCCGTTTTGTAGGGATGAGCAATGTAGTAAATGGAACCTCTGAGCTGCCACTATGGACAGACAAAAGTCCTTTTCCCATGATGTGGTGTGGTGAGATGGTCTTACATGCATGGATACTTGCACTTTCCTTTGAAATCAAGAAAAAGCACCAGCTCTAGTCCTTGCTGCAAGGTCAGCAAAAACAGAAGTGATAAAAGTTCTTAAGAACAGAAGCCAAAGTAGTTGTCATGTTAGAAACCACCCAACTAAGTATAGGATTTTATGCTTTTTTTTTTCTGTTGCAGACCAAAGTGTCTGTATTTTTCACTTGTTTTGTTTAAATTTATAGAATTAGATTTGTGATGAAAGACTTCAGCCAAAGACCCTTCCTCACTCTTTTATGCTTTATAAGTTATTGCCTTTTACTTTTAAGAATTCCTTGCTGTAATCTCATAATTAAGAGTTCTACTGAACAGTCCAAATGAGGACAGAACAATCTCCACCAGCTGGCTAAGCAGAGTTCCTTTTTCCAAGGTCCCTTCTAATATCTTCCTGATAACAGCACTTTCTCTCCTTTTGTGAGGAAAAGGTCACAGTGGTGGAAACGGTGTGTGTTTTGTTCTCTTGTTTCTAAGCTGTGCTATTCTTTCCTTGTTGTTGTTGCTTCTGACAAGATGGTTGCCAAGCCACTTTGTCATCACTCCTGCATCTTGACAGAAGGCAGGAGCTGTCCTAGATAACCAGAGAATATGTCCTTCCAGCAAAACCTAAATGACTTTACCCAATCCCAGTTTTAAACAGACCTGACATGTTCTGCCCCTGTTTACAAACAGTACTTCAACAGGACTCTGCCACAGAAATTGCTGTGCTTCTCTTGCTGGAAAGCAAATGTTTCATTTTGGAAAAAACAGAGCTCAGTGTTGATGGCATAATCAGTAATGAATCTTTGTAATGAGTCCAAGCCTGTTATTGCTATCTATCTTAAGCCTCTAATATTGCATTCTGCTGCATGTTGAAAGACAACATACTAAACAGAAACTTTCTGCTGAGGCTAGGAGACTGAATTCAGTCAATATAATTTTGCATTGCATTATGTGTATAGTTGCTCTAATTGCTGGAGGAGAAGGAAAAACAATGAGTGAATGTAACAAACTGCTGCCATCATTATCTTCTGTCCACATGCCTGTGCTACAGCCAATTATATTAATGCAAATGGGAAGAGTCTCCTTTGATGCTCTTATCAGTCTGCCTGCAGTTTCTGTGCCCCGACGACTCCCAGCAGTCCATCGAAAGCCACACTGCTTGTATGGTTTATCGGTGAAGTTGTAGTATCCTTCACAGCTTCCTTCCTTCGTGTACATACATTAGTAAAATTTATCCATTTTACTTACATGTGAATTCTGGGATTTATCTGGGTTTTGATAACTCAAGGCTCAGGGAAAATGGCGTTTCATAAGCTTCCCTCTGTACTTCAACCAGGATAATGAAACTGAAATGCTTCTTCCATGCTAAGCAGCCACGCTCATCCTCTACCAGTGCTATAGCTGATTTTATGCATTCTTAGTTTTTCAGCCATGCTGCTTCCCTATGCACAGGTGCCAATCTTGAAACTCTGAGATGGTTTTAGTGACACACTTCATCTTAAGAGATTCATTTCACTGGGCAACTGTGGCAAGACGTGGTGCAAATCATCGGTCATGAGATATATGCCAAGCCTTATTCATCTCTGCTACTACTGCTAACAAGGGAGCAACTGTCTCTGAGATAAAACAGATGTGCTAAAAAGTCTAAAGAAAATATAGGTTGTTTTTTACAGACCAAATCTGCTTTTCAAAACCAAAGTATTTGAGACAGCCATTTTGAATCACTGGTTAATCATAACTCTTTCTCTCAGACACTTGTCAGAATTCAACATCCAGTTGACTCAGGTTTCTAAAATTGTTTCAGAAGGTTTTAGAGAGATTATCAAGTAAGAAGATTTGCACTGGCAAATTGATGAGACATAAATTGAAGCAGGGGTGAGGGAAGAAAATAGTATCCAATAATGTTTTTGTTGTGTTTTTTATCTGCCATTTCACAGATGTAAAAATCCATAGCAGTGCAGAAGAGTGGAGAGAGTTGCCTTTAAAAGCTGAAGATTCATCACATCCTTGTTTATGGCCATCATTCATTGGAATTGCATTCTTCAGCTCTAATTTTTCAACAGGCTGTATTATTGCAGTAGCCACATCCCTAGAGAGGAGAGCTAGGGTTGCAGGCGTTTTAGATGTTTTATGTTTGTAGGAATGAGACCTTCCACCTAGCTTTCCTACTTCATGTGCGTGTTTCAACCATGAGATGTGATGTCATGTTTTTCTGCTCCCATGGTGTTTGCTTTCTGACTGCGCTTTGGGAGTGCCTCTGTCCAGATCAGTCTGAGAGGGCAGGGAGGTGGGTACAATAAATTTAAATGTTCTTTGCCTGTGTGGGGCATCTTCCATCTTCCTGGCTGAATATTCTAAACTGTTAATTAAAGTGAAGAGGGACAATGTGACCTCCTCCTCACTCAACACATTACAAAAGCTGAGGAGGGACAGCATGACCTCCTCTTCACTCAACACATTACAAAAGCTGAGGAGGGACAGCATGACCTTCTCCTCACTCAACACACATGACCAAAAAAATCTTGAGAGTGAACACTACTCAGGCATCCCTTTGGTAAGGGCCTTACATGCTCTGTCCAGCTACATGAAAACATACAGTGCTTAGCCCTCATTCCAACATCTATATGTCAGGAAGAAATGAGGACTTAGGTATGTCTTTGTACTAAACACTTTGTAAGTGGGATGTAGGTGAATCCATGTTACAGCATAGGGATCTGAAGCATCACTTTTCTGAGATCTCTGACTTCCCTAAGTAACTGTTCCAGGAAACTGAACATCTGAGTTTGTTCTCCAGGTTACCTCAGTTGGGGCTAAAGGCTTGTAAAATTGCGCTGGCCTTCTTTAATGTCAAAGAAGACAGATAAAGGAAATCCTAGCTAGTGGTTCTTTACCTGATTTCACTGCTTTGTGCTGGCAGAGTCCTGAGGGAATTCAAAGTGGTCTGAAATGACCTAAGGCTCAATGTCAGGTGGGGAGGATCAGAAGTGACAGAGACTGACATAGCATTTGAGTAGGTTTAGACTTCCAGGTATGAATTTACATGAGAGTAAGAGCAGGTGAGCGCTGAGCACTCCAGAGTGGATTGGTAACATGTAGCCTGAAAGGAAGTTTTGTCTGTTCTCTGCCTCTGAATGTTTTATCACCTTGGCTTGTTTGCATTCATCCTTGGGGAACAACCTGCTCCATTGCAGAGCTGAGAGTCCTCTCTAGCAGTGGCGTGGGTGGTGTGAGCTTGTGAGTAAGTGTCACCATAGAAAGAAGACACCTTCCTGTTAGATGACATGGAAACTCGGGCTTCTTGTTTTAAAATGGGCTCCAGCTACAGACCTGCTGCTGTTCTGAAAATCACCCTGGAGAAAAGGAGGTTACTTTTGGTATGATAAACACACTTGAGAATCAGTACTTTTTATCTTCTACATCTAGGTGTTTTAAGTTGGCAGCTGTCCTGCTCTCCTAGACTATCCTTACTCTGGATTCTTAGGTCCTGGTGACTGCAATGAAAAAATTGACCTTGGCTGACAGTTGACATCTCTGTGAGTGGATTTGCTCTTAAAAACTGTGTTTTGCTGGGAAAAAAAAACAAAACTGAGATTTGTGTAGGTCTCTGTTCTAAGTAAAAACTTACTGACTAAAGAAAAGCTACATAGTTTCTTGGCAAAATTCTAGGATAAATTAGGAATAGCCAAATGTCTTGACAATACAGCTAGATGAGAAAAAGCTTAATCTTTAGGGATGGTTGAAATAGATGTGAATTGCTATTTCTGTTGGAAAAAAATAAGGCTCTGTGTAGTTAATTGACAGTTTTAGTATATCAGAATAGTGTCCTTTCACTTTCCAAGTGGAATACTGAGACAGTATCTTGGGTAACTATTGGTTGGTGGTAAAGTAGAATACTTCCTGAAGCATAGCAGAATCTCTAATGAGAAGGAGTCTGAAATTATGAAAAAGGAATAGCAAGAAACATTTATTTTGACCAGCATCTGGAAGATTGATTGCCTCCTGCCCATGAAGACCTTAATAAAGAGGTAGGAATACTTCTGGAAATATAATGGCAGACTTTACTTTAGGGAGGAAAATGTTTTGTAGTGGAAAATGTTATGCTTGCAACTTGGTTCCTCTTCCCAAGGATTTGCAACGATTTTTATGCATTGAAGGGCTGCTCTTGGGCAAGATTTCCTTTGCAACAAAGCAATCCCACAAAAGCTGAAGGTGTTTTTGTCTGTCCATTGGTAGATTCCAAAGTCTGCTGTCTGGCATTAGAAAGAATTAATCAGCAAAGCTGCCTTGTGTTGGGCCCCAGGGAAATGGGAAGTAGACAGTGGTCTCCGTCTTGGGCATATGAGCAGGTAAATGGCGGATCTGGAAAAAAAACCCAGTTGCTAAGCTGGTAAGTGATGCAGTGAAAAATAAACTAATACAAAAATAGAACTGGTCTGGCTCTCTAGTGCCCTTCAGTATTGGGATATCTCTGTGCTAAGTGTGTTTGGCATTTTGTGACATGTCCCCTTGCCATTGCACTACCATGGTGCAATACAAGGAAAAGGGATCAGTGCAATTATTGTAGGGATTCCTGCTTGAAACAGTGAAGGACAGGTACTCTCTGGTGCTTGAGCTTTCTCTGTCCTCTTACACTCTGAAACAGAATTGGCACTAAAATGAGTGTTCATTTAGTAATGTGTTTGGTTTAGCCTTGTTTCCATAGGAAACGAGCATACAAGATACTGGTTCTGCATAGATTTTCTCTCCTTCCTTTCCCCTCCTGTTTTAACCCACTGGCTAATCACAGATTTTGCAGACTGGTAGAAGTCTCAAGGGTGACCATGCTACTGCAGATGAGCTTCCTATTATTACTAGAGAATCTGCCTAGTGCAGAGCCCTGTGACACAATGCTAGCTGTGGGAAGAGCTTTGCTCAAAACTTGTGCAGTGAGACATCGCTGAGCCCAAGATGCTGATTTGCTGGAAACCACTTCCTTAATTCCACTCTTCAGGAAATTATGTTTTTATCAATGGGCAGCAATATCTATGTTCATAGCTGAGCCTCACAATAGGATTACATTCATATACAGTAGTCTATAGTGTGAAGATCTCCTGTCGAAGATTAGGCTGGAAGCCACATAACCTGGGTGTGGGGGTCTCAGAAAGGCCTCCTGGATCTGTTTGTGCCATTTCTGTCTCATTCACACAAATAAATAAGTCTTCCTTCAGTTGTTCTTGCTGTTGACAGGCTCTAATTCTTGCTATGACATCTTTATTCTTTTGAAACAAGAAATACAGCTGAACAGTTTTTCAAAGCAGAAGCAATCCTAGCTATACTCCCAATTATACCTCTGTATCACATAGCCTCCAAGTGCTGGGATTTGGCCTGTATCTCCCTCTCCCTTCTTTTGATAATTCCTGTCATCTTGAGATTTTCAGCCTGAAAAAGCAAACCTTATAGGGAAGGTCTCTATTAAATTATAAGTGTTTGGAAAGATGTTTTCACTGTTTTGTGCTTCAGACTTATAGTGCTAGATGAAACTAGTACTTTGTGGGGAAAAAGCTGGTTTCAGTAGCAGTGTCTGGTGGGGGCATCCTTTTTTAATAGCATTGGTAGCCTTCTGTGATGCTGGTGTGAACAGATGTTGTAAGCCAGTGTTAAGTGTTTAATAAATACAGTGTAATTGAGACGTTAGCTAAAGGTGCTGTTCATATTGACTATGACATAACTTTCTTTAGTCTTCCTTCTTTGGGTTTGTTTCATTGTCATCATGGTGACATCTGAAAATCATGCAGATCTAAACCCGTCCTAGAGTGGATCCCAGATGATCTGAATGAGTCTTCCCTTCTACACTGGTAAAGCAAATGCAGCATCTTCCTTCAGTTCTCCTTTTAGATTTATCTTGATCTCCGCTTACAGTAGCTTCATCATCCTTCCCACATGGATCAAATCCATTTTCAGATATTTTTCCATCCTGACCACAATTTCCTTACATACTACTGATGGGGGACCCATGCTTCAGGATGCCCTAACTGTGATGGTATTAAACAGCCTCTGTGAGAACGTAAGTCTTAGTAATAGGAAAACGAATTTTGAATGACAAAATTGGGATATTAGAATTGTCTGAAATTTGAGATTAGCAAATGTCTGGTATGTGTTTGGATTGCTCAGAAGAGACAGATTCTTTGCAGCCTGTTGCACTGTTGCTAAAACACACTGTTAATTTTTACCTTTCTTATCAGAAGGAAGAAGGTGAAGGAGAGCACTCAGAATATCAGTGATAACTGGTTAAGTGCTTAGTTTCTGGTGATTTATCTCCCTCTGTCCCCGTGGTTGATAACTGTTTCAAAGACAGGCAAACTGTCTTAGTTCCACATTACTTTAATTGGGGTGAGACATCATTCTGTTACTGAGCTCAAGACAGATGAAGTTCTTTGAGCCTCACATTTTAAAAGTCATCCCTGCACAGTGGTGAATATGAGACCAGATTCTGAGCAACCTGAACAGCCATCCCTCTTTTGTCAGCTTGGACACTGCCAGTTTTGCACAGCCTTATCTGTGGCTCTCTCTATTTTGTAAGGCTTTGCTGATCTGGACTGGGAGAATAGCAGTGTTTTGGATGAGAAACGTGGTGGTGCTCTGCTCTTAGTTTTGTAAGAGGGCAGATGGATTTCTCTCTTTAGCCTCCCTGTTGATCTCGCTAACAAAACTCAGTGTCATTTTTACTTTGTGCCTATTATGTTCTTCCCTGTGTGCTTCATCCTAACTCAGCAGAGGCATCCTGAAACAAGAGTTAAAGACCTAGTGTTTCTTCTCAGGCACATGTAGCTGAGCTTACACGTGCTGAACAAGCCCTGCATCACTGGTACAAACAGAAGTTGTTTCTGTCCCATGAAAGAAGAAAATGCTGCTTAGATGCTTTCTCTCTAACTTCTCCATTTGCAAGTAGCTGAGGCTTGGAGAGATCCTGTGACTTATGTATTGGTTTTGTGACAGAACAGCAAGAGAAAGGCTCACAGTTTCTTTCCATGTGCTTAGTGGTTAGCTTTGCTAAATGTTGTCAAGCTACATGCCCTCATTTTGAGTTTCATCTTAGTAATGCCTAGAGAACAGCCTTACATTAGATCTACATTCAATACGCTCTCTCATGCCTTCTTGACTGCCTATCCACTTCTTCAAAACTCATGTCCTCTCCTAGTTCTGTGATTCTGCATCATTCTTCACCTGTTGCAAGCACATGCTTCAGAAAGCAGTGAGTCGTCTAGTGTAGTGGGAGGACCTATCAAATTATATTGTTTAAGCATGAGAAATTTTCAGATGTAGTAATGTTCTTATGCTGAATGAGCTGGATTTTTTTTTCTCCAGAGTTTTAAATTACTATGTCTCTTGAAGTTTTAATAGGGAACCTGTGCTATATAATAATTACAGTGAAGTTTTCAGAGAGAAAAGGTCATGGTTTACTTAAAATGTCAACGTGTAAAATAACATTGACATTTTGCTTTAGTTTTTGATGAGTATCACTCTCTCTGAGCTTTCCTGGGCCTTTTCTTTTGATTTCAGTGTCTCTATGGCTGGCTCTCGGCCAGCTTTTGCAGTTTCAAAGGAGTTACTAAGCACATCCTGAAGATAATAAACTTTATGAGATAAATTAATAACAGTGTAATATAAAGCTTTTATTATTTAAGAGTAGAGCTTTATTTGCCAACAACAAAGTCACTTCAGTGTAGCATGTACACTTCACTATGGCATGCTTATCTTATAACATGGGTATGTACAGCTTACCCAGTATTTTAAAATGAGCTCTTTTAAGTGATGCTAGAGCATTGTCGTTACTTCTTGAACAAGCAAGGTCGTGCTAATTCTGTTTCATCCCTTCCAATGCAATGCATTCTGTGATTCTATGGCTATAAGAAATCAGCTGTACAACATGTGCAAAAACCAGCCTAGAGCCTGCAGTCTTCCTGTTCTTTTAAAATTCAGGTTTACTACTTTGCATCCTGATGTAAATTTTAGACTTGTTCTGACCAAAGGATGCTGATACTATGGAAGTCATAGTGTTCATCTTCAGAAATGTAAGACCTCTCCGTTTGACCTTTGAGGTTCTGTGGCCATGCTACTGTGGCCATGCTGGGGACAGAGTGGCTGGAAAGCAGCCAAGAGGAAAGGGACCTGGGGGTACTGATAGATAGTAGGCTGAAGATGAGGCAGCAGTGTGCCCAGGTGGCCAAGAGAGCCAATGGCATCCTGGCCTGCATCAGGAACAGTGTGGCCAGTAGGACAAGGGAGGTTATTCTGCCCCTGTACTCAGCACTGCTCAGGCCACACCTTGGGTGCTGTGTCCGGTTCTGGGCTCCTCAATTCAAGAAGGATGTTGAGGTGCTGGAACGTGTCCAGAGAAGGGCAACAAAGCTGGTGAGGGGCCTGGAACATAAATCCTATGAGGAGAGGCTGAGGTAGCTGGGGTTGTTTAGCCTGGAGAAGAGGAGGCTCAGGGCAGACCTCATTGCTGTCTACAACTACCTGAAGGGACATTGTAGCCAGGCAACCAGCAACAGAACAAGGGGACACAGTCTCAAGTTGTGCCAGGCTGGATGTTAGGAGGAAGTTGTTGGCAGAGAGAGTGATTGGCATTGGAATGGGCTGCCCAGGGAGGTGGTGGAGTCACCATCCCTGGAGGTGTTCAGGAAAATCCTGGATGAGGCACTTAGTGCCATGGTCTAGTTGACTGGCTAGGGCTGGGTGCTAGGTTGGACTGGATGATCTTGGAGGTCTCTTCCAACCTGTTTGATTCTATGATTCTACTTGTGTGATTGTGATAAAGAAAAAAAAATATAGATCTATAAAATGGGAAATGTCTAGAAGCCTGTATTGCTTTGTGTTGATAAAATCAAACTGAGCTTTTATGGGTACCACTGCAGGGAAGGAGAACTGTGTGGTGCTCTGGGGATGGCAGTGGAGGAGCAATAAGAGCTCTGTGAAAGAGGAATCATGCATTCAGTCCCATCACTCGATCTCAAGGTGCTATAGGTAGGTTTCCCTGTATGTGCCACCGTTCAGCCCTGCTTAGCAGCCATCTTCTCCACAATGATGGGGACGTGCTCAAGCATGATAACAGCTTGTTTGCATATCTGTGCAAAGTAGTTTGTATTAATCTTCTGTATACTTCCAGCTGGGAAAGCCCTACAGAGGCTGATTCCTTGTTTGTCATGGTTATGCTCAAACTTACAATTTTAACTCATACATGACATGTTGTGTGACTCCACCAACTAATTCTTGCGTTGTGATGCTTCCTGATGAATTAAAGGACTTTAACAAAACATACCCAGTCTTGATCTGAGTAGGTCCTAAATGATAGTTAATTGCTGTTATCCTCTCTAAGCCTTCACAATAAGGAACTACCTCTGTGGTAACAAGGTACTTTTGTTTCCAGCTTGAATATCTTGTTTCTCAAATTCTGATCATTGAGATGTTTCAATAGAAAATATTCTGATCATGTTTTTGCCTTTCTAAGAACTAAGAACTCTGTGGCATCAGTTTTCTTTTCTGCCTAAGAATAATTGTCTTCCTAACTTGCTTTTATTAATCTGTGTAAGTGTGTTCTTTCTGGCCTCAACATCAGATCATGCTATTAATTTTTCCTTGAAATGATTTAATATTTTCAGGTGGGTTGGTTGTTTGCTTGGGGTTTGTGGGGTTTTTGTTTTGTTTGGGGTTTTGTTTGTTTGAATATTTTGTTGTGGTGTTTGGGTTTGTTTTTTTTTTACAGGTTGGGCTATAGAGTAGAATGAGAGCTTCTAGTAAAAGTCATGATGGGACGATTCTTCCAGGATGTCAAGGCAGCTATAAACCACTGGGCCAGACACAGAGCCTAGATTAAGCCCAAATTAACCATATTGATGTACATAGGACACTTGTCAGGGTTAATAATCTTCAGCACAGCATTTCCCTGGAAGGCTTATATGCATTTTTGTGGTGGTGGTTTTTGTTGGTTTTTGGTGGTGGTGGTGGCGTGGTGGTTTTTGGGGTGTTTTAATAAGTTTCATTGCATCTTCTGTGGAAGAGGTCAGCATACAAATGGGTGTAATGTTGTTGCTTCAGCTGACTGTGAGTTTCCAGACAGTATGTTGATCAATGTGAGCTGTTGCAACTTGGAGAATATTCCTGATTTGTTAAATGGCATCATCTCCATGTACTTCCCATGGAAATTTCTGATTCACAGATCAAAACCTTACTTGGGACAGCTCTTCAAAGGCGCAACACCGGTCTTGGTGAATTTGTGGAACTGTTTATAGTAAGTCTTTGTGTAGTTATGAGACCTATTAGAGAGGTTGAAAAAAATCCATAGGAGCAACCTACTTGTCCATAGCTCAGTATATGTATTGAGGACTCAAGAGTTTAATGTCAGTTTGTAGCATATTGTCCTGATTACACAGCTTGGAAAACCGTGTGTGATTTTTTTTTCTATTTTTCCCCTCCTTCCCCTCCTTGCTGCTGGCAGGTTGTTCTTTGCCCTATGGCCTTTATCAAGTATGGAAATGTGTGGGTGACTTAATTTCCAAATGGATTCAGAAGAGAGCTTCCACCCACTCAGAAATGATGGTCTAATTTTTTTATTAGCCTTTGAGTTGCATGAACTTGTAACCCTTAGTGGCTTAGAGAATTGCTCCTGGAGACAAAAAGAAAGGCTTTAAGATGTTTGGCTAAGTGATTTGATCAATTGAAGGTGGTTTTGTGCTTCTCCTCCCTCTATCTGTCCTCTCCCTAAATAAAGGAGCTGTTTATTCCAGATCTATATTCTAGGCTTTTAAAAATCTCTGTGGGGTAATGAGTGCTAGTGCTGTCTTTTATGTTTGAAAATAACACAGCAAACAATTGATTCTAAATTAAAGTTTGGAAGAATGAGTCAAATCCCTGTAGAAAAATAACATGTGGCTGAAAATGTTTCTTTTGTAACAAGGTGATGTCAGAATTAAGAGTTCTGAGTCAACAAAATTGTCACAGAGTCAACAAAAAAGTGCCAGACAAATGTGCAACTTTACTGCTTCCTGGCCTTGATTTCACTGAAGATGCCTTTTGAAAAACAAAATACCACCACTCTGATGCCTATATTTATCCTAAACTAAGATCATTTATATTCCATTCCAAACAACTAGCCAGGCCAGCTAATAGGAATTAGTTTCCTAAAGTATTAATACATTTTTTGTGGACAGTAATGTCCAGGGAGAGGCAGAATCTTTGGCAGATGTTGGGCTCTGCTGCTTATTCTGAAGAACTAGGAGCAAGGTGTTTTCAGTCAAGACTAGGTAACTAGGGTGTTGAACAGGCAGTAATTGGCAATGCATTTCTAACAGATCTGCAAAGGAAGATTTAATTTTGGTTTTATGGGTGAGGGGAGACAGAGGCACGAAGAGATGAACCCCTGCAACAAGTTGAGATTGTGATGGAGACTTTGAATCTATCCTATGCCATTAAATTGCAATGGCTTCTACTGTTCAAACACTTGCTTTTCCCCCAAACAAGTCTTCCTATCAATAGGTCAATCTTTCTCCTCCTTCTGTCCATAGTGCTTTTAGTCTCATTAATTAAAATAGTGAATAGGTTAATTCATTACAGTGCTTGGTCTTCTGTGGTGGCAAAATACTGGGGAGAGCTCATGGACAGTTACAGAGGTGAGTGTACCCCAGTCCATGGGGAAGTCAGACAGCAGGAAGACACCATGGGTCTTCCTGTTCTATGGAATTTCTTTAGATCTCCTCACTTTCTCTTTTTCGTGTTTCTGTATTCAGAAAGTGGCAGAATGAAGAATATGTCCCACTGATGATAAGAAAAATGAACTTGTTGGCACTGAAATAGCATGCCTTTGCTGCAAGGTCTCTCTGCTCTGAATCTGAAGAATGGAATAAATGTCTTCATAATTAGCAAATAAAAATCTGAAGGTCTTACAACATTTCTTAGATGTAAAAATATTCCCTTTATGGTCATGCTTGTATTCATCTTCTAAGAAAACAATGGAAACCTTTCTAGAGATGAACTTATGGCCCTATCAGGTTTGATGAGGGTTGGTCAGCTGTAACCATCCATTGAGTTCTGCATTTGACCCTCTGCTCTTGTAATGAAGGAAGAGAGAAGAGAAGTTAGGGGGGATGTACTTGCCCCCATGTAGCCTTGGTTGGTGCACAGGTGCAGGGGGAGGCCAGACAGCACCTGTGGGTCAGTTGGTAGGAATGGAGAATTCAAATAAATCCCTCTGCTGGCTCTCACTGGCAGGTCACTGCACTGTCCCTGTGTTGTGCTGAATGCCTACTTGCAGCTCTTTGAAAAGGCAAAGGGGCAGTAGCTATGGTTCTGCTGTTGTGTGTTCACTGACTGCCAACTCGGATTCTCCTGGGGCCCAAACATGCATAAACTTGCATTCCCTGTCTCCAGTTTGTGCCTCGTGAGATGGAGATGGGAGACAGGATGGTGGGCAGGCTGGTGCTGGCCTATGGGCTCACCTCTGCCAGCACAGATGCAGCCTGACACTTCTTTGTTCTTGTTTGCGATAGCTGGCATGAGAAGTCGCAAAATCTGCATGGTTAAAGCCGATGAGGAGGCATTGCATCCCTTAAGGAGGGGAGGCAGCCCCAGCTGGGTGAAGAACTTGACCAGAGACACATAGCAAGACAGAGACAGGTTAGCCAAAGGAAAGCAGCAAGTCAGGCTTGGGAGGCATTGAAGACAAGAGTTTTCTTTTTGTAAAGCTTTTCTAAAGCAGCTCTCCTCAGAGCAAGGCAAAGGGCATGCTCAACACTGCATATTGTTTCATGCGTTACTATTTTATGATACTGTGCAGGTGAATTCAAATCCTTGCATCCTGACTGCACACAAATTACATCTAGTCATGGTAGTCTGTGGATGGTTGCTGCAAACAATTCTCCCCCACCCCTTATGCTGTTCCCTTGGGCAGTAATCTGATACTGAAGAAGAGGTTGGTGACTTGAAGTACATGTGGCAGTATGAGAGAAATCAGGTTCAGGATGGGACCTTAATACGAATCTCAGAGAGGTGTCAAGGACACTGCAGTGCCCTCTTGTCAATTTATTGAAATATTTGCTTTTCCAAAGTTCAGGCAGCTGAAACAAAACCAAAACAAATTGTATGAAAGTTGTAAGCTGTGTCCTGATGAATAATAAAAGCACCCTTCTACCTCATTTTTCTTTGAATGAAATATGCTGTTGCTTGCAACTGTTATCTCTCAAAGTTCTTCCAAAGCACGATGGGAAGGACAGAAATACACTTACAGTTATTAACCATGTTTGTGCAACCTATCTCTGCTTTTTCGTGATTATATTTTGTGTGCATTTCTGTCAGATGACAGCAGGACTTAAATTACAAAGCAACTGGTATCCTTAAGCTATAAAACTTGTGTTGCTGGTACTTCTGCTTATCAGCAAAGGACAATTATGACTTGATTTATTACTTTAACTCAAATTGTTTGGCAGCAGTGCTGAAAGGTATTGTACACACTTGCCAAAGCCCCCTAAATTATGAGTAGCATAAAACAAATCTCTTCAGTTACTGAGAGAAATAATTGGAAAATTAAAAGGTCAAAATTATGGTATGTAAAACCATGACCATATTTTAATAGGTGCCATGTTTGGTGGATGGGTCATCCTGATATTTACTTATAAACCATGAAATAGGACCAGTCCTGTTTGGGGAATAACTGGAGAGTAGCTGGTGTGTCTCAGGCTTTTTATGTTTTAAAACTTCAAAGATATCCAGTGGTGATTATGGTATTTGGAACATGTTTCACTGCAATTCTAAATATAGAGAAGGGAGAAGGATAGGAATAGGAAGATAAATATCCTCTGTCATCAAAGAATATGGAACTGCATGTCTGATTGTATAGGTTTTGCCACAACACGTACATTAAAATCTTCTATGTTGTTGCATTATGTACTGCTCTTCTAGATTTTCTGCAGCATGGCCTTAAAGTGATGATCTCATAAAGAGGGAATCTTGTAGGGTACAGTTAGATCCTATTGTTTCTCTTCAAAAGCCTAGAACTAAACTGAGTGTTCTTGTGAGAAAACCTAGATGCTACTGAGCTGGTTGTGATCAAAGGCTGTGAAATGGAATTTTTGGCATACAGTAAAAGAGTCATTTCCACAGAAAGAGTCCCAGCTGAGTGGATATGTTCTGCAGATTTCCCCATGTGGATCAGCAGCATGTTCTGCTGGAGGTTTTATTTCTCAGGAAAGAACTTTACAAGATCAAACCTTTAACTACTGTGGCAGTGAGTGTGCTTCTCTTACCAGCAATGTTGAAGTCATAGAATCACAGAATCATAGAATCAGCCAGGTTGGAAGAGACCTCCAAGATCATCCAGTCCAACCTAGCACCCAGCCCTATCCAATCAACTGGACCGTGGCACTAAGTGCCTCATCCAGTCTTTTCTTGAAGACCTCCAGGGATGGTGACTCCACCACCTCCCTGGGCAGCCCATTCCAACAGCAAATCACTCTCTCTGAGAAGGAGTTCCTCCTAACATCCAGCCTATACTTTCCCTGGCACAACTTGAGAATGTTGTGGAGTCAATGGGTTTGCTTGGAAAGCTCCAACAGCCTCAAAATGCCTGCAATTCTGATCACACAGCCAATACTATAGATAATATATAATTTCTTTTGGTTTAGTGAACTGTAGTTTTGAGCCACTTCAGGCATGCAGTGCATGCAGCATTAGAGTGATATGCAATGCATAAAACTGTCAAAAACAACCTGCAGTGATCTCTGGTTCATTCAGCTGAATGGCTTGTGTGTTATTTTTCCATTGATTGTTCTGTTTTTATCAGGTTTAGAGTTGTTAAATGCTGTTCCTAGAGAGGTAAGGCAGCATGCACATTCTTGTCTTTCAGTAAATGCACTGTCTTGCATGCAAAATGGTCATTCTTAGCTGATAACTTCTTCTAGCAACAAAATCAGTCAGTAGGATGGAAGGGACTACAGTAACGAAGAGTAAAAAGGAGTAGTTTTTGATTGAAGCTGCTCTTTTACTTGGAAAAGCAGATGACTAACTCCTGTGACTGCACTTCAGTGAAGGTTGAGGCACTGGGTTTCTCCTACATACATCTGTATGCTGCACTTGTCTATTTTCCAAGTGCTGATGGAGAATTTGAAAGGACTGAATAACACCTGAGAGCATCCTTAGACCTGTTAGTCAACTGTGTGTAAACACATGCCAATGTGTAAAGTTGTACCAGGCTATTTTTATATACATAAGACAGGGAACTTGTTACCACAGAGATCAAAACATTCAATTATTAAACTTTGGTAGGTGAAAATGCAAAGGAATACACTGTTCTGTGTGACAGAATGTTTGTATTTAATAGCCTTCATGTTGCTGTGATAGAGATACAGACCTCATACCTGCATGATAAGGAATAGAAATCAATATGCGTCTCGCTCCATGCAAGAGATGTAAGATTCTGAATCACAGAATCATAGAATCAACCAGGTTGAAAGAGACCTCCAAGATCATCCAGTCCAACCTAACACCCAGCCCTAGCCAGTCAACTAGACCATGGCACTAAGTGCCTCATCCAGGCTTTTCCTGAACACCTCCAGGGACAGTGACTCCACCACCTCCCTGGGCAGCCCATTCCAATGGAAAATCACTCTCTGTGTGAAGAGCTTCCTCCTAACATCCAGCCTATACTTTCCCTGGCACAGCTTGAGACTGTGTCCCCTTGTTCTACTGCTGGTTGCCTGGGAGAAGAGACCAACCCCCACCTGGCTACAATGTCCCTTCAGGTAGTTGTAGACAGCAATGAGGTCTGCCCTGAGCCTCCTCTTCTCCAGGCTAAACAACCCCAGCTCCCTCAGTCTCTCCTCATAGGGTTTGTGTTCCAGGCCCTTCACCATCTTTGTCACCCTTCTCTGGACATGTTCCAGCACCTCAATATCTCTCTTGAATTGAAGGGCCCAGAACTGGACACAGTACTCAAGGTGTGGTCTGACCAGTGCTGAGTACAGGGGCAGAATAACCTCCCTCATCCTACTGTCCACACTGTTCCTGATGCAAGCCAGGACGCCATTGGCTCTCTTGGCCACCTGGGCACACTGCTGGCTCATCTTCAGCCTACTATCTATCAGTACCCCCAGGTCCCTCTCCTCTTGGCTGCTTTCCAGCCACTCAGTCCCCAGCCTGTAGCGCTGCTTGGGGTTGTTGTGGATCAAGTGTATTTGACTTTCTCTGATGGTATTTCTTTCCATGTAAAATTCAGCTCATCTAGAGAAATCTGAGTGTAATGTACTAATACAGAGGAAGTTTGATAGTGGACTCCTCCATCTTTCTTGACAATGTAACCAGTGCAGCAAGATTTTATTTTTTTAGTCACTTTTTTGTTGTGGGTTTTTTTTTGCCAATGTCTCACTGGGTTTATATCTGCCAGTTTTTACCTAGGGAAACTGTCTCAAAAACATTTCTAACATCATGTTTACAAAGGCTCCTTGGAGGCACAAAAATGTTGGCAGCAGGAAAACAAGCCAGAAACATGGCTGTATCTGTTAGCACGCTAAAGCAGAGGCTCTGCTGGCACACAGGCCCACTGGATTTATTACATAAGAAAGGAGGCTTTTGAAGAGGAGGAAGCATCCAAGGAATAGACTGGCACATGGTTGCAAGGGAAAGCACAAAGTCTCTTGAGTATGGATTCAGTAGGTTCATGTTCTTAACTGAAATACGGATTTGATAATTAAACAGTGTCCTCTTTGGCAACACTCTCCTTTGAAGACTTAGGGTGAAAAAAATCTGTCACTCCAAACTTCCTTTCTTGGTCCATTTTTTCATTAGATGTGTCTCTTTTTTACCAATGAAATAGCTACATGGATTTTATTTTTCCTGTTTATTTTCTCGTGTGGTACTATCTATGCCAGTAGATTTGGGAGTGCAGTTAGCTGAGCCTCTGTGTGTGAACCAGTACTGACGAATCCCATACAGAGCTGCCACTCGTATAAATAGCCTTGGCTGCTGAACATGAGGTCTTTATAGCTTATGGGATGTGTCCATGTAGAAAAGGCTAGGTTCTCCAAGCTTTTCAAGACAGCTTTTCTGCCTCAGTGCCAAAACTCCTTTCTGAAAAGTGTTTCTGAAAGGAGTTTTCATGATTTTCACCTGGAAAACACAAGGAAGTTATTGTTAATATTTTTATCAATGCACAAAGCATGAACATGGACATGTACTAGACCATGGCACTAAGTGCCTCATCCAGGCTTTCCTTGAACACCTCCAGGGATAGTGACTCCACCACCCCCCTGAGCAGCCCATTTCAATGGCAAATCACTCTCTCTATGAAGAATTTCCTCCCAACATCCAGCCTATACCTCCTCTGGCACAACTTGAGGCTGTGTCCCCTTGTTCTGTTGCTGGTTGCCTGGGAGAAGAGACCAGCCCCCACCTGGCTACAATCTCCTGTTTCAGGTAGTTGTAGACAGCAATGAGGTCACCCCTGAGCCTCTTCTTTTCCAGGCTAAACAACCCCAGCTCCCTCAGCCTCTCCACACAGGGCTTTGCTTCAGGCCCCTCACCAGCTTCATCACCCTTCTCTGGACACGTTCCAGTATCTCAACATCTCTCTTGAATTGAGGGCCCCAGAACTGGACACAGTACTCAAGGTGTTCAAAAAAAGACTGGACAAGGCACTTAGTGCCACAGTCCAGTTGACTGGACAGGGACAGGTGACAGGCTGGACTGGATGATCTTGGAGGTCTCTTCCAACCTGGTTGATTCTATGATTCTATGTTATATAATTAGAAGGTCAAGCACTATAGCTATTTGCCTTTTCTAGAATGGATACCTTGTAATTGCTGACCATTTGGTTAAAGCAGCAATTCCAGAGAAATATTGAACTTAATTTTATATTATTGTAATGATGTATTTACACCTGCCAGAGATTAAAAAAGTCATAGAATCAACCAGGTTGGAAGAGACCTCGAAGATCATCCAGTCCTACCCATCCCCCGGCCCTACTGTAGCAGAACTGAGCATGATTCTCCAGGGGTGGAGAAGCCTGCGATGGTGGTCCTGCCACAGACTTCTGCCATTTGGGACAGTTTGCTTGAAAATCTTTAAGTTTTCTGTTGTTGCTTTTTTAGATAGTGAGTGCCTCAGGACATAAAATGAATCATAGAATCTAGAATGGTTTAGGTTGGAAGTGACCTCAAAGATCATCCAGTTCCAACCCCCCCACCATAGGCAGGGACATCTCCCACTAGAACAGGTCGTTCAAGGCCTCATCCAACCTAGCCTTGAATACTCCAAGGAGGGAGCATCCACAGCCTCCCTGGGCAACCTGTTCCAGTGTCTCACCACCCTCACTGTGAAGGACCCTTTCCTAACATCTAGTTTGAATCTCCCCTCTTCCGGTGTAAACCCTTGTATGAATGATCTCAATGTGATGATACATAAGATAGGAAAAATTCCTGATATTGGTTCTGCTTCTGGGTGAAAATGTACTATTGATATTTCATTGTGATCCACAGGTGACTGAGAAGCTGGATTTGTGTTTATAGAATTTTTTTAGAAATGCTCATTTCTGACTCTGCTTCCCCTTAAAGCCAATGGGAACTTTGCCTTTCACTTGTACAGAAAGAGAATTAGGCTCAAAGGGAGTGAGTTTTAAAACATGACTCTTTCAATCCCACAAAAAGGTAATGATTGTTCAACTTGTGCCTGGAAGATAGGTCTTTGGTGACCTGCCAATGTCATGGCATTCTTTTTATCCTCTCTTATCTCTTTTTCCCTACCCATTTAACTAGAACTCAGAGAAATATTCACTAGGTTACTGAAAATGTGCTTTTAAAGTTAATAGCACTTTGCAATGCTAATTATACCCCTCCCCAAACAGTAGTTGCATTAAGAATACAGCTCCTATAAAAGCCATTTCTCTTGTCAGTTTTAAATGTTCTTCTACTGGTGGCAAACAATGGACTGCTTGAATTTATTCAGTTGGTTGCACTACCTAGTTATTACCTTTATCTTTTCTGTTGCAAACTTATTAGCTTATTTACAGTAGATGGAAGCACAAGTGCAGTATGTCACAGCATGCATCTTATGTCTGGTGGGTATGGTATGAGAACAAACAGATAATCCTTCATATTCCTGTTTAAACACAAAAGGGATGAGCAAGAAGAAGTACCTGGTACTCTGGAAACGTAGTATCTTCACGTTAAGACAAAAATTAAGTGGAACAGAATACTTTCTTGGGTTGCATGTGATAATCTGATACAGTTTTGACAGCATTACACAGTTAATCAGTTACAGCCGCTCAAAGCTTTTTCCAGTGCATAACAGCTGTGATTGTAATTTATACTAATGACTTTTTCATAATGTTTATGACATGTATTGGATGGACTCCTCTAGCAAGCGGAGTTTAACTCTATTTACAGACCATGGACAGCATGGAGAGGAAAAAGGAGACCCCTCCACATGTCTCTGACATGCTGTGTGCTTCACCTTGGCCTGTAATGATGCACCCTGCAGCTTCAGTTTCTACATCCACACAAATCTTGGCCAGCCTTGATAACAAGAATGCTGGGGGCTTTTATGGACAAATTACCAGGGAAAAATAGGCCACCAGACCAGTGTCAGAGATCAGCTGTCTGAGTCATACTTCTACTTGTCTGCAGGAGGAGATGCATAGGACAATTCTGGTGCATGAGGCTACCTTAAACCTTGCTGGGATTTCTTACCCTTTTTCCATGTTGTGGGGTCATTTTGGTTCAGAGGAAAACATAGGATAAACACACTTGAAGAAAAGTTCAAGATGTTGTTTATATTAGATGTGTTGCCAGCAGTTATACAAGCCTGTCCATTTCTCTTGACAAAGTGCAGTCTCTCATGAGTGCAGACCATTTAAAGAACATGTTGTGCTGCACAATGTATTAAAGGTTTCCATGGAAATAACAAAATGTGAAAAGACATTTTCTACTTTAAAAAAAGTTTTCTTGATGACCTTTTGTCTATGAAATTTCAAGATTGGAAACAAGAGATTATTGGAGCTTCTGTAACTGCACGTGTTGTTAATTTGCATGTGTGCACCATGAATAACTGTTCACTATATTCAGCCAGTTTCTCATTTAATAAAGCTCTTCTCCTGTCAGTGGAGTTCAGCTGAACTCATCCTTTCTATGGTTTTAGTTAATCTGTGCTAAAAGCATCCTTTCTGTAGCCTACACTAGGGCTGTCAGACAGTGTCCTGCTGTGCTATTTCATCCACTAGTCGAATGAGTTATTGATCCCCAAAATGGTGTTATGTGGTGTAACTGTCCTCAGATCTTTGACTCAGCCATGGCACTGTGAACAATGTTAATAAAATGTGAAGCCCCAAGGAGGCCAATGGGATCCTGGGGTATATTAAGAAGTGTATCCAGCAGATAAAGGGAAGGTCTCCTCCCCCTCTACTCTGCCCTGGTGAGACCTCATCTTGAGTACTGTATTCAGTTTTGGGCTCCCCAGTTTAAGAGGGATAGGAATCTGCTGAAGAGAGTCCAGCAGAGAGTTACAAGGATGATTAGGGGCCTGAAGTACTGCCTTATGAGGAGAGGCTGAGGGACCTGGGGCTTTTTAATCTGGAGAAGAGAAGACTGAGAGGGGATTTAATACATGTCTATAAATATCTGAGGGCTGGGGGTCAGGAGGTGGGAGACAGGCTCTGCTCACTTGCTCCCTGTGCTAGGACAAGGAGCAATAGATGTAAGTTGCAGCACAAGAGGTTCCACCTCAACACAAGAGGGAACTTCTTTACTGTAAGGGTCACAGAGCACTGGAACAGGCTCCCCAGAGAGGTTGTGGAGTCTCCTCCTCTGGAGACTTTCAAGGCCTGTCTGGATGCGTTCTTCTGTTCTCTTCTAGATTGTGTAGTCTGGCTCTGGCAGGGAGGTTGGACTCAATGATCTCTTTGGGTCCATTCCAACCCCTGACATCCTGTGAGCCTGTGATTTAGAAATGCTGTTTCAAATTTTGCCACAGCACAAAAAGTAACCAGATAGTTTCATAGGCCTCACTTCAAGAAAAGCTTTTTAGCCACCTTGATGAACTTTGTACCATGCAGTGATGCTGAACTCTGCAGAGTTCATCCCTCAGTTCCTAATGTTCCTCTGCCTTCATTTTCCTATACCTGCAAACGCTTTGCTTAAACTTCATTCCTGTGAAGTGTAAGGATGGTGGAGGATTGTGACTGCAGGTGGGAAGAGAAGCCAGCTCCTAGGACTGATATCCAAAGTGATCCATCTCTCTTTGCCTTTCCATGTGTGTCTTCAAAATAATGTAATTGTCAGAAACAAAGGCTAATTTAGTAAGTTTTAACGTTAGTAAGTACTGAAGTATCCTGTCGTTGCTCTGATTGCTGTTACCCACTTACCTCACCTCTCTTAGTCATATAGCCTTTTATACTAAGCTGTAACTCACTTCAGGAGACACTGTTGTAACTTTTAAATCCTGCAGTGCATGGTAAGTTCCTGGCCTGAATTTTACTTGTGGGTCATGTTAAGGTTCCCTGAAAATTAGGCCATATAACATCTGGCTAAATGTATTATTCAGATATTCTCTTGCATAAGACCCATCTCATACTCCCTTAGTCTTATCATGTCCTGATGCTTTATCACCTAATTTTTGCAGAAGTGTTTGTAATTGAAAGTTTGTGTGGGCTACGTAATCTCTGCTGACGGGAGGAGAAAAACCAATCAAATGTATTACAGATTGTGCAGTAACAGCAGATGATAATACACCTATCATAAAAACTGACCAACTGTTTGCATCAGCAGTGGCATAACAACACTTCGTGAAGATAAAGCATGGGAACAAACAGTACATTGCCATGAAAAGTGCTGGAGGGGTGGGGAGTAATTACTGGTGGTTTTAATTTGTGGGGCAGTCAAAATGAATATGGTGACAATGCAATTAATTTTGCCTGGGAAGCTATCAAAATAATGAACCCACAGGAGCAGTTTGGCCTTGCTGTACAGATGTTTCATATGGCATGTAGATAAAGAAAACTGCCTGACTGCTCAAGGCAGGGACAATACTTCATCAGAAGAAATTAATACATGGTCTGCCTTGAACTAATGAGCTGTTGGAAGCTTCTTTAGCAGAGAGTCTTTCTGAGCACATGTTTAACTTCACAAGACAGAGCTGTCAGGAAATACATTAACAGGCAGGAAAAAATGCTACTCAGAATAATGCTTTACTATTTTTATCTAATGATGAGTTCCAGAAAATGCTTAGGAAAAATGAACTTTGTCAAACTTAAGGAGCCTGGAGTAGAGTGTTTAGCCTCAGAAAATACTAGCTTAAAGCAGCCCTTTTCATAGCTGCATTTAAAAGCAGTGCTCAATGCTAACTGATTTCACAGAAGGATTAAAGTGGAGGGCAAAGGTTAATGATGAATTCAAGCTCCATCATTATTTTTCTATCCCATCCAAGGGAAAGATAGTGAACTAAAAGCTACTTCCTGAATTTTGTGCTGCATACTGTCCAAAACACCATCTGTATAGAAATGCATTGCTATTGTGGTTTTAGGATCCTGTGAGAAGTTACCAGTTTTTACAAGCTTTTCACCTAACTGTGCTTTTCAAGCCATGGAAACACCTTGTGCACTGGTTCTGTGGGCTCAAGAATGTGAAAATGTTAGAAGAAGAGATTCTGGTAAAAGGGCAGTTAACTGACAAAGCAGAAACTAAATTTTGTACAGAGAAATGTGGAAACTAGGGGGAAAATTGAGAGTGAGAGAGAGTAATCTCTCCCCATTTCAAGACAGACATAGAATCACTTAAGAGAGTCTAGTGCAGAGCCACAAAGATGATTAAGGGAATGGAACATCTCTCTTATGAGGGGAGACTGGGGGAGCTGGGGCTCTTTAGCTTGGAGAAGAGGAGACTGAGGGGTGACTTCATCAATGTTTATAAATACGTAAAGGGTGAGTGCCAGGAGGATGGAGCCAGACTCTTCTCAATGATGCCTGACGACAGGACAAGGGGCAATGGGTGGAAGCTGAGGCATAGGAAGTTTCATTTAAACATGAGGAGGGTTTTTTCCCCTGTGGAACAGGCTGCCCAGGGGAGTTGCAGAGTCTCCCTCTCTGGAGATATTCAAAACCTACCTGGATGCGTTCCTGTGTGATCTGGTCTAGGTGATCCTGCTCTGGCAGGGGTGGTGGACTAGGTGATTTTTCGAGGTCCCCTCTAGCCTGTCACATTCTGTGATTCTGTGATCTCAGCACCAGGTGAAGAGAAGCTACTGAATGTAGCTGGCATAAATCTCACACTATTCTTCACTCACAAAATGAAGTAGTGCCTTTTAAGCTCCTTTGGCTACATTCAGAGAGGCATTTCCTAAATAAGTAAAAGAATAATTGCATATCTCCTTTAAAACCTCAAACTAGCAAGCAGGAATTTAACATTGCAGTTCCCATTTTATAGAACCTGCATGAAAAGAATCAGACCAATCCAGATTCTGCAGGTCTTGAGAAAGCCTACCACGTGCATCAACACAGATTAATTTAACACCTTAAAGCAATTTTTTACCTCTACAAAACCAGTGACAATCCTATTTTGGTGCTCTACAGATTTGACTGGAACTTCTAAACTATCTGAATGAGGCCTCTAGAGGAATGAATATGTTTCAGGTATATGTTAGTGGCTGTATTGAGTTGCATTATTTATACAGGGAGTAACTTTTAGGAGTGGATTTTTTTTAGGCACCAAAACAACCAGTAAGGGTCATATGTTCTAAAGACTTAGAAGTTCTCAGATATTTAGGAAAAAAAATTACTGGAGCTTCATTGCTTTTCAACCTTGATCAGTTTTATGTATCTTGAAGTAGATTGATTTAATGCAGTCAGATATTAAGAGTAGAATCATAGAATCAACCAGGTTGGAAGAGACCTCCAAGATCATCCAGTCCAACCTAGCACCCAGCCCTATCCGTGTCAACTAGACCATGGCACTAAGTGCCTCATCCAGCCTTTTCTTGAACACCTCCAGGGATGGTGACTCCACCACCTCCCTGGGCAGCCCATTCCAATGGCACAACACTCTCTGTGTGAACAACTTCCTCCTAACATCCAGCCTATACCTCCCTCAGCACAACTTGAGACTGTCCCCTTGTTCTGTTGCTGGTTGTCTGGGAGAAGAGACCAACTGCCAGTATTGTAGCTGCTTTTTACTTTGAAGGAGGATGCAAGCTTAACCACCTCATGGATGTCAGTAAAGTCTCAAAGCTGAGACTTCTCATGATTTTTTGGGTGTCTGGTTTTAAAAGGATCCTTCAAAATACTTTAATTTGGGTGGTTTTTTTTTTTTTTTTAATTGATAACACTGCTAAGGTCAAATATTATTTAGAAGAACTTTTGAACGCTTAAGAAATCCCTTTATCTATCTCATAAATGTGCATTTCCTCTCTCCAGTGGTGTTTGTGACTTTTGGAGACGAAAGCTGTGGTCTTTTTATTGTTTAGAAAGTGCTGTTTGCTATCTTTGAGAAATTTGGTATTTAGCCATGTATCAGAGTAGGCAAAAAACAGTTAGTGTATTTTTTGCGTGTAAATGAATGCTTATGCTGTAACTAGAGAATTGAAACGGATAATCAGGGGAAACTTGTAGAAAAGAGAAAGTTAATGTTAAAATTTATTTCATTTAGAAAAGATGCAGCAGTGTTTGAAGTAGGATCTCTATGCTGGGTTAGGAACTGGCTGGAGGGCCGGACCCAGAGAGTGGTGGTGAATGGTGCCACATCCAGCTGGCAGCCGGTCCCTAGCGGTGTCCCTCAGGGATCTGTGCTGGGCCCCATCCTCTTTAACATCTTCATAGATGATCTGGATGAGGGCATCGAGTCAGTCATCAGCAAGTTTGCAGATGACACCAAGCTGGGGGCAGATGTGACTGAGTTGGAAGGCAGAAGGGCTCTGCAGCAGGACCTTGACCGCCTGGACAGATGGGCAGAGTCCAATGGGATGGGGTTCAATAGCTCCAAGTGCAGGGTGCTGCACTTTGGCCACAACAACCCCATGGAGAGATACAGGCTGGGGTCGGAGTGGCTGGAGAGCAGCCAGACAGAGAGGGATCTGGGGGTACTGATTGATACCCACCTGAACATGAGCCAGCAGTGTGCCCAGGTGGCCAAGAGAGCCAATGGCATCCTGGCCTGCATCAGGAATGGTGTGGTCAGCAGGAGCAGGGAGGTCATTCTGCCCCTGTACTCTGCACTGGTTAGACCTCACCTTGAGTGCTGTGTTCAGTTCTGGGCCCCCCAGTTTAGGAGGGACATTGAGATGCTTGAGCGTGTCCAGAGAAGGGTGATGAGGCTGGGGAGAGGTCTTGAGCACAGCCCTACGAGGAAAGGCTGAGGGAGCTGGGATTGTTTAGCCTGGAGAAGAGGAGGCTCAGGGGTGACCTTATTGCTGTCTACAACTGCCCGAGGGGTGGTTGTGGCCAGGAGGAGGTTGCTCTCTTCTCTCAGGTGGCCAGCACCAGAACAAGAGGACACAGCCTCAGGCTGCGCCAGGGGAGATTTAGGCTCGAGGTGAGGAGAAAGTTCTTCACTGAGAGAGTCATTGGACACTGGAATGGGCTGCCCAGGGAGGTGGTGGAGTCGCCGTCCCTGGGGCTGTTCAAGGCAGGACTGGACGTGGCACTTGGTGCCATGGTCTAGCCTTGAGCTCTGTGGTAAAGGGTTGGACTTGATGATCTGTGAGGTCTCTTCCAACCTTGATGATACTGTGATACTGTGTGAAATAAATGTCTAATCCATATGAAATCCTTGCTACCAGTCTTTTCAGTTTCAGTGGCTAAGATATAAATTGTTATATATGAAATTCTCTTCTGGATCTGAAATTTTTCATGGATGGTAACAACTTTTAACAGGTAAACTTTTAACAGGTAAACTTTTAAGTCTTTGGAAAGCCTTGTTAAGGACTCACTGGGGTAGAAACAATCACTGTTGTGCTGTTGTCATTCTGTGTGTCAAGACCCTACCTGTAATCTGGGCTTTGTGTCTTCCCTGACAGCTATATCACAGGAAGAAGCTCTGTTTGTCGTGTCATATTTACACTTACAGTAGAAGAGAGAGTATAGTAGATTGAAGTGATTTGCCTGGAGGTGAAAGCAGGGGTAATGTTCAATACCAAGTGTTCACTGCCCAGTCTAATGCCTTATTTGTAGTGGGAGTCTTTAATCCAGTGGTGCTTGTTGAGGTCCAGAGCTGCCTCAGCTGTTTTTCTAGCATACTCCTCCTTTGTCAGAGCAGCTTCTCAGACACAGGAGAGCAGGGCTGTTCGAAGATTTAGCTTGTGTTTCCTTCCAAAGGGCAGATAGCAGCTAGTGTTATAGCAAAAACCTGGATGACAGTGAAATGCATCCACATGTGCAAGTTCTAGATGCATATCTCTATTTAGCCATAAATTTTGTGGCCTTTTGTTTTGCTGAAGGTGCAGTTTTCAGGTTCTGGTGACAACTAGTTTTGACTTGGTGGGCTTGGAAACCTGCTGAATTCAGGGCGTCCAAATTCTGTATAGATTTGCAGTGAGGACTGAACATCTGTCAACCTCAGGGGTCTTCTGGAACTGTTCTTATTTTTAACCACATTAGCAGCAAATGTCATAGAAAGGCTATGCCTGTGCATATGCAGCTTGCATATATGTTGTCAAATTTGCATAAACAAATGTGACTATATTCCCTAATGCAGGATTGGAAGATTTTAATTGTAGCTTTGAGTTGTTCCTCAAGTGGAAAGCCCAGTGATTCTGAGAAGTCTGCACTGTGTTTGGATGTGCCATTTTGTTGGTTCTTTTGGATGAAATCCTTGCCCTTTGACACTTCTCCAGTCTCAAATTGTTATCAAGAGCTGCAAATGCCCGAGTTCCTTTTGTGGCTGCAGCAGGATCCCTCCAGCATAAAAGCTTCAGAGAGTAGTGATTTTATAGGCAGTGATGGTGTGATTAGACACATCCATAATCCATATTGCAGTATAGACTCTAAACGGTGCTGTGACACATAGGACATCCTTGCAAGATTACCGTAATTCAGAAAGGGCAGAAGGTTGAAGCAGCTAAAGTAGAGCACAAGCAAGAGTGCCAACCAGTGACACAAAGCCTCTTTACTTTGTCCTGTTCTTAGGCCATGAGTTCTGAACCACTCCTTTTTATGGCTGTGGAATGAAACCTTGCCCTTGTTTCACTTTCAGAATAATGTATAATGCTGCAAAATTGCATCAATTTCTTTAAAAAAAATGTTGCAAATGCCTTGTCTGTGATAGCAGCTAGAGTACATAATTTAGAAAACTCATCCTGTGCACAGAAATGGCAGATTTTCATCCGATGCTGCTGTTTTAAAGTAGCTTGTATGACTTCTTACTATTTAATTAACTTAGTGTTTAAGTGCGTGCAACATGCTCTGACACAGGTGTGGTTCTTTTCTCCTCTTAAGAGCTAGAAAATCATTCATGTGATAAGCTGTAACAAATCTGTAATGAGAAAGATGAATATAGAACAGTTCATTAGTTTCCTGTAAGAGCACCGATAGTGAAGATATTTGTTAGTTTAAAGCAAAAAGTGAATTGAGTTCCGTGCAAAGACAAATTAAATCAGTCCTGTGCCTTTGTGCAGGACATTCCTTTCAAAGGCAGCAAGGTGCATGGTCCAGCTATTTTGTTGTCCATAGCTATATTTTCCTTCTTCTCAGGTGTCAGTTGCATCCCCTGGAAATGCTTCTGTATTCACTGCACGTGTTGGACATGCAGCCTGTTGTCTCTTGAAAAGGCCATCCCAGATGTTGGTGAAAACAATCTTTCCGTGTGCGGTGCGTGATCACGTTTGTTATCAGACACACACTCTGTAAAACCTCAAATCTAAACACTGTCTCGGGAAGTTTAGAAAGCTTAGAAGGATTTTTCCCTGTAAGAGCCTGTGACACTGATATTCAATAATAATTAAAGGATAATGTAAGAGACCCACAGCTAATCTTGACAAGATAGTGGTTTTTTTTCTTTACGCTCTGTGAGCAATTTGAATGCCTTTACTTTCTCCTCTTCAGAACTTGTTTTCATTGGCATTTCCAAAATATACATTATAGGAGACTGTAAACATTCATGGATACCAATCTAGCTGTAATTTGATACAAACTAAAATTACCATCATCAGCAATAAGTAGAGAGACCATAAAAAGGAAATGGAGCAGCACTGCATATTTGCATAGGGGCAAGGTCGAATGCAAGAGATGCCCAAGCTATCCTGCTGAGAAGGAGGAGGTAGTGGTGATTGAAAGGGTGGGATTTCATCAGACTCTGGTGAATGTTTGGATGGAAGTAAAAAAGGCAAAATACTCCCTCCACTTATAAGGGAGCATAACTCAGGTGGGATGTACAGCTAGTGTGTTATGTCAGGAAAGGTAGTTTTATTTATGGAATGTGACTTAATGTATAAGGGAAAGCAGGAAAACTTTGTCATGGGTCATCTTTATTTCTCCCATTTGCTAATTTGCCTTCTGGTGCTGTTTGTGGGGCAGGACGTGTGCAGTATGCTCGGTGGGAGAAAAATACCTTGGGTTAATACCCGATGGCACTGCCTGTGTCCACAGTGCTGCAGCAGGCTGGGAAGGGCTGGAGTTTGCAGTCAGCATTGCTCTGCCCGTGCAGTTCACTTGTCCTGGGACTGGGGAGCTCATCCTCAGTAAAGACACAGCTGCAACCACTGAAGCCCTCTAAAGGTGTGAGTTAGAGGTCCATCCTCAAGCTGAGCTACATATGCTGCTAGTGGCATACAAAGCATTTAAAATCAACATGCAGGGTTCTCTCCATTCCTGTGCCATGCTGGTTTTGCTGCAGAGGGTTCAGAGAACAACGTGTCTGGGCTCTGTCCCTGATGGGGCTGCCCACGGGCAGTGCTGCCCTACTACTCCCACAGGCTCTTCCAGCCGTACCTCTGAAGGCCCTGGTGACAAGTAGCTGTAGATGGTGATACTTCTAATTGAAACAAGCAGATTTTAAGAGCTGGTGTCTCCCATAACCAAAGTCTTGTGACACTTGAACTAGGATTTAAAGAAATCAGTTCTGGCATTGGGAAGAGGGAGATGCTTTCCTTCATCTTTTTCTTTCTTTTAAAACCACAACAAGCTTCTCTGCAAGAAGAAGCTGACCCAAGTAGTTACAGCAAAACAAAGTACTTTGCAAGAGTAATTGCTTTAATTTATATTCCAAAATGGATATGGTATGTTAAAACTATGCCTCATTCCAGAATAAAGGCTTTCTGTAGATAAAGGAGAGATCAAGAATAGTACTAGAACTACTGACATTGGAATAGTCAAAAAAGACAGATAGTGAAAGTTGGGAAAGCAAATGAAACAGACTGAGACGGCAGTCCCTGGCACATGAAGCCTAATGCTCAGTAGACCATATTCCACTGCTCATACTGGTTTGCACTACAAAGTCTCTCAAGCATTTTGTAATCCAATGATGAGAGAAGCATCACAATCGATAACACGGTTGTGTTTCTGCCTGCCATCAGTAACTCATCTTAAACTGCAATTTCATCTTTGTGTGCAGGTGTGCTCACAGATCTTCCTAGCTGGAGGCCCTGTGGGCACATTGCTGGCATTATCTCTTAAACATGCACTCTCTCTTTATTTGCTCACTGGATAGCTCGATGATCTTGGCATAGTGGGTTTCAGTTCTTCTTTTTCAGAATATAGGGTTAAAAAAGTACTGAGAGAAGTGTACATAAAATGAAATACAAGGAGTGCTTTTAGGTCATCTGTTCATGGCTGATTGATTGCCACTGCTATTGAGAAATATGACTGCCAGAAGGCCTTTTTTATTTATGGGCATCCTTATTACTGCTTAGTTTGTAGCTGTTATAGTTTAACTCCAGCCAGCAATGAAGTGCCACACAGCCACTTGCTTGCTTCCCGCCACAGTGGGATAGGGGAGAGAATCAGAAAAGAAGAAAAAAACAACAAAACAGTAAAACTTGTGGGTTGAGATAAAGACAGTTTAATAGAACTGAAAAGGAAGGAGGAGAAATTACCATATACAAACACAATTGCTTACCACTGCTGACCAATGCCCAGACAGTTTCTGAGCCACAACGTCCCCCCCAGCTAACTCCTCTCAGTTTAGATACTGGGCATGACATCATACGATATGGAATACCCCTTTGGGTCATTTGGGTCAGCTGTCTTTGCTGTGTCCACTCCCAGCTTGTGTGCACTCCCAGCCTCTGCTGGCAGGGCAGTATGAGAAGCTGAGAAGTCCTTGACTTAGTATAAACATTGCTTAACAACAACTAAGCATCAGTGTGCTACCAACATTATTCTCATCCTCAATCCAAGCCACAGCACTATGCCAGCTACTAGGAAGAAAATTAACTTTATTCCAGCTGAAACCAGGACAATGACTTTACATTACTGTACCTGTCATTTGGCTGCCCACATCTTCTCCCACATATCTTCAAAGATACAAAATGGTTTTTTTCACACAGACCTAGATCACCTGGCAAACAGATAGGCAATACTACAGTTCAATACTGTGCAGGTGATTTGTGGCCACAGTATAGTGGTCTATCATTTCAAGTTACTGTAATTGTGAGGGGATTTTCATTAAATAACAGGCACAACTTGCTGCCAACGAGGACTGTGTGCATGCTGAGGTCTGTAACCCAAAGGAAAAGTGGATGTGGACTGTGGGGTGCCTGCTCTTTTTATCGTCAACACCAGAGCGTGAGAAGGTAGAATGGTACCCAAGCAGCTGCATCTACATCAATGTATCTCAATTTTTACCATCAAAACCCTATTGTCAGACTATACAAACATTGTTTCTTTCCCTGATAGGAGAGCTAGAGACACTAGGAAACAGATTGGAAAATGAAAAGCAGATGATCTGGTTTTATTCATGGCATGCTCAGATGGTTGCAGGTGGAGGATCAAAATCAAAGATGCGTTACAGAGAGGGTAGAGACTCAGCTTTCTGCTCTCACAGATGTTCTGCATTCCTGATGGGTTTCCAAGGTCAGTAGATTAACTTATTTTCCCAAGACCAGGAAGGAATTACAGGATCACAGGATGTTAGGGGTTGGAAGGGACCCAAGGAGATCATTGAGTACAACCTCCCTGCCAGAGCAGGACCACACAATCTAGCACAGATCACAGAGGAACACATCCAGACAGGCCTGAAAGTTTCCAGAGAAGAAGACTCCACAGCCTGTCTGGGGAGCCTGTTCCAGTGCTTTGTGACCCTTACAGTAAGGAAGTTCCCCTTTGTGTTGAGGTGGAACGTCTTGTGCTGCAACTTACACTCATTGCTTCTTATCCTATCACAGGGAGCAAGTGAGCAGAGCCTGCCCCCCTGCTCATGACCAATCCTCAGATGTTCATAACCATTTATTAAATCCCCTCTCAGTCTCCTCCAGACTAAAAAGCCCCAGGTCCCTCAGCCTCTCCTCATAAGCCATGCTCTCCAGTCCCCTAATCATTCTCCTAGCCCTCCACTGGACCTTTTCCAGTAGATCCCTGTCCCTCTTAAACTGGAGGAGCCCAAAACTGAACACAGTATTCAAGATGAGGTCTCAGCAGGGCAGAGTAGAGGGGAAGGAGTACTGCCCTTGATCTGCTGGACACACTCTTCTTAATACACCCCAGGATGCCACTGGCCCTCCTGGCCACAAGAGCACATTGCTGTCCCATGGAAAACTTGTTATCCACCAGGACTCCCAAGTCCCTCTCCACAGGGCTGCTTTCCAGCAGATCACCTCTCAACCTGTACTGATGTAGTTTATTATTCCTTCCCAGATGCAGGACTCTGCACTTGTCCTTGTTGAACCTCATCTGGTTCCTCTGTGCTCAGCTCTCCAGTCTGTCCAGGTCTCTCTGGATGGCTGCACAGCCTTCAGCTGTCTCAGCCAAGCCTCCCAGCTTGGTGTTGTCAGCAAACTTGCTGAGCAGACTCTGTCCCTTGATCAGTGTCATTGATGAAGATGTCGAACAGGACTGGCCCCAGCACTGATCCCTGGGGGACTCCACTGGTTGCAGCTCTCCAGCTGGACCTGGCACCATTGATCACCACCCTCTGAACTCTATCTTGTAACCAGTTCTTAATCCATCTCACTGTCTGCTCTTTCATCCCACACTTGCTGAGCTTGCTCACTAAAATGTCATGGGAGATGGTGTCAAAGGCCTTGCTAAGGTCAAGGTAGACTACATCCACTGGTCTCCCTGAATCTACCCATTGAGTTATGGCATCATAGAATGCTATCAGTTTAGTCAAACATTACTTCCCCTTGATAAATCCATGCTGACTACTCCTGATAACCTTCTTATCTTCCAAGTGCCTTGAGATGCCCTCCAGAAGGAGCAGCTCCATCATTTTCCCAGGGATAGAGGTGAGGCTGACTGGTCTATAGTTCCCTGGTACCTCTTTGTTGTCTTGTTTGAAGACTGGAGTGACATTGGCTCTTCTCCAGTCCTCAGGCACCTCTCCTGTCAAGCACAATTTGGCAAAAAGGATGGAGAGTGGCAGAAGGATAACATCAGCCAGTTCTCTCATGTTTATAATGTGTTTACTGTCAGTGACAAGGTCAAGCTTGCCTAGGAAAGACTTTAAAACTACCCCTGCTTGTGATGCACAAGGGAGTTTTATTTTGTAGAGCTGTCCGTATCTTATGTTAGTTTGTTCTATCACCTGTGATGCCAACAAAAGAGAAAAAGTAGAACTTCAAGGGGATTGTTAAATATATGCATGTTCAGGAGTCAAGGGAAGAATGTTGTTGGTTCAATCTGTTTTTTCAGTTATTTAATGTATTTTCCTAGGTTAAATCTGATTCCTTTGTCTGCAAGTCCTGTGCTGTAGTAATAATGTGCTAACTATACTGACAGTGAAGACAGGTGATTGATGCTGCCAGCTTCTGTCGGATGTCTTACAGAGATCTGCACAAGGCTTGTGTTGTTGTTGGCTTACTAATGTGAAAAGATTTTCTTTAAACGTTACAAAACCCTTCTAATTAGCTTGTAAATAGAGCACTACATTTTGAATAAGGGAAATGTTAAATAAACCATAATATTTAAATCAGATTTTATTTCTGGCAATTACTTGGACTCTAAAGATAAATTCTTTTTTATTAAATTACAATAAGGACCTATTATTGCTAGCCTAGGCTTGCCTATAGTCAGATGGGCAGGAAAGAACAAGAGAAGAGTGAGGTGATGAGAATACAGAAGTAAGGCTGATAGGACAGACAACAACAGTAATCCTTGAAAGTTGTTTGCTTTGCTGCTGTGCTGAATTGACCTTAGTCAGCCCTTCTACCCAGGTGAAGGTGGCTTTGAAAATGGAATGGCACAGATAATCCAAATTCTTCCAGACTAGGTCTGGCAGCCGCAGCATGTTGGCATCAGGGTTGTGTCTCAGAGGAAGCTGGTGCACAACTGGTCCTTCTAACAGAAAAAATGGTAATACCTCTGCTCACTGCAGCTTGTGTAGAGCCTGGTCGTACTGGAAATAATCCTGGAAAATGGACTGTTAAATGGGAAAGATGGGACAAGATGTAAAATGTACAGGTGGCTCCATCACATGCTTGGAATACCTCCATGATCTCCTGCAGAGGGAGGCTCTTCCTCCTTTTAGAGGTCAAAAGTACTCGAATCATGAAAAAGTCTTTAGTACATGCTTCAGAGATACTTTAGAGCAGATGGTACTTTCCTCCCTGCTCTTTAGGGAAGATGAAGTGTAAAAATTTGAGGGATGTGAATTTGTTTACAATTGTTTAATGCACAAAGTGGGGTTAATAAGAGAAAGCTTTTGTGCAGTGATGTAATTCTTCTTTCACAACTCTTGATTTCTGAGAAGCCAGTGTACCTGATTTACCTCCCAATGCCATTAACAAACCTATGTAGGTGAACAAGCTTGTGTGTGTCTGGAGGTGTGTGGAGAACAGGACCTGGCACTTTTCAGACTCATTACAGGCTACATAATGCCTTCAGAACAACCTGTAACTTCATCAGATGTTTTGAGGAAGAAAAAGTTGTCTTTGAAAATGACTCCCAAACATTCTGAAGACATCACGTATCTGAAGGTAGGATTATTACCTGCTGACCCGGGTTAGGGCAGATCCCTCCCCCGGGGAGAAAACAAACTCACCACAACACAGATTTTCTTTGAAAGTCAGGGAAAGATGAAATTGTATGTCTTATAGAATAAGCATAACAATGTAAAGAGAGATAACAACTAGAGAAGGAAAGGAAAAAAAAACAATATAATAACCTTAAGGGAGATGGGGGAGGGGTCAAGCGGCGGTGAAGCAGCAGAAGCAGCAGCAGCCAAAACAGCAGCCGGGGAAAATAGGCAGGCGCAGCTCAAGCAGCAGAAGCCAGCAGAAGAAGGGGGAGAACAAGCTGTGCTTCTAGACATTAAGCTCTTGATGCTCCAATGAAATTATATTAATTTATCTATTGTTGCCATTATATGGCCTGTCCCTGGAGTGTTCATCTTTCCCCTGTGTCTGAGCTAGGAAATCAGCTCAAACGGCCACACCTGTTTTGCATGGAATTAAGGGAACTCAGTTTGTTGGGAAACATTGCTGGGATTTTTTGAAGGTTTGGTTTTTTTTAATCATGGAACTTCCACTGAAATCAGCAAAGGTTTATTTTAAAGTTGCCTTGTCAGAAATGCAGACTGGCTACTTTCACCAGCACAAGCAAAGTGTTTCTGCAACTAGAAAACTTGTTTCCCTGGATGAGGCACTTAGTGCCACGGTCTAGTTGACTGGATAGGGCTGGGTGATAGGTTGGACTGGATGATCTTGGAGGTCTTCTTCCAACCTGGTTGATTCTATGATTCTATGATTCTCTCATCTCTCCCGTAAAGAAATGTAAGATTTGGAGATTTCTGTATTGGGTTTTTTTTTCATTTGTGGTCATGAAGTGTACTGCAACATGAACGCAGTGAGTGGGATTTGTTGGTGCAAAAGGTCTTTTCCCCTGCAAATTACTTGAGCAGGTGCAACCATTATCCTGCAGAGGTGACAGGATGGATTCTCCATCATTTCTGTCGTGTATGTGGCAATACCTGCCAACTACTCAACACCAGTTTTGCAGTTCTTTGCTGTATGTACTTTGCTGTGTCTTACTTCTGCTGAGCCAATGCTTTTGTAATTGAGCAGTCCCTTTGCAAAACTTTAGGCATTTACAGCTCATCACTTCTCACTCTTGTAGGTAATACGTGTCGGAGACTTCTATGTCTAAGCAGATGCTTAATTTTTAAGTGGAATAAATACGAACTTAATTCTTGTTTCAGAATGATCTAGGGCTAATATTGCTTGCTTGATTTGAGAATGAAGCAATTGTTCAAGTTAGGGTGAATGATTCATTTTTTTTTCAGAGTTCTTGTAAAGGGTAGATGTTAATATTGCAAAGCTGCAGCTGATGTTACAAAACCCATTCATGTTAAGAGAACAATCTGCCACTTGGCATGCTGAAAAATTAACTCAATTTACAGCATGGGTGAAAATGAACTCCAGTAAAAGTTATATTTAAACCACCAATAAGATAATTTTATCATGGTCTTCCAACACATCTCATGTAGCACAGATGTGACTGCTTTTTCTTCAGAAATGAGTGCAGCTCTTAACAACTTCTAGAAAATCGTTTGCAGTCCTTTTTCTAGATTTTATGCATTTTTTTTTTATCTGGAAAGTCCAGAATATAAAAAATAAACAATGCAAGGCATCCATACATAATGTGACAGCTAAGGATTAAGTTGCAGGATAGATGAAGCACATTCATTGAATACTGCTTGTCTGTGAACTCTGGGAGCATCAGCGCAAGTCCCATTTCCAAGCAGGATGAGTATCTGTTGTGGGTGCTGCTGCTTACAAACATAGTTAGTGACTGTGAAAATTAGTCTGAGAGGAAACCTCATCTTCTAATTTCTGTTATCTTACATGGAAAAGTTGCACAGTCAAACCAGGGCTACTTATCTTCTATGTTAAAAGTGGGGCTTGTCATCCCTGTGTCTTGCTCAACGTACTTTTGAATGAGCAGTTTTTAACTTTTGTCTATTTAAATCAGATGCAAGACATCACAGCAATTGCTGCTTCTGCGATTGAGCTGAGCTTTCCTGAGCAAACAAATTATCCACCAAAACAATGTCTTTGTGTTTCTAACAGAACTGGAACAAATACGTCTCTTTTGTCCTCTTGTTTGTGCATGATTTCTGTAGAAGATGACAGTGCAGAGCTGGGAATGGCTTTCGTCTGCTAACATTGAGGGTACAGGGAGACACTGGAAATGCCTGCCACCCTGTATATCCTCTTGCTTCCCTGCTGCCTTGCCTTTCCCTGCCTTGGGGGAAATGGCAAAACAAATTTGACATGTTTTGCTGGTGACAGCAATGGGAAATCATTTGAATCTCTGGCATGATGTTACCAGGCCAGAGCCATCCTAGCCAGCTGAGCTGTCAGTGATGGTCACATGATGAAAAGAGAGTGAGGAGAGGTAGGAGAGCGTGGGACATCGCCAAGGGAGCTGGTATTTGTTTACTTCATGGGTTTTCCTCTCACCTTCCATTCCTCAGCTCTTTGGTCTCACAGCTGCTCATCCATGGGTATTGGTAAACTTGATGGCTTCCAGGAGCTCCTGAGCTTTACAGTTCCTAGCTACCTATCTGAGGGAAATATTATAGATCCTCTCAACTTTGGTCATGTGGTCATTCAAGTAGGGGAACTGATCTAATAAATGAAGATTAAATGTATTACTAGTGGAGTGAGATGCTGGGTAGATTTGGTGGCTGGATACCGGAACTCATCTTTGACCTTGTGAGTGCTATTTAACTGCTGTGTGCCCATAAAGTAGGTGTAATTGCTCTGTGTCCATGAAATGGGTATCACAGCTATCTCACAAGGCTAATTAATGTAAAGTGCTCTGAGGTCCAAAGATAAAAGGGGTCATAGACTATTGGTGCTAAATATGGACATCTGTTTTTCTGATAAAATAGCTTCCCTCCATCATCATACTCCAGTCTAGGATCAGACTGTTTCTTGCTTAATAATTTGTAGATCAATCAGCTATAAATCAATTAATGATACTGAATTATTATTTTCTATAAGGATTCTCTGAAATCCCTTCTTTTTTTTTTAAATTTGAACTGTCCACACACTTAATTGCAATTTGATTTGCTGAAAGTTTCACCATGGTGAACAACTACAGCACGTGCCATCACTTGTCTCTCACCAGCTAGCTTAGCTAAATGTGTGATATACAGTCCTAAACAAACTGAATCCTGTGTGCTGTGGATAACCTTGCCTGCCCACCCTCAGCAAACATTCCCAAGCTTCCAAGTGAACCATGAATGCTTGTTTACAGTAAAGACTTGATGTGTGTTTAAAGCAGAAGGTTGTGTGGGTATAAATACTTTATTGAGTCTTGCTGTAGTATGTGATGATTGGAGGAAAGTAGCTACTGCCAGATGCCATAGATTTGCCCTAATTTTTATTTATATTCTTGTGAGGATGGTCAATTGGGAAAGTTTCAGGCTGGTTGGAATGTGCAAAAAGGCTTACCAAGCTGCATTTCCTCACTAATTGGGATTTTAACCTCCTGATTTCATTTGGAGAAGCTGTACTTCTGGTATTCTTAAGCTGAAGTCAAAAGGTTAAAAAATAATCTATTTGCCTTGGGCTTTTCCCTCACTTTGAGCATAGCTCTGGCTCTATTGCACTTGTGCGTGCCAGACAGTAGCAGCAAGGATCCGTTAGTTCAAAACGCCACTTATCTTACATGACTGTCTTCATCAGCTCTGGCAGGTCTCTGCATGTATCATTCCTAGCTCCCTGTCCATGCTGCCTCAGGAGATGGCCAAGGGCTCAGCATCTGAAGGCAGATGTGTGTCAGCAGCACCTAAAAAAAGTGAACAAAGTCCCCAAAATCCACAGCCCCCAAGTGCTGCAGTAGTTATGTAATGGGATGATGAGCTCTGGCAGCTTCCATCCCACAGATGGAAGGAGATGCTATGCTTTCCTCCATCTCCTTTGGAAGGGAAAAGCACTGGGTTTGTGTTCTGCGCAGCTGAGGTGCAGAGAAATTGAAATTACTCGCCTGAAAAGATCAGGCAAAACAAGGAGTCAGTCCTAGCTATTTCAAAGATCAAATTGGAAACTACTAAAACATCCCTTTTGCTTTATGTATCTTTATCTGTCACAAGTCTGAAAAAGATTCAAACCTGAGAAAGTTGAAGTGGAAGAAGGCAACCTGTCTTGCTCACACCTGGCCCAGGGGAAAAGCATCAAAGTCAGACTCTTGTCAGACTGTGCCTCCATGTGCAGACATTCTTCTGTATGTCCTTGTAAGAGGAGAGGATGAACTGTTCAAAGCAGGACTTCTCGCAAGATGCTGGATTGCGTTTATTGTGGTAGATGGGAGGTTATGGTACTGCGGGAAGATGTGTTCCCATGGTAACTGGAAGCTGTTTTCCCCAGAGCAGGAGTTGAAGATGAAGGTATGCTTTGCCCATGGTCCCTTACTGCAACTTTTTTACCCAGCATTAAGGGCTCATTTTGTTTGAGTCATATTGATTTGAATGCAGGGATTTTTCAGTATTAGGAGGAGGAAGGATAAGCTAGGGTCTCTTAGCTATGAATATGCTGTGGGAAACCAATCCTTTGTGGGCACGGGGGGATTAGCAACAGAACTGTATTTACAGTGCAGTTGTAAGGCATGCAGCTGATATGTTCCTGTTTGGTTGTTTAGACTGTGAAGCAACGACTCAACCAATGTCTTGTTTGAGCTTGGGATCTTTGCATTATGACCTTTATCTACTTTAGTGTCCTGCTTTCAATATTTTAATAATAAATGATGCTAGCTTACAGAGACCAAAACATATTTTGCAGTATGTGCATCTAAATGTTTCAAGATCTCAGCCCACAGAGAGATTGTGACTTAGATGTTAAGCTCCCAATCTCCCCTACATGCAGCTTTGGGAAATAAAGCCGCAATACCATTGTCATGCTGAGTATGGGACGTCTACCTCCAGCCTGCAGGAAAAACTGTGGGTAGTGTTGCATCAGAGAGTAGCGTCCTTCCTCTGGAGCCTGGGAACTAGCTGCCTGCACATTGAACCCGAGGTCTGCAGTTCGAAGTGCTCTCAAAGAAGTGGTGTGTGCAACCATCCCTTCACAGGCTTTAAACTGCAGGTGGAAGCAACAGAGAATGTGAAATGGGAGATAAGCTACCCCTTTTATGTGAAATGGTTTTCTCAGCCATAGCGTAGTTGAAGTCATCTCTATGCAGAACTAAACATTTCCACATTTCTGCTGGAGCATGTCGCTTCATAGAAAAGAGAATGTGGAGTAAGCAGAATTGCAGTGTTGCAGGATGTTGGAGGAACTCGCAGGGAAATGTGGGATTCTTGTCCCTTTTGTCAGAGTAGTTGCCTATTTTTAGCTGATACGGTTATTCACTTTGAGCATTTGCTTATCATCTTGCCTCTCACTAGAGTCAATATGCTGATTAACACACCCCAAAATCATTCCCATCCCCAAAATACTATGCTTGTATGCAGTGAGATGTGAAAGTCTTTTAGAAGTGCTGAACTGCAGTTTGCTGTGCAGTAATTTAGGATGGGAAGAGAAGATGAGTGCTCTCTCCTGTTAAAGCTTTGTAGAGGGGTGAGGTGGCCGATGAGACGTGAGCATGTGGAATGCAGCCTGCATTACAAGGAATCCTCTGTCATGTTTGCCAATGAAGATGTCTTCTTGTGGGTATGTTCATTGTAGTGTGCTTTTCCCACCCACCTACCTTCATCTCCCTCCATCACTTTGCACTTACATTGTGAGAACTTCAAGTGTTCTTTCAGTGTTGGGTCAAGATCAATTTAAAGTTAAGCTGTCTCATCTATTATAGCATATTTTAGGGACCTGCTTTAGAAACCAACCATGTTAATCCTTGTGAATGTGAATCTTTAATTTAAAAGCTATGCTTTCATGGTGCTGTTATGTTTTGCTTTGTTCATAGAATCATAGAATCAACTAGGTTGGAAGAGACCTCCAAGATCATCCAGTCCAACCTAGCACCCAGCCCTATCCAGTCAACTAGACCATGGCACCGAGTGCCTCATCCAGGCTTTTCTTGAAGACCTCCAGGGACAGTGCCTCCACCACCTCCCTGGGCAGCCCATTCCAATGGCAAATCACTCTCTCTGTGAAGAACTTTCAGCCTGTACTTTCCCCAGCACAACTTGAGACTGTGTCCCCTTGTTCTGTTGCTGGTTGTCTGGGAGAAGAGGCCACCCCCCACCTGGCTACAATGTCCCTTCAGGTAGTTGTAGGCAGTAACGAGGTCACCCCTGAGCCTTTTCCCTCATAAAGGTTTGGAATACATCAGAACAGGGCCTTCTCCAGCCTGTCTTGGGAGGAGTGCCTGAAAGAAATGCACACTTTTAAAAAACTGAGAACTCTTGCAAAGTTGCAAAAAGTTCAGTGCAAAATGCTCTTACTTCAAATCTGTCCCCCTACCTGAATCTTATCTCTCCTCTTTTTTTGAAAATGCAGAGGAGGAACATATCTCACTGATTAAATTGCTTATCGTGTTCCTTAACCAGCAGAATAAATTCAGCATGATAGGGAAATATTAAAGCAGAAACAGAAGAACTCAAGAAGTTGACAGTGATTTGCACAGCCTGGTGCACATGCATTTCTGCATAGCCCTGAGTTATTGATTACTTGTTATTTCAGTAATTAACTTTTCTGCACTTTACATTGCCTTTAGAGAAATCAGGAAGAATGAAAATGTTAATTTGCATGGTCTATTTGACTGGATAGGGCTGGGTGCTAGGTTGGACTGGATGATCTTGGAGGTCTCTTCCAACCTGGTTGATTCTGTGATTCTATGATTTAATGGGTTTTTTTGAGGTGATCCCACTATACCACTGCTGATTTGTGGAAATTCAGTACCTTTGATTAGTTAATACTGATATATGTGAGAGAAGATGAGGCCTTTAATTTCTCTTATACATCTCTGTTCCCTCAAGCATTAACTGTTGCATGTTTGTTTCATTCAAGTATTCTTGTACTGTCACGTAAAGCTTTTGTCATGGACACAAGCATTAGTTAGGGTTAGCCAAGTGGCTTTTAAGTCATACAGCAATTTCCAGAATAAAGACAATCCATAAGTATAAAATATAGATAATTGCATTACTTTAAATAATTACTGTTTGCAATACTTCTGGTAATTTCTAGTTCCCTCTACTTGCGGGGAAGGAATTAAATTTGATTATTAATAAGCATCAAATTCTCAAAGATGAGTTAGTCCACTTCAAAAGAGTACCAAACCAGCTATACTTGGCCAAAGAAAAGACCTATCTAATCCAGCATCCTGACTCAGACCATAGCTTGGTCCTTTCCTCTCTTACCCGAAGCTTCTGTTATTGTCTGGTTTACAGCAGCATCACTATTCCTTCCCAGCTTCTGGCAGTCAGCTGTTTAGGTACTACTTGAGCCAGGGGTTGTATCTGCATCGTTGTATTTAATAGCCCATGATGGAGCTTTCTTCCATGATTTTTTCTAATTGCTTTTCTTTTAATCCATTTATGCTTTTGGCTTTCAAAACATCCTGTGGCAATAAGTTCCACAACTTAATTATGTAGTGTATAATAAAAAAAAGATAAAATTGGCCCCTCTTGTTTTAAGTTAACTGTCTGATCATTTCATTTGGTGCCCCCTATTTCTTGCATCATGGGAACAGTTGTTCTCACTCATCTCTCTATACTATTCATGATACTTGGCCATAATCTTATTCTTTTCTGCAAGATCATCTCTTGCAGGCTAAAAAGTCCTCCTCTGGATAATCCCTTCCTGTAAAGAAGCTGGTTTGTACCTCAGCTATTTATGTCTTTTTCTAATTATTCCTAATTCATGTAAGAACTGTGAGTAATATTGAAGATCTGAGCAAAACTTCAGTTTATATGAAAGAGAGATTGTGTTCTCAGCTTCTTCTGTAATCATTCCTGTGATTGCTTTTGTCTTCTACCATCCCCCAGTGTTCAACTTGATGCTTTCAGAGAACTCTGCATTATGATTCCAAGATCTCTTTCCTGAGTAATAATGGGTAATTTAGATCACATAACTGTGTATGCACAAACTCAGTGGGTTTTTATCCACATACAGCCCGTTGCATTTACTGACACTGTATTTCTCAGCATCCCAAAGCAGCATTCTTAATTTCTGCTGTTTAGAGCATTTATGCTTGAATACTGGGTGAAACTGAGCAAATAAAGCATCCAGAAATTTTTTCCTCAGTTGTTGCCTGCTTCATGTAAATCACAATTTCTTCAAATTCAGCTTTTGAAGCCAAGTGGTAAGGGGAAAATGAGACATTCCTCGGGCAAAGAACTGTGCTGATCTGCTTCTACTTTTCACAGTAGCCAAGCTAGCCTGGGACTCCTTACATAGCCCTGCACTGCACAAATGGGTCAGAGAGGAAAGCTGGCTCTCGGTAGCAATTTTCTGTCTTGGTGATAAAGATTACAGTTAATAATAGATTAAAAAAAAAATACTAAAGCTTATGTGGCATATATAGGACCATATTATGGCCATGTCAGTTCCCTCAATAAACAGATGAAAAATGGATGGAGACTTCTTCATGCTCTCTCTCACAAAGACATGGCAGAAACAGCAGTATGTAAGCTGAACAAAGTTTGCAGCAAGGGACTTTATTTCGGCTCCTGCATTACCTCCTCGTGCACAGATAGGACTCTGCTCAAGGTCTGCATTGTTCTTCATCCCCTTTCTCTCTCCAGTTTTTTTTGCAAAACTAAATGCAAAGGTGAAAATCCTTTTTACTGGCATTAGAAGAGTTATTCTAAGCTCAGAATTTCTGAAAATGGAAAACTGTGTGCTGTGATTGACTGATGGAAAATGTAGAGGCTTGAATAGCTTGGTAAAAAAATCCCAATGATCTATTTCCTCTGAAGTGCTGGCTTTCCAAATAGTAAACCAGCGACCAAATTTGGTTCCTCAAAGGCTTGCCTTAGGTATTTAGTACTGAGTAAATATTAGCTTTCATGATCTGGTGGATTTATGGTACTGTACACGATTATCATTTTTTATTAAGAAGTATCTTTAAACATCTGAGTGATAAATAACTGCAGCGTTATGTCAGCTTTTATCTGTCATGTGAGCTCCAACACAACCAGAAAGGCAGTCTTTCTTCCATAGCAAATGCACATGGTTTTGATGTTTTTTTTCTTCCCCAGAGAAAACAAGCAGACTCTTGTGCTCCACAGTTCTGTGTTTATTGTCTTTCTGCTTCTTTATACTAGGGGATGAAAGTGGAGGGAGTGTCTTTAAAGTTATTGCTGCTATCCGTTGTTTTTTTTCACGTGCACCCATTATTATCCCAAAATAAAAGTTACAACTTCTTCAGCAGGAGTAGAGGGTACAAGAGAGCAAATAAACTCAGTTGATAAGAGGTGGCAGTGACTGCAGATGGGCTTGCTTAGGAGCCAAAACTGGTGAATGCATAACTAAACCTGAGACAAGCCACAAAGGAAAGCAGGGAGCAAGTCAGCTAAAAAGTACTGGAGAGGAAGTATCTGGCAGAAAGTCTTCTCTTTTACCAACCCCTTGTCATTCTCAGGAGCACCCACTAAAGATAAATTTAGAATCTCTGAATCTATTTATTGTGTCTTTTGTGTGTGTGTGAAAGTTGATATTAGGGGAAAACAGGAATTCTTTCATTTCCAGGTGTTGGATTGCTAGGGGAGGAAAGGAAGGGCACGGTTAGGCAGAACGGCACGTGAGAACCAGACCGGTTTGCTGAACCCCAGAGCCTTTCAATAGCATATGAGCCAGCTAATCCCTTGTGGCTCTAACTTGTATTGATCTCATTAATGGATCTCTAACAATGAAACTTCCCAGCTGCAGGCAGAGAATGCACAAGAGATCTACCTTGTTGACTGTATTCCATTATATTCTAATGTACTGCTATATATAAACGTAGTCTTTGTGAAAGTCCTGTAACCCCTCACAAACTAAACTGGGCTTGACAAAGTGGTAGAGGAAGTTATCTGGGAATGCTCTTGTTAGATTATTTCTGGATCACCAGAATTTTACAGTAAAGATGAGAAACTTTAAAAACTTGCATTTATGAGGGATGTCACAGCTAACTTGGATTGCAGTCTGATAGAATAGTAATGTGAAGTGGAAAAGCATATGTTGAAACAACTGCAAAGAAGACATCAGCATTCATTTTGTTCAGATCTATAAATAGAAGATGAATCATTTCACCCACCTCTGGAAGGGAATGTGGCCATTTACTAGAAGCATGTTGCACCACTGTGTGACAGTTCAGGGCAAGTAATTTTATATAAATAGATATGCACAGACATACATATATAAATATATATATTCTAGGCCACAGGTACAAATTGCTGTCAAAGATGAGTCCTCCTTTGCTGTGTCTGCTCAGATAAGGAAAGTTTGCCCTTTCCAAAAAGAGCGTTAGCTGCAAACTTCAAGCAGAAGTTTCCTTTCCATTCAACTGCAAGATCAAAAGCTTCCCAATCTGAAACTCAGGGTAGATATGCATTTCTTAAAACAAAAAGCAAAAGATGAAAGAAATTCTTCAGCTTTTGTTGATTTGCTTTTTCTCCCATTTTTAGGCCAAGATTTAATTTTGCATGCTGTGCTAACCGTCACGTAGTTCCTCCAAGTCAAAATAAATTAGGAAGTAGAGAAAATGCTACTGTTGTAAAAAGTAAGGTTAATTATGCTCTCAGTCATGCTTATGGAAGCACTCAACATGCTTTAAGATCTGTGTTTTTCTGGTCAAGGCTAGATTCACAGTTCTTCATTTTCCTCTTATTAGGAAGAAGAAAGACTCTGATAGCATCAGAGTTAAGAAGTGGATGTGCACTCTTGAATACAGCCCCTTAAAAGAGGCTTCAGAAAATCCTTCAGCTGTGAAGGAGTTTGCATTGGATCCAAAGATGATTAGCTGCTGCTCTAGGTCCACTTACTTACACATGCTCCTGACTGTTACTGTAATTCAATGCATAGAAAAGTGTCACTGTTGGGCGCTGAAAGTGGAAGTTAATGGGATGAACTGTGACTGCATTATGGTGTGAAAGTGAGTAATGGATGAGTATTTCAGGCCTAGCCACAGATTTGTAGGGAAGACTTCTGCCCAAGTGAATTATGTGAAATTATTCACAAAGCTGACAGTTAGTAGCAGGCCTAATTGGAACATCATGGGAGGACTGCAGAAGAGGCTGAGTCGTGTTGTCAGTTGTATGCCAGTAAAAACGCTTACAGTTTGGGAATCCAAAATTGCATATGCTTAAGCAGCAAATGAAGCCCTGCTAGCGTGACTGTATGTCTGTAAATAGTCTGTGAATCCCTGGAGCTTCACACTGTGTAACTCTGGAGTTTTTTCTAGTACGTTTGTGTACTGCTAGAAACTGATCAGCCTTGTGCCGTGTGTGTAGCCCGCTGTGAAGCGTGAGTGCAGCAGTGCTGGTGGCTGGGACTCACCTGCGCCCTGAGGATTTCTTCTTGCCATCTTCTGCCAAGAGCAGACACATGTGAGAGGGACATGACCATGCAGAGGATGACCTTGGAAGGATAGGGAAAACAAAACTGAAAAGCCCCTCTGAACCTTCTGGATTACGAGGTACTGTTGGCTTTGGTTCCAGATTTCACTTTTAAAAAGGGGGAAAAAGCACTAATTTTCTGTCTAGCATGCAGTGCCTCTTCTGGAACACAGATCTGTTTTGAGCTTGGACGCAGCCTCTGTACTCTGGTGAGGGGTGGAAGTGCATTTACCTTTGGCCCTAGCCCTGTGTGTGACATGGGGAGAGGAACCAGGCCAGCTCCTTAAGCTCCTCCTCACACACATTCTCCTCGAAGTAGATCTTAGAAACCAGGAGAAACTTTGGCAAGGTCTTCTGGTTTTATATTTGGCATTTTTCAGCCTGGTTTTTCAGACAAATGAGCCTGCATAGTCACACTGTCTATGAATTCACCACATTCTCTCACCAGGATAGATTTAAACTGACTCACTGGTTTTCTGCCGTATTTGACAGCATGAAAGAGATCACAAACACCCCAAGGCTCCCAGAAGTTGAGTAAAAGAGCCTCTAAGCAGAGGAAGGCAACCCAAATTCAGTATGCCGAAGTGGGGATCAAAAGCAGCAGTTGGCTGTCCAGTCTAAAGGTGGATGGTGGCCCAGTGGCCATTGCTGCAAACCAGCCCTGGTATGTCCTTCCTTGCCAGGAGGCAGAGAAATGGGGCTACCGTAGTAAGAGAAGAATACAGGGGGTTATGTGTGGTCGTGTAAATCAGCCTTTCCTTGTGTACTGAAGTTTGCCTGTCTCCCTTCTTCAGCCAACATGGCAAGTGTCTGTGCTGGCATGGCCTTTCCTTCTATACTGAGCTTTTAAAAATCAGGCTTTGGTGCTTACCTCACCTGAATCATGGGAAGCAGACAGTGAGAAGCAGAATTTGGGGTCCAGCTCAGTCACCTTATGGTGTCCTGATGCACACCTCTGCAGTAACAATTTAAGTCACATAACCAGAGCCTTTGAGGCAGGAAATACATTAGAGTGATGGAGAATGCCACAGTCCCAAACAGATTCTAGCCAGCCCCAGTGCTCACAATATAAAAATCCTAGCTTGTGCACTGAAGTTCCTGTATCACCTCTCTACCTAGTTATTCCTTGGCAGTAGGGTAAAGGCTGTCACAATAACCCAGGTAGAAGAAGCTTCTTTGCAGCTAATTCCTGCTGAGCATTGAAAGAATGTGATTGTATCCTCGCTCTTAATCTGTTCCCATAACATCCACTAGAAGGTGAATTATTTCTTCTTGAGACAGGAGACAGTCATATGAACGCCTTGTTTGCAGCACAACTTCCAGCAGAACAAATGCAAACCTCGCTCATGCATTCTGGAAAGCTGAAAGCAAAGTTGGCATTTGTTGTGTTGCCTGTGGTTCCCTTGGTACTAAGAGTTTGTCCCTGTCAGTCTACTTGCAGATGAATTCTCTAGTGAAAGCTGGGTATGTCTCTGAAAATGGGCAGAAGCAGGGTAAGATCAGGAGATGGAGCTGTGGTTGTCTCCTATGGCTCTCAGCAGGTTGCTCTGAGCTGCTTTGATGCAACTTTTTTTTCCAGGAGTTCTTCGTGAAGGTCATGGGACTTCTCAGACAAGTGTTACCACAGGGAAGCACCCTGTTGGCCTGAAAATTAGTGGTGTGGCTTCCAGGAGAGAGTGCAGTGGGAGGAATCCAAATCTGTGCAAGGTGGTTTTTAACTTCTCGTTTCAGAAACTTTTAGCAGCAGTTTTCCACCAAGACCTCTCTAAATTGCAATGACCTGGCAATTATTTGAGGGCAGAATGATGAAGGGCCACCTGTGAGCAGCACTGCCAGGGAAGTCAACTTTTTTGAACTTCAGGGGAGAGCATATCTGGCCAATGCATTGCTTTGTAGTGTGTTAGCCAGTGAGGAATGTCACTTCTTCAGCTTAACTGATTTTTTCCAATAAGCAGTATTTTTTGTGAGTGAAGCACATCACTGAAAATATCTTCATCTAGATTTTGTTTGTAGCCTCACTTCTAAATTTTTTTCCTGGTTCTTGGGGAATGCACAGAAAAAAAAACTTGCAAAAATAATCATTTCTTTTGGAAACACAAAGTAAGATAAGTGTTACCACTTTACCACTGAATCTGTACAGCTAGTGACCATCTGCATCTGCCAGTGGTGTGACCTGGACGTTAAGTTACAGCACTCAAAGCTGACAGATTTGGGGAAAGGATGTTTTAATTCTTCACTGGAGTATGTGTTTTGTATTGCAGCTGTAAAATAGGAATTATATTGGCCTGAACTTTAATTATATTGGCCTGAACTTTTTAGGCTGTCTCTGAGATCAGACATGTTTACATAGATGACCTGGAAGTAATTTGACAGGAAAAAACGTTTATAAAAGTTTTTTTATAAATTCAAGCTTTTCAGAGATTGTGATTGATCAGGCTTTAAGTCTTCTAATATTCTAATATGAGAGCTATCATGGTGATGCTGCTATCATACATGTACTGTGTGCTGCCTGTTAAAGGAAAGATGACATGACCTAGTTTTTGCACTGGCAAACCTTCTAGATTAACTACTGAGAGATGACCTCAATGGATCCCACAATGACTTTTGTGGAGTCCCAGACTAAAGTATACAAAAGCCTTTATCAACTTCTCCTGAGGGATGTTTAGCACAGATTTTGGAAGTTTGAAGGTGTTGATTGTATCACACAGTATCACAGTATTATCAGGGTTGGAAGAGACCTCACAGATCATCAGGTCCAACCCTTTACCACAGAGCTCAAGGCTAGACCATGGCACCAAGTGCCACGTCCAATCCTGCCTTGAACAGCTCCAGGGACAGCGACTCCACCACCTCCCCGGGCAGCCCATTCCAGTGTCCAATGACTCTCTCAGTGAAGAACTTTCTCCTCACCTCGAGCCTACCCCCAAACTGAATTGCATTTCATGAGCAGGACTTCTTTAATGCCTAGTGTCCCCCCAGAGTATCTGTGTTGGAGTTTTGTATGTTGTGTCAGAATTGTGAAAATTTTCTAGCTCAAGGAACTGTAGTGTGAGCTTAGTACTTGATAGGCACTTCAATATAATAGTACACTACAGATAAAGTAATGGTATAGATGGGCAAGAGCCACTATAAAGGGCTGTTGCAGGAAATAGGGCTCCTTGCTAGGCTTTGAATCTCTCCTCTGACATAGGTATTTATTTACTGCATGGATTAATTTAAGGTTTCTGCTGTGCTGCTTTGTAAGTTATATGCTTACAACTCTTTTTTTTCCTCCTAGCCAAACCACATACTGGAGGGCTTGCTTACTCAGGAAGCTTTTGTAAGCATCCGTGTTTCTAGACAACTATAGGAGTATGCAGAGCTACTGATGGCAATGGGCATCATCTGTTGAATTTTTAACAGCTGTAGAGTAGCATAGTGAAAACCCAGCGATGCAGCTTAAGTAATACTAAATAAAATACAGATCTAAAGTCAGCCTGTAATTCAAATTTTCTTTCAGTTCATTGTGTTTCACAAAAAAAGAATATTCAGAAGAAAGGGAACACAAAGCAGATTTACTCATACCTTGATATTCTATCTGCATACAAACAAAACATGTTGAAATTGGCACACAGTCTGCATTCATCACACTGGTTGCAGTTGTGTGGCTTCACTGAAGACTATTTACAATACATGGTTAAAATTAAATTCACCAAAGCCTCAGTCATCTGGAATATGTTCTTCTGTGTTCTTTCCACATTAGCAATTTTGCAGTTAAATTTCCCCAAAGAGCTGTGTTTCTATGCCTTATTAATTTCATGAGCAGCGAACTAGCTATTGGAGGACTGATTTCAATGGCTCAATCAAAACTACTTTTATATCAGTCTCGCAATCTTGCAGCAGTTCTTGCTGAGCCAGTTTCACCATATCACTAGATCACATTTCACCAAAATTTTAACGTTGGAGAAACATTTTAACTAGTACAGATGTTTAGCAAAGACCTCCCCACCCTAGAGGGGTTTTTTAGGTACTACTGGAAACGTTTTATAGTCCTAGGCAGAGCAAAGATGCAGATCCCTGATGCAGGCAGGAGCCGATGGTGTAAGCAATGTTGTGGTTTCCTCAGATGCAAGAGGGCTTGCCTGCTACAGGTAATTTTACTATAACAGTATAAAGTACAATGCTTCACATGGATGCATCTTCTCCTGTTGCAGGGACTCGCCCCTGCAAAACCACTTTTTTTTTGTTACACACAAAGCAAGAGAAGATTCATCTTCACTCTGATAGAATTCTTATTTTGGGAAGGAAAAAGAAAGTGCTCATTTTATGGCCTGTCCACCAAAGAATATGTCAGTAAACTTTGTTGTCCAGCTGGTAAAAATAAACATCACATTTCTACACAGATAGCCCTTCCTGTTTCATTGAATCATCCACCTCCCCTGGGAATGCCATACCGTTAAAAGTTGAAAGGGCATTAGCTTCTCAACAGCATGCCCACTACATTTTAAGAGCTGAAATTAAATATAGACTTTTCTGATTTCCTAACCTTATTTCTGTAGGCAAGTTCAAGTTTACCTCAGGACAAGGATATAATTAGAGGCCTGTTGAAACTCCAAATGATGTGACAAGTGAGCTCGTGGTTATCTGATGTACAATACTTTATTCCTGCAAGTTGAGTTGTTGCACCTAATCCTGGTAGCTCTTTGCCTTGGTTTCTATCCCATTTGTCCCTAGTTATAGTGTCTGTCTTCCAATTTAGAAAACATTTCTATCAATTGAGTTATTCTGTAGTAAATCACTATTTTAGCACTGCACCTTACAGTAACCTTCATAATTAACCTTCATGGTTAGTTTTGCTTCTCTGCCTTTAGCATGTGAGTGTTACAAGGCAGTCCTTGCTTCCATGGTTATCAAGAGCTGTTCTGCAGGTGGAGGACAGACTGTGAGAATGCTTGATTGACAAAGAGCTCAGTGAACAATCAGAAGCTATCTCGGAGGATATTTTGCAAGTCATTCCTCTTGGTGGCAAAACGAGTTTCTGTTCAGTTATTCTAAAGACTGCCTCAGTTTTGGTACAGAAATTGCTGGTAGCAGTCATTGTGCAAATTTTCTTCACACCAGTGGACATTACTGTGGAGATGCTCAGGCAAAGGAACCTTTTCACCAGCTCCAGTAGTTGATTAAATTGCAAGGGGCTGGAAGCTGCTGACAGCTTAGAGTAAGGAAATTTTGGCTTCATGTATGCAGTCCATTTTTTATATGGGTCACATAGATTATCCTGCATTGCAAGCAGGATTTTGCTTGTTTTTCAAGTGAAGTAGTTGACATTGTTCTAAGATGTATCAAGAGGAGTGTAGTATTCAGGAAGGTTGAATTAGCTTTGTAGGCTGTTTTCTCAGCCTAATTAGCCAAGTGGGAGGCTTTTCTGGGGGCAATTCAGAGCACCTACAGCAGAGCTTCAGGTTTGAATCACTCTCCAAAAAAGGCACATTCTTCTGAATCCTTTTACAAAGTAATTTCAGCTTTTCTAAAAGAACTAGCAGTTGAGAGACTAGCAACAGCCTGGAGGTGGGCTTTGCTTTGTGCTGATTTGTTCATTTATTGCTCCCTTTCTTCCCAATATCACCTGGGGTTTGCTCCTAAAATCCTAGGGAATCACAGAAATGTAATGTACCCCTGGTAGTGACTTTAAAGACCAAAGCAGATTTGTTTTTCATAAGTCATGAATATCCCAGAGCATTCCTGATAGCTGATTTCTCATTGGTGAGCATCTTTAGTGAGGGCAGTTCCACAAATACTCCTGAGGCATGTTCCCATCCTTAAGTGTCCATACCTAGGGAAAAGTTCCCTAGGGCTCAACCTAAATAAACCTCCTTTTCTGCAAATGGAGCCAACTACTTGTTTTTTATGTTGTATATATAATGAACAATTATTTGCTGACTTCTTTAAGTATCTCTAGCATCTATCAAAAGTTACTGCACTCCTCTCATTTTTCTTATTCCTAAACTAAACCAATCAAGATCTTTCATCTTCTGCTTCTGGTGATTATTCCTCCTTCATTTTCTAGAGAGAACTGCAACATTTAACTTTCCCAGTTTTCTGAATCTTCCGTGTTCATGGAAGATTCTTGGAAGGTGGTTGGTAGTGGTCCAAAGGTTTGTGGGTTTTTTGTTGAATTCACTACTGAAATTCACTAAAACTGGTCTTGACTACATTTAACCTGTTTTACATTTCCAACTGCTTCTTTCCTTGTTCTAGTCTGGTTTTGACTCCTTTTTAGAATGGTGTGATGCTAACCTTTTCCTGTGAAGATGTGGAGCAATGAATGCATGGATTACTTTAGTCTACCTCAGTCATTAATTATTTTCTCTCCTTCCCTATGAAGCAATAGGGCTGTACCTTCCTTCTGATAGAGTGATAGAATATTCTCTTTTCAGCTTTCATCTCCCTCAGAACTTGTGGTGCTGCTCTTGCAATGTAGGTTCTGATTTTGTCACAGGAGAGCATTGCTGTTGTTTTAGGTGTATTCTTAGCTATAAGAAGCTCTTTCTCTGTTGGATTTTCTAAACATCTGATTTTTAAACACCAAATCCTTCTTGTCTACCGTCCTGCTTTCAGCTTTTCCCCCCCAGCAGCTTTTTAGCGTTCTTTCACTGAAGTTTCTGTTCCAAGAGCCTAGCCAGCTGCTTCCCTGTATTTACTGAGACCTTTTTGAGTCTGTCATCCTCATTCTGTTGCTTTAATTATTTCCCCCCACACTTGGAGGATAAGATCAATATGGGTCAAGTTCTTCTGGACCTTCAGAGTGTGCATCCCTGTAGATGAGAATTACATCTAAAGCAATCACCTCTTTTGTCATTTCCTGCAGCTCTGACACCAAAGTTTGTCCTTCTGTTTGTCCTTTGAACAAATTGTCAAGAGTTTGAGATTAATTGTATTTAAATGTAGCACTGAAATCTAGGTATCTCAAGGCTAGGGCAGTCTTGGCTGTGCTTCTGGGTGTTCATCTAAACAGTGAGAAACAGACACCAGTAGGATAATTAGAGGAGGAATTTTTGTTGGAGGTGAGATGGTCCAATGACAGAGATGGAAGAAGTGAACAACTGTTTGCATGTCTTGATGCTGCTTTTACTGCTGTGTTAGTTTATTAAAACATGTTACTTCCATTTACAAGCCTTGCTTTGTCTTAGAAGATGGATTTACTTCATGCCACCTCTGTGGCAATCTGTACCGTTTCTTCTAGGTAGCTGGTAGGGAGGGGGAACAAAGTGAACATGCCCACTGACACTCTTGTGTAGCCCTGCAACACCTGAGGAAAAAACATCCCTGGAGGTGTTCAAGCAAAGCCTGGATGAGGCACTTAGTGCCATGGTCTAGTTGACTGGATAGGGCTGGGGGATGGGTTGGACTGGATGATCTTGGAGGTCTCTTCCAACCTGGTTGATTCTATGATTCTATTCCATTTGAGGAATTGTTTAAAGCAAAATAGCTGTTAGTTTAAGCCACCAGAGAAAAACGTGGACAAAGCAGTTCTTTTGCCACTGTCTAGACTAGGAAAGGGGCCAGTGTTTACCAACTGCTTTAGCTAATTCATTTACCTAAAGTGGTGTTTAAAATGTTAGCTAGCACCTTTCCTAAACAGGCCTCATCTGATTTGTTTAGACAAGTCTGGCCAATGTCTCCCTTCATTGGAAATTATTAATCCCAGAAAAAACATTTGTCAAGAGTTCCTCTTCAGTCTGAATGTTGAGAAAACCTCAGACCCAGAACGCGTGGATGCTGCTTACAGTTGCCCTTTTAGTCTTTCCATGCCAGTTGTGTGGGGTTTGCTTGAGTACACAAATTGTGGGTTTTCATTGCTGGTCTGCCTGCACTTTGATCTGATTTTAGGGTCTTTCATTGTGGGTTCACCTGAGGGGAGGATATAGCCAGGAGGAGGTTGCTCTTGTCTCTCAGGTGGCCAGCACCAGAACAAGAGGACACAGCCTCAAGCAACGCCAGGGGAAATTTAAGCTTGAGGTGAGGAGAAAGTTCTTCACTGAGAGAGTCATTGGATACTGGAATGGGCTGCCCGGGGAGGTGGTGGAGTCACCGTCCCTGGAGCTGTTCAAGGCAGGATTGGACATGGCACTTGGTGCCATGGTCTAGCCTTGAGCTCTGTGGTAAAGGGTTGGACTTGATGATCTGTGAGGTCTCTTCCAACCTTGGTGACACTGTGATACTGTGATTTGACCTGTTGAAGAAACTTTACAGAGGGAACTTAAGTGTTTAGACATCTGACAGCAGTCTCAAAATTTTCAAGCAAGCCAGCTAGCTTCTGTGTGTTTTTGGAGAGAGTTTACTATTTGCTTTGTTTAAGTTTATATTAATCCATAAACTGGAGCACAGGAAAAATGTGGGGTGTGAAACAGTGAGGGAACGTGAACAGACCACATACGTATGCAGAGAGACCTGTTCCAGAACAAATGCTCAGCTAAAAGTTTAGAATTTTTCAGAACTGTTCCTGGGATTAATGATTTATTTTTCTGAGAGAAAACTGACTTTAAAACGATTGTTTATTTTGCACTATTTTTTGAGTACTTTTATAAGGTTTCCAACTTTGGAGTTTTTCGGTGTGAGAGCCTGGTGGCTGCTGTACAAAGGATTGATCTTATTCTCAATCCAGTATGCCACCATTCTGATTATCTAGTTCCCTGTTTTTCCACAGTTTCATGCAAAAGTGAGCATGCTATTTTTAGAACAATAATTTACTCACATTCTGCTCACATCTGAAAAAACAGCATTGTGACCTTAGCTGCTGAATTGAGACTTTGCTCCTCAAAGTATGCAATCCCTCTGTGTCATATGCCTTTAATAAAGCTTTTTTTTTTTTTAATTAAACCAATAAATAATCTCACCATGTCTTCTGTACAACTGTCCTGCCTCATAAGTTGGATCATGTACCAGAAGTTTTGTTTTCACATTTTTCATTGGAGAGAGTTGTATGGGTGATTCGGGGATGCCTCCATGCAGTTTGAGGCTGGATTTTTCCATTCAAAGTAAAGCTGAAACCTAAATATTAAGTCCTGTTGAATCTCGAACGCATTGCTTGTGTTGTGCAATGATGAGCAGAGAACTAGACTGTGGTGCACACTACCTGGATTTTGCTTCTGGCCCATTGCATCACTGCAAGCACCTCTCTTCTTTGATATTCTCCCAAAATGCAACTTCTTTCTGTGGTGCTTTGGAAAGCCACTAAAGAATGTTTTACATTGTTTACACTGATGTTTCTTTCAATGCTGATATCAGAAGCTAACTGACTAAACCCATACTCTGAAGGGAATGAAGAGCCCACCACCTTTTAGTAAACTATTACAGGACTTAATTGTATAGTTGACAACAACAGAAATGTAAATTTTAGGAGCAGGGCAAGTGGGAATGTTGTTTCCCAGGCTCCTACCTTCCCAACATACATGGATGTGCTTGTGAGTTGCAGATGAGAATGTTTTAATGATTTGCTGAGGATCTCAAATCATGCCAAGTCCAAATGCCTTCCTCTAATTTTTCCCCGCAGCTGCCTCAGCAGGATAATGCTTTCCTTTCATCCATCTTTCAGCAAGTGTATTGTGCAAGAGTATGTAAATATCTGTACAGAGAGGGTAGCACAAACTGCACACATGGTACTGTTTAGGCAACTCAGACAGATGGTGTGACTGTAGTTACAATTAAAACAATTCCTTAAACATGGGTGGGGAAATGTTTTATGTCTCTTTGCTTGTGTGGAAGCTCTAAGCAGGATCTGGGCCTGAGTTCAGAGTAATCCCTCAGCTCGAGGCTCTTGCTGGCAGAAAATTGCATTATACCATTCCAGGTAGTTTAAGTCCTATAATATTTCTCACTAAGCAAGGATGCTGACTTGACTGCTTTTCATTTTAATCTCTTCTTATTTTTTGGCTTCTAAGAAGCCTTCCACCAATAAAGACATGAAATAATGGTGGGATTTGTTTCTTGGGTCTTCAGATTTTCTCTTAGTTGTTACAGAGCTGCAAAATGCTTCCCACATTGGAGATATGTCTTGTATTCTGCTTTCTGCATTCTTGTGTGCACAAGTGAGGTGATCAAGAAAAACAGAAAAGTGAACAACCCCTTTCAGAGACTAGAATTGACAGCAAAGCTCTTCAAGTCAGACTTCTTCCCTCATGTGGTGTAATAAATTGTGTTCATTCTATCCTTCCTTCCTTCCTTCCATCCATCCATCCATCCATCCATCCATCCATTCCTGCCTGCCTGCCTCATCCACTTGCACCAGTTACTCACTGTTTGGTTAGGTTACTTTTGAAACAGTGGCTTGGCAGTGTGGAAACAACTGAGGCAGGAGGAAAAGCAGAGAGGGCACACATCTAGCAGTAATTGCAGTAGATCTGCAGTCAGCCTTTTTCTTGATACCTCTACTTGCCATTTGTCCTTCCACGGCAGGGTTGCTTCACTGTCGAATGCTGCTCTGCACACACTTATCCCAGCACTCCTCCAGCTCGCAGCTTTCCTCCTCACCTTTCTGTCTTGGCTGCAAAGGAGCACCATTCCCCCTGTTCTCCCAGCTGCTTTCTTGGTGGGGCTCCTCGATGGCTGATGTGCAGGAATATGCATGACAGACAAGACCTTGCTCAGTCTAGCAGCTGTTGCTAGGGAAGGATCTTACGTTTAGTGCTAGCACAGTGGGTCAATTAGATAGGAGCCCTAAGGAGAATTTCTGTAATACGGGGTTTGGTGATTTGGAGTGGGGGAGATAGCAATAAGAATGATGCAGCTGCTGTTAATCTCATTGCTTGGCTGTTATGTTTTGGCTTTTTTTTTTTTCCCAGCCTAGCCTTGGAGAGTTCACAGTTTCAACCAGACAGATGTTACCACCTTCAGATATTAAAGACATGCTTAATCTCTATGGAGACATTTGCTTCACCTAATGAAATGAGCTGCAGCAATCAATTTTATTCTGCAGCTATTGATCATGTCTGTTTTAGGGAGACAAACACAAGACAACCTTAATTGAGAGGATCTATCTCTTTAGCAGTGCTTTCCAGCAGGAAGCTTTCACATCTCATATTGTATTTTTTGATAGAAAATCTCTCTTCTATTTGAACCAGGATTAAATTGAAATCAGAAGCTTGTATTTCTACCCTCTGTGCAGATTGTAAAGGAACAAAGTGGTCTGTATATTTTAAGTACCTAATTCAATTTATTTAGATTTATTGTCCCACAGGAATTAGAAAATCAATAACATGAGTTGCTAGGTGCATTGTTTATTTATATATTTTTTTAAGACTGTGAATGCTGTGTCTTTTCTGAATAGAGCAACTTCATTGTAAATAAATAGAAAGCATAGGATTTATGTGTTTGTTTAGGTTTGAGGGGGGTTAAGCACTTACTATGTGGATATTCTTGATTAGTTTCTTTCCTCCTCTTCCTGGCCACATACAATGCATGCTGCTTTCAAATTAGTTTGCATTTCATCATAGAATCATCATAGAATCAACCAGGTTGGAAGAGACCTCCAAGATCATCCAGTCCAACCTAGCACCCAGCCCTCTCCAATCAACTAGACCATGGCTCTAAGTGCCTCATCCAGGCTTTCCTTGAACACCTCCAGGGATGGCAACTCCACCACCTCCCTGGGCAGCCCATTCCAATGCCAATCACTCTCTCTGTCAACAACTTCCTCCTAACATCCAGCCTATACCTCCTCCGGCACAACTTGAGACTGTGTCCCCTTGTTCTTTTGCTGGTTGTCTGACAGAAGACACCAACCCCCACCTGGCTACAGCCTCCCTTCAGATAGTGGTAGACAGCAGTGAAGTCACCCTTGAGCCTCCTCTTCTCCAGGCTAAACAACCCCAGCTTTAGCACAGTCCTCAAAGTGAGAAACTTCAGGAGGTCAAGCAGGTTTCATGAGTGTTGTTGAGGGAAATTTAACTCAACAGCAGCCCCATGTATTAAATGAGATGCTGGTACCACTGATGTAGAATGTAGCTTCTTTTGCAGCTGGCCTGTAAATGTGAGTTGAAATACTACGGTGGAATTTCTGAGAGAGTTGGTGCTGGACATAGCTTCTAGAAAGCATTTGCAGGCAAATCTATAAAGTGTTTGTGGCTGATGCGTGGCAGTGCTGCATGGTTCGTGCTGAGGTGCTGGGTTGACCAGCTAGTGCCTTGAGCAGCACCTCAGTTTTTTGCAGGGAAGGGGGAAAAGTTGGTATTGTGTGATGGCTTTGTAGCAGGAGTTGTGCTCTGCATCATTTGTCTGCCAAATCAAATGTTCTCTTTGCTCACGAGATGTCTGTGGAAAGTACACACAGGAATTATATTTAAGGAAATACTTGCTTCTGTGAAGGCAGAAACATGAAAATAGTACACTAGTGGCATTAGATTGCTCGAGTATCTAACCATGGCAGTGCATCTCAGTACCAAGCAATGAAAATACTGTATCACTGTATCAGCGGGGAGTGGTTGTGGAGAGCTTTGTCCATAGTGCTTAGTATGTGCTGTGTTTCTCCCTGTCTCAAAGCACGTGTCATCCTCCATGGGAGGTGAGAATTGTCCTGATGCACACTGCATAGCACCATAAGCTCAGGCACAATGTCAATGCTCAGCACATAGCAAAATTGGGAAGAAAACAAAAGGAACCTTGTCCTTCATCCTCTGCACCTCCAAGTGTAAAACAAGAAGGACTTTATGGGCTTGTCTGGTAGCCCAGCACTAATAAGGCTTTCTGTTTGCCTTCCTTCAAACTGGTTAAGCTGAGTACAATGTAGAAACTTGATCTTCTCTGGCACACAGGTACAAAATATCAGCAGGGTTAATCGGTCCTAATTTTGTTAGAGGTGCTAAAGCTGCAGTGAATCCCATTGCTTTGTGCGTCGGAGTCTCTTGGAGGCATTAAGGTTCTACGTGGGTGGCACTAATCCTAGAGCAGTTTAGTAAGAGCAAGGCTTTCACCCCCATGCCAGTTGAAAACTCTTCTTTGTGCCTCAGCCTGCCATGCTGCTGTCCCATCATCAGGAGAACATTAGATCTCATCCTGAAATTCGCTTAGCATCTTCTCCTCTTCCAGACTTTTGCTGCAGGTACTTCTTACATCAGGTTAGAAAAGATTTTCCTATATCTGAGCTCAAGTTAGCCAAAGTAGTTTCCTTTTATGGGAAAGCTATGTACAGCAGCTGGGGGAAAAGGGAGTTTAGCACATTGATCTAAACAAAAGGACTAACTTGATTCCTCAGTCTTTTAATCCTCATCTTTTGTAAAGCTGATAGCCCTGTTTTTAAAGAATAATGCCTGAAATGAGTATATGTAGAAAGCATCCAGGCAAAGCAGTAATTCAAGTGCTTTTACTGAACTGACTCAGAACTTTTTGTGAACAATGCTCTACTTATGTAAGCTTATCTTTATTTACACAAAGTTCAACAAAATAAGCAATTTCAATCTATTGATATTTTCCTCCTCCTCCTTTCTAGGACTTAAACTTGACTTCATTTGACTTTCTTTGACATTTTTTGCCCCTATAAGGAAGTTCAGCATCTCACAGCAGTATGCTTTGCTTTGTTTTAGCTCTCTGCTGGGTCTCTGGGTAAAGTTTGGTGTACTTTAGATGCTGCTCAAAAATTCAACACACTAGTTTGTTTATTTGTAGAAAAGGAGTTGTTGGTGGACATCTGCTGCTTGTGGGATGTCATGCTGTAGTTAATACAATTGCACTACTCAGCCTGAATTAGGAATAATTACAGTTTGACCTATGTGACTTTGAGAGATGGGATCTATCCAGGGCCTTACTGAGAGTGGTATGAAATATTATGTGAAGAACTGCGTTGGACCTCTAAGTCCTGTGATATTGTGCAGCCAGCAGGAGGCCACTGCACTTCAGGGCTCTTACCTTTGTTAGTTTTTCTGCTCAGATACTTACTTGTTACAAACTCCCGAATTTCAATTAATAGTCCATTAATTGAATGATTCAGCCAGCCCCCTTTAATTCAGTTTAGTCTGCAGATTAAAGGGTCACAAATTAAATCCTGTTCGGTTTCTCTTGGACAGACAGGCTGCAGAGAAACAAGCTCCTCAGGATGATTAGCTTGAGGGAAGGAGACTCTCTAATGAACTGATAGCTTCTCTAGGGGTATGCTGATAACACAGGAGCTTTTGGTGCTCTTTAATCTCCTCTCTCACTTTTCCAGCTCATCATTGTGATAGAAGGATTCCAAATGAGAAAAGCCACGATTCATACACCAAAGTTTTAGAGGGGTTTATTTTATAGCTGGAGACAGTGGTTTATGTCCTTTGAAACACTGATGCTCAGATAGTTTTCCATCTGGCATTTTTCTGTTTGAAAGTTTTCAGTCATAACAGTAATTAATGACTTTCGAAAGCCCAGGAGTTTGTGAGGTGTGGTGGATTGCTGTTGGGGTTTATTTTGTCCCATGTAACTTTTTTCTGACCTCACAAGTTGATAGAGTGTCTTTCTCTTTGAGTCCTTTTCAATATGAGAGTAATATATTCCATAACAGATTGAAAAATGGAAGGTTTGGTGCATGCATGATGGGGAGTGTTAGACCTGGGTAAGTGCCAGGCTATGTTCAACCTACCTAAATTTCCACCAGAATTTCCCTCAGACATAACTCTCTTCAGTTGCTCCTCTCTGCTGTCTGGTGTGTGGTTGAGCTGCCCTTGCTTTTTCCAACTGGTTTATCTGCTTGGCACCGGGTTGAGTATGTGTGTACTGCATTTCAGAGAGCAGCAATTCCTGCACTGGTTTCTCTGCAAAGCCTTTGGCATAAGAGCACTCTGCTTTTGTGAAATGTTTTCTTGAGTTTATTACTGCACTCATGACATCTTGCATTGCTTTTTCAGTGGCAGTATTGCACTCAGGAGGGCAAAGAGTTCATGATTTAGGAGTACTGCAAATTAACATTACTCTTCCCTTTCTCTTTAAGTAGCCTCACTTTTTGATAAAAAACATTAATTTGAGGCAGAATTAAAATTTCTTTTGAAGGACAGTCAGAAAAGCTATTGCAGTGAGTTTTTAAGGATTCAAACCAGAGGGGAGTCTGTCATTGTCTCTGTTCATTCCACAGGACAGAAAACCCCTTTTTAAATTAATGAGAGTAATTAAAATAATACTGACCCTTATACAGCCTTAGGTATCAAGGGCTCACTGCTAATTCCAGCAGGGTAACATTTCCCTTGGTGCATGGACTCAGCAGGCTTGCCTTTCAAAGACCCTTTCCATCTTGCAGTGTGGATGGTAGCCAGGGAGGGAAAAGTTGGGTTTTTTTTTCTCCCTACCAGTAGAAACCATAAAATCATTCTGCAATTGACTTGCATTACACAGCACCAATCTGTTTGAAATTCATGGCAAGAATGTGGTTTGAATGCAGCTGAGTATCCCACACTGAAGTGGTGATGGTTTAATAATTTTGAGGTCGGCCAAACATGTTATAATATGATCTAGTATGCAGTCACAAAGTGGAATGGGCAAGGTCATTTGATGTGCAAACTTTGTTTACAATGGAGATATTACTACAACTTCAGCTTCTTAACTTTCTGTTTAATGGCTAAACAACACGAATAACATCTAGTTATTTTAATATTGCATTGATTTTAAATCACCATTTTACTCAAATGGTAATGATTTGACTTTTCTTTAGGGGGAAACAGCAGAAAGAATTTCTTCTTTAAGGAAAATGCTCATAAGTGGGCATTTTCAGGGCATCTCCATGGCACTGTTTCTGGAAACAAAGCGTAGGAAGCAGCATATGGTATTACATCTGCAGACTGTTTGACAGTAACCAGTCCCAGGTACTTAAGAGGTCAATTTACAGAACCCAGAAGAAGGCAGCTAGTCTGCCTAAGGAAGTTGCTCTTCTTGAAGTCAATAGCTTGGAGGTTAACATAAACTATGAAGTGTTAGACTCCTCCTCTACTCACCCTTACTGAGATCTGTTTCTAGACTCCTCTCTGGACAACCATCCAGAGATCAATCCAGATTTTCTGTGAACCTTGATCAGACTTTTCGTTCAGTAGTATCATTAGCATTTTGCAATTAAGTAAGCTTTACTAAGGATCTGGATAACTTCTGAATAAACAAATGAACTTGATTTAGAATAGAGAATTCTGATATCTGTTCTGCTAGTTATTTGTGACAGTACATACTTCTATTAATATATCTTAGTTCAGCTAAACAGTCCCAGTCTTTCCATGTCATTGTGTGAGAAGCCCTTCTCCTCCCATGCCCTGGATGATTGTCATCGGTTTCTGAATCCTTTTTAGTTATTCACAGTGTCTTGTAGTGGGAGGGAGCACTTCAGCATGCAGTCTTCTAGGTGAGAGCAAACCACTGATTTATGGAAGCTTTTGCTACAAGTTTGTGGAATAGGAGCATTTACCAATTGGAAGATAGATGAGTTTCCTTATCCATAGCTCTGTCCTTAAACCATACTGCTGTAAAATTCTCATTTTAGATGTTCTGTGATTAAATATGAAGATCTCAGGAAAGCAGAATCCAGTCAGGACCCAATTTGCAAGACTGAGATTGCTTTAAGCAGATAAATGACTTCTGGCCTATCAAGCTGTAGGTGTCTGAAGAGATTACATTTTAGCAGTGAACAAAACCAGCGTTACAAATGATGTGGTTAGGAGGATGAGCATGTTTTTTACTATATGTGAAACTGGCACATGAAAAACAGCCTGAACATTTAAACCAATAGTCATTCTAATTTTGCATGTGTGCCTTATTGTTTCACATCCGTTATGTTTGTGTAATTGACTTTTGTAGTAACTCCATAATACAAGCAAATTGTCACCAATAAAGCAGATGGAATGAAATCCCTTTTGAATAATGCAATTAAGAAAATAAGCACATTGTAGGAAGGAGTTAGTACGTTGCTCTCTCTCAGAGCAGGAACTCAGCATCCATGCCAACCTCTGCTGGCAAAGCACAAGAGTGCTTTCACTTCTTAAGCAAGAGGTTGTTCTGTTTGTTTTTTTCTTTTGATGTTTTTAAAAGCCTTATATAAATGATGATGTTCATAATTACTGCTGTCTGATTGAAATTGGTGAGTTTTGGTCTCTTCAGGAATGCTGTTGAATCTCAGAGTTATACAAGCAAGAGTGCATTTCCCCCTTAATTAGAAAATAAAGGTTGCTAATAAATTAAATAATTGGAGCATTTATTTGGTCTGTTTCGTTTTCCTAGCATAAACCAACTGAAATGTGTAATCTTGAGACACGTTAATTGACATACCCATATTTATTAAGAAACTGTATCATTTAAAAAGTCATCTCATAAGATAGTAACTAAAAAAGCAAGATGGAAGGATTAACTATCTACTCATGTAATTTTTGACTTGTCAAAGTTATTATATAACATCTCTGCTGTTTGAGATTTCCTAGATTCCCTGGGCAATCTGTTTCACTGGTTAATTATCTTCACCTTTAGAAAGTTGTGTTTGTCTCTTATAACAAGAAAAGAAAACTAATGATGGTAATAACTTCTTCTGGCTAACAGTGGCATGAAGAAGAAATTATTTCCTTTTGATCTTTGCACTAGGCTTTCATTCACAACACTGTATTCTTTAATATATGAAAGCCTTAATTTCTTAAACTAAGCAAGTGTAGTACTTCTTGCAGGATGTGTTTTCTATCCCTATAATCATCCTTCTTCTGCTGGTGCTGTGGATGACAAACACTGGATAGAATAACAGCATTGCTGTATGTGTCATGCTGACCATATCTCTGCTTGTATACCAGCACCAGAATTTCTGTGTTTTTTAAGTAGTGTTTGCCTTAATTTCATCTCCTTTTATGTGATGAGACATATGTCAAATATGTCATGTTGTTGTGCTTTAAAAAAGTGGTGAAGTTAATTGGCTTGGGTGTATAAAGGGTGAATGGATATTTTCCTTATTTAAGAAGTATTTCTAACGTTAGAGTTTTGCTGTAGTTCTTGTAGGGAACACTGATAAATGTTGATCTTCTCTTATTGAAGTGATAGTTACTTCTGGCCACTGTGATAAATGAAAGAAACTGCTCATAACTTTGCCAATGGCTGATTTATCCTTTTGTCTTCAGAAAGAATTCCTTAAGTTTAGGTCTTGAAGTAAATCAGATGAGTTTGGAAGAGTGGGAACAACAAAGCAATATAGAGCTGGACAAAGGAAAGCCAGCAAAAACTGTAGCAACTATGTTTAACATTTATGCTTTGGTTTATTCTGAATATATTAATTATTATAAATTATCAGCTCACAGAGTCTTGTAATACTGCGGGGTTCTTTATTCATAATGAGGTGAAATGATTCTTTGAGTATTGATCTTTGAGTTATTTTCAGCACACTTTCAGTGCTTGGGCTAAAAATATGGATCTTGGTTTTGCTGAGTACCAGGATGTTTTTGCAATGTCATTCAGTAGTATGGCATCTCAGTATTTCTCATGTTCTTGAGATGTACTGAACTGCAACATATAAACCCAGAAGGCTCTACAGCCTGAGGTGAATGACTTCTCTGACTCAGAGAGAGTGACAAAAACTTAAGCTTTAAGACCTTTTAGTCTGAAGAGAGATTGGCTGTAAAACTGCCTATCAGTGCTGCCACTTGATAGAGGTGATGTGGGAGATATAGGAGACCTTACAGTTTGCTTGAAACTGGGATGTTGTTAATTGGAGGAAGTGTCATACAGGCAGATGTTTTATTATTTGATCTAATCTTGGGAGTTGTGCAGTTGCTGATATTCCAAACTTCAGAAAAGAACAGTTAATTATATGTCATCGGCCCTGTGCTCAGAGTAACTGAAGTATCTTTGGGAAGTTATTTTTATAACTTGCCTAAGAAATATGAATGTCAATTAAAGTCCTGATCTTTTTATAGTTTTAGATGCTGAAGATAACTTGAGTGTCACAATTTTTGTGATGAGATTAGTTAATTCTAGGTGATGTAGAGGAAAATTGCACTGTTTGTGCAGAAAATACAGCTAGAGCTGCGATTTTCTCTGTGCGGTGCCAGCACCGGCAGGAATTCTGTGCCATGGCCATAAAAAGCTGAAAAATATAAATATTTGCTGAGTAGCTGTTGACATTCTCCATGTTTCTTCACATTTTTTAAAGTGATGATAGATGTCAGGGAGTCAGTATGAACTAGAACTTAAGGGATAGAATAGTCATTGTCTTTCCTGCTTCCTCGACTATGGAAGCTGAAGGGAAAGTTCTGCATAGGTTTATGGAATCATAGAATCAATGAATCAACCAGGTTGGAAGAGACCTCCAAGATCATCCAGTCCCACCTAGCAGCCAGCCCTATTCACTCAACTAAAGCATGGCACTAACTGTCTCATCCAGGCTTTTCTTGAACACCTCCAGGGACGATGACTCCACCACCTCCCTGGGCAGCCCATTCCAAGGGCAAATCACTCTTTCTGTCAAGAACTTCCTCCTAACACCCAGCCTAAACTTCCCCTGGCATTTGCTTCTTATTATTCCTCTCCAATGGGTGTCACTGTGGAAGAGCTGAAAATTACTGCTCTAGCAGAACAGCTGGACTTGGACCTCAGTAGATGATTTTTTAAATCCTTATACCAGTGTTGATGAGCCTTATAACTTTGAAGAGATGCTTTGTTTCCTTACTTGACTAATTTTTGGTCCTTGGCACAAGACACTATGGTTCCTAATGAGACACAAAAATGAAGAGAGGATAGAAATTCTGCATCTCTGGAGGTTTTCTAGCTGAAACCCAATGCAAGATACACGGTGGGATTTGGGATGTGAAGGAACAGTCAGGCTGCTCTGTATGATTGGCAGGCATGCTTCAGTCTTGCTCTTTTGGGCAGGTAGCCCACTGAGTGATCCCATGGCATTAACCTTTGTGGAGAAGCCAATCAAACCAAATCTTAAAACTGAGAGTCTGAAGGATGGGCTGAGCAATGGGCTGGAGCTAATTGCTTGAGGTTTAACAAGGCCAAGTGCCAGGTCATGCACTTAGGCCACAACAAGCCGAAGAGTTGTTGGAGAGCTGCCTGGTGGAAGGGGCCCTGGGGGTGTTGGTGGACAGCTGGCTGAGCATGAGCCAGCAGTGTGCCCAGGTAGCCAAGAAGGCCAGCAGCATCCTGGCCTGTATCAGAAATGGTGTGACCAGCAGGAGTAGGGAGCACTTTACTCGGCACTGGTGAGAGCACACCTCGAGTACTACGTACAGTTTTGGTCACCACAATATAGGAGGGATATTTTGGTGCTGGAGCGGGTGCAGAGAAGGGTGGCAAGGCTGTTGAGAGGTCTGGAGAACATGACCTGTGAGAAGCAGCTGAGGGAACTGGGGTTGTTTAGTCTGGAGGAGGCTGAGAGGAGATCTGATTGCCCTCTACAACTCCCTAAGAGGAGGTTGTAGTGAGGCTGGAGCTTGTCTCTTCTCCCAAATTACTAATGATAGGACAAGAGGAAATGGCCTCAAGCTGCATCAAGGGAGGTTTAGGTTGGATGTTTGGAGGAAGTTCTTTACTGAGCAGGTGGTCAGGCACTGAAACAGGCTGCCCAGGGAGGTGGTGGAGTTGCCATCCCTGGAGGTGTTTAAAAGGAGAGTGGATGTGGTGCTTGAGGCTGTGGTCTAGTGATGAAGGATGCTGGGCTGAAGGTTGGACTGAATGATCCTGGTGGTCCTTTCCAACCCTAGCAATTCGTAGTGATCAGATGTTGTGCTGAGGGATTTGGTTTGGTCAAGGACTTGTCAGCATGAAACTAATGATTGGACTTGATGATCTTAAAGGTTTTTTCCATACTAAGAAATTCTGAGGGAGTTTGAAAAGTTTGAGAGTTCTCATTCTCAGAAGTGTCTGCCTATGTGTGAGAGGCAGCAAGGAGCAGAACAAGGGGGAAGCAGAAATATATGTATTTGAAAAGAACAAGAAATAATTAGATGAGGGAGTGGATGGGTTGAGGGTGGATATGACAGGCTTGTGCAGATAGAACAGAAGTCTGACATGGAAGAAAAGCTGAGGGGTTTTGTGTGCTGTGTGGTGAACATAACCATTTTACTCCATTAGCAGGAGGGACAGCTGAATGATGGGCAGAAGTTCTTCAGCCAGCAACTGTTAAGGAGACAAAGTTGAGGATCCCAGCAGGCAGCCTAGCTACATAGGTGTAACTCATAATAGTACCATTTGCAAATGCACCCAAGCATATGTAAACTGAAAAGGAGCTCTTGGTAGAAGAGTTCAGCAGCTCTGCTAATCTAATACAATCTTGAATCCATGACACATGGTATCTTCAGGTAACTGAGTATTCTATTCAGATCCATGTGCTAGAAGTCCATCTTTAGGTATTTGCATGACTAGCACTCTGTTCTTTCATGGTTGCTTTATTACTTGGTTAATCATCTTTTTAGACTTCCTAAGCATATTCACTCTGAAAGGTGTCACACCCACAATACTTCAGTTTCAGGTAGAAAAATCATGTTAAAAAAAAAGATTAAGAATAAACCAGAGAAAAAAAAAAGAGAAAGTAAAAACTAATCAAGTTCTTGCTTTTTATCTGAATAGTATCTGCAAGCAGTGCTTCTGTATTAGGTCTAACTGAAAGTTTACCATCCTTCAAATGTCCCTTTTACTTCTAAAAAAGGCAAGAGAAGGAAAACATAGATAGGTATGGATGGATAATTTATATTTATATAGAGCAGACTTCACATTTTCCATTAAGGTATTCATTTACAATTTTATATATTCCTTTTCATATAAGAAATCCCTCTGCATAAAACTATTTAGCTGCTTCTGATTTAATTAGTTTCCTAATGAAAAAGTCTGCAAATTGTGAAAGCCTCTAGATCTCATGATCTAAAATGAAAGCAAATGAAAAAGGTATTCTCTTCTTCACGGTGCCTCTTGGACCACAGACAACATGGAGAGCATTGGACTATGAGAGATTATGTAGATATGATAGATTAATTATTGATTGTAGATTAAAATCAGACTTTGAACACAATTGGATATGTATTCAGGCTTCATAGAACCTCTTGTTTCAGACTTATGTGCAAAGTATGATCTGTACTATGTACTGGTAAAAAGTCAAATGAAAAGGTGTTCAAATAATCTGAAACCAAAACACAACCAAGAGCTGAACCTCATGAAGAACAGTGGCAGGACTGAAGGCTATCATGGTTTCTTAGGAGACATAAAGCTCTGGGATGTGTGCAGAACACACTGTAGTTAAGGACCAGGCTCAGAAGCCAAAGTGATGTATCATACTGTCATTTTGACAGGAAAAGGCTTTTAGAACCCAACAATCCATTGTAATTTGAAATACATTGCCACTTAAGAAGCAAAGCAAAAGCAGACAGGCACCCACTGTCCTTGTTGTTGAACCTAGTTCTGAAATGAAAAGCCTCAGTGTATAACTCAAGATGTATTGGGGAAAAAAATATCTACTGACACGTGTGAGTTTAAAAGAGGTGGAAGAAATAACATAGATAAAAAACTTGTTTCATCTTCAGGAGGAATAGCAGCTGCCATTTGTATTGCAATGAGAATTTTAAGGAGATAGTCACTTTCATCTCAGCTGCTGTTTAGTGTAGTGATACATGCCAAAAAAGTGACCAGGAGATGACTGGACACATGCAGTGGTGGCCCACACAAAGCTAACACTTGGGAATAAAGAGCCTGAAAGGAGCAGTCTTAAGCTTCTCATGTTGTCATAACATAGCATGTAGGAAAATGTGAGTTCTGTAGTGAGAGAAAGAGAGGCCTCCTCTGTAACTTACCCTAGGTGTTTGTTCCCAGATGAGATTAACACCTGAGATCAGTATCTGACTGAATTGTTATGGCAAGTTCAGCATAATTTATGTTTCCTTGAAGAAATACAGCTGTGTATTTTAGCCTCTTACCAGATACATATCCATCTTAGCACCCCACTTCACCCACAGGATAGGGAGAAAAAGAGGTTGAAAGCCTATGTTTCCTTTATGTTGTAGATACCTCCAACTCCATGGAAGCTAAATGAAGTTTTCATCACCCAGCTGTCTCCAGAGGGCACAAAGTTGCCTTAGATATTAGATTGCAAACACCGTTGTTCTCTATTTCTCTCAAGCCAATAACTGTATAATGGGAGGGGTCCCAGAGGTCAGAATATGCTTGTAAAATTACTCACTACCATTATTATCCTCTTCTCTGAGTTCTGCTCTTCGTGTAGTGGAACTGCTTTGACCATCCTGCTGGAAAACAGGAAACAAACGTTTAGGAATACTTACATTGTTCAAAATAAGTGAATGGTTGGGACTTAAGTACAGTATTTCATGTCATGAGCCATGGACACTGTGTATGTACTTGGGAAAACGTGATGAGGGAGATGCAGTAGCCCAGTACCACAGGAAATTGTAAAGGTCAGTGAGATTAAGGAAGACTAGGGAAAGAGGAGGTGAATGGATGTGGTGGTCCATAAATGCATTCTTGTCACAAGCTAGGCATGGAAAAGAGTGACAAGACTCATTTGTGTGTTGCAGGATTTTAAATTAGCAACCATTGTTTGTGGGTTGAAAAACATTTTGGGGAATAAAAATATTTGTTCCCACAGCTTCCATTGTGGTAAGCTGCAAGAACATGTCTGCTCAGTGTTTTGCTGTGATCTAACAGAACATATGTCAGAATTACAAGGAAAAGGACAGCAAATAATGCTTCTCATTATTAGCAATAGGCATTTTCTGTCACTGATCCTGTTCTATTTCTGCTCCATCCTTTTGTAGACAAATGATGAGAACCAAACAGAACAATGCCTAACGTTATTCTGTTTGGAATGTGTTCACCAGCAGCTTCCCTCATTTTAATTTGTAGAGAAAACCTAATATCTTCAGACCTTAGTGTTGGTGAGTCGTGTACAAACTCCTAACAAAAGATCTTATCTACCCCCCTAGGAAGATAAGAGATAGCTAGTAAGGAGTGTTAATGCTCTATGGGTTCTCATGTTCTGAACATGCCTTTGAGAGCCTGAGAATTTGTTTTAGTGTCAGACTTTTCAGATTTAAGAATTTTATGGAAACTCATAAAACTGAGAGAAGTTGTACTGAGAGTAGAGATTGTTTCCCTTAAAAGTTGACTGTAGAAATAAAAACTGGGTCATGGACTCCTTAAGTTCATTTTGTATCATCATCCATTATACAGATTGGGCAAAGAGGTAATGACTTTCACTTCCAAATACATCAGCCCTTTTATCTGTGCAGTGCTTAATTCAAGATATGGATTACCCAAAACTCCCATGGACTGCAAAGGTTCCAGAAGGAACAAAACTGCCCCAGATTACTTCACATGTTAAAATAAGATTAGGGAAAAATAACATGGAGTTCCTTCCTGGCATTTGTTTGCAAGTTTCAGTTACTAACTCCCACTGAAATCCATCCAAGCTTGCATTTCATGGGAGAGAGAAGAATCTTTCTGCAAGGTAGTAAATGATGTGGAAATCAGCTCTGTTTTTCCCCAGCTGTATTAGAAAAAACACTTCCTCAAGGAGAAATGAAACATGGAGTCACTTAATGAGCTCAGTCTGTTTGTAGAGATTGCTTCCTGCCCTTCATCGTAAAGTAACCCCTTTCTACATTAATTTTGCCTTGAGAAGTGGTAGTTAAGAAGGCATATATAATTTTCACTTTTATAGACACAGAGTACATATTGCTGTGATGTTGGGCCATCTAGTTTTATTTTTTTTATCCTTAGAAAGCAAAGTATATTACTCATTTGCTGTTAGAGCTGCTTTCCTGTAACTTCATGTTACACAAGTATGCACTACTCTAAGGGCAGTCTGCTATCCTTCCTTGTTGGTCTTGATGTCTTCCATAGCCCATGAAAGTTTTCTTTTCATATTCCTTACTGCTTATTGTGAAGCTGTCTAATTTATTTTGGACAACTCTCTTCAGTACTCAGTTTTTTTAAGCTTCATCTATTGTGTTTAATTTGTGTTGGATTCAAATATTTGCTTCTACCTTTTCCCAAGCCTACCTCAAGTTTACTGTTTCATTAAATTTTCAGTTTTGGGGGATGGATTTATGTGAAACAAATATTGACAATATTTTGGCAAGTTAGCATATCACATTTCTTCTGTAAATATGATTATAATAATCTGTGGCTTGTTTTAAACCAGTATTTGGAGCTCAATGGCTGTATGTGAAAGTGAGTCATGGTGGCCTATTGTATGTAACTGTAATAGGAGTTTGATTGATTTCCAAGATCACTTCATATTGCTTGATCAGAAAGGGTTGCTATGGGAGAAGGAAGGTGGTAACAGAAGTAAGCATCTAGTTTCAGAGGATGATGGCAATCACAAGCTCTCATCACATGTAGAGTAAAAATCTTCAGCAGGATATTTTTAAACCTTACCTTAAATCATGCAATAATGTAAACATTAGCTGGAGTTGTGCCCTGGCAGAGCAAGAAGCGGTATGCTGGAGAAAAAGGAGCAAGGGGCAGGGTCAGATCAGCTATTTCTTGGCATATCACAGCTGAGAAGGCTTTCCAATGTGCCTCCCAACCTACTAGTCCACTCTTGTTTTTCTTTTCAGATGGATGATCTCCAAGGCAGCCAGGTTTCTGTGATCTCTCAGTGGGGGATGTGTGGCATTCTGCATGCAAGGTTTTATACTTGCTTTGGAAAAGGCTGGCTTCACATGCCTTCTCTCTCATTTTGGCTAAATCCCTAGAATAGAAATGTGTCCAGTAAATATTTAATTCCAGAGACGCTGCCAGAAGATTCCATGCTCTGTGCTTGATTTGAGATTCGCTAGTGCCAATCAGTTATTTTGTTTCTTAGAACTGACCTTATAGAAACAGAGAAATAATCAACACCACCAGGTGAACTGCTAGCTAGTAGTTTCTAACTGCACCCAATGCAAGCACAGTACCTGCACCCCATTGTTTCTTAGGAATGATACCATGCTTGTGGTAGAGCTTTGAGCAGTATCTCTCCTGTCTCTGGCTCAACATTTTTGCCTCTTTGTCCAGTTCTGCACTGAGTTACAGTAGATGAGCCTCTGAAGAGTTACGAACTTTGACTTTCTTAATTGCACAGTGTCATTTAACTACCCACCTAGTTGCAGCACTGTTCTTGTTATTTTGCCTGCCTCAACATATTTATAGAGATAAAAATAGAGCAAGGAAGGAACAGCAGCTGCCAAGGCTGAGTTTAAGTTAAAGACCACCTAGGAATGGATTAAAGGTGAATAACTGTTTTGCCTCAGGACAATACAGCTGAACAGCAGAGGAGAGAGAGAGAAGGGGAGAAAAAGTGAAAGGAGCATTGCTAAGAGGTATGGAGAAGTGATGATGCAGTTGCCACATCTAAATGTAAACAAGTTTTAAGCATGCTAAAATGGAGGGAGGGGTAAAAATGAGTAAAGAAATCACAAAACAAACAAACAAGGATTTTAATGAAGACATCGTATTGGAGAGGATGCTACAGGTATGAAAAATAGCAAATACAGATAGATATTTGAGAAAGCAAATTACTCTAAGCGAACTGTCAGGATGCTCTTCTGGGTAATTTCAGTTAGGATCTCAACTGATAAACAGAAACCTTCAGTTTAAATCTTTTTTTTCGGTTGTAACACTCTTTCTTGTTAGAGGTAAGGTCTTGCCAACTGACAGCTGTTAAATCATGTTAGTTTTAATTTCAGCTCCACACTTAACCTTCATCTGTTGGAAATGACAGAAGAGGAGAAAGACCACAGTGCATGAATCAGCCCAAGAATGACTAAGCTGCTGTAGCAATGAAGCCATGAAAGACAAGTACAACCCTGGGATGCATTCAGTGAAGCACTCCCAATACAACAGGGGATTAGTATCTCTGTCATACAGTGAGACCATGTGGAGCTGGGAGTACAGCATGCAGATCTGATTAGCCAGGTCTGATTAGCCAGGCTGGGGTAGGAGGGGGAAGAAGAAGGGCTTCTGGGGTTAGCAAAGGAATGGGTGGGCTCTCTCACACAGGGAAATTAAAAGAAAGTAGCTTCTCCTTCCTTATTCAGTGTTGGGTTTTTGTAAATATCTTTAAATACAGCTGTTTACTCTTTTGCATATATAAATGAGACAACTGAAAAAGATAGAAAGTCGAGTTAAAGCAGCAGTGTTCAAAAGAATGTGGATGTGAGTAAATTCAAGCTGAAGATTAGATTATTGCTTTCACCTCTTTAAAAAAACATTATTTTAGGATAGCTTATGCTGGCCATTCCTCAAATATTGGCCCTTCAGCTAAAGTTCCTTGGTGCTTTAGTCACAAACAGGAGTTTATACATTAGTTGTCACTCAGTAATACCCATTTGGCCAGCAGCTAGAATACGAGGAACATCATCAGAGATTAGATTTGTATAGAGCATGTTACAATACGTTTCCCGCAGGGTTTTGCTTGTGTGTATTCACTACACAAATTCATCTGTCAGCATCATGACAGCATGCTTGCTTGCATATGTACTCAGCATATCCAGGACTGCTGCAGCTTTGGGGCAGTCTTTTCCATTAGTGTATGCAGCTAAATCCAAGTCTACCTTGGATTATTTTAATATGGAGTTTTTGCGCCCGTTTGCCTGTCGATATGAGCATTGCCTCAGCTAGAACAAGCACCCAAGCTGTTGCTGTGCTAGTCCGATGCATAGTATTTATGATCAGCAAGAGATGTGCGTAGTAAAGATGAAAAAAGATAATGAAATTCAAGAGTCACCTACATCAATCTGTGAAAGATTGCCTGTGCCACACGGTCCTGGTTTCTAACCAGCTCTTTTACGTTCTTGTAGTGCTTGAGTAGCAGGATTGCTGTCATACTAGCTTATCAGACCACTTTTAAAGGGAACACATGCTCCATGAAAACAGTAGTATCTCACTGATTGTTGGCAGCAGTTCTCTTCCTCCTACCCCTTTCCTTCAGTTATCTTCATTCTGATTTGATACATTGATGTTCTTTTTTTAAAAAAAAAACCCAAACCCAAGAACTCTTAGTCAATTCAAGTCTAATATGTACTATCAGAGCAACAGCTTTTTTCTCTCTCCCAGCTTTGTCTTTTTACTGCTCTTTTAGGTCATGTTCTGTCATTTTACACCTGTCCAACCTTGTGAAAGGCTTCACTGGGGTTGTACAAGGACAAATACGGGTGGAACTCAGTGTTCAAAACCTTGTAAGGCTGTTGACAATGTGTGAGAAGGGAAGAGCCCTCTGCTTCCCAGACCCCAAATTAAGCCTGCAGGGCTGACAGCAAAGCAATTCTTGTAATGGTACATAGAGCTAATTTGTTATGAAATCAGAGAAGCAATAAATTTGGGGGGAAAAAAAGCGTTCCAAGTTTAGAGCAGTCTGAAGGGAAATTACACTGTGAGCTCCACACTCTACTGCTGCTAACTTGCTGGCTTCTAAACTTGGGCAACATTGGAGTATGATGGGTTTGTCCCCTCATTTCCCCTTCCCTGGTCTGGGGAAATGCAGATTTCTCTACTCACAACTAAGTGAATTCTTGTGGGCATTTGCCTACAAGGTTCTCAGGTGTGCTATTCATTCACAATCCTAAGCTGCTAGTCAGTGCTAGTCATTTGCTGTCAATTTTGAAGAAGACGAGGCTTAGCTGGTCAGACCCTGACATTTGTTGTTCCCACTCCTCAAGTGTCCTGCTCAGGGCCAGCTCTTAACCAGCAACAGCAGAAGAGCTCTCTGGCCTTGGCAGGTACAACTAGGATACATCTGCAAGATGTTGTGAGGGCAGATGTGAACACATTCAGGCTGGCTAGCATTCATGTGACTGCATTAACAAGGTGCTGAGCTCCGTTTGCAAGGGTGACTACTATAGTTAGGTCACCTACTTTCTATTTGTCTGCATCACCCATGGTGCCCCCTTTTTCTGCCTGTGAATACTCTATGGAGGTACTCAACACACAGTACCCTTTGCAGATGTGTAGTGAAAAAAAAATGAGTCTGGTGATAAAGGTTGAGTTCAGGGCAGTACAGGTTTTGTGTGGCTTCTGAATAGTGAGTACTTGAGTTTTTGAGGCATTTCTCATGCCAAGCTTTTTCTGTACAGGCACCAGCAGGAAGCCCTGGTCAAATGCAGGATTTCTACACTCTACTATTCATCAAGGCACACAGTTTTATTCAGCTCTATCATTGTTTCTGAATTCATGACCAGAAAGAAACAGAGGTCCTGCAGATAGTGTAGGCTATGGGAAATTACAGCACTGCTGAGATAACGTAGTTGGTACCAGTACGTCCTGCTCTCATGCTTTCTGAATTACTTTTGTTAAAATAAACAAAACAAGAAAATTCTGCTGGCCTGGAAACCCTTAGGCATGCTTTGCTGTTTTATGTTGGAAAGACTTAAAGAAAAAGGCATTGTCTGTTTTGTTAGTTTCATTGCTTCTTTTTCACTAATTACTTGAAAACAAAACATGGAACAAACGAGGCTGTATTTATTGCCATAGCAAAATACGTCTCTGGGGAAGACAGGAGTGGCCTGGAAGGAAGAAACAGGTTGCTATTTGTAGGCAGCCTGCATGGCTACATATTGTAAGACATCAAATTGGTTGAGGTTTGGGGTAGTAGAGTGGATTCAACAGCTTGAGACATCAGAAACAGATGATAGGAAACAACTGTTCTTGATGCTGCTGCGAGCTGCAAGATCTGTTTTCTTAGAAATTAAGGGTTTGCTTTGGCCAAATTCCCACTGAAGGCACTCAGATAACCTCTGTCCAAGGGGAAAGGCCACAGGGTTATACCATGAAGAGTAATTGTACTGTGTATGCAGTGCCTTCCACCAGCCTTTTGTGCTGCCATGAACAGGCCATGCTCTTTGTTACTGAGCTATACTCCCTAGGGCCAGGACTGGAGCTGCATTGTGCTAGATGCTGTGAAGCTACGTAGTAACAAATGCTGTTCTCTGAGTGGCCTAATTAAATACGAAAAGGGATATGAAACAAAAATAATCCCCTACCAAGCTCTGGCACATGATGATATTGAGTAAGTAGCTGTAGGTTGTATCTGTGGGTCTGCTGCAGAGGTGGAAACTAGGATGAAGTCTTCAGTGCTGTCATTATGTTAAAAATAATTATAAAAGGTTTTCTTTATTAGTTCTTTTCTCACTTAACTGTTCCAATTTATTCTTCTTTTCCAGAGAATAGACAGGTGGATGTGCAAATATGGCTGGAATACAGCCTTGTCCCTCAAGATTGTTTGCTTTCAGTCCTCTAGTATCACTATCACTGAAAGATTGCAGGATGTCTGGATATTGCACTGCAGGAATGAAAAGCATCCTTGAGTGTGTTTGAAGTTAAACTTTTATGATTAGCATCTGCATTTATGCAAGCTACTTCTCTGTGCAGAGTTGTGTTTGTGATGATTTGACTTGAAGAATCGTTGCTTGGTCATTTTACATGTATACTTTGAAGGTGTGAGTCAGCTTAGCCATTTGCTCCTTAGTTTCTTTTCCTCTCCCTGTGTTCCCATCTGTTTGATGGAGAATTAGGAAGGAGGGGGTGTTGTCTGGAATGATTCTTCTCTGCACACACAGACCCAGCAGTGGCTGAGGAGGTTTGGTGTGGCTGCATTGTTCTTAAGTACAGAGGGACAAAAAAGCCTGAAAATGTTTGTGCTTGCTGGGAACTCTGTAATAAATTAAAACCTTGGGAATGTCTTGTTCATGTGCAGTCTGTACCAGAACATCATCAGCATAAGGAAGGAATCAATCTTTCATCCAAGTACATGGTAGCCACGGGGCTCAATCCCTTTTTTGGTGTTACTTTTTCCTTCCCTCTCTGTTCCCTCTGTTAGATTTCTGTGGTTGAGCACTCAGTAGTGCTGAGTCTGAGGGCAATACTGATAATGCAGGGCCTTGCACTCTGGCTGCTTTTCAGAGGTGGAAGGATGTCAGTACCAATACAGCACAATGTGAGAGATGCCTTGTCCCTCTTTACCTTCAAGCTCCTAAAGTTAGTAGCTCAAGTGGACTCTGGACTGTGGCTCCAGGTCAGTTAAGGGATTTCATGAAGCTAAACTGAGACAAGATATCTGTAACTGAATTCAGAGAGTCCCCAGGTCTGTGTGGATGCAGAAACTCAGTTTCTGCCAAAGTTTATGTGCAAAGTCCTGCATTAAAGCTGTGCTGACTTAAATTCTGTGGGTTATGACACTCACACTTTGGAGAAGTGACTTTTAAAGGGGTTTCAGTGTTGTTTTCTGCAACAGCTGATAGCACAAACTGTATGAAAGAGGGGACAGGGACACAAGAAACCCTTTGTGACAAGCCATTCAGTGATGGGGAGAGATTGTCCTCACTGGAGCGTATCAGAAGAACATGTAAGATTGTGGCTTGCTGCCATGAGCTCTGTGTGTTTACTTACCCACAGTTCTGGTCATACGTGCGGACATTCGGACAGCCGTGTTGGAAACTGCATCCCATCTTATTTCTCTTTATTTCTTTTTGTTGTTTTACATTCATTTGAAGCTAAAGAATCAAAACAAGTTTTGGGACCTCAAAATCTCTGCAACTGCAGGAGTTGGCACTTAATGGCAGCTTTGCCTCTAGTCGTGGCATCAAGTTACTTTTGAAGCCTTTGAAGTCGACAGAGCTGGAGGGAGAAAGTGTTGTGTTGTTTCTTTAAAAAGAAACATGCCTCAGTTATATTTGCAGCTGGGGTTTTAATGACTGAGAATTAAAGCATGTTTTACTTGGCCTTTGTTTTTAGTGCACTTCTCTCCCCTTAGGGGGACTCAGTCCAAGGCACAGCTTGACATGTAGCTGGCTGCAGCACACTAACGTAACTATCACCAGTCTCTTCGCCTGTTTCTCTGTGGAGCTCAGCACTCACAATCTGTGTCCCCCATGACATGAGTCTCCTGACCTCCCTGGTTTACTCACCTGGATCTCTTTGCATGCAGTGAGTCTCCACTCACACAGCAACAAGTGGTTTGCTGCTGGCTTTGTGGCTTGGATTGAACTGAAGTAAACTTTATGTGTTGGCCCTAGAGACCTTGCTTTCTAATCAGCTCCTATTAAATTACTATAAATCTGATAAAGGAGAAGAAGCTCAGTTTTAAAAGGTGCAGATAGGCACTTAATGTGATCTAATATATGTCTAAATAGTTTTGCTGCTTATCTGCACATCTGGCCTAAATACTTCTGCAAATCTGACCCCTACTTTTTGTTACCCATATTGGCACTGGAAGGAGAGAGGGTAGATTATGCAGTTAATAGGTTACAGCTTGTTTCCTTGTGGATCGTGGGAGCATCAGCCATCCTGCTGACAGCGCTGAGCACAAGAAAAGGTGCTTGGACAGCAGTGGCAGTGGCTGAGCAAAGGGTGCTACAATGCAGGTTCTTCCAGGAGGATTTATTTCCCTGCCCTGCTATGTTTCTACAGGATCCACTGCTGACATAAGTAATAGACTCCTGAGTAAATGTTCTGAATCAGCCTTTTGGCTTGTCCTAAGTGTTGTGCAAAACATCTATTGCGCCCATGTCCCATGAAGAGGAGTTTAAGAATGCTCTGACATGAGAAAGTCATAGTATCAACCAGGTTGGAAGAGACCTCCGAGATCATCCAGTCCAACCTAGCACCCAGCCCTAGCCAGTCAACTAGACCATGACACTAAGTGTCTCATCCAGGCTTTTCTTGAACACCTCCAGGGATGGTGACTCCACCACCTCCCTGGGCAGCCCATTCCAATGGCAAATCACTCTCTCTGGCAAGAACTACCTCCTAACATCCAGCCTATACCTCCTTTCCAACCATACTTTCAGTAGACCCGGTGTGGTGGAATCTTTAGCAAACCACACCAGATTGGTGACACAGGCACCCCTAAATACTGAGCAACACCTTTGTTGTCCTTCCTTGGACTCCCTGTCTGATTAGCAGTGTTTCTGTGTTTTGTGATTAGCAGGCCACATCAGCTGACTCTGTCAACTCACATCACAACAGGCTACATTTTATTCATTTGTATATTGTGATAAAAAGCAATGTTTCGCAGTGAAAAATTATTTTAAGCAGGGAAAGAGGGGACATAATTTCATTACTAGGACAGATGTCTTAAGAGTTTTGTGCTAGTTTGGCAGATAAGATGACAAATGTCCCAGCTCAGACTGTTTTTCTAGAGGCTATTTTCATCTCTCCTTGAAAAATTACAGATACACTACACTACCTGATGCATTGAATTTCAGTGAATATCATAACAGTCATTCCGATCCATAGTCCTTTGGATACTGAGAACAAACTACTTAATAGTTTCATTGAGACCATGAAAAAGGGACAATGAGGTCCCTGCATGTTCTCCTCATATTTGAAGGTGGAAAACTCTTGTTTTATGCAGAACAGAAATAATTCCTTGGTTCCTTTTAAGATGTTGTTCTTTAGATCACAATGGCTGTCAAGTGTTTCTAGCCCTTCATGAGTTATGCAACAGGAATTGCTTTTGCTTCTCAGACCTCATAAAAGGGGAGTATATGCTTAAGGCAAGTTCTTTAACCTTGTTGTCTTGAAGAGGTGTGGCAAGAATATTTTGCTTGCTTCTTCCTGCATAGCTCTTCTCACAGAGGGTGAGATAGAGAAGAAGCTGGTGAATGGGGTTTTTTAAGATATTGGGCAATCTAGGGCTTGAGAAATCTGTATGCAAATCTGGCTTCGCCTCTTCTGTGACCATGGACAAATTCCTTGTTCGCTCTGTATATATGAGACATAAGAGTAACGTCTCTCTCATTTTCAAGGGTGCTACAATAATAGATTTGTAAGTACTTGAGGGGTTGTGGAGGCAGGAAATGTCATCAACCAAAGATATGCCATTTTAGCACCGCACTTGTACGCTGCTATAAAGAAAGCAGTCTAAAAAGAAAAGATTTTGCTTATGTCTCCCGACATTCTGACAGCCTATTATCATCATCCATCTGCTCAGTGCTCACTACCATCAGTCTGCCCAGGTTCATGTACTGGGTACCTGAGTGGGATGGTGCCTGCTGCAGGGTTGGGCTTAGTTTTGATTGTAATGTTTTGGGGTTTTTTATTATCAGGACACAGATGGGAAAGCTTGCAGTATTCATTTTGTGTGAACATTGCTGTGCCATCTGCATGTGTTTGGCCTCTTTAGTTTATATTTTTTCTTGTCTGTCAATTTTCTGTCTGAATAAGAGCAGTAGGGAGTAGTAGATTTCTGGTTTTAAGGTGTTTCCCCTTCCACCCCTTACTTTCTATGCCTGGGAAGATAGTGGCCTCTAGGTTCCCTGCAGCATATGCTTTATTGCATACACATGCTTGTGACACTTTAATAGTGGCTGTCAGATAACATTAAGGTATCACTGCCACAAATAAGTCAAGCAGGGTTACAAGTGAAGGCGTGAGTGAATCAGAAAGGACAGTCTTGTCCATCACTATCAGACCAGGCCACTGAAATTGTTGGCTGTGTAAAGATGTGGTTAGTGGGGATACCCAGACCATACTCAGAAGCCTTCTTTCTGTGGATACTCAGAGGCCTTAGTTTACCAATTATACAGGAAGAGAAGAGGAAGCCTTCTGAGGCATCATTGAAGATCTCTTCTGAAGTCCTGAGGACTGACTTTTTTTTTATGACATACATTTTTCTCATGAGAAAGACATAGTGTTTGGTGTACTGAAAATATCACCTGTGCAGCAAGGTCCCAAACCTCATGTTTTCAATCAGATGGTTCAGTCAGATGTCTCAGCATGACTGATGTGCTAAATCTTATGGTGGCAGAGGATATTGGTAAAAGACTGTTATTACCTGACTCTGATGAGTGGTAAGGTAGAGTGTGAAGCCTGAAACCTCTCTGCCTGGCCTTCTAGGAAATCTATAGCTAGTGAAGCTAGCCACCTGAACAGCTGAGTGAGGGAAAAACACACTGAAATTCCTCCCACAAAATTATATCTCTCATTTGTCAGTGTGCTACTACTTAAGGATCTGTGGTTCTCTTTGCACTTTGGACATTAAGTTGATACTGCTTGTAAAAACATCTTTATCTGATAGTGCAGATGTTTCCAAACTCAGGAGTACAAACTGCACCTGGAACACTGTCCTCCTACTGCTTCTGGAGATCTGGAATTCTCTTGCATTTGAACACTGTATTAGAAAATCGTCCAGAAGTAATTTACTTGCAGCTTAGATTGCAGTATAATCACTGCACTGCTTCTGTGGCTCTGCAGATACACTGGCAGCAGAAGTTTGACATTTGAGAGCTGACATAATACGTCTGGGAAATTACTGTGCTAGTTCTCCTTCCTTGATGCTTGTTGACATAGTTTTATTAGGTTGTGATAGACTACAAGGAAATATAGTTCATAAATCTAATGTATACCAGACCATTGCCTAGTTCCTGAAAAGCATTAAAATGTCACTTTGAGTGACTCTGGGATGCAGATGAGTTCTTTGTTAGACTGAAAGCTCAGAAAGTTTCAAGAAATTTACAAAAAAAATTAAAACTTCATGCAGAAAAAGCTGCTGTTACTGTGTGAAGGTGGAAAATTATTTCTTGCAGATCCAGCTGTTGAAAGTAGCTGCATTACTTTAAAAAAAAAATTACACTTGATTGTCATGTTCTTAAAATTCTCTTCGTGACAAGTCTTTTGTGCTTCCTTAAACTGGTGAAGGGTTTATTATGTGGAATTTGACAGGTTAATCATCAAGTAGGAAAGCATATGGCACTCGTTAGTGCAGTTTCTGATGATACAAAATTAACTCTATCCTTTCTACAGCTGAAATCAGAAACCAAATGTTGAGTTTGAAAGTACCAAGAGGACTGCCTTGGTGTTCCCTCCTCCTCTACTTACATGCTTGAGTTAGGATAACAAAAGAAATGTTAGCCTTCATGTTGAAGACTCCGTTCCAAAGTAATGGGATTTTTGAGGAATATTGTGTGGGATATCACAGTATCACAGTATCACCAAGGTTGGAAGAGACCTCATAGATCATCAAGTCCAACCCTTTACCACAGAGCTCAAGGCTAGACCGTGGCACCAAGTGCCACGTCCAGTCCTGCCTTGAACAGCCCCAGGGACAGCAACTCCACCACCTCCCCGGGCAGCCCATTCCAGTGTCCAATGACTCTCTCAGTGAAGAACTTTCTCCTCACCTCAAGCCTAAATTTCCCCTGGTGTAGCCTGAGGCTGTGTCCTCTTGTTCTGGTGCTGGCCACCTGAGAGAAGAGAGCAACCTCCTCCTGGCTGCAGCCACCCCTCTGGTAGTTGTAGACAGCAATAAGGTCACCCCTGAGCCTCCTCTTCTCCAGGCTAACCAATCCCAGCTCCCTCAGCCTTTCCTCGTAGGGCTGTGCTCAAGGCCTCTCCCCAGCCTCATCACCCTTCTCTGGACACGCTCAAGCATCTCAATGTCCCTCTAATGCAGGATTTCTGTAATTATGTCTCTCCAAATTATTAGGATTGGAGTGCTGCCTAACAGATGTAGTGATGGCCTCTGTGCTGGTTTGAAAGACTGAGTTTGTTTGAAGTGGACTACCAGCCTTTGTTTATTCAGCCATTAGCTTCCTTGCTGAAACCACTTGACTGGCTAGGGCTGAGTGATGGGTTGGACTGGATGATCTTGGAGGCCTCTTCCAACCTGGTTGATTCTATGATTCTATGATTGATTTGAATGGAAGCATCTGTGATATGGGCAGTCTTGTGTAGAATGATGAGGGAAGCAGTATGGACAGAAAAAAATAAATGCCATTGCCATTACTTAAAGCAGTAAAGCAATAAGAAGACTAAAGGCATCTACTTTGGCCAGCAGTGGTCTGGAACTCTGCGTGTGATTTTGAGAGCAAAAGACCTAACAGCCTCTTTTCAATCCTTGTACTCTGTGTATGTATTTTAATAACTTGTGTTTTTCCTGTTTGAGCAGAGCAAAGCCTGGAGAACAATCTGTTCTTCTGGAGGCCTGTAGTTCATTTATTCCCAGTAGATTCCAGTGGGAAAGAAAATCAACAACCTCTCTCTCTGCACTTTTGAACAGTGACCCTCACTGTGTTTGCTAATACCTTTCTGTGTCTATCTCCATTAAATCTCAAGATATAATTGCGCAGTGAGAACATGCAGGGGAACAAGAACTGAGATTTTCAGGAGGACATGAATTACATTTGATTTGGGGTGCGCAAAGACTGTGCCTTGCTGTAGGAGCAGCTCATTTGTTTAAACTGCATTCAGAAATGGAACTTTTTATACAGAGTTTCAGCTCCTAAAGCCACCTTGTCAAAGCAGCTCAATGAACCGATGACAGCTGTGCACCTGAAAGTCTTTGGGAGTGTGGGCACAAATGCCAAAAATTGATTTCCCTCTAGGGGCAAGATAAAAAAAAACAACCAATTTTAAAATCTTCTGGTTAAATTTACATTTAACTTCATGCTACTTAAATGGATTAGTGACTGAATCCTACAGCACAAGATCTGGAGAACTTTTCCAATGTGCATACCTTGAAAAGGCACACCATTATTTTAAATTAGGTGTTGTAGAATGATTAAAAAGGGATTCTGTAATGCATGCAGTGAGAAAGGGAGGTAGTAGCCAAATGACAGACAGGAAAGACTGGTTTACAAAAATAAAAATGGAAGGAGACCTGGGGTAACAATATCTGGTGAGTAGAAAGTCTCCTAGAAGTACTGAAATCCTGGCTGAATCTTAACCTGGATCTGGATTGTAGCTCCCTTTTCTGTATGACTTGCCAAATAGAGAAGAGCTAGAATTAGGTGGGCAGAAAACAGTGTAGTTGGGGTCTACAGATGAGAGCAGGCTGTGGTGAAAAGTAGAATATATGAAAACAAGTTATTTTCAGAAACAGAATAGTTTCTTTAAAAGACAGCACCCCCCATGACAGTTGTAAAAATTAGTGGCAAATAGCTTCAGTGATTAAATAAATTCTGTTCTCTGTGAGTAAAGTACTCATAATAGTATCAATATTTTATGAGTCTTACCACAGACTGCTTGACTACATAAGGTAAAAGGTGGAGAATGAAATCAAACATATGTTGTTTTTCTCAAGACCCATGTAACAATCCTAATGTGGGGAACATGACAACATGTACTAGCAACACATCTATTGCTACTCAGCAATGGAGGTTCTTCTGCCCTGTTTTGAGAAGATCTGATAGGTCTTGTACCCCTGAACAGTGTCACAAATAAGAATAGTAGGAGTCGATATCTAAGTAGTTACATATCCTTGCTGTTCTTGCTTGGGTTGTACAGATGCAACAAGAGCAGAATTTGGCCTTTCTTAAAAGCTGGTGAGGCTTTAGGATGAAACTCGTGAGCTGGAACAAGACTGGCTTTGGCTCAGCAGGAAGGTTCTGCAAGTCAGAGCTGCTCTCCACTGAAGGAAGGACATTAAGCCTTCCTTGGGAAAGCAGTTCAAACATGCAGTTGGAAAATTCTCCATCCTTCCTTGGAGGGGAGAAAGGGCTTTTCTGTGAATTCTTCAAACTGCCCTTTCTGGGGAAAGGAAGTTGTAATGGAGGAGATCTGGCAACACCTTGCATCCTTGGGGTCCTCTCAGACGAGCATGACTTCAAGCCTCAGCATTAGCTCCTTTATCAATGGTGATCTCTGCACATTGAGCAGGTGCCAGGTGTGGTGCTCAAAAAATATTACCCACATGTCTGTCATGTATATTAAGGACAGAGGTGAAGGCTGTGGTCTGAGACCACTGCTTGCTTGAAGTTTTTCTCATGAATTAAAGTAAGCTACTACTTTGTCCATCTCCTTGCTATGCTTCCTGTGTTTTGTCTTGCAACAAGTATTCAGAAGTTGGATATGGTGAGACTGGAAATAATTTAGAGGGACCCAGGTTATTTAATTGCCTCATGCTTGCCAGTCATAGATTACTATAGAAGCTAGGTCAAGGAACACTGGAATACAAAATGTGAATCTTATGTACTTAGATGAGTAGAGATGTAGGCTACCTGTCTTTTTAATTGTAAGGTAGTATGAAGAAATGTGTGTTGTTTGATACAGCTGTTAGACAGAGTAGCTGAAAAGGGGCTTGACTGAACACCCAGTGGGTGAAATTTAGCTGTAGTTGGACTGAGGCAATTCAGCAGAGCGGAGGAAAAACTGAGGGTTATTCATCTCCCCTGAGGGAATTGCACCTGCTGTTGATAAGTTGATTTTCAACGTGGGAGATCTTTGACTGTTTCCAGACACTTGAGGAATAGGAATACTTGAGCACATTTTCTATCTGTATTCAGATCGAGGGCTGACCTTTTTCTTCCTAAAGTGGAAGCTGTAACTGCCAGGTGCATCTTTTGTTCTTTTGAGGCTGAAGCTGGTGTTAGGCACTCAAACTGAGAAGCAGGAGCAGAGCTGAGAAGGTATGCTTGCAAAGAGGCCCTTTATGATCATCTGAGTTGCTTTACTATTCCCTGTCACCTCCACTGACTTCTGCTTCTAGTGGCTTTTATGGCTGCGTACAGGATGGTGGACTTAGGACAATGTATTCCTTAGGTTTTTCTTTCTCTACCCTTCCCCTGACCCCAAAAATCACCCTGCTCACATTCCTTGAATTAAAGGAAGGCATAGGAAGTAACCTGACCTTATTTTCCTGTTTCTGTTGTTCTCAGTCTAATTATCTTCTTTAATCCTTGTGGATAGATAACTTCTAGCTTCTAAACAATTCTATGATTCTTTGATTTCTGTTCCTGTCATTTAGACATAATGGGATGAAACATGATTAGATCTGGCCCATCTGGAGTGGTAGGAAATCATGGGGAAGGTAAATGTGCTCCATGAAGTCAAAGTCCTGGATATTCACTTATATCAAATACATGCTGAAAGTCCAATCAAACTTGGTGCTTATTTTCCAACTAGTCTTTTGGAAAGGAATGCAGCTTGCTCAGGACTAATTAAAAAGCCATTTGTAAGATAGTTCTTTTTGATCTGTTCAGTGCTGATAATCAGATATAGCAATATTGCACTGTAAAAGGGCAAATTGAGTCTGTGAAGTTGGGTACTCATGCTAGGAAATGTGACACATTGCCTACTGAGCCATCTTGTCTGTGAGCTGATGAACATTATTCAACAATTAAGTGCCTTCTGCAGCCTCAATTTGCTTTCCTTGTGTAAGGCAGTCCCAGGGCAAACACAACACAGTGTTTAATACTCATATTCTCTGCCAACAAGATGCATTAACAGAAACCATTAGGTTCATAGAATCATAGAATCAACCAGGTTGGAAGAGACCTCCAAGATCATCCAGTCCAACCTAGCACCCAGCCCTATCCAATCAACTAGACCATGGCACTAAGTGCCCCATCCAGTCTTTTCCTGAAGACCCCCAGGGACGGTGCCTCCACCACCTCCCTGGGCAGCCCATTCCAATGAGAAATCACTCTCTCTGTGAAGAACTTATTCCTAATATCCAGCCTATACCTACCCTGGCACAACTTGAGACTGTGTCCCCTTGTTCTACTGCTGGTTGCCTGGGAGAAGAGGCCACCCCCCACCTGGCTACAATGCCCCTTCGTTCTTTGCAGGCCTGCCAGGTGAAGGGACTGTACATGTAGTTTGTTTTTTGAGGCAGAAAAAAACAGTGGGGAAAAAACAGTGGGCTTATTCCAGGTTCTAGAAGGAAATATGCAATCATTTCTCTGCCTATAGCTTGGTAGTCCTATCCCTCTATTTTGATCTCTGCTTCTTCATCTCCACTTCCTGCTTCTGTCACACTTGGTTTTGATTCTGCCTCTTCTGATGTTCCTCCACACTCTTCCTTCTCTCTCCCTGTTTTGCTTGTGTGTGTGTTTTCCACATTATGAACTTCCTAGTTACATGTGGGTGCAACGGACAAACTAATAGATAGCCACATGAGAAATTTCTGCCCTGGTTCTCACAATTACAAAAGTATTAGACAAATTTAGTGGTGGTTACTACATTTTGTGATGCCTATGTAATGGCTGGCACTATGCCAATGTCTTAGCATCAGATTAATTAAATAGTTGGGTTTATCAGTTGATTTCTCCTAGAAATTTCTGAGATAGTTCCTTAAAAAGAAATAGGTTTGGAGGGGTTTTGTTCATAAGCAAACAAGATGCATCTAAGATGATGCATGCAAACAAGATATATCTAAGATGGTGCATTTTATGGTTTGTCTTTTAAGAGTTAAATTACTGTTTTCTGGAACTTCTGATGAAATCATTTTGAGAAGCTTTGCTACTCTTCCTTTAGCAGAGGTATTTGATATTCTCAAAAGAGCAGTTAGTTTTAAAGACTGTCTTGGAGACCTCAGTGAATGAAGAAAGACAGTGGCAGAAAAGACCCATTTAAATCTTTTGTTCTGGTCTAATCTGTTTCCATATTCTCCTGGTTTTGCGTTGCGTATCTGGAATTATGACTTTCACCATCCTTTGGGTTGTTCTTTTCTTTACTCTTATTTTACCAGCTCTGCAGCAGGATACATATTAGAGTGTTTGGACCTTCTGTGTACCAAATGATATATCAGTTATCACTGCTGTCTGTCAAGGACCACCTCATTTGCCTTTGAAAGGGTATCTTGTATTTGCTTATGCCTGATTAACATAAAGCACTGGGAAGTGTTTGATGAGATAAAATCTTAGAGATATAATTAATTGTTTTCTCTAATTCTGTCTATCTTAAGTTGATAGAGTTTTGCTGATAAGAATAGAGTACTAAATCCCAAATCTCTATCCTTTCAAAAGCAGCTTAGAAGCTCCCTATTGGATTTAGACCAACAAATGCTATCACATTACAGTGATGGCAAAGAACCAATCTATGATTTCAAACCACAGTCATGGATCTGATCACATACCGAAAGATTTTGTACCACTTCATATATATTTTTTTAGTTATTATTGATAATAATTGATGCATTCTTTATTTTTATCTTGCTCTCATTTCCCAGACATAAAAAAATATTCTGTACACATCTGAGAGAAATCTCACAATCTCTTGCCCTTGTTTTTGTGGGGAGCTTCAGCTTCCCTGGTATCTGCTGGAAACACAATGCAGCAGAAAGGGAGTAGTCCTGGAGGTTCCTAGAGCGTATGGAAGGTAACATCCTGGCATAGGTGGTGAGAGAGCCACCTATGGAAGGCGTTCTGCTGATTATGTTGTTTGTGAGCAGAGAAGGACTTGTGGGTGATGTAAGAGCTGGAGGCAGTCATGAGCACAGTGATCACTAAGTTACAGACTTCTCAGTTGTTGAATAAGTAAAGAGGGGCTGCACCTTGGACTTCCAGTGGACAGCCTTTGGCCTGTTCTGTAGACTGATTGACAGAGTCACTTGGGAGGCATTCCTGGAGGGCCAAGGAGTCCAGGATGGCTGGACATTCTTCAAGAAGTCTTGAAGGTGCAGGAGTAGGCCATACCCATGTGCCAAATGACAAGCTAGTGGGGAAGAAGGCTGCCTGGCTGAGTAGAGAGATTTGTTTGCAGCTCAGGGGAGAAAAGAGAGATTATGGTCGTTGGAAGAAGAGGCAGGCCACTCAGGAGGACTACAGAGTTGTCATGAGACAGGGAAACTAAATAAAAATGAATCTGACTTCACCTGGCAAGGAGAAAGAGGACTAGGAGAATCACTCTCCTTTATTGGATGCAGGGGGAAACAGTGATCAAGGATGAGAAAAAGGCTGAGGTACTCACCACTTTCTTTGGCTCAGTCTTTAGTAGTTGGGCCAGTTGTTTGCTGTAAACCCAGCACCCTGCACTGGGAGATAGGGATGGGGAGCAACATGAAGCCCCCACAATCAGGGGGAGATGGTTAGTGGCCTGCTGCAGCACTTAGATGTGCACACATCTATGGGGCTGGATGGCATACACATGAGGGTACTGAGGGAGCTGGTGGAAGTGCTCACCAAGCCACCTTCCATCATTTACCAGCAGTTCTGGCTGACTTCAGAGGTCTCAGAAAAGGCTGGAAAGAGGATCCATGGAGCTACAGACCTATTAGTCTGACTGTGGTGCCATGGCTCAGTTTTGGGGCCAGTCTCATTTAATATCTTTATCATTGATCTGGTGACACTACCTCCTCGGTAAATTTGCAGATGACACTAAGCTGAATGAGAGTGTTCATCTGCTTGAGGGTAGGAAGGCTCTACAGAGGAACCTGGGCAAGCTGGGTCTGTAGGCTGAGGCCAGTTGTGTGAAATTCAAGTGCTGCTCCTGCATTTGGGTCACAACAACCCCATCCAATGCTACAGGCTTTGGACAGAGTGACTGGAAGGACCTTGGTGTTCTGGTTGACATCCAGCTGAATAAGAGCCAGCAGTGTGCTCAAGTGGCCAAGAAGGCCAGCATCCTGACCTATATCATCAACAGTGTGACCAGCAGGGCCAGGGAAGTGTTTGCCCTTAAGTACTCAGCACCAGTGAGGCTGCACCTCAAATGCTACATTCAATTTTGGAACCCTCACTACATAAAGGACATTTTGTGTTCTAGAGCATGTCCTGAGAATGACAATGAAACTAGTGAAGGGTCTGGAGAGCAAGTCTTCGCAGAGCAGGTAAGGGAACTGGAAGTGTTCTCACTCACTCTACAACTACCTTTACTCAACACTGCTCAGGCCACACCTTGAGTCCTGTGTCCAGTTCTGGGCTCCTCAATTCAAGAGAGATGTTGAGGTGCTGGAACGTGTCCAGAGAAGGGCAACAAGGCTGGTGAAGGGCTTGGAACATAAACCCTGTGGGGAGAGGCTGAGGGAGCTGGGGTTGTTTAGCCTGGAGAAGAGGAGGCTCAGGGTTGACCTCACTGCTGTCTACAACTACCTGAAGGGACATTGTAGCCAGGTGGGGGTTGGTCTCTTCTCCCAGGCAACCAGCAATAGAACAAGGGGACACAGGCTCAAGTTGTGCCAGGGGAAGTATAGGCTGGATGTTAGGAGGAAGTTCTTCACAGAGAGAGTGATTTGCATTGGAATGGGCTGCCCAGGGAGGTGGTGGAGTCACCATCCCTGGAGGTGTTCAAGCAAAGCCTGGATGAGGCACTTGGTGCCATGGTCTAGTTGATTGGTTAGGGCTGGGTGCTAGGTTGGCCTGGATGATCTTGGAGGTCTCTTCCAACCTGGTTGATTCTGTGGTTCTATGATTCTATACCTGAAAGGAGGTTTCAGTGAGGTGGATGTTGGTGTCTTCTCCCTAGTAACAAGTGATAGCACAAGAGGAAATGGCCTCAAGTTGCACCAGAGGAGATTTAGACTGGATATTTTGATGATCTGTGAGGTCTCTTCCAACCCTGATGATACTGTGATACTGTGATATTTGAAAAAACTGTCTTCACTGACAGGGTTATCAAACAGTGGAGCAGGCTTCCTGAGGAGGTGGTTGAATTCCCATCCCTGGAGATGTTTGAAAGGTGCATAGCTGTGGTGCTAAGGAACATGATTTAGCACCAGACTGTACAGTAGAGTTAGATAATGGTGGAACTTGATCTTAAAGGTCTTTTCAAACCAAAACAGTTCTGTGGTCCTAAAGGCAGTAACTGCACCTGATTTTCAGGAGATAGCAATCTTTCTCTCAGCTATTTTTTTCCTCTTTAAGCAATTATTTGTCCGGTTATCTTCTGCATTTGACATATTTTTCATAAACTCATTTTGGTTTGAAGTATACTAATAAATCTCTACATCATACAGGTGCTGATTTGTGAAAAGTTTTATTAGACAAGGCCAAGTGCACAGAAACTGTGTTCTTGGAAATGAAAAATCTAATGCTTTGTCTAAATATTTAAGTAATGATGCAACAGATTATGATGGCAGGGAAAGCTGACTGCAAGCTAATTTATTTATGATCAATATCTTCCACTCCAGTAAAAGTGTCTCTTTGGGACATATTAAGAGAAATACTGTATAAAATAAAATAAAAGCAAGTACTCCTGTTCAGTGCCCTTTGAACTGCAGTGGAATTGTCGTATCTGTTTTTGGATATGGCAATTTTTTAAGAGGCAAGTGGGGAATAAACTACATAGTCATGAGGTCTCTTAGGTCCTTTGCTGTCTTGTCATATTGCAAAAAATAGGCACTCTCTGTTTTTCTGTCTTCCTTAGATTAGGTTACTTTAAATATTTGTAATTTACTGGCTTTCAAAGTCCAATTTTGTGGTGTACAGTATTCTCTTGGGGAGGTGAGTTTGATATTAGGCCTATTTAAAGTTCACCTCAGAAAACCTATTCAGCTGTGCAATCTCTGGTAACAATCTTTGGGAGGATAAAAGTGCATGTTCAATTACAGACTCAAAATTTTCCGCTAGCTAGAGAAAGTTGGATTTATTTTCTTCATATCCTGTTGAATTCTAAGCAGACCTAGTTTATTTCAATTATCAGAATTCAAAGACTCTTCCAAACTGCATCTCCAACAAAGGGAGGTTGATTTGTTTGTTTCTGTGAAGCATTTATATTTTCACAGTATGATATTTTCAGTGCATTCATCTTAAACATTTGACAGGAGGAAAAAGCAAGTTTAAGATCCTAGCAAAAATAACCTTCAGCTATAGCATATCTCAATTCAAGAATCCAGCTTCCTGCCATTTCATAATGCTTGCAGAAATTAATGATGCAGTCTTGTGGTATAGGACTTGGGAAATGTTTTCAGTACATATGCCTTCAGTGTATTACCTTGAAATGTTTTCCTTCAGATACTGCAAAGCAATTTAAACTGTACTCTGTAATGCAAGATGTGAAAGGCTCAAGTAATAGCAGAGTAACCACAGCATTGGAGCTATCAGAAAAGAATGAGTTCATCTTGGCTAATTTTAAAGTGTTGTGGTTTGATCCTGAAATTGTGAGGCTGATCAGTCATGTGTGCATTTGGAGGAAAGACAGAACTGGGGAACTGAGAAGAAGATCCAGGGGGGACAATAACAAGAGTCGCTATGTAAAGAAGGCACACTGAAAGACGCGTGAAGTAATGCAGCTCCAAAGACAGAGAGAGAAGACTTTGTGTGTAATAAAATAAAGGCAGGCTAAATTGTGTTGTCTAATTTGTATCATAAACAGAGCCAGTCGTAACCATTGTTGTTAGGTTGACTTACACCAAACAATCCTGAAGAGTCTTTTAGAGTTTCTCTATAAAATCTTTATTGTATTACCGTAGGCCTTTGGAATTGAGTGTGATGAGGCCAAAGGCCAAGGAATGTGCCTTCAAATTGTCTGTTGTACTCAGTTAAAATTTAGTTGGGGATTTGCTTACTGATAGTTTTTGTGTTATTGAATCCAAATCTTCTTAGAGATCAGTATGCTCAGCTGCTCAAGTGGCCTGCCATAAGATACTGTGATGAATCTCAGACTTCTATGCACCCTCTCATTCAGAAGTAAATCCAGTTTACTGTAATAGCTGCCAACACCACGCATCAGCTTTTAAAGGAGAGATCCAGTCAGATGCCTTATAGACTGACTTAGGTGTTAGTGGTGGCTGTGCACAATCTCTACTATCTGCTGTAAATGCTGCTTCTTCATATCAAGTGGTATAAGCCACTGCTTCAGTTCAAGAGTTCAAACTCTGCTGGTGGTGCTTGGTAACTTTTGTTTATTAAAAGTATGTGTTGGGATAGGGATGTTAATAAGAAGGAACATAGCTCATGGGCAAGCTGCCCCAGCTATGGGAAACCCAGCAACAGAAGGAGGAAGGAGATCTTCTTTAATCAAAACCAAAATATTCTTCTGTATTCCATTCTTCCCCTAGTTTTACGTTTCTTCCCACACAAGCAAACAAAGTCAGTCTAACTCAGCACCTCCCAAAAACAATCATATCAAGTGCTTGGGAAATAACAATTTTTATATTTTACAGACCATATTTAGGACACTTATTTCTGCCTGCTGAGCAATTGGAGAACATTCTTCTTTGTTTTTCCCCAGATAAATAAGATTTTCATGCAACTAGATAAATATTTTTGGTTTCCCAGTGGCCTAGAGTGCTGCCTGGGCTCAAATTGCTATGGATGACAAGAGGTGATGCACTGCCTGTATCTGAGACCAGGGCTGCCAGAAATATTCCCAGAAACATGAAAGACCATGGTGCACTGTGATGGAAGTGAAACAGAGCGGGGGTGATCATTGTGATTTTGCTTGCTTAGTACATATTTTTTCTCATAGCCATGGAAAGCAAAAACAAGTCATAGGAATGGGCTTTTCTCTTGCAGCCAGTGTGTAGGCTGTTGGAATGGACAGAGCAGCCCTTGCCAGAAGAGTGGGAAGAACAGGTAGTGGCAGATGTGGAGCTGAAGAACTGAGATCTTGCAGGATGGGCTGCAGAGGTCTCTCCTGCTGAGATTGCATAGGTAATATGTCTCTCAGGCACAACAGCAAAAACAAGCACAAAAGTGAAGTAAACAAAATCCTGCTCCTGTCATGGGTCAAATCAGCGTATGCATTTGCTCTTTGACTTGGTTAGCATCTATTAAATGGAATTTGTTATACATTTCAGAGGATAGGGCTAATTTTTAAGAGAGCTTGATAGAAAATCTAGGCATTTGGCTTCTTTTCCCTCACATCCCTTCCACCAGGTAAGGAAGGAAATAGGATATAGAAGATTAATCAGGTACACTCTCTGACCTTTTTCCTAATTGATTACCACTTCCTTTAGTTTTAGAGGCATTGTGGAGAATCTAGAACACATAGCCAGACTTCTTAATTCAGCTTCTATTCAATTACAGTATTTTCTGTTAGCACCTTGTAAATTAACATCTATTGTATCTTCTTCTCTGAGCAGCTCCTCCTCCCTTGGGAGAGCAGGACAAGTGAGACAGGCATGAAGACAACTCAGACTTACTTAACAGTCATTTGCAGAACAACTGATTTTGTTGGAATATCAAAGCTTTCCTCAATTTTCTTAACTAAAATAATTGTTTAAATTGCCCAAGTGATCATGCATCTGGGCAAATTTTGTACAGTTGTCAAAATTATCTTAATGTATTTTGTGTGTATTAAAGTATGTTTAAGTGTGAAGATGCACAGAAGCTTGGTTGCCACGGTGATTCAGCGAGGATGGAAGATAGAACCTGGGAATCTCCTTCCCTGCTATTTGCTAGCATGGGCAGTACTTCTTCCCCACTGTATAGACGATGCTTTGCTGGGGTCATGATTGAGTCCAAGACATTTAAGATACAGAAGTGGTTCTTTTAGCTCATGTTAAGGCAATATTTGGTCAGGACAGTAGATTGTCCTTTTCTTATACTTAATACTCAGTGTTCAAAGAAAGTAGAAGCTACCTGAAATCCCAGGGAAAGAAAAAAAAAATAACAAAACAGTGGTAAAGAAGTAGACTTTATCAGCAAATGTAGCAATGTTTCCTCTTGAGGTGCTCCCTAAAAATGTCTGTATGGGTAATGTTTTGATCTTCAATAAAACCACTATTGAAGGTGGTTTTAATGATATTTTAGGAAATAATAATAAATTTGGCATGGTGGTGAGAATATCAGTGGGAAAGAATGCATGGAAAGTTGGCAATTATAACAGCTGGTAAATGAATTTGAATGTTGTAGAATAAGGTGTGAGACACTAAAATTAAGAAAGCTGCATCAAACATGTTGATGTTCTCTTGAAGAGGTGAAAAATAGAAAAACCTTAATTATTTGCTCTAAGGGATGTAATGTATTATGTCTCTACCTGCAACTATGCATTTAAAATGTAAATTACATTAAAAGAAAAAATATTCTAAAGAAAAAATGAACTTGATGTGGGGCAAAATACTTATTTGACTTTCCCCTGGCAGAACAGAGCATCACATATAGGAGATCAGTGTATATACCGGGGCTGGAAAGGTTGCTGAAGTACATGAAGTGGATAGCTTCGGTGTAATGGTTTTGTTGACTACATTTTGTGAACTGAGTGACATAAGGCTTCTTTTAGTGAAATCAGCCAAAATACCACTGCTTCACTCTCAGCAAGTAACTTTATGGTGAATATAGAATCTAGGTAAAAGATTGAAGCAGACCGATTTTGCTCCTTGTAAGCTTCCCAAACAGAAGAAATAGGCCAAAAAAGTTTCAACAGTATTTCTGCAAGGAATTTGGTTTGTGCTTAACATCAGCTGAAGAGATACTGTGTATCTAGAGCATCACTCTCTAATAAACTCTGCTACTTTGGAATAGTTAAATTATGCCATGACTTGAAAGCATGTAAACTCCAGTACAATCACAGAATCATAGAATCAACCAGGTTGGAAGAGACCTCCAAGATCATCCAGTCGTGTAGAACTGCTCTTGTGCATAAAGTGTACCTCTAGAGGAGTTTTTGGACGGTAGTGGTTGTAACCTGTTTTCTGTTCTGCTCCAGATCCAAGTAATTAGCTGCTGCACAAAGGTGCAGAACAGAGAGGGAAGACACCATATAGCAACTTCAGAAAATCTGGTCTTAGTCTCTGGCTTACTGATGTAACCTTTTGTTGTTGCAGTTAATTTCAAGTACTCAGTAGAGGTACTTGTCACATTTAACATAAAAACTCTCCTAATTGCTTGCCCTGTTCTTTATCGGCCAAACACTGGGAGAAGAGCAGATGACTTCAACTGTTTAATTATCTTTCTAACATAATCTACAAGTTTTCTCTTAGTACTCTGCTAGTTGTAGCTCTGGGAAATGAAAGACATTGTATATACAATACAAATACAGGAGTAATTTGATCTTGGAGCCTGCTGATGTTGTCTTTCATTTTAATTTTCATTATGCCTTTGGCTCTGTGGCTGCTGCAATGTTTTTATTAGATAGCAGTATATGAAGAGGCAATAGAGGGTTAATTGCTGTTCAGGGAAAGTGTTTTCAAACCAGGACCAACTATACCTTACAACAATAACATTATTTCTTAATGTTTGTGCATTTTATCCCTACTTCCAATTCCAGATTGCATGCCTAAGTGCTGTAGAAATACCTTGAATAGTTAGAGCTTTTGTAGTCCATGATAATTTTGTTCTTACATTGTTTCAAAGAAGTATTAAAGATTTTATAATAATTTTCTGTTAAAAAAAATAAAGAGCTGTCAAAAGTATAAAGCTAATTTCAGAGTCTGCTTCTGCAATTAATAATTGGACCAATCTGTCAGTTCAGTATACAACCACTATGAGACGTAGTCTAGAAACTCACCTGTTGTCTGCCTTTAACCTGGCTGTTACACTGATAACTGATTTGACAAAGGTTTTGCTACTGGATGAGTATGATAGGAGCTGGAAAGCAGAGGGAGAGCAGTGTCACACCTAGGTTACATGTGTTATTGTTTGCTCTAGATTGTTTTGTACGACTGTTTGATTTTCATGTATATGCTTTCGTTCTGTCGGCTTCACTGCCTCACAGTAAAAACTTAAAAGGTTTTAAAAATGAAACTTTATGAAAATATCAAACTAGTATTTTTTATTTAAATGAAAAATCAAAATAGAAAATTCCAGTTAGTCCTATTGGAAGATAATAAGGAATGGCCTTGTGTTGTGATCTCAGAACAGAAATAACACTGAGTCTCTGCAAGAGGAAGTCGACCAAAGCAGAGTTGTTTGGCAAGAAACAGAAGCTGTGATTCTTTTATTCAACAGTGGCATTCCAAGGAATATGGCCCACCTTCTCATGTCAGTAGCCAGCTTTGTTTGCTCTGGCAGAGGTAGGGAACTAGCACAATTTACCTCGACACTATTCCACTTGAGCATGTTGTTGTCTCTTAATTACATATTGAATAGCAGCTGGTGTTTGAAGAATAATCGAATAGAAACAGCACGGAGAAGCACGGCAGTACTGGTGCGAGCTGATGTTTCTTTCAGCTTGGAGTGGTCCAGAGGCTCTCCCCTGGTCACTGAGTCATCCTGGTTCTTCCTCAAACTGGCCTGAAATGCCCAAACCATTATTTTTTGTAACAATACTGTCAAGGCCAAATTTAGCTCTCGATTTTGATTTTGTAATACTGGGTTTTCATAACTCCTAGGACACATGGAACTAAACTATTAACATCTTTATTTATTTTTTTTTCCATTCAATCACCAAGGGGAAAAATATTGAAAACAGCTTCCTGCAAGAGAGTTCACTAAAGCATTGCAGTGCTCTGCCTGTGTGGTGAAATCGTAGTGACTAGAAACTGCCTCTGCTCTCTTTTGTTTGAGATTGAGAGATCTGTTATTTCAGTGGCACTAAGAAGTCACCACAGTTTTTGAGAACCCTTTATAGTACCTTGTTTTTTCCTTTGTACTGAATTGCCTGTAAGGAGCTCTGTCTCAGTAACGTCTGGATAATGGCATTTCTCTGCCACACACAGATGTTAAATGTATTAGTTTATAAAATACTCAAATATGACAATGCTGCAGGCAGATTTAATAGCTAATCTAGGAATTATATCTAAGTGAAATAGTCTTTTATAAAATACTAGTTTCCAAAATCAGAAGGATAGGAAGCTTCTTAGTCTAAATCTCTGGCTAGGCAGGGGAAGAAAATCAACTACAATATAGACAACTGTGTTTTTCTGTTGCCTTGAACAGCTCTTCAAGCACAGATTGTCTGAAATACTTGCCATAATGTTCTTACTTCTCAGACCATGGAGCTTAGGGAATCAATTTTTTAATATCTACATCATCTCTTTCCTCCTGGGACTTAAGCTGGTTACCATAGCAAAGTGGCAAAGAGGCTGATAAGCAAGGAGTACCATTTGGCACACAGACTATACCTTTATTGTATTAAGACAGAGAACTATGAAAAAAATAGAAAGCTTTTTTCTTTAATATATTTTAAAGATGTATGAAGGCAATAACTGTGAGCAGATGTTGAACAAAATGCTTTTGCTCACATAACAAGTGTTGCTGCAAGTAATAGGTCTGCTTGAAGCTCTGCAGACCTTTAATGCTTTCAACAGTATACCATAATTTCTCCCCTTATGTTTCAGGGTGTTGCAGAGATGCCATACCATGAATTAAATGAGCATCTGCATAACAGAATAAATACAGATGTCTGTCCCCTGCTACTTAAAAATTGCTTTGCAATATAATTGGTTTTTTCCTTCTTGATGAAGCGTGGTCATCTCAGTCTGTCTTGTAAATCAGTCTGTCAAGTCTCTTGGGCTTGTCTAAAATGACGCTGATGAGTGATGAAAAGTTAAACTGCTTTGTGTGTCATAAATGTTACCAATAATGTCAAGACTGATGATGGTTTTGGTACTACAAGGATGTTTTTGGTCTCAACATGAATCGTGTGCCTTGAACTGTACAGCTTGGCTATTTAAGGCATCATTACCACAGTGGTATCTCCATGGGTGGGCCCCACTGGGGAGACTTTTTAATGACTCCAAGATATAGCCAAAAAGAGCATGTTTTAAGAGCAGAGTTGTTCTTTTTCTCTGCTTGGTTAACCCCAGCATGTTGCCTGCCACCTAAAGCGAGTGTTGTCCACCATTCCTCGTGCAAGAGTTGAGTTGCTGTTTTGAGGAGGTTTATTCTGGGTTTATGCTGTTGACTGTAAGTGAAATGAAGTCTCAGATTCTTGGATTAAAAAATAAAACTGCCTATTTCCTTAAAATCTTCTCTGTTCCCAGTTTATCCACTTCCAGTGCATGATGCACGCTTATGCTGTTTTATATAGTCTTGATAAATTTTCCACTTAACCATACAACAAGATAGCTCTGATAGAGAGAATTTGGGAGTCTTATAGGCTGGATGTTAGGAGGAAGTTCTTCACAGGAAGAGTGATATCCTATTGGAATGGGCTGCCCAGGGAGGCGGTGGAGGCACCATCCCTGGAGGTCTTCAAGAAAAGACTGGATGAGGCACTTAGTGCCATGGTCTAGTTGACTGGCTAGGGCTGGTGGATAGGTTGGACTGGATGATCTTGGAGGTCTCTTCCAACCTGGTTGATTCTATGATTCTTATAATCTGGCCATGAGAAAGAGGCCATTTAGTGTTAAGCCATTTGAGCCCATAGTAACTGTACTGAACTTGTAGAAGCAGTGTTCACAGAATGTGAGTTGAAATCAGTGCAGCCGTGGAGCACTGGAGTGAGCCATGAAATCAGGCTCCTAGGAAACCTCTATTTCTGCTCTCTTTTTTAAGTTGTTGCTTCATTATAATGAGTATTAGTGGTTTGGGTTTGGTTTGGGATTTTTTTGGGGGGGGAGGAAGGGGTGTTGTGTTTTTGTACTGTGGGGGGAGCTTTTAATTCTTAAAAGTTGTCAGTAAAAAAGTACCATCAAATTCCTGCTGTATGCAGCACTGTGTTAGAGTATAAGGGCAGAATCTGGGTGGAAGTTGACTAGTCTCTGGTCAGTTCAGGGGAGAGATAGGAGACCTTGGATCTGGCAGGATCCAAGCAGCTTTAGAAAGAGATTAATTATAATTGTGAAGGGAATATGTGAGTTTAGGATCATGGCTTATTTCATGTTCACATATGACCTGTATGACCTGACATATGGCCTTCAGTAGCTCTGTCTGTAGTGTGGACTCTTTGGATGGAGGGAGAAATCTGTGGGGTTGAGAATAGTTTCCTGCTTGGAAAGCAGTTATCTGCAACTACAGTTAGCTGGCAGTGGTGATAATCGCCTGTAGGTATCTATAGCCTGCAGGTTATTGTGCTGTAATATGATAAGGTGAGTGTGGGAACTCGCTGTGGGGACATAGCTCAAAATGAAGCACTTTGATGTAGGAGTTTGGGAAGTTGGAGTGTTGCCATCTACTGGCTGCCATCCTCAGAAGTCCCTCAGCTGCTTAAAGCTTAAATTATTGCTTATTTGGAGCAGGAATATGAAGTTTTCCTGCCTAAATATTATTTCAAGACTTGTTAATAAAATAATTGTTCCTGCCCTTAGCATGTGGTTGGAGTAAAAGACTCTAAGAAATGCCACTGGGAATACTCTGACAGGTTGTTACTTTGAGTTTTGGGGCCTGTGCCTGACAGGAGTGTGGCTCCTGGTTCCTGCACGTTGACCAAGCTAGTCTGGGGAGTCTGAGCAGCCCCTGTGCCCTGCACCCATCCTACCCTTCGGAATCTGGCCCAGCATTTCCAGGAAATGGGCTGGGCTGCAAGTCACTATTCTCTTTTTTTTATATAGCTCTACAGTAAAAGAGAAATAAAGGCAAAGGGTATATTTGGACTCAGGAGGGAACAGACCAAAGAGCTCTCTTTCTTAAAATCTTGGAAATCTGGCAGTCTCCTTCCCTGGAAGCGGTGAGAGGTGGTTAAGTTTGTCCCAGTACAGCTTGTGCAGCTCTTAACAACTTACACTGTGACTGACCTCACTCAAAGGAAACGTTTACATGATACCATCAGATGTGGTTTTGGACGTTTTGCATTAACTCTGTGCCACCAGTGGGAATGGATTTTGTTATTCCTTTTTATTAAAGAAAATAATGATAATGTAGAAATGAAAGCAGAGGCCAATGGGATGAGATTTAACAAGGCCAAGTGCAGGGTTCTACACTTTGGCCACAACAACCCCAAGGAGTGCTACAGGCTGGGGACAGAGTGGCTGGAGAGCAGCCAGGAAGAAAGGGACCTGTGGATACTGGTACATAGTACCTGAAGATGAGCCAGCAGTGTGCCCAGGTGGGCAGGAGAGCCAATGGCATCCTGGCCTGCATCAGGAACAGTGTGGCCAGTAGGACAAGGGAGGTTATTCTGCCCCTGTACTCAGCACTGGTCAGGCCACACCTTGAGTCCTGTGTCCAGTTCTGGGCCCCTCAATTCAAGAGAGATGTTTGAGGTGCTGGAATGTGCCCAGAGAAGGGCAACAAGGCTGGTGAGAGGCCTGGAACACAAACCCTATGAGGAGAGGCTGAGGGAGCTGGGGTTGTTTAGCCTGGAGAAGAGGATGCTCAGGGTGGACCTTATTGCTCTCTACAACTACCTGAAGGGAGGCTGTAGCTTGGTGAGGGTTGGTCTCTTCTCCCAGGCAACCAACAACAAAAGAAGGGGACACAGTCTCAAGTTGTGCCAGGAGAAGTACAGGCTGGATGTTAGGAGGAAGTTGTTGTCAGAGAGAGTGATTGGCATTGGAATGGGCTGCCCAGGGAGGTGGTGGAGTCACTGTCCCTGGAGGTATTCAAGAAGAGCCTGGATGAGGCACTTAGTGCCATGGTCTAGTTGACTGGCTAGGGCTGGGTGCTAGGTTGGTCTGGATGATCTTGGAGGTCTGCTCCAACCTGGTTGATTCTATGATTCTATGAATGGTTTTTGGCAAACGTTACCTGACAGCTTCTTTTCAAAACATAACCTATGTGAAATCAAAAGAGTGATAGATCTTTTCCTTCATGTTGCCCAGTTCAAATATGTTTCAGTCTTAACAACTCTTTCTGTAGTCATGTTCACAGAAATGTAGAGACCATATTTTTTTTTTAATCTAATGGCATAAAATGTTGAGTTGGAAGTAGATCTAAACAAAAATTCAATTGCTCTTAAGCATTATGAATACCAACATTTTCCCTTCAGTGTTTTAAGCACTCTTTCAAAGAATGATATGATGGCTCTGATGTGTTTTAAAGCCAGATATGTAGGTACAGAAACATGGGAATGTTGGTGCCCCTCTGTCAGATCTGTCTGCATGAGTTTTAGCTGATAAAGCAGTGATGCAATTTTAAATAGATTTTTTTTCGTCACAGTAGTTCCAAGACACTGTATTACCATAAAACAAGATTACAGAACTACCAATGGAACTGTGTTTCTTGCTAGTGAAGTAATAATACACAGTGCTAGGAACATATATGTGAGGCTGTATATGGAAGTTTTATATTTTAATGACTTAAAGAGGTAAAAGACGTTGGAATTAAGAGACTGAGATTTAATCATGGCTTGGATTAAGGAGTTGTGGCAGGGGCTGAGTTCAGGCTGGTACTTTGTTGCTTGTGGCAGATTTCCAAAGTGTAACCCAGGATTTTTCTTTTCTTTTTTTTCTTTTTTTTCTTTTGTTGCAGCTGGTCTCCAATGTTCTCATCTTCTCCTGTACAAACATTGTAGGCGTGTGTACCCACTACCCAGCAGAGGTGTCCCAAAGACAGGCTTTCCAGGAGACCAGGGAATGCATACAAGCCAGGCTACATTCTCAGAGGGAAAACCAGCAGCAGGTAAGAGCAACAGTGGGAAATAAAAATTTAAACTGTTGAAGCAAAGAGAGCCAAGGGGAGCATTTCTTCTTCAATGCCCTGATGGACTTCTCTGCAAACATCAAATCCTGTGGTCTGTGCTCTGTGAATTAGAGTCACACAGTGTGCAGACGTTCTGTGTTTATTTGCACTCATCATTGCAGCTCTGTTTTGAATGCAAATGCAACACACAGGCTTCAGATCGACCCTCGTTGTAAGGTCAAAGGATGGTGTATTTGTCAGCAGCACCACTGCCAACATCTATCTCTGAGGCAGATTTCGTAGTGAAAGGTAAAAACTAATCCACAGAACATACTGTTCCTTGATGCCTCCAAAGAGAGTCCTCCTCTTGCCTTTCACAAAGGTCCCTACCTGCTTGCACACCTCTGTATACCTTGTAGACCTCAAGTGAATTATATTTGTTCGAAAAGTGAGATTCATCACCAGCTTCAGTGCTTCTTCTTACAAAAAGACTTGCTGCTGCCAGCATACAACCTGGTTGCCAAGGGTGCAGAGCGTATGGGTTCTCCTGCAACGAGTCGCATGTCCAAAGGACTTTTGGGGAAAGCTTGACTTTTCCTTGCTGACACACATCTCTCCCTTGCAGTACATCTCATAGTGGTCTGTCCAGTTTGAAATGAATCACAAAATGGGGCTTCCACTCTTCCCTTGGGAGATATCTCAGAGCTTGATTATGAGTTTGGGGAAGAGATCAAGAGAAAGAATCAGCTGGAGTATCTTTGCATCTCTGAGGCAATGCAGCTTAATTCTCCCTCATATCTCAGACCATCTGCATTTATGGATTTGTCTTTTGGCAGCGTTTCCTGAGGTACTCCTGGCTGACATACTTGCTGCTCATCCCATACTGTGAAACAACATGTGCACATGCAGAACTTTTTTACAGTATATGTATGAAAACAACAGTCACACTCAAGGCTCCCTTTTCCTTTATAATGAGCATAGGCTGGGAAAAATGAAACAAGCAGCAGCTCCTCCTTCCACACCTTGAAGTGGAAGGAAAGGATTCAGCCAAGGAAGTCACTCATTCTACTTGTTGATTACAACTATTCCTCCCCACTGAGAGACTGCCTTAGCAGCATGGCCCAAATGCTTGTCCTGTTAAGGATTTAGAAGCTTCTATATCAAAAGCAGTTCAAGCCCTGACAAATGCCCTGGCTTTATGCCTTTTTTGTCTCCTCCTCCCCAGAAAGTACTGTACCATACAGGAGGAAGCTAGGACATCAGAAGAACATGGGTCAAGGCCAGTCACTTAGAAATACAGATCTTCCAGCAGTAACTGTGGATTATTTTTGACTACAGTCTGCACTAGCACTGATCTCCAGGTTCAGTTCAGATGCATTCCTATGCATAATGCATTGAGATAATCTTGAGGTGACAGCAGACACAAATAAGGGTGTCTCAGGCACGTCTGAGAGAGTCAGTATTCAAACAGGGGTGGAGAGAAAAACAGCTGCACAAGCCAAAACTGTTATTGTTGCTTGCTTGCTTGTTTCTGGAGATCTGCACACAGGAGCAAGCATTTTATCTCCAGTAAAAGGATGGGGTTTTTTTTTTCCTTTATTAAGCATCTACCAGCACCCAAAATTAGCAAGGAAGTAAGTACCCAACATGTCCAGTGAGGAAGAGAAACTTACTGTGATTTCATTATTTGAGGTAACCTAGGGCAGAGCCATCACAGGAATCACTGTTAGCTGCCCAGAATAAAATACTCTTGGGTGAAAACACAGGTTTTCTCTGCAGTCTGTAGTGATCAAATACTTAGGATTTAAGTAAGAAATGGGTTATCAGGAATGCACAGTTTTGCTTCTACCATCTTGTCTTTTGTCTCTGAAAAGTTGTTTTATCTTTCTCTTTTTCATCTCTGCACCACTTCACTTGTGGTGAAAAAGAAGTGTTGTTAAACCTGTGAGCAAATGGATAGTCATAAGACATTAAATATTTGTAGTGCTTTGAGGTTATCTTGGGAGAGTATGACTTAAAATTCCTATGTAGTACAGAGTCATCTTTGGGATGGATGTATGTGCCTACATATGCATATATCTGTGTGCACATATGTAAGCAGAGTAGATCTGTATTGTACTTTTTCATCTGTGCCAATTCTAGAGACTGGTGCTCCTTGAGATGCATTTGTTTAATGTATAATTCAGTGGAACTATACTTGCATATTATTTTGAAGTGAGAATTAGATATGAATTTGCTCTTGCCTTTTTTTATCAGGTCAGGATGCTGCCTTGTTAGACTTGTAAAACAGCAGCCTCAGTCACCTCACTGATGCATAATAAGTGATTTTACAGTGAGAACTGCAATACTTTCTAGTCATTATAGCAAAATGAAAATTGTACTCTAGTGGAGACTTTAATTTCTGTGCTCCATTTGAAATAGAACATATAGATGTTGTTTTGAAAGTCTTCTAACATGGTTTGTGGTTTACAAAGACACTTGTTACAGACTTTTTCTGTTAGTTATTTTCAGTGATCATGATGCTCCCAACAAACAGAATAAAGAAAATATCCAACTTTATAACATGGCACAACATCCTAATTAGTTGCTTCATGAAGGGACGTTGTGCTTCATGTTTTCATTTTACCTGAGAAGCCTATTTCACTCCCCAGTAGATGCAGTGCTAGGTCATCTCCTGGAGATTTCAAGTGTCTTGAAAACAGTGATGATTTACTCTGACAGATGCCTATGCTGCCAAATAGTGCAGGGCAGGGGGCTTTCAAGGAAAAGTTACCTAGAAATTCATGTGAAAATCTCTTGGAGTACTAGTAGGAGATACTCAGTCACCTGAATGTGTCCCTGTTTAACAAGCAAGTGAAAAAAAAAAAATCTCTGTTCTTGTGCGCCTACAGGGAACATACCAAACCTGTGGGTGCCCCTGAAACTCCCATTAAGCTCTGAGTTATTTAGAGGATGTAGAAAATCACATGCAAAATAGCAGTTTTCACACATTTGAGGATATGCAAATGACAACAGCGTATGCACCAGTTACTCTGGAGAGCATACAACTGTGTTGTGCTTTTGCGCTCAAGGAGCATGCCAACAAGTGAGAGAAGCATGAGGATAGGTTGGACTGGATGATTTTGGAGGTCTCTTCCAACCTGGTTGATTCTGTAACTCTATGATTTTTTGACACATGCCTAATTCATGATCTTTTTTTAAGTGCCTGCAGTATGCTAGGGAAGGAGAAAGTACTTTAAAAGAGGGTTTCTTATCAGGCCTGCTGCAGTTTTGAGCAGAGGAGATAGAAATCTCTCCCAGCACATCTTCTGTGTTATTGCTGCCTCTTCTGAGACTGGAGGCAAGAAGTAATCTCTTTAAGGTACACATTGAAGGGGAAGAAAATAAAAAATTCTGGACAGTGCTGCAGACTATAAAATGTCTCAGTGCGTGCTGAGCAGATTTCCAGTGAATTCATCTTCCTCTGGTTCTCCCAAAGTTCCCCTCTCTCCTTGGAGGGAGAAATAAATGGGAAACTTTCACTTAAATCTAGAAATTAGATTTAACTCTAACTGTAGTATGGACAAGATGTTTGGTGACGTGAGTAATTAGTAGGATTAGAGAACTGCTGACCTCTCTGAATCAGAACTACATTCGACTCCTACTGTTCCTGTGTTGTTGAGAATTAATGAGCTGTTAGATAAGGTTAGGGACCTTCATTTATGCCACATTGTGTCTGTCTTCAGGAAGGAAGGCTCTTTTCTTCCCTCTGCTCACTGCAGGTAAAGTAAAATAAAGGTGGGAGTGGCACAAGCTTTTAGGATTCTTCAGCTATTCCAGAGCACTGCCTGCAGCTTGAACCACAGTGGAGTTGATCCCTATAAGAGATGCTCCACACCTTCTTCAGATATAGCAACAACTGCTTTCAAACTGCAAAGGATGGAAGTGGGAATAAAATGAAAGTATAGGCAGATTTGGTCAGGTGTGATTCCTGAAATACACCACTGTATCCCTGGGGCTCATACTACCTGCAAATTTAAATTCTGTAGCTTCTGCATGAAATTGCCACCAAATGTAGAGTACTAACAGAGACAGGCTTCTGTGTGAATTTGGGGGGAAATTGCCATAAAGTCATGATTGTATCATGTCACTGATTTTTGCCTAGCATGCAAAACTGTATGTGGAACAACTTGCAAAATACTGTTATAAAAGTCACACTGAAGCTATTCTCAGTAAATAAGAGTGTCAGGTGAGGGTGGAGAGATGACAGCTGCTGATAACAGAGGTGATTATTGAGAATACTCTTGTAGGTGAGTGGTGGTTTGCAGGTCTTCATGCAATTGGGCACAAATAGTGCTTTTAAATGTAGAAGTGTCAAAGTGCATTGTGTAGCTGGGCTCACTTTGCATGCTAGAGTTATTGGGGCGTTCCTATTGACTTTTTAGCTGCTAAAAACAGGATTGGGCCTGTTAAGAGTAGTGTGCTTAGATGATAAGATAGGAAATGAAGGAATTTTAAGTGTTGCCTAGGGGTGTTGAGTATCAGACCTCTGGTGTTATGTGAAAGAGGACTTTATGGTGGTGTAGAGAGGGTGCGCAGGAGATCAGACAGTATCATTTATCAGAGTCCTTCCAAGACTGATGTGCAGGCACTTTTTGAGGTGTGTGGCTCCTTCATTTGCAAGAGTTTACCAACTATGAATCATAAGCCCAGTGCAGATGGGATGAAAAATCCAAATGCTTTTTCTAAAGTAATAAAATTCTTATGAAGTGGCTGGGACAGAACTGCATATGACTTGTTAGGAGATCAGCTACTGGCTTTATGAAGACCATTTCACTTGGTTGTACTCATCTCTCACCAAACTGGTGACTCATTTCTCCCCAGTAAGGAACAAAGTGTGTGTGTTAACTGGGCAGCAGGTGTTTTAATTGGTTCATCTGTCTGACTCCACAGGAGCGTCTCCTGCTCTCTGTACTTCCTCGACATGTTGCCATGGAGATGAAAGCTGACATTAATGCCAAGCAGGAAGATATGATGTTTCATAAGATCTACATCCAGAAGCATGACAATGTCAGGTAAGAACAGCAGCTCATCTCCCAGCTGCAGGAGAGGAGGGAGCCTCCCAGTGCTTGACACTTAATACCCAGAGATGAAGATGACCACAACAAATAATCCAAAACAAGTGTAAAGACTCTGAAGTGTCACCAGTTGACTTTTGAAAGTCTGTTTCAAGTGAGATTGATGCAGTCCTTTGAGAAGTAACTTTAACTGATCTCTTTCTTTAGATCTTATCTTTTTTTCCTTCCTTTCTTATGAGTCTCAGTGATTGTGTGGTGATGTGTCTGAGTGTAGTCATTTTTTGGCAGTTACACAGACTCTTCTGGTAAGCCATGGTGGGGTTGCAAGTTAAAGATTGTCATGGAGTGAATTGCAGAGCCCAGCTGAGGACTGCAGTCCAGCTGTAGTCTCTGCCAGTCTGAAATTGCAAATAGGGGATCCATTAGTGGCAGCCCTTGGCACTTGGTCAATCACCCAGTGACATGTTGCTCCTTGGTCTGCCTCAAGGAGCCAAAGAAATTGATAGCTGACATGCAAAATCAAACCCAGTCTGTGTTGCTAGGGTGGTCCAGCTCCATGAATTTCTGAACATTACCAGGTTCCACTGTCCACTTCCCAGTGGAAGAGGTCTTAAAGTAGAACTTTAGTTGGATTTCTTTACAGGCTGCAGCTACTAAGTTTAACTTAATCTTGGTGCATTTTACCTCTGCTGTCGCACCTGACTTTTTGGTAATCACTTCTGTCTCCTCTGAGCTAAGTCTTGGAACTGTTTAAGAGCTCCATGAGTCTATAAACACCTCTATGGACTCACAGAGACTGGGGACAGAAAGCTTCCCTTCTTCTTTTCTCCATCTCTGCTTCTGTCAAGAGGTTTTCCTGTAAACTGCTTGCATAGCCTTCTCTCTTAAATATGTTGGTGAATTACATTTTCTGATACTTGATTATCAACAAATAAAAGTAGATCTCTAATTCACTGTGCCCTTCATAATCTCTAGGTGTTGACACAGTGAAATTCACATGAAATTCTCAATCCTTTAAGGGCATTTCCTTAGCATTGAGGGTTGCAGGGAGAGGTAATGTGCAAGCAGACTTAGTAGGAAAGATGGCTCACAGCTGAGTATAGAGCCTGATCTAAAATTCACTGACATCAGGGCAAATCTCTGTGCTTACTTGAATGGACTTCTGCTCAGGCCTTCATATTTTTGATCATGACTCAGTAAACATGTGAAGATTCACTAGCAATACTGAAGACAAAACCAGTATCAGACATCAAAGACAATAATGGTTCAGTGATGAAAAATAAAACACATATGGTGACAAAGATGAGAAGAGACCATCCAGAGTGCCTTCAGCAGGGTATGTGCTGGAGTAGATTAGTTTTGTGTCTCCGTTTTTACTTTAATGACACTGAGCTTGTTCAAGAAGCTGTGTACATTTTTTTTATAGATGTTGTTTGTGAATTTTCTTAAGAGAGAAATTACTTTTTTCCAGTACTCAAAGGTCAGCTTGACACTGATGTTAGATATGACATGAGACTAGTCAGTGCACTAATGCATGCAGTGTGGGTAATAAACAAGAGGAGCTGAAAGCCTTGGTACAAGAGGGAAAAAACTACAATGCTGTCACCATCACAGAAACGTGGTGGGATGACTCACACAATTGGTCTGCTGTATTCAATGGCTACAGACGCTTCAGGAGAGACAGGCAAGGGAGAAGGGGTGGAGGAGTGGCCCTAGGGATGCTCAGAGTGTCCTGGAAGTAGAGATTAAGGATTGAGTCCCTGTGGGTAAGAATTAAAGGGAAGGCCAACAAGGCTGACAGCCTGGTTGGAGTCTGCTATAGACCACCCAACCAGGAAGAAGAGGTTGATTTATTATTCTTTAAGCTGCTGGAGGCTGCCTCAAGATCATCTACCCTTGTTCTTGTGGGTGACTTTAACCTGCCAAACATCTGTTAGGGCTTTAACACTGCAGAGAAGAGGCAGTCTAGAAGGTTCCTAGAGTGTATGGAGGACAACTTCTTGTATCAGCTGTATGTGAGCCTACCAGGGGTGCAGCCCTGCTTGACCTGCTGCTCACAAATAGAGAGGGGCTGGTGGGGGATGTGGTGGTTGCAGGCTGCCTGGGATCCAGTGAAATGATAGAGTTTTCAATATACAATGAAGCCAGGAGGGGCATCGACAAAACCTCCACACTGGACTTCCAAAGGGCAGAGTTTGGCTTATTTAAGGAACTAACTCAGAAAGTTCCTTGGGAAACAGCCCTTAAAAACAGAGGGGTCCAGGAAGGTTGGACCTACTTCAAGAAAGAACTCCTGAAGAAGCAGGAATAGGCTATCCCAGTGTGCCAGAAGATGAGCCAATGAGGGAGGCAGCCAGACTGGATGGGCAAGGAGCTTTTAAAGGAACTGAGGAAAAAAAAGAGGGTGCATCACCTTTGGAAACAAAGGGAGGTATCCCAGGAAGAATTCAAGGATGTTGCTAGGTCTTGTAGGAAGAAAATGAGAGGGGCAAAAGCCCATTTAGAACTTAGGGTGGCCACTGCTGTTAAGGAGAATAAAAAATGTTTCTATAAATATATTAATGGCAAAAGAAGAGGCAAGGACAACCTCCAGTCCTTATTAGATGGAGAGGGGATTACAGTAACAAAAGATGAGGAAAAGGCAGAGGTAGTTAACACTTTCTTTGCCTCAACTTTCAAGAATGGGGCAGGTTGTCTCCAGGACAGCTGCCCTCCTGAGCTGGCAGATGGAGTCAGGGACCAGTATAGTCCCCCTGTAATCCAGGAGGAAGCAGTGAGGAACCTGCTGAGCCACTTGGATCCTCATAAATCCATGGGACCGGATGGGATCCATCCTAGGGTGCTGAGAGAGCTGGCAGAGGAGATGGCCAAGCCATTCTCCATCATTTATCAACAGTCCTGGCTCACTGGAGAGGTCCCCAAAGACTGGAAGCTGCCAATGTGATGCCCATCCACAAGAAGGGCTGGAGGGAGGAACTGGGAAATTACAGACCTGTGAGCCTGACCTCAGTGCCAGGCAAGGTCATGGAACAGGTAATCTTGGGTGCCATCACAAAGCACCTACAGGATGGCCAAGGGATCAGGCCCAGCCAGCATAGGTTTAGGAAGGGCAGGTCCTGTCTCACCAACCTGATCTCCTTTTATGATCAGGTTACCTACCTGGTGAATGTGGGGCAGGCTGTGGATGTAGTCTACCTGGACATCAGCAAAGCCTTTGACACTGTCTGCCACAAGAAGCTCCTGGCCAAGCTGGCAGCTCATGGTTTGGACAGATTCCCTCTGTGCTGGATCAAGAACTGGCTGGATGGCAGAGCCCAGAGAGTGGTGGTGAATGGTGCCACATCCAGTTGGCAGCCAGTCACTAGTGGTGCCCCCAGGGATCAGTGCTGGGCCCAGTCCTGTTCAATATCTTTATTGATGATCTGGACAAGGGAATTGAGTCCAGCATCAGTAAGTTTGCAGATGACACCAAGCTAGGAGCAGATGTTGATCTGTTGGAAGGTAGGAGAGCTCTGCAGAGGGACCTGGACAGGCTGGATGGGTGGGCAGAGGCCAATGGGATGAGATTTAGCAAGGCCAAGTGCAGGGTTCTACACTTTGGCCACAACAACCCCAAGCAGTGCTACAGGCTGGGGACTGAGTGGCTGGAGAACATCCAGGAGGAAAGGGACCTGGGGGTACTGATAGATAGTACCTGAACATGAGGCAGCAGTGTGCCCAGGTGGGCAGGAGAGCCAATGGCATCCTGGCCTGCATCAGGAACAGTGTGGCCAGTAGGACAAGGGAGGTTATTCTTCCCCTGTACTCAGCACTGCTCAGGGCCACACCTTGAGTCCTGTGTCCAGTTCTGGGCTCCTCAATTCAAGAGAGATGTTGAGGTGCTGGAACATGTCCAGAGCAGGGCGACAAAGCTGGTGAGGGGCCTGGAACACAAACCCTATGAGGAGAGGCTGAGGGAGCTGGGGTTGTTTAGCCTGGAGAAGAGGAGGCTCAGGGCTGACCTCATTGCTGTCTACAACTACCTGAAGGGAGGTTGTATCCAGGTGGGGGTTGGTCTCTTCTGTCAGGCAACCAACAACAAAAGAAGGGGACACAGTCTCAAGTTGTGCTGGGAGAGGTCTAGGCTGGATGTTAGGAGGAAGTTCTTGCCACAGGGAGCGATTTGCCATTGAAATGAGCTGCCAGGGAGGTGGTGGAGTCACCATCCCTGGAGGTGTTCAAGAAAAGCCTGGATGAGGCATTTAGTGCCATGGTCTAGTTGATTCGCTGGAGCTGGCTGCTAGGTTGGACTGGATGATCTTGGAGATCTCTTCCAACCTGGTTGATTCTATGATGCTATGAGTATGGTGATATGGTCTTTCACATCTGTTTCCATACTTCATTATTTGCAGGTCTGAAAGTTGTTTGATACAGTCAACACTTAGTTAAGATGATTATCTCTTTAGGGCAATACTTTAAGTTCTGACTCTACTACTAAGTGAACAATAATGCACTGAATTTGCAAATTAAAAATGTTAAAGGGAGAGGGGAATCTGATGGAGAGTTCATGTTCGGAATAAATAGCCCAAACATAATGGCTGCTGTGGAGACATGGAGATCTCAAAAGGTGCAACAAAAAAATTCTGCATGACCTAGAGAACAGAGAGAGAAAACAGTTTACTATGGTTTTCAGTTACGGCTGTGAAGTAACATAAAAGGGGAAGTCTGTTTGCTTCAATGAGTGTAAACACTAATCAGTTCCTGAGACCATCTCGATCAGTAGCTAACAGAAGGCTTACACACAGTTAATTTTCTCACCTTGCATATTTACTGAATAATATAAACACTTCTGCAGCCTAAAAATAAACTTAGTGTTGCTCATCATGGTATGACTTAGGAATCAAGCCCTTACAGGTACTGACTCTCTCTTCCCAGAGAGAGTGATTTCCCATTGGAATGGGCTGCCCAGGGAGGTGGTGGAGGCACCATCCCTTGAGGTCTTCAGGAAAAGACTGGATGAGGCACTCAGTGCCATGGTCTAGTTGACTGGATAGGGCTGGGTGCTAGGTTGGACTGGATGATCTTGGAGGTCTCTTCCAACCTGGTTGATTCTATGATTCTATGACTGTTGCCATGTGAAGGGAGGCCAAGGTCTCAGAATCTTGTAAAGAGAAGCAGTGTAAAGGGTATCTTCCTCAAAGTATGGGCTTTGTTCCTACTGGGCCTTAAATCAAAGCCCACTGAGATGATGAAAAAGGGAGCTAAGAAGTAGGAACAAGACAGTATATATACTGAGAGCAAATGGAAAGTAACGTAGGAACATCTCATCTTCATGTACTTTAGGGAAATGAATAACTAAGTACGAATATTGAAAAAGGGAAACATGATTTGGAACAAATGACTCATTTCACAGTAGGAGTTCTGCATGGAGCCTTTGCTTTTGCCTGGGTGCACTGAAACCACCTCTAGTGGGAATAACTGCCAATGATTTAGAAGCATTTATGTGCACACAGAAACACACTGGTGGTAGGGGGTAGTGTCTTGATGTGGATTAATGAAATGGCTGAATAAAAACAAGCGTGCTCTTTACTTTTCATGGGGAAATGCTCAAGGGAAGGCTTTTGAGAGGAGAACACTTAGCAATTTTGTTTTGTTTTAGTCACTGTTCAAAAATGTCATAAGATCCAAGTTTTTATGAGCTAAAGGTTATTGTGTCAAGGCAATTGAGAAGTATGTGAAGTTGGTGCAAGGGTTCTGTGCCCAACTATTGAATTTGGCTTCCTGTTGGTGATTTATGAGCAGGAGCATTTCCTCCACAGTCCATAGAAGTGGAAAGCTCTGTGTGTCAGCAAAGAGGTGCAGGTTTCCCTCCTTCAGCAGCTGTATCCAGTGATTCCCTTTTCCCACTCTCACAGATCAGTTAAAAAAGTATATTGTTAATCAAATATTGTGTATTGTAAATGGATGAGAATTTTCATTAACTATAGGTATAAAATTTTGACTTTCATGGTCACACTTGGAGCTTGAGATCTTCATTTTCACAGGATCTTCAAAGTGAGGTTGCTTGCTGATTTCTCAGCCAGCATGAGGATACTGAGCCTCACTGACACTGAACGTTTCCCTCCCAGCCGGGTTTAGCTTTGGCCCTTTGAACTCAGGAGGCACAGGAGCACAGCCTCTTGCACTCAGCCTGGTTTGACGTTTTGTGGGGGAGAAGTGGTTTATTATATTCTGTTTCAGACAAGATTAAATATTTTCATTTGCAGGGATGATTTGTTCTGGGCTTTTGGGACCACCTCTAATTTTAATTAAAATCAAACCAAAACCACTCTACTGGCAGAAAATGTTATTCTAAAATCATATGAAGTTACTGTGTGTGGAAAGGGGGTTTCCTGTTTTAAATTGAGTAGTCTTTAAATGACCAATTCTGTGGTGTGCATAGTTTCTTTGTTTTTCTTTTAAGAAACTTAGGCAGAAATTACTTCTTTCTCAGGTGCCAGTAGTAGCTCTGTGCAACACAGCCATGATCTTTTAATAAGGGGCAGTTCAGCCATGATATTGCTCACTATGTTACACTTAGGGGATGGGCTGTCTCTCTGTTTGGGCATATATGCTATTTTATGCAAAATACAGTGGTCTTTCTGACCTGAATGGGTAAAAGAAAATCTTTTAGAGCACTATCAGGACTTCCTGAGAATGAGTTCATAGTCTCCTGCTTATTGTTATGGAAAGTAAAGTTCAGAAAATAACTAATCCATTACAAAAATAAAATTTCCTGTCAGTATTTGGCAGGAAAATTTGTTTCAGGATTATTTAAGGCAATGGTGAAACTAAGATGAAGAGGTTTAGAGTTAATACACTCTCTTATGATGCAAATGAACAGAACCTTTTAATGGAGAATGAAACCATTTCCTGTCCAGATTTATTGAATGAGAGTTAACTTCAACAAACCCAGAACCTCAGAGTGTGATTTGACCTTTCCCACATATGTGTGTGTGTGTGTTAAATATAAAGTCTATTGTCAAATGCAATCAGGAAAGGAGTTCCCAAGACTATGCAAGTAAATCTGGGTAAACAAGAAGGTTAATTATGTAACTAAATTGGTTCACGTTATCATGAATGAGATTGTGTCTGATAGACAAATCCTAAAATACACATAGATAATATTGTTTGTCTATCATGCTTCCCAGGCAGAATTTTTAATGTTGTACATTAGTATTGCTATTTATAGTATCACACTGCAGTGATAATGGCTTTAATGTTATCCAGGCTTGGCTGAATATAGTAATCTCTGTGCTATAAAAGGAGGTTTGAAGTCCTGTGTGAAAGGATAAAGGTTGGCTTTGTCATCAAAATTCTTTTGATGAGCTGTTTCAAGAAGCTTATTTTAGAGCTAGCATCCAAGCACAGTGAAAGTGACAGTTTCCTCTTCTCTCCCCTTCATGTAATTCTTATGAATCATGTACTCAACATTAACGTATCTCAGAGTTTTTTTCATGTCTTGACAACTCAAACTAAACCATTTGCAGAAATCATAGAATCATAGAATCAACCAGGTTGGAGGAGACCTCCAAGATCATCCAGTCCAACCTATCACCCAGCCCTCACCAGTCAACTAGACCATGGCACTAAGTGCCTCATCCAGTCTTTTCTTGAAGACCCCCCGGGGACGGTGCCTCCACCACCTCCCTGGGCAGCCCATTCCAATGCCAATCACTCTCTTTGTGAAGAACTTCTTCCTAATATCCAGCCTATACCTACCCTGGCACAACTTGAGACTGTGTCCCCTTGTTCTATTGCTGGTTGCCTGGGAGAAGAGGCAGTCCACTTGCTTTCAGCTTTGTAAACAAACAAATATTGTTAGCTACTTTTCTGATTTGATGGCATTCTAACTGCAAACATTCTCCTGGTTAAGAATGACCAGATAGTTGCACTTTAGCTGACCATCAGTATATTCAGACCAGCCATCTCAGCTTAACCTCTTTGTCTTGCAGGCATTATGGTGGTTAATTTGTTACTGATGAAATGTGTTAAATACTTAAATTGCAAGGTTCTATGGAATTTTATTCTATAAAGTTTCTGAACATTTCAGTGGAGCAAGTATCTTCTTTCTCCCTCCTCTCACTGTCCTTGCACGCAGGACATCTTGCCTTAATGTTTCTTCCTGTTAAAAGGCTTACCAATATATATAGTACAAAGCTGAGCTGTGATCACAGCTCCCAAGGAATATTGGTGTAAATGGACATATTAGCACTGCACCTTGCCAAAGCAAAGTGCAGCTTAATGGTATGTTCTTCTTGTTGAGTATAGGCATGAGGCTATTTTTTTCTGGCTTGCTAGCAGTGCCTTTTGAAATGCTAAGCAGGTTTATAATGAGGCATATCCTATCAAGCCTGGGTCAGACAGAAGGTCTCCTTTGGAGGTAGTTAGGCCAGTGGTGTGATTTTGTTCAGGAGCTCATCCCAGTTCTGTTTTCAGGCATTTTCAAGAGGTTATTGAAGGTAAGCAGAAACTAGTTTAATTTTAGAGTGTGGTATATATTCATTTCTGACAGTTCTTCCATGGATATTTTCAAGGATTCCACATATCTGTTGTCTCAGCCAAAATGTACATAGCTTTAATTTCTGTGGAGTGCCTTGTTTCCAGGAAAGGTCAGGAGCAGTATCTGGGTTTAGTATTTACAGCCTCAGGCTCCGCCAGGGGAGATTTAGGCTGGAGGTGAGGAGAAAGTTCTTCACTGAGAGAGTCATTGGACACTGGAATGGGCTGCCCAGGGAGGTGGTGGAGTCGCTGTCCCTGGGACAGTTCAAGGCAGGATTGGATGTGGCACTTGGTGCCATGGTCTAGCCTTGAGCTCTGTGGTAAAGGGTTGGACTTGATGATCTCTGAGGTCTCTTCCAACCTTGATAATACTGTGATACTGTGATCTATCTCAGTTCTTATTTCCTCTTCTTTTTGAGGATCAGCACAGTGAAAATTGATGTTTTATGTTTGAAGAAGAGGAAGAGCAGCATTTAACTGCCCAAGAGCAGGTTTTCATCCATCTGTTGCTTCCTAGTGCAACAGCACAGCCAGTCTGTGAGCTTCAATCTCCTTCTAAAATGTATTCTTGGGGTGATTCATTGTTTCTCAGTATCAAATCTTAGCAAGACTTCTGCCTCCTTTTCTCCACTCGAGGCGTATGCCTACAAGTAGGTTACAAGAAGAAGGTTGTTTTTTGCAGGTGTGGGGGGAGAACTGTGGGTTTCATGTGGGCTTAGGGGCCCCCAGCATTGAAGTGCCATAGCTTCTCGTTGAGGCTGTAGGCTGAGAACAGTGAGTAGGAAGGAAATGATCAGCCTTCCTACATCTTTCCCCAAATGACAGCAGTGAGTTTTACCTGCATGGGAGCTCTTCTGTTTCCCTGTCAAGAGCCAGATCCTGGGAACATCACCTGGGGGTGAATCATGGCTTTTTAATTTCCCAGAAATTTCTTTTCAAGTTATCAATAATGAAGTGCTGAAATAGGTTTCACCTATGGGTGAAGGTGGCTTACTTTGCTCTTACTGCCACTAATCACTTGACACTTCTTAGCCAGTTTGTTGGTTTTGAGAAGAAAAATCAGTGTGTTTTGGAGATAGGCATTCAAGCTAAAATCCACATGTAAAGGAATTTGCTTATTTTGCAGCCACTGTTACACCTGAACTTGACATCAAAGCTGAGCAATAAATTTAGCCATTAATATTAAAGCAGCTATTTCAACCTAAGATCACACTTTCTTTTGAATGTGTATGTTCTGATGGTTCAGACTTGAAACCTTTTAATCTAAATAAGGTTTATATATTGTATAAAATCATGCTCTTTGTGCATGTGCACAATAGCCTTGGTTAAGTATTGGCATGCCAGCTTGATTAAGTACTTGGCTGTCTGCAGATCTTTCTTTCTGACCTGGGAATATGTTGTGATCTTGGTCTCTACTGGGAACTCCTGGTGTCTTCAGGGCCGTAAGAAAGCCTTGTACCCTCTGAAGAACAAAACAGATAAATAACTGGCTGCAAGGCATCCTGCTGGGTGCACTATATAAACACATGTGTTGTAATAAAGATAACATCTCAAAAGTGCAGCCAGCCAGGTGAGTGCAGATCTGCAGCCACCAGCGAGCCATAAGCAATTAGGAAGGGCCTGTGATGTATAATTCACACCCTGCTATTCTGAGTTTACACAAGGGTCTATGAAGTTCACAGGGTGATGGATTGAGGACTGTTAGATGTTCTAATGATTTAATACTGTGAATAGTAATTTGGAGAGAATAATGAAGGTGCCCAAAGAAGCTTACAGTGCACCATAATAATTCATTACATTTATTTGGATTTTTTTTTCTTTAATAGTAATAAAAACAAATTGTTATTTCTTTAAGATTAAAGTCTTATTGCTGATTGGCCTGATAGTAAAAACAAATATATCAAATTTATGGTAGAAAAAAAAAATCAAGGCATGTTTATTAAACTAATCCATTCCAGTCTTCTCTATTCTGAAGTAACTTTAACAAGAAAAATTGAGTCTTCTTAGACCAAAACTTTCCTTTTTGTAACAACTTACTTGTACAAGCTTGCTTAAATGTCAGTTTATTAACTGCTTTGTCATGCAGTTAACATGCAAAGTGGTTTTAAGAACATTGAGTTTATGTAACACTTGAAGAGGTTCTTGTTAAAATTATCCCACCTTTTTGCTGCCTCCTTAAACTAGAATGACTTAAAAGCAAACATTAGTTCAATTTTTTATTCTGTTATGCACTGAACTTTGTAAAACTATTTAAAGCCCTCTCACAGAAGCTGTAAAACAGAGGCAGAGTTTTGGATGGGGTTGGATTAACTTCTCTTGTCTTGTACTATATTTATATCCCTGAACAACTGCTGCTAATTTGTGCATCTGTTCTTATGGATTGATATATAATTTTGATTCTAGATAAATGAAAAAGAGACAAAAGCTGAAACCAATTAGTGGAAAGAGCTCTCAAGTGATCTGGTATCCTGTGACTCAAGTTAATGCATTGTTTAGCTTGAGTCTATGTCCTCCAGTAACTGGAAGCCATAGTATATTTTTAAACTTCTTTTCTGTATTAATTTTGCATGATATTAAGTAGTAAAAAGTTAGGGTGAGACTAGTACTGACTGTGCACACTGCAGAATTCCATAAATGATGTTTTTATAAGAAACCAGGCTAAGAACAAGCCACTTCAGAAACAGGACTAGTGGGAATGAGAAGCAACAGGACTGCACAGAACAACAAAGGAGGCAAAAGACCAAATAGATTGATTTCTGCATGCACACACCATTGGCAGGGCATTGGCCTTGTGAAGTGATAGAGATGTCTGGCCTCGTGGAGTGACAGAGAGTTGAGATTTTGCTATGTCCATTTATGTCTCCGTTACAAAGCCCTAGCAAGATGCATACTGTTTTAAGTGGTGAGAATGAGGATTTGTAAGATCATGTAGGTTCTGAGGACTTGGAACTTTCAAAATAGTTTTCAGAAACTGAAAAGGAATGCATGTGATAGGATTTAAAAACGAAACAAGATGCAGGAATACAGATCTTATCTTCCCTGATTCCATGACCAGCAGGGATCTCCGTGGTTGCTGTATGCTTGTTTGGCAAATAGATCTCAGACTCTCAAAAGCACTGAAAAATTCTATGTTCTTACCCATTAACTGTGTCCCTGTCTGAGTCAAACTCCTAAATGAACCTCTTGAATATGTAGGAGAATCCTCAGCTCCCTCAGATCAGGTTTTTTAGACTCAAGCTTCTAGCCCAAAAACCTAGTACAGCGACTTCCTGTGAAACTTAGATGTTAGTGCCATGGTCTAGTTGATTGGCTAGGGCTGGGTGCTAGGTTGGACTGGATGATCTTGGAGGTCTCTTCCAACCTGGTTGATTCTATGATTCTGTGTGACTGTCAGCAGAATGTTCTCTCCCAGCCTCCTGTTGCAGAACTCTCCCCGGTAACTGGTATGCAGAAAGCTGGGTGATCATGGGTTTGTTCGGTTGTAAGATCACCTTTAAATGTCTGTTTGTCCCCATTAGTAGAGTACCTGGAAGCACAGTTTGCCCTCCCACATGAAGAGGAAGGTTAAGTGTGTGAGGTACTGGGGAATTTTTCCAGCAGAGCTGTACTGGTGACAATTTGCTGATCCACCATGTCAGCTCATTTCCTTGGGGTGTTTATTTTGTTGGTGGTTTGCTTTAAGCACGATTCTTTATTATCAGAGCACTGGCTCAATTTCCTGCTCGCGAGGAATGCGTTTCCAATAGCCTACCAGGACAACATTTCTTCTAATGCTACTTAATTTGTGTTATCTCAGGGGGCTGGCAGACCCAAACATCAGTTCTGAATGCAGCAGCAACTTGGAAAGATGTTTTGTAACATCCTGGGCCATGAAGGGAATGAGAGCCCCTATGTTGTGAAGCTGATGAGACATTTGTGAGATGGGACAGTAGGCAAAAAAATTTGGAAAGACAAAACAACCTTGGAAAACAAGGGGCATGTTTAGTAACTGTTAGTAATGACTGGAGGAAAGGAGATAAGAGAATGGAACACAGATGTATACAGTTTTAGGTAGTGGACGGCTTTGTGCCGTAGCAGTTCTAGTGGAGAGTCTCCAATCTTGGAAGCACGCACGCCAATGCACTGCTGCTTGCTGTTTCCAAAGCATGAGCTAATAAGAATCAATTTGTAGAACAAAACAAACAAAACTTTGGCTTCTGCTCAGGGAAGCTTGAGCAATTGTAGTTACAGATCAGGCTTTGACAGAAGCCAAATGCTGATCCATAAAAGTATAATTACTCTGTTTCATTTGGAACCTTTTGTTCTGGATTGCATTCAAAACTACTGTAAGCCCCTTTGTGAGATTCTTTTGCTTTTCAGGCAGGAGAAAAAGAGGCCTTTTTATTTAATAGTTTTACTTTCTTTCAATTAATGGAGAAAAAAACCCACACTGTTTTTGCCTTTCTTCCTTAAGAATCTTCCCTTCTGCAGAACAGCAGCCAGCAGGTCAATTTAGTATTACAGATCTAATGTACAGACAAAGTGGGGTTGCAGAATATAAATGGTAAATGATACCCTGTTTTAAAGGTCCAGTACTTTTTGTCATTTCCAGCTACAAACTGAACAAAATTTTATTACTGAAATTGGAAGTATTTGCAAATGTCTTGCCAAGAGACCTTGAAATTGCTGATATGATTTACCTGCTGAGCTCCTTTTCTTTAGAAGTATGTAGTGGTGCAGTAGTAAATTGAAAATGGCATCTTCTCTAAAAGCCTAAAATTACCTGGGAGTGGGGGTGAGCAGAGAGGGGAGGAAATAATATTGGAGAACACCTGTACAAAACTAAAACTGTATTTAAGGATGGAATATGTGATTCAGGGGATATTCTGATTTTGAGGATACCATAGGGTGACAGGAGGGGATGGAAATGCTTTGTGATTTTTAGTTCATCCACTATTAAATGGCATCTGATGACAAACATCCAGGGCTACACTTTTGTAATGCAGAAACTCAATATGGACTTCATTAGTATTTATTAGATTAGTAGATGTCATTTAAGTGTATGCATTCATTGTCTTCTGTAAATGTCTTTTGTGTATTCTTTCATCTTTTTTAGGTTATTTTTGCTGCAGATTCAAGGATTGTTTTTAGTGGAGGATTATAAAAGCTGCATTTTGTTTTCTGTCAAGTTGTACAACTTTATCTTTTTCTATGAAGTATATCAGGCAACATTTGTTGTATTACTAATAACTGAACAAATTCTAAGTCATCTTGCTGAGCACTGCCTAGAATACCTGCTTCCATTTTTTAGTGCCTTAGACACTCAGAAAGTCTTGTGTAAGGATGTACTGCAACCCATCAACTCCACAGGGGAGGTTAGGACTGGGGATGGAGAGTCTGAGATTGGCAGTCATTTCTTTAATTTGACTGGGTAGTGAGGCTGATTAGAGCTCAGAAATGCCTGGCTCCTGCTACAGACACATCCTAACAACTAGACTTTGAAGGCTCTGTCCTGCCTGCGCAGCGGAGGAATTGTGCAGAAGGAACAAGCAGGGAGTGTGCACAAACACATGCACTCTTTGTGCTCAGAACCGCTCGTGACTGTTGGCTTTATCTCCAGGGGGAATTAGTGCTACATTTGGCTGGATTGCCATGCCAAATGGGCTTCTTTCTGTTTCTCACTAAAATGAAAACCCAGAGCAATTAATTAATTCAGCTGATATCGCAGGTGGCAGAAAGTGAAACACAAAGGCAGTGAAGATCTGAGGAGACACAAGGCATGAGGCATGCCATGCTCTTCCTGGGGCATAGAGGCTTGACCCACATGCTGGTGTAGGTTATCCAGTTTCAGTTTTCCCATGTCCCAGAGGGCATTTGAGGCCACATTTGCTGGGAGAAGCCCTAACCAAAGAAGGCATCCTCTTTCTCTTTTGTTAACTCCATTTCATTTTTTATGTAAAAGAATCAAACCCCAAAGCAGCAGCTTGAATCCCACTGACCCATGTCATGGAGCATACCATAACCAGCAGGGCAGAGCGAGGTGCTTGTTGTCTCTGCCCCTAATCACTCTGTTCTATATGTAATGAGCATGGCAACACAAGGCCCTGTTCCTAATCCAATATAGCCCATTGTCCAGGCTGGATCCAGATAAAGGAAAAACTAGATCCATGTTTTCACACTGCTCAGGTGAAGGGTCTTAAGAGACAGTTTCCTTGCTTTCATTCTCGTTCTATTTGCTTCTATATAGCAGGCACTTGCAAAATACTAATGAATCAAGAACACAAATTTCTGTGTGCATTTCTGTGTGCCAGTCTGTTGCGACAGGTCAGCGGTCTTTTAGCTGGCAGCAGTATGGAGTCTCAGCAAAGATTTGACTACAGTCATGTACCAGGCAGTGTGAATATGGTGGGAATGTTCTTAAATGCTGAACACATTATTTTTTATTGGAGCTGTGGACTTAGTCTGAGCCCTGTTTGTATTTCTTGTTTAAAAACCCACCTCTGCCACCCCACCTCACCCTAAACACACAAAACTCAACCAAGCAAAACACCAAACAACACACCAACCCTAAAAATTCCAGTCAAGTATGCCTGGAAGATGCTATCATGAGGCTCAAACTGAAACGGCAACTTATCTGCTGGGTTTTCTAGCCTCAGAGGTCCTTGATTGACCACAGCATGTCTAAAGCATTCAGGAGGGGCAGAAGCCAGCAGGATCTTGGGAATTACTTGCTTTCTCCTTTCACTGATTTTAGCTTTTTCTGGTTTTGTTTGTAAGGATTCTGGTAGCTGGCTGTTGTCAGCAGGACTTTTGTTCGGTTGCATAAGGACTGAGAAAACAGTATCTGTCTGACTTTTCCACGGTGAATGGCTTTCAAGTGAAGCCATGGCTGCAGTTATTGTGCTATAGCTGTGACACTAGAAATAAAGTTATTAACAGCAATATGTAAATAGGTTTCTATTTTTGTTCCCTGAATTGTTTGCTAAATCTAGGGCAGTTATTCATTAAGAATCATCTGCTATTTAGCACAGAACCTACCAGCATTCAATGCTGTGTGGGCTGCTGCTTCCCCCCCCCTTTTTTTTTTCTTTTCTTTCTTACACTGGCTTTCAGAATCCAGCCCCTTTGCAAGTTTGTTTATTGTGATATATAAGAAATAGAGTCAGTGAGCTAAGCATTTTTGGGGCTTCCGACGAGTGGCTTGGTACTTATGAACAGAGAATCATCTCTTGATACCTGAACTGCAGGCACATTAAAAACAAGCTGCTTGTTTTTACATCTTGCAAATTCCAGTTTGTTCAGAATCTTTACTGTTTGTGTTTTGTTTGCCTGCTCTGTTTCCTTCTGCTCCCCTCTCCATCACTATGGATCTGCTTGCCAACCTTGGGGCCTGTTCACACTGGAAACTTCTACCGCCCTTAATTCATGCAGCCACAGTACAGCCCCCTGAGGGAAAGCACGGGTATGTTGTTTTAGAAACACTTTACTGCAGTCATGCCTGCTGCTATCTGGAAGAACAGATTATTCTAGTCCAAGGCATCTGTTTAGAAACCCAAATGCTAGGGACAAGAGTTCTGTTGCTGTTAACATTCAGAGTATAAAAGACATTTCACATGAGGCAGTTTGTTCAAACTTCTTCCTATTCTGCAAGTGGATTTAGCTCTGACTTCCCTGAACCCTCTACAGAAAAAGTCCCAAACTTTTTCTGCTGTGACTCATTAGCCACAATTTTACTGCCAGCTATGTTAGCCTTCAGATGGACATGTGCCTTCTATGGCACTTTAATTCCATTTCATGCAGCTTCGTGAAATGCCACCATAAAGATGGGACTTCAGCAGCTGTGTCTCCAGTTTCACTCTTTGCTTGAAATTGTATGGTATGTATATAACAGGTTCATATATAGAAGTTGAAGTTTGTGATGCCCACTGTTCTGAACTGAACAGATCTTGTCCTTTCAAATGCCAGGCACCTTATTTTTTTTGGTTGGTTGGTTGGAGTTGGGTTGGTTTTGGGTTTTTTTAGTCTTCAAGTCAAAATTACTGCAACTGTGGTGGCATAGTAAACAGAAATCAGGTAAGGCTCATTTTGCATATATGTAGAAAGATATGTCACAGTAACTTTCCTCTTATTTTTATGGTCTGAGACATAGTACCATAACACATATTTTAAGTGGTCCCTAAGGTAGTTTTCTATGCTATAGAAAAGATCTGGTCAGACTCTATTGATTTTATTTGGTATTAGCTCACTGGTAAACTAATAACTGTTTATGGGAACTTCATTTGGAGATGATATTTTGTGACTATCGAGAGCAGCAAGCAAATGGCTTAGTGAAATATCTTTGTGCATTAACACAGAAATTAAATTTTCCAATGGAAAATGCAGGAGAAAAGCAATTTCTTTCTTTCTATGTGGATGTATTATTCTGATGGTGGCAATTACAGTAATTCTCTTGAAGTCAAGTTGGTATTATATGCCTGCTTCATTATGAGAAGAAACTGCTGATTGCAAAAATCAGGGGAGATTCAGTGGGAAGTTAAGAAGACTTACATATGCACTGGGCAGACCTGCCACTCTCCCTGTGTCAGGATCCGGTGCAGATGTTGCCTGGAATCATGCGGTCAGGATTCGCATTCTTGCTTTGCTGTGGTTTTCCCACATGACCTTGGACCCTTTTTATGTATTTTCTTCATATATCATAGTGCTGTCTCTGCAGAGTAGTCTGGTGTTGCTCTTCTAGCACCAATGACATTTCAACAATAACTTAATGCCATTTTGAAGGCTTTGTAGGCTTAAGAAGTGAGAGATGCAGTGGTCCATTTTATAAAGAAAGGCATCTGTGATAGAGCCAGCTAAGTAACTGATCACAGAATCAAATGATGAGCTGTCAAAGATTAGCCTCAAGGTGTCCTGGTAGCTATTACCTTGACCAGCATAACGTAAAAAAAAAGTGATGTAAATGTTCTGATGGTGAAGTGTATATAGTCTGAATGTCATCACCTAGATTTAACACTGCTTGCTGTCCATGGAATGCTAGATGTACACGAAGCATTTGGAGTAGGAGATACGCTAAGGGTTGAGTAGCCTCTCCTCGTAGGGCTGTGCTCAAGGCCTCTCCCCAGCCTCGTCGCCCTTCTCTGGACACTCTCAAGCATCTCAATGTCCCTCCTAAACTGGGGGGCCCAGAACTGAGCACAGTACTCAAGGTGTGGTCTAACCAGTGCAGAGTACAGGGGCAGAATGACCTCCCTGCTCCTGCTGACCACACCATTCCTGATGCAGGCCAGGATGCCACTGGCTCTCTTGGCCACCTGGGCACACTGCTGGCTCATGTCCAGGCGGGTATCAATCAAACAATAAACAGAGAGAGAGAATCCCATGGTCAATATGGAGCTATTGAATGCCATCCCATTGGACTCTGCCCATCTGTCCAGGCGGTCAAAGTCCCACTGCAGAGCCCTTCTGCCCTCCAACCCAGCCACATCTGCCCCCAGCTTGGTGTCATCTGCAAACTTGCTGATGACTGACTCCATGCCCTCATCCAGATCATCTATGAAGGTGTTAAAGAGGATGGGGCCCAGCACTGATCCCTGAGGGACACCACTAGTGGCAGCTGCCATCTGGATGTGGCACCATTCACCACCACTCTCTGGGTCCGGCCCTCCAGCCAGTTCCTAACCCAGCACAGAGTGTTGCCATCCAAGCCATGGGCTGACAGCTTAGCCAGCAGTTTGCTGTGGGGGACAGCGTCAAAGGCCTTGCTGAAGTCCAGATAGACCACATCCACAGGCCTCCCCACATCCACCAAGCGGGTCACCTGATCATAGAAGGAGATCAGGTTGGAGAGGCAGGATCTGCCCTTCCTAAACCCATGCTGGCTGGACCTGAGCTCTTTGCCATCCCTCAGGTGCGCAGTTATTGCCCCTAAGATAACCTGTTCCATCAGTTTCCCTGGCACTGAGGTCAGGCTGACAGGTCTGTAGTTCCCAGGTTCCTCCATCCAACCCTTCTTGTGGATGGGGACCACGTTGGCCATTTTCCAGTCTCCTGGGACCTCTCCGGTGAGCCAGGACTGCTGGAAAATGATGGAGAGTGGCTTGGCCAGCTCAGCTGCCAGCTCTCTCAGCACCCTGGGATGGATCCCATCTGGTCCCATGGACTTGTGGGTGTCCAGATGGCTCAGCAGGTCCTGAACTAATTCTTCATGAATTTCCAGGGGAACACACCGCTCCCCGACCCCATCCCCCAGTTCAAGAGGCCACTTGCCTTGAACTCCTCCCTCCTTACTGTTGAAAACTGAGGCGAAGAAGGCATTCAGGACCTCAGCCTTTTCCTCATCATCAGTTATAGTGTTCCCCTCCTGGTCCAGTAAGGAGTGGAGGGTCTTCTTGCCCTTCCTTTTAGCATTGATAAATTTATAAAAGTGTTTTTTGTTATCTTTCACGGAAGTGGCAGCCTAAGTTCTAGCTGGGCCTTAGCCTCTCTAATTTTTCTCCTGCATAATCTGTCTATCTCCTTAAACACGTCAGGAGAAGCCTTCCCCTCCTTCCAGAGGCGATACACCCTCTTTTTTCCCCCCACTTCCTTCAGGAGCTGTTTGCACATCCAGGCTGGTCGCCTTCCCCGCCGGCTCATCTTTTGGCACATGGGAACTGCCAGCTCCTGTGCCTCCAAAAGCTCCTGTTTAAAGTAGGTCCAACTATCCTGGACCCCTTTGTTCCCAAGGACTGCTGCCCAGGGAACTTTGGAAATAAGTTTCTTGAGCAAACTGAAGTTTTCCCTCCGGAAGACCAAGGTGTGGGTTCTGTTATAGTTCTTCTCTATCTCCCTGCATATTGAAAACTCCACTATCTCATGATCACTACACTCCAGGCAGCCTCCCACTGTCACATCTCCTACCAGCCCTTCTCTGTTGGAGAGCAGCAGGTCAAGCTGAGCTTGACCCCTAGTAGGCTCACTTAACAGCTGGGTCATGAAGCTGTCTTCCGTGCACTCTAGAAATCTCCTGGACTGCCTCCTCTCTGCTGAATTAAGTTCCCAGCAGATATCTGGCAGGTTAAAGTCACCCACAAGGACAAGATCTGAAGGTCTTGAGACAGCCTCCAATTGTTTGTAAAATATCTCATCTGTTTCCTCATCCTGGTTGGGTGGTCTATAACAGACTCCAACCAGGATGTCAGATTTGTTTGTCCTCCCTCTGATTTTAACCCACAGGCTCTCAACCCCTTCGTCCCTCACCTCAAGCTCAGTGGCAAGGAGTGACTCCCTAATATACAGAGGCACCCCTTCTCCTCTTCTCCCTTGCCTATCTCTCCTGAAGAGGTTATATCCCCCCAGTATAGCACTCCAATCGTGCCTGTCATCCCACCAAGTTTCTGAAATGGCAACTGTATCATAGTCACCCTGGTGGACCAGGACTTCCAGTTCCTCCTGCTTGTTACCCAAGCTGCGTGCATTGGCGTAGATGCACTTCAGCTGGGCTCTCGATTCCCCAATTGACTCTAGTTTCCTTGCCACTCTCTCCTTCTCAGAGAGAGTAATTGCCTCACCCACCCCTTTCATATCTAGCTTAAAGCCTGCCTAATGAGCCCTGCCAACTCCAGTGCCAGGACTCCTCTGCCCCTCCTAGACAACTGCACCCCATCAGGATCGAGCAGGTCTGGCTCAGTGAAAGTTTCCCCGTGGTCAAAGAACCCAAAGTGCCGCCGCTGGCACCATCCCTTGAGCCAGTTGTTGATGGCATAGGTTCTGTTGTTTGTCCATAGCAGTGGGAATTTTCTGTGTCACCAGAGAACCAAGATATCAACTCAGCCACCTCTGATCAGTTGCAGCGTGATAGTAGATCACATCTTAAAAAAGAAACAAGCCCTTTAATGTTAACTCTTAGCCCTCATAAAGTTGAAAGAACTTTATTCGTGAGTTGGGCTTATCTATTCATTACTGGTTCTTACCAGGTAAGGAGTATTGATGTACAGTAACCAGATAACAAGTTCAGTTTCCTCCAGGATTTTTTCTTTTTATTTAATTCTGAAATTATGGTAAATCTCTCTTCTCATTGAAAACATCATGGGTTTTATTATTAACTTTATTATCAGGCTTGTTTATTGATACATAACAATTTGATTCTCCTGGTAATGATCTGTACCATTTTCTTTGACCAGTCATCTTACCTTTCAAAATAACTAACAAGGGGATTATGTCTACATTGTAAACTTCTTATCCACTGGCATTGCATTGGTATTTCTGAGAAGAGTGGCCATTGCAAGTGTGCACATTTAAGTTTCTCTGTTTGCTTTGGATCTATTTCTCTTTACAATTTCATCAGTGTCATCTTAAAAACACAGCTACTTGATTAATTTAAAGGTATAGAAATGAAGAGCAATGAGTCAACTCATGTTGACTGTTCTAAAAAGAGCAGTAAGTCTCACATTCCTGTTCTTCAGCAGTTTGTTTTCCCTGAAAATGGACACTTCAGCATTATTGACCTAGTAAGCTCCCAAACATGATCAGTAATAGTGTCTGCAGGACCTCACATCAGTTGTCCTTTCTCAGTTTGTCACTGAAATAGTCTGCAGATTTTGTCACCTACTCTCTTTGACAAAACAGTATAACAATAGGAAAGGCATAGTTGCTCCTTAATGTTTTAAATGATGACATTTACAGACTAATGTCATGTTTTCATTATGTGGTAACTTTCTAGAGGGAAAATCTTGGCTTACCAAAATTGTTGAGTAAATAAATCACAGAAGGACAAGGCATGAGGGAAGCTAGTGCAGAGAGTGAGGAAAGCAATACTGCTCAGTTGAAATGAAAGCTGCATGCTTAGTACAGCTTTTTGGGTGGGGAATACAAAATCATCATTATGCATGGGGAAAATAGACTGGATGCAGTTTACACAGAGCTCAGTCTTTAACCATTAAAGACAAAGACCCAAGCGATATATAACACAAAGCTGCTCAAATTGGATTAAATCCAGCTCACTCGATATCTATTCCATGTGCCTGAACCAAGGTGTACATATGAAATTGCAAACTATCTCTGCCAAAATTTACTACCCTGTTGCCTTCTCTGACAACTGATTGCTAGCACACAGCCTCTACACAACAGGCTGTCATTTGGGTTAATCCTTACAGTTCAAATTGTTTCTCTTTCCCCTTGCACAGCTTCAGTCACTTTTGCAAACTGTTCTCACAAAGGTGGGCAGGGAGGAATAGTGCCAGACTGCTACAGCTGTGGTGGTAATGGATAGACCCTTCTCACAGAATTACCTTAGGCTCTGTCTTCTTTCTTGTTGTTTTTTGGAATGCCAGAAAACAGACTGCAAGAATGCTCACTGCAGAAAGTATACTCAGTCTGAAAAACAGAAAATACCATGGCTTTCCCTTTTTGTTTTATATGCAGTTCTGGATTTAAGGCTATCTTGTAGGGTAAGTGAATCTGAGATGTATTTTAATGTGGGCTGGATCTAGCTCTAGTTTGGACAGACCTGCCAGCTCAATTGCACTGGTCAGGCAGACCCAGATGAGTGACTCCAGGTTTGCTTGCAGCCAGACTAAAGAGTCAACAGTATGCATGGTTCCTTTGTGCCTTTCTGCAAAGGGCCATGTATGTCCTTTACCTCTGCCTCTCTGCACTTCCCTGCAGTTGGAGTGGATTTGGTATTTCACCCACTTACATGTCTTTTTTCCTGACCAGAATGATTGGGAAAAAAAAATCACATTCCTATCAATCCCTTCTTACATACATGAAAAAGCTCCAAAGTCCCTCCTTTTAATAACCAAAAATCCCATTTAGGCTGCTTGAATTTAGTTTCTATGTCCAACAGCCAGTAACATCTCATTCGGTTTGTGATGATGGAGTAATAAAATTCCTTCCACTCATCTCAAAGATGTCTATAATCTGCTCTACATATAGTTTTGGCTGGTAGCCACTGCATAGCTATATTTATTTGTTTTGCCTTCCCCAAATAGTATTTCTTCCCAAAAGCCTACTTATTACTTTTGTTTCCAGTGAAGAATCAATCTGGTTAAGTATAGCCTGCTGAAATGTGAAAATCTTTTAACTTGAGGTGTTTAGAGGGAGAGGGTTGCAGATTTTTGATTTTGAAAAAATATATACAAAATGAGTACTGATGCTGCTTAGCTATAACTAAGTCCCAATAACTAGAGGACTGCTAGTCAAGCTACAAACCTAGTAGGAAGGTCATGGAAAAGCTTTTTTCTCTGTGTGACTGGTACAGTCTTCGCTTTCTGATTAGTGATTTCAGGATCTTAATTTCTTCTCATGTCCTGTGACGACAGACATAGCACTGGCATCGAGATGAGGAGCCCTGCCCATGATGGTGCTATTTCCCTCAGCAGAACTTTGGTGCCAGCAAGGTCATGCACTCTCAGCAAGACATTCCCAGGAGCACGCTGCTAACACAGAGAGAGCTGCAACCGCTGATGCTGAGAGTTTGTACTGAAGATGTGCATCTCTTAGCTGAGTCCCCCAGGCAGTTCTAACCTTCAGTAACACTTATTTGAGATAAAATCAAGTAAAGACAGGACTCTGCAGTTTATATCTTTGCAGTGAGCCATGCTGCTGTCATGCCCTGTGGATGGCAGTCTCTGTGCTGCCACCGGTGTCTCTGAAAGCCATCTGGTCTCCTGCTCCTTTGTCAATTTTTACCCTGTCACAGTTTTGGATGGTAAGATCTTGCAGAGTGAACTTCTCAAATACAAAATGTGGGTTTGGTTTACATTTTCATCTACATTGGAAGAGGGACAGGAGGCTTTCTGTCTTTTGCTGTTTTCTGGGCTTTTGGTTTTGTAGGATTTTGGGTGCGTTTCCTCCTATTTTGTGTTATTCTCTCTCTTTCTAAAGTGTTGCTTTCCTTATCACAGAGTTGGTGTACATATCTGTCTTCTCACCATCTTGAGCAAGTGGGAGCCAGCATGACTGATCTTAAGATGGAACACTGTCAGAGTGCTTCCCAAGGGGAACCTGTGCCAGCCGATGTGTCACACAAGTGCAAGAGCTCATTCGAAACAATCAGTGTTTTACAATGCTAAACAGATCTCCTCTGAAATGACCATATAAGTTTAGGAAAGAGAGTGTGTATTTTACTGTTGCTTTTTGGTTTTCTGTGACTGTATGAAAAGGAAATATTTTAGCCTCTGGTCTGTCTGATGTCCTGCTGCTATGGATAACTTGTTTTGCATTACTAAGGCTAAGACCCTAGCCTGTCACATAGAGCTCCCTAGAGACCAAGGCTGACGTGCTGTTGAGACCTGAGTTAGTCTGGAAGTAGGTTGCAGCCTTTGCTGGACCAGTCACTGGTTTGGGCTCAGCACAATGATCTGTATGGGCCACTTCTCTCTTCTTAGTGGGCTTTGCTGATCTTGCTTGCATTTGTAGTGCTTTGCCTAGACATGCTGCTTGACCATGGTTGCTGTGCCACTGCTGTGAACTTTAGCCTACCTTATTTTGTTTTTTTCCTGTTGCTGCTGCTATTAAATTAAGGAGGGAAAGAGCACTGTGAGATGTTCTCAGCAATCTGGAAGCTAAAATCATTTTTGTGGATAAGATGGGCAGAATAGGGAGGATCTCCTCGTCATCCCATCCCCAAGTGACTGTAGCTAGAAAAGAAAGGCTGGGTGAATCTTGATAGTACATCTATTTGAGGAACTTCTGGATGAACTTAATACTATAGGTTTTGTAACTGGAGCTGGGATATAACTTCTACACTTACAGTACTATCAGGGAACTAACTTTTAAACAGACGTTCAGGTGTAAAAATTGACTCATTTACAAACTGCTTGAGAGATGTTCCCACCTTGAAGATGCTCAAAAGACATCTGAGTGTGGTCTTGGATAACCGGTGTGCCTGCTTCAGCAGTGGGTTTGGAGAAGGTGTCCTCCAGAAGTCCCTTCCAACCTCAACTATGCTTTGATTCTGTGAAAGGCTAGTTTGGTGTCAACAGCTTGGCCCAGCCCTTCAAGTGACAGGTTTGTCATCCTCATTCCAGTCCATCCTTCTTTATTCTTCCCTATTCAACACATGACTTAATGACATGCAACACCGAGAGCAGTGGATAATGTTGTCAAATAACAGTAGCACCCTGAGACATTGTACCCTACCAATTAACCTAGTGATTCATCAACACGGGCAGATTGCCTAGAGCAAATGGCTTTCTCAGGTTACACCTTTGCTGGCTGAGGCTTGTGTTTAGTGAACAATGATTATTTGATTATGGTACATTAACTTTTTCTTTTGTTGTAGGCAGCATTCGATGTGGTAGAATACCATGGCTTTGATTCACATGCAATCAGATGCACTTTGCTGGTTTTAAAAGTCATTAAAGCTCCCCCAGTCTGGGGTTTTGTTCTGTTTCCCATGCAGTGCCTGTGGTGTTCAGTTTCCAGTAACACATGGTGTTTATATTCATAGCTGGCATTACCGTTGTGATGGTGATAGGGTTTGTGTTCCTGGCCTCGCTTGATTTATGTTGTGGCTGGCGTGCGTGGCACGCACATGGCTCGAAATAGAACACGGCTGGGTTTTGGTTTTACATTAGAAGCACTGGTGATTTAATTTAACATTTGGAATAAGTCTGCATTTGCAAGGGAACCTGGCTGTGTCGTGTCCCTCCTTTTATCACTCGAGTAGATTCAGATACTTAAGACTGTGCTCAGAATCGTTCTCTGTAGGTGTGTGTGTGGTTTTCAAATGTCTTCTGTGGTTTCCCTGCTTTCTCCTTGTCCTTAATTCTTTCTACTCCAGCCTCTCTCTGGGGATATTCAAAACTCGCCTGGATGTGTTACTGTGTGATCTGGTATAGGAGAACCCGCTCTGGCAGGGGGATTGTACTGGATGGTCTTTTGAGGTCTCTTCCAGCCCCTGACATTCTGTGATTCTGTGATACCTTGGTCTTTTGTTTTCTACCAAGGTCTTCCTGCACTCCTGCCAAGAACCTTCTCCTTTGCCATCTGAAGGATCCTGTAATGCTTCTACCTCAGGGTATGTTAGCAGTGGAGTAAGAGCAAGAGTCCTGTAAATTACAGGAGCTAGTTTTAAATGACCTGCAGTAGTAGGACCCAAAATGCAGTGAAACAAAACTGAACGGAGGGTGAAAGCAGCCCAAGCTGGGCAAACTCACGCTGCTGATTTCTGAGATGCTGCTCTGGGGCTCTTGCAGATACTTGCACTGTCTGACCACATATACCTTAACTATTCCATGAGCACATTACAGACCAAAAAATGAGAAAGCTGAGCTCGACACTTTGGGAATTTTCTCCTCTTGTCTCTGTGTCTTAGCTGCTCCTCTTCATTTCTCCTGGGCTGCATCAAAAGATTTGTGGCCAGCAGGTCAAAGGAGGTGATTCTGCCCCTCTGCCCCTGTGAGACCTCACCTGGGGCACCTGACTCTGGAGCCCCCACCAAAGGAAGGACATGGATCTGTTGGAGAGGGTCTGGAGGAGGGCCATAAAGATGATCAGAGGGCTGGAGCACCTCTCCTGTGAGGACAGGCTGATGAGGGAGTTAGGTCTGTTCAACCTGGAGAAGAGAAGGCTCTGGGGAGACATTATAGTTGCCTTCCAGGACCTGAAGGGGGACTACAGGAAAGTTGGAGAGGGACTGTATATAAGTGATAGTACAAGGGGCAATGGTTTTAAACTATAGAAGGGTAAATTTAGATTAGACATTAGAAAGCAGTTTTTACTGTGAGGGTAGTAAGACACTGGAATGGGTTGCTCAGAGAAGCTGTGGACACCTCACCCCTGGAAGTCAGTTTAACAGAAGGCTGGATGAGCCTTTAAGCAAGCAGTCTAGTGGGAGGTGTCCCTGTCTATGACAGGGAGATTGGAACTATGTGATCTTTAAGGTCCCTTCCAACTGAAGCCATTCTATGATTTCACCTCACTCAGCCTTTACACCTATGCCAAACACTGCAGAAGGAATCTTGACATCCTGCTCAGGGATGTCTCGCAGTCTGCAGTGGGGTGGTGGTTTTGGTAGGGGCCAAGCCCAGACAGAGACTGGCATCCCACTGTCAGCAGCAACTGTGTGCCCAGCCTGCCTGGAATCAGCAGCAGCCAGTGGCACAAGGATACTCCAGTCCACATATCTGCTTTTCTTGCTCCCCTGCCTGGGGTGCCTGATCCCTAGGCAGGAGGAGAGCGTGACTGGGTCTGGAAGCTGCTGAAGCATATCTTCATCTTTATTCCCTGTCAGCATCATCAGCTACATAGGGCAAAAGGCACAAAACTGAGCTTGCCTTGTACAGCTATGAAATCGTGAGCCAGTCCTTGCTGGAAACAGGAGACGAAGTGGGAGCTTAGGAAAGTATTCACCTCTACTCTATAACACAGTTTGTGGTACTTTTCAACCAAAATTAAACAAATAATTAAAAAAAAAAATTATTAAATGAATGATAACTTCCCTTTTCTTCTCTGTCTTTCCCAGAAATAAACCATTTTTTGGTCATCTTTGAGGTCATACCCTTGTTACTGATGGACAAAAGCCAATCAGATGGTAAATCTGAAGACAGTGATGGAATGGAAAATATATCAAGAGTTCTAAAGCCATTATAGCATCATTACATGCTAAACTGTTTTTTCCACTAAGCAGTAGCCTTCCAGAATCAGGGACTGATTCTGAGGAAGGCACTGGGACCCAGGGCTGATAGTAGTTGCTGATGCCCAGGCTGCAGATTGTGGTCAATCCCTTCCAGACAACTAACAGTACTTCTAAACCACTGCCTTACTTACTCATGATATTTTGTAGCTATCATAATTATGTCATTTGACCTTTTGTTGACCAGTCATCTACTCCATATTTTGGTACAAGGAAAGCCTATTACTGGCATTGTGCTCCCCACCAGCAAGGAAATGCCTTGCCTTCTGAAGACTAACAAGTAGTTAGCTTGAGTTATGCCCTTCATCACAATCATCCATCACTACTGTCCTTTAATAAACTCATTGCTAAGAGTAGTCTGACATAAAAGACTGTAGTGTTAAGACCTAAGGGTAGTAGGGAAACTGTGTGCTTAAACTTTGAGGCTTCTACTCCAGATAGGATCCACAGACAGGACTGTGAAATTCTCCTGCAACCTCACTGCATGCATGTTGTGCATGTAAGGAGGTATAGTAGGCTTCTTTCGTAAAGAAAAGCTCCAACTAAACACAGAAGGATCATTTGCTATTTCCTGATAGTTGTTGTATGATAAATCTGAGTGTTTCCTAGTTGCTTCTGGGCTGTCTTTCAGGGACAAGGCTGAAATTAAGGCTTACTGGGGCTAATAACAACAGGAATAGAAGTAGCACAGCACAGCAACACATACACAGGTCCTTATTCCTCACTTGTGGGTCATTAGCAAGGTTGGGAGCAGTAAACCTGGCTGCTGTCCTCGCTGCTGGAGCTGCAGGGCCAGCAGGAGTGTGAGGAGGGAGCAGATTAGGCAGGAGATGTAAAATGTGATCTAGTGACTTTCAGAGCTCTGTTGAGAGCAGAGGACAGAGAGGCTTCAGGCTGGGTTCCAGTTTGCAAGGACTGTTTTCTCTGATAGTTGTGTGCTGTTCTTTCTCCAGTCTGTGCTACAGATCTGTCTTTTTGCTCTGTCTTCAGTTCCCAGATCGTTGCTCTGACCTTTGCCACCTCCCACATTGTCCTTTCCATCCCTGCTCCCATATGTCCCGGAGAGTGTCTTCTGTTAGCTCAGTGGCATAGCTCCATAGTTGCAGTGCAGGTCACACAATTGTCCCCAGCCTGTAATTGAATATGCTCAGCTGCTTCAAGACATTCCATTCATATACTACTTAGTTAGCCAAGGTGGAAGAGGGGCAAGGGGATAACTGTGCACATAGGTATATTCATGTTAATCACAAAATGTGCAGCCAACTTAATGCATAACCAGTTCTCAGTTGGCTTTCATATTAAGAAGAAAAGGTATGTTCTGGATGAAACTCCTCCCCTTCTTGCCAAGCATCATGGCCACGTTCAAGAGAGAGGAGGGAGCCGATAAAAGTAAAAGATACTTGCAAGACCTTCCTTTAGCTAAAGCCAAACTTGATTTTCCTTGACTTGACTCAAAAATTATCAGTCTGGCTTTGTTGAAATTGGTTCATACATTCCTCTTTCCTCAGACAAAACACTCATACCAGGAAGCATCTCATATAGTAAGTGTTGGCTTCCTAACAGGGCCATCAGTGTTAATTTTCCAATAGTGCTACTGACTTGCATGCAGAATGCAGTTCTGATTCCCATTGTGGGGTTTATTCTCATAATAAACATTTTTGTAGTGCTGATAGTTGCAGTTTTCTAGAGTTCAGGCAGAGCTGCACGTGGAGCTGCAACTATGCTGTCCTTGGAAGTGCAAGGCAAGAATAAAGCTGAAGGAGAGAGCTGCTGAATTTGAGCAAAGAACAATTTGCTGGTCACCCATAGAAGGTTACAAGTCTGAGAAAATGTTGTAATCAAATAGTCTCAACTTTAAAAAGCATGGGATAGTTCCACAGGTCTCTGCTGATTACTTAATTTTCCTGGTTGAAAATACTGCCACAATTTAACTAATAGAAACGTCTGATCCATTTTTCTGGCATGATAGCAATGGGAAATTAAGGGAGCAACCATCAGTCATTTACCCATGTTTATTAGGACACTATGTCAGCAGCAATTTTCTGAATCAGGCACGAGCAGAAGACTCAGGGCATCCCTGTGTGGTATTTTCAGATATACCCATTTGCTAAGTGGACATCAGAGCAGCAATTGCTCTTCAATCCTCCTGTTCTAACACATCTGTTACAACACACACACACAAACACACACAAAAAGAGTGTGAACATCTCCGTAAGTGAGGAATTTGCAATTTGCCCCATGCTGGGAGAGGAACATGCTACAAGATACATTTCATTACTGCCAGGAGAACTGGAGACATTTCTTATTTGTACATTACATGTTCATCAAATCATAGAATCAGTCAGGGTTGGAAGGGACCACAAGGATCAGCTAGTTCCAACCCCCTTGCCATGGGTAGGGACACCCTACCCTAGATCAGGCTGGCCACAGCCTCATCCAGCCTGGCCTTAAACACCTCCAGGAATGGGGCCTCAACCACCTCCCTGGGCAACCCATTCCAGCCTCTCACCACTCTCATGGTGACAAACTTCCTCCTTACGTCCAGCCTGAATCTACCTACCTCCAGTGAAGTTAATACATACTTCAGTTACTTGGTGAGCAATAGAGACATCTGAGATTTCAGTTGATTTCAAGTGTATTTCTTTGAGATGTTTACTTTCATTAGTAAATATGTAAAGTATTAATTATTTTTTTTTTCTGTGTTTCCTCAAGTGTTTCAAAAATGCCAAAGTCTATTTTGATTCGGAATTCCCTACTCTCTCACCTTGCTTCCTTTGTGTACATTTTCATTTCAGTTTGACCAACAAGGAAGTATTTAACGCAACATGTCCAGCTGATGATTTACTGGAGTTGAAATGTAAAAGGAAAACTTACAAAAGCAGGCCAGAATTGAAATGTGTTTCAGGATTTGTGAAAATATGTTTGTTGTCTTTGCTTTCTCTCTGAAAGCAAAGGAATTGCAGGGAATTCCAACTGAAAACAGCCTCTGCAATTTTCCTGAAACATGCTGGAGTGTTATTTTACACAGAAGAAATAATTCCAGAGTGCTTGTTATTTACATTTTTCATTTCTCTTCCTTTTCAAGTACAGCTTGATGCAATAATCAACTTCAAAGAAGAAATCAAGCACTTGATAAATGTTCCAATATACAAGCATAGCTTATACATTTTATATTTATTTAAATGTGCATTCATTATTTTTTTTAATCTTGGCTCTATATGCATTGTCTGGTGTTTGCTTTACTGAATAGTTTTAAATTTATCATAATGGCTGTGCTTGCAAATTAATATTTTTGGTGGTGTAATTATTAATGAAACAATATTTTTCCACTAAAAAAAAATAAGTTTATCACAACATATTAAAATTGGTTCACTTAAATGGTAGAATCATTGTTAGTGCTTCTGATTGAAAATCCTGTGCTTTCAAAACAGCCCACACTGCTTTCAGAGGGCTTTCCCAGTCCATCCTCGGATGCTGTGAGCAGTTCAGCACCCCTGTTGCAATAGCAGATGTTTGCTTCAGTTGGCAAGGGCTGTGTTTGTCATTCAGGAGACAGTTGGGTGATGCTTGCTTGCAGCCTTGCAGAGAGGAGCTCCTAGACACTGGAGGTGTGTATAGTTGGCCTCTCTTCTAGGCCATGCAGAAGAAGGAGAGACACTGGGCTTACACCAACGTGATGCACAATGGTCGATCCGTGTATTGAAGCTAAGCGTGACGCTACGTAGTGGAGTTTGGTACAGGGGCCTGTACTTCTGACAGGCTTACATAGGCAGAAATGGGCTGTCCATACGCACAGAGGCAGACCTGACCAACTACCCCCCTTAATCCCTCTTTGCAGCAGCTTAGCCACATTGCTTGTTCCCAGGACTGACCAGCCTGCCCTCCTCACACAGCTCAGAACTCCCTCAGCTTCTCTGCTAGCCTCCCAAGGCCACCCCTCTGCAGCTGTGCCTCCTTATCAGTTCAGTTACTCAATCCTGCTTACTCTCCTTATTTTCTCAGACTATTCAGTTCTGCTCAATTCTGCTCAGTCCTGTTCAAACCCTGGCAGAGGTGTATATTTTTAGTGTTGCAGAGGCCAAGCCAGTTGAAACATGTGGCAAGAATAAAAAAAATCAGTGAGGAGAAGCCAGTACAGCTGGAATATCAGTGCAGATAATCTCCAGAGAATCAAGAGCAAAAGATCCGTGGCAAGTCTTTGTCAGGACACCCAGGTGTGTTAGGATCCAGCCAGCCAGCTCTGCTGTGCCCAAGTCTTTGCCTTGGCGGTGTTCCACGCCATCACACCTGGCTTTATGTGCTTCTAGCACTGCAAGGTGCTGCCAGACACGAGGTTTGTGGAAGCAGACCACCAAAGCATGAGTGGAAGCTGTGGTAGGCAGGTTAAGATTATTCACCTGCAAGGGAAGTGTGGCTTTTTGCATCAGGTTTGAGACACAGGTGATGTTACTGAGCTGAGAGGTTGAGGAATGGGAACAAAATGCGTGTTGATTTTATAGCTGGGTTAACATGATCATTAAGTAAGAGTACTTTGTTAATGACAGCTGATAGCATTATTACGCCACCACCAACTCCCAGCACACTGTAAATTTTCTGGGCATATGGTGAGACTGGGACAGTGAAGATCTTGTGGGGTTTTCTTGATATTTTTGATCTCTGGAGGGGACGAGGCCGTGCCCCTCAAGGATTTGAGTGTAACAGGCTGTGTCATAAGGTGGTATTAGGGGTGCTCATTTCCTTGCTGCTATGGGGCTGGGACACTCCTACATGCTTCACCATCCCTGGTCTTCAACCCTTGAACACAAGTAATTATCAACAATAAATTTTGTGCCTTTCTTTTTTTTTTCTGTTTTCTTTAGCATCCTCTTTGCAGACATAGAGGGTTTCACAAGTCTGGCCTCCCAGTGCACTGCTCAGGAGCTGGTGATGACACTGAATGAGCTCTTTGCCAGATTCGATAAGCTAGCCGCTGTAAGTTTTCTACTGGAATTATTTTGTCCTGTTGCAAGAATGGCATACTGTGCTGGTTCACTGGATTGCTGTAAATATTCGTTGCCCTAAAAGGCAAACTATTGCAAGCATGAATAGAAGCAAGCTACTTCTCTCTCCTTTACTGTTTTTTTAATTGTTGTTGTTTTTTAGGAGAACCACTGTTTACGTATCAAGATCCTGGGTGATTGCTATTACTGTGTGTCTGGGTTGCCAGAAGCAAGAGCTGACCATGCTCACTGCTGTGTGGAAATGGGGATGGATATGATAGAGGCCATCTCGTAAGTACCATGTTCCCCATGGAGAATTTCAGAACACAGCAATATGAACATTCCTGATGATGGAAGAAGGCTAGTTAGCACTACCTCCTATTAAAAGACTGCTTGTTTCTAGTCCTCATCTGCACTACCTGCATTACTAATGTTCTTACCACTACTGGTCACCAAACTGGAACAAAAAGCAAACGGATTCTCTTTCTCATTAGGTCTTCTCTGCATTAGTGGCAAGGTAGCCAAACCAGGGAACTGATGCCAGCAGAAAGAGAAAACAGCTGGAACGAGAAAACAAAATGCAGTAAAGGTTTAACAGCAGAAAGACAAACACTTGAGTCTCTTGCAGCCATGTGGATATCAGAGCTCAGTCTCCTGATGAAAAAGGCAAAAGTTACTGTAATTAATGCGAGTCTCATTCCCAAAGGAGGAATTGTTCCACTGACATACAAAAATGTAAAATCAGAGGATTCATAATAACCTTATTAAATTTTGGTTACTCTTCACTTACCTGTCTTTAAGACAGCTTTTTACTCACCTTACAATTCCTCTGCTAAGGTCTATCATGTCTAGTTTAACTAATCCTTCTCTACATGTCTCTGTGCCAAAAAAAGGTCATATTCAAGACTTTCTTAGTTAAGTAATTATTGAAGAAAACTTTAAAGCTGGTCTGGCACAAAATGGGCAGATACATTTTTTCCTCTATTTCTACTTAACCTCTATCTTTATGTTGGGTTTTTTTTAATTTTAAAATCTGCTTTTCCTGTTCATAAGGTCACATTAGTAATTCTGGTTTTGTCCAGATTATTTTTGTCTTTAGAGAGTAATAAATATAAGAGCCATATCTGGTGATATTACTTGGAGGATTGTAGACAATAGCAAATACTGTTTGCATTGGACATGAGGTTTCACAGGCCAGTTCTTTCAGAAATCTGTGGTCATCTTGAGTGTATGCTGGCTTAGGTGTAAAGTTCAGTCAGTCTTGGGTGGTAGCTGAGCTGACCTTAGTATCTACACCTTCCATTCTGCAAAGTCTCTGCTTATTTTCCCTTCTACCTTTTTATTATGCAAGAGTGTCTTCTAAAGTGTCAGTGGTAGCTACACAAAAGAAGATTTCCATGCAGTTCTCATCTCATTTTGTTCAGTAAATCAATGGAGTTTCCACTTCATCTTGACAAAAGCTAGAATTTCCTACTTACTGAGCTTGATACATACATCCTTACCGTCTGAATTCCTGCAGGGACATAAAAACACACTCACACTTTTCACCCTTGTTTTCGTTACACATATAAATATTTTGAAAAGCAATGTTTTTACCCAGAAGGCCCCATTTGAAGAGCAGTACCCAGCAGCATTCCTTTGCTTGAGTGTGAATTGTCAGCACTTCCTACTTTTATTTTCCTGGTTTTAAACTCGGTTGCTGTTCACCTTTTGGGGTATGCATGAAAAATGCCAAATAAAAGGATTTCAGGTGACTAGTTTTCACTACAATTAAGTGGCAGGTGACAAAGTGTCTTGTCAAACATGAAATGCAGCAATTCCTAATTAACACCAGCCCAGAAAGTCTCACTTTCTGCTGTAGTTGGCCTGATGAAATGCAGAGATCTTGACATGTTGCAGTGTAATCCCCCACAAGGCTGAGTAACACCAGGATGTCTAGACTTCATTAATTGCAACCTACCTTACCATGAAGTAAACATGGAGCTGAAGTGCACTCATTGTTTGTTTACTAATAGCTCTTCAGCAGCCTTTAAAATTTATTTCCTACTTGATGTGTGATGAATGCATATAACAGTCTTAAGAAGTCTGAAAGGTGACTCTCTTCTCACTAGCCATGCTTCCCCCCTACCTTCTGCCCTAAGGATTAAGATAAAGGATTTCACAGTTAAGGTAACCAGTAGCTACTGAACATTTGATTGCAGGTAACAAATTGCTACTGAACATTTGATTGCAGGCTTCACCAACAGTAGGCCCTGCCTATAGGCTGATTTCATCTGTGCACAGTAACAGCAGGGAGTGTTCCACCAGATCAGAAAGATAGAATTATATTCACTGTACTGCTCATATAAATGAACTTAAAGGGAAAAAAAAAGGAAGGTAATAAAGTATTTAATTGGCCTGTAAAGGATAACCAAGCTCATTTGTTTGCTGCAAAGTCTGGAGAAAGTCACCCTCTCATCAGCAACTCTACTGGGAAATGTTCCCTGGTCTTGTGTTGTAATGTGGCTTGGCAGAGAGTACAGCAGGGTTTGTAGCACTCATGCAACATGTTCTTCCTCCCTCCCCTGTGCTGTACCCACACTGCAGCTGCTGTTATCCTTGCAAGGATTATGGCTGCAGCTGCATTTTCATTATTCCAGTTCCCATTGCTTTCCCAAGTGTTGTGATTGGAGCTCTTTCAGTCCACAAGCCTGTGACACATAACCCATATGCAGCTTCTCTTCCCTGCCAGAGAATCTCTGCTGCTTGCTAATGAAAGTAATGAAAGTCACTTCAGCAAGTAAGTAGTGAAATGTAAAATAGGGATTGCAATGAAAAAGGAACTGTAAGAGGGTAGATGTTGTTTCAACAAGAATTCATGTGTAAACAGTCTTTAAAAGGGCACTGTGAGGAGTGAACTAGCTTTCAGAATTGGTCTCTCTTTAATGATTTCATTTTCATTAGTAACTAAAGCATTAATATTAGACCTGCATTGATATGAGAAAGCTGGGAGGACTTACCTGCCCAGAGAGTGCTATCTAGAAAGGCCTAGATGAACCTGAAAACCAAAGAGATTGAAATCTGTTAGATACGAAGTAAAACTTCATGCTGCAGGGAACTGACAGCTCAAAGGAGAGATCTGTGTTATGTAGTGTAGGTGAATTTACCAGTGAATCTGGGAATGATGTGACCAGCAATAACGAGAAGCGGAGTTGTTCTGATGACCTCGTAAGACTTTATTCACATTCCTAAATATATTTTCCATGTGAACAGCTCTTGAAGTTCACTCTTGCCCTAAAAGGGCAAAACCCACAAAGTATTCCAGCAGTCATTTTGAGAGTAAGCAGAACATCCAAAACCTCATTAAAATCAGAGCTTGATCATTTGTAGCTGCCTGTTTAGAGTGACTGCAGTAGATGTGGTTCTCTGGTTTTGCTGCTCTGACTGCAGCTTTAAGCCCTATTCAAGCTTTCCAGCTGCAGTGGGGTATTTCACACACATACCATGTTTAATCTGGGGAAAAGCTGGTGCTTGGTGCCATACAGACAAATGAAGATCTCTGAAATCACTTTCTTTTTGCAGCATTACTATTACTCTTAATGAGATTGAGTGCTGGTAGGTTATGTCCAGCTTTGGTATGGAAATCAGAGCCCAGCAGTTTGTTGCTTTTACTGCCTTCAAACATTTATTTTTGCTGTATGAATTCTCAGCTTGACCATGGGTTCAGAGAACCTGGAATTACTCCAAGGGCTCCCCTTTCTGATGAGTACTCTGCTTCTCCAGCTAGGTCATCCAAGAGCAGTACAGCTGATCTGGTTTTGTTTTCTTGTCCTGCTGATACAAATGAGCAGCACTGCATGTATGTGTGAATAGTTTATGGGTCAGTATGGATTTTGGTGTTCTGGTTGCAAGTTTATGCCACCAACTACAACCATGCAGTTCTTTGTGATGTCTTTTTTCCCCCATATCTCTTTTCAGACTAGTTCGGGAGGTGACAGGAGTAAATGTTAACATGAGGGTTGGAATCCACAGTGGAAGAGTTCATTGTGGGGTCTTGGGCCTTAGGAAGTGGCAGTTTGATGTGTGGTCCAACGACGTAACTTTAGCCAACCACATGGAAGCAGGGGGCAAAGCTGGGTAAGTTGCTTCGTCAGAACTGTCTTGTGAATCCATGTGTTGGTTTGTGTCTGACATGTCACAGTGAGGTGAGGAAATGGGGCCTGGAAGTTCAGAGAGTCTGTATGTCAGCTGTAAAATAAGCCATGGCCGTGGTGTGTTAAGCACATACAAATGTTAGCCAGGGTATTCTGCTCCATGCCTACATGTCTTTGATTACAGAAAGTCTACAGGATCCCAAGATGGGAACATCTGTGGTGTAAACTGAATTCCTTCTCTATGAAGAAAAGCTGATAGATACAAAAGAAACAAGCAGCTCTATGCTCATGGTTACAGAGAGAGGTAACCATACATTAAAAATGTTGCTGGAGAGCATCCCAACTCTTGGTGGATATTGTGTGAAACATTGTTTTGGATTAGACTTTTGTTTTGAAACATTCCTGGAAGAGAATAGAATCAGTGCTTGCTTCACCACTGTGTGAACCAGCTGAAGACTGAGTTGCTGCTAAGCTGACTCTCAGATCATTTTTCTGCATGCTTTTCCATCTTTTCTCATTCTGGAAGGAAGCATGAGACTATGATACTTGATAGAATAGTGCTACAGGGTACTCATGTGCCATGATTTATGTGATACAACAAAACAGATACATGCTGCGCTATATATTACATGTCCACTGAGTAGACTTGGCCTTGTGAAGGGTCTGTGTTTTCCAAAAGATCACATCTGCTGTGTGTTAGACCAAAGTGAAGAAAAGAATGAGTGCTCTATGTCTAAGGAGATTTTTTTTTTAAATGCATGTGTAAGATGCTTAACATGAACACTTCTCAAGAAGATACCTCCTGTCCTGCTTCCTTTAAAGTAACACATCTGTGAGAGGAGTGGCAAGATTAATAAACTGGGTTGTCTGGCTTGGTTGATCCAGTACATGGATCAAACTGGACTGGAACAGGCTTTTCTAATGATGTTTTCAGAGCCTACACGAGTGGTTTGTCTTTTGTCTCGTTCAAGGCGCATCCACATAACAAAAGCAACCCTGAACTATCTGAATGGAGACTATGAGGTGGAGCTGGGCTTTGGAGGGGAGCGCAATGCTTATCTGAAAGAGCACAGTATTGAGACCTTCTTGATTGTACGGTGCAGCCAGAAACGGGTAAGACCAAAGTAATACAGATTTAGATACTTCTAAGAGCTAGATGGTCTTCAACATTCTACTCCAAGTAGTGAACAGCAGCCTTTAGAGAAGAATGAGTTGACTACCAAACCTTCAGTAAGAAAAAAATCCTCTTTCTCTCTTCTCTTTCTGAACTTCTGCATGCTTAGAAAGGAGTGTAGCCACCTTCTGCATAAGGTTTCTGCACCAAGTACTTTTGAGTTCTGTCAAATAACTGTTCTGCATTTTGAAGAATGCTATTAATACAGATATATGTTTCTTTCAATTACATTTGATACTTACATAAGGCTCTAAAGCAATAGATGAAAACCACAAAGATCTCAGACAGATTACAGAGTTGGTTTTGTCCACTAGCTCACCACATTGCCATGAACATAAAGATCAGAGCATTCTTTGTCATTACTTTTCATCCTCTCTTCCTGAAGAAATAATGTACTGATCACTGTGACAGTGGGAGGAAGTCATGCCTGCTGCTATGAAATGGGTCAGGCTGCATAAGATAAGGCTACCAGGGCATTACTAACTTGAGCTTGAGTCAAGTCAAACTCAGATGGGCTTCGCCAATACATCTTCTTTTTGTGACACAGAAAATATGTTGATATTATCTCTACTTTGTATTCTTTTAAATAACAATAGACTGTAATACTAGAAAATTACCTTTCTTATTATCCAGTTGAGCCTAGCCAATAATATTCCTCTAGGGAATTCCTGCACTACAGATGCTACTTTGCTATTCATGGTACAGGCAAGCATGGAAAGATTGGCCTGAATTGAAAAACCATTTCAAATGTTTCTGAATCTAAGACCAATTAAGCCTTCCCAGAGCTGTAAGTAGGGCCATCACAAGATTAGATTCATTAGTGACATGTTCCAAAAGCATGGTTGATTTCAGTAACACCTGGACGGAAATGCTTTGCTACCATTGCCTCATTTCCTGAGTGAGTGGAAGCTGAAATCTCCTTAATGGACATTGCATAAAATATCTCCAAGAAAATCCCTTCTCATCTGCTAAAGAGAGAAGCTGTTGTTTTGATTTCTATCTGCTCATAAAATAGATCTCATTAACAACTGTCAACCTTCAGGAGAGGATTAGAGCATTCAGTGCAAGACTATTGTTTCCTGAGTATCACTGCTTGTCAGTGGGCCAGATGATGTTTATACTTAAAACACTTCCCTTTGCTGGGTAGACTTAAGAACATAAACCAAAGTACCTTTATGGCCAGGCTTCTCCAGGTTATATAGGTTGGACTGGATAATCTTGGAGGTCTCTTCAAACCTGGCTGATTCTATGAGTCTATGACTTCTTAAATCATGTACTTACCAAGTTGTCTGCATGTTCTTGTGGAGAACTAAAAGTTTCTCTGGAGAGAAAAAGACTTGGGGTCAGGAGTTTGCTCCTTGACTGTGTAGACAATAACCTCAACAGCAGTGACACAAAGCACTTGGGACTTGACTTCCTTTTTTAACACAGGGCTGTCTTTTGACTAGGGCACAGGACAGAGGCTCAGGATACATGTGGATTCTATTCCAGACTTATATTTTGAGGAACTTGTGTCTCTGGGCCTTGATTTTCCATGGCAAAATAAAATGGGTGTCATCCCCCATCATCTTTCACTGCTTTATCAGTATTTATTGCAGCTCTGTTACACAGTGTGGCTCTTAGCTGAAGTCTCTAGGCACCAATGCTGTAATGTGCTGCATACCAGAGTAGCTCAGATCTGGGACATCCATATGACCTATGTGATTATTGTGCTAAATTGAAACTGCTACCCAAGGTCACAGGTATTAGTGTTTAGAGTTTAAAGGGCTCCTGGTTTGCCTGTACTGTTGCCACTTTCTTGCTGCCATAGCCATAGCCATTTTCTGTCCCTTTGTGAATAGTTTAAAGTTCTTTCCTTCTTTAAAAACTCATTTTCACGTAATAAAAAGAATCACAAGTGAGAAAAGCTTTCTCCAGTAGTCAGCTCAGTCAGTCTTGAATATATTGCCTGATGCTAGGCAAAGTTCTATCACTTCACTTTTTCCTTCCATTTATGCCTGATTTTAATGACTTCTTGGGATGTGTTTAGCCAGGTTTTGACATTCAGTCTGTTCCAATAATGGCTATAAAATGTTCACCTAACTTAGTAATGGGTTCCTGTGAGTCATGTCTGGGTTCCTGCTATCCATTCACCCAAGGCACAGGATTTACATTGACCTGAGAGCAATACGTAGCTGACCCAAGTAACTGCTTGCCTGAGCTGCTATTTGCTTCACAGATAGACTTTAATTATCTGAATACCTGGTCCAGCACTCCCTTGGCCATCACAACCAAACAGCATGTAGCAGCATCTGCACCGTACCCTTTCTGCTTACTGTTGCCATGGGGAGCTATAACTTTGAATTTCCTGTCTTTTTCTGTTTATTTGACTTTTTTTTCATCATGTTAATGCCATTTCTTTGGCACAGAGTAAATGGGAAGAACATTTATCTGACATTTTTGTTCCAGGATGTCAAACTAGCTCCTTCTTTAAAAAGAAGACTTTTTTCCTTCTTAAGAATACTGTGAACAGGAACCTTTTTAGTTGAGGTTTGGGGAGAAAACAGATAGATTCTGATCACTCAGTCTTGAAACAACATCCCTAAAGGTGAAAATGTAGTCCTTGTTTTCTATCTGATACGCAGGAGAGTTGCTTTCTATTGAAAGACAATAAACTTGTGAGGCTTTAAAATCCAGCCTCTTTGGGTTTCTCTCTCCTCACCTTTCCCTCCCAATCCAATTTCACCTTCCTCTTTGCCCTGTCCTATGATGTTTCTGCTACTGTGGGTGAGCATTTGCCTGTGAAGAAGGCAGTGCCTAGATACCCCAGAGCAGTGCAGAGATGACTTTATTATTGCAGTATTGTGTTACCATAGATAAAAATCTCTTTAGATCCAATGTCCCAAATTGTTTTCTTTGTGTTTGTTTTCAATTCCTTCAGCCAAGTTTTTGACAATTAAAATATAAACTTGTCTTAACTGTATGAAATACAAAGAATGGCATACCTTTACTGTACTATATACATATATATATATGTGTGTGTGTGTATATTTGTGCATGTATATATATATACACTAATTCTTGTCATAAAATTAGCAGACTCCATCATAAAGATCTGTTGAACCTTTCCCATGATTTTTTTGCTCCGATTATGCTGTGGGCTGCACTAAAACCTGCTTATTTTGATTGTCTGATATCTGCATTACCTCTCTCCCTCTCATTCTTCTTTTCTGTTAAGACAAACTGTTCTAATGTCTTCTCACAATGAAGAAGAGACAAGCACAAACTCTCACAACAAACTCTATTTTCATGATAGTCAAATGAACCCTTACCCTTTTGCACGGCTGGATTATTTAGATATCTGATATTTGTTCTATGATGAACTGATGTGAGTCCTGATAATGAAAGGAAGTTTATGGTTGTAATTCTGTACACTTGAATGTCTCAGTCCCATTTCCACTTCTTTATCAGCCCTCTAATGGTGGGTGCTAATCCTCCTTCTTTGTCTTATTTATCGAATACTGCCTCTACTTCTCTTGTTAGCAAAGTCTGTCGTTGCTACACTTGGTGGCAGATGTGATAATAATTAAATCAAATCTGCCCCTACACTGATGCTTGAGTAACTCTACTAATAATCCAGCCCAATGCTTTGTCATCCAAAATGATCTTTTAACATTTCACTTTGGAAGCTAGCTCTCTGCCCTGTGTGTCTTAGCCACTAATCTGCAACACAGCACTCTCTCAAATGCTCTGTGGGGAGAACACGACCAATAAGAGCTACTGTCCTTTTTCTTTCTGTAAGAACTCGGATGTTCTGAAGGCTGTTAATCCAAACCCAGCATTTGCTGCCCTGCAAGTGCTGTGTCATGACCTGTGACTAAATAGCATGTGCTACCAGAACTGAAATTGCAGTTTTCAGTGTTGCACAGATCTGGGAGGGAGGTCCTTCTGACCTGAGCCCATCAGACTTCAATTTTGCTTCCAGTTTAGTCATGTTTTCTCTTTATAGCCCTACATTTATGGTCTCTCTTCCCTTTTGCCTTTGCTGTGGCAGTAGCGATTATCTGAAGAGAAATAATCTGTTCTTTCATTTCTAGAGCAATGCAGATTTTTAAGTTTCTGTCATCTTCATGTGATATAGGCTGACTTACACAAGTGTGACTTCTGTCCTTATTCAGTATTGCCTTAGCAGGAAAGAAATGCAGGAGTTCTCCAAGAAGTTCTTTGCCTTTCTGCTGGTACTGACATTCTTTATTTCAAAGTGGTTTTGCAGGTAAACAGTGAATTAGCAGCTAGAATTACTAATACTATTACCCAGATCTTTACTGATTCACAAACATCTCTCTGAGGCGTCATAATGAGCTGCCCAGTGTTATTCAGTACAATGCCTTTATCCTTCCACATGGTGGTTTTGGTTTATTCTTGTTATACTTTTTTTTGTTTTCATAAATTTACCCTTCAGACTATAGCATTTCTAACACACACCTCTGTAGCTCCATAACTTTTATATCTGTCCTGCATTTTATTCAAAACTTCTTTCCCCATCATTACTGCCATCCTATCACATTCCTGCTATTAAAATCATAGGATCATAGAATCAATCAGGTTGGAAGAGACCTCCAAGATCATCCAGTCCAACCTAGCACCCAGCCCTATCCAGTCAACTAGACCATGGCACTAAGTGCCTCATCCAGGCTTTTCTTGAACACCTCCAGGGACGGTGCCTCCACCACCTCCCTGGGCAGCCCATTCCAATGGCAAATCACTCTCTCTGGCAAGAACTTCCTCCTAATCAAGAAGGTTGGAAAAGACCTGGAAGGTCATCGAGTCCAACCATCACCCAGCTACCAGGAAGACTAAACTATGTCCTGAAGCGCAATATCCACACCCTTCTTCAACTCCCTCAGGCATGGTGACTCCACCACTGCCTTGGACAATCTATTTCAAAACTTCACCACTCTCTTGCCCTTCTTTTACCCAAGCAGACCCTTGTGTGCTCTCATCTTGTGCTTCAAACCCATCCTCTTCCTCTGTGTCATTCCCATGCCCACCCACGCCCACCATTGGCAATCCCAAAGGCCACCATTGCTCCCCAAACCCTCCGTGGCCTCCCCAACCTCTTATTGTAATATCCAGAAGTCCCACTTCTTGTGCTGCCTGGGTTCCTGGGGTTTGTACAGGAGCATGGCACTTGATGGCCTTTGGCAGCTTTCTGCTTTTCTTTGAGATCCGGTGCTGCACAGCTACTTTTCTCATCGCTTCCTATCACTGATAAAAGCTTTTCTCTAAGAAGGGTAGATAAGTATGTGTTTGGAAAGGTGAGAAACGGACCTTTATCTTTTTAAACAGAATTTTAAAAGCACATTAGGTTTACAACATTGTCCTGTGTTGTCTGGAGAAACGCTTTGCTTTGAACACAAGTGGAAACAAAACGTGAGTGTCAACGGATGAGCAGTGCTGCTGACTAAACACAGCTTGCTGAGTGCACAAAGTCAGCGAACTGAAAAAAGAAATCACAACTTTTGAAATGTCTTTCAGTTGCAGTGAGCACGGGTGTGTCTTTCAACAATAGCAGGTACACAACAGTTTCAGAAAGGGTTGTTGATGGTGGCCTTAAAACAGCTCAACAAAACTTTGGCCCTAACTTCTAGAAAAACAATTCTCCTTCTTTTCTAAATAATGTCCTGGAATTTCATCCAGCTGAAGAAACAAGAGGGTCCTTGAATGCTGTGCATGTGACTCTCCTAAAATGCAATCAATCTAATGTGATGGTTCCTTAATTTAACAAATTTAATGACACCTCACCAGGGTTCCACTCACGTAGATTTATGAAAGCAATGGTTTGGAGCGTGTAGCACTGCAAGAAATGTCATTCACATGTCAGTAGGACTGCAGGAAAATTTAATATGTAGCTGCATCTGAAATGGCTGATCCATGCTTGTAATTCACTGCTTTGTTGTACTGAGTGCTCAGTATGTTGGAAAATCCTGTCATGCACTAAAGTAACAGACATTCTTGCTGTAATTGGTAACTATTAAGCAATTCCAACTATTTCTATAGTTTTGCTATAGCATTACTATAGTTTGCTGTGTGGAAACTGGTGGTGGGAACAGTATAAAACCCCTGAGAATAAGCTTTACAGTCTCTTTGTAAGTCCAGACTTTAAAAGTTCCCACAGCAGCTTTCTGGAGTTTAAATCTGATAAAAACCTCATTGCTGCTAGAAACTTTCACACCTGCTTCTGTTGTTGGCAGTACCTGCAATGGGCTGGGATGAAAGTTACCATCTCTTCTTTTTCTTTGTTCTTCTTTCCAATGTTGTTATGCATTAGCCTGTGTAGTCTTTGTCCTCAAGCTGCCACTTAGCCAGGAAGAAGGAGAGGAACTGTGATCCTTCTAATTCCAGCCTGTGTAGTCTTTGTCCTCAAGCTGCCACTTAGCCAGGAAGAAGGAGAGGAACTGTGATCCTTCTAATTCCACAGTTTCAGAGTCTGTTACCATCACCCACCGACCAAGTGATTTTTCAGAAAATAAATCAGCTCAGCTTTTGAAGATAGCAGTTTAAAAAGTAAAGGTTTTGAATAAGTATTGATATTAACAACAAAGCCTTATTGTTCAAGATGCTGTAGTAGTACAGCATGTAATGTGGGAAACTAAGAATCCACAATGCTTGTATGTATGATTTTTAATCTGATTGGAAATACTGATGAAGTGTAGTTCACAATCCAGTGGAAACCTTCTGCAGGAGGTGGGGGAAATGCTGCCAGAGTTCATGTCACCATGGAAAATTTATGATGCCTGACCTCACAGTTAGAAAGGATCTCAGAAGTATATATTTAGTTATTTGTACTGCCCTTACCTGAGCCCAGACGTGTCAATAGATGTGTATGAGGTCTTTTATTCCCTTCAAACTATACAAGTGATGCATCAGAGTCACCAGCACTAGGGGCAAGGAGAAAGATGACTTGCTGGTGAGAGAAATTAGTACATCTGCCTAGATTTTTGGCATTAAGGTTCTTCTGAGGAGAAATGTGTTGTACATATCTTTTATCATATTTTAATGTAAAGGCATTCGTAGCTTTGCTTTTGTAGGTTCCTAGACTGGCTTCAGTGTCTGTTTTTTCTTGATTGCTTTTGGTTGAAAGCCTTTCACTAAGTTGTAATCAAATGGATTGACAGTGGCACTTCTAGTACTGAAAACAACATATATTTGCTGGAAGATTGTGAAAGTGCTTCAGTTTCCTGGCCTCACATCATAGAAAAAAGAAACATAACTACGAAAAAAGATTGCATAACTGGAAAAAAACCCAAAACAATATGAAGTGTTACAAATTATGTCAGAGACCATAAAGAGCAGTGACTGCTAAAACCCAAAACCTCAAACCAGCTCAGATCTGGCCATCGATGTTGCATCACATTAGTGTATTTTTAGAAACCTTTAAAGCACAGTTCTCCTGGAGGTTATCCAGTGGCTCTGTCATGATTGCTCATGCAGAATTCAACTGGTGCCAAGTGATGGAGTCTTCAGCTCTTGCAGATGAAACAAGTGATGGAGTCTTCAGCTCTTGCAGATGAAACAAGTGATGGAGTCAATGCTGAAAAGAGATGGTGTGGGAGACACTTTCTGTCCTGGGGAGGTGCAGTGTGGGAGCACACATCCCCAGCAAACATCCCAGACAGCTGACAGCTCCTGTAGGTTTACTGCCACTGACTTTCTTTGAGGTCCTGTACTTGTCATCCTGGATGGATGGAAAAAGATCTTTACTTGGCAGCCCAGGGCAGCAGTGACCACTGCTTCTTACTGTCACAGGGCCGGTCCAGTGTCTGACACAGGGCCTCTGTTGCAAGTGACACCATGTCCCCAGCTAGTGGCCATGAAGCCTGTAGCACTACATCCCTGGGAATGTTTGGTTCCTGCCTGGTGAACTTGTGGTCTCATGGGAAATGTTGTCATTGCAGCTCTCTATTTTGCAAGACGAGATGATGGTTTCTCATGCTCGTCAATCAGGCAGCTTTTCCCAGCACTGAATTTTAGCAAGCTTTTAAAATGTCTTTTAAAAAAATAATTTAAGGCAGTGCCAGACTTGACATTTAACTCTCTGGTTACCATGGAAATAACACCAAGCATTTTGCAAACTGCTGACAGGTACAAGTCACAGTGAGTAATGGGGAATCAAAATAAATAGGTAAGGAAAGCAGACTCCAGGCAAAAAAAAAAAAAGATGTGGACCTACCTGTATTGTCATGCAACACTTGAACCAAAATCCTAGAGTTTAAATAAAAAAAAAGATGCTTTCTTTCTAAATTATCAGTGTGGGGACACTTTCTGAGTTCCGAAATAAATATCATGTCTAATGTTTTCAGTAATCTGATGGAAGCAGCAGTTCTCTCAAAAAAGCTTAATATCTCAAGAAATAAAGAGGCAAATTGCCTCTATCCCTAATGTCCAAATTTTCAAGTTCTCCACTTTGTCTCTTTCAGGCAAAGGTGTAATAATTGCTACCCCTCTGCCTTCTGAGTCAGCACAAGTAAATGGCACAGTCCTCGCTGAGCAGGTGTGCAGCGTGCTTCTTGCTGAAGAAGGTTAAAGGGTTTGATCTTGTGCAATTAAGTCCTGCCTTCCCACAGAGCACCTTCTAGGTGGAAGCCTGTCTGTCTTTTTAGTGTCTTGGTTCTAGTTTAAATTTCCAGAGACTCAGATAAATTGGATAGAACCAATAACAGTTTTATAAAGTGCCCTTCCCTCTTCCCCTTCTTTCCCGAAAGAAAGGGATTAGATGGAGAGGGAGAGAGAGAAGTAAGCACACCCAAATAAATGAATCTCATTCAATTTGGAAGTTAAAAAGAAAAGTTAAACAGTAACTTAAAAAGGTATCTGAGGTATGGAAGTTACAAAAGGTTAGGGAAGGGAAAAATAGCAAATACAAAATGTATAAATACCACCTGACTGTGATGGTGATGGCCATGTGGTGAAACAAAGAGAGACCAGGAACAGGTGATGATGGTGGTGTGCAGGGAGAGAGAGTGAAACAGAAAGTCCCCCTGCTTTTATGGGACAGGAAGGGGGAGTGAGCTAACCATCACCTGGTGGTGTTCAGACCCACTCCTGGGGAATGGTCAAGACCACCTAGGATCAGGTTCAGGGTTACTCCCCCTGGAGGGTTAACCCTATACATTTAGCTAAGGAATATATTAAAAATAAGAAAGCAACCAGCCTGGGTTTTAGCCTAGTTACATGCTGCATTTCTGTGCTCTTGTAACTGGCATTGACCTTGAATGAAACCTTTCCAACAGATCCTGTGCAAAGTTTGCAGTAAACTCCAGTTATAATCAAGACTCAATACTAGCTATAATAAAAAAATCCAAAGATTTTGGCCAAACTTCAGGAAAGTTACCTAGCATTAGGGTAGAGGAGATTGGTTTGTCTCACTCTTCAGTACCATTACCCTTAACTCAGTTAATTTCTTTGCAAGATCTACATGCTTCCACTGTCATTTCTAGGAATATACTCTTGTACCTCTGGGAAATTACTTGCATGTACATACAGAGAAGTGTCTTCTATTCAGAGAGCTTCTGGCTCCTATTCTTCAACCAGGTAGCTCCATGTGTCATTCCTCTTGCAACAACACCGGTATTTCTCATTTATTTTATTACTCATTTTCAAGACTCTCTATGTAGTATCTCATCTTGGAACTGCAATTTCTTGTCTGAAGCTATTCAATTTGAAAACAGGTATCTCCGTTTCTGAGTGCTCCCTGTGTCTACACAGCCTGTTTGTTCCTGCATGTCTCTCGTCTCCACACTACAACCAAACCTACAATAGCAGCCAAAAACATCAAGTTCACACATATTAGGCATGCTACTGGGTAGCTCATCTCTTCCAAATAACTCCTAGTCTCTGACACCAATGTCACATACGGCACACCCTCAACGACATTCCTAAACCCTAAAACATCCCTAACAACATCTCCAACCTTCCTTAGCACAGCTTTTACCGAGTCCCAGATCATCTTAGCGAAGAATGAACACACCTGGTAGTGCACCATAGCTGTAAAACACTGCTGAACTGATAGAGTCAGAATTGAGGCAATAATAGGCCAGAATATATCAAACAACTTCATTTTCCCCTGATGTTCTTATTCTGATTATCAATCAACAGGGGGAAAGAAAAAAAAACAACAAGCCAAGATCGTGCCCTACGTTAAGGTGCGCCAAGAAATCCTGTCCTGGGTTTGGGCTGATCCCTCCCCCGGGAAGAAAATTCACAACACAAACCCCCCTTCTTTTTTGAAAGTCAGGGAGAGATGAAATTATATTTTCTTATAGTATAAGTATAACAATGTAAAGAGAGATAATAACTAGAGAAGGAAGGAAGGGAAAAAACCAATACAATAACCTTAAAGGAGACGGGGGAGGGGGCAAGCGGCGGCGAAGCAGCAGAAGCAGCAGTAGCCAAAACAGCAGCCGGGGAAGATAGGCGAAGCTGAAGCAGCCGAAGCCAGCGGGAGAAGGGGGAGTACAAGCTGTGCTTCTAGACATTAAGTTCTTGATGCTCCAATGAAATTATATTAATTTATCTATTGTTGCCATTTATGTGGCCTATCCCTGGAATGTTCATCTTACCCCTATGTCTGAGCTAGAAGATCAGCTCAAACGGCCACATTACTCAAAACCAGAAAAGGAGTAAAATGGTGAGCACTATTTAGAGGCAGGTGTTCTGAAAAATCAGAAGAAGAAGAAATGGTGGACTGCTCGTGATCAGTGACCACCTCACAAAGTTCTAGACACAAACTCAACTTCTGGAGCTGTCAGAGATACTTGGAGAATGACTGCCATGTAAATGTTTTCAAATGTATTCTCTCTTTTGTGTTTCAGAAAGATGAGAAAGCCACAATAGCCAAGATGAGCCGTCAACGTGCTAACTCCATCACCCATAACCCGCCACACTGGGGTGTTGACCGGCCCTTTTATAACCACCTGGGGGCTCACCAGGTCTCCAAGGAGATGAAGAGAATGGTAATACCTTGCTTTATGGACATTAATTTCTTTTCTTCTCAATACAGCATATCACTCCCTGCTTTGTTTGAAGGTTTTTGCAGCCCTGAGGGCTTTTTCCAAATGAGGGCGGTAAATTCTACTTTGACTCCAGAAATAACAATAATTGGTACATCTGGAGGTGAGTGATTGTGAGATGAGGTGTGAGCTTGTTTGGGAGGGGAAGGGAGGCTGAATTACACAAAAAAGGCTCTTTTATCTGATTTGTTCCCTGTTCTAAAAAGTCATCCAGGCCATGTGAGCAGATGTGATTATCTACAGTCAGACAGCAGCTGGCATACATTTGTACTAGATTGTTGCAGACCAGCACCTGCAAAGATTTCTCTCTTGCATTATAGCAGATGTATTCTGTTCTATTTCTATAAGCTACATCCTCATGGGTCCCCAGGAATCACACTGCTGTGTTTAACTCTTGAGATTACATTCTTGAGTACATAGATTGATTGGCCTAAAATAGCAAACATCTTCATTTCTTGCTTATACCTTTCAGCCTATCTAGATTAAGATAAACAAGAGGTAGCTGGCAAGGCAGTTGGACTGAGAGCACTTTTATGGCTCGTTTTACATAAAGTTATAGATGGTATCTTTGTTTTATGCCATAAAGATGAAGAAATTTGAGTTCCTGTTATAATGGCTATTTATAATAATAAAAATATTTAGCATTTCTGTAGTTCCATGGGTAATCAGATTGCTCCATGACCTTACTAGTGCTGGTTTGACCCTCCATGCATAGGCAAAACTGTGTTTTTATTGCCCACTTTGTTGCCCACAGTCAAAGTTCTGCTCCCAGTCACTGCAGCCTTAAAGCATTCAAAGAACTTTTTAACATGAGATTCGTTCCCACAGATTAAAAATTTTGGCACAGCTATAAGCAGCTGCATGTGGTGTCTTGTAATGGGAAAGGCTGGCACATTTATTAATAGTTGGTGCTGATATTGTTCAATCATAATATTATTTTACAGTGCTAAACCAAATTTCTTAATCTCCATAGTCAAGTTTCTTTCATTTCTCAGATCTCCAAATGAGGGCTTCTGACATAAGCATACAGATCAGTGGAACTGTGCATTTTTGATGTGGGCTTTTCAATAGGGTGCACTCAATAGGCATGACATTATTAGAAGAGCCTAATCACACTAGCACATAATTACAATTATAAGTTTCTTTGAATAGCTTTTGAGGGGTTCTTGCAGCCTCCTGTTCAGAAACAAGGTGTAAGCATGCCAAGTGGTATTATGCTTCTTGGTGTTAATTACAGTTTGCCGTGTCTAGCTGGTTGTTCAGTTGGAAAAACATAATTATTTAGAAAAATATCAAGCTGAGTCCTAAAAATTTCACTGCCCCTCACTTGTAGGAGGAAAAGCTTCTCTCTTTTTCTTTTTTTCCCCCCTCTCCTTATCTTCAACCTTTCCCTGTTAATGGTATTTACCTTTTTATAAATGCAGCAGCTCAGAAAATCTTTTCCACTCAATCTGCTTCCCTACAGCCTCGTGTTAAGCTTCTTTTCAAGAGGCTGATGTTGCAAGCATCAGGCTATTTCTTACAAACCAATTTAAACCTGATTCAGGTGTATTATCTTCAGCTAGATTTTTTTTGTTCTTGGAGACTATTCTTAAGAATCCTTTATTTATAGTATTTCCCACTGCTTTATGTTTGAGGTGCGTTAGTCAAAATGAAAACGTGCTGCTCTCCATGGCCTAGAAACCATTTTAATATCTGCTACATGAATATTTTATTGATTAGATCATAGGAACAATCTCTCCATCTCCTGTCTCAACTCTTTGTGTTAACTTGTAGTTTCAATACACATTTTTTGGTACCGTTGGGCTTTGCACAGCCACACAACCTCTAACGCTGTGTTGCATGGATGCTGTGTGCTGAAATTCATGCACAGTGCATGCTGACTCCACACACATGCACACTGCCTGCAGACTTCCTGCTTAGAAATACAAATTACAGACAAAAGGGGGGCAGAACTACAAAGGCTTTTTTCAGTGTTCCTCTGGGATGACATGTCATTGATCTTGGTAAGCCACACCAGCTTTCAAAGATCCTGAAAGTGTGTTCTTCTTTCCACATCACTCACCTTTCCCTCGGACTTCTTTCATGTCATTCTGTGTAGTCTTTTGTCTTGAAAACTATCAACATGTAAGGTTGGATTAGTTAGAGTTGTATGCCAAAGGCAGGGGGTGCAACGTTGCCTTTCTCTTTAAAACCTGGAGCTCTGCAAATTTAAAACAGATGTTTAGAAGGGTAATTGTGGGATAGTTCTCAGGCAGCAGCCAGGTGATGTTGCAGTTAGATTATATTGATGCAGATATGAATACATTTGTGCACAGAGAGTAATATGGACGGTTATAAAGACACAGTTTCTTGTCACAAGCTTTGGAACATTTTGCATTATGAAGACAACCACATTTCCAGAAAAAAAGGGAGAGAGCTTTTTTGTGGCACTACTTAACAGTTCCCCAAAAGAGAATATTCAAGTTCCTGGAATTGCATTTTGGGGAGGGAACTGTTACATTTAATAGAAAACAGAATAATTTGGGCCATTTTCCTTTCCTTTGAATGCTGGCTGTGGTAGCTGTCTCTATTCTTATGAGGCAGAGTAGAATTAAAGGCAGCCATATATCCCTTTCTTAAAATCCCTCCTCCTTTGTTGTGGCATTTCAATACACTCCCACATCTGAGCACATAGAAAGTGCATTGGCAATTCGCCTGGGAGGGCAGCTCACCCAGCAACATGGGGAGGTCTTTGGTCCCTGCCACTCTCAAACTTGTGGCTTAGAGCTTAACCTCTGCTGAGTCCAGCTGACTTTCCAGGATGCTCCTAGGCTGAGTTGTTCCTCAGGAGTTTATTCAGGCACTTGCACACGTATGTCAATAACACAAAATATTCTACCTGTGTCCATGCAGCAATAATCTAAATTGTCATGGAAAAGTGGAATATTTTCTGGTCCTTCCCTAGCTAACTAGGGCCTAAGTCAACTGGAACTACAACTGTGCCAGCTTATCCCATCTGGCCCAACAGCCCTCCCATCTCCTTCATGTACCAGTCTGATCTCCAATCCTTCTTTTTCCCCTTCTCTTGTTTAGTGGTGGCCTTTCTTGCTGTGAAGAGCCTCCAGGCAGGCAGCAAGGAGGAGATACTGACATTGCCCAGTGCTGACCCAGACACCCTGTGGTAGTTTAGGATTTTCCTGCCCCCTCCCCCGCAATTCACCAGACTAACTTGGCCATCTGGAAGTTAAGGAATGAAGCCATATTTACAGCATGGCACAAACATACAAGCACATGTATGAAATATATTCAGATATTTACAACTCTATACAATTGTACATATAAAAAATTAATATATATTCAGATATTTACAACTCTATACAATTGTACATATACAAAATTAATATATATTCAGATATTTGCAACTCTATACAATTGTATATATACAAAGTTAATATATATACAGACATTTACAACTCCATACAATTGTATATATACAAAGTTAATATATATTCAGACATTTACAACTCCATACAATTGTATATATACAAAGTTAATATATATACAGATATTTACAACTCTATACAATTGTATATATACAAAGTTAATATATATTCAGATATTTGCAACTCTATACAATTGTATATATACAAAGTTAATATATATACAGACATTTGCAACCCTATACAATTGTATATATACAAAGTTAATATATATACAGACATTTACAACTCAATACAATTGTATATATACAAAGTTAATATATATACAGACATTTACAACTCCATACAATTGTATATATACAAAGTTAATATATATTCAGACATTTACAACTCCATACAATTGTATATATACAAAGTTAATATATATACAGACATTTACAACTCTATACAATTGTATATATACAAAGTTAATATATATACAGACATTTGCAACTCCATACAATTGTATATATACAAAGTTAATATATATACAGACATTTACAACTCTATACAATTGTATATATACAAAGTTAATATATATACAGACATTTACAACTCCATACAATTGTATATATACAAAGTTAATATATATACAGACATTTACAACTCCATACAATTGTATATATACAAAGTTAATATATATTCAGACATTTACAACTCCATACAATTGTATATATACAAAGTTAATATATATTCAGATATTTGCAACTCTATACAATTGTATATATACAAAGTTAATATATATACAGACATTTACAACTCCATACAATAGTATATATACAAAGTTAATATATATTCAGACATTTGCAACTCTATACAATTGTATATATACAAAGTTAATATATATATACAGACATTTGCAACTCTATACAATTGTATATATACAAAGTTAATATATATACAGACATTTACAACTCTATGCAATTGTATATATACAAAGTTAATATATATACAGACATTTACAACTCTATGCAATTGTATATATACAAAGTTAATATATATACAGACATTTACAACTCCATACAATAGTATATATACAAAGTTAATATATATTCAGACATTTACAACTCTATACAATTGTATATATACAAAGTTAAAAGTATTACAGAAATCCAAGCCCCTCCCGAACAGCAGAACTGCCCAGGAGGGCTTTCAAATCAGCTCCCCTCCTTCTTTCCACTCCCACCCTTATACCAGAAGTCTTACATGCAGGAGTGAGATTGCCAGATAAGGAGCTAGAAGCAGAAGGATCAGTTGGGGTTACGCAGACTCAAGCAGATATACTTAATGCAGCAGCCAGAGACACTCACTGACTCTGTTTGTGTTTTATATCTCTTAGCAGAACCTATGAGTGAATAGACATCACTATTACTTTCTTTTTCACAGCCAATGATCCAGTTTCTGTCATTAAAATATTCCAATTAGCCTCAAACCAGCACACACTCATTAGCCACTGCCCAGAGAATGTTGATCCTGGGGACTGCTGAGTTGGGCTGCTAGGTCAGTAGCAGCCCCTAAAAATTGGTAAATTTGCAGCAGAGGAAGATCAGGACCAAATGATGTGGGAAGGCAAAGAGCTTTTCTCTCAGCTGGTAGCCTCTGCCAGAGCACTCAGAGCCCATGGTGTTGAACAGGGCAATGCTGCTGGTATGGAATGGGAGGGCTGCCTTGCACTCCCTGCACCGGTAGAGATGCCTGGACAGGATCAGCTTTGTGGCTGTATACAGCATATGAAAAGAGCCAGAGCATGGCAAAAGAGCAGCACAGCTGCTTTCCATTTTTATTGCTTTTTAAAGCATGTTTTCCTGTTTCCTAAACAAAGACAGACAGTCCAGGACCAGTGACTCTATCCCTCTAGAAATGCAGACTTTTGTACTGCTCATGATGTGTGCAAAGGAGCAGCATTCCCCCAAGTCTCCATACACCAGCCTTGTCTTTCACACTTTCACACTGTCTCTCTGGTCCAGTTTTTAATTGCAGAAGGGTCAAAAATAAACAGACTTGAAAGCATTTGAGACTACTTACGTATTTATAGCTATAACAATATTTATACACCACTAAGAAATACTTTGCTTTTCCTAATATAGATTTCAGAGAACTTTTATAAATACTGATGGATTTTAGATTTCTGAATATAGTACTCAGGTCTAAGTTTTCATCAGCAAAACAAAACTACTATTAAAAAACAAGCAACTGTTTGGAGATTGTAATTGACTGTAAACTGAAAGAGGCTTGTTGTAAACAGTAATAAAAAGGTGAATGTTGATGCCTTCCAAAATTACAGGGCAGTTATAGATAGCAAACAACTATCTTGCATCTTTTACTCTGCTCAGCCTTATCAAGGTTGTAGGTGGAAAACCACATCCAGTTTGGATGTTGTTTCGATGTATAAGGGATGTCTACAAAAAAAGATGAAAGAGACAAGGGATAATAGGTACAAGTTACTGCAGGGGAGATTCCAGTCAGACACAAGAGGTGTATTTGTCACAGTGAGAGCTATCAGCCATTGGAATAATCTCTCCAAGGAAGCAGTGGGTTCCTGAGCATTTTACTGGGTGGAGTGCTGAGCTATCTTGTCTAGATTATGCTTTAGACATAAAAGGTTAGACCAGATGATCCTTGAGGTCCCTTCCTACCTAATATTCTGTGATTCTATGCATCTGTGATCTTAAGGCTGCCATACAGCTCTCATACTTATTTTACACTGGGTAGTATGACAGAGCAGCTTAGTTTGTATCACATGCTTTGGGGAAGGTTTAGTTAAAAACATGTACCTCTGAGTCCTTCTAATCAGATGTGAGCAGAATGGCTAACAAGATTACTGAGCCTGATTGTAGTTGCCTGGCAGATTTAGTTTTTCAGCTGTTGAGAAGTTTTAACATAAGGAAATATAGGAACAAAAGAAGAAAACCCTGATTTCAGTCTGACCATGCTTCTGTCATCAGTCTAGCTAATGAAGGAGCAGTGAAACTGGGTGTGACATCAGTGTTAGTTATGAAGTAGAAAGTGAAAGTGCCTTCCTCAACATAGAAACCCTGCCAAAAATTAACTCCATGAGTCTAAAATGCTCATTGCTCAGAATGTATAAGAGATTCTTTCCCCTCCCCTTGCCCTTACATTAAAAATTGGGTTTGTTTTGGGTTTGGGTTTTTTTGCCATCATTGAAGCAAACCCGTATTTTTTTTCCCCAAAAGGGGGATTTCAGAAGCTCCAGTCTTCTGCTGAGGTGCTGAAGCCATCTTGTCAATCCCTGGCTCCCAGAAATAAGAAATTAATGGCAAAAAAAAAGGGTTTGATGTGAGGGAAAAAAAAATAATCACTTGAAAAACAACTATGGGGGTCAAGTTGCTGGAGGCAGTTGGTGTTTTGGTGCTCCTCAGAGCACCAAAGTAGAAAGCAAAATAAAGTCAAATAGGGCTCAGATGTGTGTAGGAAATAGGACTGCATGGAGATGAGGCAAAGCTATAACAATGCATCCTGGATATATGACCAGTGCAATACAGAACAAGCATTTCTTTCAAGTAGGCAGTGCCTGCTTGCTTTCAGCTCTGCTCATAGCTTTGCACAGCCTTCTACATGATACTTGATTGCTTTGTGTATACTTTCTAATTAAACAACTGTTATGAATTATGCAAAATTAGTAATCTATATTAATTTTTATATACAGGTGAAGATAAAATTGTTTATTAACATAAAATCTGACTCAGAAAACTTGCTTACAATGTTCAAAACATTTGGATTTTTATACACACAGGGAAGAGGCAATCTAGAACACTTACAAAAGAGCTAGCATATACAAACATTAAACTTAAAACTGGAAAGAGCTTCTTAGTTTCAATTATGCCACTTGCCCTCTAGGAGACTTAGGAGTCTCCTTTCTGCTGCTAAGGGAGAAGGCACAATAGAGTCTGGTTACAGAATTTCTTACAAAGAGACTTTGAATGTTTACTCACAAAATAGTGTCAGACAGTACCCAAACATTTGAAGGGAGTTCTGTCGTTGTCTTAAAAGTCATTGCAGGCAAAGCAGAGCATAATGTGGCAGGGCAGAGTAGGCAAAAGCAAAGGCGAAGGCAAAAGCAAAGGGGAAAGCAAAAGCAGGCATGTGGTAAAAGAGTATTTATTGCTTGCCTAAATGTAATGGTCCCTTTGGCCACAGAGATTCACCAATCAGAATAGCACTTTGCCAAGCTGGACCATATTAGGTGAAGTCAGGAGCTTGCTTTCCCTTATTTGGGAAGAACAAGTCTGGGCAAGTCTTGAACCCTCAAAGTGGCTATCTCCAAGCCTTTTGTCTTCTCCCTGCACACTACTTCCTCCCATCAGCAGAGGGAAGGGGACCACAGAACAATGTCTGGGCAAGCCAGGACATGTATCTTCCATGACAACAACATGCATCTACAAGCCTGATCATTCAACCATAAAATACAATTCTTTGTCTTATTCACCCTGTCCTAAGTCGAACAATTCTCTGCATGTTGCATTGCAAATACAGCTCATCTCCTCCCTTTATGTCTCCAAGTTGCCCTTATAATAGATGTTCTTGTTACTCAAAAATCAAAACTGCAAAACAGGTGCATCAGAGGAACAGACATTATAGCTGGCTCTGTGCCAACCTTACCACCTGAACATCAGAGACGGAGGAAGAAATTAAAACTCAGTAGGGCAAGTTTTCCCCAGTCAGCAGTGCAGGCCCATCAGAGAATTTGAGTCCATGAATGAGGCACTGAAGGTTCACACTCCTAAGAGTTTCATTTAACTGAAGGTCACCATTATCCTCCTTTCCAGCAATCATCTGCTAAATCTGGTAACACCAATGCTGATGTCAGTGGAGCTGGGCAGGGCCATCCAATGGAGAAGAATTAGACCCACTGCTTTTTTGCTGATGTTGTGGTGTGCAGAATCCCCTGAACTCATCAAGCAGGGAGAAACCCTAGAATGATCCTTTCTACTGTAATCTCCCTGTATTACTGTAAACCTGGAAGGAAATTGTTAGTCAAGTCTGGGGTTTCTATAGCAAATTTGGTTTAGATAATTCACAAACAGCAAGGGAGGGAATCCTATCCTGCAGTTATGCTTTATAATTGCTTTGGTGCTTCTGAAAAGAGGATTTGCCTGATTCATATGTTCCATGTAATCTCATATAAATGAGTGAGAGCCATATAAAGCATTGTAAACTGCTCAGATTGCCAGAGGCTTCATAAAGCTTCATCTTCAAACCTAACTTTTCTTCTCATAAATCAGGGCTTGCAATGATCCTTGATTAAATTCTTTAAAAGAGGGACAAGTGTCAGCAAGATGCAACAGGTGATTTGCAGCTGCTTTTGTGGAACTTAGAGTTTACTGTTTGCTTGGAAGTCTTGCACTGATAGTTTCTCTACTACTCAATACCCTTTTCTAGAGTTAATCATAGTCATATGGAAAAAGGTGGTTTGGATCAAGTGACTATTAAAAAGTGACCATTAGTTTCTGAGTGAAACTAAGCCTTCAGAAATAAAGATACCAGTCCTCTTTTATTCATGGAAACATTTCCTCTAGTGTTTGTGGCAGTGTTGCACAAGTGGACACCAGAGGTGGAGTTGTGACACTTAACAAAACGATTTGCAAAGCTTCCTAAAGCTGGCAGTGAGCTTTAATGACAAAAGGATGCATGTCTGCTGCATCCTTTGGTTTGGGTCTGGTTGTCAGGGAGGGTGAGCAGCTCTGTCCAGTGCCAAGGGGTGATTTCAATTAAGGATGCTTAGGCTTAGATTCAATATGCCTGCATCTCATTAGAAGGCTGTTTGATAATAGTTTCTGTGGAAGTATATTGTGTTTATCATCATTTGGAGTGCAGATATGAAAGGACAGAGACTAGGGAGCCAGAAACTAATTCAGAGCAGGTTTAGGACTACCTATTTTTATGTCTTTTTCTGTTTTGCTAGTTTTGGTAACTGTTCACAAATGAGGTGCAGAGCCACATACCATTGTGCTTGAAAACATGACCTTTAATATGAAGAGATTTTGATTCAGAGTTTAGGGAAAACTGGAAAATGTGAGCAACCTGCACTTCTCAGAGGTGTGACTTCAGAGCCAGGAGTTAATTAAAAATAAGGGAAGAAGACCTGTTTCAAAAGCAGCCAGTTATGTTCTATAGATAGAAATCTGATGGGCCAAATGAATTCAGGGGTTTGGCCAGGTCCAGTCTACCAGCTGAGGGCTGTGTACAAAATCATTTTGAGAACAAAGTAGAAGGTTTTGCCATCTGTGAGCAGTGCACTGGAATGAAAGTCTATTTATCAAGTAGGGTGGGCTGCAGAAAAGGAGCACTTCAGCTTTCCTTTTTGGAACTCATTAGTCTCTGTTCCAGCTATAGCAGACACACTCATCATGTAATCTGTTTCATAAAGTGGTTTCCTGCCAGTTTGTTGTTCTGCACTTAGATGCTTGTTAAATATCCTTCCTATCAGGCTTTTCTGTGCCAGTTCTTTTCGGACTCTGGTTTAGAAATTGTGTTATTTGTAGCTATTGAGTGCTTTGAAGTCCTTCATTTTTGTCCCTGCTTTTACACCTGATGGAGTCTATCTTTGTAGTCTTGTCTTGCTAACTATGGGGACAAAGGCAGTATGTACAACGCTGTTGAAAACAGATGTGAATAATTTGTTTTGCAGTGGGGCCAAATCGGGTTTGTTTTTAACTATAGCCACTCTTATCCTGTCACTCTCCCATTTTCCATGGTCACTGTCTCTGTGAAGCACCTTTGCTTTGTAAGTTGGTCTGACCTCTGGCAAAGCTCATTTTGTCTCTAAGCCTAAAGTTATTTTTATTTCTTCTTTAACACCATATGAATTTCATTGTTAACTTTGTCCTAGAGGGGAAAAAATTGTAAGAAAAATAAGTTCCTCTCTCATTTTTGGTCTTACAGTCTTTGCTGGAGTTGCTAGTGAAGTTTTTAGGATGAAATCCATGTGTCCCAGCCATGCTGCCACTAAGAAGGTCATAGAGCTCCTCAGCCCCTCTACTGTCTGATTTTTTGAGCTAAATGCAAAGTTTAAAGGATGTAAAGTCAATTCCCCCTTTCTTTGCATATTTACAGTATGTCAGTAACGACAGTAGCTAATGTTCTCAAAGTTAGACTTTTTATTTCTAATGGCTCTTGATTTGAAGCATTACGATATAGCAGTCAGCTTGTCATGGCTTTGACAAACACTTTATCATTCTATTTAGGGAATTGGTTTTAATCCTCAAAGGAAAGGGCTTAGTTAATTTAGAAGTCAAGCAGAGAGATGGCAGTCATATGAGCTTTTAGCACAATAGATACTCATATCCTCCATAAAATAGTAGTAAGCCTTAGGGACAGATGCAGCAATACAATATTCCCCCTTCTTACCTCCTGCACATGTCTACTCCCACTGAGGCCAGTCATTAAAAGTAAGTGCTTGTAAATTCAGAGCCACCTGACCTGCCATTAAAAAAAAAGGGGTGGTGGGAGGGGAGAGGAGTTAAAGAATCTCATGCAGAAAAGAAGAAAGAGCAGGACTGTTCTTTGCTAGATATTAGTGCCTTTAAGGAAGCTGATCAGCTAAGTTTGGCTTCATGTTCCTGAAGTCTGTTTTAACCTCAGAGCAATTATTAACTGGTATTACCTTTCTATTTGCAATCTGATGGCAGAATAATGCAGCCTCTTGCATAAAGGGGGAACACTGCAGTGTTTGGGATATTTAAAATGAGACTGAATAAAAACTGCATGAGATCCTACATGCAGCTGTCCATTGGTACTGCACTGCGGTAAGACCAATCTCATGCTTTGTGTTCCCTTCTAGAGAAACGGAATTTTGGCCTTAGCAGAGGCTACTTAATCATGATGATTATGAAGCAGTTCTGGAATTGCTATGAACTTCTATCTGCCTGGTTCTTGTAGCCATCACCACTTTTGCCGTTTTTCCCTGCTAGCAGTTCCCAGCCTTTTCTTTATCACACCCTAGAAAGCCATTGGTGCTGCTTCATTCAGGCACAGATCCATAAGCACTCACAAGGAGATATGTATTCTGAACTCCAGGAACTGGCTGCATCTCTTCCTAAATGATAGGCACCTCATTTCTACCAGCTTTTTCTTTTTTTCCTTTTTTCCTTTTTTTTTCCCCCTGGGTATTTAGATTTCCGTATATGCATGTGCAGAAATGCCAATCTAGACATCTTTGTGCAGCTCAAAACCTGCTCTGTACCTGAACACAGCCCCAGCTCCACCACACACCCTCCAGCAGTGAGCACAGACAGGTGTAATTAGGGATGCTTTACAAATCCACTTGCTGCAGCAACCCCTGTTATTTCGCTTCCTACTTAAGCTTGGAAGTTTGTCTAGTGGATAAGGAGTGTGTTAGTCCTGAAGGAATGAAGGCAAATCCACATAGACCAGGTTCCTGCACAATTGCAATTTCTGCAAGCAGCTTTATGCTGAGTCAAAGTGCTTTGACTGGAGCAAAGCATCACAGTCCTAAAGAAACTAAACTATTAGCAATCTGTGGAGAAGAAAGAAGAGCAATGTGTCATTAGTGCCCAAGCCTCACCCAAAGGAAAGGAAATAATTTGATTTTTCAATGGATTGAGCATGCCCATGAGGTAGGAGGTGGTGAAAGCACATTAACCAAAAGCTGGGGGGAAATTTTCCTCCCAACTCAAAATAGGGTGAACATCATAACTCTGTGCATGCAGTCGTCCCCTCCACTTACAAGGCTTCTTGGTATGTGATTGAGACATGGATGCTTTAATGGGCAGAGAAGAAATTCTCTGGTCACAGCCAGATCCTAGAGGTGTATTTGCTCTGTATCAAGTGCAAACAAGAAAGATCTCATGTAATAAACCCCCGTTTTTTTAAGAAGCTGTATTTGGGGGTTTTATTCCCAAAATAGTCCCGCAGACCTTTCTCCATAACAATTCTGGTTTTGGCAATTCTGTTTAAAGAATCTTCTGTATGAAATGGAAACATTTGAAGGGAATAATTTAATTTGCTTTACTTAAAGAGGTTCATACTACATTTAATTTTAAGCTGCTTCTCCCTAATTAAAGTTCAAGTCACTCTTAAATATTTAGCTTTATTAAATGAAGATCCGGAGAAGAAAATATGGTGGGTTTCCTTTTTTATTTTACTTGAAATATGCCTCTTCTTGTGCTTGGGTTATTTTTATATGAAACACCTATTTAATTTGAGCTACCAATATGGATGTCAAGCACAACGTAGTTTTTTTAAGGTTGAAAGCTAGATCAAATGATTCTGTATTCATAGAATCATAGGATCAACCAGGTTGGAAGAGATCTCCAAGGTCATCCAGTCCAACCTAGCACCCAGCCCTAGCCAATCAACTAGACCATGGCACTAAGTGCCTCATCCAGGCTTTTCTTGAGACTCCAGTCTTGGTGACTCCACCACCTCCCTGGGCAGCCCATTCCAATGCCAATCACTCTCTCTGTAAAGAACTTCCTCCTAATATCCAGCCTAGACCTCCCCCGGCACACCTTGAGTCTGTGTCCCCTTGTTCTATTGCTGGTTGCCTGGGAGAAAAGACCAACCCCCGCCTGGTTACAATGTCCCTTCAGGTAGTTGTAGACAGCAATGAGGTCACCCCTGAGCCTCCTCTTCTCCAGGCTAAACAACCCCAGCTCCCTCAGCCTCTCCTCATAGGGTTTGTGTTCCAGGCCTCTCACCAGCTTTGTTGCCCTTCTCTGGACATGTTCCAGCACCTCAACATCTCTCTTGAATTGAGGGGCCCAGAACTGGACACAGTACTCAAGGTGTGGCCTGACCAGTGCTGAGTACAGGGGAAGAATAACCTCCCTTGACCTACTGGCCACACTGTTCCTGATGCAGGCCAGGATGCCATTGGCTCTCTTGGCCACCTGGGCACACTGCTGGCTCATCTTCAGCTACTATCTACCAGTACCCCCAGGTCCCTTTCTTCCTGCCTGCTTTCCAGCCACTCTGTCCCCAGCCTGTAGCACTCCTTGAGGTTGTTGTGGCCAAAGTGCAGAACCCTGCACTTGGCCTTGTTAAATCTCATCCCATTGGCCTCTGCCCACCCGTCCAGCCTGTCCAGGTCTCTCTGCAGGGCTCTCCTACCTTCCAACAGATCAACAACTGCTCTTATTTTGGTGTCATAACAGTTTAGCTGTGGATTGAAGCAGAGGAGAATCAAATTCCATATTGATCAAGTGATCACCCATATTAACAACCAGTTAGATATGCAGCCTTTTTCAGCATACTTCATCCTTCAAATATTAGGGAGTCTTTTTGAGGATACACTTGCTGAGGTGTTATGGTAACCTGAGCTAGCTGGCCTGCTGCCTCGTACTGGTGCATATAGAAGGCAGGAGTGTGAGAGCTGGGTGTAGTTTCAGTGGGATGAATGGTTAACACAGCTGTCTGTGAAAATCAGACCATTTTAGGGGACTCTCTCACTGCAGTCACTCATCTAACTCCCATGTGGCTGAGCTGGAAAATGTGAACTTGATGTGTGTCTAGGAAATGAGTTCTGTCTATTTTCTCATCAGTTCCCTCTTCTTATCTCTTGTCTGGTAGTTATTTGTGTGCAGCTGATCTATCTATTTATATTTATTTATTTATTTCTATTTCTTTCCTTCTTCCCTTATTTCTTCCTCCCTTCCTTCCTTCCTTCCTTCCTTCCTTCCTTCCTTCCTTCCTTCCTTCCTTCCTTCCTTCCTTCCTTCCTTCCTTCCTTCTTTCCTTCCTTCCTTCCTTCCTTCCTTCCTTCCTTCCTTCCTTCCTTCCTTCCTTCCTTCCTTCCTTCTTCCCTTCCTTCCTTCTTTCCTTCCTTCCTTCCTTCCTTCCTTCCTTCCTTCCTTCCTTCCTTCCTTCCTTCCTTCCTTCCTTCCTTCCTTCCTTCCTTCCTTCCTTCCTTCCTTCTTCCCTTCCTTCCTTCTTCCCTTCCTTCCTTCTTTCCTTCCTTCCTTCCTTCCTTCCTTCCTTCCTTCCTTCCTTCCTTCCTTCCTTCCTTCCTTCCTTCCTTCCTTCCTTCCTTCCTTCCTTCCTTCCTTCCTTCCTTCCTTCTTCCCTTCTTCCCTTCCTTCCTTCCTTCCTTCCTTCCTTCCTTCCTTCCTTCCTTCCTTCCTTCCTTCCTTCCTTCCTTCCTTCCTTCCTTCCTTCCTTCCTTCCTTCCTTCTTTCCTTCTTTTCTTTCCTTCCCTCTTTCTTTCTTTCTTTCTAACCAATTATGACACCAGACAAATTAATGAACATTTTGTCTGCATGATTAATCAGTGAGCTTTTGGTTTTGGCACTGTTTACCATTGATTAGAAGATAAATAAATCAATCAGATATTTCTGGTAACTGTAACATTACAAAGCAAAGGGGGGGGCGGGGAAAGAACCACAAACAAAACCCCACACAACAAAAAGTGGAATGATTACTTCATCACTCTTTAATGTGAAATCAAAAGTAGATGTTTGTTTTGGCTTGCATAACTGGACATGCTAAGTTAGAACCCATTTCCATCTTCCCACTGGATCTGCTGCTGGTTGTTAGATGAGACTGAGAGTTCCTTTATCTGAGTTTATGATGAGCTGTGTTGGAGCTGCAGTTTCTATTTAGAAGTGTGGGGTCAGTCTGAAATGGGGTATGTAAAAATGGAGAGTGCTCTTTCAGTGAATCACTGTCCTGACTGAGTGACAAGCCCACTTTTTCCCTCTTGCAAAGCTGATGCTGTTCCCAGGGTGACTGTGCTGGCTTTGCTTCTGCCTCTTGCCATACTGGCACATTGCTAACTAGCTGCAAAATCTGCTCATCTAGTATCTGGTCAGCGTTGTTACTGATGGTGTGGGGCAAAGTGGCTCTGTGAAGACTTTTGCCCAAATATTGTTTACTTTTTTACAGTGAGGGTGATGATTCTCAGTTTGCTGTCTTCCAGCCTGGGAGAGCCTGCAGGTCCAGCAGCTTTCAGTATCCTCATGTGCTCCTGAGCAGTGCTGGCATGAGGTCTCTGGGAGGAAAATGAAAGGAATTCTTCCTATCTTCCAGCTACATTTGGTTTATGTTTTGAAACACAGGGTACAAACTGTCTTCCTCTGAGTATTTGACCCTGGTTGTCAAATATACAACTTTTCTTGACTTCAGATAAATTGAAGCCAAGATGCTGGAGGGCAGATTCCATCTCAGCCCATGCAAAATGGCCATTTTGATGCCGTTTGGTCTGTTAGATATGTTAATGCTAAACATACAAAATTATGCCTCGGGATGTATTTTTCCCTGAGGCCTTCTAGCCACTTAAACCATAAATACATACTCAGTTCATGTAGCCCTGAAGGAATTGTGAACATTTTGGCTATTGCAAATAGTGTAAATAATTCCTGAAATCTTATTCAAGAAAAATGTGGTTTGTGTGTGCATGCAGCAAGGGAAGAAGGAAGGAGACCCCTTGAGGTTCCTCTTGAAGAGATGAAAACCAAAATGCATCCAGTTCCCTCCTTTAGTTGAACCCTGGCATAAAGAGATGCAGCTTTTTTGTATACAATAGATGATTCTATGATCACAGTATCACACAGTATCACAGTATCATCAGGGTTGGAAGAGACCTCACAGATCATCAAGTCCAACCCTTTACCACAGAGCTCAAGGCTAGACCATGGCACCAAGTGCCACATCCAACCTTGCCTTGAACAGCTCCAGGGACGGCGACTCCACCACCTCCCCGGGCAGCCCATTCCAGTGCCCAATGACTCTCTCAGTGAAGAACTTCCTCCTCACCTCCAGCCTAAATTTCCCCTGGCACAGCCTGAGGCTGTGTCCTCTCGTTCTGGCGCTGGCCACCTGAGAGAAGAGAGCAACCTCCTCCTGGCCACAACCTCCCCTCAGGTAGTTGTAGACTATGATGGTTCTATGATGAACTATATTACAATTCTGAGTTTTGTTTCAACTAAATGATCAGAGTACTGGAGCACCTCTCCTGTGGATAAAAAGGCTTCAAGGGATAGGATTGTACAGCTGGGAGAAGAAGAGGCTTCAGGGAGACCTTAATCACAGCCTGTTGGTACTTAAAGGGGCCCACAAGAAAGATGGGGTCTTAGCAGAGCCTGTTGTGACAGGACAAGTGATAATACTTTCAAACTAAAAGGGGAGGTGGAGACTTAGACTAGAGATAGGGAAGAATTTTCTTACAGCAAGGGTGGCTAAACACTGATAGAGGTTTCCCAGATAGGTTGTAGATGTCCCCTCCCTGGAAACATTCCAGGTCAGGTTGGAAAGCGCTTTGAGCAACCTGATCTAGTTAAAGATGTCCCTGCTTATTGCAGGAGGGTGGGACTAGATGACCTTGAAAGGTCCCTTCCAACCCAAACTCTCCTATAGTTCTATAAAATACATCCTCATTTACAGTAGCAGCCTTTCCATCGTGTCATTTGTAATGGTGATGGCAAAAGAGAAGACACCTGACATGAAGCAGATCAGCAGTCAGCTGAAGTGTTTTCCTTGCCTTTGTTTCCATCCATTTCTGTCTGAAGACATGTGTTTTTCTGAAACTCATCTGTCTGCCTGGTGACACAGCAGCACAAAATAATGCTGTGGGTGGGTAAGGCCCTGAAAACTCTTCTGTAAAATGCTGTTCTCAGGATACTTTGTGTTCTCAAGGTCAACTTGGTTTCCTAACCTTTGTGTCCTTTTCCTTTCTTTCAGGGTTTTGAGGACCCCAAGGACAAGTAAGCAAATTTACTTCTGTCATACACTGCTGTGTTTGCACATTTGGGATTTCTTTTTTTCTCATATTAAAAAGAAAGACAAAAAGTAATGCCCAGCTGCCAGGCATAGTGCCTGGACTCCCCCCAAGTCCCCCATGGAGAGAGAGACAGCTGAGGGCACAGCATTGACTGATGTGCATTCAGAACTGCCACTGCCCACAAAACAGTTAATAATTCATGTGGCTCTAGCTTGCTTTTGTAATTAAAATGCTTGCTACTCCTCTCCTTGCCCCCAGTATTCTTCACTATTTGCTGTTTGGAAAACATCCCAAGAACAAAATATTCCTGTAAAGTATGTCCAAGTGATAAAAAAAAATTAGGTACATGTTGAATTATATAGATCACTTCTGAGTTTCTTTGTATATACATCTTACTGCTCTCCATTGCATTTTACTTACTTCTGTATATGAAAATGAACTCACAGTGTGGTAGGGCTTGAAAGGGACCTCCAGAGGTCATCTAGTCCAGTCCCCCTGCTAACACAGGTTCACTTAGATAATGCAGAAATCACAGCTTATTTGAAACAGTAAATTGGAACTTTCGTGCTCTAAAATACAGCTGCATTAGAGCAGCCCTTTCATTTTTTTCACATGGAACCTAGAAAATGGTTAAAAGAACAATTTAGCAGATTTGAAAAATTGGGTTTGGAGGAGAAAACTGTCAGTTCACATTTTAACTGCTACAGCTGGACATAACTGAAGCATTTCCTGTATTGAAGGTGTTTGGAATAATTGGACTTTCAATCCTAGTGAATGGCATTAATTGTAAGCTTGCTCAGAGCAAGGCAGGTGGTGGCAGAGGAAACCAGCTCATAAAATTGCTGCAGTTTCTCCTTATCATGTTGCTCAGGCTTCCAGGCAGAACTCTATGGACCCCTGTGAGGTGGGACAGCTAAATGCTGCTCTGATCCCTGAGCATTCCAGCTTTGGGAAAATTATCATTATGGTGGTTGAGCACTGAGAGCAACTCCCCAAAAGTGAAGGGAGGTGATAAGTTTGAACATAACAATATTAAGAATCATTCTTTCCTTCCCTTACCCTTCACTGCAAACTTGATTGTGTTAACATTTGGCTCTCTGCACCCTAAGATGTTTTGCTGGTGCTGCAGGGTGTTTAAGGGGAGTCACCAGGGTTTCTTCCTGCATGCATAGTGGCAGGGAACTTGGCTGATGTCAGATATACTTTGGACAGAGAAGAAGCTAATAAATTACAGAAGAGTAGATCTTAAGCATATAGAAATGTAAAGTATCCCTTATGAAATAGCATCTCTCCTCTTAGCTGCTGCAAGAAAACAAATTCAGCTGCCTCAGTGTTGGTCCACAACAGTCACTCAGCTGCTAAGGAACAACATCTCCACTGTTGCTCCGAGGACTGTACTGTCTCTCCTCTGTCCTGTGGTCTGAAATGGTTACTCAAGCTGTTGCAGCCAGTAGCTAAGAGCTATACAGTTACAGTCGTGATTCAGTGCAATGCCATCTTATCACACAAATTGCAGGTTTTTGTATTTCTGCTCAGTGCCAACAGAAGCTACTACTTGTTTCAGATTCTCTGGACCCAGAGGTCTGTAACTCAGGAACAAAGATTTGGGAAAAAAAAAAGATCTCTAGCAGAATATGTTTATGGTGAAAGTGATTAAAACCAGATCCAAAAGCCATGCCAAGCACCCAGCCCAGTGCCTTCAGGTGCAGGAGCACTGAGCAGCAATGCTTTTCTCTTGCAGTGAAGGACGTTGTAGGCACCACACATCTCTGGAAACAAGACCCAACACTTACGTGCCTAAGTGCAGGTTTAGTTGTTGAGTCTAGGCATGAACCATTTCAAATGATGGCATACATGCAGTTTTGGCAGCGGTCACACTCTTCATTTGCAGAAAGTAATTAAATCAGCAGAACATTTTTGGATTGCTCTAAAGCCAGCATCTCTGGGTTAATTGCTAGCTTTCACGTTTGCACAGTGCAGAAGTTGCTCCAAGCTCTGCTCATGCTGTTGCTGTCCCTCGCAACTATTTTCTCTTGGCTGCATGTGAGAAATTTCAGCAGCGCTTTTAAGAGGTGGTTTTGGAAGTTTTGTAGTTGTCTGAAATCCTTGGGGGTTCCCTCCTCACACTGCCAATATATCAGTAAGTATTTCCACATATGATTTTTGTTAGTCTAGGGTAGTACATTGGCTCTGACTTACAAACACTGCCTCCAGGGCAGTCCTTACCACAGGGAAATTTTGCATTTCAATCTAAAATTCCATTTATGCAAATCACAGAATCAGTCAGGCTTGGAAGGGACCACAAGGATCATCTAGTTCCAACCCCCCTGCCATGGGCAGAGGCACCCTACCCTAGATCAGGCTGCCCACAGCCTCATCCAGCCTGGACTTAAACACCTCCAGGGATGGGGCCTCAACCACCTCCCTTGGCAACCCATTCCAGTCTCACACCACTCTCATGGTGAAGAACTTCCTCCTCACGTCCAGCCTGAACCTACCCATCTCCAGCTTCACTCCATTCTCCCTAGTCCTGTCACTCCCTGATATCCTGAAAAGTCCCTCTCCAGCTTTTTTGTAGGCCCCTTTCAAACACAGAATGGCCACAATAAGGTCAGCTCAGAGCCTCCTCTTCTCCAGACTGAACAGCCCCAACTTTTTCAGTCTATCTTCACAGGAGAGCTGCTCCAGCCCTCTGATCATCCCAGTAGCCCTTCTCTGGACACACTCCAGCATGTCCACATCCTTCTTGTAATGGGGGCTCCAGAACTGGATGGTGGGGTCCAGGTGGGGTCTCACCAGAGTGGAGTAGAGGGGGAGAATCCCTTCCTCCAACCTGCTGGCCACACTTCTCCTGATGCAGCCCTCCATGCTGCACATGCACACTGCTGGCTCATGTTGAGCTTCTCGTCCACCAGCACCCCCAAGTCCCTCTCCTCAGGGCTGCTCTCCAGCCACTCACTGCCCAGCCTGTATTTGTGCTTGGAATTGCCCCAACCCAGATGCAGGACCCTGCACTTGGTCTTGTTGAACCTCATGAGGTTGGCTTGTGCCCACCTCTCCAGCCTGTCCAGGTCCCTCTGGTGGCATCCCTTCCCTCCTCCATGTCTGCTGCACCACACAGCTTGGTGTCATCAGCAGACTTGCTGAGGGTGTACTCAGTGCCTCTGTCCATGTCACCCACAAAGATGTTGAGCAAGACTGGTCCCAGGACTGATCCCTGAGGGACTCCACTTGTCACTGGCCTCCACTTGGACATGGAGCCAAACTTGCTGCACAGTAATTTAGTTTGGGTACAACTGGCTGCAAGAATCAATCAAGCAGCTATAGGTATATGCTAGATGACCAGGCTTTCCTGCAGCATACTTAAAGGTGACCACCCCACCACAGCAATTTAAAAGCTGTGAGAGTATTCCTACACAATCTGCAGGCACAGAAGTTGTCTCAGCGTTAGAGATTCCCTCAGCAGCATAATGATACGTTACAAAACTGGAGGTGGCTGAGGCCAAAGCCTGAGCAGGCACTTTCTTCTTTTCTTAATGTCTTCCTGAGTTACACTTTTAGACTGGAACTTGAAATTTAACTGAGGTTCAGCAAGATGCTGAGCTGAGTCTTTTGTTTTGCTTCTAGAGGAAAATGAATTGCATCTCTCATATGCGGTATGAAATGACTAAACGTGGATGACACCAACGTGTAAATAACTCACAGGGTCTTGGAAGACATCCTGTAAATACAAAGTCTAATGATTTCCTTGCTTATTTTTATGAGTCCAGAAGGCATTGTGAGGACTGAATGAAAATAAGCAGCTTCGATTTGAATGCTCAAGCAGATGTGCTCCCTCTAAGGAAATATCTAGAACTAACTCAAATGTTCTGTCCTTCTAGGGACAAAAACACTTTTAATTTGAAAATGAAATACATGAAGTTCAAGAAATTAAACAACTTTAGAACCCCAAAATAAAAATCTCCTTTCTCCAACCCCACTGAATGTTGGCTAAAATGACAATTAGACCTTAGATGAACTAGGTATGCAATTGCTGTATGGTCACTAAATAGATCATGATGTGTCATCATGACCCAACTGAGGTGCAGACACATTTGACTCACTGGCTGGGGCAAAGGGAGTTGAAATGGAAACAAATAGATGGACCTGATTTATTTTTCTCTTGGCAAGATGGACGTGGTAGAGTTAGACTACAGAGGCCTCCTTCAAGTCTGGTCCAGTTTTGCAGAAAGCTTTTGGAGAGCATTTCTTTTGGGAGCAGGCATTCGGCTTTTGAAACAGAATCACATTCTGGCTTGTAAGCTGCTTCGAGCAGTCTCTGCTGTGTTGCACAGTTGTACCTGTAAGGGAGGGCCTGCTGTCTGCAGCACAGTGTTTGTGCACTATGAATTGTTACCCAGAAAATAAAGCAGTGTGGCTATTCAGCATGTCCCACCTCAGGGATTTTTATCTGCGGTGCCTAAAGTGAAGGTCACACACCATGAGCCATAAGTTGTTGTGCCAACATGGGGTTTGCACATAGAAATAGATACCCACTGGAACAGGACTCAGTGTAAGTGGGGAGCATATCCCAATGGGTAGCTGTTGGTGTATCCTGTAACCTTGGCAATCACGGGAGAAGAGCAGAAAAACAGCACTTCAGGGTAAACTTTTCACTGCTGTCTACAGCTAGTAGCAAGGCAGGCAATTAAAGTTACAACACCAAGTTATTAAATCCCATGAGATTTTAAAAAAGACCAGGAAGGCTGGGGAGATGCTTCAGATTCCCTGATCCTCAGTGAAAAATGTTTTAGGGCAATTAAGGTTTAGGTATTTTTCTTTCAGCGGTTTCTGTAAACCAGCCTGATTGTCTTGAAGCTGTAAGTGAGCATCAGAACCACACTGGTAGTAAGGTTATAAGCAATTTAGAAATCTTGTCCCATACATTTATAAAGCAGAACCTAATTTGATTTTTCTTTTTGCAACTTTCTCCTTTTGCAACCATTCCTTGATTTAAGTAAATATCTCTCAAGCAGAACAATTTGTCTGCTTTATATCCATAAATAACTGCGTGAAGGGGAGGCAGTAGGTCATCAGGACACACTTTTCTTCCCCCCACTTTCATTCTGTGTGCAGCTTTTTCTCAGAAATGGAAAATTGTTCAAGTTCAGAAGTTGTCACAGAAATGTTTACAGAAAAAATTATTCAGAAGCAAGAAGTATGACTGACTACAGAAATCATTTTGCCAGTTCAGGCGCTAACAGCACGGCAGTGCAGGAAAGAGTAAGTTAGAGGACTAGTGGAAGGAGACTACTGACTCATTTTAGAAAATAAGGGATGGAAAAAAGACTGCAAGGCATGAAAAAAGATGACTATAGAACAGGAAAAGGGCAAGCAAGTAAGTTTTTTTCACTGGTGAACTCAGGACTGGCAGTGAGCTCTCGAGCTGACGTCATTTTCATCTCAACTTGTTATCCATTTTTCAGCTTGAAGCTGTCATAAGCAAAATGCCATTAACCTCCAGCTTGTTATACAGTCAGCTGATAATGTATGGTGGAGAGGGAAATTGTCTTGTCCTCTTATGCTCCCTTTTTGTGACATCCTTAGGAATATACAGGAAAGTATGAACCCAGAAGATGAAGTGGATGAGTTTCTTGGCCGTGCCATTGATGCCAGAAGTATTGATCGGTTACGCTCTGAACATGTGCGCAAGTTCCTCTTAACATTCAGGGAGCCTGACTTGGAGAAAAAGGTAATGTTGCCTAAAATGCATTGCAGCCTATCACTCAGCCTTGTTACTCCTGCATAAAGTCAAGGGGGTTTTATAGCTAAAGCTAGTTTTTAGGTGGTCTGGAAAAAATCCATGCTTCAGGGAAACCTTAATATACATCTCCTTAGAAAGCTGCAGTCATTTGAAGAGTGGGAGCACTGGGAAGGAAACCCAAGCCATTTCTGTCAAACTCACGTAAATATGCACTGATGAACTGTGAAGGGAATCCAGCATAAGCCAGATTTGTTTCTTTGAGGCATCTAAATTGAGATTGCAGTCACTCCTTATTTCCTTGGATTCACTGGAGGCACTTCAACCTGCCCCAGCTATGAATCACCTCTGGAGGATCTTTTCTCTGCCTGTTGTTTTCCCATGGAGTCTCAGGTACTTCTAGGATTCATTGGGATGCAGTACTGGTCATTTTGGGGAGCCCATTTTAAGCAACAGGTAGAGTTCTCTATCTCACAAATGTGAGAAAAGAGAGTGACAGACCTAGGGACCCTGAACAGCTCATTGCTTCTTGATTTTGTTTCAGCTACCATTGTTGTGAGGCAAAGATCATTTCAATTCCTCTGCCTCTATAATAGAGACAACATCAGCTCTAGGCAGTTAAATTCAGTCAAGTCTAGTGGTACCTGGATGCTGTAATTTAGGGTACTGTATAAAATAATGGCTTTAACTGCCCAAAGAAAGTTAAAGTATTTTGTTTTTCCCCTGATTTTTATTCAATTTTTATATTACAAGGATTTTTATATCCTTGGGATACTTGAGTGATCTTCAAGTTAGACTCATTATTCAGTGAGAAAAGTTTAAGTAGTAAGATTGCACTCATTGTTTTATCTTTTTTGTTTTTTCAAACACCCCTTCAAGGACAGGGCCTACAACCTATTGCAGAAGCAGACCTTTGCAGATTTTACAACTCTTCATTGAATCAGTGTGGGGCCAGATAAAAGCTCAAGCATGTAATTTCCCTCCATGCGCCTTCTCTTTAATTTTTACTGCTGAAAGCTGCTGGGGAAATTGTGGTTCACCTGTTCTGAGCACCTTTTATTTTGTGGTTCAAAGATTGAGGCCATCTGTAGTGAGAACTGTGCTTCAAGCTAAATAAAGCATCTTTGGGAATCAGATGCAGCTCCCGTGTGACTGATATGCTGACGAGTAGTTGGAAGGAGCAGCTGTGTGAAAACTGGAGCATCCTTGTGCTCCCAACACAGCCAGCCCAGTCCTTGCACAGAATACAAGGGCTTCTCATCAGCAGCATTGGCACCTTTTGGAGGACACTTCCCAGGAAAGAAGTTTAAGTTTGACTATAAGGACCCAGCATCCTGGTCCCAGTTAATCCATTCCTCTTCCTCTTGTGCAAGGGCCAGGCAGTGAATGACTTCTGTCTCCAACCAGCTGTGTGGATCTGTTCCTTGGCCTTTGCATCTGTTCATGCCCACAGAGAAGGGGAGTTTGTAATGTTAGCTGTTTCCTACCAGTGCTGCTTTCCAAGGACCTAAACACAAGCCAAGTAAGAAGATTTTGTGGAAAGAAGGCAGTCAGCCAAGTTCCCCACTAACATAACCCCTTTTGCATTTTTTGCAGTACTCCAAGCAGGTGGATGACAGGTTTGGAGCCTATGTGGCTTGTGCCTCCCTAGTCTTCCTCTTCATCTGCTTCGTTCAAATCATAATCATGCCACAGTGAGTACCTTTTCATCCCTTCGCTCCTATTGGCACAGGTTCCTGCCTCTATTCTGCCCTATTTTTCTTTTTTTCTTTCTATTCTTTGGTTTGTTTGTTTGAGAATTCAGAGCACCAAAAGGAAGGAAAAAAACCTTAAATAATTCATGCAGAAGTGAGGTATGGTGCTCACTCATTTCTAGTGCAGATTAAAACCTCTTCACTGGCATGTGAGGATTTCTTTTCCCAGTGATTTCTCTTGCCACTTACCTCCATCTTAGGAAATTCAGTTCAGCATGTTTATAAACCTGTGGAAGACAAATATCACTGAGTAGGAAGGATTGCCTACTAAGGCATAGTACTCATCCATAACATGAGACTAGGCTGTCTTCTTATCTGAATGCAGTGGAACAGGGAGGTGGAAAACTTATCACAGCCTCATTGCTCAAAGCACTGGGATCTCTGGGTCTGCTTCACAGATGAGGCATGACTGGCTAACTGCAGAGGTCCCAAGCTGAGTGGAGCTTTGCAAATGTGACACCCATCTACGAGAAAGACTTGAAGAAGGACCCAGGGAACCACAGAGCTGTCTGTCTGACCTCTGTGCCAGGGAAGATAATGAAGCAGATCATCTTTGGTGCCTTTGTAGAGCACATGCAGGGCAACCAGGTGAACAGGCACAGTCAGCATGGGTTCATGAAGGGCAAGTCCTGCTCAACAAAGTTGATTTTCTTATGTGACAAGGTGACCTACTTAGTTTATGAGGAAAAGTCTGTGGATGCTGTTTACCTGGCTTTAATTAAGCACTTGACACTGTCTACCACAGTGGAGAAACTGGCTGCACCTGGTTTGGATGGATATACACCTTGCTGGGTTAAAAACTGGCTGGATGGCTGGGCCTGAAGAGTAGTAATTAACAGAGTTAAATACATTTGGCAGCTGGTCACAAGTGGTGTTCCCCAGGGCTCAGTTCTGGGGTCAGTTTTGTCTGATATCTTTATCAATGATCCGGACAGGGAGACCAAGTGCACCCTCAGTAAATTTGCAGATGACACCAGACTGAGTGGGAGTGTTGATCTGCTCAAAGGTAGAAAGGTTCTGCAGAGGAATCTGGACAGCCTGAATCCATAAGCCAAGGTCAGTTGTATGAGGTTTAGTAAGGTCAAATGCCAGGCCATGCACTTTAGTCACAACAACCCCAGGCTTAGTGCAGAGTGGCTGGAAAGCTGCCCAGCAGAAAAGGACCTGATTGTGCTGGTTGACAACCATCTGAACATGCACCAGTAGTGTGCTTAGGTGATGAAGAAGGCCAACAGTATCCTGGCCTGCATCAGGAATAATGTGGCCAGCAGGAGTAGGAAAGTAATCATGCCCTTGTACTCAGCACTGGTGTGGCCACATTTCAAATACTGTATTCATTTTTGGGCCCCTCACTACAAGAAAGACACTGAAGCGCTGGAGTGTGTCCAGAGAAGGGCCACTAAGCTGGTGAAGGGTCTGCAAAGCAAGTCCTAGGAGGGGTGGCTGAGGGAACTATGATTGTTTAGTCAGGTGAGAGGAGACCTTACTGCTCTCTGCCTGAAAGGAGGTTGCAGTGAGATGAGGGTTGGTCTTTTCTCCCTGATGTCAAGTGAAAGAGCAAGAGGAAATGGTTTCAAGTTGTACCAGAGGAGGTTTATATTGGATATTAAGAAAAAAAATGACTTACTGAAAGAGTGGTCAGGCATTGAAGTGGGCTGCCCAAGTTGCTGGTGGAGTCCCCTTCCTTGGAGGTGTTCAAACAATGTGTAGACATGGCACCTGGGGACACGTTTTAATGGCCCCAGTGGTGTTAGGTCAGGGGTTGGATCATAGAGGGTTTTTTTCCAACAAAAATGATTCTATGATTTTCTAACTTCTTATGCATTTATTTTGCTGGAGTGCAAGAGGAAAAGTAGAGAAGGAATTGAACTAAACATGCCTAAAGTTTGAGTAGCTCACTCCAGGTTTCTTGCCCAGCAAGAGTGGCATGAACTCTTTGGGGCTGTGTGACACAGTGCTCTCAGACCCCTGCACTGAAATGCCTTGTCCAAAAGGCACAGTGTAATGCTCCAGATCTTTTCTACCAGAGAGCTCTGCAGAAATGGTATCTCTCTCAAATAGGTCATAAAAACTTTAAAGTTAAAGCATGTTGGCATTTCCTGTGCTCCAGTTTAGTAGCAGTAATATATCATTCACTGAGAATTGCTGGTTTGGAAACCAATTTGGAGTTAGTAATTTTTAATCTGAGGAACAAGATCTCAGAAGCTTTGAAAATTGTCCAAACTCTTCTTCACTGCAAGAAGACAAAAAAATAATTCCAAGAGAGCTCTAATACTGTCTTATGCCATCACATCTGCTTACTATTTCTGTTCACACCACAGATCTTTTCAGAGTAGAGATTGATTCAGATTAGGTATTTGGAAAGTCACAGAAACAATGCATGCATTGTGAGGTGACTCCCAGGCAAACAGATATTCCCTTCTGCTGACAGAAAGATTGGATCAGCAAACTGACATCAGTACAAATGCTCTGTGCAAACAAACAGATCTGCTTTGGGAAACTGCAGGAGAAGCTGAGAGAATCTCAGAATTGAAACTGGATCAATCCCAGCAATTAATTCATGGTTAATTGTGTCCCAAAATCTTCTTTGAGAGTAAATGATTCGGCAAGGGCTTACACTTTGGATCTCTAGATATTGCTGCTGTGACTTCCCACCTGAGGAGGCCCTCAACCGCCTTTGTATTGCTCATCAAACTCCCCAAACAGCCACTAAGCTGTCCCCATAAACCTCAGTTTAACATTTAAATGACAATTTGACACTTTCTTTTCCGTGGCAAGCATATGGCTGAATCCTTTGTGTTACCTAGGAGCCAGTCCCTTATGGCAGCGTGGTGTAAATGTCACACTGCTCAGTCTCCTTCCACACCACTCATAAAAACGGTGCTTGGGGTTTTTGGTAAGTTCTTAGGCAGCCTGGCCTGCCTGAAAGAAGATTTGGCTCAAGGGTAAATAAAATTCCATCTTTTAATTGCAGGTCATACCTTCCTTCAACTTCTGGTTTGTTTTTCCTTAGACTTCAGTCGCCTAGCTTTGATCTTTCATTGAAGTTAACCATTCAGCAGCAACTCAAAGCACAGGTGTCTATGTGTCACCGTTGGAACTTCATGAAAGATACAACATGGAATTTGAATCCGAAAGTGGAAACAAAATGGCAGTGATAATGCATGGTGATAAAGAGAAAGAGCTTTAATTTATGGGGATAAAGAGGAATAGCTTTAATGAATTTCACAAAGGCTTGAAGAGTGAATTAGCAAGTGCAGTTATCTCATTAGTCTTTAGAGAGCACAGAGACCAACTGACTTTGGTGTGATTGGCCTCAATGTCACATCCCAAGAACACTTCCTTTAAATTATGAACAAGGTTGACTCCTGGGATGAGGCTGCTCCTGTCACACTGAGACCAATCACTGGGAAACAGTTGAATATCTTTGTGATCAAAGCAGATGAGAATGTATAGCGTAGTGCTGGCCCTGGGTTCTCATTTGTAATTCACACTCGGGAGAAACAGGAGCCTCTCAAAGCTGGCCAAGCTCAGGCTGTTTTCCCTGATCATTGTCATGCCAGGGCTGCTTCCCCCTCAGGCATGAGGCAGACCACGGGGGATGGTGCAGGGCAGACGTTTCCTGCGCACAGCAAGGATGGGTAGCTGCTCCCATGGAGTATTCCCACTGGGCTGCACTGCAGTGCTCAGCACACTTTGCTTCTGGGGGTCTCCTGTCCACAGCCAGATGACCTACCATAACAAACTGTTTTATCAGCTCCTGTAGTGCAACACAGTGTTTGGTAGTCCCTCTGCTGTCACCCTGGCAGGGAGGTGATTCCTGTAGCAGATACAGTATTGTCTACTCTGCAGCCTGCTTGAGCAACTCAAAGAGGACCGAGTATCTGCTGGTAGTCAAGGCACTGCCTGTCCCCTGCTGCTCTCCTAACTGGAAAGCCTGTGCAGTGTGTACAGATGCAGTGTTCTGGAAAGCAGAACTGTAGTTGTTCTATATGATGTGCATTTGAAAAACCACCAAATCTCCTTGATTTCAGCTCTACATTTATGCTGGGGTTTTACCTGACCTGTTTCCTGATCCTGACTACAGTGGTGTTTGTCTCGGTCATTTACTCCTGTGTAAAGGTGAGTACTGTGGTTTCCTTGTGGAGTACTTTGCCTAAAATAACTGGATCAGCAATCTGTTCCTTCAGCTAACTGAGCATGTTTTGTTAGCCCTCCTTTCCACGCTGTGTGATAAGAAAAAGCCTTTGATAAGACAGAATGAACTGCAAACAGATGTTAGGGTTGGCATCTCTAGCTCAGTGAGAAGTAATAACTCTGTGGATCTGCGTGTCTATGAAGTCCCCTGCAGGCACTCTCATGTTGCTGTAAGAACACACTTCAGTATGGAGCAAAACACTGACCATTCCTTGCCTCCCTGCGAGCTTCCTGCGGAGCTGCCTCTGTTCCGGCCCCTGCTGCATATGCATGTTTGGGTAGGCAGATAATCAGAAGCAGAACATCATCAAGGAAAAATGTCTCGGGGGGAAAATAAAAGCCATAAACATATAGAAGTCTATCAGCCTTTCTCAGACGAATGCAGAGAGCTTTCAGTGTTTGGTGGGCTCTTTCTTGTAACTGGTTTTGGTCAGGGAAGAAATACTTTGTGTGAAACCTGACAGCATATAAATTCTTCTTGGGAGTCTGCTGTAAATTGACAGTCAGTGTTCTGCGGAGGATGATGTCATCTTTTTCACTCAGAGGTACTTCTGTTAAAGTGTTGCTGCTAGTTGATTGTATTTGTGGGTTTGGGAATCCTTCCAGTCTAGCAGGACTGGAATGTGTTCAGATTCAAGGTCCTTAGCCCAAGCTCAGCTTTGCTCCTCAGAACCTGGAATAAAGTAGTTCAGTAGCATTATGTTCATCCTGCAGAAGTAACCGTGGGATAATGGATTGTGTCAGCCAGATGATTTGCTGCACTTTAATTATCTTCTCTGTGCCATTTTCAACAGTTGAGAGTGGGTGCTCTTGACAGACTTGCACCTTTCATGTGTTTTTGATTTCTGAAAGTTAGATGTGGAGAATTATGCTTTGTCTTCTCATTTAGTAAGAGCTACAAACTGTTCCCGGTGAAAGAAGCTTCAGGCTATATTTGAACTTAACAACTCACTCACAGGGATTCCCTTGGGCTTATGACAGTTTTAAAGGGAGCCTAGTTTGTAAGCACAGCATCCTGTTGGTCCTGCTTGCTTACCAGCAATGAGAATTACAACTGTGCTAATAGGAAGGCTTGAGTCCCGTGAGCTGGGAAATGGTACCCAGAGATGCTTGATTATACTTGGTGTGTCCATTGTGTGTGAGGATGCTACTGTAGCTAGTTTATCAGCAGCTAGTGTGATTGGCAGTTAATTAACAACTGACATACATCGAGGTGGAAAGCTTTCACTTTTCGGTCACAGCCACAAAGGAATTGGAAACCTGGTGCAGAACTGTGATGGCAACTATTTATGCCGCAGTGCCACCAGCGGCAACGTCACAGCCAGCTGTGCAGAACCGCACCAAGGCACCAGCTGTACCGCTGCTGTGCAAGCACTGGGGCAAGAGCTGTGGCAGACCCAGACTTGCGAAGCGTTTCAGCTGGCTGACTTGCAGCCTGACAGATTGCGAAGTGCACAGCTGTTTGCCACCTACTGGCTTTTATGGGCTCAGGTTGCTTTCATATCCTGACAGCAGCACTCGTTTCTTCTGTTATCATTTAAAGGTCTGGGGGTTTTGCTTTAATGTTATTACTTATCTTAATGAATGACTGTCTAAAAAGCACTAAAAAGTATTTTTCAGTCCTCGTGACCATAGACAGATGTTCAGTCTTGCTTTCTTTTCCTTAATCTTCCAAATTCCTCCAGAATAACTCTGTTCAGTGGCATCTACAACTGGTCTTTGGCTGGCTTTGCCTTAGTGCACAGGTCCTGGAAGCACAAGGCATCAGAGGCAAGTCTGACCAACGTCAGAGTGTAATGGCATTTTGGGAAACTCCTGGTGTCTCCAAAAGTGAGTTGTCACTCTGTTGGCCCAAACTCACAAGGTGCTTGTGTATAACATGCAGTATGACCTCCTAGGCAAACACTGAAAACATAGAATCATAGAATCAACCAGGTTGGAAGAGACCTCCAAGATCATCCAGTCCAGCCTAGCACCCAGCCCTAACCAATCAACTAGACCATGGCACTAAGTGCCTCATCCAGTCTTTTCTTGAAGACCCCCCAGGGACGGTGCCTCCACCACCTCCTTGGGCAGCCCATTCCAATGGGAAATCACTCTCTCTGTGAAGAACTTCTTCCTAATATCCAGCCTATACCTACCCTGGCACAACTTGAGACTGTGGCTTTCCATCAGGCTTTCCATCTCCAGTACCTTTTTGATTACCCCTATTGTAGTGCTCCAGAGTATCCTCTGCTGACAGCACCTGATGGTGAGTTGGCTTGTTTAGGGGATGGGTACTTCTAGCTACCTGTCTGATGGTAGAGGCTCATGGTAACTGCAGCCTGCTTCTGGCATTAAAGATTTTGCTGTTTCAAGTGGTGCTTTTTTCAGCAGTGGGTTTACCCAGCCCGTGATTAGGGCTGCTGCTCTGTTTCTGTATGCCTCATCGCTGCAGGAAGCCTTTTTACACTTGGGCACAAGGAAGGCATTCTCACAAACCCTTTAGGTGAAAGTTTAAGAGGCGGGATGTCAGCGCTGTTTGTTTGGTTTCAGGCCCAGATGTGGGATAGGAGAGCATCTCTTTTGCACACCAAGGGTTCATGCCACACAAAGCTGGGAAACAGGTGTCCGCCCCAGGCTATCAGCGTAAGCATCATTTTTGCCTGCTTGCTGTGTTCTTTTTCATTCCTCTTGCCAGCTTTCATGTGAGATTTTCCTTCCCTGTTTTGGTTTTGGCAGTGGGCAGCAGGCTCTTTCTGGACAGCTTGATCATGTTTTATTTTCTTTTGCTGTCATTATTATCTTTTGCTATAAAATTCTTCATGGACTAGAAGTTGATCCTGGAACCGCCAGTGCAGCCAGCTTGGCTTTCCAAGTTTCTTCAGCTGTAATAAACAAGAGAGTTCCAGTTCTTCTCTTTGATGCTTCCTGAAGACTTGGCCACTGTCAGATGGTGTTCCTTCCCAATGGAGTCTAAGGTCATGGGAAGCTTGGTCCCTTTGCAAATACTGCACTGATAGACATCTGTTTTGCTACTAACTTATCTTAACCTCTGGTGTCTGCAGTGCCGTGTGGACTCCAGCTTCTTGCATGCTCCTGTGAACATGCATTAGAAAAAAATTCAAATTATCCTTTACAAGAAAATATCATTTTCTGTAGCTTTACATAGGTGCAGCTTGCCTACCTATTTCTTTGCTAGTTCCTAAAGGTTTCTTTCTCTCAAGCAGGGGAAAAAAATACCTCTGAAAACCATACCTTTTTTAACAGACTAATAAATCGCTGTGAAATAAGTTACATAAACAGATCTGCAACATCAAGTTGCCTGGAGATGTTGTCTTGCACTCCAGAAACATCTTAAATGTACTTCAGAATGACTCAAAGGCTTTTATTACGAATTGAAAAATCAGAACTTAAAGACCTCATGGCTTTTTTTCATCTCACAGCACAAAAGCAATTATCTAAGTAGTTTTCCATGTCCACAATATATGTTAAGAAGACGCAAAGAGAAATATTACCCTTCTGTCTGTGATCAGCTGTTACTGCAAAGTATGGGCTTTAATTAGTGTATTTTTGTTGTGCAGATGACTGAGGTTGTGAATTACAATATCACAGTATCATCAGGGTTGGAAGAGACCTCACAGAACATCAAGTCCAACCCTTTACCACAGAGCTCAAGGCTAGACCATGGCACCAAGTGCCACGTCCAACCTTGCCTTGAAGTGCCCCAGGGACGCCAGCACCTCCCTGGGCAGCCCATTCCAGCGTCCAATGACTCTCTCAGTGAAGAACTTTCTCCTCACCTCCAGCCTAAATCTCCCCTGGTGCAGCCTGAGGCTGTGTCCTCTTGTTCTGACGCTGGCCACCTGAGAGAAGAGAGCAACCTCCCCCTGGCCACAACCACCCCTCAGGTAGTTGTAGACAGCAATAAGGTCACCCCTGAGCCTCCTCTTCTCCAGGCTAAACAATCCCAGCTCCCTCAGCCTCTCCTCGTAGGGCTGTGCTCAAGGCCTCTCACCAGCCTCGTCGCCCTTCTCTGGACACGCTCAAGCATCTCAATGTCCCTCCTAAACTGGGGGGCCCAGAACTGAACACAGTACTCAAGGTGTGGTCTAACCAGTGCAGAGTACAGGGGCAGAATGACCTCCCTGCTCCTGCTGACCACACCATTCCTGATGCAGGCCAGGATGCCACTGGCTCTCTTGGCCACCTGGGCACACTGCTGGCTCATGTTCAGGCAGGTATCAATCAGCACCCCCAGATCCCTCTCTGTCTGGCTGCTCTCCAGCCACTCCGACCCCAGCCTGTATCTCTGCATGGGGTTGTTGTGGCCAAAGTGCAGCACCCTGCACTTGGAGCTATTGAATGCCATCCCATTGGACTCTGCCCATCTGTGCAGGCGGTCGAGGTCCTGCTGCAGAGCCCTTCTGCCCTCCAACTCAGTTACTTTCAGTGTAACACTAAGGCTTGTAGGGTTGTATTCTAAATTTGGACTTTTACCTGTACGACAGTGCCCCACCTTCACCTTCTAAATCTGTTGGCACCTGCATCCTTCCAGAGCTTTTGTCTTCTGGGAGCCACTGTCTTCCAGCAGCTTTTCTGCATTTCAGTTAAGAATCAACTGGACCATCCAATTTCCTTTTTCTCACTGTAGTTATTTTTCTTTGTGGGGGGATTTTAAGAGGACTAATGAGTGACCTCACCCGTATCTGGCAACCCAAACATGAATCTTGGCTGCCCGAGTGGATCATGTCTTTTCTGTCAGCCCCTGTCCTCAGTAGTCAATGTGTAGCCTTAGAGTTCCCATATCATTAGACTTTCCTTTGTCCTGTTCTGCACTCAGGCATGATTTGACTCTTATTAAAAGGTGTACATGATGTTAGACAGTACCAAAAACAGTGTCAACCAAAAACAGTGTCAACCAAAAACAGTGCATCAGTTTTCACTGTACTGTAGCATCTTGATGTTCTGCTTCTTTTCCTAGGACAGAAGGGATTTGATTTTATTTAGAATGAAGGGATTTGATTTTATTTAGAATCAGGAAAGGAAGTCATATTTTCTTTTTTTCCTTCTTTTGTGTTTTACCTCTGACTAGTAGATGTCTTTATGAAGGGCACACTGATAGAATGGAGCTGATTTGTCAGAGCTGAGACAGGTCCACCATTTCTTTCATAGAAGTCCTCCAATCTGCAAGAATTCACACAGTATCACAGTATCATCAAGGTTGGAAGAGACCTCATAGATCATCAAGTCCAACCCTTTACCACAGAGCTCGAGGCTAGACCATGGCACCAAGTGCCACGTCCAGTCTTGCCTTGAACAGCTATTCCTCCTTGTCTCTGCTTCTGGGAAATGGGGAAGTCATTACTTATGCTATAAAGCCTTCATGAATGTTGTTTGCAAGACAGAGGTTCCTCAGATGCGTGGCATGGCTGTGCTGTTACACTCTGTAGCAGTCCTGACCTCCTCTGGCTTTTGGCATTTGTTTCCTCTTCAGGACTTTATCCATCTGTACTCGTTTACTGATCTAGCATTTTCCTTAGTTTGCAAAGTAATGAGAACCAAGATTAATAGAAAGAAAGCATGTTTTCATTAGAATGTAAGTGTTGTCCACTGAGAGCTTTGCTTGATAGCTCAGACTTGGTTCAAAGTCAGGCTTTTTTGGGATCATTGGCAGCAAGGTTCTGAGCCAAGATCCACAACAAAGCACTCCTGGGTTTTATTTAGGTGCTTGATTTCCCAAGGATTACAGAAGGAGGTTAAGTTTGTGCATACCTTGGAGGAACTTGGCCTTGGAACCTAAACAAAGGGGTAGCAGGAAAACCTGTCCTGCTGTAATCTGCTGAGAAAATGCCTATGTGCAGTGCAAATCCTCCTTCTCCCTTCAAATCCCAAAAAGGGCAGAGGAAAGTCCCATGATATTTCCCACAACCCTGCTCTGGTAGGGGTCTGCATGAATGCAAGTGGACATGGTAGGCCAAGGAGATATTTTGGTTCATGTTATCAACAAAGCCAAGGATTTCTGTATCAGCAAGGTTTATTTCTGAGGCAGTAAAATGTCTCCTTGTTTTATGGTGGCTGCCTGAGTCTAAAGGGTTGCATAAGCTTTCAGTTAATTTCAGTCAATCCTCATTTAGTACAGATAAGTCATAACCCTGATTTCCCCTTTCCTCCTGGCCTCAACAGAGCCCTGCCCTCTCCTCTCTCCTGGAGTTAGCTGGACTTTCATGCACATGCTGGTTAACAGGCAGAACCAGCTCTTCCAAAACTTGCTACAGTCTCTGTCTCCCTCTGTAAGAGTCACCAGTTAACCAGTGCTTTGGCCATCCAAACACTTCATAATTACATTGTAGGACTCTGTGTGGGAAGCTGTGCACCGACAAAATGTTGTATCTCTGAAGCTGTAGAAGTGCAGGATAAAAGGGAAGAGCAAGATTTTTAATAGAAGCATTAGTCATAGTTAAATTGCAGTGCCATGTCTCTTTGCTGTGCTTCTTTGTGTCTCTAAAAATACCCTCTAGTGGCATGGTTATTCATGCCATGTGCTGGGAGAGACGAGAGAGCTGGGTTCTGGAAAAAACTTTGGCAGTCTCCAGCAGAGCCCCTCGGTTCCTGGCAGGGAGAGGAAGGGCACTGCGGGACAGTGTTCTTCGGCAGGAGGCTGTCCATGCACAAGGGTTTCTTGGCATCCATCTCTCTTTGTTCTAGCCCTGAGCTTGCACTGGGATGGTGGTGGTGCATGAAGAGAAAGGGTTGCTTTTACTCTCTTCTGGACTCCTCTTGGAGCTATTGCAGTGTGAGGGGGTCTGGTGCAGCACTGAGGGGTGACTCCCACTACAGAATGTATCTGGTTAGTCTCCACTTTAACACAGAGGCTGTTTGTGCCCAGGATAGGACACAGCACCTAAAGCAAAGCACACTGGCAGCTGGCAGTCAGAAAGCAATTAGAAGAAAGCTTCCAGCTCTGATAGTAGTGAATCACTGGGACAGTCTGTCTAGGGGAGCTCTGTGATCACCCTCAGCAGTGGTTATTTTTAGCCCCCAGTGTCTGTGGTGCCAAGTACCCTAGAGCAGGCAAGGCCAGCTGATTTCTCCAGCGCCCTTCACTGAGAATCTGACAGATCACAGGACTAGCCTGGGCTTTTTAGCAGTCTGTTTCTGAAATGGTATCAGAAAGCCTTATGGTGCACCTTTGTGATCAAAGGGTGCAACGTGTCTTTTTTAATCTCTGCTTCTTCACATTTCTGATCCAGCAATTCACAGGCTCAAGCTCCTGGCTATTTCAGTTACAGATGGCTTGTGCTTTGCTTCTCATGACAGGATGGCCCTGCAAGCCATGCTGTCTCAGCTCAGAGAAGCCATCATTCCCATCAGCTGGTGAGCCAGCTGGGCCTGCTGCCACAAGGCACTCATGTTCCTGCGCACCCTTGTCCCAGAACCACCATCTCCTGTCACCATTCTCTAACCCCTGTGCTGCACCTGCACAGACACCAAGCTGAAGGATGTGGGCAGCTCAAGTACAGGTTGTAGTCTGTAAAACAAGCAATGCTTTTACCTATATTTAATAATTATTTTCTTTTTCCTTTTTCCCTACATGCAGCTTTTCCCAGCTCCACTCCAGGCTCTTTCTAGGAAGATTGTACAGTCCAGGACCAATAGTACCTTAGTTGGAGTCTTTGCCATTATCCTGGTTTTTCTATCTGCCTTTGTCAACATGGTATGTGCACTCCTTCCTTTTCACCCACTGGGCTCTGCCTGCCTTTCTTACTGGTGCTGTGCAATGCCACCACCCTTAGGACCACCGAGTTTAATGTAACCCTGCCTGATGCTTCCAGCGTCTGAGCTCACAGAAAAGAAATGAAAGTCTAAGAGCTGCATTCCTAAAGACCATTATATGCCTGGCACCAATTTGTGCCTATGTTCTTTTCTGGTTATTTAAATGCTTCTGCTCCAAGTACAGAAGCCAAGCCTGAAGCTTACCCCAGCATACTCCGAGCCTGAAGCATGAAGGGGCAGCGTAAGGCTGATGTGTCATTTATTTCCAGTGCTGAGTGGGAGTTCAGTGCTGACCTTCTGCATGGTGCTGCACCCTGCTCCAAGCGCAGTGGTCACCTAGCAGGAACTGTGAAGATTTTGCTTTGAGTGCACTTTTGGCTCTAGCTTTGCATGCAAAGGCTGCTGCTGATTTCAGACACAGAGAAAGATGGACTGTTCTCTAGGACCCTGTGGCTGCTGCTTTCTCACTTGTATCTATGCTTGAAGGCTGAATGTACTTCGAAGAAACTGCTTGAATGTTCTCCCATATACATTGATTTCATGTTTTTAAGCAATGGGGATGGAGGGGAAGAGAGAAGGTTAATGCCTTGAGCTTGGAGGTAGCTAGAAAGACTTCACATGCCCCTCTGCTCCCCTCAGTTATGGCCTTAGCTCGGGCAGTGGTGATTTTCCTGAGCATGGGGAGGCTTAAAAAATAAGGCCCCTGCTTGCTCTTGCCTCAGTTTCACTATACACATAATAGAGAATTAGGAACAATCTTGTGCTCTGCGGAGGTACTTGTATAGGAGATGCTAGCTCAGTGGCATTGACAGCCTGCTGCCTTCCTCCATAGTCACCTGCAAAGAGCTGGTGCAGGTTGCTTAGCAGAAATTAGAGTTGTTTGGTTTGGGTTTTTTTTCTGTGTGTAAAGCCTGATTCTTTGCATCCATGAGCTGCTTCATGTAAAACTTAGCAAAACGTTCAGAGACCATCAGAACATGCTTCTGATGATTTCTTGCTGTAACACAGCACATCAGTCTTTGAGCCATGCTGCTAAAGTCCTCCCTCTAGAAGGATCCACAGCGAAAGCTTTAGAGATGGCAGCAGCAAGTTATCAGCTCAGAAATTCCCATCAGCAGAAACAGAGCAACAGCAGGACCTTATCACAGACAGCAGGATGTATTTTTGTGATATCTGCAGCCCCTCTGCCTGTGACCTCTAATACAAAAAGTTGTGCATGAAGCTGAGCACAAAATTAGCCTTCCAGAGTGCACAGCCTGGATTTTAGTAATTAATATTTGGGGTGAGAAAATTCATAGCCATTCCATATGCAGTAAAACATAAATTGGCCATCTCATTTTGCACAGTGTACCCATTGCTACAGCCATTTCCAAGGGGATCTTTAAGTAATGCAGACTATTTTGTTTTCTTACCTTTCTTTATGCCATTGAGTTTAACACCATATTTTTCTTCAGTTCATGTGCAGCACTGTGGATCTTGCCAGCTGCATGGCTGCAGAATACAATATCACTCCTGATCAGGTGGACATATGCCTTATCAGCAACCTGACTTCCAACTACAGCCTGGGCACCTTGCAGGGATTCTGTGACAGTCCTTTGCCCAACTGCAACTTTCCAGAGGTATTGCTTGGAAAAAATGGATTGTAGAGGTTGAACTGAGAAGGGCCTATAAAACCTGTGTTAAAAATCTCAGTGATTCAGAGGAGAGCAAGGCTGCTCATGACTGATGTTGTAGGACTGACACAGGCTACTTACGCACAAACTGAAGTGTCTGAAGTTACTTATCATGAATTCACATTAATGTTTTAAGTTCCTTCAGGGCTGAGTATCAGTAGACCTTTATAATAATTGTTTGATCCTGCTTGTAGCAGAAATGACCTTTCTCCATGTAGTCCTTAACGCTCTACAAAACCGCAAGTCATTTCAGAGGAGTCTGTGGGTGCTCAGTGTTTCTTGAGAATCAGTTCACTGAAAAGTAGCCTTGTCATAGCTTTAACCCCTCCCTCCAACATTTTGTGTCCTGATGAAAAACTTTGCATCTATATTCTTTCACTACATGTAGTCGGTTCTGTCCTCAGGCAGGTTTGCAGTCCTGACAGTGGCCTGCATCAATTTTCAATCCTACCTCTTCAGGACAACTTCTTTAAAGAAACCAAAAAAAAACCCAAAAACCAAACCACCAAACCAAGGATTGATTGCCTCAGGCATCTGATAGAGTTTTTTTCTTGCCAGAAATAGGCCTGTCTGGACTGAGTGGAAGTTTACATCTTCACAGATTTGATAGGAGGAGGGTGATGAGGTGGATAACCTGCCTCTGCATTTTACACCCTTGCATGTTTTCTCGGGAGCCATAAATGGCACCTGCAACCTACAGTTGCATTTGAAAGCACTGGCATGGTAAACATTCACCTCTCAGAGTGGCAGAAGTTGCTGCCCCACCACTCAGGTGTGGCAAAGGCTTCACTACCACAAACACACACACACTTCTGCAACTGCTATCAGAAAAAAACTGATCATGGCCTTGACCGCTGGTAGAAGTTTGTTCAGCATGTGTGTTGCTGATGGATTCGGTGTGTTACATAGGCAAGGACACTACTTTCCAGCTGGCCTAAGTCTGTGCTGGTGGTGCGAGTTGTTAGTACCCTTGCTTCTATGTATTGTGCAGATAAGCAAATTTGAGTCCAATATTTGACCTTAACGAATGAAGGATTCTGCACTAACTGGATAATACTTTCTGATAACTCAGTAACCATATCCAGGGCAAACCTACATCACAACCTTGGGTGTAGAGCTGCAAGCCCTATGCCTCTTGACTGCAAAGAAAAGAACTCCTGGTGAAGAATACAAATTTTCCTTTCCATAGGGTCAATTTTAACACTTAGGTCTCCTGTAACATGAGATAATCCCACAGGCAGCCTCAAGTCTACATGTTTGGTCAGCTCAATTACATAACTCCCAGTCCCTTTCTGTCCCTCTGTTTAGCCTCCTTTGTTTTCTGTTTTGATTTATCCAGCTGACATTCATCTCTCTTCTGTTTGTTTTTTCCCCTTTTTGTCTTTATACAGTACTTTACCTACAGTGTCTTATTGAGTCTCCTGGCCTGCTCTGTGTTCCTTCAGATCAGCTGTATTGGAAAACTGATCCTTATGTTAATCATTGAATTTATATATGTTCTCATTGTGGAAGTGCCAGGGGTCAACCTTTTTGACAATGCAGATCTCCTGGTTACTGCTAACACCTAGTAAGTGCCTTTCACTTCTGAAATCTTCACCTAATTTCTTTCACCCAATGATTTCAGTGTGGCATTAGGTGGAAGGAACTGCTGAGGCTGTGCTGCAAGCTAGGCATGTGCATGATACCAGGGAAGGTATGGCTGTAAACTAAAGGCTTTGTCAATGCTGCTCTCCACCTCTAAAGAGTGAGAGAGCACAGTTCCCTTTAAGATCTTTTTAATGTGGAACTTGATTAATGAACTATCTATTAGTAACAAAATACACCTGGAATCAGAGTGGATCCATATTTCTTTTTGTTCTAGAAATGGGGAGCTGTATTTAGTCATTCTCACTTCTGCTATTATGCTCAATGTCATTTCTCAAAAACATAAAAAAGAGCCTTCAACAAATTTGAGCTGGCTCAGGGACACAGTAGTGAACCACCAAGATGTTCAGACATCTGCTGTGTTAAAACCAGGCTGAGGTGGTGAAATGGTGGAGTTTGATGTTTGGCTAGGGATCTCCTGACAATTGCTGTTGGACACCTCTGCCTTTAAAAAGCCAATACCACATCTGGTCTCAGCATAATTCACCACAGAAGGGCCTGGGCTAAGTGGGAGTTGCCCTTTTACTTACAAAACGCAGTTTCTCATCACCAGGTCACACATCAATCGTGGTGGCAACCTCCTTCTGCTGACATGGTTGCCTCTCTCCCAGGGAAGGAAATTTGGCACATCTGCAAACCCACCCTCCTCTTCAGGTTTAATTTCTCACTAGGAGTTGCTTTGTTGTGTTAACTATTTGTTTTGGTGATTTTTCCTTGTAGGCAGCAGTTGTACTTGAAATGTGAGTCAGTGAAAGCATGAAGGTACCACAATGCTAGGAGATACAACGAGACTTGCCAATAAGGCATATGAGATCATCCCTCTACTAAGGAGTGAGAAGGCCTAACCTGGAATACATTTACCATTTTGGGGCAAGAAGGCAGTTGAAGATAAGGCAAGAAGGCAGTTGAGGATAACAGAGAGCCCAGAGCAGCAACGAACAGTCAGAAGTCTAGAAGGCACTGATTGAGGTGAAACAGTTGTCAAGAATGATAGCTGTGGTTGCTCCTGTCTTGAACAGGAGGGTAGTTGAGAAGACACCCATGGTCCTTGCCAGTGCTATCCTGTAAGTTAGGAAATAGCTTGTGTAGTTGCTTGTGTTTCTTGATGGTCATTAACTCCTTCAAGCCAGATGCACCTGGTTACTTCTGTCCTTCACATAAATATTCCATGATTTAGCATTCCTGTGTGCCTGCTAATAATTAATGAGGTATGGCTTTTATTGCCATTGGCAGTAATCACTTAAATTGTTTTGGTAACTCAAGTGAATGAAATGATGTAGGAAGCCCCATGGAGCTTTCTGTGGAGGTGTGGGGAGAATGAGATTTCTTTCCTTCTTTTGCAGATGTTACACATTCCAACAGCAGAAGCTGGTCAGCATTTTCTATCACAATTAGAGGAATAAAAGCATCTTATATCCCAAATATTATTTCATGTGCTAAGGGAAATTACACCTCTTAGAAGGATCATTTACATAACTTCACAATGGAAATGTCAGTAATAAAGTGGGGAAGGTTAGCGTCTTTGCCTGAAAATAGCTTTCTGTGATGTCACATTGTCTCTCACTGAATAGCTCCAACTGTCCAAACAGCTCCATGGACAGTTCTTGTCCCAGTGTCTGGCAGTCTATATTGTGTGCTGTGGGAAATGGGAGCTCAGCATGTAGCAGAGAGAGATGTACCATATTGTCCAGCTCATACTAAAGGAAAAAAAGCAACATGACCTCATACTAATTTAATTGGGTGCCCTTTGTAGCCACATAATTAGTGTCTGCTCTGCAGCCATTATGGTGCTCTGAATAATTGAAAGTGATGCAGATGTCACTTCACAGTCCTGTGTACAAACCAACCCAGCGTGCAGGCAACTGAAGGGCTGATTATGGCACTTTGGGAACTGCTAGACATGGTGGCAGCAGCACAGCAGTGTGCTGAAGTGTAGCTGGGTGCACTTCCACGTGTAGAAGATAAACCAATGCACTGGGTTTAAAGATATGATGGTCAATGTAATCTTCTCAGTAGAGTTGCTACATAGAGGGGCCCAAACAGCTTTGGCCAGTGATTTGTTCATCCAGCTCCTTAAGCTGTTCAAGCTGCTCTTACCTTGTGCAGAAATCTATTTAGCCAGCTTCTCTCTGTTAGTGTGGGAGTCACTGTCCCCAGGATTCCCAAACGGGTTCCGCATCCAAGCACACATGTTCAGTGCTGGAGTTGGCCAAGGGGCTGGGCGATAGATTGTGTGCAAGGCAGCAGTGGGTTACAAAATCCACATCAGAAGAAATTACATGCTAGGAGCTGCAGAAAATGTCTCAGAACAAACAAGGTTAGCAAGTTACTATGCCTTCAGTTCTTTAATTTTATGCCCAGTTAGGCTGTTTCAATTTTGATTATTTGTGTCTCTGATTCTATAGCAAGAGATTCCCTCCAGTCCCAGAAAACTGTGGCCTGAAGCTCTCAAGACGACTGTGAAATTCTCAGGCTAAAGACGTATCATATTAGTAAGCCTGCAAAGCTGTAACTGCATCAATGACACTACAGTATTTTACCACTGATCTCTTTCCTTCCATTTAAATAGTGTTTTAGAAGGTCCATGTACATGGCTCTCAGCTACCTAACACTCCACCCACACTTGAGAAGAAACTCAGCAGCATTAAGCAATCAATCAGTTAGGAACTCAGCTACCTACCACAGAACTCCTTTCCAGGCTCTCCCCGTTAGAGAAGCACTCCCTCCATCCTCTGCAGCAGCTCTGCTTCGCTTTGCAGTACTGCCAATAGAGACCCGCATGAGGGTTTGGAGTGCTCTGATGTGCGGCAGAGCTGGGGGCGAGCAACTTGCGGAAGAAGGGGTAGCAGTAAAGAAATGAAGTGCATCTCTGTAGTAGAATGAATGGGGACTAGAGGAGCTAGCCCTCACAAGGTGTTAGCCCAAAGCTTTCTTCTTTAGATGGAGTTTCCCAGCCCGACCTCTAATGGAGTAGTGATGGATGCATACGCATTTGCTAAGCATCCCGCAATGACATAAAGATCCCAGAGGATTCTGACTCTTGATGCCTCTTAAATAGCTTAACCACATGAACTATGTTGGACCATCGCTCCACATGTCTGAGCGTAGCTCTGACCGTCTTTTTTCTCCTTCCCCCGAAGCTTTTTATCGCTTCCTGCTGTAAAAGGGCTTTAGCCCCACGCAGCGTTAGAGATGCCACATTGCAGAGGTGCTGTTGAACGACCGACGGGCGAGTGGAGGGAACATTTACTAACCTGGTGTTTGTGGTTTGTTTTTTTTTCAGCGTGTCTGCAAATGCAGCGTTATCATGGTGAGTCACTTTGGTATGAATCGTTTTTCATGGGGTTTTGCTGGTCGGCAAGGTGACAAGGTGCAGTATCAGCATGCTGATTCACCAGCAGTGCCTGATAGTTGACTGCGTCAGTGTGAGCTGGTAAAACACAGTCCCAATGCCCTAAGTGGACTGGATATTGCCTTGTATGTATAGCTACTCTCTGGTCAGATCATGCTCTCTCCTCTGAGACTTTTGTCAGTTTGCTTTTTAGAGCATCTCACAGAGCTTACTAAGTTAAAGGTTTTATCAAAACAGTATTTTCCTACTGTGTAACTCTGTCATTTAGATTTAACCAGGTTTCTTTGCTAGCTTGTCAGAAGGGACTGGAGCCTGTCTTAGTGCTCTCACAGAATACTTTAAAAGCAAAGGACAGAAAGAAGTGACTAACTAGAGGAGCAGTGAGTGTAGAACATTTCCAGTGACATGAGCCTGGGGAAGCCAGTGGAGGAGACAGTGAATCCAGCCTGCAGAGCTGCCAGCATTTGAGTTCTGCCAAGCACAGTGGTGGCTGAGCAGGTGTGGCCACTCTCTAAAACTATGGCTTTGATACTGACTTTAACTCTTTTTAGGAAGTTGGATTAAATGTCTTATTTCAAAGTTCTGCTTTAGAAACCAGCCAAAGTCCTCAGGTTTTTGCAGATAGTATTTGTCCTTTTACCAGTGTGTGCTTTGAGGGGAAAGAAAAACACCTTTTCTTCAGAGGCTGGTTAGTCTCCAAGTGGGTGGTGGGGAGTGTGGCTGTGTGTCTCCATGCTGACACCAACTGGGAAATTCTGCTCTTTCGTTGGCTGCAGCTCTCCAGTGACAACACGAGTTGCACTGAAGATTGTGACCCCTGTCATCATTACTGTCTTTGTCCTGGCTCTGTACTTGCATGCCCAGCAAGTAGAATCCACTGCAAGGCTTGATTTCCTCTGGAAGCTCCAGGTTAGTGGCTTCTTGCTGTGTTGGAGTGGTCTGCAGAGAGAAATCAAATCTGGGTCTGCGGTCAGATTAATCCAGGGAACTCTAAATGCTTAGAGTTTAGCTTAGTTACCTCAGCCTAGGTGCATCCTAGGTATGTCCTTCCTGAAGCTGTGCTCCCATGTGAGTGTTAAACCCAAACCCACATCCACTGGCACAGAAAACTTGGTGTTTCCCTTTGCACAGACACACCTCCAGTACCACAGGAGACATGGGCTTTACAGGCTGGTGACAAGTTGTCTCCAGAGTGTCAGAAGAGGTTTGGTTCATGGGTTCCATAACTGTACTTCATGACCATCACCGCACTTCAGCAAACCAGGATTCTTTTATTTCACCATGTGAGCATTTGGGGGGGTGCAGGGAGAGGACTGTAAATGTATGCCAGTCAAGCAGCCAGACTTCAAGCAAAGAGGAGCTGCCCTTGTCCTCCTCCTGAAACCTGAGTGCTTGACTAGGCAAGCCAAATGCGTGTTCTTGTGGGTAGTAGGACTGTGGTGGAGTTCCTCAAAAGGAAATCATGTCCAGGTTATGCAATGCAGACCCCAGAAATATAACACTGGACTTTGGTGTTCTCTGTGCCTGTTTTTGAGTACATGTATGCACATGGACACAGACCATCTGCCACTGCAAAACACCTTTCCACAGCTCTCTGGTTCCGCCCTCCTTTGCAGTTTCTCCCTCTCGCCTGTTTTGTTCTCCCTGGAAGCTCATTTTCAGCTTTTTCCCCTCTCCAGAGGAGTCAGCAGAAGAGTAAGCACGTCACTGTCTTTCCCTCCTAAACTAGGCCACTGAGGAGAAAGAGGAAATGGAGGAGCTGCAGGCCTATAACAGACGCCTCCTCCACAACATTTTGCCAAAGGATGTGGCAGCTCATTTCTTGGCTCAGGAGCGACGAAACGATGAACTGTACTACCAGTCCTGTGAGTGTGTGGCTGTCATGTTTGCCTCCATCAGCAACTTCTCAGAGTTTTACGTGGAGCTGGAGGCCAACAACGAAGGGGTGGAGTGTCTGAGGCTGCTCAACGAAATCATTGCTGATTTTGATGAAGTAAGTCACATAAAATCTGGATGGGCAGAGTGAACTGAATCAGTAAATTTAATTGAGCTTTGCTGAGCTTTTGAAAGAAGATGGTTTACTGAATCCTTGTGCCATGGCTCGTTTCTTCTTGCTCTAGAGGTTTTTAATCTTTACCACACTAAAATCCCTTTTTTTCCCTTGTTGTCTGTCTGAATATCCAATCCCCTTTCTTCTTATACTTGGGAGTAGTGGAGCCTCTGTCCAGTACTTTGTAGTGCTTGTACCAAGGGAAGACACATGGCAAGGACATTACCACCATGTTTATGTTTGACAAGGTTTATTTACTTCTTTTGGCCTTGTGAAACAGATAATCAGTGAAGACCAGTTTCGGCAGCTGGAGAAGATCAAGACCATCGGCAGTACATACATGGCTGCATCAGGCCTCAACGATTCCACGTACGACAAGGAAGGGAAGACACACATCAAAGCTCTGGCTGATTTTGCCATGAGGTTAATGGACCAAATGAAGTACATTAATGAACATTCATTCAACAACTTCCAGATGAAGATAGGTAATGTCACTGTGTTTACAGGATGAACCGAAGGGTGGTGGTCATTCTCAGATAGGAATTTTATGGAGAGTAAAAACCATAGATGTTACCTTAGCTGTACAGTGATGTTTGGTATCTTGTGCCTGGTGACCATTCTGGACTCTCTGAAACATCAGAATGTTTTTTTTTTTGGGGGTAGCAGCATTATCACTGAAGCTCCCTGGAGAATTAGGAGTAGTTGGGCAACCAGCCTTGGCCTAAAGGTCTTACTATAGCATGGGCTCATATGATGATTGAGTTTGGGCTCATTTTGTCTGTGCTGTGCTCTCTGCCTACACCCCCTGTGGCCCCTGGCTCTGTCATTCTTGTACATTAAATTGCTTTCCAAGTCAGGGTGTAAAAAGGGACAGGAGAACAAGAAGAAACCTGAAGGTGAAATGTGGCATTTGTGCTGGATGACCACTGGGCTGTTGCTTTGCAAGCACTCACCATTACAGCAGCTGTGTGCTGACTTCCAAGTGAGCAGTTTGCTTGGCAGCCAGATGGCAAATAAACCTTACCATGTTATATGGCTCTGGACTGAGCAGATCCATGCTGTGCTGCGAGCCAGGCCCAATGAGTCAAAGAAGCCAACTTTTCTTTCCCCCCAGTTTGGCTGGAGCTTTTCATGTCAGGGTAAAGCAAAGCTAGAACCAATGAACCTCAGAATGTTTTTTGTCTGGAAAAAAGCTTGCCACGTGGTTGTGTGATGGATCTGAGCACTGTGGCATTTGTCCTCTCCTTCCAGGCCTCAATATTGGTCCTGTTGTAGCTGGGGTGATAGGAGCACGCAAACCCCAGTACGACATATGGGGCAACACAGTGAATGTAGCCAGCCGGATGGACAGTACAGGTGTGCCTGACAGGATTCAGGTGAGGAGTTTACTGTGAAACTTACACTGCCAGCCCTGTATCACTCATGGGGTTTGAAACCTAAAACAGGGCTGGAATTTTTGTTTCATTTTCATTTTATTCCTCCATGTCCCACATTTACTTACACAATACTAACATAAAAACCAATGGGAGAACACTAGTGGCACCATCAAGGTTTGCCTTTCAATCTTGACTAGTTTTGCAGCCCTTGGTCAAAAACTTGCAGCTTAGTTGTGGGTGGATTGTTGAGCTGAGTTTCCTTCCCCGTGTGGCACAATGCCACTGTGAGCACAGTCCTCCTGCGGTACTCTACAATACATTTCTCCATTCAAAGCCCTGTAGGTGCTAGATGTTGTGAGGCTAACAAGGATCCAGACATCAGCAGGACAGGGATGTACACCTAGAGCGAGAGGACAGTTTAAGGGGTTAATGGAAACCATCTTGTAGTCAGCTCCTTGGCCTTCAGACAGTGACCTTTCCAGTGATTCAGTTCCACTGTCCTGCTTTTGCTGAGGCCATGCTCACAGTAACAGAATGGCATTCCTAGAAGGGCTATGGAAATAATGCAGAGTACCTGGGGTAAAACCCAAGGTGGGGAGCTGTGCTGTTTCTTTCCAATTAAGCTGTCTGTTAACTTTAGATTTCCCTGTAGGATGTGCCATGAATAATTTTAATCTCAGTTAAGCAAATCAGCACAGCAATGTTACAGGACTAGGACACCAGAAACGTAAATATTTAAAGCCACTTGAAAAGGGGTGAGAAAATACAATGCAGTAAATGTAGGAATGCATGAAACTTGGGTCTTTAAACTGCAGTTGTTCTGCAGCACAGGTGATTCATTTGGAATGGCAGCTGCAGAGGAAATTTGCATGCTGGCTAGAATCTTCCATTAGTTCAGTCTTGCTTATGGTCTTCTGCCTTCATAAAAACGATCTCCTGAACATCTCCTCCTAAACTGTGCATCCACTGAGTAACTCCTAAGTTACCTTTGAGGCATTTTGAAATAATGTTTAACCTGTTTTCCTACATCCACTGCAGTGATCCTGAATTGCAAGGTGCTTTTAAAAATGTGATCCATTGTTTCTTTTTGTCCTGTGACCCCGATGAAAACTGCAAGGTTGACCCTGGGTTTTGTGTACCACATGTGACTTCTGTGGTTTTCTTCAGTTTCTGAAGGTTGTGTTTGTTCTGCAACCTTTTATAATAAGCAATCAATATGCAAAATCTGACTGAGAAACAAAATAGTTGATCCTACTTTAATGTCACTCCAAAGGCAAATGAAAAGGCCACGTGGAAGGCCTGACGAGCAGCCACTTACTCTTGTTTATTCTGCAGGTAACCACAGACATGTACCAAGTTCTAGCAGCCAACAACTATCAGCTGGAATATCGAGGGGTCATTAAGGTCAAAGGCAAAGGAGAAATGACCACCTACTTTCTAAATGAAGGGCCTCCAATTAGTTAGCACCAACTGCAGTGCCACTCGCTGACGGAGTCTGCATCACACAAGGCTGTGAATTGCTTTTTGGCAGCGAAGCGGAAAACGCAGCGCAGTTGAAATTTCACACCGGGACTCTAGAGCCGGTATCAGCAAACTCTTTGGCCACTCGTCATGAAAGGCAGTTGAAAGAAACGACCTTGGAGGTGTTCCTGGCTGAGTGCTAAGTTGACCAAAGATGTGTACTACAGAGTTCACAGATAGGTAAGACGTGGAGGTGGAATTTTTAACCAAGGCTGCTACCACAGGATGATAGAAAGAAGCTATTTAAGTATTTATTGACGCACCACATTTACTTGGTTGAAGGAATGTATGATTCACTACAAAGCATCATCTTGGAATGGATTTCTACTCCCATCATGTTTCCATCCCATACTGCCAGCTATTTGAAGTGTACCACTGTGCTTTTATTAGCTGTTTTGAATGGGCTTTCAGAATTGACACCTGCTGCCACAGCACACGAAAAGGCCTTTAACAAGGGCATCAGCAACGTTTTAGTGTGAGAAGACACCAGAGCCTGGACCCCTCTTTTCCTTCTTTTACACGGCTACCAATGACTTGGTCTTCTGCGTGGGGCTGGCCCATCTGATGAAGGAGAAGACTGAGATAAAGAAAGATGGCTCTACAACCATATTTATTAAAAAGTCTTCTGTGCTCTTCTTTGGTATCTATCAGTTTACATGGGAAAGACTAGATGTAAACAAGGACATTTTGTGGCGGGGGGGACACGACTCCCCTGAAATTTGTTGTGGGGTTTTTTTTGTATTTTTAATTTTGTAATATTGAAAACATGGAGCTCTAACAGATATACCAAATTCTATATTTTGTAAATTATATATAAACTAGGAGGCAGGCTGTCTGTGCCAGGGTGTGGTGGGAGGTGTATATAAGCTGTAGACTTTGGTGTAATTGGGTTTGGGGTTTTTTTTGTGCTTAATACTCTGAACACAGACTTGGCAGTTTTCAGATTATCACTATACAATCAACCAACAGCAACCAGGTGAGGTTCCAGGCTGAACCAGATGCATTTGTAAACGAAAAATCCAGAAAAATCTACAACCCCAAAGAAGAGGAAAAACCAAACCATGGTACTTATTCCTTGCAGCATTCAAGCAGAGGCTAGCATCTTAACAAATACAGCCAAGAGTGCCAGCAAATGAGGGAAGGTGTGTGAGGCCCTGGCAACCCTTGAGGCCTGATGCTGCCTGCTGGTGGTCCTGTCCTGGCAGGGGGGTTGGCTCAGATGGTCTTTCAAGGTCACTTCCAGCCCCTCATGTTCTGCAATTCTGATTCGATTCTGTGAAATGGAAACAGGACCTTTGCGTTTTAGCTACTGAGGTGGTATCAGTCAAACACATCAAAACGAGCTCGAAACAAATCTAACTCTAACATAAGCTCTTACAAGAAGGGGGGGGGGGGAAGCCTATTGGAACTTTTCTTGAAAAAAAAACTTCATAGTCTTGATAGAATCACAGTGATATGAGAGGTCTCTGATGCTGTAACTGCCATTTGACACTGCAAGTAGCTATGCGCTGACTTTCCGGTAGTAGACATTTCTTTGATCCGAGTCACAGACTTCCCCTTTTCAGGAATTAGATGATCTTGAAGAAAAAGGTTACAACGGCTGGCAAGTGTGTGTATATAGGTGGCTGACCTTAAAATATATACAGTGCCATTGATACTCTGTGGAACATCTTTCTCACTTATGATTTCTGTACCTTTTTTAACTCTTGAAGAAAAATCCCTTGCTATTTTAGTAAAAAAAAAACAGACAGAAAATAATTTTTAAAGAAGCTCTATTTTTTATATTCTATGAGGGGAGAGTTTTGATATTGAATTTGGCTAGCACTAAAAATGACTCCAATCTTTTGACATTTAATAAAGTTCTTTTCCACTCTTCTCAGGGCAGAATTATTGTAGTACTAACAGCTTAATGATTGCACTATGGTGGTGGTGAGTTGTTTTTTCCTACTCGACAACGGAAGTGATAATCCATGGGCCTGTTTTAATTACTTTACCATATTGCTAAGCATAACCCAAGCATGAAGCCATTTAAACTTGAGCTTAAATGGCATCGCCCCTCTCCTTCTCCCTTCCACTAGGAAACATCTCCAAAAAGTATAGTATATTGACTTCTGTAAAACTGCCAAGTCTGCCCTTGTACTATACTTTTGCTCCTTCACATCCTTCCTAGTCTGCAAAACACCTACGGTGCATCACACTGTTTTGCCTTTGTTCCCCTCTCCACCTGCCATCCCTTTCACTCCCTCACTGAAGTTCATTACCTTCATGCCATACACCTGGGTTTAGGTTTGCTTTCTGCTTTAAGAAAGTCTGCAGTCTTCTTAACTTTTGATTCATCTTATGAAGTTGTGTTGTCAATGAAATTTCAAGTCCCCAGTATCTCTAGCTGTGATTGTTGACAGTGTGTCATGATCATTTCAAGGGGTATTCACACACTCTTTACTCTGGATCTTGCAAAAATGGATACAATTATGATTTCCCATGGAAATTGAAATCTATTTAAGTAATTTAACTATATTAAACACTGTTTCACTGGTGAAGTGTCTCTGTTTTATTCTAGCTGCACCTGGCTAGTGAAGCGATGCAATGAAGTTGTATAGGAGAGACTGAACCTGCAGGTAGAAACATCCCATTTTTGCCTAGCGCTGAAGGATGGCTAGCTGCTTGGACCACACACCACACCACCTGGTACTACACAACACCAGTTACGCACCATCAAGGGCTTGGCTGCACAGTGAATCTCCTCTGGGTCCTTCCTGTGCACCCACTTGCCTTGAAATGCTAGCTTCAGGCTAGGCAAAGGAGAGCCCCGTTCTGGCTCAATGTATCAGTGTAACTGACTAGTTGACAGCTTGTGTATTTTAAACAGCTCATCACCTGTGCTTCAGCATTCCCCAGCTACCTTGGTACCTGCCCTGGAGGCAGCACTGCTTGCAGATGCATTTTTCAGTCTTCACAGGTAAAGGCAACTGCTACAGGTAACGCCACTGGTTTGCACAAGCCTGACTTGGAACTGAGAAACAAAAAGCTGCAGTTCTTAACTGACCATTTTCAGCTGAGGAGACATTATGCCAGCAACTAAGAACCGCAAGACCTACAGTCTGTTATTAGTCAGGGGAGGGTTTGTAACCATACTGAGAACACGTCTGCATGACAAAAGTGCCAGTACCAGTCATCAAGAAAGATGAAGAACTACTTAATACTTTGTATGGTCTCCTACATAGCCACACAAACAGCAGTTAGCCGTTGGACTTCATGATCTCAAAGGTCTCTTCCAACCTCAACAGTTCTGTCATTCTATCAAACATCACAGAGCTGATGAAAGCAATTCTTGAAACTGTCTGGAGAAGACTACTCTGCAGGGCCCAGAGGCCAGCAGCCTCCAGTGCTGTGCCCTCTCCTTGAAGGTGCTGTACACACCAACTGGCTGAGTTGTTTTTCCTAAACGCAGAAAGCATTTAGCTGCTTTCTCCAAACACAAAGCTGGCTGCATGGAGCACACATCTGGAATGCCCTGCATTCCTTACGCTGCCAGTGTCCCTGGCCTTGCTGTCTCTGATGATACAACATACATGGACAAGCATCTGCCCAAAAAACTATGCCCAAAGGCAAGTATTTTCATTCTGTTAACCTTCCTGACCGCTCCTCAGGGCAACATTACTTCTAGTTTGACTGAGGGGGAGTGCTGGTGGGAAAAAATAGCTTGGGATGTAGCCTGGAAAAAAGCAGTTCAGCTGCTTTAAGCTGAAAAATTCAATTTCCATTCTCTTGACCCTCTCTGTCCCAGACTTTTCAATTGAAGGATCCAGAAGCAGGTGTCTGGGTGGGCAAAGGACAGGACTGTGAACACTGGGTTTCAGGTGGGATGGGGGTATGGTGGCCAGCAGCATTTTCCTGCCATCTGGCCGCTTACTGAGGAAAAAAACAAACCTGTGGTTTTTTTTAAATGTCCCTGAGCCTGCCCTGGCACTTTGCTTGCAGTGATGGTGGCAAGGCTGCACTGGTGGTGCCAGCCCTGTCCCCGTCTCACACTGAAGGCTGGTGCAGAGAGGAGCTGGTAAGCAGGTGGTGGGTGCTCAGCGGGAATTACCTGTAAGCAGCTGGCCCCAGAGAACTTCTCTTTAAATGCAGAATTGCAGCTGCAAGTAACTGTTGCCATCTACTGGAAACAGACCTGTGCAGCCTTAGTCGGGTGTTGTCACCACCGCGGCTGAGCAGCCTCACAGGACCACGCTGAGATACAAAACCCCCTTCCATCGTAAGAGGGCAAAGCATGTCACAACCTAAAGGTAGGCAGCCACTCCTTCCCGAGTAACTGGTTACATGCAAACTATCAAATGCAACTTACAGATAAGCAAGAAATTATCATCCCAGGCTGTGTGTGTGGCATCATCATCCAGCCACCACCACTCCCCTGCTAGCACAGCAGGACAAACCCGTTGTGTAGAGCAGCTCGTTCTAAGAGGAGTCAAAGAGCATCTGGCATTATGAACCTTGAGTCCCACCCAAGCCAGGACAGAGCCATTACCAGTGATCCTGCTGTGCCATCAGGACAGTGATTTCGAAGTCCTTCCTTTGTTGAGTGGGTAAGAGACAAGAATCTCTGGCTCTCACTACTCAGGTATACTTGGTGGTCTCCAGTCCTTCAAGTGACCATTGTCATTCAGTCTGAAATTAAATACAAGCTAATGGTCACCCTACCTCTCCTTTTCACTTGCTCAGCAAGAAACAGCACAGCCCTGCCTGAGGATGGGGAGAGATCACCAGGCAAAAGAGAGCCAGAAGGCTCCCTTGATGCCTCCCACTAGGAAGCAGAGCTTGCCTCAAGTTTCCTGTAAAATGAGAGAGGTGCAGTTTGCATCCTTAAAAGGGCAGGAAGTAGACAGATTAGAGCTGGCTCTGGAAATGCTTAATTTCACACTTCACGTTGGAAGCAGGCACCATAACTTGCTCTACTAGGCAACAGCAGGAACCCACCTGATAAAAGTCTTTCTTTCTCTTGCAGCAGCTTCAATACAAAGATGGAGCTTTCAAGCTTTGCATGGAGCTTGACAACTAGGGCATGTTCCTAAGCTCTGCTCAGTCCACAGGACAATAGGCTAATCCCACGTGTTCCTACTGCAAGCTGAGACAGACAGCCAGGTCACAGCTTTGCAGGCCATACCAGCACCAGGTACCTCTATAGTACCTATAAGGCTCCCTCACTAAGCTCACCTTAAACCTTCTGAACATATACTTGTCACCTACTTGCCCCAGGAGGTTCTGTCTCTGAGGAAGAAAGACTCCATAAATGCTCCAGGAGATCTGAACAACTTTTGGATAGCTCTATAAATTCAGGGTGGCAAATGATGGTGCATCAATTAGCAAAATTGCTCCATAGAGTTCATTAGTAAACAATCAATAGAACTGATGAACTACAACTTTGTTAAGTAAAAACAATTGGTACAAATCTAGTGAGACCATTTGGCCCTACCAAAATAAGCAGTACCTGTAATATCTGACCAGCTAGGACTGAACTGCACATGCAGCTGGATGCTCCAAGGTTCCTCGGACTCCTGTTGAGAGATCAGCTGAACTCTTGTCAGCAGAGGGCTGCAACTGCCCCGGAAACATTCAAGGGCAGGTTGAAGGGTTTTTGAAGGAACTCAATCCAGTTAAGGATGTCCCTGCTCACTGCAGGAGAGCTGGACTAGATGACCTTTAAAGGTTTCTTCCAACCCATACCATTCTACGATTCCACATGGAATCTCTCCAGAAGTAACTTGTATCTATTACCTCTTGTCTTTTCCATGTGACTTACTGTTAAAAGGGAATCTCCACCTTCTTTGAAGCTACTCTTTAAATACTGGAACACGGTCATAAGGTCTCTGCTAGGACTTCTCAAGGCTGAACAAATCCAGTTTTCCCAGCCTTTTCTCCTGTGGCAAGCTTCCCAATCTTTTGTCTTTGTGCCTTTTCCTGGACCCTTTCCAGTCTGTCCACATGTATTTTGTATAGCCAGGAACAAAATTGAACACAGTATTCCAGGTATGGCCTGAAAAGTATTGAGTGGGAGATAGGAATGAAAGGCAGGAGGCTGAAAGGCAATATCCCTAAACAGATGTTCCTGAGTCTTGTGATAAAATGACTACCAACATATTACAGAATCCCCACTGAATGCAAGTAACCACAGTCTGCAAAAGAAGCTGTTTCAACCTCTAGTTCTCTGCTAGCTATGATACCACTAAAGCTCACTTCATGTAGCACACACATTCACCCCTTCATAAAAGGCTTCATACTTTTCTACACCACTCTTTCTCAATATATAACATGTGAGTGTTGGTCTAAAAGTTTGCCAAATTTTTGGCCACCCCTTCCTACAAGTGGGTGTAAACAGTGAGATCTTACTCAAAGAAAAACATGGCATCGTGGGTGTTGGCTGGATCCCTTCCAACCTGAAAGACAGCTTACTTTACAAACACAGCGTGAAGTGGGCTTGGCTTCTACTAAACCACACAGAAAAGCCAAGCAACTACAAACAGCCTTGTGCATTTCAAAGTGCGGTAAGACCTGCTGTTCCAGAGAGCAGTCATCCTTGCTAAGGTCATCTTCCTAAACCTCCTAACTCAAGAATCTGGTAAAAGCAGCAGGGAAGCACCCAGCTCTGTTCGTATAAACAAACTGCAAATCCTGCGAATCAGCACTGCATTTTCACCTCGTGTATCTTGTTCTGTAATGTCTCTCAAAATTTCAGCAAGTTCCAATATTAAAGTAAAATTAAAGGAGTGTGTTCAAAAGCCATGTTTTTAGCACCTAGCAATATCAGGTAATGAAGTACAATCATGCTTATTAAATTTTCCTTCTGAAATGGGATTTTTATCAGTGCTGTAAGAAAAAAAAAAAGAGGCAAACAAAACCCTGTCTCCTATGACATTGACAGCTGCATTTCTTCCTCATACCTGCTAATCAGCAGTTAAACAGCAGCAGAAGTGGGATGGAATAATGGCTCCAGATTCTAGGACAAAGGACGTTCTTATTCCTTAAAAATATATCTTTAGGCATAGCAGGGAGAAAAGGTGTCTCAGAGAAAACAAGAATTGCTGCCAATATACAAACTGAAGAGAGGATGCAAGAGTTTTTCGTGTGCACAACAGCTTGAGTTAAAAACTAAGCAGTACTTCAGGCACTCCTAACAGCTTCCCTGCCTATCAGTGGAGACAAACTGAAGAGACAGGTGTAAGGACTCTTCCAGACTTTGTAAGCAAGATAAAAGCTGCTTCTATATTCAAAAGACAAATAGCTATACCTTTTAATCATTGACTTAAAAGGCAGAGGACTGCTTTTCACTTTTGCTGATGTTGAGTTTAGGAAGGTGCACTGAATGCTAAAATAAGCAAACTTTACCTCAACCCTGAGGATTTTTCCCTCCTGTCTGTGTGGAGGGAGAGGGGCTTGTGAGAGCAGGCTGTGTTAATGCAGGACACTACATCTATATTATGGCATCACAAAGAACTGTCACATAATTGTTAAAAAACCCAACCAGTGATGGTGCTACTGTATGTTTGCTATTCTATCTTTTAAGTGTTTGAGGTTTGCTAGTTAACTTACCAATTTCAGGATACACAATAGTTCTCTCAAACACAGATCTAGATCACAAAGGTTCCATCCCAGCACAAGAACACCCAACACAAAGAGCCACAAACATAAACAAAATCCCTGGTCCTTTCTTTTTTAAGCTAATCAGATCGATTTATTTTTTTGTCCTGTCACCAGTTGTTTATCTCAAGTTTGTGCTAATTATTCAGCCATTTCTAAAAGTATATAAAAAGAACAGCAACAGTCCAACAAGTAGGAGTCACTCCATTTACTCACCAATCCATTTCCTTCCAAGCTTTCCAGAGTTCGAACACAGGAAGCATACAAAACTCCCAGCACAGGTGGCAGATTTTTGAACACTTAATTACTAAAAGAAACGCTGTCCACAGAGATCACTTTCAAAAGATAATTAAAAGGAATTCATAAATGAAAATAACGTTGAAGTATTCATAGCATTAGACAGGTGAGGCCACAGGTGCCATAAAGCTGATGCCCAGAAATAGAGTTTCCAGGTTACATTTAAATTAAGAAAACATTCATATACATGTCAATATGAAACAAAACATTCCAAAACGTAGTATCTTAGACATTCCAAATCTACCTTGATAATATGCAATAGCATTATTACTATTTATTTAACCTACCCCTACTGCCTCACAAAGGCAAAACTGAGTTTGGAAGTAAAGAGCTTGCATGATATGCAGAACACATACTCCATACATTCCTTCCATTTGTAAGCTTTTGAATGAAGCTTTATGCTACCAGTCAAATTCTCTGAACTTGGCGTTCCTACACACATTTGACTGCATAGATAGGACCCATTTTTCTCCTCTAGTCCTGGATTCTTTTGTGTCTTTAAAAAACAACCCAAAAAAACCCAGTAAAAATGAAAACAAACAAACAACACCCTCCCAAAAAAAAAACCCTAAAGTTTAACCAAGTGAAAGATGTCCACAGGCATCTCACATTGCTTTATTTAAGAAAACAAAACAAAACAAAAAAGCCCCATCCAGACAGCTGCTGCTTCTGGAGAACAGATTTACATTCCTGAGAGTGAAAAACTGTTGGATAAAACTGCCTCTAAGTGTTCCAGGACTTGTCAGACATTGTAATCAGGGGACTTTCCTTGTGGTTGTCGCAGCCGAATTTGTAAGGTAGAAAATGCTCCCACAGTCACATGAAAGAAGAGCTGCCACAGGTTGCGCAGTTCATACAGATACATGTTACACAGGCAAATTAAGCCAAAGGTCAGGAAGGATTTGGCATTCCTCCAGCCTGTGTAGTACACAAACAGGTAACACTGCCAGGAAATAAAAATGAAATCAGGTTACTACCTGGAAAATAATATCCACTGAAGAAGCATTACCTGGTCAAACTCACAAGTAAAAGCCTAAATCAAGCACATATTAAGAATGGTATTAATTTAGTAGTCCTGGAAGGCTGTAAAGTACCTGACATCAATACAAGGTTATATTTGGCTTCCATTAAACCCTCTTTGAGAACAAATTATCTCATAATAATTGATTACAGTCTGCAATGAGTGGCCTAATATAAAGGAAAGCAGACACTCTTGGTAATCTCTGGTCAAAACACCCTTTGTTCCACTTTAGCAGCAGACAAGAATAAGAGGCAGTGTCAAGCCTCTATCAGGCAAAGCAATGGGACAGACGTGCTAGGTGGATCACATTCAGAGAGGAATACACCACAATGCTGTAATGCTACCATTTGTTAAGGGTCAGCTTCTGCATGCTGTGGTGTTAAGCAGGTCGTCATGACTGCCTACAGTTCCTACTCTGTGTTCTTCCTACTGCAACTGGAAATCTGTTCCAAGTCCCTCACCTCAGTTTTCATTTCTCAAAGGACACAACCTCTACAAAAACACCATTTTAACTCTTCCTTGGTTTTTACCAGAAAAAATTGTTTGACTCTTTCTAGATTCTAATCATCTCTGTCTGCTGGAGAAAGTTTTTGTTGTGCTTTAAGGTAGATAACAGCATCACTTGGGCTTACTTCATATTCTAAATCTGTTTCCAGTGGATATATAACCATGCTCACACAAATTGTTAACAGCATCCATCACCAGATTATCTAAGTGTCATTTCTGTTCTCCTTGGGCATTTGCCACATTTTATCAGTCAGAGAAACTCTGCTTATATTTCTTTTCATTTTTCATGCTCCTCAAAAAAAAAAAGAGCCAAAGCACTGCACAATTGCAACTGAACAATGCAATTTATTGAGGTTACTTTATATTCTGTTGGAAATGCAACCTCTTTCCTATAAATCATGCATTTCTACCCTGAGTGTGGCTGAGATTAATACAACTACTTGTGATTTCTGGATATCTAAATATCTTCAGAGATATGAGTACTGACAGTATCAGTAAGATTTGTATGTCCTTCCTCTAAAGCAAAGTAAATCTAAAGATAAGCAATCTGTGTATTTCAGGACTAGATGGAAGTCTTCTGCACCTGCTTGGCCCTTTTGAGCAAAGCAAATGCAACCTACTTCTGCTGACAGTTTTATAAATCATGTCTAGAAGAGCAATTAGTTAGAACCAGTATCTCAGCAATACAAATTTACATCATTTCCTAGTGTTGTCACCTCCACTGACAACATATGAAAAACTGCTTCCAAGAGAAAACTAAAAGTCAGGATATGCTTCATCAAAACGATTAATGACTAGGAAGGGTTAAAAGAAAAGAATAAGAACATTAGAGAAGTTTGAAAATGCCAATGCAACATGATGTTGAATTTTACTAAAGATCTGTTTGATCTTTTCATGAGTCTAGGTTTGAGATGTGAGAAGATTTGCCCCTTACAAAACAGAGCAACAGTCAAAGGGCCAAAATGCTGAGATCTTAACACCTTACTATTACAAATGCTGTTAGGAAATTTCTGAGGGTTTTTTTTTTCTTCTATTAAAGAGAAGTGTAAGTACAGCAGCTACTGAGGATGCTTTTCTGTAGAAGGCTCCTCAGTGCTGCTTTTTTTCAGTGAGCCTAAAACTAAGTCCTATTTTTCACCCGCACACCTAGGTTGCAAACATCTTCTTGGCAACTAGAAACACACTGCAATGCTATTAACTGAACAAAAGAATGCAGCATTATGGACACCTTGTAGGTGAACTGGCAGTGAAATGTGTTGTCATGCAATACATGGTATTAATCTCACAAACTCCTAAGCATGGCCAAAGAACATCAGAACATGATAGAAAACTGACAGCCTCCTTAGTTTTGACAACTGACCAACTACATATCGTAGGAACAGTAGAGGGTGAGGAACAAGAGCCTCCTCAGACGTATTTTGAATACTAAGGAAAAGCCAAGGCTCCAAGCTGCATGGATTCTTTCTTTAAAGCAGCTCTATTCAAGTCAGACAGTGAGGGAAACATGTGTATCCTTATGTCTCAATGCACAGGCATGAAAACTTCACATAGATCAAGGTTTCTGACTTGTGACAGGAGGGAAGAATGTGCACTTCTAATATGTCAGATTGTTGGCATGGAGAATTAACATCAACCTGAAGAATTAAAGACAAGTGATGAAGAACACAAGTGGTACTGTGACTCTTTGGTATAGGCAAGTTACAGAGAACAGAGACTACAGCCAGAAAGCTGACTGGGGAAAAGGCAGATATAAAAGGAATACCCTGAGATATTATTTTATTTTTTATGGTCTTACACAGTACTAAACATTGTCTGAAAGTCTGCATACTCCACACGTGCAAGAGGTTAAAAGTCAAAACAATTACAGTAACAGCAATTGAGCATGACAGTGATTGCAGTCATAGCAACACTTAAGAGTAGCATCACTGAACGACAAATGCCAATGGGCATCAGAATAATTTGCTACCAATTATACAGGAAAGTAAAATTCAGATGGGGAAAACAGAAAACCAACAGACATGAAATGCAACATGAAACATCAGATAGCAGTGGGAAAACATAGTGCAAAGTGGCTGAAAAGTTTGACAAGAAAAAAGATGCACAATAATGTAAGAAGTGAGGAAAATTCTAGGGTGTAATGCCTAGGTATTACTGCATTTGCTTCTAATCTTCCTAAAGGAAGGAAGCAGCAAGGCATTTGTTCAAACAGTTAAGCTTACTTTAACTCTGAATCTACTACTTTAAGGAAATTAAATAATCTCCATTGCTTGTGATTTTAGAGATAAATTGTAAGCTCCAGACAGACAGAAAAGCACATCTCTTAATCAATTAACTGGGCGAAAATGCCAGCAAACAGAGATTCTTTGTATCAATCTACTGTATGATTATGATTAATTAAATAAAACAGAGAAGAAATTATTTTTTTTAATTACCCTATTCAAGTATCTGTGACATTTAAGAAAACATAATGGCATTTATACATGACTAGGTAATGACATGACTAGGTAATGTTTCTAAACTCTAGTGAATTATGCAAGCAGAACGCACCTGGTACAAACAGGCTGCTGTGCCAAGAAAAAACGCAATAACATAGCTGAAATCTTCACCTTCGTTCTGTGAAAACAAAATAAAAAGCCCTGTTTTACAAAGCTTCAGTGAAATGCCCAATATTTTCAGTATGAAAGCTGCTCATTACTGTTTGCTTAAATAATCTGTAGTTGAGATCTACAATAATTTCTGTACTATGCTAAATCAAAAGAGTTAGCTTACTCATACATCTGGAAAGAAATCACTCTGATCTGGAATCTGACCAAAACCTTTATTCACAATAGACAACTAATGCTGAGATTTTCAAAAGCTTAAAAGTCCTAATGCTGGATGCTTACCTTCTCCAGACAGCTTGAAATATTCAAGTCTGAAGACCAGTAACTACCTTTAGTATTAACCCTCCTCCAGCTTCAAAAACTGTAAACAAGGTAGCAGGGAAGGACACGAACTGGCCACTAGGGTGTGGTAAAACTCCACACAGACTGTAACGCACACAGCTCTGCCTTCATGGTCGTGAAAGCAAACGGAAGTACATCAATTTATCAAAGATTATTGGAATATAAAGTTTTCTTGAAGGAAAAGATAGAGAAAAACTATTTGAAGTGATAGATCTTTCTACTAAATGTTTAAAAGCAAAATAATCCAAAACTCCCGGTAAGTTATTGAAATGGGTTTCCATGGAGTGGAGCAGAATACATTTACATTCTTAATGAGTATTCTAACTGCATTTCAAACAAACATCTGCGAAGATCAAAAGCTTTCCCGGGAAAACATTGGGTACTCATGCAAGTGGTGTTCCTTGAAAGTTAATCTAATTTTGAAAAGGTGGCCCATTCCAAAACACAACTTGTTTCTCCTCAGAGTGCATTCAGTGTCAATGAGTTCCATCTACAGTGCTGACTTGGAAAAAGTTTCTAGGTCTGCATATAAAATTTACCTACACCATGCAGTACCCTTCTACATCACATCCAAATCTTTGCCTCAGTGCACTGCAGTTTCATTATAAAAAGCAACACTAACTCAGAGACAAGCTTTTGAATGACTTCTCAGAAGAAATTCCATTGTGTTTTGGATTACTTCCCCCTAAATATTGTGGGGGTTTCCATAATAAAGCAAATAAAGATAAATTTTAATGGATTTTAACGTGCCTCATTTGTCAGAAAATAAAAAAATATCCTCTGCCATCTATTACCTTCAGATGCAGCAATATACAGAGTAAAATTAACTGGCTGCCCTATCATCAAACAGGTTAATCTAACTTTGCCATTCTTTTTTTTTTTTAATTCAGCTACAGAAAGGTAACAAAGCAAGTTCTAGAAAGGTGCCACTAAGTGGCACAAATCTGTTCAGTACTATTTGTACTACAGTGTATTTAAATTCATTCCTATTTATAAAGAGAGAGAATTGTGCTTAAGGGAACATTCCAAGTGAGTATAAATTAGAGATGTATATTCGTTATTTCATTCTTGTTTTTTCTTGAAAAAACAACCCAAAAACAATTCAAAAGAAGGACCTGGCATGGAACAGTTTGATCAGCCCTGTTCATCTCTTCATTAGTCTTCAGGCAATTATGACACCTCAAACACTACTGCTTTATTAAAGTTTTACAAATACAAATAATGATGTAAGATGACTGGAATGCAGGTCATCTGCCTTACCTTACTTCCCCCAAAAAACCCACTGGGTATCAAAAGCATTGCAGTTATAAAGTCCAGATGTATGTTTGAATAAAAAGATGTGCTGGTTTGAGGCTAAATGGAGTATTTTGCTGAGAGAAATTAAAACTGGCTGTGAGGAGAAAGATAATAGTGACCTGTATCATTCCTTCTTCTACTGAGCACCACAAGTAGTCAAAATACAAGATAAGGCACTCACTTTTCACACACTTCTCAGTTGCTCTTCCTCTCTCTGGCGATCTGTGTGGTTGCATCTGTCGTAACTTTTTAACCTTTTCCTCTAACCTCCTTGTTGTCTTTCTGATCTCTCACCTTAGATCTCTGCAGATTTATCAAGTGAGCTATAGGGAGGTTTATCTGGTTATTTCTGAGGGGAGGGAAAGAAAGGGGGAGGGGGGAAGAGGTTGGTTGGGAGCCTCCTGTGCAGTCTGACTGTTTCGGGAGGGGTTTTGTGTTTCTGTGTTACTTTTAACTTGTATACAACTGTAGATATTTGTATATTGTACATATATGTGCTTGTAAATTGTGCTAAGCCAACTGAGTCCAGTCTGGTGAATTTGGGGCGGGGGGGGCAGTAACTCAGTAATTCCCAAACCATCACAAAAGATTATGTCATTAGCTAAAAAGGTGGATTCCCTCTTTCTTGCAGAAACTTCCATAGGGTTTTAGTTTCTGCCTCCATCACCACAACAGTAGTCTTTAATGCTAAGCAAATTTCCTTTTTTTTTTCCCTGAGGTAACTACCACACATGAACTGTCTGTGCATGCTTTCAGGTGCTATCAGCACACTCACCTGAATGGCTTAAAATCATCAATCTCTATTATTTTCATTGCAGAAATGAGAATACAAGCAGCACAAGAAACAGAATAGAGGGAAAGGCAATAGGAAGGGTCAGAGCACAGAGTTTACACAAATAAATCTTTGTTGGGAGGTTGCTTAGTGGAGGGTGTGTTGTTGGCTTGGGGGAAGGGGGTGTAGAAGAAATCACTTGACAGTTTCCCTTACATTGATCATTTCAGTACACAAAGAGAAGTAGGCATCCTACTCAAGAAGGCTTATTAAAAGCCAATCAAAAGATGAAAAATATTTGTAAAATACAATTTTACAAAACCTGTTTCATGATCCCTGCTCTGAGGACCTTTTAAAAAATGGCCACGTTTTCAAAGCTGTCCATCATTTTTCTCAAATGGTTTTAAATAACACCTATTAAAATTAAACATCTCATATCCTGGCACAGATTTAGAAAACAGAACATTATGTTCACACACTCACTGCTACCAAGGTACCTAGGGAAGGAATTAGCCACCCACCTTCTACTGCATTTGAAACTCACAGCCTCAATGAATGATGCATCACACTCAAGAGCGATGCAGAGATCACAAACAATATAGGCTTTGTAAACTGAAGCCTGACCTCACAAATAATGTTTCTGAAAACAAAGCTATTAAGACTTAGTCTGTATACCCAGCTTCTAGAGTGGCATTACGATTCCTGTGATGCATAGCTCATAAACATGTACAATACCTGCAGAAGACTTTCGATGGCATGAAAACCACGAATTAAATTCAAAGCCCCGCATAACAGACTGAGCACAAATGAGACAACCCCTGGCAGAGTCACAGGTTCCAGACGCTGATGAGGAGCTGCAAAGCAGATCAAAAAAAGTTAACATAGGTCAAAGCAATGTCCTCAGAAATGTAATAAAATAGTTAAAACTATTTTATTGTAATAAAATAGTTAAACGGTGGCATGTAATGCAAGAAGAGATCACTGAAACAAACTGCAAAATGTCAATTGTATTTTCTAAGAGGAGGAGATATCTTAAACATTCCAACAGAAGGTTGAAGTAGTCTCTCCTTCAACTCACATATATAACTGTCTTATTATATTTAGTCTTTAACTCAATATATTTGGTTTATCCAGAATGGTACTGAAGGCTCCTAAAACTTGCCAGGAATTCATTGGCAAAGAATGCACCTGCTAGTGAAATTTGTCCACAATTAGTCAGCTAATAAGACACATACTTAAAGAGCTCCTTTCACAACCTTCACTTTTATTGAACACTAATACATTAGCAGATCTATTGAGACTGATTTAGCTTGTTTACTTAACAGAACACTGCGAGGCAAAGCTATTGCAGTCTCCTACATTAAAAAATATAGCCCATGAGTGCTACCAAAAGACATGAGGAAGATGACAGTTTTTAAACTACACTAGTATTTCTATCACAGCCTTATACAGACCTTCCAGATAGTGCACAGAAGTCTCTTACAAAACACATGAAAATCAAAATGCACTTTTCTTCCCATGTACATCCACTCTCTTGGTCTTATCTAGGGTCACAAGTACATAACAGTTGTGTATGTTCCTCATTACTGTCCCTTTGCATAACTATTAACAGAAAGCAAATATGAAGAAAACAATGCAAAACTCTTGATAGTCTAGGCAAGGCTGGGAAAACAATGGGACTACTGAGCCATACTTAAATCATTCTGTTCAAACCAACGAAGTGTAAAGATGTGAACAACGAGGTTAATGAACTGTAACATTAATAGAGAGAGGGGTGTCAATCCCAGTTGTTTGTATTGCACAGATCCAGGAAAAAGGCTTTCTAAACAGTTTACAAAGTTACAGAACCTAAAGAAATAATGACAAAAGCTATTTCACACTGATAAGCAGACAGGGTTGTCTAATTATGTGTGTGATAACTAAAACCACAAAATTAGTTCAGTTAACTCATTTGTTCTAAATTTAATAGTGCAATTAGTTGCATTTTCTAAACAAAAGCATAACCCATGTTTATCTTTCAAAGTTTATTGCTTCTCTAATGGTAGTGCATATTAGAGGAATACTACCACCAACCACTCAGTTAAGGTTACATACACTATTTGCATACCAAACCATTATTTTTCAGTGACTGGCTGGTTTGGATTAAGTTGTTTTTTTTTCACACCATCTCCTCTAGAGAGTGGCAAAAAATCCAGGTGTATGTGACTGGTTTTAGTCAAAAGTAATTGCATTTCATTAACTGGTGGATACAATTTGTTCACTGCCCTCCACACACAGTTCTCTAAACAATCTCATCTTCAAAATGTATTTGGGTAACTTTAAAACATTGCATGTTAAAACAGTATTTAAAGCACTTCTTTGAGAACCACAAAGGGAAAAGTAAAGAGTTTTGTCAGCTAAATCAAGACAGTGTAAGAAGAATAATAAAATACTAACTTTTCTCTCTTATTAAAATACAAAAACAATTCCAAAAACTTCAAAGGACATTTCAAACCACTACTGATGTCAATTAAGCTCTCCAGGGCTTGATATATTTTAGCATTACAATCAAAGCAACAAGACTGATTTAAATAAAAAAAAAAGGTAAAATATAAAGGCAAACCAGAAGAATGAAGGAGTATCAAAGAAGGCAGGATAAAGGATAGCTGACCTTTAGTCAGTACACCTGTAAATCTTAAGAGTTATAAGTGACATACCAAAACCTAACACAAGCCAAGGATCAAATAAAACACAAATTCTTAAATAAAATGTTGACAATTAAATAAAAATCTAGGAAATTTACTCAATGTGAGAAACTGCACTACTCTTAAGCACCTTTATTTAAAGATAAAATGCATGAAAACAAATCAAACCACTGAGTACACCATCAGGCAAATGTACCTTTGATTTGACAACTGCTCCTTCATTGTAGAAATGCTCAGAAAACAGTAGATTTACCCTAACCTAAAGCATGCTGTCATGTTATTTCTAACACCTGCCAAACACAGACATTCACCTTTGAAACAAAATTCTATCTGTAACCTGTATTTTATGCATCACACATTAGTAATTACTCATACTCCTCACTACAAAACACAACTGTCACTGATGGAAAATGGCTGCTATGTTCGGTTACTTGAATAGGAGGCCTGAACACTAGACCCTGGATATTACCCTATTACAAGGATAAGCAAGTAACAGACAATGTTTCTAGTCACAGTCAAAACTACAGCATCTAATTTCATTACTCTGCTTAAGAAAACAGTATCTGCATCTATCTAACTTACTACCTCTGCCTGCCATCCAACTTAATTCACTTACAGCAAGTCACATTTTTCAACAGGACAGCATATTCAGGAAAGTACACCAGGGAAACTATCTCTTCTTCTAAGTACTTATACTTGGAGCAAAGGAGAAACTCTGAATTCTAGCCAACTGAGTGGGTAGCAAATATCCAGAGAAAGTTCTTTTTAAGCATGGAAAGAAGCAATGAATGTAAAGAATTACAAAGCTATTAGCAGACTTGCTAAAAAAGACACCGTTATTCAATAGCATCTAAAACTTGAGCTGAAGAAGGAGCAAAGTGCAAACCTCTCATAATGTACAGCCATTTGCTGGTGAGTTTCTACAGCAATTCAAGGAAGGAAGTGAATAACTGAACAGAGAGATCTATGGAATTCAGAGGAAGAAGAAACTTATAACTGAAAGAGGGAAAAAGAAGAAGAAAGTAGACATACAACAAAAAAAGAACAGAACTGCTTCTGTAAGACAACTTGTGGAAAGGTAGGTGAAATAAATCGGAAGATCATCTGCCAATTATTCTTTGATTTTACATTATAGTAAAAAGAGAAACAGCCCTTAGACAATTTAGTTTAGGCACATATGATCTTCCAACATTTTTACTCAGAGAAGTGATAAAAACCTCATCTTCTACCACATGGACAACTTTGAAAATACAGGAAGTTTAGACACAAGCAAATTCTCTCATGCTTATTGATTGGGTTTTTAACAGTTGCAGGAAGATTGAATCTAGACAATTTCCAGAGTTAACCAGTTGCCACACTGCCACCATAATCCTTCCATAAGCCAAGATTACACTAGAACATTAAAAAGTAACAATGTAAGCATCAAAAGGAATGGTATTCCAGCATTAGATACCTTTACTCATCTACTGTTTACATGTGTGGGTTATTTGGAAAGGGATATATAGTGCACCTTAGAAGATTGCAAGATTCAAGACATCTTGACACTTTTTCTTTCTTAATTTTTCAGAATCTACATCTAAAACTGTTACATTGCAAGTACAGAAATTGTAAGCTACTTCTACAGTGTCTTGTAGCACCTAGAGTTCTCAGGATCAGGGTCCCACCAGTACAAACCAGCCATCAGTAGAAAGCAGTTTTCAACCTTCTAGAGGAATCCTTATAAGCAAGTAAAGCAATTAGAGTAACAATTGTAAAGAAATTCTACTGAGAGATGAAGTCCCTCCTCCTGGAGGCACTACTGAGACAGGAGACTACTGAAGAGGTGACTGGGTACAATCAGCATGGCTTCACCAAGGGCAAATCCTGTCTGACAAACCTAGTGGCCTTCTATAAACAGATCACAACATTAATAGAAGAGGGAGGAGCAATTGATGCCATTTACCTGGACCTGGGCAAGGTTTTTACACTGTCCCGCACTACATCCTGGTCTCCAAACATGGGTTTGATGGGTAGACCACAAGATGGATAAAGAACTGGCTTGATGGCCGCACCCAAAGAGTGGTTGTCAACAGGTCCGTGTCCAAGTGGAGGCCAGTGACAAGTGCAGTCCCTCAGGGATCAGTCCTGGGACCAGTCTTGCTCAACATCTTTGTGGGTGACATGGACAGAGGCATTGAGTGCACCCTCAGCAGGTCTGCTGATGACACCAAGCTGTGTGGTGCAGCAGACAGGCTGGAGGGAAGGGATGCCATTCAGAGGGACCTGGACAGGCTGGAGAGGTGGGCACAAGTCAACCTCATGAGGTTCAACAACATCAAGTGCAGGGTCCTGCATCTGGGTCAGGGCAATCCCAAGCACAAATACAGGCTGGGCAGTGACTGGCTGGAGAGCAGCCTTGAGGAGAGAACTTGGGGGTGCTGGTGGATGAGAAACTCAATATGAGCCAGCAGTGTGCACTTGCAGCTTGGAGGGCCAACCAGATCCTGGCTGCATCTGGAGAAGTGTGGCCAGTAGGTCGAGGGAGCTGATTCTCTCCCTCTACTCTGCTCTGGTGAGACCCCACCTGGAGTACTGCATCCAGTTCTGGAGCCCCTGTTACAAGAGGGATGTGGACATGCTGGAGTGTGTCCAGAGAAGGGCCATGAGGATGCTCAGAGGGCTGAAGCACCTCTGCTATGAGGACAGACTGAAGGAGTTTGGGCTGTTCAGTCTGGAGAAGAGGAGGCTCCCAGGTGACCTTATTGTAGCCTTTCGGTATCTATCTGAAGGTGGCCTACAAAAAGGCTGGGGAGAGACTTTTTAGGATATCAGGCAGTGACAGGACTAGAGGGAATGGAGCAAAGCTGGAGGTGGATATATTCAGACTGGACATGAGGAAGAAGTTCTTCACCATGAGAGCGGTGAGAGCCTGGAATAGGTTGCTCAGGGAGGCAGTTTAGGTCCTGTCTCTGGAGGTGTTTAAGGCCAGGCTGGATGAGGCTGTGGCCAGCCTGATTTAGGGTAGGGTGGCCCTGCCCACAGCAGGGGGGTTGGAACTAGATGATCCTTGTGGTCCCTTCCAATCCTCACTGATTCTATGATTCTATATAAACTGCATAAATTAAGTCGATCTCTTATATTACAGAATTAATGGAAGAGCTGCTACCATTTATGACTGAATTTTTACCCTGACACTGTAAAGGAAACAACAGTGGTGTACATCTGCCCAGGATAACTAGCTTTATAGACAAAGGTACTTCTGGGAAAAAAAGAGGACATAGTAACAACTTTGAATCAACACTCCCTTTCACTCTGTAATTTTTTTTCACTAAACCTGGAAAAATAGAATTGGATTATGTCAGTTTCACATGTAGAATCCATGTCTTAGTGCAACAACTTGGAGAGTTTTAAGTGTTCTGGACTGCTGGAAAACATCTAAAGATGGATCTTAAACCGATCCAGAGCATTCACTTAAAAAGGCAAGGCTTTAACCCAGTTTAACCACACAATTTCATATTTACCTCCTACCTGAAATAGATGAAGTTTTGAAAAACTAATGAATACTTACATGAATGTGGAAAGTATTGCTATTATTAACATCACACAAGAGGCACTTATTTGAGAGAACATCTTTTAGTCAGCACAGCTCTTTGGATTTTTACTGTCACAAATGCCCCCTAAAGTGATGCTTCTCCCTCCAAGCTGCTCTAACTCCTGACCCTTTGTTCTTAGCTTGTGTCAGTTATTACTTGACAAAGATAATACAACATTTCATAAATCTTGAAAAGTCAGAAAGAACAAGAGAATTCTGAACAAGATGGTAAGTAATCATCTTAATTTGTTTATTTTCATGCAGACTTATTTTGATTTCAATAAAACAGTCTACTGAACAGAGACACTTCTCCCTCAAGAGTACTTTGGGAGGATGGACACTTTGAGTAAAGAACAAAAGAGACATCTAAGCTTAAATACATGTAATGTCATGGCAGCTTTATGCATTAAGAACACCATAGCAAAAACCCTTTTTAAAAGAAATACCAAAGATTAATTCTACTACCCTGCATATTTAGGGACATGAAACCAAAATCCTAAAACTTACCTGCAGATATCTTACCAGTACCCTTGTATTCTGGCATAGATAAACTTGTGAACCCATTAGCTGAACTAAGTTCTGACACAGAAATTTGATAAGGTGGTCTCAGCTTGATCTCTGTCTGCATGTCAGCAAGATTCATCTTTGTTGACAAAGAACGTGTGTTGTTGTATCTCTGTTTGGTCCTCTGAATGAAATTATCTGTACAAAATTCAAAATACAAAGTTATAACCTCGTGGACTATTTATTAAATGATGCATCTTTGATACTACATAATTCATAAACTGAAATACATTATTTGAAATGCTTGTCTTTTTCTTGGATTTTTTCATACTATTTGTTTTGTGACTACCATACCATGAGCTACTTAACTCTAAAGTAAAAAAAAAATTAAGCTCTAAAAGTCTAATTACTGTGAATAAACTAATGATTCTTCACTGCATGAGACTGAATGTGTTGCTAAGAGAAGAGATTTACCACACTTATTCTAGTTTCTCCGTTAATTTGGTAAATATCCTTACAAAAAAATTAACTCCTGCATTCAAATATAAACTTACCTGAGTATGAAAAGCGTTTGCAAAATATTCAGGCAGAGAAAATTAGTAACTTATTATAAAAGACTGTAATAGACCTACATTCTAACTTAACAACTAGTAGAACAAAGAAGACATTGGGATAAAAAAAGAGAGAGTTTTCACAGACATTTTCATAAGAAAAACAACAGTATTATAAGGAACTCTTTTTAAATTACCTGACTGAATTATAGACAGGAATTAACCGAGTGGAATATCTTCCCCCATATTTCTAAAACTGCAGTTCTTTATGCTCTAATGCATTTAATAAAAATATTTAAAGTAACTGCCTAACATATAGCATTAAAGCAATAGATCTTAATGGAATTCATAACAGCTGTTATCTAGTGTATATGAGATTAGTTGTATTTGGAGCTTGTATGACAGAAGATTAAATGCTTCACTATATCATAAAACAAATAAAAATCTCTCCCTTTCATGTACTTAAAAAAATTTACAGCACAGCTAAGGGCAAACACAAAATTGCAGTCCTTTACTTGAGAAATGAAGCTCAATGTATTTACAGGTTAAGTATTTCAACAGGTATGAAGTCAAACAACTCCCAGCAATACTAACAAGGGAAGGACAAGCTTCAGATTTGGTGACAAAGCTTAAGCCAAAACCTACTGGAATGCACAGAGATTATAAACAATTTTGGATAAAACTCAAGCAGCCTAATTTAATGCCCACAGAAATAATCCTTATTGGTGCTAACAGGAGTCAAACTAGATTCTAAATCCACCTGAAATACAGCTATAAACTGCTTTGAAGATTTCTGGTTTGTGTACATTAAGTTGCACATCTATTTAAACAGGCATTTGTCTTAGAAAGGCAGATTCTTACCAAACTCTATGAAACAGTACGGCCTGACAGCAGTATTTGTCTTCATCATATTGTAGGTAGTGATGAACTCTTTCTGAAGCTCATCCAGGAAGCAGAAAGCCAAGACACTGGGATAATTTTCAGTGCACAACATCATATAGCTCACTCCCAAAGAACTTATAAAGCTGTAATTGAGGCAACAAATTGAAAAATTCAAATTTAGATCCGAATATTTCACTGCTTGCTAGTCTGATCTCACATTCAATAATCAGAAAAGCATAATCTGCTTTGAAGTAGCAATGAAATTAAGATTTACTGAGAAGTCCAACGCTGCCAGAAGAAAAACAACTCACTTTTAGGCAAAGTTTTACTTTAACACCATGCTGTATGAATAAATGAGAAGCTGTGTTGCACATCTAAATTGTATGCATGTGTGTGTATACATATGTACACCCTCTCACACATGGAACAGTAAAAAAACAAAGCTTTTAGGATACAGAAACAGCAGCTATGTCCTGCAATAGCTTCCATTCATCCCAAATGCAGAATGTAAGCTTTGGTACATCCCAAAAATGCAAAAGCTTATCTTCAGATTGTGAGGCAAGAGCAGCTGGTTCTTTCCAATATGTAAGGAAATAGAATACTGGATTCACTGTTCTCCAAGACAGTTGCAAGGATGACCAGAGAAGGCAAGCAGAAAATTAGAAAGGGGCAATTTTCAATATACATATTCCTATTGGTTTTAGAGAATTTGTTAAATGGAGCACACATCTTCATGACACATTCAAATTTCTTCATGATCTCAATGCATAACTTCTTAAAAAGTAATCAAAGATTTCAGCAATAAAAGATATCCAAACTAAGCCCTACATTTCAATCTTAGAAGTTTATTTTAAGCTGGTAAGTTTATAAACTACAGCTGAGGTTGTAAAAAAAAATACTGACTGGAAAAATTAGTCTACACTGTGCCTAACCCTGAGAAATGCTGGAAACTCGCATATACCAGTGAGAGACAGGAGAAGGTTAAGGACTTCCAAGGACCATTCAGGTGGTATACTTTCCACCATTATAACTTCCACATGCATGCTATGGGTTAGGATGACATTTACTCACCTTATTCAAAAGAGCCTATCTAAATTAGAATCAGAATTCAGTACAGTTAAAGTGCAACTGAATTTCCAACTACACACAGGTGCACCTAGTTACCAACACTAAGGAGAAAGGCCATATAAAGCAAAATCCTGAGTAAACAATAGATTAAAAAAATTATTTCATGATAATCCAAGTTTCATGCTGCAAATGGGCAGAGAGTATAATGCAGTGTTGTCATGCAGGTACACTATCAAACTGACTAGGTTTTTTTTTTTTTTTAAATAACTATTCCTAAAAAGTCAAATCACCAAAGTGTGAAAACAAAAAAACCCACACTGTTGTGAAAATGCTGGATGCAGCAGTAGAGTAGGCAGGTTCCATTTAGCTATTCAAGGCTTTACTAGGCACAGCCTTAACACTGGAAAAGCCATTCCCACCCTTCTCATTCCCTGTGTGCCATATGAAATAACTATTGAGTTATGCTTGTGTTTTTAGGGCATGTTTTCTCTGAAGTCAACAGAAATTCTGAAAGTACAATAAAAGCACTTAATGCTGCAACATCCTAACCACAAATTTGTCAGAAACACCGAGTGATGGAGATACTTGGATATTTTTTAGAATTTGCACAGATTAAAGAGAGAAAACAAACAAATACTAACAGAACTAACATGAGAAAGTACACTTCTGGCCATTTTCAAGTAAGAAACAATATTGAAATTTAAAAATATATTTCTAGTAGGTCAAGAATTTACATATTTACAAAAATACTGCCTATTTCAAACTAGAACTTCCACCAAAGCTTGAGTAGGTTTCAAAGCTTTCTAAAATTCCTCAGTTTCTACAATTTTCAATACATAAATACTGCCAAGAATTAAGATTAATTTGATTAATCATTCTAATGAGAACTGATGACTTAATATCTTAGAGAACCAACAGGTGCAAATATGTATGTAAGACAAGTCTTACTTTATATTATACTGCCCAGTTTTCAGAGTGCATCTGTCAGGAAGCTGAGAAAGTTTCTTGGAGAGCATTTTAAAATATTTCCTACATTCTTGCATTCCTGTGCTCTGGTCATAATCTGTAGATGCAGACAGTGGGAGTCCATCCCTCACACGGACTACAGAGGCTGATAAAATCATAGACATTGCCAATAAAGTTAAAGACAACCTACAACAAAACACAAATCAGAAGGAATTAGAATGAAAGTAAAAACAACTGTGATTTATTAAACTTCCTGAGCCATATACTGGACCTAGGCTTAAAATGGGGCAAATAGAGGATTTTCAGTTGTAACTCAGATTACTCCCAACTGAATAGAACCTATTAGTCTTCGTGAACAACAAAGCAGCAGTACATCTGCTACCAGCACCACATTTTCAAATACTTTTATCTGAGCTGCCATAAATCCTTATCTCAAGACACCTGTGGAGATTGAAACACTTTTACTTGGCCTTAGTAGCACTTGCACCCTTCAAGCTGTAAGTCTCCTTGTTTAGTGAGACAACAATTGTAGTCCAAACAAGAGAGAACAGTAGCTGGAGAGGAAAAACATGCACTGTAAAGGTATGCCAGATGGAAAGGTAATCCAAGCAACAACATTAATGGGATCTCATGAAACTACTGTTACTGCATACATGCTTAAATATCCTGGGCAGAGAGAGACATAATTTACATATTATCAAATGGGACATCAAGGAATGTCCTCTCACTCTCCCAAGGGCCAACGGAATTTCTTAAACATGAAATGTCTTTTTTATCTGGGTCTTCATTTTCTTTAAATACAGAAAATGTGTGTATCGTATTGCACAAACACTGAGCCAGCTGAAATGGTGCTTGCAAAGCCCACATGCTTTTACAGTACGTGCTGGGTTTGGCAGGGATAGAGTTCATTTTCTTCACAGTACCTCATACGGGGCTATGGTTTGGTTTTGTGCTGAAAAGAGTGTTAACTCAGAGATCACAGAATTACAGAATGTTAAAGGCTGCAAGCAACCTTGAAAGATCATCTAGTCCAACCCTCCTGCCAGCGCAGGATCACCTCTACCAGATCACATAGGAGTGCATCTACGTGGCTCCTGAATAACTCTGTGTTCTAGGCATTGCTGAGCAATAGGCTCTCTTACAGAGTCAAGGCATTTTCTGCTTCTCACACTGCCCCACCAGTGAGCAGGCTAGGTGTGGCCATTTGAGCTGATCTTCTAGCTCAGACATAGGGGAAAGATGAACATTCCAGGGATAGGCCACATAATGGCAACAATGGATAAATGAATGTAATTTCATTGGAGCATCAAGAGCTTAATGTCTAGAAGCACAGCTTGTTCTTCCCCTTTTCTCCCGCTGGCTTCTGCTGCTGCAGCTTCGCCTATCTTTCCCGGCTGCTGTTTTGGCTACTGCTGCTTCTGCTGCCTTCGCTGCCGCTTGACCCCTCCCCCATCTCCCTTAAGGTTATTGTATTGTTTTTTTTTTTCTTTCTTCCTTCTCTAGTTATTATCTCTCTTTACATTGTTATACTTATACTATAAGAAAATACAATTTCATCTCTCCCTGACTTTCAAAAAAAAAGGGGGGGGTCTGTGTTGTGAATTTCTTCCCGGGAGAGGGATCAGCCCAAACCCGGGACACTAAGGGTGCACAAGACGTTGGGAGGGGACACAGCTGAGACAGCTGATCCCAACTGACCAAACATATGTTCTGTACTATATGATTTCATGCTTAACATAAAAACCCTGGGTAAGGAGGAGGAAGTGGGGGATGCTCAGAGTGATAGTGTTTGTCTTCCTTGGGAAATAATTAATTTTCAAAGCATAATAATTTACATTTAATGGAATACAGTCACTTAAAAATTGGAAAGTTGTGTATTTAAGCATTTCTCAATCAGAAGGAGAAAACACATAGCTGGTACTTAACAATATAAACACATAGCCTTCAGACAAGTCTTTCAAGATTGAAGATGCACTTTTAAAACCTTCAAGTTCTTCAAACCTTATTTTAAACCAAACCATCCAAAAGTCTAGCAAAGACAAGCATTAAGTGAATCAGTACACAACTTTGTCCTCTTACAAGTGGGCGAACTGCTAGAATTTATATGAAGTCAAAAGCAAACACTTCCTCAACTTCTAACACTGCTCTGCACACTCCTGCTATATACTACACCTACCACTTCAGAGATTATGAAAAAAAAATATATTTTTGCCTCCCTCAGACGATGCTACTCAAGCCCCATACAGTGACAAACTGCAAAAGAAAACAGATTTCTGAATACAGCTGAAATATGCTTTTGTGTGCAATACTGACATGTTTACAGCACTTTTCAAGCTCCAGCATTAAGCAAGCTTCAGAAGCCTTAGCAGTCGAAGGACTGAATACTGAAAAGCTAGGCATCCAGAATTTGACAAAACAGTGCTGCCTCTTCATAAGAGAGGAAAGAGATTTTTTTTCCCCTGAACTCTCATCTCACTTATTTCCCACTACCCAAAGGTTATATAAACATCAGGATAATGACTGAGTTATAATCAATATTCCAGTTTTTCAAGGGTATTTACTCCTCAGAGAGAAAAAAATGTATAGTGACAACATTGAAAACATGTTGTAATTTTCAATTTCAGAAATTCAGCTTTGTCAGCAGTTTGACTTCATCCTGCTGTGAGATGCATCACATTGCCTGAAGGAATCCCAAATTAATATCCTGTATTTCACTTTAATAGCATATCAGACTCTCACCAAAGTCAAAACAGAAGCATAAGCCACTGTCTTCTGTAGTCTGCTGAACAGTTATTGAGTTTTTACCAGGTATACTTGTTATTTCAGCACTTCAGTAAAGAATTCCCTATTGTACAAAGCACTTTGATCAGCTGGACACAGAACAGAACAACTTTACAACTAGCTCTAGATTACCTTACTGGAGTGAAGCATTTTGAAATGTAAACCTTCAGCTCTAGAAACCACTACATGTCTCTACTTGAGTTCGTGCATGTGCTCCCAGTGGGAGAGTTTAAGGCATCTGTTCTCTTAACTATGCTACTAACCGTTTACCCATGGCAGCAGCTCAAGAGCATGACAGAATTGCAGAAGAGCTTTAGATTGTAATGGTACTCTGACAATAACCACCTCTAACACTTGGAACTTGGTCTTCAAGGGGAATCCTGAGAGCTGTATCAATATAAACAGAAGGACAATGACTTGACAGAAAGTTAAAAATTTCCCCCATTAACTTACCTGCACAAAATGTAATTTCATTGATTTGCATTTCCTCTGTCGAAGCAAATAACTCTATTAGCACCTAATGTGCAAAAAGGAACATAGGCCCAAGTGTCGTCTTAAGAAAATGCAGTGAATAGGACAGCACTGCAGGAACTCAGAATCCTGTAGCCAGCTCTCAGAAGGAAGAATATTGTTCTGTTCACTTTTAAAATTATCTTCACACTTACAGTTCATGGTGAGCTATCTGATGAGATAAGAACAAACAGGAAAGGTTAATGAACTTATTTACTGGCTAAGAATTTTTAGCTCTTTTTGTAAGAGCGTGCTTATTGGAAAGGCCTAAATGCACCCCTAGGGAGATGAGTCGAGAGGTACTCAAGTAAAAAGAAAACTAGAATAATAGAAATATTAAAATGTTCCTCTGTTCTTTAAATGGAGAAGTCCCATTACTTCAGCAATTTAACATGGGAAAATATGATATCTGTCTGCACAGTACAAGTGTAACTCAGGGTAACAGAACCTTTGACTCTGAATTCCATCAATCACCTCATATACTAAATTGAATTGATCTATAATCTCCTCTGATCAGAAATCTCAAAGATTCAGGAACATGATACAACACAATCACAACTGTATCTTCTAAGCATTAAGAGTTTCAATATTCAGTCTAACAAGTTGCTTTACTCCTACAACTAAGGACAAAGAATACAAAGATGACTAACAGCAGCAAGTACATATAGACAATAGAGACAAAGCAAAGGATGAAGAGCCTTTTAGAAGTATTCTTTGAAATCTTTATGGCTATTGTATATCTAAATAAATATTTGCATAAATCTAGAACAAAAGCACTTTCTTCAAGACTCCTGTCTATATTTAGAGAGATTAGGATAATAGAAGATAAGCCTCCACTAAAACCTGCCAATTCTCTTAATGTACTATGAAATCACACAAGGTAAAATCTGCATTTAGATGAACAGTCTTAAAACCACCACTGAACCAGGGTTTGCTATCATTATCTTAAAAAACCTATCCAGTATTTTTTTTTCCCTCAGTTTCCTAAACAGTGAAATCAGAAAGCTACCTAGAAAACTAAGCAAATAAAGTAAATAGCTTTGGTTGCAATATGACATGCGTAAAGAGATGTGCAATAAGTATACTGTAATATAACATTCAGCTTTACTTTAAAATATATTAATATAGAAAAAGTTTACTTAATCCTCGAAATAGAAGAACTATTTCACTCAGCTGTCAAAACAATAAGGCTCTACAGATGGAGCCAAGTGGTAAATTTCATATAGACTTCTATAGGTAGAGTGCAGAAACAATATTAACCATACAGTAGTATTTTCAGAATGATCTTTGAATGTCTTCTTAAGATATCTATTCAAAACTGCAGTTACTCACCAAAATACTACAAATTTCATAGATTTCTCCCTCAAAATTCTATATCCATCAACCACCTAAAGATGACTTTAAGACTGCACTTCCACCACAAATGGTATATAAATCCGTTAGAGGCAAAAGAAAACAAATAGTGTCTGGGCTTTACTCATTCTATGACAGAATGGAGAAGCATCAAATTCAGCCAGCACTTGTTGGGCTTACAGGTACCATAGACGGTCCTTCACAAAACATGCAGTTAGGCAGTGGAACTGCTTATTATTGGATGTTGTTGATGCTAAAATGTTCATGAGGCAACAGGAAAAGCTCACGGAAAGAATACCAAAGTTATTAAAACTCACTACCCTTTGTTCAGCAAGATTCTGAACCCAAATCAATCACCAAAAGGGAGAGTACACCATGGAAGCATCGCTCCATGCTTCTGCTATTCTTACATTTTCCTGTGCACATCTACTCCTGGTTCATCTTTATTGATTTCCACTGACACTTCACAGTCCTCCCTTCAAATGAAATCTGGGAGAACTCACGGAAAAAAGGAACACAGAGAAAGCTGGCCACAGACAGAAAAACGTCAACTGTAATTCCACTGCTACTCCACCCTCAATGAAGCTGTCCAATTCATCACACACATGTCAACCTTCACTGCTTCCACAAATAGGTATTGTCACATGTGGCTTCAGTTCCATTTTCTCCTCTGAGCAAGAAATCTCAGTTGATGGAAACTAGAGTCTGTTTTACCATGCTTTTTTCTCTAAGAGAGATTCAATTACCATCTCATTTATTTTTGTATTATGAGGGCAGTTGATCCTGAGGCAGCATCTAGAAAAGTTCTGGAAAAGTGGTACACCTCACAGTCTTTTACAACAAATTGGTCCTCCAAACTGACAGAAATTGTTTTGTATCTGACTGACATCTCCTCATAACCTCTTTTACAAGGAAAGTGTTGGAAAGTGACCTGTCAGTACGGTTTGCTTAACTGCACAAGATTTGAAAGACATTCTAAACAGATCCAGTGCAATGGCAAGCCTACCCTCCTGCACCTCATGGCCTTCAGCAGTGAGTTAAACCATTTCTTGTCAAGACGCCTGCCTCTCTCAGTAGCTTTGCGCAAAACCACAAAGCAGTTGCAAGCTGTGCCCTGTTTTATGCAGAATGAAGCTAGAGTGTCTGTGCTGACTTCATGTGTACTAACACTGTTGGACAATTCAGTGTTCCCACATTTGAGGGTTGTGACAGCTGCATTCTGCAGGCAGGTGTCTTCAATTTTCCCACTCTAAAGTATACTTCAGAAATCCATATAATGAATTAAAGCGTTACAGAAGCACACAATAAAAAAACTACTCTGACATGATCAGATGAGGCCAGATAAGGAAATAATCCTGAATCACCAGCCTATATAATCCTTTCCATAAAGTAGAACAGGCCACGGAAACAACATCAAGCATTTGTGAAAAATGAATCCGATCCTCCTATCTACCACCATACGGTAGGTTAGACACAATTATTTGCGCTATTTGCAGTGGCAGCCAGAGCAGGAAGAGGCAACGTGGTCACTGACTTAACCAGAGTCATACCACTTCATAGCGCTAAACTTTGTACAAAACCACTGATGCCTACGCAGCCACCTAGAGGAATGACGGATCCCTGCTGCAACAGACTTCATCTACAGAACGACGTGTACGAAGAGGCCTGAGCTGTGGCCTCCTGCCACTGACCTGCCCACCGCGCCCCGCGCTCCTTGCCAGGCGCAAACCTCGAGTGACAAAGGCGGAGGCAGCTGGTGACGAGGGATGCGCCGGAACTCCTCTCTCACCTCAGCTCAGGAGCCGAAGAAGCCGACACTGTGGCTGCAGCGGCCAGAACGACACCTTCTAAAGCACGGCAGCCCCTGCCAGGGCGGCGGCCCGGAAGGCGGAGACACCTGGGATAAGTCGCTTCGCAGGACCAGACCCGCGCCCACCCGGGGAGGCCAGCGGTGCCTCAGCAGCCTCCCGCCCCGGGGCCGGAGTAGAAAGGAGAGGGCAGAGCAGACAGAGAGAGCCCTACGGCAGCAGCTGTCAGCACAGTCCCGTCCCTCACGGGGGCAGGCCCCGGGCAGGCCGCGGGCAGGCCGCGTCACCCGGCAGCGGCGCGCGGGGGCAGGGCTCGCGCTACCTGGCTCAGCGGAGCGCGGCGGCACCGGCGCGCGGCCACGGCGGCCGCCTCCCGCCAGGCATTGTGGGTGCTGGCCACGTCCGCCCGCGCGCCGCCGCCGCCCAGGGCGCGCCGCTCACGTGACGCCGAGCGAGCGAGCGGCGGGGCGGGGCCGAGCCTGCGCCCGGGGAGCTGCGTGCGGCGGTGGCGCCTCGGGAGCCTGGGGCTCGGCGCCGCGGAGCCTGCGGTGGCTTTAGTGCTGTGCCGGGGGCAGGGCTTCCTCACGCCCCCAGGAGGAGGCCATGCCGCTCCAACCCCGCGTTACAGTGGCGTGGCTTCACAGAGGCCTGCCGCCGTCGCCGCGAGTGGGACTGCCCGGTTAACCGTTGGAGCTTGGTGTCCGCTGTGTAAATCGCCAGCTGGCGCGCTTGGGAGGGCTGTGTTAAACGGGTTAAAGTGCGCTGACACCGCTCCTCCTGCTGAATCATTGCATGCTCTGGGTTAGAAGGTCGTGTCCTGCACACCCGCGGTGAGCAGGGACATCTCGGCTCTATCGAGCTCCCTAGAGACGCGTCCAGCCTGGCCTTCAGTGTTGCCGGGGACCCATCTTTATTCTAGGCCTCTCTGAAGTACTGGAAGGCTGCTGTAAGGTTTCCCCTGACCCCTGAACAACCCCAGCTCTCTGGGCCTGTCCTCATGGCAGAGCTGTTCAGGCCTTTGATCATTTTTGTGGCCTTCTCTCAACTTGGCCCAACAGGTCCAGGACTGCAATCTGAACAAAGTGCTCCACATAGAATCTTCCACTGTGCCAGCACAGGGAGAATGCCTTGCTATTGCTAGTTCACTGCTTTGTACAGCTTTGGTTAAGTCTTAAATCAGCCTAAACAAAACAAAAAAGTTTGGTAACTGCATTTTTTTGATTCTTCAGTGTGGTAGCTTTTAACTGTAGTTGGCCAGTTTCCACCAGGTTTGGGGGACGTATTCAGAACTGGGCATATACTTGATGGTACAAGATACATGTTCGGTGGTTTCTGATGGGGCAGCAAACATGACTGCTGATGGGGAACGTTATAATGGTGATGTAATTGTCACCAGAAAAAGAGTGCACTGAGATGACAGCAGCTGCTAGACTGATTTTACTCATTTCCAGACAAATCAGCTGGTCATGTTTAAAAGGCAAGGCAAAAATCAAAGTACACAAATCTCATTACTAATGCCATTACTAATCCCCTAGTGACATTCCTATTTCCAATCTATTTTCTTTACCAATACAAGAATATTTTTCCTTTCAACTTTACTGTTTTCCTACTGTATCACACTGTTTTAGTCTGTTGGCTCAAATCTCAAACAAAAGCAGTTTATTTCCTCACTAATGCTTTTTAATTTCTTCTTCCATCTGTTGCTACTTCACTATCCAAATGCTTGTAGTGTGGCAAAGACTGTTGGGGTAGAGGTAATATACCTTGCAGTCTGGACTTTAGGGCTCTACAGAGCTTCACTCAGGAGCAAGGTAGTCATAAGGATGGCATTGAAGCAGATAAACATTCTCCAACCTCTAGTCTGCCTTCTCTAAGCAGCATAAACTGGTTTAGGTGGACACCTGTGGGAACTCTAGATACCAGTGGGGAATCACCTCACTGCCTACCCCTAAGATAGTGTATGTGAATGCCAGGTGTGTTAAAATGATCTCTTGGATCTCACAATAAGTCATAAGTTATTGTTGCTGGAGATGGATTTTTGCCCTTTCAGCCTTCAAGCTTTCTCCTTTGTGCTCCAAGCAAAGCTCAGCCAAGCTGAGGAATCAAGCTCTTTGTGTCAAATGAGGCTGCAGCAAGAAGTGCAAGGCTAGCTATGGCCATGGAGTTGAGTAACTGAGGTGGAGAATAATTGTTTTCAGAGGGGACGAGACTGAGAAGCGGTGAGGTGAGGAGTCAGGAGATAGAGGTGGCATAGAGATGTGGGAGGGGACAGTAAGCACAGATGAGCAGAGGGGCTGCTGAGGGAAAGGTCACCTGCAAGTGCTTAGTGAGATCATTTTTCTGCTGATTGCTGGGGGTAACTGCCAAGGATGGGCATTATGAACAAGTCTTGCTTAAGCCTGACAAGGGATGGGAGGTCTTCACGTTTGAATAAGCAGCTTTGCATCTCCAAGTTAGTATTCTGGCCTGTCAGAGAGCAAGTGCATTCCCTGTTAGGCTTTTGTAGAGCTGAGCATTGGAATATCGCAATCCTGACTCACTAGGCACAACTGTGGCATATGTTTGGAAGATGATACATTAATCTGAATGATTTCCAGAGAGTCCTTATCCTGTACAAACAGAGCACACAGTATTACAAGCCACTACACAATTTAACAGCTTATGATAGCATCTACTATAATGCTGAGAAGTAGTGATTGCCTAATTAGAGGCTGCCTGAAGATTTGTGATAAGTGCATACGTGTGTCATTTTAATTTTTCTAGCTCTTCTGAACGGTTTGTCTTTCAACCCCAAAATTCTCTTGACCTTTTGTAAATGCTTTGAAGAAAAAAAGATAAGTATTTTGCATTTACATAAACAGGTCTAAAAAAGTTATATATACAATTATTAGTTAAGACTTACACATTCCTGGGGGAAAAACTAAAGAGTAATATTCTTTATTTTCAGGTGAACCTGGCCCCAAGAAGTTAAATGAATTTCACAAGGTCGCTGAGGGAGGCAGTGGAAGAGTTGGAAATGGAGTCAGAGCTCCAGCACTCTCAGCTCTCACAGTGAACTAAAATCCTACCTATTTTCAAGAATTTGCATGGCTATCAAGGCAGTTACACTTAAAATAGCTTTTTCTCTTGTCCCATTGACTCCCCTAAGACACAAAAGCAGCACCACATAGTAAATAAATTCATTAAAGCTGCAGTCAGAGATGACATTTGGTTTTACTCCGTCAGTGCAAAGGGAAACCAAAGTGAAGGAATGTAGGTGTTTCACAAGGAAGATAAGAGGCAAGGAGATGAAAAGAAGTATGAGGTAGAGTATGGTCAGCATCAGAGGTTGAAGACAGCTGGATGGAAGGGACTGGTGCCACACCCCTCAGAGGAGACAGCAAAGTGTGTCTTCATGAATACAGCAAAATAATCACAGTATCACTAAGGTTGGAAGAGACCTCATAGATCATCCAGTCCAACCCTTTACCACAGAGCTCAAGGCTAGACCATGGCACCAAGTGCCACATCCAATCCTGCCTTGAACAGCTCCAGGGACGGCGACTCCACCACCTCCCCGGGCAGCCCATTCCAGTGTCCAATGACTCTCTCAGTGAAGAACTTTCTCCTCACCTCCAGCCTAAATTTCCCCTGGCGCAGCCTGAGGCTGTGTCCTCTTGTTCTGGTGCTGGCCACCTGAGAGGAGAGAGCAACCTCCTCCTGGCCACAACCACCCCTCAGGTAGTTGTAGACAGCAATAAGGTCACCCCTGAGCCTCCTCTTCTCCAGGCTAAACAATCCCAGCTCCCTCAGCCTCTCCTCATAGGGCTGTGCTCAAGGCCTCTCACCAGCCTCGTCGCCCTTCTCTGGACACACTCAAGCATCTCAATGTCCCTCCTAAACTGGGGGGCCCAGAACTGAACACAGTACTCAAGGTGAGGTCCAACCAGTGCAGAGTACAGGGGCAGAATGACCTCCCTGCTCCTGCTGACCACACCATTCCTGATGCAGGCCAGGATGCCACTGGCTCTCTTGGCCACCTGGGCACACTGCTGGGTCACATTCAGGCGGGTATCAATCAGCACCCCCAGATCCCTCTCTGTCTGGCTGCTCTCCAGCCACTCCAACCCCAGCTTGTGTCTCTGCATGGGGTTGTTGTGGCCAAAGTGCAGCACCCTGCACTTGGAGCTATTGAACACCATCCTATTGGACTCTGCCCATCTGTCCAGGCGGTCAAGGTCCCACTGCAGAGCCCTTCTGCCCTCCAACCCAGCCACATCTGCCCCTAGCTTGGTGTCATCTGCAAACTTGCTGATGACTGACTTGATGCCCTCATCCAGATCATCTATGAAGATGTTAAAGAGGATGGGGCCCAGCACTGATCCCTGAGGGACACCACTAGTGACTGGCTGCCAGATGGATGTGGCACCATTCACCACCACCCTCTGGGCTCAGCTCTCCAGCCAGTTCCTAACCCAGCACAGAGTGTTACCATCCAAGCCATGGGCTGACAGCTTAGCCAGCAGTTTGCTGTGGAGGACAGTGTCAAAGGCCTTGCTGAAGTCCAGATAGACCACATCCACAGGCCTCCCCTGTGCTTGCTTAATGTGCCGTCTGCCAGCTGAAGGCAAAACCCAATGATGAACACCCAGAGACAAGTTAGGTTGGGATTTATTGCACCAAAGTTTAGGGACCTTAAAGTTACCCACAGTGAATGAAATCTTTGTTGCTGTTTTTCCTCAGTTGCATCAAGGGGTTAGATGATTAAATGTAGCTAAGACAAACCCTTAGGCTCTGTCCACTGGATTTAAACATAACTTTTAAATGAAATTTCCTCAAGGAAAAGTATCCAGCCTGAGGAGCTGGCAGTAGTTGCGCTCATCAGTGATGGAGTCACAGGAGAAGTGCAGAGGTAAAGGTCTGAAAGGACCCTCGGAAGGTCATTCAGAAGATTTAACTTAGTTTTCTTTGCAGCAAATAAAACTGTAGAATACTTCAGTAATGCATTTTAACAGGGAAAATAAAAACCTTCTCTGATTTACACTAATTAAACCCAGAGGATTTAATATTTTTTATTTAAAGAAAAACAACCAACAGCCTTTTGTTTAATAAAGATCCTTATAATTCTGTTGATTTCTCTGAGCCTTTTTTTTTTTTTTTGCTTCTGTGTTTTCTCAAGTTTGCCACTCAAAGCTGGAGTTATTTTTCAAGCTGGGACTTTAGCTGGAAACTGGACTAATGATCTATTAGTGTGCTTCCTGTTTCTTGGATGGCAATGCCAATTCCTATGAAAAGCCAGATATGTTGAATCAGTAAATTTATGTTGAGTGGAGCCCAGCTTCATTATGACTACTTAAAACTCTGAACCAGGCTCCTAAAATCGTGGTGCTGACTGAAAAGCCCTGACTTTCTAACAATCCTGCACTCTAGTAAAAAGTGCATCTGATTTTAGAGGTTTTAGAGAAACCTGTGTCCATAATCACAAGAGCTAAGGTTATGTTCGCTGCAATGAACTGTTCTTGCTAACACAGCATCAGCAGAAGTGTGAGCAAGGTCGTAAAAATCATCAGTACAATATCCAGTTTATTTCCTTGCTTCTCATTTAAAAGCCATCTCTGCCAATTCAGTGATAAGGACCTGTGCTGGGCAGAAGAGTTTCTTTCGTGGAACAATAGCATTTAATTCTTGAGGGCTTTAAAAGTCTGAAGCCACCTCATAATGTCACATAAAATGTCTCACTGGTAATAAATGCAGATGTTTGTGCAAAATACAGTGTTATCCTAATGGCTCTTGTTGCAGCAGGGCCCAGCATGATCTCCTGCACAAAGAACATCGTATTTCTGAAGAGTAATCTTCATGCTGCATCTCGATTAGTTTGAAAAGCAACATGTTGTTAATGCATTTTTATTTACAGGACCATCAGCACCATGGCCTTATGGAAATAACACAAGTGAGCTTTTCTGATGATCGTGTCCCAAGCCATTCCAACAGTGATGGTCTCTCTTTGGGGCTTTTCTGCTTACTTTATTGCCTCTCTGGTAGAAGCAGCTGATCTGGAAAGCCACATGAATATACCGCTGATATACATAATCCCTTTAGTTCCCTACATGACTGTAATTGAACACATTGGCAGACTTTGTACTTAAATATTTTCATAGAAGGGAAAATCATTCCAAGCTGATCGTTTCATGAGGCCAAAAATTTCATTAGGAGCCATTTAAACAATTAAAACAAATAAGAAAATCATTATTTGCCAGTACAGTTGTGCCATGCATACTATAATTTAACTTCAAGGAATTCTTGATCCCTTAAGAAATTAGTTTTTGTTTATGATAATGGCCACAACAAAATTACTTGAGTAAGTACAAAACCACATATAGCTTTGTAATCCGCAGTTGGGATGTTCTGTTTGAAATTTAATTCAGAAGGATAGAAAGGTTTCTTAGGGCTGAAGGGATTATTAGGTACTGTAGTATCTAATAAGATTATAAGATGGAGGTGGTAGCTCAGTGTAATAGAAACTCACTAAGACATGAGGATATGCTAAGTCATAGGACCAGTAGGGCTTTCTGGGTTATTATCACAGTATCACAGTATCATCAGGGTTGGAAGAGACCTCACAGATCATCAAGTCCAACCCTTTACCACAGAGCTCGAGGCTAGACCATGGCGCCAAGTGCCACGTCCAACCTTGCCTTGAACAGCCCCAGGGACGGTGACTCCACCACCTCCCCGGGCAGCCCATTCCAGTGTCCAATGACTCTCTCAGTGAAGAACTTTCTCCTCACCTCAAGCCTAAATCTCCCCTGGCGCAGCCTGAGGCTGTGTCCTCTCGTTCTGGTGCTGGCTACCTGAGAGAAGAGAGCAACCTCCTCCTGGCCACAACCACCCCTCAGGTAGTTGTAGACAGCAATAAGGTCACCCCTGAGCCTCCTCTTCTCCAGGCTAAACAATCCCAGCTCCCTCAGCCTCTCCTCGTAGGGCTGTGCTCAAGGCCTCTCATCAGCCTCGTTGCCCTTCTCTGGACACACTCAAGCATCTCAATGTCCTTCCTAAACTGGGGAGCCCAGAACTGAACACAGTACTCAAGGTGTGGTCTAACCAGTGCAGAGTACAGGGGCAGAATGACCTCCCTGCTCCTGCTCACCACACCATTCCTGATGCAGGTGTCCTGGTGTTCTGTATACCCCTAAATTCCTCTCCCTCAGTGGCTTGAATGGGAGAGGAAAAGCTGCCTGTTCCCCACCCCCAGCCTTGCCCTGCAGGCATGAAGGGGGGGAGCAAGGGGTCCTTCCCGCACGAGGGGTGCCCGTGCAGTGCCCGCGCTGCAATCGGGCTGGGATTGGCTGTGCCCTTCATGCCTAAGGCAGTGGTAACTCTGCTCTCTGTCTAGAGAGGGTATAAATATCGGGAGACTGCTCACCTTTGGGGTTCCCGCCTTGGAGTTCATTCCTGTCTGAGTGTTCATACCTGCCTGAGACTTCTTCCCCCCCCTCTAGCCTGGCCTGGATACAGAAAGAGATCCAAAGGACTGCTACAGCCATTACGGTCCTTTGTGCAGAGCTGAGTACCTCTAACTACCCTCCTGCAGCTTCTGAAAGAGAACGAGAGGGACGGGGGGGGGGACAGGCTGCAGAATGAAGTCAGCCTGATCGTGAGTTATTTTGGCTCAGCTTTATTAGTAAGAAAAACGCTATTAATTAATAGCTAAAGCCTTTTCCATCTTCTGACTTCCAAAATAGTCAGATGATCGATGGCATCCTGTAGATATTCTCAAAGCAACTGAATCTGGTAACTAAAACTAAATTAATTGCTGTATATAGTTTGGGGGCAGGCTTTTGGGAAAATAACATAACTCTATTTTTGTATGAAATTCCTGACTTGGCCACATCAGTTCCCTGCCTCCACAACAACAGGTCATCAGATCCAGTCCCCAGATACTGCAGGCAACCGGATCACATAATCTGTTCAATAGAATCATAGAATCATAGGATCAACCAGGTTGGAAGAGACCTCTAAGATCATCCAGGCCAACCTAGCACCCAGCCCTATCCAATCAACCAGACCATGGCACTAAGTGCCTCATCCAGGCTTTTCTTGAAGACCCCCAGGGACGGTGCCTCCACCACCTCCCTGGGCAGCCCATTCCAATGCCAATCACTCTCTCTGTGAAGAACTTCTTCCTAACATCCAGCCTATACCTACCCTGGCACAACTTGAGACTGTGTCCCCTTGTTCTGTTACTCATTGTCTGGGAGAAGAGGCCACCCCCCACCTGGCTACAATGTCCCTTCAGGTAGTTGTAGACAGCAATGAGGTCACCCCTGAGCCTCCTCTTCTCTAGGCTAAACAACCCCAGCTCCCTCAGCCTCTCCTCATAGGATTTGTGCTCCAGGCCCCTCACCAGCTTTGTTGCCCTTCTCTGGACATGTTCCAGCACCTCAACATCTTTCTTGAATTGAGGAGCCCAGAACTGGACACAGGACTCAAGGTGTGGCCTGACCAGTGCTGAGTACAGGGGCAGAATAACCTCCCTTGTCCTACTGGCCACACTGTTCCTGATGCAGGCCAGGATTTTGTGAGATTCATAGTAAAACTAGTTATGCTTTTGTCCCTACCATTTTCACACCCTCACTTTGTGTGTGGATAAAGAACACCTAATTGGCAGTCTAAATTACTCACGGCCAGTTTATGCCCACTTGCCCACATGCCAATATTGCCTACCTTTAGTATTTCCCTTACCCATAGTATTTACAGAGAGTAAGCAAAGCTCATCTCGGTCTTCAGCTGCTAGGCTAAACAAGCTGCATGTGCACACTTTCCTTTCATGAAAGGTTCTTCAGTCCCCTTCTCATCTTAGCAGTCCATTTCTGCATCCATTTCATTAAGAATCCAACTTTCTTATTATGTGATTTATCAGAATCAGTCAATTTAGAATCATAGAATCATAGAATCAACCAGGTTGGAAGAGACCTCCAAGATCATCCAGTCCAACCTAGCACCCAGCCCTAACCAATCAACTAGACCATGGCACTAAGTGCCTCATCCAGGCTTTTCTTGAAGACCCCCAGGGACGGTGCCTCCACCACCTCCCTGGGCAGCCCATTCCAGTGGGAAATCACTCTCACTGTGAAGAACTTCTTCCTAACATCCAGCCTATACCTACCCTGGCACAACTTGAGACTGTGTCCCCTTGTTCTGTTACTCATTGTCTGGGAGAAGAGGCCACCCCCCACCTGGCTACAATGTCCCTTCAGGTGGTTGTAGACAGTAATAAGATCACCCCTGAGCCTCCTCTTCTCCAGGCTAAACAACCCCAGCTCCCTCAGCCTCTCCTCATAGGGTTTGTGTTCCAGGCCCTTCACCAGCTTTGTTGCCCTTCTCTGGACACGTTCCAGCACCTCAACATCTCTCTTGAATTGAGGGGCCCAGAACTGGACACTGTACTCAAGGTGTGGCTTGACCAGTGCTGAGTACAGGGGCAGAATAACCTCCCTTGTCCTACTGGCCACACTGTTCCTGATGCAGGCCAGGATGCCATTGGCTCTCTTGGCCACCTGGGCACACTGAAGAAAATCTTACTGGGGTCTTGTGCAGGGTCATTCCTGCTTCCTTTGTTCTTCTGGCAATCTCTCTCCTGATGCATTTTAACATTTCAGTTGCCTCCTCTGTGCCCATGCCGCACTGGGGGGCAAATGGTTCAAAATCTGTGTAACTGCTGGTTTCCTGCAGATTTTTTCCTGCTGCTTGTTCTCTTACTACTTCTGCAGCCTTGTTTTTCAAGGATATTGAGTTCTTATTGGGGGATATTCTCAACTTTTTCTACACCAATGATACCTCCTGACTTTGTGATTTCGATATGTTTTAATGATCAGACACTTCTGTTTTCCAAATGGGTCAATAATGAAAACAATAATAATCAGTCTTAAGACTTACTTTTCAGGAGCTCTGAATCATACCCTTTCAACCCAGCTCAGTTTCTCTTCTCCTAGCATTGTGTATATCATGCAGTTCCTTTATAAATTATCTCAGCCTTCTCCAGGTAGGAGATATAATTTTATACACGCTCTTCATCAGTTACTTTGCTGAAGTCTAGACAGCCAGATTTCCCTTCTTTGTCTAGCTAATTAATTACTGTATCAAAGAAAGCTATCAAATCAGTCTGGTATTATCAAGCCTTAGTAAATGCCAATTTAATTTTATTCTGTTTTCCAATGGCTGTCATGATTTCTATAATTCTCTCCTCCCACATCCTTTCCTGAAGCCTGACATAAAACACTGATGTACACAAAGCAAAATGTATTGAACCTTTTGAGAGAAATCTATGTTTTATTTGTCTTCAGTATAGATCAGTTAGAGCAGCCATTATAAATGTATTGGATGCCTCACTACATTTGCTAGCAGAAATGGATATGCATCCTGTTGTTTTGGTTTGTTTTAATTCTAAATATAGCTAATAACATTATTTAAGTTAGAATATAAATTGGTCTGGCTGCTCCAGCTAAGACATGACCCCACATGGAAGAGGGTTTGTATAGGGTTAACACTCCTGGGGGAGTAACCCTGAACCTGACCCTGGGGGTCTTGGCCCCTCCCCAGGGGTGGGCCACACTCCAGGTGATGGTTAGCCCACTCTCCCCCCACTTCCTGTGGTATAAAACAGACAGGAGCTCCCTGTCTCCTCCTCTTTTTCCTGCCTTCACTCATGACCACACACACTGATACTGCATACCAGCACACCACGTGGCAGCCACGAGGCAGAGACACCATCACATTACTCGGGTTGTATCCATCCCTGTTTGTATTTTGCTGTTTTCCCCTTCCTTATCCTTTGTAAACTTCCCTACCTCCAATCCCTTTTTCTAAGTTATTGTTAAACTTTTCCTTTTTAACTTCCAAATCGAGTGAGATTGATTTATTTGGGTGTCCCTACCTTTATCTCTCTCCCTGTCTTTTGGGGAAAGGAGGGGGAAGAGGGGAGGGCACTCTATAAATTCTATAAATTGTCATTGGGGCTATTAAATTTATAAGAGTCTCTGGGAACTCGCATTTGAACCCAAGACAATTCAGTCGGTAGAGCATGAGACTCTTAATCTCAGAGTCGTGGGTTCGAGCCCCACGTTGGGTGCCAAATAAATTGTCTTGGGTTCAAATGCAAGTTCCCAGAGACTCTTATAAATTTAATAGACCCAATGACAATCTTTTAGAATTTATAGAGTGCCCTCCCCTCTTCCCCCTCCTTTCCCCAAAAGACAGGGAGAGAGATAAAGGTAGGGACACCCAAATAAATCAATCTCACTCGATTTGGAAGTTAAAAAGGAAAAGTTTAACAATAACTTAGAAAAAGGGATTGGAGGTAGGGGAGTTTACAAAGGCTAAGGAAGGGGAAAACAGCAAAATACAAACAGGGATGGATACAACCCGAGTAATGTGATGGTGTCTCTGCCTCGTGGCTGCCACGTGGTGTGCTGGTATGCAGTATCAGTGTGTGTGGTCATGAGTGAATGCAGGAAAAAGAGGAGGAGACAGGGAGCTCCTGTCTGTTTTATACCACAGGAAGTGGGGGGGGAGTGGGCTAACCATCACCTGGAGTGTGGCCCACCCCTGGGGAGGGGCCAAGACCCCCAGGGTCAGGTTCAGGGTTACTCCCCCAGGAGTGTTAACCCTATACAGGGTTTTATCCTGAATAGGTTTGTAGTCCAACTCAAACATATGTTGCAGAAAATGAGAGAACAACACAATACAGTGACTTAACTTGTAAGGCAATTACAGACATTGGGCATGGAAGAAATACAGGTTTTGAAAAAGAGAGAAGAGCTGGGGAGGATTTGATTGAAAGGTATTGGCTGATTGTTCCAGGTGAGATGAATTACACATGGTATTGCCTTCTTTGTGCTTGGTTTTTAATTATGTTGTGGACAGTACACAAATTGAAAGAGCTGGTAAGAAACTAAATTGAGACTTGAATTTCAAGTCCACGGCTGACCCATAGACTTTGTGTGTCCTTGGGCAAAATACGTTCTCCTTTTTTCTCCTCTCACTGCCTCATCTGTAAAACAGAGATAACACCACTGCTTTTTTCCTAACCTGACTATTTACATAATAAAAGCCTTTCCATGCATGACAGTCTCTCATATATTTGTACAGCATCTAGTATAACGAGGTTCTGGATCTTGGGACTACAATACAAACAATACACAACAATTAAGATTATACATCCACCCAGAATACGCATAATGCACCTAACACTGCGGTACCTCGCCAGGGAGACACAACTTTATTGCAGGTGAACTCTACTTGTGAGACTCCTACAGTCCCTCCTTTTGTTCTGCTCCCCTGCCTAAGAGAGGCTTTTGGTAGACAGGGGAGTTTTAGGAAAGTTAGCAGCCCTGTGGCTGGTTTTTTATGGTCTCCTGCAGGTCGAAGGAGTGATGGAACCTGGAGTCCTAAGGGACCTGCCAGGAGCTGTGCAGCATCATGAAAAGGCTCCACATTTCTGTGGCACCTCTCCTGTGGCCCCATTCTCCTCCTGTTGTATCATGCAAGGTCTGCCTTGAAAGCACCTTGTTCCTGTTTGAAAAGGGAACAAAACAGCCTCACTCTGTAGTGTGTTGTCCATATTGTCAATGAGGAGGACTCTGTACCCACTGCAGGCCAGCCCAAGCACAGCTGTCCTTTCCTTCTCACTAATCAAGCCTCAGTCTTGGGAGAATTCTGAGTGCATTCTAGAGATGCAGTAGGAAACACTGGACCTGATCACTTTGTTACACACTCATAAGGCATCCCCTCACCATCCACCAGGATTAGAACTTCATTGTTACGCTGTACATGTCCTAGGAAACGTTTTCTCAGGAGTTTAATCTCAGCAATCCTGTTCAATACCTTTATTAATGATCTGGACCAGGGGATCGAGTCCATTGTCAGTAAGTCTGCAGATTACACCAATCTAGGAGCAGGTGTTGATCTGTTAGAGGATAGGAGAGCCCTGCAGAAAGACCTGGACAGGCTGGATAGGTGGGCAGAGGCCAGTGGGATGAGATTTAACAAGGCCAAGTTCTACACTTTAGCCATAACAATCCCAAATAGCACTACAGGCTGGGGACAGAGTGGCTGGAAAGCAGCCAGGAAGAAAGGGACCTGGGGATGCTAGTATATGGTAGGCTGAAGATGAGCCAGCAGTGTGCCCAGGTGGGCAGGAGAGCCAATGGCATCCTGGCCTGCATCACGAACCTTGTGGCCAGTAGGACAAGGGAGGTTATTCTTCCTCTGTACTCAGCACTGGTCAGGCCACACCTTGAGTGCTGTGTCCAGTTCTGGGCCCCTCAATTCAAGAGAGATGTTGAGGTGCTGGAACATGTCCAGAGAAGGGAAACAAAGCTGGTGAGGGGTCTGGAACACAAACCCTATGAGGAGAGGCTGAGGGAGCTGGGGCTGTTTAGCCTGGAGAAGAGGAGGCTCAGGGCAGACCTCATTGCTGTCTACAACTACCTGAAGGGAGGTTGTAGCCAGGTGGGGATTGGTCTCTTCTCCCAGACAATGAGCAACAGAACAAGGGGACACAGTCTCAAGTTGTGCCAGGGGAAGTATAGGCTGGATGTTAGGAGGAAGTTCTTGCCAGAGAGAGTGATTGGCATTGGAATGGGCTGCCCAGGGAGGTGGTGGAGGCACCGTCCCTGGGGGTCTTCAAGAAAAGCCAGGATGAGGCACTTAGTGCCATGGTCTGGTTGGACTGGATGACCTTGGAGGTCTCTTCCAACCTGGTTGATTCTATTGGAGAAAGACAGCGTTCCCCATGAGAATTTTTGGGAAGCAGGAAGCTCTTTTCCTATAATCTGTATGGCCATAAAATAACGCCAAAACGATGCTCTCACTGGAGATCAAGCTGTCTCTCTGCTGCGATTTCTCTGCACACCAAAAGTAAACCAGAGGGTACTTGCCTGGCCTGAGCCAGTGAGTCCAGGCCTTGAGGCTAGGAGAAATAAAAGCACACATAAATTAGGAGCTCTTAAGGCAAATTTCCTTGTTTGGTTTCAGAGGAACTGACTAAGGGCACTTAATATTTGCCTCCACAGCCAGATGCCATTTTTCAGTTCTTCCCTTGTGGTGGGTGATACACTTCCATATTAATTTAATTGTGCAGCACTGCACTGGCTAAAACCCACAGACAACTAAAAACAAAACAAAACAACCAACCAACCCACCCCAAACTAGTTCCACCGCCCTCTGTCCTCCCTTTCCCTTTAGAAGTTTTAACAAAGGAAGAAGAAAAATGCTGGTAACTGGATTACTAATAATCCACAGCTATTAACTGGTTATTTCGTTTCACACACAAGGAAGGTTGCATTGTGTTGTGGCTATTGTTTTATGGGAATTGAGAGTAGGTATCAGGTGTGTGTTACAAATGCTAGGCAGAAAATTAAACACCCACATACACTGAAAGGGCCATCAGCAGAAGAAGGATTCTTCATTTTGCAAGCAGAAACGTGACAAAGCAGAGGAGTGATGAATGCTTTAGATAGATCCAGAGTTCCATTTTAATGCATGGGATAAGGACTTCTTTTTCCATGTGAAGCCTCCCAACTTTTGCAGTTTCCTACTTCTCCATAATTTAGCTGTGCACACGTTTGGCATTTGGAGTGTGACGGATTTACACATTTGCTACCAAATGAGCTGCAAAAGCTAATCAGCTCACACAGAATTGCATGTATTAATGAAGAAGGCTCTTCTGCATGCCTGCGATGTAGACACCCACTTAACTGGGGCACCAGAGACTCATTTGAAAAGATCTTGTTCACGTAGAAGCTTTTTTTCCTGTGATGAATGCTTGCAGCACATCATGTGTTGTAGAGAGGGAGGGAGCAGTATCTGCAAAATCTGACTAAACGGCTCTCATTACTGAGTGATGGAGGAGCAATAGCAAAGATAATTTATTAGTGGCTCACAGCTAATGAGAATGTGATGCTTTTGAAGCAAGCACAGAATAACTGTTCCTTAAGGAGCATAGAATCACAGAATCATAGAATCAACCAGGTTGGAAGAGACCTCCAAGATCATCCACTCCAACCTATCACCCAGCCCTAGCCAGTCAACTAGACCATGGCACTAAGTGCCTCATCCTGGCTTTTCTTGAAGACCCCCAGGGACGGTGCCTCCACCACCTCCCTGGGCAGCCCATTCCAATGGGAAATCACTCTCTCTGTGAAGAACTTCTTCCTAATATCCAGCCTATACCTACCCTGGCACAACTTGAGACTGTGTCCCCTTGTTCTATTGCTGGTTACGTGGGAGAAGAGGCCACCCCCCACCTGGCTACAATGTCCCTTCAGGTAGTTGTAGACAGTAATAAGATCACCCCTGAGCCTCCTCTTCTCCAGACTAAACAGGCCCAGCTCCCTCAACCTCTCCTCATAGGATTTGTGCTCCAGGCCCCTCACCAGCTTTGTTGCCCTTCTCTGGACATGTTCCAGCACCTCAACATCCTTCTTGAATTGAGGGGCCCAGAACTGGACACAGTACTCAAGGTGTGGCCTGACCAGTGCTGAGTACAGGGGAAGAATAACCTCCCTTGACCTACTGGCCACACTGTTCCTGATGCAGGCCAGGATGCTATTGGCTCTCTTGGCCACCATCAGAGTGGTGAGTGCTCGGGGCACCAGGACAGTGGAATTCCATGAGCAGGACTCTAGCAAACCAAGAAGCAGGTCTGAGAGCTGGATGGAAACAGTCAGATATCCTTTCTGGCTCTAATTATGGGCCAGCATGGGAGCTGCGATTCCCTACATTTTGGGCTAACACGCCGTCTTTTTTCTAGCCTCAAAACCAGCTGCACCAGGCTGATGAGCACAGTTCATGGTAACTCAAAAACCACAGTCTGAAAAATGCTGCCTTAGATACTGAGGGTTGTGTTTTTCTTTTTCCAGCATTGCATCATACAGTGCCTGCCAAAACCTTGGCAAAAGCGGAGCCCGGTGAGGGTGCTTCACAGAGAGCATCGCAGCAGTGCCGGACAGTCAGGCGTTCCAGGAGTCCTGGTTGCCAGCAGATAAAATGGCATTTGGAGCAATTTCCTTTGTAGATAGACCCAGACATGCTTCTTCCTTAATCAGAAAATAAAAGCAGGATGCAGAGAGAAAGCAGAGCATCTTGTCACCAGCAGCCAAACAAAATAACGTGAGAAATTTGGGGTTCAAATCAGTTCCAGCACAGAGCAGTTAAGTACACAACTGGATCAGCCAAAGGGGCCATAGAGTGCTCAGGGATGCTGGGCTGCCAAAGGCAGAGGAATTGCCAGGGTTTGGCCCCAACGCTCAGCACCTGCTGATAAAAGCTCATTTCAGCCCTCTCAGTTTTCAGAATTTACTCCTGCAGTCGCAGTGTGCCACTACAGACCCAATCACACTGAAGTCAGCCTATTCAATTAAAATCAGGTGCACGTGGACAACAGCCCCCACTCCCCTGAGAGTCGTTTTGGGTGAATGGCTTGTTTCACAGGTTGTAAAATGCATGTTGGCAGGAGTTTAGTATTATTCCAGGAAATCCATATAGGAGACGTTTCTTTCTTGGAATATAGCACTATCAAGAATATGGAGAGTGATTTTGCTTGTTGTTTTTCGAAAGGAAAACAGACTAAGAAAATACCTGTAGGTTAACTTGCCAGGGCTTGACTTTCCTTTTCAAAAGCAGTTAGCCTCCAAAACCACCCATGAAGCAGTTCCATCCAAAACAAGGGTCTGTCTGAGGCATTTTTGTAAAGCATTTAGTTTGGGAGTAAAAGAGCAGATGCAACTCCCATTATGAGTAAGTTCCAAGAACATAAACCTTACCCTTCTAATCTGTTTATTCACCATTAATATCAGTCCATCTTTGTGGGAGAACATGGACAGAATTTCAACTCAGTAAGATTTGGAGACCTAATTTTGTCTGGGTAGGCGTTCAGAAAAATTCCCAAGGCTATTTCACCCACTTGCAGCTAATTGGAAGGGATTTGGAGATCGATATGGCTATCAAAACCCAAATGCAATGTTACAGGGAGAGGAAGAGGAAATGATTGCTTTTTCTTTTCTTCATTCAGATTGGGAAGCAAGTCTCTTCCAGTCTCTCCTGTAGGAGTTGCTCTAATCTGAACAAATATGGGCCTTAGTTATTGTGTCAGAGATAGACGGGTAACTCCTTTACAACTGAAGCCAAATTATCCTCTCTCCTTGCAGGGACTGGCATATAAACCTTGGGACTCCCATCTGGGTCTCTCATATCCCAGAACATTCACTCTCCTAGAATCTTGGCCGGGTTTCCTTTCTCTTCCTTTTGGTAGATGAAACAAATTCAACATCTCAGACTCTTTTCATTAGACTTACTATCCAGCTGCTACTAGTCTGCCCAAAACACTTAGTCCTGATACCCTTTGTCTATTGGTCCAGCAGGACCAACACAGACCTGTGAGCTATTTATGTTGTTTAAGCCAATGCTGAGGAACAAAGCGGTACACAATCCTTGTTCAGCCTCTCCTGTGTACATGTTTTACCCCTCCTCAATAAGACTTAATCTGCGTAGCATTAATGGTGTAGCTGATAGCCAAAGACCTCTGAATCACACTTTAAAATGGCTGAAAGACCAAAGCCTTAATTGCAAGAGCAGAATCTCTGATTCACTATAAACCATTTGTTATCAGCAATTAAGTTTCTTCTTGATAAATGATTCATGATTTGAAATCCCAGATTACTGTGGCAGAAATTCCTATGTGGTTATGAATGCCTGGGCTATGCCTCTACTATGAAAGGCTGGAAAGTCTGAATGTGTGAAATGCTCCAACCCTTTAATTACACAAAATAAGAGCTCTTACATACAAGATACTTTTCATTCACAGTTTGTAAGAAAAAAAAAACCCACCACCACAAAACTGAAAAGCATTTAAATTTCAGCTTGACCAATACAAAAATAAACATAAACTGACTTTGGCAGCAAATATAAGCACCACTTTCTGCTTTAGTGGAGGCAAGAGAATTACAACAGTGTAACCAAGATCCAGACCTGGTCTACTAATTAAAAAGGCTTAGAAGGAAAGCTCCAAGTTCATGGTACACTCTAGTTCACAGTAACTAAGGCTTTTGTCAGTGATTTGATGTAATTTTTTATGGTGTTCAAAACTCTCTTTTCCAAAAACCATTCAGACTATAAAGCAGATGAGTCATGACCCTGTAACAGAAGGTAAATTATTCTCAAATATTTTATATTTGTGCATTAACACATGATTAGCCAAGAAAAAAAAAAATTAATGCCCAAGTGCAAGAAGTAAATGACAAAAGATCGAAGGGAAAAACGAGAATCCTTAATTTTAATTTTATTATGGTGTAACCAGCTGTAAGGAATTACTGGTCTGAAGCACAGTGTGCAATTGTCCTATCCTAAACATTTACCAAAGGCTGTAACTCAGAATGATCCTGACAAGTGATGTCACCATTGGCAAGCTATGATTTTTCTCTCTCTCTCTCAGCAATTAGCACAGACATAGGCACTGCTTATGCACAGAAACACTCGAGTGTTTCTGGAGACTATTTCTTTAATGGCAGTTGCTTTGAGTCAGAGATAAGAAAAATGCAGCACATTCAGGACTGATCATACTTGATAGTATGCTGGTAAGCAAAAGAATTTTTGCTTCAAATCAAATGGCATCAATATATATTACTTCCTAAACGTGGGGCAGAATGCTTGCTGCTAATGCACGGAGAGCTTGAAAGAGAACTGCTGTGATCTTATGCAGAAACACCGAACATGACATGAAGTAGCTATGCTACAGAAAAACCTAACACAGTAAAAGACTTAATTAAGCTACTTTCGTACTAGAATATTATGTAGTACCAGGCAGCTGATTTTTTTGAGTGAAGAGACTCATCAGGTGCCCAATAAGAGAAGATACTTGGCACAGCTCCACTGCTGTTTGAATTGATGCCATGGTTAACGAGCTGGCTACCATACAAGGCCAATCAGCCTACCAGCATTGCAGATTACTCACTAATGGCTTCAGCAGCTGGTGCCAAATGTACAGTGCCATTAATTGGGCGAGAGAGAAGAGGGGCAAAATCCTGAGAAAGGAGGTAAGGTGCCATTCACCTCCTGAGCAGCACAGCACAGAGCTGTCCATTAGCATAGCCTTCATTGAGGATCCAAATTAGCAAGAGAAAACGAGATGGGCAGCTGAGGAGCAAGAGGAAGATTTCAGACCCAAGGCACAGTTCTTCTCTGTCAAAAGCCATTTTGTCCACCTGTTGAGTGCCAAGACAGATGGAGGCCAACCCTCACACTGGCAAACACCTTACTGTACTGCCTGGCACACCTGGGCACCAGGCTGTCCCAGAAAACAGGTGGTGGGTGCACGTTCTTCCTAAACCATCACCCTGGTCATTCACCCGGTGAGGAAGAAGCTGAGCAAAGCTATTAATGATAAAAATACTTGTCTTTTTTAAAATTTATTTTTAGCTCAAAGTGAATCACAACTTCCTGCCCCTCCCTCTCCCCTCCTGTGAAGACACAGTACCTCCAGATCAATGTCTCTTTTAAGTATCAAGAGTGAAACGCATTTCAGCTGTTGGCAATACAGGTTTTACAGTGATTTCGCCAGAGAGAGATTGTTTATGCAACTCCTTAAAGACCAAAAAGGAAAACTCCCACATACAAATGCAGATAAAACCTCTGGACCATAAACACATTAATACACATAATTACTGCATTATCAAAAGTATTGTGCATTTATCAAAACAGTTGAACTAACACTTTCCAACACATTTGATGTGGCCCAATCAAAACAGGAAGGGAGAATGTACACCTCAAAAGGGTAACTGCATATCCCTGTAAGATAATCACTCCTGCTATCAGTTGCAGATGTATTTGACAGAAAAGGAGTTTAGTTTGAATTTTACCTATGTTGTCCTTAATGTTCAATACTTGGCTTAACTAACTCGGTACATTCTATAAAGTTATGTAAACAATCCTGATTTAAACACCAGAGAAATAAAATGAAATCAACAGATCTGGACTGGTCAATATGAATGTCTTCATTGACTCAGATACCTTATTTATCCCTGAGCACCTTAAAATTGTTCCCCCAGATCTCACTGAAGAACATGTAACTAGTTCACAAGAATGCAAAACTGCAGTTGGGTAAGTCTGTGTCTTACAAGTTTCCCATTTTCCTTCACCGATTAAGACAAACCAAACCACAATGATACACCAACCAACCCACCCAAGCAGCCAAGACAATCAAACAAAACCCAGTGTCCCCTCCCCACTGTTTTTCACAGGTACTGCAATACTTAAAAAAAAAAGAGGAAGGAAATCACTCTATTAAACAACATCACCTACAGACACACTACGGACTACAAAAATATTGCATAGGAGTGTCAGTGGGCATCGTCTCACAACATGAGAGAAAATGCTAGGTTTTCTTCAAAACATTATGGCAACATTCTAATTTATTTTCCTTTTAAAAATCAAGTGGTTTCACTTTATTTCAAAATTGTACAAAATGGCCATGGCTGTTTATAAAAAAAAAAAAGTCTCTGTCTTGAGAATATGTGAAGTCTCAGGTGCATTAACAAAAGACCTGGAACCGTTCACAGTGCAGCGGAAAGCTTCTTTTGAGGCAGAAACTACAGTTCATCCTTTTTCTTTCCTACTCTTTCATGGTCTCTTTCTCTCAGGGTTCGCATGAAAGCGGTGAATCCAGACTCCTAGTTTTGAAGAAAGAAGAATATGAGTCATATTTGTACAAACTAATCAAAACAATGCATCAAGAACACTTCTAGTTTCTGTATCCTGCAGCAGAATATAAACTAAGGAGCAGTTATTGCTTCTGCGTTCTCACTTTGGTCCAGTGCTGCTCCTCTGCAATGCAAAGAGAAAATATCTAAACAGACTCCATAGGCCAGACTTTGGAAAGAGCTTGTGGAGTCTTCCTCTGGAGAATTTCAAGACCTGTCTGGATGCATTCCTGTGTGACCTGCACTAGATTATGGTCTTGCTCTAGATAATGGTCTTGCTCTGGCAGAGGGCGTTGGACTCAGTGATCTTCAGAGGTCCCTTCCAACTCCTAACATCCTGTGATCCTGTGGGACACAGGAAAAGGCCCAAACACTCACAGGACAAGGCAAAATCTCTTCCAAGAAGTGCCATTGATGCCTTTCAGTGAAAAACACTCCTTCTCAAGCCACATTGTATGCTAAAAGCCTCATTTTGAAAGCAGTTGCTATACACACATTTGCCACCGTTCCTCATCCCAGTTTTGCTCATGATCTTCCTCTTTTCCTACACATTCAGATGATGGAAACTACTTTCTTTTCCCCACAAAGTTAATATCAAAATTGTTGTCAAACAATTTCAAACCTGGATACCTAGATGCCAACCTCTCTATTCCAACAACTTATAATTCCTGATTGTTGTCAAACAATTTCAAACCTGGATGCCTAAATACCAACCTCTCTATTCCAACAACTTAAAATTCCCGATTATCTAAAGCAGTTGGCTGCAAGCAGTTCCCTTTTGCAAGGAAAGCTCTGAACACAACTTTCATGTGTATCAAAAGGCTCAGACAAGTAGAGGTGTGAACACCTGTGTTTGAACACACTGTCTCCCAGTGCACCAATGCTACAGTTTTCTAAGCAAGTAACACTGATCCCATCCAATGTGACCATTTTTACTTTCAAGCAATCCTGAAACACCTGTCAAAATTGGTGCTGAAGAAGGAAAATACAAAGAGGTAGAGAACAAAAAAAAAACCAGAAATAAAAAGTTTGACTTTAACAACAGCAACAAAAAAACCCAACCAAAAAAAACCCCAAAGAAAACACTACAAAACCAAACCTCAGAGCTAGGAAGTTTTTAAGAAGGCAGAACAACAAAACAATCTTCTAAAATGATTCACTATTCTTCTACTCAAAAAAATGAAGTGACAAGTTTGGTCATACGTCACCTGGAGATACCTGGCAATCAACAGCTTCCATGAAAGGATCCCAGTTTTCAAAGCCTTGAAGTCATACAAAGTACACTGGAGTCAGAGTGTACCTTGCTCAATTGCTTGGGATGAAATGCCCTAAACCCTCGATTTTGGAACTGCAATTGTGTCCCAGGTTGGAACTATAGGGTTTAAAATGCTCTAGGGACTAGAAGATTGTTACTCAATCCCATAATTCTGCAATCTCTTCATAAACTCATGGCAAGGCCAGCTCGTTCTCCTTTCCTCCTCCTCCAGCCCTGTGTTGGGCGGGAGCCGCTTTATAGGGACAAACATGTAATGAGTAGACCTGTTTTGGGGTCTCCAGAGGCTTGTGTTTAGGCCTCTTGGATGGCAGAGGTGGGGTAGGAGGGGAGGACTGGAGCACTGGGGATTACAGATTTAGGTTTGGGCAACATTCAAGGGAGTCACCATGGATGTATCTGCTTTTGTAATTCCTTTTCTGTATCTCTTTCTGCAAATATAATTGTGGGTTTTTTTCTCCAGTTCATTTGAGAGCTTCATTCTGTCAGCTCTCTTTAAAATACCCACGACAAGTTCCCTTGGAGGTCCTCTTACAGGCTCATGCTCTTCCCTCAGAGCCAGCACTCCAGTGTAGGGTGGGAAGGAGCAGAGAGCTCCAGCGCTACTAGCCACATGTCCTGCAGCAGCATGTCATGTTGCTTCTGTGGCAGCTGACACTGCTCCTCTCCTTCCCTGCCCATGTGAAACAATGATACATCAGCTCCACCACAATGAACTAAATATGCAGGGACATGTACTGATTTTGTGCCAGAATCGGGACAGGAAACAGGCTCCCTGGTTCCCGGTGCTCTCTGCTGAGATTTCTTTTGCTATGTAGGTGGTGGTGGGATAAGGTGGTTCACAAAATGTTTCCATGCTGATCAGACTTTCAAGAGTGCAATGCTTTATCACTGAAAGAGACGGGTGAACAGACCTGCAAATTCCACGGAAGGTACTGAGTGAAGTGCTGCCTCCAGCATTACTACAACAGGAGATAACAAAACCTCATTTGGTGTTGCACAAACAGAAGACCACAGACCTCAGAAGAGGTGGAGGGAGAACACAGTTGCCAGCAGAAGAGAGATTGCAATGTTCCTGTTGGGTAATTTAATTCTGCCCAAGAAAGGGTTGGCTGCACACAGGGAATTAGTCAGTCCACTTTCCAGCACCGGGATAATCATCTTCCAACTGCTGTGGCCTCAGAGCACTCCTGTCTTGCTAAATTCTTTTTACCAGCCATCACAGACCCTTCTTTTCACATAAAATTTCTGTAATCATGGGTTAGAAAGACAAAAACTGTGTCTGAAATCTTCCTTAATTGTTTGCTACTGCACCCATCTTTACTCTTAAGAAGAATTCCACGACTGGAGCTAAACACAGTATCTGTAACACCACCTGGGTCAGCACCATAAAATCATAATAATTTATATAATAGCTTGGAAATCTCAAGTTCTTGCAGATCATAGTGCCTCCAGGCAATCAATCACTGCTGAGGGGTAATCTCCCACTTGGAGGTTATGACAAAGAATACACACAAATAATTTGATTGCTGTCTTACTTTCAGGCATCTACAGCTCTTGTACTCATAGCATATAATCAGCTGACCACAGAAGGACAAAAGGGGGCTGAAGGGCTAGATGATACAATTGATGATACAATTGATGTCTCCATCCTGAGCTCCAGAACTGAATGAGATTTACAAAGAATGAGATATTTAGTTTCCCCCATCCTCCAAAGGGCAGCTTTGTGCTTGCTATAAAACCAATGGCCTGTCACCATTTGGCAGCCTGGTAGACCCATAACATGTTTGCAGTGTATCTATGAACCAGAGCTTACAGGAGTTAAGGTCTGTATTTTCTAGGATTTAAGCACCCAGCAGCAGCCCATGCAATAAACCCTTCACTTTCACTTAGTTCAAATTTACTTGCAGACTTCAGCTTAAAGAATAAAATACACACCAAAGCATTACCAAACATACTCCTTTTTCCTCTTCTCATTCCTAAAACAGACCACATGTGTTCCTAACGCAGAGATGTACAGGGGTGTGGCACACAATGATTCATCCATGTAAGACCATAACAGAAGCAGTTAAACTCCTCCCAGCATGATTAAAAAGTTACCCTGCAGCTTCCACGTAAAAGGCAGTAAAGGCAGGGGAGACCTTCCTCCCTGTGTGGGTGATGGATCTCGCTCTCACTTACCCCTCTTTCTCCAGTATATTTCTCCACAAATTTCCCATAGTTGTAGTAGTTGAAGGTGGGGTAGCCATCAACCCCCTCCTGCTTACACAGGTCATGATTCTGTTCTTTGGCGCAGTCCACTGCAGCGTAGGCGATCTGAAATGCAAGAGACCAGCGTGAGGCAGGAGAAGGCAAAGTGAGACTCTACGGTTACATTGCTGCAGCTTAGACTTGACGTTAAGGGCAACCCAAATCTTCTGCCAAAAATGAAACAGCTTTTGTAATGTGTCAGCTGTGGAGGAAGATCAAATGGTGATCATCAGGTGAAGCTACACGAATTGAAAAGCAGAAGCCTGCTCCCTCCCAATGAAATGCTGCAGCTGTAAGGTGTGCTCAACTCACAGAGCAGAAAAGCACCTTCCTAACCTCCCTGCTGAGCACTGCTTTAGACTCCAAACAGGAAGTCTGGGCTCTGTCTTTGCAAAACCAAATCCAAACACAGCAGTCACAGCTGTGTCACTCTGCAATATTTTTCTTGCACTTTAAACCAAAGTGATGAACCACTTTAAAGGTGATGAACTATGCTCAAGGGTGACTTTGATAACAGTAACCACCCACCTAACTCAACCTCCTTCCTGTGGAATGGCTAATGCTTGGCAAAGTACTTCTCCTGGACAAACACAGCTGGCACTTATGCAGGCTATTAACAGATTTGTGATTTCAACCCCAAATAGCTTTGGTAAACTCCGTTCAGTTCTCCCAATGTCAAACTTGTGAGAGGCCGTTAGTTAACGGGTAACGTACACAGAGAAGAAGGTTGCTTGCTTGCAATCTCAGCCTGGGTTTATGTTTCCTTTCTTGCCTTTTTTCAGTCTATCCTTTGAGGTAGGGACTGCATGTTATGTGCAGCCATTAGTAAAGTAGGCTTTAATTCCCTGCAAAACCTCTAGATGCTACTGTCACACAAATAAACCCTGAGGAGGAAACAGCCTGTCACCCCCTCAGCCCAGTTGGCAGCAGGACAACACCCTCCATCCCTGCCTGCTTCAGCACAGGCAGAGAGAGGAAGATGAATCTCACAGTCCTGGGGCATCAACTCAGCTAACTCCAGTTTAGAGCACTTGACATTTGAAACCTGAATCTGTGAAGCATTGAGGAGGGGCTCCACATGACATTTCTGATGTTGAATCAAAATGCAATTCATTGGATTCTAGTTAAAGCAGCCGAGCCCTCAGCTGTGATTTCACACTGACTGTTCCCAAGTGGCAGTTCTGGCTCCGAACACATGCTGCTGCTTATGCAGGCTTGCCTGCACAGCCCTGTACAAGTTCTGTGGAAGAGCAACCAGGTTTAACTGCAAGCTATGTACAAAACCAAACAGATTAGATGAATGATTTTTGCAGTTGTAGGCAAATGCTAATTTCACTGCAGACATCTTTAACTTGAAATTTCTGTTCCTGAAACCTCCTTTAAACAACTTGATCAGAATACCTTCTGCTTGCCTGACTTCAGGGTTGCAGTTAAACTGTCCTTCCTTAATTAAAAGGTCACTTAATAATCCAAAATGCCCTCCAGTTTCATGGTGACACTATCAAATTGAAAAAAAACACTGATCTCATTATCCTAACAGTAATTAATGAGGTTGGCAAAACCAACTTCAGTTAATTTGCTTGGTTTGTTTCAACTTTGAAAAACCTGAAAAGACAACTCAGTAGGATCTCACTTGTGTCTGTCTTCATCGGGTGGAAAGCACTATATAAAATCAGCAGTGTTCTTACTTGAAAGATTTAGTTTCTGTTTTCCCATTTTAAACATTAACAAGGCTATTACAGAAACAGGACTTTTGAGAGCTGTTAGAAACAGGCATGACCAAACTTTTTTCGGTTTTGTAAGCAGAAAGACTCCTATTCCTTCAGGGCCAGTTGAAATGAAAGGTTAGGAATAACACACTGCAAGAGTGTTTCCTGATCTTAGCAGCTAGCTAAGGAGACTCCAACAGAACCCAGGTGTTGTGAGTTTGGGGGAAAAAAAGGGGGAAATGCATTGTGCAGGAGAGAAAGAGGTGGATATGATGGAGAAGGGAGGGAAATGGAGAGGAAAAGGCTGGAGATGGGAACAGGAAGATGGAATGGTCTATTAGCAGTCATCTTGAACGTTAAATTGCACAGCAAGCGGTCTGTGAGTCTGGGCAGTCCTGTTTTCCTTGTATTTCTTTGCCTTTGCCTTTCTCACATCTGTCAGCTTAGCTTATTTTTTTTACAGACTGGATAAAGAGAAATATTTTTGCTGGGTGTTTTTGGAGATCAAGTTGAAATATGTAACAAGTAGTAGCAGTTAGCAGTAGTTAGCAGTAGAAGTCAGCAGTAAGATTTTGTAACATTTCATCACGAACAACAGTTCACAAGTTATGCAGAGATGTCTACCAAGAAGCCAGAAACATGCTCTGATTTCAGCTTGGAAAAGAGAAGACTCCACAGGGACCTAATAGTAACCTTCCAGTACTTAAAAGTGGCCAAGAAGAAGGCTGAAGAGGGACTGTTTACAAAGGCCTGAAGTGGCAGGATGAAGGGCAGTGGTTTTAAACTAGAGAAGAGATTTAGGTTGGATGTTAGGAGAAAGATCTTTACCATGGAGGTAGTGGAGCACTGGAACAGGTTGCCCAAGGAGATGGTTGAGGCCCCATCGTTGGAGACAGTCAAGGTCAGGCTCATCAGGGCTCTGGGCAAACTGAATTAGTGCAGGATGTCCTTGCTGACTGCAGGGGAGTTGGACTAGATGACATTTGGAGGTCCCTTCCAACTCAAATTGTTCTATGATTCTATGATTAGGAGCCTTGTTGGCTACTTCTGTGTAAAGGAAAACTTATAATGGAGACAAACATTTATTTAGTGTCACGGTATTAATGCAGAAGGAAAGCTAAAGTTCTGGTTCTCTGAAAACAGGAAGAACAAACAGAACCATCTCCCCCCACTGCTCCCCCACAGGGAGCAATTACATTCAGGAAAAGGGGAAGGATTATGTATGCCCATCCAAATCTTAGTAGCTGGTCTGAGCCATGAAACTGTTGTGACCAATGACCTATCCATTCTTAGGGTCTTGGAGATTAAAACAATTAGTTTTAGTACTTTGGAAGGAAGAGCAACTCTTTTATCTGTACCTCTCTCAGAACACCTAGACTGGCTTCGGTTTGAGCAAAGAGCCCAATTTCAAGAGTCTTAGCAACATGTGATAGGATGAGAGAAAATAGCCTCCAGCTGCACCAGGGGAGGTTTAGGGTGGATATTTGGAAAAAAACTCTTTCACTGAAAGGGGTTTAATCAAACACTGATCAAGTCCCCATCCTTGGAGGATTTGTGGTGCAAAGAGACATGATTCAGCACCAGACCTGGTAGAGTTAAATAACAGTTGGACTTGATCTTAAAGATCTTTTCTAACCAAAGAGGAGCTGAGATTTACAAAATGGTTTTGTGAGAATAGTCCCAGTGAGGAGATGGTGCAGTGGACATGTGGAATTCTAGAAGTCACTCTTAGCCCTGTTCAGCACATCTTGCTGCCTGAAAAGAGGTTGACTGATGCTCTATAAGGAGGTGGCTTCTGAAAGAAATGTTTAGCAGTTTGCTTGAGACTCAGCTGTCCTCTACAGCACATGGAAATCTAAGCTGTCCGTCTGTGCATCTGTTGTGCACCAAAGTAATGCACAGAGACCCCAGTCTAATAGCATAATCATAGAATCAACCAGGTTGGAAGAGACCTCCAAGATCATCCACTCCAACCTAGCACCCAGCCCTAGCCAGTCAACCAGACCATGGCACCAAGTGCCTCATCCAGTCTCTTCTTGAAGACCTCCAGGGACAGTGACTCCACCACCAACCTGGGCAGCCCATTCCAATGCCAATCACTCTCTCTGTGAAGAACTTCCTCCTAACATCCAGCCTATACCTCCCCTGGCACAACTTGAGACTGTGTCCCCTTGTTCTATTGCTGGTTGCCTGGGAGAAGATGCCACCCCCCACCTGGCTACAGTGTCCCCTCAGGTAGTTGTAGACAGCAATGAGGTCACCCCTGAGCCTTCTCTTCTCCAGGCTAAACAGCCCCAGCCCCCTCAGCCTCTCCTCATAGGGTTTGTGTTCCAGGCCCCTCACCAGCTTTGTTGCCCTTCTCTGGACACGTTCCAGCACCTCAACATCTCTCTTGAATTGAGGAGCTATACGACAGAACTGATGATGAGGGACACACACATCTGGAGGACATGCCCATGGTCTGTCATTCTCTGACATGCTCCTGATGAAAGCTCCTACACACTCCCACAGACTCACTGCTGCTTCTGAAATGTCATTTTGAGTCCAGCCCTTCAGAACATACTTTCCTGATTCAGTTATTTTTGCAGTCAGTGAGGGAAGAGAAACAGCAAATTTCCAAGGCCTTGTAACTCATACAGACCTGAGCAAAATTTCAGAGGGAGACATCTAATTCCCAAGACTGTATCCGAGGCTGCATTTCAAACGCCTGCTGCCAACAGTAGCTGAGTAAGAGTACTTAGGAGAGCCTGAATGATTAGAGTGGAAATATTAAGGCAGCCTAAATATAGAGGTTGCTACCATCTCTATGCACTCATTACCATAGCATCACAGTCCTAATTGTCTTGCTTGTCTCACAGCGGAAGATCAAATATAGTGCACTGCAAGAAGAGAAAAGTAATCCTGAAAAACACTGTTAGCAAAATGCACTTGTGGACCGAGGAGCAGTTTCAATCTCAGTTCTATCAATTCCAGACAGATGAACTCTGAGACATACCAGAATTTCAGCAAGCAGCACCTATGCCCCTTTGCTTCGTTCAGTTTGTGTTTTCATAGACCAAGAATACTAAGCTCCATTTCTGGTAGAGAAGTTTCCTGCAGCAGGTTGAAGTCAGGGTGAATTACTTTATGATGATACTTAAAGGCTGCACACAAAGTTGCAGCCCACAAAGAGAAGCAGGGAGATCTTCCTCTCAGATGTCTTAGCAACCCTCAGTTTTTCCACATTGCTAAAGGAAGATGGGTTAGGAAAAACAGCCACCCAGAAAACGCCAACCAGAATATGGCAGAAGACTTCTGGAGAATATTATTTTCAGAAATGATCTTCATATTCTACTGTGGATGAATTTCTTGCCAGCAGAGGACACAAATTGATAAACATGAGCAACTTGTGCTGTGAAGTGTCCTTGGAGGCAGGAAACTAGGCAGTAAATAATAGCACCCCACACGCAGCTGCAGGGGGCTGGGTCAGCCAGCCGCAGGGGGCTGATCCTGCAGGATTGTAGGGCCCAGTCCTGTTCAATATCTTTATTGATGATCTGGACAAGGGGATTGAGTCCAGCATCAGTAAGTTTGCAGATGACACCAAGCTAGCAGCAGGTGTTGACCTGTTGGAGGGTAGGAGAGCCCTGCAGAAAGACCTGGACAGGCTGGATGGGTGGGCAGAGGCCAATGGGATGAGATTTAACAACGCCAAGTGCAGGGTTCTGCACTTTGACCACAACAACCCCAAGCAGCACTACAGGCTGGGGACTGAGTGGCTGGAAAGCAGACAGGAGGAGAGGGACCTGGAGGAGCTAGTATATAGTTAGGCAGAAGATGAGCCAGCAGTGTGCCCAGGTGGGCAGGAGAGACAATGGCATCCTGGCCTGCATCAGGAACAGTGTGGCCAGTAGGACAAGGGAGGTTATTCTTCCCCTGTACTCAGCACTGGTCAGGCCACACCTTGGGTGCTGTGTCCAGTTCTGCGCTCCTCAATTCAAGAGAGATGTTGAGGTGCTGGAAGGTGTCCAGAGAAGGGCAACAAAGCTGGTGAGGGGCCTGGAACACAAACCCTATGAGGAGAGGCTGAGGGAGCTGGGGTTGTTTAGCCTGGAGAAGAGGAGGCTCAGGGGTGACCTCATTGCTGTCTACAACTACCTGAAGGGACATTGTAGCCAGGTGGGGGGTGGCATCTTCTCCCAGGCAACCAGCAACAGAACAAGGGGACACAGTCTCAAGTTGTGCTGGGGAAAGTATAGGCTGGATGTTAGGAGGAAATTCTTCATAGAGAGAGTGATTGGCATTGGAATGGGCTGCCCAGGGAGGTGGTGGAGGCACCGTCCCTGGGGGTCTTCAAGAAAAGCCTGGATGAGGCACTTGGTGCCATGGTCTAGTTGACTGGATAGGTCTGGGTGCTAGGTTGGCCTGGATGATCTTAGAGGTCTCTTCCAACCTGGTTGACTCTATGATTCTGTGATCGAATGTTAACCTATCTGTATCATGTACATAACTCTGGACCAAGCTGTTATTTTCCACATGTACCAATCTTGAACTAAGTTAGCTGTGCACACCTCTTCCAAGTAAGCATGTAAGTCACTGTAACATGGAAATAAACAGGAGAATGTCCATCTAACCACACTGGTGACTCAAGAGTCGTTTTATCCCAGGGTGCAACGCTGGCATTCTACTGCTAGCAAAAGTTACACAAAGGTTCACTGGAATGCATAGGTTAGCTTTGTCTTGTAAGAGCACTAACTTTACCTGACCAGAAATTTCAGATTAAGCATGAGGCACCCCGGATATGTATCCAGAAGCCAAGACACTGGGAATTGCCTCTCATTCCTTCTCAAGTCAGAAGAGACCTTCTAAAAATCTGTGAGAGCAAGAAATTCCCTAACATTGGTGTGAGATATGTGTATCTCCATGTCTGTCCATTATAGAATAACACAGTGTTAACAGCTTTCAGCAGAAAAGATTAATTTTAGGGAGATTTTTGATTGTTAGGGTTAAAATTTAGTTTCTTGAGCTTTCCTAATTTACTACTAACCAGATGGAAAAATCCACTATTAAAAAAAAACAACCAACAAACATTTCAGGAAGAAAAAAGCTTTAAATGCTCTAATCTTCAACATTCACAAAACTCCACACACCTGTGCTGCCTTAGATGTTGACACCGTATCATTAGATACAAGTTTGCTCTACTGGGGTAATGCTGTTCAGGTTTATCACCATCCTGCTCAGTAGCTGTAGCAGAAATAGAATAGTTACCAAATGAAAAGATAGGCAAGTAAAGATAGAGTGTGGCCCCCTAAGAAAGTTTCTTGGAGTACATCCAGTTGTCTTAATGTTATTGGTAGTTCCTCACAACTGTTATTCAGCTTATAATAATTCATAATATCAAGTTAATATGCATAAGAATAAAAACAAACTATTAATAAAAGATTGCTGTGCATTTCTCCTTTATTTCATAGTCAGCATAGTTGAACACAACTGTAGCTAGCATGCAATCTAGGATTCAGAAAGATCTTTAGGTGAAAAAGAGATGTCCCAGAGCAGCATTTCAGAGTTTTACCCAAGAATTGGAAGCTTAATCACAAAGCTACAAACACAACTCTGCACAGCATTAGAACAGAGGCAATGTATGACCAGCTAAAGAGCTCTTAGGAAAGGAAACAGCACAGCACATTGCTCAGATGAAGTGGGGTCTGATCAAAAACACTGAGTTGTTGCAAAAATCAGCATTTTTTCATGTAGGTGCTTAAATAGAAGTGGACCTATGCCAAAAATGTGACCACTGATCTCCATATGCTTCAATTGTAACAGAAGGATGATACCTTATTCCTTTACTGTGTGTTAGAAGTACTTGCAATATCATCTAATCATATATCTGGAGTCCAGTAGAACTGTGAAACAACTTTTTCCTCTAGAGGGAACCTGCAGGTAAGGAGCACAATTATATTCAGTGGTTCAAACAGGTGTATAGAAAATGGAAAGTGGAATCCCTTGGCCTTTCAGGTAACTCCTCCTTTGTTCTTAAACCTCTTTCATTTTAACAGTTTGTCTCCCAGTCACTGTATGATGATATAGTAAATATACCCACTGTGATCCTAGTTGCTCTCCTGTTAAAATATGTACTGCCACACACTCTTTTATTGATTCAAGGAAATAAATCTCTGCTGGAGCCAATATTGACTTTTGCTACAAAAATGGAAGTGAATAAGTAACTGAATATTGATTTGAGAAAGGAATGATCTATGCTAAAAAAAAAAGTAAAATTACAGTGTGGAAAACAACATTTCCAAGCAATATTTTAAAAGTATGATCGATTCCAGACAACAATTATCTGATTATTAGAAAAAATAGTCTGGCTGGATGTTAGGAAAAAATTCTTCATGGAAAGAGTGACTGGCCATTAGAATGGGCTGCCCTGGGAAGTGGTGGAGTCACCATCCCTGCAAGTGTTTAAAAAAAAAGACTGGGTGTGACAGTGTCATGGTTTAGTTGATGAGATGGTGTGGGGTAATAGGTTGGACTTGATGATCTCAAAGGTCTTTCCCAACCTGGTTAGTTCTGTGATTCTATTTTGCCAAATACCTTAAAAGCCCCTATGCAGGAGACAGAAGAGTGTTCTTCCCTGTGATTATCCCATAGTTTTCTATTACCTGTTCTGGATCCTAACTGCAGTTAGAAGCTGCAGTTGCAATTCATCTACCGTTCCTCAATGTGAATGGCTTTTCAAACTGAAGATGCATTATTAGCTGCCTTGATGTGCCTGAGCAGCACTATCATAGCTACAATGCACCAGGTGCTCTCAGAGCAGGCCTGTTTGTAAAGAGAAGAACCTTGGAGGCACCATGATGCACAGTGCTAACATCACCATATTTAATGAGTATAATTAAAAAGGAATTCAATGCATGCTTTTAAAACAAATAGGAATTGAGTTCTTGGCCAAATAAACTCATTTGGGTATCTCTGTGCAGTGATTTGGTTGGTATAATGATTTTAACCATGGTTCACAGTACACACTGGAGATTCACCAGTTTCACTGATGTCTTGCAGCCCCCCAGCTCACCCCATTAGCTGCACCCTTTTCAGCAGCCTCTGCTACAGCTGATTCTGTACAAACTCACTAGAATTCTGCTGCAGTGCTCTGGTTTAGGTCAGTGCATTTGTACAGAAACAGTCTTCTGTGAAAATGGAGAAGCCTGCTCAAACAGCAGCTCCTTTGGGGGAGTTTCAGACATTTGTTACTGAGAGGCTTTGAGGAGTCAAAAGCTTTTCCTTCAGCAAATCCAAGCTGGAGCCTCACAAATGAGCTCCTTCAAGATGAACTTTAGGATCAGCCAAAAGGCAGAATGCAGATTTTAAGATTTAGCTGGTGCACTTTCAAGAGTCTCTGGAGTGGTTAGGGAACATGCCTCCCTGCTCTTCAATCTGTTCAGCAAAGTGGCAATTCTAACATTTGCATCTTCTGGTGTACGCTGGTCACTGCCAAACCTTGAGCTGTGGAGCACAGGCCAAAGGCTTTTCCCTGGCAGCTGTCTGTGAAAACCACAGCATCCCAAGGCAAGAATGCTCCAGATGGCTTTGTTGGGTTTGGGGGTTTATTTGTTTCTAGTTTAGTTTTGGTTTTCTTCATTGAAATACACCAAAGCAGTATGTTAACTGTGTCACTGGAGTAGCTTCTCTAGTGGCATTGAGTTTCTCCAAGTACATGGAAAGACAGGGAGGCTCTGGGTTACGGGTGACACTCAGAGCCATGCCTTGCAACAGCCACATAACCAACCCAGGCAATCAAGCAGGCTTGGGATTTCTGCTAAAACCACCAGCAATGTTGTGGCCAACAAGAACTGATACTTGGGGCCAATGTTCCAAGCATTATATTTATCAATTCCAGCTCCAGCAGTGCAGATGATGAAGTAGTCCAGTGTTATACACAGGCCTGGGGGAGGGGAGGGGCTGAGTGAGCTCCAGAGCCAGAACCATCATCCCCTTACAGTGAATCTGCAGAGCCAAAGACACATATTTAAGAGCTTCAAGCCCTGTTCATATTCAAAATTCCAGTGCAAAGATTCAAAGTCTCCCAAAAGATACCTTTTAAGATACTATTTATAACCAATTCAAGGCTAGAATCGTTTTGGTTGTTCTTTGGCATCTGCAGAATTACATGTTTAATTAAAGGGCGATACCAATTAAAAAGAGATACCATTTAAATACTACCATGCTCTGCTAAAGGTAAAAAAAACCCACTTCCTCCAGGGGAGGAAAATGATACTAGTACAGACTGCAAATGAAAACTAAGAATCTTTCCCTGATTTTGAAAAAGAAATATTTCTTCCCTCTTAAGCAGTAGAATCATAGAATCACTCGGGGTTGGAAGGGACCACAAGGATCATCTAGTTCCAACTCCCCTGCCATGGGCAGGGATACTCTCCCTAGATCAGGCTGGCTGGAGCCTGGTGCAGCCTAGCCTTAAACACCTCCAGGGATGGCATCTAGTAATTTTAGAGTAGTTTACAGAACTATGAATTAAGCAAATTTGAAGGCCTAGCCCAGTTTGAGACATGGGAATATGCCCAGTGCTGCTTGTGGAAACAGACATGTGCCTTTCTCAAGTCTTAACAGGTTTATTTTCTTTTCTACAAGGGCACAAACTGGCAGCAAGAAGTGCCTTGGTAGGTAATGGCTGTACATAATTAAATAGTCACCCCCCCTACCCCCCAGATAATGAATCCCTGGCATCTTCCTAAGCACTGGAGTGGAATAACATAGTTTTCCCTAACTGCACACACCTCTTTGAAACTGTACCAGTCTTAATGTTCCCTTACTGGCTCTCCTGTTTCAACTCATTACATTTTATACCTCCCCTCTTCAGCCTTAAACCAAAGTGAAGGGGTGCAACTCTCAATCACTGCCCTTGCTCTTAGAGTCCTTTTGTACACTCCAGTTTCAACCAAACCTTCACAAGCTTGCATTTGACACCACCACCACCTCTAATAAACTGAGCAATGATTCTGATTGTTTATTAATACATCCTGGAGATCCAAAAAGACTTTGTACATTTGCTTCGTCTACTCTGACTGAAATTTTAATGAGTTCAGGAAAGAGAGGCTTCTTTGGGAACTACCAGAAAAGTAGGAAAACAGGGATACTTCTTCAGAGGTCTTGGAAGGGTTGGAGTGGCTGGAGAACAGCCAAACAGAAAGGGATCTGGGAGTGCTGATTGATACCCGCCTGAACATGAGCCAGCAGAGTGCCCAGGTGGCCAAGAGAGCCAGTGGCATCCTGGCCTGCATCAGGAATGGTGTGGTCAGCAGGAGCAGGGAGGTCATTCTGCCCCTGTACTCTGCACTGGTTAGACCACACCTTGAGTACTGTGTTCAGTTCTGGGCCCCCCAGTTTAGGAGGGACATCGAGATGCTTGAGCGTGTCCAGAGAAGGGCGACGAGGCTGGTGAGAGGCCTTGAGCACAGCCCTACGAGGAGAGGCTGAGGGAGCTGGGATTGTTTAGCCTGGAGAAGAGGAGGCTCAGGGGTGACCTTATTGCTGTCTACAACTACCTGAGGGGAGGTTATATCCAGGATGAGGTTGCTCTCTTCTCTCAGGTGGCCAGCACCAGAACAAGAGGACACAGCCTCAGGCTGCGCCAGGGGAGATTTAGGCTGGAGGTGAGGAGAAAATTCTTCACTGAGAGAGTCATTGGACACTGGAATGGGCTGCCCGGGGAGGTGGTGGAATTGTCGTCCCTGGAGCTGTTCAAGGCAGGATTGGACGTGGCACTTGGTGCCATGGTCTAGCCTTGAGCTCTGTGGTAAAGGGTTGGACTTGATGACCTATGAGGTCTCTTCCAACCTTGGTGATACTGTGAAGCAAATATGTAATCAAAAAGTATTTGAGCACAAAAATTTACAGTAGTTAAGAGAAATTAAAGCTGCATGCCTCTAACTTTCCTGTGTGCCAGAGGGCACAAGTGATGATGGACTTCTAATTTTATGCAGCCAGTGATAATAGAATGATTTGTTTGTTGCCAATCTGATGCATCCTCTGTGAGTTACAGAGAAGATGAGAGGGAAAGAAAAAAAGACAGAAAGTCCTCTGTTACCGTAGCAGACAGATTAATAGTTATAAAATTACCTCTTCGTTTAGAACAGAATTAGAGTAAAAAGATTATTTCAGTTGGAAGAAACCTAAAATGATCAGTCCAACTGCCTGACCACTTCAGGATTGACCAAAAGTTAAAACATATTAAAACTACTGTCAAAATCACAGTATCACAGTATCATCAGGGTTGGAAGAGACCTCAGAGATCATCAAGTCCAACCCTTTACCACAGAGCTCAAGGCTAGACCATGGCACCAAGTGCCACGTCCAATCCTGCCTTGAACAGCTCCAGGGACGGCGACTCCACCACCTCCCCGGGCAGCCCATTCCAGTGTCCAATGACTCTCTCAGTGAAGAACTTTCTCCTCACCTCAAGCCTAAATCTCCCCTGGTGCAGCCTGAGGCTGTGTCCTCTCGTTCTGGCGCTGGCCACCTGAGAGAAGAGAGCAACCTCCTCCTGGCCACAACCTCCCCTCAGGTAGTTGTAGACAGCAATAAGGTCACCCCTGAGCCTCCTCTTCTCCAGGCTAAACAATCCCAGCTCCCTCAGCCTCTCCTCATAGGGCTTCTTAAAACACTGACAGACAGACTTGGCGCATCAGCCACCTACCTATGGAAGCTGTTTCAGTGCCCAGCCACCCTATCAGTAAAGAAATGCTTCTTAATTTCCAATCTGAACCTCCCTCAGCACAACTCAATCATTCCCACGTGCCCCGTCACTGGATCCCAGGAAAAACAGATAAGCACCTCCCCTGCCACTTCCCCTCCTCAGGAAGCTGTAGAAAGCAATTTCCCCATTAAATTGCCAAATCTTTTCCAGGCCACACCTAAACACAAAGCAATTTTGTTTGAACTGATTTGGAGATGGGAACAAAATATAGTTCAGTCAAAGATAATCAGCAGGTTTCCAGCTACTTAGTTAATTCAGGGACTCAGATGGGGTTTTTAAATCCCAGATATGCATGCACTCATGTTATAATGGGTCAGCTGATGCAAAAAAAACACTAACTGGTGTGCTTCAGCCATGAGATGCATTTTTAAAGCACAAGGGTGTTAAAAACACCTGGCCTCAAGTCAGCCAGTTGACAGAAATATATTGTATTTATGCTGTGCAAGCAAAGATGAGACCATTGAGCTCTTCAGGACTGTCACCCAACCTGTGGTTTCTCCACATGCACCTGACCATTTAAGAGTTGAAGGGGAATGGAGATTGTATGAATTGTCTTTTATTAACCTTTCAGTGAGAAGGGATGTGTTTTGCTTCATAAGAAAGAACTCTGATGCAAAGCATTAAACAGAGAAGAAAAGAAATTCAGGACAATAGAATAGTTTGACCAGGAAAAGATACAACCCTTAAGATGCACACCTATTTCTATTAGTGTAACAGCAATTTTATCTGTAAATCTACCACCTTATCAGTAGGCAAAGCATAAAGTACAAATGGTGGAAAACATTCTTAGATATCTCAGAAATAATTAAGAGCAAGTTACCTTCCGATCTTCTTTAAAGACTTCAGCAGCAGTTGTAAAATGTGGGATGGCATTTTTACAGTGGGGACACCCTGTTTGACATGGGAAGAAAAAAGCAGCATAAATGTTGGTTGTCAATAAGATACTGAGACAAACTCGTGGCACAAGGTGAATTAGTGGGAAATGTTTTGTATTAAAAGTAATTCTAGACAAGAGTTCTCAGGTGCTGGAAGGAGTGAGACAAAGCATCTGTAGACCATGTGTCAGCTACATGAACTTAAGTGCCTGCTTAAAATCCCTCTGATGTCAAGCAGTTCACATGTATGCAGGATCACAGGGCAGTAGGGGTTGGAAGGGACGCAAGGAGATCATCGAGTCCAACTCCCCTGCCAGACCAGGACAATATTATCTAACACAGATCAGAAGAACACATCCACACAGGCCTTGAAAGTCTCCAGAGAAGGAGACTCCACAACCTCTCTGGGAAGTCTGTTCCAGTGCTCTGTGACCCTTACAGTAAAGAAGTTCCCCCTTGTGTTGAGGCAGAACCTCTTGTGCTGCAACTTACACCCATTGCTCCTTGTCCTATCCCAGGGAGCAAGTGAGCAGAGCCTGTCCCACTCTCCTGGCCAGCCTTCAGATACTTATAAACATTTATCAAATCCCCTCTAAGTCTTCTCTTCTCCAGACTAAAAAGCCCCAGGTCCCTCAGCCTCTCCTCATAAGCCATGCCCTCCAGTCCCCTAATCATCCTCCTAGCCCTCCGCTCGGCCCTCTCCAGCAGATCTCTGTCCCTCTTAAACTGGGGGAGCCCAAAACTGAACACAGTATTCAAGATGAGGTCCTTTTTTGAAGACTGGAGTGACATTGGCTCTTCTCCAGTCCTCAGGTGCCTCTCCTGTCAGCCACCATTTGGCAAAGGTGATGGAGAGTGACAGAGCAATAACATCAGCCAGTTCTCTCAGCACCCTTGGGTGCATCTTATCAGAGCCCATGGACTTGTTAATGTTTAATTTGTGTAACTGATCCCTAACCCAGCCTGCACTGACCAGTGGGGAGTGTTACCTCCTCCAGGCTTCCTGTCCTTCATACAGGGTCTCGAGATCATAGGGGAGCTCAGCCTTAGGTGTAAAAGACTGAAGCAAAGAATGCATTCAGCAACTCTGCCTTCTCTGCATCCTCAGTTATCAAGGCTGCGTCCTCATTCAGCAGTGCCCCCACACCTTCCTTGTTCTTTTCTCTACTGATGCATTTGAAGAAGCCCTTCCTGTTCTGTTTTACTTTGGCAGCTTCAGTTCCAAGAGGGCTTTTGCTTTCCTGCAAGCCCTGACTACTTCTCTGTAGTTCTCCCAAGTGACCAATTCCTTCTTCCACAAATTTTAAGATTCCTTCTTCCCTGAGATTTCCTTCAGGAGCTCCTTATTCAGCCATGCAGGTCTCCTAGCACGTCTACCTGAATTTTTATTCAGGGGGACACACCTAGCTTGGCCTTGGAGGAAGTGGTCTTTTAAAATTAACCAACTTTCTTGGGCTCCTTTACCCTCCAGAACCTTAGCCCATGGGATTTCTGCAAGCATGTCCCTGAAGAGCACAAAGTTAGCTCTGCAGAAGTCCAGGGTTGCAGTTCTACTTGTTGCTCTGATTCTACTCTTTAAAATACCAAACTCCACCATGTCATGATCACTGTCCCCAAGGCTGTTCCTGACCTTAATGTCCTCAACCAGTCCCTCTTTATTAGTTAATACAAGGTCCAGCAGTGCACCCCTCCTTGTTGGTTCCTCCACTACCTGCATCAAGAAGTTATCGTTGATACACTGCAAGAGCCTTTTGGACTGTTTGTGCCTGGCTGTGTGATCATCCCAGCATACATCAGAGTGATTGAAGTCTCCCATGAGTACCAAGGAGTTAGCTCTAGAGGCTACCTCCATCTGTCTCTAGAAAGCCTCATCAACATCTTCCTCTTGGTCTGGTGGTCTATAGTAGACCCCTACAACCATTTAATCTCCTTTTCCACATCCCCTAATTCTTACTCACAAGCTTTCAACCTGTTCTGCCCCCTGCCTTGGATAGAAGTTGGCACATTTCAGTTGCTCTCACACATAGAGGGCAACTCCCCCACCTCGTCTTGCTGGTCTATCCTTCCTGAACAGTACACAGCCACCCATGACAACATTCCAGTCATGGGAGCTGTCCCACCATGTTTCAGTGATGGCAATTATATCACAGTCATTCAGCCTAACACAGATCTCCAGCTCCTCCTGCTTATTCTCCATGCTTCATACATTGGTGTATAAGCATTTCAGGGAGGGAGTTAGTCCATTAACTTCCACTCTTGCTGTCTCACCATTCCCAGCCCCTTCCATGGCCTCCAACCTAGCAGTAAGCTCTGCATGTGCTGATTCCTCATTGCTTGATCCCCGTGCTCCATCTCTGCAAGATTTAAGGAGTTCTTGTGTCCTCAGTGTGCTGCAGGGTAACAGGCTGAAGGCTCCTGTTAGCCTCCCTCCCTGATATGCCTTATCTTGCCTCTTCTCCAGCACACAACTCACTGTTAACTACCTTCTCTGAGCCACCAGTGGAGCCGACAGTGGAGCTGCCACACGGCCCCACAATTGTCTCAGGCTTGCTTGTAGTAAGCCTGGCTTCCACCCTCTCCCTCTTCCAACCTATTTTAAAGCATAATTAATGATCCCAGCCAACCCCTGTTATATAAACCTCCTTCCACTGGGAGAGAGGTGCACTCCATCTGCTGCCAGCAGACCTGGTGTGGTGTGGGGGGACTCATGGTCAAAGAAGCCAAAATCCTGTTGGAGGCACCAGACTCAAAGCCAAGCATTGAGCATGTGGGTCCTCCTCACTTTCTCTGGGTTGGTCCTTTCAACAGGGAGGACAGAAGAGAATATTATCTGGGCTCCCACTCCCTTGACCACTTGACCTACGTCCTTGAAGTCTCTTTTAATAGCCTTTAATTTTTTTCTTCCAAGGTCATTGTAACCTATCTGGAAAGTTAGCAATGGGTAGCAATCCATGGGCTGTACCAGGGAGGGAAACCTTCTTATTACATCCTTGACCTGGGCTCCTGGTAGACAGCAGACCTCCCATTGGAGTGGGTCAGGTCTGCATATTGGGCCTTCTGCACCCTTCAAAAGGGAGTCACCAATGACAATAACTCTTCTCCTCTTTTTGATGCAAAATGTTTGTATGGAGGGCTTAGGCTGCTATAATTTTGGGAATTCCTCCAAGCCATATGGTTCACCTTCCTGCTTATATTTACAGGACATCCCACACAGGGACCACTGTGTAGGGGACTCTATCACCAGTCCTTTAATATGGCTAGCCACAAATGGGCAAACCATTTTTCTGCTGCTATCCCTCCTCATGGGTTTTACCACATAGAATACTACTGTTTTTGCCACAGATATCAGCTACATGTGGACACAGGAATCCCAGAATGTCAGGCCAGTTGAGCCCTTGTTTAAACATACACTGAATTTATTTGCACTTTTCAGAAGGGGAACAAGAATTGCTCTCTATTCAGAACACAGACATGAATACTCTTAATTCAGAAGCAATGTTCATTGTCCATGATTAATCTGAACTACTCTCAAAATACTAATACCAAGTAAGGCTTTGAAAAAAGGAAGTAGTTGTATAACAAATCACTTTTTTCAAACACAACACAGAGAGGTTATTCCCAAGCAAAGACTCAGGACACTACTTTTTGCTTAGATTCAGGGAATAAAGGAATGGACACATTTCTGTAAAGCCTGTGTAACGTCAGCAAAGGCAAGAGTTTATCCTGCTATTATTTCTGGACAGGAGCAGAATAGAGCACAGATGAGATGCTCGCAAGCTCCAATTGCAGTTTATGCTACTGTTGTTTACCAGTATTTTACAATGATGAACAAGTGGCTGTGTTACTTTTAAGCCAATACTGAACAAATGCCCTCTTAGGAGGCTTGCAGCCACCATCTCCATAAACTGCACTCAGTCTTTCAGCTGACAAGAAAAACAATATCTGCACACCCCTTTAATCTTCACCAAAATGCAATTTCCTTGCTTACATGCACTGCTTTGAATTTCAGAGTATTTCTTCCTTCAGAATAGGATTTTGAAAGGACAGTAATGACACATGTATAAATACGGTGGGAGGCTATGCAGGAACTATGAATAGCAAAAAGTCAAAGGGACATTTCCTAGGGAACTGAGGCACTTTTGCAAATCCATCTTAATGGCTTCAATCTCTTTACACTACACAATGGCAGTCTATCCTGATGGCAGTTGTGTTTCTGTGGGAGAGAGTGCAAGTCCTCTACAGCCTGCACACGATTAACTTTGCTGAACTGCCTGGAAGGAAATGGTCAAAATAGAAGAGGAGGAGGACGAGGAAGAGAAAGAAAAAGAGCTGTAGGCAGCCAGGGTTCCGGGCTGCTCTCATGTCCATCAGCCTGCTTTGGTGACCCAGTTTCTTTCTCACCACATGCCTGTCCTATCTGCCTGACGCAGAAAAGCCTTTGGGTCAAGCCTGCCTCTTGACACATCTTAATTTCCTGTACTGTGAGGTGACTGCCCTGGCTGGCTTGTTAAAATTGCTCTACACAAATAAATCAGAAGTGTTGAGAATGTCTAAAAAATTCCAGAGGTGGGAAAGAGAAATTAAAAAAAAAAAAAAAAAAAAGAAAAATCAGACACTTCTAAACCAAGAACATGCTGAGTTTACTAGAAAGCACTTCCAACTGTTACACTGAAATATAAAGGCTCCTAAAAACTGAAGCCTTTCATGTGCCCTTTCCGCTTATGACTTTGAGCTTAAACTTTAGATTTCGCCCAACACCAACTTTCTAACCCTCAAAAAAAGCTATTTCAAGACAAGCATAAGAGTTCATGCCTTCTTATTCCCCTCTAAAACTTTTATGGAACATCAGTTGATGTTTCCTACTTCATGAGTACTGAACCTGCAGAGGAGGAAGCATTTGGCTAAGCCTGTCTCTAAAGCACGCACTAAAGTTGCGGCCGGTAAAAGGTCTCCAGGAACTACATTTTGCAAGAAAACCAGAATCCAATTAAAGAACTAACAAGCATATTCAGTCACAGATAAGTCCAATGGCTATTGAAAATGCAAGCTGCCATTTTACAAGGGCAAACAGATGGCTGGCAAGAAAACAGCCCAAGTGGCTGTTTAGCCAGTGACTGCTCAGAGAAGCATCAGCAGCTGCTAAATGTCCCTTCCACCCTAGCGAGTCACCACTGCACATACTGCTGCACAGTATTCAATAGGCAGCATCAGGAAGGGCTTTAAGTGTGCTTCTCCACACAGATGCACATTTTTTAAGGCCAAAAGGAACCATCCAATTATCTGGGCTACTGACAGCATTTTGGAAAAGGAAGACAAAACCAAACATGCTTGAAGGCTGTAGTCAACACCACCACACAGAGGAGAACCATGTCATTCAAGACAATTGATAAATGGGCCTGTACACACAACTCTTAGATCCTCCTCCTCTGTGATCTCATTTTTCCACTCTAACACCAAATGATAACAAGTTACCTTAATTTACCCAACTGAAACGCCATCCCTCCTCCCCTCACTTCTTTCTTGGCCCGACCTCCTTTCTTTACTGCACTGTGCTTGCAAAACTAAAACACAACCATATGGCTTTTGGCAGAGCTGACTCCAAGTCCAGTAGGCATTTTGTTAGCCTTGGACATCCATCCACGGAACAGATGTGAATGCTACACTGAATTCTCAAGGAGTTTCAGAGAGTCACCGCAAATGGGGGAAGGAGCACATCATATGGAACAGCAGAACTTCATCTGTTACAACTTAGAAGGATTGCCAAATGCAGCAAACACTTGGAAGTCACCCAAGCCACTCATTCTATTTAAAGCACACATGCCAAAAGAAAAAAAGAAAGAAAAAGCAGAAGTTGATGTCTTCGTTTTGACAGACGGAAAACTTGTTCTCCCCATTCCCTCTTCACACCCACTATCACACATTTATTTTAAGGGTTAGCACTACCTTCCAGATTTGAAAGTGCAAAGAAAGGAAATGTACTGAGCACTGTGCATGAGGATAGGAAGTGTGCAGGCTCCTAACAAAGGATTATCCAGATGGGCTTCAATGGAAAGATTAAACTGGTGACATCTGAAGGTGTGGGTAAGGTGTCAAGACTTAAAAGGACAGTTAAGTCACTATGGACTAGCAAAGTGGGAAGATTGATTCCATTTCATCCTAGTTCAATAATTTGGGTGCTATGGCAGGGGCACAGGCTTCCTATGAGGCCAAGAGGTGGACTTTCAATTGAGCAGCATTGGAAATACCATTTCTGAGAGCACAGCCTTTAACATAGGTGTAGGGCTTTGCTTTACCAATTTTTCTTTCTTAATTTTTGAAATCATTGTCAAATTTGATCTCAACAGGGTTAACAGCACATGTGAACTGAACAGCAATTTCCTGTGCCTGACTTGAGAAATCTGAAAGAAATCTGCTCCTGAAAAATGCAGCCTTTCCACAGGACCCCAGTACTGCCACTCAAAACCTCTAATCATTTCTGCAAATCAGAACTTCATTTCCTCATGCAGACACTTGCATCACCTGGAAGGAAGGCAAGAGAGCCTGATATCTAACGCACATGCCATGGCATGTGTTAAGGCCATTCTCAGCTCCCACCCAGCAAACACTCCAGCTTTGTTACTCAGGCATTTTCACCTCTCTAGGCTCAAAAATTTTGCACTCCAGAGGCCCCTGCTATGCAGCCTCTGGTGACATCTGCTCTGCTTGACCACTAAAGCCTACTTAGGTATGAGGGCTACCAGATTAAACTACAAATCCATGTATTACAGATATCAGAATGACAGATGATAGTGGTTGGAAGGGATCTCTGGAGATCATCTAGTCCAGTCCTCCCTGCCAGCGCAGGAACATGCATATAAAAACATCAGCAGTAGAGGGCTTCTAACTTCTTTCTGCCTTTGCACAACACATTTAAAATATGACATGAAATCAGATTTTTTGTCAGGTTTTTTTTTTCCACCATTCATGCTGTAAAGTTGGTAACAGCTGGGAAGGCACACTGGAGTATAGTCACAGTGGGCACTGTCACACATTCCTCACCTTGAAAATCAAATAGTTCTTGACTAATCCAAGTATGGGAAAAATATGGTTTATGTGGGTAAAAACTCAAGAGACATGGCTGATGAACAGCAGACAAGGGAAATCAAGTCAGCGGGCTACATTCAGACCCATTGCCACTGAGAGGCAGAGGGAGTCAGATTAAATCTCCTCTAATTAGAGTGGCATTTAAAAGAAAGCTAGTGAGTCTGCTGGGAGATGAACTAATGGAAAATATAGAGCCCAGTGTATTTTTCATAGATTGCATCTACTGGTAGCAGGAATAACCAACCAACAAGCCACTGCCAGTTTCCTAATGGAAACACTGGCATAAGAACTCTAAGAAAAAAAGAATCATAGAATCAACCAGCTTGGAAGAGACCATGGCACTAAGTGTCCCATCCACTGTTTTACTGAACGCCTCCAGGGATGGTGACTCCACCACCTCCCTGGGCAGCCCATTCCAATGCCAATCACTCTCTCTGGGAAGAACTTCCTCCTAACATCCAGCCTAGACCTCCCCCAGCATAACTTGAGACTGCATCCCCTTGTTCTGTTGCTGGTTGTCTGGGAGAAGAGACCAACCCCCACCTGGCTAAATGTCCCTTCAGGTAGTTCTAGACAGCAATGAGGTCACCCCTGAGCCTCCTCTTCTCCGGAATAACCCCAGCTCCCTCAGCCTCTCCTCACAGGGCTGTGTTCCAGGCCCCTCAGCAGCTTCATCATCATTCTCTGAACACATCCCAGTATTTCAATGTCTCTCTTGAATTGAGGAGACCAGAACTGGACACAGGACTCAAGGTGTGGCCTGACCAGTGCTGAGTACAGGGGCAGAATAACCTCCCTTGTCCTACTGGCCACACTGTTCCTGATGCAGGCCAGGATGCCATTGGCTCTCCTGCCCACCTGGGCACACTGCTGGCTCATCTTCAGCTACTATCTACCAGCACCCCCAGGTCCCTTTCTGCCTGGCTGCTCTCCAGCCCTCTGGCCGCAGCTTGTAGTGCTGCTTGGGATTGTTGTGGCCAAAGTGTAGAACCCTGTACTTAGCTTTGTTAAATCTCATCCCATTGGCCTTGGCCCACCCATCCAGCCTGTCAAGGTCCCTGTGCAGGGCTCTCCTACCCTCCAACAGGTCAACACCTGCTCCTAGCTTGGTGTCATCTGCAAACTTACTGACAATGGACTCAATTCCCTTGTCCAGATCATCAATAAAGATATTGAACAGGACAGGCCCAGCACTGATCCCTTGGGAACACACTAGTGACTGGCTGCTAAATGGATGTGGCACCATTCACCACTACACTCTGGGCCTGGCCCTCCAGCCAGTTCTTGGCCCACATGAGAGAACCGTACAGTTGAGGTGGATGTGGTTTCCAACATGATGCCACAAAATATCTGCATATGTGGTGTGAAAAAAAGACTTTGCATAGGAAAATCTAAACACTTAGCACTCATATCACATTGCAAACCATTTTTTGGGGGGTGAACACAAAGCAGACTGAGGAAAAACAATATAAACCCTTTTGTCAGGTAGATTAAGAGAGACACAAACCTGATATTAAAAATGAAGTGCACATTGCCCCAACCATAAGAGTAATCAAGCATATGTTGTGGTAGCAATTCAATAAATCCAGAGAAATAATATCCAGTATTCAGAACTGTAAACATTTCCTATAATTGCAGTGTCCTGTAGGATGCAGAAGGGAACATCAAGAGGATTTCAAAGCAATGGAACAATCAAGTGAATAACCTACATATCTTTATTACACTGAAATGAAATTTTTTTCATTGGACAAGGTGTTGGTTTGGGCTTTTTTTTTTAATGAAGTGAATCGTTTAGAGATGATAGCAAGTCAAAAGGAAAACAGAGATTCATAAAACTTCAGTGTATAAAAGTACTAGGACCAGATGGCAATGAGAAAAGGTCTCTCCAGAGCACTACATGAAACAAATGCACCCTGATGGACAATAGTCACCTTATTATGTTAAAAATAAAATTGTGTGAAATTTTCAGAACTGCCTAGAGGAATCAAGTTCTCTTTCCAAAAACCCACATGTTTCTACTTACTTAAATATGAAAAATGTCCTTTAAGTTACTTCATGCTTTGTTTAATTTGAAACTACAAAGCCTAGTGATATAATATAACCTCTCCACAGCTGAACAGTACAAGGTTAATTCATTTTCCTTAGAAGAGTGGAAGCTGTATTAGCATAGCACATAGAAGAAAGGTGAAGCTGTTTTTAATGAATATAAATCAAAAGCTAACAATTTGTACAAAACAGATAGAGGAAGCAAATGGACATCAAAGCAGTATCTACAGTCAGCAGAGGTAATAATGGTGTTTTAAATATATAAGGGGCTTTAAAGGTGTCAGAAGCAAAAGAAATCCAAACAATACTAGCAATATAGCTTTGAAAGAAAATGGAGTTGTCAGAAGGAACTTCACTGAACATATAAATTAATATATTAGGTAGGTGTAGAAAGGGCCTTTATACCTGGCACCTTCAAAATGCTGTTTGTAGTTCTGGGTCCACAAATCAAGAATGAGTTGAAACTGGAGTGAGCTCAGAAGACCCAAAAGAAAAAGAACAGGATTGAAAGGTGTGTTTCATGGCAAAGGGAGTCAGGAAGCTCAGAGTGTCAATAGCTTAAATGCCAAGGTTAAGAAATTACAGAAATCAAAATAAATCAGTCTAGTTTTCATTGTAAAAAGCTATTCAAGCTGAGTGTCAAAGGCTAAGTTACCTCCAGACCTGGCTGCATGCTGAAGCCAGTCAAATACAGACAGGAAATTCACATTTGCTATCACTTGTGATTTTTAGTCTGAAAGGAAACAGTTTTCTATAAGAGATGCTTTCATGCTGTGGTTCTGCACCTGATCAGACTGCAGCCTGTTGTTGACTTACAGCACTGAGCTGAAACTGCAGCAGAGGTGATACGGTTTTGCTGTTGTTTTATCACCGTGCACTAAGCAACCGGGAGCTGCAGTGTGCCAGCGCTGCCCCTCAGGTCAGGACGATAGCTCCTGCTGACCCTAACCTGAGCATCCCAATTAAACTGACTCTGTGCTGGTGCAGTTCAGGCACTCTGACTGCAGAAATCACTACCTTGTACTTTTAGTCTACCTTTAATACATAATGATGTATAATCCAACCCACCTTCCTTTTGTGCGTGTTTTTAGCATCTTGTGAATAACAAAATCTGATAACAAAGTGATGTGCATGTATTTCACATGAGATTTTTCAAAGAGACAATTTAAACATGCATGCATTTTAATGTTGTTGACTGTTTCCAGATAAATGTACTAATTTAAACTGTCAGTATTTTTTCATAGCAAAGGCCTGACTGGCTCCTTAGAAGAGATCTGAAAGTCAGACTATGGCATTTACAGTGTCTGTGCTATTTCCTCAGCATGAGGAAAGGCTCTGCTCCCCCTTCAGCCCTCAGCTTCCCTTAGTACCTCACAACGGGGGATCTCAAATGCTTTAACTAATATCAATTAATTATGCTTCAAATTGCCCCTAAGAGAGGCAGATGTGATTATCCCCCCATCATTACACCCAAGGTTAAGTGGAATCAGGAAGAGGTTAAGTGACTCTCAGGGTCTTGCTTGACTGGCAGCAGGGCTGCAAGGTGCTGACTCCATTCATTCAACTGCAAAACCTCTGGGGCTTCAGAGGGCTCAGCACATGGCAGGATGAAGTCCTCAGTGTGTAAAGTGCGAAGCAGGGAATGACTTTCTGATTCCACATCTCTGCTTGAAACCATCACTGTCTAAATAGCAGGGGTAGATACTGCCCTCCATTATGGGTTTTTAAATGACTGCAATTCTAAGCAAGGGAAAGCAGCACACTGCAGAGCTATCAAAGCAAACCCGGGAGGTTGTAGACTGCAGAGTAAAGTAAAGCCTATTTCCACTTCAAGAGTTCCAAGCAATTAACTAGAATTAAAACAAGAGTATTACTTGGTCAGCCAAGGAAAGACAGACCACAGACAGTAACTGCACACATAAGAGCTAAAAATGGGTGTACTGCTTAAACCAATACAGTTTGTGGAGCTACAGAAGCTATTGAATCCACAGGCAGATTTGAGAAAGGCATTTGGAGATGTTACTGAAAGGTTAATTCACTTTTGTTCTACCAGTAGAGATTTGGAGGATCTTTTAATTGAATATCTGGAACCAAAGCTCATTTTATGATATGACCTGATGCATAGCATAATCATATTTCCAAGACATGAGATATTAGTAATTGAAAGGAGGGAGGTTTGTCCTTTGGTCAGAGAAAAGGTCATGAGCTTTTTAGTTAAGCATCGGATCCACCAGCGCTTGCCTCACTGCTCTTAACAACAGGTGACCTATTGCCAATTACACAGCCTGCGGGAGGGTATTGGTGTGTTCTCCAAGCTGCCCGAACTTTTGTTTTGTAGCACTTCGGGGATATACAGAGGAGATACAAAACAAAAATCTTTGGGAAGTACAGCCTTACAAGTGAACGGCTGCAACACTAGCAACAAAGTAATCAGAACAGACCAAACTGCAAAGATGAGGAGAAAGCTTCAGCACAAAACTTCTGGACTGTTTTACACGGCAAAAGGTAAGGCTACACGACTGCAGCGAGTTACAACTTCCATGGCAGCATTTGGCAGCAAATAATCCTTTTAAGATGGAAAGCTGTACAAGCCACCTCTGGTCAGAACGGGTTAAAGAGCAAATGTTGCATGCAGATCAAAACTGAAGTGTTGTTCCAGCAGACCTGCATTTTCCAGACAGGCTGTGTCACTGGCCTGTGTGACACAAAAAGCTGGCAAAACAGTATTATCCAAGTCAACATCACCATTGGTTAACCACAAGCACAGCTAACGAAAGCATTCTGCTAACACATGCATGGATTCAACAGGTAATCAGAAGATAAACTGTTCTGAGGTAGCAGTGGTCCAGCAGAGCACTGGGGGAGGCACCACTGACCTTGTAGAGCTCAAAAATAAACCTGTTGTAATGCTGCATCACCTCAAAAAGCTTCTGACTGAAAATGGGTTTAACAACAGTGCATAAAGGTGGGTAGCATACTCATGGCTAAATGTCTTCCAATAAAGGCTGCAGATTTGACACGGCATTGCACCAACACAGCTCTGCTAGGAGAGAACTTCATAGGGAAAGGGTATGCACTTCCCCCTCACAAGCCTGACCTGTTCAAACAGCTGTAATGTTTTAGGGTTACAACAGGTTAAAATGCTGGTTTATAAACCAAGAGGATTTTAGTTTAAAGCCACAGCTTCACAACAGCCACCTCCAAGCACTGCAGTGCTATGAAGTGTCTCAACATCTGAGTTGAGTGCAGTTAAAACTGTTCTCTCAGCACTAATTCATACCCTCAACACAAACACTGGGGCTAAAAACAGTTCTCCCAGCTTGACTGCAGCAACCACTCTGTAAATTCATCCTTTATCAAGTCGGGTCTGTTAATGGGCTCCATGGCATCAATGCTATTTACGCTGACAGGAATGCACCTCGCTAAATACCAGCCTGTAGCAAAAGCACCACTAATGCAGGAGACAAACCAGTTAACAGAAGAGCCAACATCAAAATTCTGCAGTGCCAGCCCACGCAGGACTTAAAACTTCATTATCAGAGGGTCCAGACCTTGCTTCTACCTCAGTCAACAACCAGAAAATCCTTCCTGCAAGGGTTTTTGCCTTGAAATAGATTCTTTCTGTTCTGTATATTTTAAATATCTTTTGATAGCTTAAGCTTCATTTACAAACATGCACATTTTGTTCAGGCTCTTTGATACAACCTCCTAATGAAAACTTAACAAGATGTGCTCGCAAGTAATGAGAAAACCTCTTGGTGGGAGCAAATCCGAGGCCAGCATGGGCAACAAATTCATCTGTGCTGCTGCTCTGCTCGGAGCATCTGGGCCCATTAACTTGTGTTAAATATTTTAGCCCCCTCTGTGCATCCTTCATACAAAATTATGCCACCCAGGCCTGCTTAGCACTGAGATCCAGAGTAGTCAGCTCAGGCCCAGTAACCACTAGCTGAAGCCTCAGAGTCAGTCAAAATAGCTGTGTTTTGTTACAGCAGCCAGGCTTAGCCAGAGCACAGCATTCTCTCACCAAACTTTCCTGTGCAAAGGCCAAGATATGACTGTGCAGCCATCTTTATCCCAATGGGAGGGATCAAAAGGAAACATGACTGCCTAAGAGCTGCTTTTTGATGACTGCTTGCGTCCACAAACAAGTTAGTAAGGCTGGAGGAAGAAAATGGTCCTCCCAGCTGTTAGCATCAATAGCTAAACTATCTGCTACACCCTCCTTTATCCAAAGTACAACCTATTCTGGTAAAGACTCCCAGCTAAGTGCTTTTTTTGTTGCATACTCTTCATGCAAGACTTGGACAAAAGAAACAGGACAATTCTTATTGTGAAATCACAGAGATGGAGCATACCAAGATAGAGAATGATGGATATTCTGAACACAGCCTGTGAGTAACATTAATGCAAGTTTGCTTCAGCTCTCAGCATCTTAGGCAGTGCTGCCGAAATACACAGGAGATGGGCGGGACTGATTTAGTCAGAACTGAAAAATCGTGATCCCTACCTCATTTCACAGAATCAGAGTGTTAAAGGGCTGGAAGGGACCTCAAAAGATCATTTAGTCCAACCCCCCTGCCAGAGCAGGACTATCTGTAGCAGATCACACCGGATTGCATCCAGGTGGGTTTTGAATATCTCCAGAGAGGCACACTCCACAACCCGCCCTGGGCAGCCTGTTCCAGCATTGTGTCACCCTCACCGTGAAGAAATGCTTCCTCACCTTTCCTAGGAACTTCCTTCTTACTGCTGAGGAAATCCCTATCCGATTTCTTTCTTACTCATGGCCAGGAGACGACTCATCAGGTAACAACGATGTCTACATTCCTGACTAACTTCAAAGATAAAGAACACTCTTTGTTTTACATCGGAACAATACTCAGGTATCATCTCCCACTTACAACTCCGAACAACACACAGGCTCTTAAAGGCTCATATATCGACCCTAAATCAGGTGTAACACAGACAGAATCATAGAATCAACCAGGTTGGAAGAGACCTCCAAGATCATCCAGTCCAACCTATCCCCCACCCCTATCCAGTCAGCTAGACCATGGCACCAAGTGCCCCATCCAGTCTTTTCTTGAAGACCTCCAGGGACGGTGCCTCCACCACCTCCCTGGGCAGCCCATTCCAATGGGAAATCACTCTCTCGGTGAAGAACTTCCTCCTAAGGAAGATAAAGCATCCTCATTCCCTTCTTCCCTACCCTGAAAGAAAAAACCTACAAAAAATTTAAGTGGGCTCAAACAGGCTGATGTCTCTTAATTGCACATTTTCTCGTTGCAGTACAGTAACTTCATCAACACAAAAATACTTCATTAGAATCACCCTCAGTAGGGTTTATTTCTAGGTGTTCTTTGGGTAACCTCTGTGGGTCAGGCTTCACCAGAAAACAATCTTTCCCAGCTGACAGAAATAGTTTCCAGTGCAGTGAAAGTTCCACTGCTTAGCAGAGAACCGGAAACCAGCTCCCAATAAAGTATTTATTAAAAATACTTTAATATTGACCCTGTTGAGTCAAACAAATTGAGGCCACTGGCAAGTTAATAACATTGGCAACTGCCACCCATATGACTCATTAAAAGAGAGCATTTCCCCCCTATTATTTCTCATTGCTTCTGCAAGTCTCTACTTTTTAAGAACTCTTATTACTGTGTATTTTGACAAAAGCAGGAACAGAATGAATCTGCTCAGTGCTGAGCCTTTCCACTAAACGTGACTGGTCTAAAAATTAAGTGTCCCCCTCTGTCATTTTGACCTGTTAATGACTGTGTAAGGTAAGGTGACCACCATACCTTAAAAAGATGGGAGGGCTCAAAAGGGAACATTACTGCTTTTTAGAGAACAGCTTTTTGATGACAGCTTGGGTCCACAAGCAATTATATTTAATTCCTGTTTCTGACACAGCTGGTTCATTTGTAGTCTCATTGGAGATACATACAAATGTGTTATGTGATGGACTCTTATTCTTATAAGCCACAAAAAACACCAAAGCAATCCCCAAACCAAACGAAAAACACCCCACATATACTCCATTGTTGTTATTCCTAGAAATAGGTTGGAAAGCACTTCTGGAGATCCTCTAGGACAACACCTCTGCTCACAACAGAGCAATTTGTCTTGCACTATGTCCAATTTAACTCTGAATATTTCCAAGGTGGAGTCGCCACATCTCCTCTGGTCAACCTGTTCCAGTATTCAACCACCCTCACAGTATGAAAAAACACAAAATAACAACCAAAAAAATAGCACAAAATACATCGACAAAACCAAAACAACAAACACCTCTTCTGATGTTTAAGCAAAACTTCTTCAATTTCAGTTTGTGCCTGTTGCCTCTTGTCCTGTCTCTGGGCACTGCAGAGAAGAGCCTGTCTCTGTCCTGGGTTCAGCTAGGATGGAGTTAATTCCTCCTTCCCATCCTACCAGGCTGTGGGTGCATTTGTGTTGGCAGCCAGGTGGAGCTCAAACCTGCAGCTGAGCCTGACACCTCCACATTAGCAGTCCCTGGAGGTGTTCAAGAAAAGCCTGGATGAGGCACTTAGTGCCATGCTCTAGTTGATTTGATAGGGTTGGGTGACAGGCTGGACTGGATGATCTTGGAGGTCTCTTCCAAGCTGTTTTGATTCTATTCTGTGTTTCTTTCTGCATATAGATAAAACTCCTTCCCTACTCCTCCATGTCCATGCACACTGCCACACCCACTCCCACCCAGCTACAACCTCTTCTTCTCCAGGCTGAATAGTCCTAGCTGTCAGCCTCGCCTCATTTGTCTAGTGCTCCAGACCCTTAGTCACTATCATGGACCTTCACTAGACTTACTCCAGTATGACAATGTGCCTTCTGTACCTTCTGAACAAAGTAATCCAATTCTATCTCATTACTCTAGGCAGAGGGGAAGGATCAGCAGCCTAGTGATGCTCTGCCTAATGCAACAGAGGATGCCTATGTATGAACTCTCTGTTCGCAGCTCTGAATTGCTTCTACAAGCACAGAAAAGACCTAATAAAAGTTTGAGGTGGCATCATTCATCAATGGCAAAACCTTGACAGTTACAAATTATGACATCAAGGCGGCATATTAAGTGCCAGGGATGAAAAAGGCAGAAAAGAGAACCATAAGTTTGAATTAGAAAACGTGATGGTCATTAATTTGGTGTAAGTCTTTGCACTGGCTTGGTAAGAAATTCCATGTAGGACTTCAAGGGCTTCTCCAGGCAGAGGGCTGGGTTAAAAACACAGTACATCCCTGAAGAACCAGCCACATCTTACTGTTCCATTGAAAAATGCTCACCTAGCTTAAATCAATTCCCCTTCCCCTCATTGTTTTGAGTAATGCAGCAAAAAACCATCTCCAACTGAGAAAATGTTACTTACTGGAACTTTGTTGCCCTTTAGGATTCTGATAACTAATCACAACCACCTGATTCTATTCTCCACAGTTTTCAGGGCTACAGTAGTAGGAGGTTAAAATTTAATGCATTGGCAAAGTCAAGTCGCAATTATCTGGGATAACAGAGCAGAGAGAGCACATAAAAGTAAAAATGCAGATAAAACACACTGAGATAAGCTAAATGAACAAAGAATGAGGACATAAGAGAAAGAAGAAAAGTCAGTACGCTGATGCCAGAAGAGGCACTGACGCAAACTGGCCAGCCCAGGATGCTGGGTATTTAATACTCCCAGCCTTAGAACAAGCTCCGGATGTAGACAATACACATGCAGCTATTGTACTTTTGGATATAAGCACTGCAGTCTAACCTGGCTAGGCTAGATCTTGTCCATTTCATTCTGAACATGAGCCAGCAGTGTGCCCAGGTGGCCAAGAGAGCCAGTGGCATCCTGGCCTGCATCAGGAATGGTGTGGTCAGCAGGAGCAGGGAGGTCATTCTGCCCCTGTACTCTGCACTGGTTAGACCACACCTTGAGTACTGTGTTCAGTTCTGGGCCCCCCAGTTTAGGAGGGACATTGAGATGCTTGAGTGTGTCCAGAGAAGGGCGACGAGGCTGATGAGAGGCCTTGAGCACAGCCCTACAAGGAGAGGCTGAGGGAGCTGGGATTGTTTAGCCTGGAGAAGAGGAGGCTCAGGGGTGACCTTATTGCTGTCTACAACTACCTGAGGGGTGGTTGTGGCCAGGAGAAGGTTGCTCTCTTCTCTCAGGTGGCCAGCACCAGAACGAGAGGACACAGCCTCAGGCTGCGCCAGGGGAAATTTAGGCTGGAGGTGAGGAGAAAGTTCTTCACTGAGAGAGTCATTGGACACTGGAATGGGCTGCCCGGGGAGATGCTGCAGTCGCCGTCCCTGGAGCTGTTCAAGGCAGGATTGGACGTGGCACTTGGTGCCATGGTCTAGCCTTGAGCTCTGTGGTAAAGGGTTGGACTTGATGATCTGTGAGGTCTCTTCCACCCTTGGTGATACTGTGATACTTCCCGACTTGGTCCACCACCCCCCAAATACTGATCAGTCTCATGCCAGACTGTGTGTGTAGATCAAAGTATGCTCAGGTTGGATGAAGCCCATCAGTTACAAAGGGAAATCTGTAGTAGTTGATAGCATCCAGTACCCCAAGGACTGGTCAGTGGTGGTAATACAGATCCCATAAACCCTCCCAAAACACCTCTCAAATGCTGATGCTCCTCAAATCCTTCATGGCAGCCCCCAAGACACATCATACACCTGCAGCACCATGATTCAGTAGACTGTATCTTGTCCTTTCAGGCATTTTGAACTCAGAGACAAGAAAATGGGATGACAATTACATGTTCAGATCATAAGAGCCCCACAAGGGCCCAGAGAAGAGTTCAGCCAGGTACTGTGAAGCAACATCATCAGCAGCCTGCTCGAAATGCTAGCCCTAAGAAGCACAAGTAAGTGCCAGCCCACTGCATAAGTCTGCATGGCATGGTTCCCACAGAGGGTAGAGACCTACCCAATGAACATTCATTTGAAGATCAGGTCCAAGGCAGCTATTGGCACAAGTAGCATTAGCTGTTCTGTGGCTGGTACTTTTGTTCCAAGTCAGTAAAGGGGACCTGTCCCTGCTACTGTCTCCTACCCCAAATCAGTCACGACAGTGCACAGATATACTACCAGGGAGGAAATCTGATTTTTAGTCCTTAAAGTATTGCACAGGCACCAGGAATAATCTTTACACTTTGTCCACAACCAGGGTGATGGAGTAATGAGTGCCCTCATCTTTCCCATGTGGATGTAGCAGTCTTCTTTTCTAGAACCAAACCACTGTGAAGCACTGTTCAGTACTATTAAAGCACAGCTCAGTCCACAGTTAACAGCATGGCAGCAGACTGATGGTTCTCCTATATATACAAAGTATATATGGGAGTAATTTAGACTGCAAGCTGGCACGGAAAAGCCAGATCTCATTTTAATTTACATGTAAGATATGTATCAGTGGCCCTTGCCTAAAGGTTTGTCACTAGCTAAAAGCCTTACAAAGGTCAGAATATTCATCTTTCTGCTTTAAATTCTAATGACAGATGAGAGATACATTTCTTGGCATAAATATTTATATATAAACAGACTTTATATATGCATGTATATACACACCCCAAAATCTTAATATATCCCAGCATATGTGTAAGTGTAACGAATACTGTCAGAGAGTCACAAGTGAATGGAGCAGCATACTGTGAGTCTGCACTGACCTAAGATGTGGGTCTGAACAGAAAAAGAAAATTATTTGAGATAATAGGGCCTGGCAATTTTAGCAGTGTTCTTTCTGCACTAAAATAAGCAAGTTAAGACTAATTGGCAATGTAAGCTCCAAGAGGCTTCAAGACTGAGAAAATGGTAAACAAAAGCTAATCTATCAAATTTAGCAGGAGGCACATTATCACTGCAGAAAAACTGAAAAGTACAATGATTTGTACCATTCTGTTGCATTAATTATTATTTCACAGAAACCAGGCATTTAAAATATTCATCTGCTGTGTTCCCCTGCATTTAACCAAGGGCAAACTCACTGCACTCCCTTTGTGTGCCCGCTTGCTGCTTTGCACACAAACACTTCCACATTTAGAGAAGAAGCTGATCCTGACAAATCAGAAACTGAGCATGGCCCACATACTGAGAACAGAACAGCAGCACTGACTGTCTTATGAATCACGGGAAGGGCAGCAATGGTTCCAGTTGACGCCTCTTTGTCCTGTATATAAGCGGTCTCACTGTGTTCAAAACAGCACAAGAACGTGTCTGAAGGGCAGCCTCCAAGGGCCCAACAGTCTTACATCATGCAAGCCTTGCTCTTACATTCCATTTGCACAGACGAGGCCAAGCTGATCTTTACTCATTCCTCCTGGTGTAAAGGTAGAATCCAACCTGCAAACCAGTGGCATCAACATCAGCCCATCAGGCAAACTGCCTCAGGCTTCCGATCCTGTGAGCTACATACTCATTGCACATGGAGCCTTTTCTTTAAACACAAGTTCTTGATCTTTTTTGAGGTGAAGTCCCTTGAAGATGCAGGTAAAAGCCTAAAGGGAACTAAATCTCTCTCTTCCACAGAAAGTCACTCATGGAGTGAAGAGAAATCAAGGGATAGTAAACTCTTACATTTTACTATTTCACGTGCAGTCATTTGATTTTGAATTTACAGCTTGGTCTCAACCAGTTGCAGTGCCTGAATCAGAAATTCCTGGCACATGGGAAGTTTTTAGTCAATAGGTGGTGGGAACTGAAGTTGAGAAAGAATTAAGTCGCTTTGCCTTTTCTTTTACAACCTTCCAGAAATCTCCCTTCTGAATTGCACCCCTCCCTTCTGCCATATCCCACATCCAGCAGGGACTTGCAGAATCCCAAAAGCATTCATGTTTAATTCTCTAATAGAAAAGCAAAATAAGGAGCTGCCTGATTAAACATTAAGTACATAAGTTTTTTTCTGTCTTTCTGGAAAATACAGTCAGTATAATGGCAGCAAATTATTAACTGCTTATCTGAAGGCTACCCATGAACTGCAGGGCTGGCTATGTGATAGGGAAGAATTTTTCTTGCATCTTGGGGGGCTTAGTTATGGTACTATGAAAGTTAATAGTGTCTAACATTGTCAGAATTATCTTTTCCTTTTGACAGACCCCTCAAGAGTTAAGAACCTGCACCAAGTCTGCCTGTCTCTGGAACAACACAGGAAAACAGAAAAGGTCTCTCACATTCACCTACTTCATAAAGGGTCTGATTCAAAACTTCTCTAGAAACGTTCTCAGGAGCTTCAAAAAGAAAGCATGTGTGTGATGCACACAAAACATCTGGGAGAAGGAAGCTTTGCTCATAATCCCAGTGGAGATTTAAATGTAGATTTATTACAGACAAAATTTATTTCATCAAAATTTGTTCTCAACCTCCAGGGACTGATTCCTTCCACACCACTATATTGATTTCACTACTGAAGCACTACACTAATGAGTCACGCTCTTCATGTCCATTGTCCTACTATAAAAGATCACATTTTGTTCTATAGACCATAAAATGCAGCAGAGGAAAATAAATCTGTTGGCTTTACACCCCTGCCTGCTTCAGTGCCTGCATTAATGCAGTAACTCTTTAAATAAACACCGTATACTGGTTTGTTTCTGTTTAAAATGGTAAGACTGTGCCAACCATGGTCCCAGGCAGTTATGCTCAGGATCAGCTCTTTACCCTTAAAACTCTGGGCCCAGGGAGGGAATTCATGCAGGATTTCATAAACTGTAGTGTTTATAAATAGAGAAATATTTACTCACATGGTGCATAGAACATGACAAGGGTATGCTTCTTCTTCTTCAAAGACTCCCTGAAGTCTTCTCCAGCAAGGTGGACAACACTTGTCTGTTTTTCTTCCCATGCAGGCTCAGGTGGAGGTGGTGCTTCAGGACTATAAGATAAAGGAAACAACGTTGTTTCTGAAGTTTCTGGAAGCAGGCAGTGAGGCATCACATCCTCGTCATAACTACCATGAGGGAAATGAGGTCAAACAATCCTCTGAAGTGCCTGTGCAAGTAGGAAAATGTGCTTAACATTTCCAACACCAGATAACAACAAAAAAGACACAAGTTAATTTCTATGACTCAATAAAAAATGTAATTTAAGCAATTTTACTCAGGCATATGAGCAGAAATGCAGAGTAAAGACTTCCTACATCGCACCCACCATCAGGGTGGAAATAACATTACTCTTGTATTGCTGTCATCCATAGGCATGAATTGAGAACAGCAGCAAGCAGATGGAATTAAAAGGCAACCAATATAGGACAGCACCTTTAATTCAAACATCATTTTTTGTACTCTTTATCACTATCCTGTAAACTTCTATACAGAATTTCATGACCTTCTCTTCTATTCAGATATTAAAGCCAGGATGCAATAATCAGCATCGTTCCACTTGGAAGACCGGGGGTGACTGAACTGGAATATTTTACCTTGATAAAGAGAATGTCAGGTTTCAATTATGGCTGCACATACTGACTAGATCAGAGCAATCCTGCACATCTAGAGTGCCTCTAACAAAACTTCTGCTATTCACCAGCTCAGAGACTTCTCTCAGACTCATTAAATTCATTCCTGCTGTATCTTAAATAGTGATTACTTATATAAAATCATCAGAATGGTGCCATGGTATAAAGACCTTCATATGTCGCCTTGGTAATAAATTAGCTTTTCAGACTTTCCTGTCACTTTGAATGACATCTTTTAAAGTTCTATAAAGTACATAAAAACCAAGTGAAGAAAAACTCAGTTTTTGAAATCTTGCTCAAGGTCACTTGATGGACATTCACCATATTTCCATCAATACTGATTTGCCAGTTGTTAGCACAAGAATTAGGGCAGCTGGTCTGAGTTTTCACACAAACACTGTCAGCATGAGCTATTATCAATTACAGTTACAGTCAGAGGTGTGACTTCATCCCGCATGGACCTTCCCATCTTGACCTTAAATAAGGTACCCAGAGACAGGTAACAACCCAATGTGGCAGCAGAGATTGCCACCACCATAGAGGGCCTGGAGTCAAACCCCCATATGGCTGCAACTAGACAACTCACTGGGATACGTTTACACAAAATGTATTTTATCTCCAGCCTTCCCCCCAGAGGCATCCCTATTTTCTCCCACTTCAATGCATCTATGATAATTTTATTTCTGGTCAGCAAACTAGGATCTTGCTCTGTTGTATCTCTAGCTGAGCACATCCATCAGTCAAAATCACAAAGCGAGTTGTTTGAGTTTCCCCTGCACTGCTGACTACCTAAGACTACAGGCTGAACACTTCCAGAGGCAAAGCAGGATCCAGAAGGGATTAACACCCCTTCCCTCTCCCTCTGCTTATTCACCTGCCAATATGTACAAGCAGTATCAACCTGGCCAATTAACTCAATATAAATTACACAGTATTTAAAATACTCCAGCAAACTGGTAAAACCAGGCCATTGACTTAACATCCAGTATTGACACAGCAGTCTGGAGCCTGAGTATGCAGGGAAGCCAAAGGGAGTACTGTGTCTAAATGCAGGTAGATAAAACTTTTCACCACGCTACAAAGACGCTGCAAGGTCATATCTATTACCTGATTTGAAGCACTCAGAGATGCAATTTAAAAAGAAAAAAAACCCCAAGTGAACAAAAAAACTCCATCGTAATTCCCCTCTTCCCACTAAATAAGAGGGAAGAAATTAAGATTACAATTCTCATGTCAACTGCACTTAACAGTTAAATGATTCATAAACTTCACAACACACTGGCAGCTTATTCCTACTGAATAAAGCAGAAAATACATTAGGCTTACAGAACCTAAAGGAAATGCATATTTTATTCCAAAATACTTAGAGAGAATTGTACCAGCATTTTACTACTTTGAATGAAATTATTTTCATCATGCATTGAACTTAATTCTGCATATTTTAGCACAAGACTCAAGAAAAGTTGGTTAGTGCAGACAAAGGTGCTGCTTTTGTTGGTCTCACTGACTTGCCTTCAGCTTCTTCTATCTGATATTCTGGGTATTGGCCCTGCAATGCTGGAAAGAGTGAAGTACAACTGCAAAACTTCAGTTACTAACAGGGAAATCTGCTGCTTAGTATGAAGAGGGAGCAACAAACATTCTGTTTATTTTTCAGAGCCATTGCTATTCTCTCTCTGGTTAGAGGCTTAGAGTAGATTTGCAAAATATTTATTTTGGGAAAGCACTACCAGAACAGCCATGAAACACCCTGCAGCAAATAAAGGATTTGGTGTATTAGAGACCATAATTAACATTCATGTTTGTATGGCTCTGAATACTGGAATTCAGTTTGTTTTTTTGTTAGCAAGGGATTTAGGCAGTCGATGAAGCTAGGTTTAAGATCTTGCTCACCAAAGCAGTCTTCAGAAGCCAGTGACCAGGAACCCGAATACCATCTCACACCCTCAAAACTTACTTTAGCAGCCAGTCGATGATCTTCTTCTTTGTTCTGAGATGTGGCAGAGTATATTTCTCCTCTCCATCCTTGAAATACTTCAAAGTAGGAAAACCCGAGATGTGATATCTTTCTGCCAGTGCCTTGTTGATGGTAGCATCCACTGCTGCAAGGACACCTGGACTCTAAAAGAGAGATCACCAACTGTAAATTCCAGTGACATACAGAAACCCCTCTGGTAGGTAACAGTGGACTTGAAAGCAACCACCTATGATCTAGATGCCTTTGATTTCTCACGTAAAGATACACAGAAAGAGGACTGATGCCAAATCCAGGAAAGGAAGCCTTACGGACTAAGTGCAACCAGAGAGTTACCTGTTCTCCTTCCCCTTCTGACAGGACTTTCTGTAGGTAAGTCACTTTACAATACTAAAGAGCTGTTCCCAGGAATGGCATGTCCTCCCACAAATCCCAATTTCTCCCAGAAGAAATGAATGCTGTTAAAGACAAATTTGCTTCAATGCAAATCCATCTATCCCTTGTAGGCATCTTTACACAGGCCACCTTCAGAGTCACAGAGGACAGATGCTTGTACATCTGGTCCCTGTTTTTCTCATCTCTTCCTTCTCCAACAACTATAAAGGAATTCTACAAGCCTCCACTGAAGATGCTTAAAGCATAGAGAAGACTAATCCTACTTCTCTTCTTTCATGGACTACACAGTGTGAGACTGAATCAATAACACTAATACTTACATTATTGGCTCTCTCTTCTCCAACCACGCTGATGGAGCACTTTAGGTGAAGTTAATGGAGTGGTGATGCACCCATCAACTCAGAATATTTGAAAGAGGGATCAACCTCCTTCGTTTTCTTTGGTGTTGTTTTTTTCCCCAAACTAATTCATAAATAAAAGCTTATGCTTCTTCACATTTGATGTCTTTAAGTAGCTGGAAAAAAATCCATTTTGGATTTGATCATGTTATGTTTATGTATTCTGCCATGGGCCTTATACATTTTTCGGTTTTGTTTTTGTTCAAGACAGAATGTTCTTTCTAAGACTTTGGCAGGGCTCATGCATTAGCGATGAGACTGTACTTTGGAAGCACATTTTGAAAGGTCCTGTGGGAGGATGAGAACAGCTGAATTTGTTGTAGGGGGGAAAAGTCACTTTTATTACTCCAGTTATTTATTACTGATTATTTGAAGGATATAATAAAGGAAATTAACTTACATCACCGGCTGCATGGAGAAACTCTGCAGCCTTCTCATATTCTGGCTTCATTTTCTTACAGTGCCCACACCCTGCCAAAAAAAAAAAAATCCAATTAAGTTGTAGACGTCATGGTTATTCATTGACCCATCTAGCCACTGTCAAAATCCAAAACCACAGGGTAGAGATTACTAGAATTCAGTATGAATTTTACTTAATTTAGTTGCAAAGCCTTAGTATGATTTAGGATCTTTTCCAAAGTGGTACCCCTGGCTTAAGCAAAGAATTTAACTTATTAAAAAATAATAACAGACCCCAGGAATTCACACCTAGACCTCTTTCCTTCCAGAAAGTACTAAAAATGTAGTATTTGTCAAGCTCTTATCATGCTTTTGGGTGAGGCATAACCTCCCCCATTTCGGTTGCCAAACCTTTATCTGCTTTAAAAAGAAACAAGGAGGGCCCTCATGTGACTTCTCGACTTTAAACCGAGGCTTATGCTAGCTCAGCTTAATTGAGTAATGAGAATTAAACTGCACTGATAATAAGCTCCGCTTTACAGCGGTGCAGCATGTCCCTTCTAGCAAGGATTTGCACTGATTCAATCACATCAGTGCAATTACACCACCACATATGCTCTAAACATAAGCAGGGCCTGTAAAAGCAAGATAATGGTGCTTTCTCGCTTGCCCAAAGTTCTCCAGAGATCTGCCATTACTTCACTGCTAAGTGCTGACATTACAATAAAGTAAAATGAATGCATGAGCGAGGAAAGCAGATTTAGAATACATTGTTTGGGTATAAATTAAACCGCCTTCAGTTGGTGCAATTGCTTCCAGGCAAGCTGAACTTTCAGGGCGAGGTGAGAGTCCTGTTACAACGTCAGGTCACACTTCAGCACCTATGGCATGATGCTGGGCCTCCATGACAGCCACTTCCTCACACCCATGCAGCCTCTGCTATTGCCCCCCGGGGATCAGCACAACCACAGGCCCAAGGGATAGAGTTGCAGAGAGAGACACCGGGCAGGGCAAGAGCTGGCTCTTAGATGAAGAATGGAGACAGAGCGAGCAGCAGTGAGGCTCGTGGCATGACCCAGATGCAGTGCGCTTGCCTGCTCTGGTGCAAGGTAACCTCAATGCAATGCCTTGCTGCACTTCTCCTTCTCGTTGGCAGCAGCAGCCAGCCTTCCTTTCTTCAGCTGTTATTGTTGGAACAAGCCCTTGAAAGCCCAGTCTTTGCTGAGCTTTTGAAAGTCATATCAGAAAATAGGGCTGGAAATCTGTTTCGATGCAGCTTCAGCAAAAGCCATTTCTGAGGTGTATGGACAACAGGGTTGGGTCTATTTTTACACCAGTCTAAAAAAAAGATAAACCAAGGACTCAATCTCAGCACTGCTTTGGCTCCCTCTAACAGAATAACTGCTGAACCCAGCAGATGCAAACCTAAGCCTAAACTCAACCAGAAAACCACGTTCTATACAGCACAAGCCAAAGAGCCTTTGGAGCCAAGAAGCGACAGGACATACAGATGTAGCTTCGCCACAGCAAACAGACTTCAGCAGATTTCCAACCACTGCACTGCACTATGAAATACTTTCAGGGCATGTTTATAGAAGAGGGTGGATACATTTGAATCAGGACTGCAAATCTCACCTGAGAATTACAGTAGATGGTTGATTCCAGACCAAACACCAGCTATGGTCGGTACTTCATAGTCATCTGCATAGCAACCACAGCAGTAAAAATCCCCATGTCCTTTTGAGCAAAACCCAATACTGTAATGTGGTAGAAGCACCACAAACCCTAATATTTTAATGTGGCAAAAGCAGCAGCAGGAGGCTGAAGAAACTTTGCTTTGGTTTTACTCAGTGGTGGGAGCATGTGCCACCAAGTCAAGAACCTGATGCAAAAGCTTCAGAGGTGAAGTCAGGAAGAAACTGGAAAAGGCTGAGGAAGAGTTACTGTCTCAGCACTGCTTGTCTTGGTTAAGAGCATAAAAGAGGCTGGCAAAATGATTTATTTGCCACCCACAGAAAACTTGCAGGCATATGGCATTGTGGAAGGGGCTGACAGTTCCCTTTGACATCTGCCCAAGTTGATTTATTTCTCCCTTTAGGAAGAAGAATCTTTATTCATTCCATTCTCTTCCTCTCTTTTAAACAAAGGGCATCTCAAGTCCCAGCCCATGTACCTGGGGACATGTCTGACTTAGGTAGCTCAAATTTATACACAAAAACACTCCAGTTTTTTTGCAGCACTAACTTCACCTCAGTGGGCTTTACACAGTGTGTCATCCAGCCAGAGGAAGCTACATATGGTGCTCTGGATATGATATCTACACAATCTAAGCTGTATTCCACAATCATTAATGTTAGATCTGATCAACCAAAAGCATCAAACAACTCCAGTTACCACAAACCCGTGCAGAGGAAAAAACAACAAACAAAACCACGCAAGCTAGGCACACTTTGCCCAGGATATAAAAAGCAATCCAAAGCATCTGAAATTTATATAAGTAATATTTTGGAGAAATATTTCTAGATTGTGAAATGTCATCGTCCTCTATTCTTTCATGAACATCACAGCACTACTGACTGCCTCAAAGCTAACTCACTCGGGCTTAAAATAAAGGGGAAGCAAGATCAGGTCTTTAAAAAGCACTTAAATGCAAACTGAAGTCCTGAAATCTTTATCATGCGATGCTTGTTCTACCCCTGACAGAGGACAGCATGATATGCCAGCCTGAAAAAAAAGCCACTGCATTAAACTGAAGCTGAAAGAGGGACACTGAATCTCAAGAGCTTCTCCCACAATAAATGATGTCTCTCTGGCTGTCTTTATGACAATTTTGCTATTGCATGCTGCAGCCTGCTTCCACCTACCATGGCAGAAAAGGGGAGATAGGAATTAGAAGTCAGACATACACACTGCAAATCAATTCATCCCTCCTATGATTATTTAGCCTTTCTTTCAATAATCCTGTGAGGATTGACATTAAATACTCAAAGCCAATGAAAAAGCCCTTTAAATGAATTCCAAGGTCACAGTGTCTCCTTTGATTGCTACATAAAGGTAGTTCAGCAGCAGCTGTATCCCTCTAGTTCCTCTAGTTTTAGATGTTTTCTGCTCATAAAGTGAATGGGAAAATAACAACAAACCTGCAGACCCTTAGCCCAGATGCTCTAATGTGCTGCATAAGGCCTGCTGTAGAAGGAAGCCCAGAGGTCTGTGGCAGGCAGCTGTAATAGATATGCTTTTAGAAGATGCACTACCATGTCAAATGCATACTGACATTAGAATGAAAAGATTATGCAGGGGAAGCGACTTGCTCAATCCCAGGTGAGAAAAGAAAGGTCAAAGTCAATACTAGGACACCCTGCAGCCTACTCCAAGCACTGACATTCTCTGAACCCCTCTGAGTCATAGCTGGTGGAAACACCCAAGGTCCTTTTAGGTTTCTTCTGCTTTTTCTTGCAGAAGACAAGTAGTTTCTCTGGAGGTGCAAGTCAGAATTACTCTCCATGCAGAAGCAGAAACTGGTCAAGGTTTAGTGCCTAGGTGTGCTAAACAGTTCTGGACAACTCCAACCTCCCAGCACCTCACCTTGCTTCTCTTGTGCAAAAGGAGCCCCAAGATGCAAGAGCCAAGGCTCAAATGGAAAAGATCACAGGGTTAAGTAAAGGAAGAGTGTTACAAGATAGGGAAAATAAGTTAAAGCTTACAAAAATCAATTCTAGGACATCTGGCACAAGACAGGCCCCTACTAACCATTTCTAAGACTGTTGTCTAAGTGAAGCAAAGATTCTGTTTTCCCAGTTTATTTATAATCAATCTTCTCATTTGCACTGCACAGTCAGGCAGATAAAGAGCTTCTTCTTCCAGTGAAGTAACTGTCACATAGTTTAGTTCAGCTGCACATCCAGAACAACAGTGGTAAAAGGTCTCCACATCATCCCTCTGTACACAAGGCACTTCCCTCCAGAATGCCACAGTAGGGCAGAAGACTACACTCGCTCAGCACTTTGTTCTTCTTCCCAGAGTGTGAGAAGAGGCAAAGGCCACCATAGGCAGAGGAAAAGGCCAGGTTTGGACAGAGCAATGCTAACAAGCAAGGGCAAGGAGCATATGGACAAAGCAAAGGTTAACAATCGTACCAAGCAACTGTTTTCCGCAGTAAATATCTGATTTTGTTTATGGATACAGTTCTGCCAAACAGGCTATTTGGCACCACGGCAAAGACTCACAATACAAAGTACAGTTGCTCCAAACATTTTCAGAAGTGAATTAATGCAAACATTCCTGCTGTTAAAGCCAAGTTTTGCCTGCAGAAGAGAGGCAGAAAACCAGTCAAGCAGTTCCAGCTAAGCTCCTGCACATGCTGTCTTAGTGCTGTCCTCAGAACACAAATCTGTTTCTCTGTCATTCACTGTTTGCTTCTTTCAGGTTAATATGGCTATATAAGTAAGCACCTTGGTCACATCCTCTTATTTCAAGACAGCACTGTCTGAGGATCTGAAGTGTACATGACAGGCAAGAGATAAAAGCCAATATTCGGGTGGGTGCAGACAACACATTTCCAACATGAAGAATTCTAGAGATAAATTCAATTGCAAATAAAGATTGCAAAGCATCATTACATTTCTGCTATCAACAGACTGCTTGAGTACTGTTACCATGTACCAGCTATTTATTGTATCGTGTCAGCTCTTCATCCAACTATAGCTGCATACCAGAAGTACCTCTGTTAGCCAGGTGAAAAAGCACATTTCAAGTACAAAGTATGTTTTGCTTTCAGCAAGTGAGTCATTCACAGTCTCATTCACTACTCTGTTCAGGCTATACTCAGAGCAGACTTATAAGCAACTTTGAGAAAAAAGAACCTCAGAAAATTCAGATGCACCTTTGCTCTGCTGGGTATACACCTTTGACTTCCCCATTCCTAATCCCAGAGAAGCAGTGACATTTCAACAGAGCAGACCAGCCAGCCTTTATGTGTGTACTGTTGTTAAGTTTGAATGTACACCTTTATATACAAAACCAAGAGTATGTATGTGGCAATGAGACACAATCCTTGGAGCCAGGGCAAAAATAGACACAAGTTCCAGCCCTCTTATCACCTATGCAACAACACAAACATACTCTCTTCTGTGTGGAGATATTTCTTATGCATCACATAAAAGAGTAGCTCTAAGGTTTGACAGGAGGTGGCTTACACCTCCTTCTTTCACCAGTGTAGGATAGCATGAACTACAACAGCTGCAGATTCCCTTGCATAATTCAGCCATCTGCATTGCAGACATCTGATGGGAAATCATCCACAAATTTGGCAGGGAGAGAGGATGACAAAAGCAGCTGTTTCTCCCTATAATCACAGGTGAATCTGCATCCGTGTTCACTTAACAGTCATAATGGTTCCAGCCATCCAGACCTTCAGGCTTAAATCACCTTATGAAGGATCAGGAGCTCAAGAAATTTTATGCATCCTTCTGTCTATAGGTACTTACTCCCATTAAACTGTCCATTTCCTTCTCACAGGTAGCACTGCCAGTCCAGACACTTAAACATGTTTCAAGGCTGATACTTTCCTATGAGATCAGGAGGAGCACCTGCAATACCTTTAATGTGATACTGAATTAAACTTTCAACAACTTGAAATGTACAGACACACAAATTCAGACATCTCGCCTCACTTTTGTACTTTCAAAGGTAGGTTAGATTTGGCCATGTATCACATGGCTTAGGGACTGGGGATAAGCAAGCAGCTTTATGGCTTTACAAATTAAGAGTCTGTAAAAGAGTCCGAGGAACCAGACACACACAATTTGAAGAAAAATACCTCAGCAGTTTGGATGATTGCAGTCATGCTACATTTATGCAGCTGCAGCCTCATGCCTCAGCTGCGTGGGCTGCACAGTTCATTGCAGTGAGAGGACAGCAGTACAGCATCTCGTCCCCGCCATTAGCACCATCTCACAGCGCAGTCAATTTGTGCGTGCAATGATCTGTGCAAATCCAATCCCAGCACGGGCACAGAGAAGAACGTCCCCACCTGCTTCTAGCAGGTCTTCAGCGCTAATTCAGGGCACTGAACAGCTACAACTGGTCACCTTCACCTCCCCACAACTGGCTGAGGCAGTAGCGACCCCAGCCCAGCCATCGTCTCTCTCGGGAGCTCCCCCTGCAGTTGCTGAAGAGCACACGCCTTCAGGATCGGGGCACTGTGGAAAACAGCAGCACATCGTGGGTCATAGAATCATAGAATCAACCAGGTTGGAAGAGACCTCCAAGATCATCCAGGCCAACCTAGCACCCAGCCCTAACCAATCAACCAGACCATGGCACTAAGTGCCTCATCCAGGCTTTTCTTGAAGACCCCCAGGGACGGTGCCTCCACCACCAACCTGGGCAGCCCATTCCAATGGGAAATCACTCTCTCTGTGAAGAACTTCTTCCTAACATCCAGCCTATACCTACCCTGGCACAACTTGAGACTGTGTCCCCTTGTTCTATTGCTGGTTGCCTGGGAGAAGAGGCCAACCCCCCACCTGGCTACAATGCCCCTTCAGGTAGTTGTAGACAGTAATAAGATCACCCCTGAGCCTCCTCTTCTCCAGGCTAAACAGGCCCAGCTCCCTCAGCCTCTCCTCATAGGATTTGTGCTCCAGGCCCCTCACCAGCTTTGTTGCCCTTCTCTGGACATGTTCCAGCACCTCAACATCTTTCTTGAATTGAGGGGCCCAGAACTGATGGACACCAAGAAACTCGTGATCGGGCGACAGAGCTAGGTTAACATGGCACAAACTCCCTGACAATGCCTGCTCCGTGAGAACGCAGGCTGAGTGAGCCTCACCCCACTTCCCTACTTGATGGCCCTGGCTGTAGAGATGAAAGCATTTAAAGCCCCAGTTCTTGATTGCCCTTTCTATGGTGACATAACTGTTTCTCCTCCCAGCATCACTGAAACTGTTCAGCAGCAGTATGCTAGTTTGAAGCTTGGCAGGTCCTTTGACCTTGTCTCTCTTAATGGCAAAACCTGCTTGCAACAGAATGTCAATGATTTTGTTACCTTTCTCTATTCTTTTCTCAGGATTGGGGTAAGGTTGAGAGGGGTAGGGGGAGGTGTTGGGGTGGTTTGAGACCCCCTCCTGGGGACTCAGGTTTCTGGGAGGGGAGTTGTGCTTCTGTATTATTTATCCTTTGTATATTTCTGTATATAACTGTATATATTGTAAATATCTGCTTGTATATTCTGCTAGCTGTAAATAAATAGCTTCATTTATATTCCCGGAGCCCTTCTGAGTTAGCTGGGGCACATTCAAAAGTGTGGGGGGGCGGGTTACAGCCCAAACCATCACAAGCAGTGGGCTAAAACCAGTTTTAGACAGTTACACAATGAGTTCTGCATCCTTGCCGATTCAGAGCTCCAGCAGAAGGACTACCCTCAGTCAGCAACACACCTCAGCAGGGGAAGTCTCAGCACAGAGCCCAGGGAAACACCAAGTCCTGCAAGCTGCCTCCATGGGACTGAAGAGACGACAGCTCTGATGAACTATATAACACGTTCTTCTGCCTTCATTTCTGGTCATGCTGGAGCACATATTCTTTTGACATAAAAGCCCAAGGGAAAGGGTGAGTGTTCTTCAGGGCTGTCTCAGCCACAAGCTGCTGTCCTTCAGGGATCTCAGATTTATGCATGGAGAGATTTCTGCTCTATCTTGCCCTCAGAGTACACTCGCTCTGCTTTTAGCCTTATAGGGAGGCCTGTCTAAGCCAGGCTCCTGAAATTAGCCTTCAAAAAAATATCCCCCCATCTGCAAAGACAAAAACTTCAGCACATGCTCAGGAAAATGATTTCCAAGCTAATGACTGCCTTTAATAAAACTAAGCCAACAACAAAAACCACATGGTTCCTTACTGCCATTCCTCATCTGGCTTCAGCTTCCAGCTATTGAAGGTTATGCTGCAGGTATACAGCCTCTTACTCAGAAGTACCTGGTGCAACTGGCAGAAAACAGTGTCGGGAGACAATGGTGCCTCCTATCATTCCTCTCGGGTGAGAAAAGAAGTGAAGGAAGGTGGATCAGCTGGCATCAGGAGATATGAATTAACACTTCCTACACTAGCTTGAAGGAGCATGGCTCTGAGTAGGTGTTGAAATTTAATCTTCCTATTGAAATGTGAGCGAGACAACAGCATGGCTGCCTTAAGGTGAAATTTTTGAGAGTTTATGAAAAATACCACCAGAAGGTTTCCTTCTTAATTAAAGTATAATTATTCTTCATCCAAAAAAGATTCCCCCTGCCTTCCTCATTGCCAGATAATCAACAAAACTTCCCCTTGGGCAAGAAAGAGAAAGTTGCATTGCTTCACCTAACATTCTTACCCAACTGTGGAAGACTTCAAGTTTAGCAATGAAAATGCCAGAGAACAGAGGTCAGGTGAAACACATTTCACGTCCAGCACAGGAAACAAATTATTTCCTAGGATGCAATTTGTATAAAACATCAGTAACACAGACACAACACAAAGTGATCTTCTTCAGAAAGCTATGTGCTGAAGCAGTCAAGCTCATGGGACAAAGGACCTGAAAAGAAATGGTGACTTGGCTATTAATGTGAAGACATCTCTAGAAGCATACTGTGCAGAACACACACATTTTGTCCAAAATCAGAGCAAAGTGCTTATCAGCTGAGATGCATCCACTTACACTGGAGAAGCATGCTCACTAGACACAGCCAGGACTTGAGAAGACACACCTTCACCACTGGCACAACACCTCAGTATCAAAGCAATGGTTTCATTTACCAGTAACTCAGGAAGAAAGCATCATTGGCCACCTTGCCATCTGAAAGGGCATAAGGAGCAGGCAAGCAAACAAGCAATCATTCACTGTAGGTTTCTCTGTTCATTATCCACTCTTTAAATAAATTCTCTGTTCTACCTTCCACAAGACAATAAAAATTGAAGCCATAAAGTATTTAAGAAGATAGACTTCATAATGAAAACTCTACTAGTAATGACTCAAGTAGCAGAGATAGAGCAAGGCACTTTCCAATAAAAGCTCTACACCATATATTAAGCTTACCCAAGCAAGGAAATTAATTTATTTCAGAAAAAAATAAAGCTGGTGCTTAATTCTTAAAGCCAGTGCCCACTGTCAACTCATAATTAGCGGCAAGCAAAGAAAACCTATAAAAATAGGTTATGCTTCACTCCTATCAGAACTTGCCACAAGAGCATTAAGGGCTTACACATATGCTGAGGTCAAGCTCGTGGGAGGACTCACCCAATCTGCATGCTCAGATGAGGACTTTCACAGCTAAAATTACAGAAATCCTTTAAAAGACCACTTATAAATTATCTACAACAGATACTCAGAGAAGGGGAGAATGGCTTGAGCCTCCCTTCAACTGTCACCTCACAGCTGCCCCTTGGCAGCCACAGCTGTTCCTTTTGCAATAAGCTCGGTCAGTTGGCAAGGACTTGTTAGGGGAGAGGGAAGGCATTTCCTTACATATCCTATCAACTTTTATTGCACAAACTCGTTATTGGGATTTTTATACTCTCCACGTTTCTATTTATACTAAGCACAACTAAAATCTCATATTGATTTTTATTTTAAAACCTTCAAGAAATATAAACAGCATGGTCATTAAAGGAAAAATCCATGTCAGGTTCTTCATCTTTCTGGCTTGCTGCATTTTCAAGAACTCCTGGTTTAGCCTGTGATTAAATCTCCCCTGAAAGTCATTGCTGTAATTAGTTTAATGAGGCAGGTCATTGCACTGGCAGGTCATTGCACTGAACTGTTTACACTCCCTGAGATTTTTGGTGATATTCAAATGCTGTTATATCAAGCAACATCCTGTAGTAGACTTACATGCTTTTAAATATTGATGAGCCCAGTCCGGGTGCCCCAGGCCTCCTCTCTCTGAAATAAACAGAATTTGTTCATTCCAGTCCAAGCAGATCTGCTGTTTCTAACTAGTTTATACAACAGGAAACAATGGAGAGTGGAGGAATACTGGAGTAGACACTACCACTGAAGTCGCTGGCACTCCTCCTGGGAAAAGAGAGACTACTGAGACCACCCCAGGAGGGCATCAGATAATTGCACAGCTTCTCTTCGAAACACTTGATTTGGCTGGTGCCAAGACTGAGGCCTGAAGGCAGATATTTAGTGATGAAAGAGAATTTTTTCACTTGAACTAACTGATACCACCAATATAGACAAGCAGAAGCTTCTGATGAAGAGTTGCCACTAGATGATGTTAACTAAGTTAAGGGGATTCCTAGCACAGGTCTAACAAGAACACCTTCCCAGATAACTACTGTCAGTCTTTATCCCAGAGGCAGTCCATTTGAAGGTATATGCCAAAAGCTCTCTACAGAATCACAGAATCAACCAGGTTGGAAGAGAACTCAAAGATCATCCAGTCCAGCCTAGCACCCAGCCCTGTCCAATCAACTAAACCATGGCACTAAGTGCCTCATCCAGTCTTTTCTTGAATACCTTCAGGGTTGGCAACTCCACTACCTCCCTGGGCAGCCCATTCCAATGGCAAATCACTCTCTCTGGCAAGAACTTCCTCCTAACATCCAGCCTATGCCTCCCCTGGCACATCTTGAGATTGTGTCCCCTTGTTCTGTTGCTGGTTGCATGGGAGAAGAGGCCACCCCCCACCTGGCTACAATGTCCCTTCAGGTAGTTGTAGACAGCAATGAGGTCACCCCTGAGCCTCCTCTTCTCCAGGCTAAACAGGCCCAGCTCCCTCAGCCTCTCCTCATAGGGCTGCGTTCCAGGCTCCTCACCAGCTTTGTCACCCTTCCCTGGACACTTTCCAGGGGCAGAATAACCTCCCCCATCCTACTGGCCACACTGTTCCTGATACAGGCAGGATGCCATTTGCTCTCTTGGCCACCTGGGCACACTGCTGGCTCATCTTCAGCTACTATCTACCAGTACCCCCAGGTCCCTTTCCTCATGGCTGCTCTTCAGCCACTCTGTCCCCAGCCTGAAGCACTGCTTGGGGTTGCTGTGGCCAAAGTGCAGAACCCTGCACTTGGCCTTGTTAAATCTCATCCCATTGGCCTCTGCCCACCCATCCAGCCTGTCAAGGTCCTTCTGCAAGGCTCTCCTACCCTCCAACAGATCATCACTTGCTCCTAGCTTGGTGTCATCTACAAACATCACCAATAAAGATATTGAATAGGACCGGGCCTGGCCCTGAATCCTGGGGGACACCACTAGTGACAGCTGCCAACTGGATGTGGCACCTTTCACCACCACTCTCCGGGCCTGGCCCTCCAGCCAGTTCTTGACCCATATCAGAGTGAATCTGTTCAAGCCACAAGCTGCCAGCTTTGCCAGGAGCTGCTTCTGGCAGACAGTGTCAAAGGCTTTGCTGAAGTCCATTCCATTCCATATGCCTCTTACCTCCTTTGGTGCAACTGCACAAATTTGTGTTTTAAAAAAATCTTTGAATGTCATAAATTAGTACAGAAAAACTTGAGATTTTATCTATCTATCACAGGCTGCCCATGTTAGCCTTTCTAGCACAGGTCAGCAGCAGTCTGTTTTTTTTCAGGTTGCACAGTAAATTAATTCTTTAGACTTTTCAACTCGTGGCCTCTCTGTTGAGGCTGCCAACAGACCAACCAATTAGGGCTCACTGCAATGGTAGCTTGCTTTCATTAGGAGCTTTCATATGGAACCAGTGGGGGTCTGAAAGAGAGGCTCACTTAGTTGAAGTTGTAAAACCTAGTTTGAGAAAAAACAGATTTGATTTTGTGTGCACATTTTGGGTTTGCTTTACTTTATACTTAAAGTGAGCAATGGATTCCTACATCCTAATCTCACCACATGCAGCAGTAAGAAACAAAACCAAGTCCACTGAAACTAGTGGTGGTGTGCTGGTGGGGAGAAATCCAAGCCTGCTGCTTGGTTAGAAGCTGGACGTCTTCATCTTATACTGGGCTAATTGGTGAGCATTCTTACTAATGAGTCCACAAAGTGGCTTAAAACCTTGTTTTTTAATGCACCGGAGGAGGGAAGGAGTAAAGGTTGTGAAAAGCATTTTTTTTTCAAAGCTAAATTGATAAAACAGCTCCCTGTGCAATTAAAAACCTGCACAGTTGAATAGTTGGCTTTGGAAAGCACTACCTGCTTAATTTATCATGCTGGTTTATAAAGGGAGAGAAAAATATCTAAGGACAGGAACAGAATTGTACATTTCAACAACATATCAAAAGTGTAGTGCATTTTATCATCTCAAGATTTATTTTTGTCCTTCCTGCCTTTACCAGGGAGCAAGAAAAGGTATATTAGGACTGCATCTCCAAATTAATTCCCAAGAACAAATGAAGGAGGGCAAAGTAGCAAAGAATTGCTGCATTTTCCCTGCCTTCCTTCCTTAACAAAATTGTGATGGCTCCAATATCCCACTAAGGGTACTGACATTTTCTTTAAGTCCTGAAACTACAGGTTATATGAAGTCTCTGGAAAACTCCTACGAAGATGGCTAGAAAGAAGACAAGTTTAACATGAATTCAGGCTCAGAATAGAATCATAGAATCAACCAGGTTGGAAGAGACCTCGAAGATCACCCAGTCCAACCTTCAGGTAGAAGAAAGAAATGTTGCAGAAAAAAGCCAACATTTCAGTAGTTTAATCCTTTAAAAAGAAAATGCACACTCACACACAAACAGTACCACCAAAATGTCTTCATACCCTCTGATACCTCCAGCATCACTACTGAACCATGGACTTCACTATGAGGGGAAAAAGCAACCCCAAGCAACCAGAGGTGACTTGCAAATGCACCAGTAATTAGCACTGGAGACAACTAAGATCTGTGCTTGTTGAACGTACATGGGGAGGCTACAGCTCATGGTGGTGTCAGGAGTTCATTCTGCATGACGCTGCATTAATGGGTACAGTTTAAAATGTTAGCAATGTCATCTCTGCTAACAAAACATAATGAAAAGTAGGTCCTATGCATGAAAAGCAGACACTTTTAGAACCCACTTCTGAACTGACTTTAAGTCCTAGACTTTAACACCTTTCAGTAGCATATGAAATGATTATCAGCAGCTTGCTTAGGTTTATTTTGTGCAAGAGATCGAGATCTGCTTTAGAGAAAAGTGATTGGGAAAAAAAACAACATAGAAAGGGATATTTGTAAGGTTTTTATCCCTTTGACAAAACTGAGTCAGAAAGACTGCAACCTGCACTAACTTGTCAAACACTCTGGACAAAATTATTTCCAAAACTGCATTTGACTCAGCAAACAGTTTCATGGGGAAACTGAAATCACAAACAGGGTTTTTTTTTTAATGCTCAAGTGACTCAGGAACATTTTAAGCCCCAGCAAGTTCCTAGGTAACTAAATCATCTAACACTACTTGACTGGCAGTGTAACCCATATTTAGAGACGTTCAGAACCCAGCTGTCATCTCAGAGATCTAAATAAATTGATCAGCTGTAGGCACAGATATCAAGAAGCACATACAGACAGAGTCTTTATTCTCACTGCTAACAGAAAATGATTGTAAGTGGCATAGGTGCCATTATTTACATTACAGTACAGAAATAGCTTTGCTTAGTGCAATAGATCTTCTGTTACCAACTCAGAAAAAAGCCCACTAACAAAAACTGTGCTAGCTTGTACTAGCAAGTATGATCAACCCAAGCAGAAACTCTTTTTTTTTGTTGAGGGAAAAGGTCATTTATTTGTTCTTTTGTATAGCACAACAGACCTCAGTTTGTAAAGTTTGTGGATACGACAGCAACATACATAAAAACCCCTCCAGATGTCTGCGAGGCTTCAGTCTGGATACATCCAGGATAACACTAAGCTCACCACTAGCAACTGCACAATTTCAGCAAAAATGTCTGAATGAAGAACACAACACTGCAGATTCTTACACAAATGGCTGAGGAGGGAGAGTGCCTTCAGACTCCTGGCTGCTTAGGTCACCATTTATCTATGCTAAATATTCAGATTTATTGAACATCCTCTTAAGGGCTTTACCAAGGAGTTTGAGAGGGTTAGAGTGCCTGCTACATGTCCCTAGTGACCTGCAAAATGAAAGCAGGATAAACTCATCCTGCTCAACCACCCTCACCAGCACTTCTCAGGGCTGGCCCTAACAACTTAGAGCAGCACATCTCTTGAATGTTTGTGCTAAACTGTTGCAGAAAAGATAGAAGGTAGCATAACAACAGGTGCAAGTTGCATGCTACAGACCTTCCTGATGTGTTTATGTAACACAGACCTAGAGCTGCTCTAATTGAACTTATTTATGCTAGGCTGCACTTAAAATTTGACACCTTTAATTTAACTAGTAAGTGAAAATTATGTTGAAGAGTTACAATGTGTTCCTCAGGGATGATCATTAATATAGAGGCATGGAGACCAAACTGGCCATGCTCACAGTGTCTACAGTTCAGAGGTGTTGACCAAGCATGTGTTTGTTCCAGCTGTATCTTCAGTATGTGGCAGTGGAGGGTACAAGGGGACTTAAGACTATGCTGGGAAAGTATCACTGAAATAATTCTCCCTCTAATCAAAGAATTTATCATGAACACAAGGCTGACAGCTTGCTAGAAAAACTCCAAGTCACTTGTAAGCTGCATGGTGACAGAGGATTTTAAGTACTTGGTGTTGAAATCTCCCTGCTTATTCTTAGTTACACATAAGTATATTCTGCACTCTGGGCCTATTTTGTGCATCTGTTTCAACAAAGTTTTTTTATTAATGCACAGTTTATAGAAAAAAACAAACAACTTCATCACCCTAAGCTACTAAGGTTAAAAAAAGCAAAATGTCCCTCATTTACATTGCTTCTTTTACTGGAGCAATTTATCTCCTAATATTCATAAGTCATAATATGACTCCATTAGCACATTTAAGAAGTGCTAGCAGAAGATCTTTTAATCATGAAGATAACTGTTTTTGATAGTTGTCTGTTGTTATTTAGTTTCCAAGCCTTACACTCGCTGCTGAGGACATGCAGAAAGGATCATTACAAGCACAGATCTTTTACACATGTACAAGCTGGATTTTGCATGTAGGCATATCATTACCTCCTGAATATGAATAAAATGCCCCGAATATTCAAGTTGCATTTAAAATGATGGTGTTCTGACCAGGAACATTCTTTATCTCAACTCTGAGCAGCTGAAACATGTTATCAGGAGACTGCAACAGCCTGGTTCAGACATTTGATTTACTTCTCAAAAAAGCCTTTGCCAAAGCACTTCTGTACCTTAGCACAGAACGCTCCTTAGTACAAAATATACCTACCTGAAGTGTCCCTCCTCTACAGATAGGTCACACAGTACCTTTACTCCTACAATGTGTTTCAGAACAACTTAAAAAATAACCACTTAAAAACTGATCAGAGCCTCATTCAGATTCAAAACAAACATAAGTTTGACTGTAATTGTGAGTATTCGTCTATTTCTAATCTGGCCACCTAAAAGGAACAGTGTATTGATCTCCCTTCCTCTCTTCCTTCTCCCAAATACACAACTGTGAATTCATTTGTCCATTTACAAACTCAAAATTCCTCAAAGCTTTTAAATACAACTAAATCTCTGTAAATACACAGAAATCTGGGGCTAGAGATGACATTTATCCCAAGCCATTGTGCACAGGGAGGGAAAGGAGGGAAATCCAGCAGTTACATTTCTGTCTGACAGCAGTTGTTCAGCCAAACCAGCACAGCTTCCAAGGAGCATCAGCCCATGTTGTTGCTTTCACACTGGGATGCATGGGAATCTGGGGAAGGAAGGATTTGGGTACTGAAGGATAACTACTGAGCAAAACAGGCTTCATCAGTTCCGCTACTTGTGCTTTGGTTTTCAGACCAGGCATTAATCTCCGGTCCCACTTTCATTAGTACAAATAACCCAGTGAACACAGTGACAGAAAAGCAGTCAGTCACCTGCTTCAGTGCATCAATCCCTAGACATTTCATCAGGTGAAGGAAATTCATTATGGTATGCTTTTCAAACAAGTCTTATGAGCAAGCCTTCAAAAAAAAAAGCATTTTGAAGCTAGCTCCTGTTGGCTTAAAGGGAAGCAGGATTTTAACCTCTGTGCCAAAACTCTCCGCTGTTCAGCTGTGAGCAAACAGCCTGTCTGCAGAGCCCTAACCTTCAAATCTATGCCCATGAAAATGATTATTTCACCCAAGTGCAACTGCCAGTGCAGCAGCAAAAGGAGACAGAAGCTGTGTACCACCCAACATAGCAGGTTTGACCCTGAAATTTGCATTGCAGACAAAGAATTAGTAGAAATAGCTATATAGCTGAAACAAGGTACATCCATAAATGAACAAAGTGGTTAACCTACTTACTCTTCTACCCAACTGTGTACAGCAGGACAATGTGGCTGGAACAGCTTTCTGAAGGCAGCCCACATTTTACTGCTCGAACTAAAACTTCCAAGTTATGAAAAAAAATCAGCCCAATACATTCTCAGCTGAACATAAAGTAGTATCCCTACCAGCTCTCCATTAGTTTTTAAAAGTCCTGGGTACTTTCTGAACTTATATCAAGTTTTGTCATATTTCAGCACGATATATAGTGATTATGACCTCTTACACTAAAACCAAACTGTGACAGAGGAGTGAAAAATGCTCAGAATGACACTTCAGCAGCCATTAACAATGACTCAGGAGCTCAGAGTTCTCAGGTTGAGTTGCACAGTCAAACAGAGCTCTGCTTTTAAAACAAACACAGAAGACAAGCTGAAAATAGAACAGATTCTGGAAAATGTTAAGTCCTTAGACTACTGAAGCATCGTTTACACTCCTCACTTACATTTTGACTCAGCCTACAAAGTGTCACTTCCATAGCACACTGCTGTCCTGAGCTTGAAGCCAGAAACTTCATGAACATTTTGTGCCTTGTGTATTTAATGGTCATCACAAACAAGAAAAGCCTGGATTTAGAGTTCACAGTTTCATGAAACCCCTACAGAAGATCATCACTGGTTTTGTTAGAAACCATTTGAGTCTTAGTGCAGAACAGGGAAAAAACCCAACTCACATGGTGCATGGAACATCACTAGCACAGATGAATGATCTTTTATAAACTTGTCAAAGTCCTCATCAGTCAGGTGATAAACTACGTTGTCTTCATCTGCCCAGGGAGTCTCTGGAGCCTGTGGTTGAGGTGCCTGTGGGCTAAAAGACAAAGACACAGCTTAATACCAGCTCTCTGCTGCTAAGCAGTCATTTTGTGCCTATGTCCATATAAGTATGACACACCAACCCTACTGAGCAGCTTTCAATAATTATGCCCACCCAGAACTCAAAAGCATTGAAACTCAGATAAAACCAGAGGAGAAATGTTTTAACATCCAGCTCATGAGGACAGATCAGCAACTCAAGGGCACAGAGCTAGGAGATAAACAGACTGCTTGATTATTTCATTGTAGAAATCATATGCATTTTGAGTTACTCTTTTAGCCTCAGCAGGATGCTCCCTTTCTCATAGTTTGTTCACAGAAGCCACCATAAATGAAAGAAAAAAGTAGCAAGCACAAGCAGCCACTTTCAAGAAAATATTGACAGAGGAAGAAGGTGCAGTACTGGGACCATGAGCTAGCTACACAGGCCACTTCCCTGGGGATATGTGGTTTTACCCTGAACAACCCTGTGTCCTGGGGAAGCATCATTACATCTTCACTCAGCAGCGAGCTTGTACGACTAATTCAGCAAAGCTACCCAACTGCACACTTAACCTAAAAGAGAATGAACCCAAGTAACTGAACCCAAGCTCCTCAGTGATACAATATAAGGAAATGGCCTCAAATTGGACCAGGGGAGATTTCAGATTGGATATTAAGAAAAAATTCTTCACACAAGAGGTTGTAAAGCACTGGAACAGGCTGCCTAGGGAAGTGATGGAGTCACCATTCTTGGATGTATTGAGATGTGGTGCCATGGGACACAGTTTAGTGGCGACCTGGCAGTGCTGGGTCAGACTTGACGATCTTAAAGGTTTCTTTCAACAACAACAACAAAATTTCTATGATTCCACTGAACTAATTCAGTGCTAAACAATTGTTCTTGGCTTCTATTAATGAACATTTAAAAAGAGTTTGGCAGATGTGAGCTAAACTATGCTAATTAACATTTTATTTATTAAAGCTGTGTTCATATAGTAGACACTCAAACATACTAACGTTCCAAGCCAGACTTTGAAGCTGTTTTATCCTTGCCAGTCGTAGTAACAAGTTCCAAATACTCCCTAAAATTCCTCAAATTCTTTGGCAAAATACAGGTCTCAATGTGACCCCATCTCTGCTGAAAGGAGATTTACTAATTTTGATTAAATTGCATTATCGTGTTAGCTGCCGGGAACAAGGAATGGCAAACGGATGATAACTCATTTATCCTGCCTTGCTCATTTCTAGGCTGAAAGCCTAGTTTGATTTAAAAAAGCAGATTCAGATAGCAAATTCTGTTGATGTAAGCAATGCCTACAATCTAAGAATATTAAGCAATCCATGCAAAACACTGATGCACCTTTGCTGCTGCTGCTTGTACAATAAACGAACCAAGAAACAAACATCAAAGCAGAGACTGAAGTTGCACTTGGCCAAGCAGCTGAGAGAGAAAAAGAGACAGGTCCCTATCCACAAGAATTTACTCTCTTAAGACTTAAACAGTTTGCTTGTTGCTAAGCCTGCAAGGGAGCAATCAACTGCAGGTATTGCAGCAGAGTTAAGGCTTTCCAGAAAACACCTTGACACTTTAATGAACTCAAGACCCGAGCTGAGTAGGCAGAGTGTGATGAACATGGACACAGTGGCTACAAAGCTCTGGGAGAATGCTGTGTTTAGCAGGGTCTGGCATGACCTATTTCAGTAAAGAATTAGTAAAGCAGGGCACAGGATGTTTATTCAAATGGCCCAATTTAAAATGCTGTGCATGTTAATAAGCCTACACAGGAGTTGGTAAGAAGCACCTCAATGCCTGGAGGAAGCAACAAGCAAAATCTAAAACATCATTTAAAACAGACACAAGGCACATCTAACGCCTTAAGACTGAAAATAGAATGACATAAGTCTGGAAGAGTTACCAAGAGCTAATTCAATTAAAGACAGAGAACAAAGTTCTTGATTTAATGGAGTAGTTGGTGCTAAGGAAGGGCCTGAGAGGAGTCCATAAAAACAGCAAGACAAATCAAGGAGCTATTGAAGGCAGCAAGAAACTATCTGGTTTGCCTGCTAGGCTGACACAGCTATGTACCAGATTTGAAAATAACAAAGCAAAAAAGAAAAAAACAAGCAGAAAAAAAGAAAAAGAACTGTGGTATGCACAAGATAGCATCTCTTGTGTTAATAATGCTATGTGTTGGAGTAAGGCTGGATGATGGTTTCTCATGAAAGCATCTGAAACTACGCGAGATAGTAGCCAGTGCCTATTAGGAAGATAAGAGAGGTGAATTATCTGCAAGACTGATGCATTAGCACATTCCAGCATAAAAAAAGAACCACCTTCAAGAAGTAGTAGAAGGAAAGGTGTCAGAACCCTCTAAACTAGCAGCTTTTGTTCTGAGAGGAAGAAACAGGAAAATAATTTAAACAATTCCATCATGCAGTTATATCATGCCCTCCTCCCCAAATTAGCATAGATCAACCACTTTCAGTGGTTTACATTTAAAGGCAAAAAAAAATGGAAAGCAGCAGAAGGAAACAGTTGCTTTCCTGCAGTGTTTCTCTAGTGTCCACAAAAAATAGGTCATTTCATATGACTCAATGTCTGCTAGATCCTGTTTCTAGAATCTATGATGACAGCACACGCACAACAGTATGAAAATGGATTTGCTTTCCTCACCATGGGCTGCCATGCACACGCTGGGACTGCAGTGCCCCTGCTCCGCTGAGCAACGTCTCACATCACAGCGACTTCCTGATACTGTTTGAATATTATACTGAAATATACCCTATACACCCTGCAGTCTTTTAATTACACTCTTTGGCTTTCCTAAAGTCCCTGCCATACCACTGGACTACCTGTACTGCAGATTCCTCAGGGTAATACCTCATATACAGTCTTAATTGCTACATCAATTATTGGCAAAAATTAAGTATGCATAATTTCTTCATGTGGTTTCCTTAAAAGTTGTACTTAAAACAGGGGCAAGAAGGCTACAGCTCACATCTTTTGGGAAACGGATAAGCATGCACCAACAGTAAGAGAGGACAAACAGCAGTCTTCAGCTGTGGACCACTGAAATATCAGCCAAAGCCCACAGTGGCTTGTTAGCAGAGATTATCATTGGAAAGAGCTTGCAGCTGTTCTGCTTTGCCTCCAGACGCTGCGCTCACTTGCTGTCACAGCACTGATATAAAGGCACTGCATATTACAGGGATTATCTGGATATTATGTGGGCAGACAGGGGGAAAAGCCCATCCCAAACATCAAATGTTTCACACGTGGTAGCCAAGAGATAACCACATCCTAGCAATACTGAAAAGAATAATGAAGTGCAGGTGATGAAGTTGTATCTTTGCTCCAAAGCCTGATCACCTCCTCAGCATTGCTGGAGTTGCCATCTTGATCACTCATATGTGAAGGCTGAATAGACTAAATGAGGCTTAAAGACTATGGCTCAATTCCTTTTCTTGGAGCCACTGGGCAGTAATTGCCTGCAATGTCTGTAGCTCCTGAGGCTAACAGGAATGCTGCTGCCACTTCATTCATCGGTTCCCAATGTTGAAGCCTCTAGTCTATCAACGGTGTAGATCCTGGGCTACTTGCAATGATATGCATGTCCCCAGTGCAGCCACACTGGTACAGCGAAACACTTTCATCCTGAGCCAGTTTTGCTAAGCCATATTACCACATTTGCAACTGCCTGTTCCCTCTCATGCATTTGTTTCTGTTTTATTAGTTTCATTTCAAGAACGGCTGCAGCAAACAAGGAAGACTTATGAGATGACATAACATTCAAGAGCTGGGGCTAGCTGCTAACTCCAGAGTACCTCAGCTCTTTCCAGCTGCTCTATCAGCTTCACTGGCAACGTGCTGATTTGAATCAGATGAAGAACAATTATACACACACACACACGCATGTTTTCTGTCTCAGCTGCTAGGCCCAGAGGCTCATTCAGACCCCAAAATATTTATGGCTGTAAATAGCTCTCCTTAGGTTAAATTAAGACACTTTCAATACCACTTCATGAAATGACAGGAAACACAGACTCTGTAAAAACAGCTAACAATCTGGGGTGCCTTAAGCTCCACTTTGTCTCTGCAAGGCACTTTAAAGGCCCCAGCTACAGGCTGAAGAACCAATGAGAACTGTGCACTTGGTATGCGTTTTTAATACAACAACAGAAATTGGTTTTTTTACAAGGTATTATGTTCAGGCTCCCAAGATCACAGGAAATTTAAGGTGGTATTTTTAACTAAGCATTTCTTTTGGCCCACATGCAGTCTCCTGTTACAGGTGAAACACAGAGCACACATGCTAAACCCCAAGCATTAGGCAAGCTTGTTGAGTTGGTCTAGCCCACCTCAGTTGGGTAGCTTTGTTTGTTCTTCTGAGCAGAGGGAATGAGGGAAAAATGGTTGTAAATCCTGTAAATAAGTAAGAATATATAAAAAGTAGAGTACATGAAATTCACTGTCTTACTTTTTCAGCCACTCTCCTATTTCTGCTGCAGTAGCACCGTAATTCTCAAAGTGGAAGAGGAACTTCCCTTTCCTGTTAAGGCAACAAAACAAGGTTTAGTCCTTGCCCTGGAAGATAAGAACATGCAATTATAGCTGCGTGTATGATTTCTGAAGTAGTAGCAAAATATAACTGACTCAAAATAGCAGATTGTAGGATATCCTCGGACGTTGTATTCTTCTTTTATCCTTTCAAATTCAGCAGAGTAAACATTCATCCCTGCAAGAACCTGAAAAAAAAACAAAACAGAGCATAATCATATTGATTCTTAGAATACATCAGGAACATTACAATTGTTTTTTGAAGAGTTAAGTAAAAAGAACTAAGCTCTGGGCAGATTCTGATTTCATTTATATTGCTGTAAAGCAAGGGGATCTCTGTAAAGGCAGAGCTTTTCTGATTTGGGGCAAAGGGGAACAGAACAATATTTGAGCTTAGTCTACAGAAAGCACATACCAATCAGTCTGCCACCTCCTCCTTGCTCTGGAAGCATCTCTGTTTCTTTTCATTCATGCAGTAGCAAAAATACCCAAAGGGAATTCTTTCAATCACACTACTTGTGCTCTTCTTCGCCTATTTGAATTTTAAGCTTCAAGCCTGATTTTTTTTTCTTCTTCTGAAAGTACATGTCTTAGTTTGCATCCAAACACTACAACTAGAAGTTCTGCCCTCACCTCCCTGGTTTCCACTCCAACAATTAATTTACAATCTCAGCTACATCCAGCAGCTCTAACTAAGCACTGGTATTATCCCTGTTCAAAAATGCACTGAGTGGCAAGGGGAAAGCAGCATTACTTTGATGGGAAAGTAAATCATGCCCTATTTCCACAAGCCCAGGAAATACTACAAGGCATTTATACAGTTTAAATATATTAGTTTACCTGACTGGTACGGTGTAATGAGAATTCACCTCACCCTACGGATAACAAAAGGAGTGCAGAAGCACAGCAGCTTTTCAGACTAGCAAGTGAAACAAAAAGCCTCCCCTTCCTGTACTTCTCCCAACCCATTCATCATCTCAAGAGCTTCAGGGCTCCTGCAAGTGATCCTGAGCCCTGTTCAATTGTCTTCCAAAAAGTTTCTAAACTAAAATTTGAAGATGGGACTGATTCTGAGTTCCTTTGAGTCTGAGATTCTCACAGAGGTCATTCTGCTGTAAAACCTTCAGCTGGCAAGTTGCTGAAATACCACTTCATGATTAATTTGGTTTAACGGCATTGACAGCTTAAATCATTTTTGCAGTAGGATTTTAATTCAAACCCCTCTACCTTCTCCCTCCAAACCCAGCATTTTCTCCTTCCAGCTGAAATGCCACAGTGGAATTTAATACCAGGTTCCTGACTGCAGCAAACTGCACAGACCAACTAAATGTGCTCAGAGGCAGCATGAAATAAATCTTAAAGCAGAAAATCTTAATTTGAAGGTCAACCTTTCCTAAGAAGCTGCTGCAAAGTCACAAAAAGATACTTTGTTTTCTCTCCTCTATCCCAAGAATGGATTGAGGAAAGCTTGCTGAGTACAAAACTAGGGTTTATTGTAGCTGGCCCAATCTCTGAATTAAAATTTTCCTTCAAGTTCCACATTCACTTAATTCATATGAGATTACCCAGACAAAAACTCCTCCTTTGTCTTTTTCTCTGTCATCACTTGAGGGTAGGTTAATGCAATAAGATCAAGATGCAGTGGTTGCTTTACAAAGTGAGAACCAAATTTGTTCACCAATTCCCTAAAACACCACTCTTGGTGTCTTGGATCTCACACAGGCCTTGAGCTTTCTGAGGATTTCCCAGGTCTTAAATGGGTGTTCCCAGCCATTCCAGATACTTTGCTACAATTTCACTATGCCCACCCAGGTTCTAGTGATTGATAGGAGTCACTAGCTTGGATTCATTTTGGTGTTCACACGTCACATGAAGCCTAATCAGCAAATGGCAATTACTATGGGATTCAATTTTAATGACAGCAGTAGCAATTTTAGCTGATCTATAATCACAGAATCATGTAATATCAGACTCTCAGGGACCATCAAAATTCACCTACTACCCAAAGACAGGATACTCCCTCTGTATCTAAGATGTTCCTGCCATGTGTTTAGCTAATTTGCTTTTAGCAAATGACTGAATGGCCCTGACTTCAACTGAAGTTCATTACCTCTTGTAATAGCCACAGCACACTCTCTTCACTTCTGCAGTGACATGTGACATATTTCAACATATAACTTCTCTCCTTGAAGCTGCCTATAACCTAACCTAACTCTAAATCATAGCTAGCCATATCTTCTGGGCTCCTGACCATTCCTGTTCTACCGTAACTGCTCCCTTGTTTCAAGGTTTTATTGATGGGATTGCTTCAAAACAGGTACCTCAAACTGCCACCCAAAGCCTTTCCAGAGCCAAGTTTAATGCAGAGATTAAACAAAGGCTTCTTTTATTTAATATCTGAAATAAGTGTAGAAACTTTATGCTTCCGAAGTCATAAAAACCTCAGACAGACAAGCATCAAAGGAAGAAAACACTTATGGATACACTCAGCTGGTCTTTACTGAGTAAAGCATTCTGGCACACTCAAAGTCTATGAGAATCAAGGAAATGACAGTGCTTTGCTGACCACTAGTTTCTCTGTGCACTAGGGCCACAGTGAATCAGTGACTCTCCAAAGCTCAGCCTACCCACAAATGGGAATCTCATGCCAAGGGTAAGATAAGCCATCCTCTTCCCTGTGCACTGTGTAATGGAATTACAAGATCTAAATTGAGTGTAACACTGAAAATTTCACCCTGCCTTCCTTCCAGAACAGTACTGGGACAAGACACAACCGATCCCAAGAGAACACTGCAACCTGGGACAGTTATAATTCAACTTTTCATTTCTGCAACCCATTAAATAAGAATGTTGTACTTCATTTTCTTGCTGTAACACAGTAATAATCACTTTTGAACTTGGCACATCCTGACAGCTAATGGTACGTCAGATTAAAAGGTCAAACCTTCAGCTCATCCAAACCAACCATAACGTTTCCAGCAAAGCCTGATCTGGAGATCAACATCCATCTAAGGTACCCCGTGGATAATTTATGTCGGATACAACACTGTTAACTTTAGAAATGGCAACCAGCATACACATCCCACTCAGGAAACTAATTAGGTCAAATGTAGATGAGCAGACTCGTTTTTTTGTGAAAGATGCAGGTGGCAGTGGCATAACTGGACTTTCCTCTGAACTGATCCTGCACAGAAAGCATTCCTGACATCAGCTACATCCAGTACAGGCACCAACAGTCTCAGACCTGTGCCACAGCGTTGTCACTCAGTTGTGCAGGACTAGGCCAGATCCACAAAAACCAATTCCAAGTGAGGAAAGAAATAATGAAGCCAGAACAGATCTAGAGTTCAACTTATTGAGTCTGACTGTAATAAAACAAGCTGCACACAGACATGGAAGGGATAATTGCAAGAGGGCACAGTGCTCTGCAGAATATTGTCTCTCTGGGACTACCCTCTCTATGTGATTCTTCACATTCCCGATTCCTGCCCACTCCACACCTCACAATGTGTCCACTGTGCAAGACAGGAGCACCGCCCCAAAGGCCACTGTGCTCGCTTCACCAAGGGGAGATGGAATTAGAGTGCTGCCTGGCTAGACAAAAATGCTCTTCAAATATCTTCAAGGGTTGTATTATGTCCTAAATAAATCTGAACAACTCCTACTCATTTCAGCTCTAAGCAAACAAGGAAGTAGAAGAGGCACTTCTGAAAAAACAACTAGTTGGGAGTACATGGGGAAGTCTGATGGCACTCAGTGCTCAGCAGCAGCAATGGCCAGCACTGACCTAGTGATGAACTGCAGCATTTAATCTTTTCACCATCACAAACCACCACTCCTGAGAAAAGTTGTAAATTGGACACTGAGTGATCCAACAGGTAGAAACAGACCAAATCCAGCTAAATCCATGAAACGACAATCCTATTTCTTTGTCACTCATCTATTATTAGTATCATACAATTTATACAAATACCCTGGAGCACATTATAAAACTTTGACTGGAGAAGTGCCTTTGACTTGCTTAGAGATCAATAAGCGTTATTAGAACGAACAGGTAACTACATTATTGTGACTGCTGTTGATTGATTTTATTTTACAGTCAAAACTTGCTTTCATTTCCATCTGGTATGAATGCTAACTTTGTTGACTGTATGCTTAGTGCCTCGCAGTTAACAGAGAAATCACCCTTCAATGACACTGTGATTCTCCATTGAAAAAGCGGATTGAGGCTTTTAAGGGCATCTATCCTCAACTCTGCTATGAAACATCAGACCAAAAAGCTGATCAAACTCATCATAGTAAACATTTATCTCTACTAACATGAGCTCAAAGGGACTATAAAGTCACATATTAGAGGCTAAACCTCAATTCACAGTGTCAGAGCCTGTTTTTCTATGGCAAGAACTACACTGGATCTAAAGGTCAAGTCAGTTAACACCTAATTCTCTAGAGTTTTAAAAAGAAAGAAAAAAAAAACAAGAAAGAGAAACCTGAAGGAATCTGGAACAGTCATTCACTTCCATTTTGTTTCATCTTGCTTAAAAATCTCCCACTTCAATAAATATTTTTGGTTTGAAATACTTAGAAAAAATGTTAAAAAGGTTTTTTTTGTTAACTTCACATAAATCTTATCTTCACACTTACATATTTACCCTTCAGTTCTGTGGCTGCCTGTTGATAAGATGGCATCATTCTCTTACAAACACCACACCCTGATAAAAGAGAAATTGTGTAAGTAGTATGCCAACAACTCTGTTCAGCCTGCTCTATAGGATCTGTGTTCCAAAGCGTATGAAACCATGTGCTTTTAAACATTAAAAGGCATCACAATTCTTTGTTTCACTAAATAAATATGAGATTATTTGTTTCTAAGGATGTTATTTCTTGCTACATACTGCTATTTTTGAATGTTTTTCATTCTATTCATTTTCATACTCATTTCTTATGCCAGTTTTGGAAACAGTAGCACCGACTTATATTCCTCAGGCTCTGTGGTGAGCCCAGAGGAGAATGTAAGATGAAACTCGCATATCAAGTGTCAATGGAAGATGTCATATTGCAAACTCGAACAAAAAGCCATGTGCATTTCTGGTCTTTTAAGGGACAGAGTATTTCAGACAGGTAATTCAGATTCACCCCAGTTTAATAATTCTAATTTAATTTGAGAAGCACTTTCTAAACATGTTAAACACACATCAAAACTTAAACAGTGCTCTATAAATTGAGAGAATATAACTCAGAAAAAGCAATAACCCTTTTAAGATAAAATAATCCTATGTGCTGAAGAAATGATATGGTGAGGAAGAGCAGCACTGTATAGCTGGAGTGTGTTAAGAGCTGTTTGATGTTGCTCTAGAGCGCTAAGCAGATTAGCAGTAAATCACTTTGTAAGCAGCAGGCTTCACCCCTGCCAAACAAAATACATGTATGCACGTGGGAAGGAGCAGGAGTGCAGACAGCATGAAAGAAGGGAAGCTGTGGCCAAGCACTTCAGGCACTTCTTGTGGAAACTCTTGGGTCCTCCACAGGACAGTATGCAACTTGTTTTGCCAGTGAAGAGACAACAGCTTTGAAAATATCTTCCAGAAAGCAGAGACAGATTTTGCAGCCACTGGCCTAGGATCACATCAGCATGGCTGGGAGGAACATCCTTTAATCAGAAGAAAGGGAACTAATTTCTGCAGTCTTTCCACCTTTCATCTCTCCACTCATATTGCCAGTGAGGTTGTTTTAGTGCTGGTCAAAATGATGATTTCTTGGTGTGCACAGACCATTCATTTGAAGCCCACTGAAGTCTTGCATCTTCATTTGAACTACTGGACAGACACCAAAAGATATGAACTGTTAAGATCATCTTCTGGATCCTATATCTCCTCTCTTCAGCAGCCTCAAGCAAAAAACTCCCCCAGCTACTGACCTCACTTCCTCTCCTTCAACCTCTTACCACTCCCTTCTGGAGCACCGGCAAGTACCAGCCTCTCCCATCCAACCATCACCCCTATTGTCCTTCCATTCCTAGTTCTGTTGCTGCCTCAAACTCACCGCTTCCAAACTCACTTCAGTAGGACCTCTCCAGGCCACACATTTCTGGGTTACAGAGTTTAGGATGCTGTCAATCCACACGTATCCCTACACAGGCATAAAAGGGTAACCTCAAAAAACTAATTTGCTTCTGCTGGCTCTTCTTGTATTTTGTCTCAAAAGCAGGGAAGACTTAGCTAAACACATATTGGTCTTTCCACTAGTTAACACCTTCATTTTTCAAGCCAAGTTTTCAGTAACGTTCTAAACAGTTCCTTCTTTGTTCTCACACCCAGATCATATGCTGCAGAGGTCTTCTCTGGCAGAATTAACTACAAATAAATATGAATGCCCAGAAGTATAGCTAATTTTTCATATTTAGTGCTGTCTGACTTTATAACATGGGTCTGAAAGCACACTGATTGGTCTCCAAATGGCAGGTAATATCTTCTAAGGAAAGCATGCCTTTGCTCTGAGCCATTTTACCCAGACCAAGCATTGCTGAAATATTAAAGAAACTACATTTAACTTTGCAGTCACTTTCATCTCCCTCTGCACTGGTACATAATGAAAGAGCCCATTTCCTATCAATCTGCCACAATGAATCTAAGGCCCCTGTTTCTAACAAAGCAGAGAAGTAATGCAGCTGTCTTCCTGTAGCTTCCCAGACAAAGCCTCTGATGTGCTCTCATGCCAAAGACCCCCCAGGTCACTCCTTACTAGTAAAGCTTAATTTCCTTTAGTGACCAGCCTTGATTTGCTGCTCCCAGTTAGGAAAGGTAACGTCTGTATGTAACAAATAATTTCAGGTGCCCAAACCCAGTATTTCAATGCTGGATATATTCTGTTTCCAGTAATGTAAAAAAATTGGACAAGAACCAAGTCAGAAGGTCTGGTGTGTTAAATAAAAGATGAGGGAGTTAAGAATTGTGAAATCAGAGGGGAGAGAAAAACCCTTACAAGCAGGCTTCCTTCACAGCAGTTTAGAGAGCAGCAAAAGTAGTACAGCACTGAAGAATAGCAGGTGTTTTGCCACTTCAAAAGGAGAGAAACTGGAAGGAGGAGGGTTTCTGGGGGAATGGTTCAAAGAGAAGGAAAGGTTAGATAAAGCACATTTCAGGAAAAGACTCAGTTGTGGAAAACAATTACTCATGATACAGGTAAACTGTGAAAGCACTCTGCAGCTGAACTCTCCCTGAAGGGGCAATTTACAGGCAGAGCAGGCGTATCATCTCCTGCTGATGCTGAGGTAGTAGCAGTGACTAGGAACGACCACATGCCAGGCCAGGCCACGCAGTACCACCCTGTGGAGTCTAAAGGCATGGTGCTGCAGCTAACTTGAAAATACATTCTCTTAGTGATGGATCAAACTAAGTCTTAGCAATTCTGGCCATCTTGGCAGTACTCAAATGAGACTAAAGTGGTAGTATAGCATTTCAGGCAGTAATTACAAGAGCAAATGTGCTGAGAAACATCAGAGAATGCTGTCATGGGACACAATTTTAAAGAGAAGCAGCCAGCAAATTGCTAGTAGTACCTAACATCAATTTCCCTATCAGGGCAGTGCTGGGAGTCCTTTCTAGTCTAGGTCATGAATTCATTCCTTTCTCACAGCTCCTCTGCTCTGAGTAACAACTCCAGTGCAACACTTGTTTTAAAAAAGAAAGCCTCTCATATACCAGTAACCAGAAAGCTCAAAAAGCAGTTTTAAGTATCCAAAATTAAGGAAAAAGCAGCCAACGTAATGACAAGACAGCAGCAACACAAGGTGAAGGTCACAAAAGGAATGCAATGATTGCAATCTGCTTCTCTTCTTCCTGACTCCACCATGAAATTCCACTTGTATCCAAGTTACTCCTGCCGTTGTGGGTAGGAACATCCAGAGTGCCTCCTGGATGGAGCAAGAAAGATATTCCCTCCCCTGACCTCTACCTGCAGTAAGAAAGGATGAGTAAGTTGCCTTTTTACCTCCACCATCTCCTCCAGTGATCTTTTACTTGTGTGGAACCAGCTTCTTTTACACTATGATCGAAACTACAAATATGAAGTGTGTGCAAGACCTATTTGCACAGGTGAGAGGGTTAAGCACACTCAGATTTATGAGCACTGACACAAACAGTGTTTCTGTCTTTTACAACACAAACCTAGAAAGGACAATGGGTAAAGATCTTCTCCAACCATAGGAATTCTGTGAAATTACAGAAAGTAGCTGCTTAAAAGAACAAGAGCTATCATCACAAAGAAAATAGACAAGGCTTGAATACAGGCAATGGATAACGAGGAGAAAACTGAAGATCAACAGGTAGAACAGCAAAGGTATGAATGGCAACAGTGGGAGAAGGTATTAGTGAAGCATGCAGGGCGAGCATTCTAGCCAAACCTGGACATCTCTCAGGGGAGGATGGAGAGGGAGTTGACAGGATATGTCGAGTTACTTACATGGAGCATAGAACATCATCAGAAGGGGTTTGTCTTCCTTCTTCAGAAGCCGTTTCAGTTCCTAGTGAATAAGCCAAAGAAAGTAAAACCAGATTTATACCAAAGTACTGCATTACAACTTAACAAAGTTTATATATATATATACATATATTCATAGAATATAGGCTTATTTAGCTAAGGGAAGAGGAGTCATCTTTCCAACAGACAAGGTACAAGTTTCTTTTCCTTGCTTAATTGTAACTTAAAAGAAGATGACAACATTTCTTATAGACTCAAGTATCTGGTAAATATCCTAGACCAGTACCTTCACTGTTAAGATGTGGAAGTTGCCTATCTTGGTTTGAGTGCAGAATCAGATAGAAAATCTTATCTTCCCACATCCGTCCAAAAAGCCATACTCTAATCCAAGTAGTCAGACTCAATAACAAACAAAACATGTTCAGTTTTCACACTATGAAACCTTTGTTAAAGCAGGGAGAAGCCATGAACAAAGATTTTTTCAGTACCAGCATGATACAGAAACCAGATAAATTTTCAAATTGAATGCAACCCTTGGAAGTCTTGTAATAGAGTATAGAGGGTGAACATTAAATATTAATCTTCTCACAAAAACTGAATGTCAAAATAACTGTTTCTAATATTAAAAATGAAAGCTTGAAAATTGAAAAAGGTCCTTTTTGAAATACCAGCTCGAATCAAATCAATTAAAGTTTAAAAAAAACCCAAATCTATAGACTAGAAAACTAATACAAAAGACCAAGCTGATTGCATCAGAAAGAATGTAATGGAAAGCTCTCTGGTGGCACTGCCTTTTTAAGGTAGTTTTCATCATATTTTCCGCTTTCCTACTTAACACCAAGATGACAGTCACAATCACACAAGATCTGGATGCTGCTCCTTCCTTCTTCAAAGACTACCTCACATGAAGGAACCCAAGTTTTAATGGCAACCATCAGTGGTAAAAGGAATGTTTTATCTCTTTTTACCTCCTATTTTCACCCTGTAATGAGTGCATCTTGCAAGCTGCTACACTTTCTTGGGACAAACAATTCTCTTCCACCACACCATCCACAACGCTTTCATTCTTGCCATGTAGCTGACAGACTAATATCACGACCACATGTGAGAGAAAGACAGGAAGCAGGAGACTTCACAGTATCACCAAGGTTGGAAGAGACCTCACAGATCATCAAGTCCAACCCTTTACCACAGAGCTCAAGGCTAGACCATGGCACCAAGTGCCACGTCCAATCCTGCCTTGAACAGCCCCAGGGACGGCGACTCCACCACCTCCCCGGGCAGCCCATTCCAGTGTCCAATGACTCTCTCAGTGAAGAACTTTCTCCTCACCTCCAGCCTAAATTTCCCCTGGCGCAGCCTGAGGCTGTGTCCTCTCGTTCTGGTGCTGGCCACCTGAGAGAAGAGAGCAACCTCCTCCTGGCCACAACCACCCCTCAGGTAGTTGTAGACAGCAATAAGGTCACCCCTGAGCCTCCTCTTCTCCAGGCTAAACAATCCCAGCTCCCTCAGCCTCTCCTCGTAGGGCTGTGCTCAAGGCCTCTCACCAGCCTCGTCGCCCTTCTCTGGACACACTCAAGCATCTCAATGTCCCTCCTAAACTGGGGGGCCCAGAACTGAGCACAGTACTCAAGGTGTGGTCTAACCAGTGCAGAGTACAGGGGCAGAATGACCTCCCTGCTCCTGCTGACCACACCATTCCTGATGCAGGCCAGGATGCCACTGGCTCTCTTGGCCACCTGGGCACACTGCTGGCTCATGTTCAGGCGGGTATCAATCAGCACCCCCAGATCCCTCTCTGTCTGGCTGCTCTCCAGCCACTCCAACCCCAGCCTGTATCTCTCCATGGGGTTGTTGTAGCCAAAGTGCAGCACCCTGCACTTGGAGCTATTGAACCCCATCCCATTGGACTCTGCCCATCTGTCCAGGCAGTCGAGGTCCCACTGCAGAGCCCTTCTGCCCTCCAACCCAGCCACATCTGCCCCCAGCTTGGTGTCATCTGCAAACTTGCTGATGACTGACTCGATGCCCTCATCCAGATCACCTATGAAGATGTTAAAGAGGATGGGGCCCAGCACAGATCCCTGAGGGACACCACTAGTGACAGCCGCCAGCTGGATGTGGCACCATTCACCACCACTCTCTGGGTCCGGCCCCCCAGCCAGTTCCTAACCCAGCACAGAGTGTTGCCATCCAAGCCATGGGCTGACAGCTTAGCCAGCAGTTTGCTGTGGGGGACAGTGTCAAAGGCCATGCTGAAGTCCAGACTTTACTATACAGTTAGCACAATCCACAAACTTTGTCAAGTCACTTTAAACAGTTTGGAGGCTTTAAACAGCGAAGGAAAGGAAGGAAATAATGGTGCTTCAGCAAGAGTTAACAGAAATATACACACTTCCCTTCATCCCATGTATTTAGAAAAACACAGCTATGTACCTTTTCACTGTCGATATGCACAACATCTTTGGCTTCCGGATCCTCCTCCCACAGTGGAGCACCTTCTGGATCCTTGAGAAAGGCCACCATAGACTGTAATAAGCAGAAAAAAAGCTTTTAAAGGAAAAGGAACCATGTGACATCCAATATCAAATCCACACTGTCATGCAAATACAGTTAGTGCCTTTACTCTTCTGATCACTCACTAGTCTGCTCTAATACAGGAAAACACAAATCTCCTCTTGCACAATCAAGTGACATATATTCTCCTAAGCAATATCCCATCTCAGAAGCTTCCATTTCCACTATAAAAATAAGGGAAAACAGTGCAGAAATAGACCAGCACACAGACAGGATCTTGCAGAGAGCTCTTTCAGTGGTTAAATCTGAAATACTTCCACTACTACTCCCTTGACTTAACAGGAAAGATCTCTCTCTATGCAGAAGTCAGGTTCCCATGCCCTTTATTATACCTGAGTAACCTTTGAATCCAATAGGACTAGCTGGAGGGCACACTGATACTTGCTGTGAGCAAAAGCAATGAACTTCACACTCAAAGACCAAACTGCTTATTTAGTCAAAGGAAGAATAAACTACCAATAGTTCCCTCTTCTAGGTCCATCTGCCCAGAAACAGTACCCAATGGATTTTTAATTAAGACAGAAAGAAGAAAACGTGACAAGTGAGAAACACAAGACCTTGCTATTGCACAGCTTCCATATTCAGCAAGCCTAATCCACAGGCATGCATACTTTATAACTGCTTCACCTAACAAGCAATCAACAATCCATTTCAGCAGAATGCAGATATTTTCTTTATCAGGTGGGGGGTGGCCTCTTCTCCCAGGCAATCACCAATAGAACAAGGGGACACAGTCTCAAGTTGTGCTGGGGAAGTACAGGCTGGATGTTAGGAGGAAGTTCTTCCCAGAGAGAGTTATTTCCCATTATAATGGGCTGCCCAGGGAGGTGGTGGAGTCACCATCTCTGGAGGTGCTCAAGAAAAGCCTGTATGAGGCATTTAGTGCCATGGTCTAATTGACTGGATAGGGCTGGATGCTAGGTTGGACTGGATGATCTTGGAGGTCTCTTCCAACCTAGTCTATTCTATTCTATCACAGGGAAATACTCAAAGTTCTGAATTCAGCCTCAGCTTCAGGGAAACCCAAACACTCCGGAGTCAATAAGATGCTCTGCACAGATTCCAGCAATTGCACTGCCCTTTATAGCTGTATGTGGAAGCTTGATCACCATTATTCTCTATGTCCATGCTCTAGGAAACATAATACTTGGTATTATGTTCATTCACTACCAAGACTGACTCCTTTCATGCTCTGCAGTATTGCTTGTAGGTATCTGTCCCCTCCCAGGCAGGACCTCTGCCACACCAGTAACACAGCAAGGTATCTGAGAAGCTTCTTTAATCTATGAGAGAGCACTAAATGAACTTACTTGGAGTTGGAGCAAAGAAAAGCTTCATTAAAGCTTTTTCCAGTCCATTGGGTATTTTGCCAAAGCAGCTCCAAACTGAAGAGCAGAGCTGAGTATATACTGAAAGACACCAAGAATATCAATCTAAAAGCCTAGGTTTGTCCTCTGCCTTCTCAAGAGCAGGTTACCAGCATACGTGGTGACACATGCTGCTGAATCAGTCTCAGAGACACTTTTGCCACTGTTTGCTGCCTTTGGGAGGGCTGCCTAGTACAACATCCCAGCAGTTTATCAATAGATACTGAAGCTCATCTCATTTTCCTGCATCTCAGTCAGTACTGCAGGACTCAGGAGGATTCAGAGCTTCCAGCACAATTCATTTATTGCATTTATGTTTCTGCCTACTTGCACAGCTAATATTGAAGAGATTTGTCTTATCACAAGAAGTAGTATATAGTAGTCACTAGACAGAAAGTAAAGCACTTAATGTGCATATTAAGAAGGGGGTGAGGTAGCAGTGTTGGGACCACAAATGCTTCAAAGAAAAGAAATTTGTTTCAATATGGCATTAGCAGAGTAAGGACATAGGTAGGGAAATAAATGGAGTTACAGTTGGAAAAAGATAAAACTAGAGACATTAATATCCCAAATGATGTCCTAACAAGAGTTAATCATCTATGGGGAAAGGAAATAATAGAATCAGAGTAGAGATGTTCTACATTTAGGAAAGCTACAAGCTGTATTCACTCTCAGTCTGTACAGACTTCAAAAAATACACTGGAGGGGAGGAGAGAGGGGTCAGTGTTTTAAAACGCTAATGAGTGCAATTGACTCTGCTAGTTTCAAGAACTCCTGCATGCCAAGTTCAGTCATGTAGAAACAGATGTGGTTAGAGGATGGGGGATTAAAGAGACTTAATTCATCCAGCCTCTCCCTCTCAGCCAAGACAGAAAAATATTAGATGTGTAATGTCTTCTGGCAGGAGCAGGCAGTACATTGCCTTGCACTCATTACTCCACACAGAGAAGAGAACTTCCCGTGTGTCTCTGTATAGGAAAGAACCTTCCTCATACAAACCACAGCACTTTCTAATCACAGAAAAGCAGTGGTGCCTAGGCTGATGGACAGAGCAAGGTCCAGGCCACAGCAACCCCACAAAATGATCCTGTCGTGCCACAGCATAGGCACAACCTGCTCTGACCCCCCAGCTTGCTGAAATCTCTGCAACAGCACTGGACCTTGAACAACAATTAAAAAAATACAGAACGTTTTCACCCAGCCTGTGCAGCTAAAAGCAAGCAAGTTCTTACAGCACAATAGCTGGCTGTCTTATATGGACCTAGCTTTCAACCTGAAAAACGTGTGCATACACACACAGACACACCTAATATATGTATATATACACACACACAGGGAAACACATCCTTGTCCTTCTCATTCTTTTGAAGTAGGGATGCTAATAAACAGACTTCCCTTGATTTCACACACACTCTTTACAACAGCAAACTTGAAAAGGATTCAGTTTAGAGCAGGGCCAATTTATTGGGCTAGTCTATTCCCTTTGCTAGTAGTGAGCAGATTTGTACTTTAATGAGGTTTCTCCATTTTAGAAGCAGAATAAAACTCTCTCTGTACTTTATCCTCCAGAAGAAGCTTCAACGTGTAATAAATGCAGCCTGGATACTGGCCTTATGGCACTATGGAGGATTAGGACACAGTGTGGCTAAAATAACATATGAACAGAGGTATCAGTTAACATCAAAGACTGATCTAAGCTTAGGTCTGCTGTCTCCAACAGCAGCTGACTACAGATATTTGGTGAAAAACTATACTAGTACCACTCTTGTATAACATACACTGATACATAGTCTTGCTGTCTGGCAAAAAGTAATCAGGTTTATGGACCCTGCACCAGCTGTTGCATTTGGACCTCTGTGTTTGCTATCATTTTGTCTATCCTAAATCCTTGGCTTTCACATCATGTAGCAATGAGTTCCAGGATGTTTTTTAAACATTGCAGTTATTTGTGTCAAATCAGCCATGCCAAAATGCCACTGTTTATACCTAAGTTTGGAGAAAAAAAATAGGTTATCATTCCCTTCAAGCCATTCATGGCTATACAAATATCAATAGTTGTCTCTTTCAGGTTTTGTTTTTACCAAGCCCAAAAATCTTACAATCATAGAATTATATAATGGTTTGAGTTGGAAAGGACCTCAAAGACCATCTAGCTCCAACCCCCCTGCCATGGCCAGGGATGCCTCCCACCAGACCAAGTTGCTCAAGGCCTCATACATCCTGATCTTGAACACCTCCAGGGAGGGTGCATCTGCAACCTCTTCCAGTGTCTCACCACCCTCACTGTAAAGAATTTGTTTTTAATATCCAGTCTAAATCTACCCTTCTCCAGCTCTGGTCCATTCCCTCTTGCCCTATCACTATAAGCCCTTGTAAAAAAAATCTCTTCCCAGTTTTCTCATAGGACTCTTTCAGGTACTGGAAGGCTGCTCTAAGGCCTCTCCTCTTCTCTGGGATGAATGGCCATAACTCTTGCAGCCCGTTCTCACAGGGGAGGTGCTCCAGATCTCTGATCATCTTTGTGACCCTCCTCTGGACCCACTCCAGCAGTTCAATGTCCTTCTTAGGCTGCAGGCACCAGAACTGGGCACAGCTCTCCAGATGGAGTCTAAAGAGCAGAGGAGAGGGAGAGAATCACCTCACTCATCCTTCTTTGATGCAGCCCAGGATACGGTTGCTTTCTGGGCTGCAAGCGCACATTGCCAGCTCACACTGAGTTCTTTATTAACTGACACCCCCAAATCCTTCTCCCCAAGACTGCTCTCAAGCCACTTCTTGCCTGTCCTTGACTTTACATAAATATTCAAGCCTCACTGCCTTTCTGCAGTACTTGATGTGGCAACCAGAATCACATGTAGGACACAACATGAGGGAAACCAACAGATTCAGATGCGGAATAACATTTCCTCATCTATTCTCTGTTCCATTCCTAATTATTTGACTTTTAAATACAGTCAAGCACAAGGCAAATATTTTCAAGTCGACCTGACTGCTTGTCCTGACCATTAATTCAGCATCACAACACACATTACTGCATTAGTCCAGCTTAGCTGGAGCTTCCCTCTCATGTTCATGACCTCACAAGTTCCTACCTTCATATTGACAGATCATTTTATATTGTGAGAGTCTAAGCCCTTCCGCAGAGAGGAGCTGGAAATATTTTCTCACAATTATTCCTAATAACTCTGCACCACTGAGCTTTGTTTCTTGCACTTGACCTCCCTTTACCAGATAGCCCAAACAGCTCAGATACTAACTCAGATACAGAGTTAGTACCCAAGTATCCTTCTCGGATACAAAAGGTTCTGTTTGCTAACCTCCCCCCACGGTGAACACTGAAGTATTCTTTATTTCTCAGTTTTCCAACAGTAAACCCACAAAGGCTTCTCTGATAATTATATCAGAATTTAGTTAAAGAAATTAAAAGCTTTTCTTAAAAGCCCATGTACACTATCATCTGGATCAGCCACATCTATGAAATTGCCGATTACTTCAGAAGAATCTTTTTACAGCTCTTCAGAGCTGTGTCTATCATTCTCCAAAATGTCATACATATATTAATATGTCTACTGGATGCCTGGAAAGAAGATCTGAGTTTTATTGCCACAAGCTTGCTGAATGATGTGAAACAAATCCTTTAATCTCCCTGTTGTTCAGTGCGTCCACCTGTCCGTAAAATGAGTATGATAACCTGCGTAATTGTGTTGCTTTGCTGCTCACTGTTTGTAATGTGCTGTGAGACTCCCGAAAGACAACGCTGAGAGAAAGGTTGCTGCCTCGACAGAAGAAAAATAGGGAGAAGCAGTACAGAGGGAGAAACACAGAAAGTATTCAGGCATGTGTGAGCTGCAGAACAAGTAAACATTCAGCTAAGTTATTTGACCGCTGCCCACCTCTGATGCACAGGAATCATTAGCAGCTAGTTTCACTGGAGTAGCTAAATCAAGACTAGAGCTCCTAGAGTGAAGGAGCTTCAAATCTATTCTTCTATCCACACTGCCCCTCCCCAGCAGGTAGGGGGAAAGACAAAGGGGAAATGCTCATCAAAAAATAGGAACTTGAAGGAATAAATGACATGGTTCTTGTTGTGCTGTAAATCAACTCTCAGTAGGTGCTTTCCAGTTAATTCAAATTATAACCAAGTGTCAGAGCACTAATTTCTGGTTGGAGGACTTCTTGGAGGGCAGTCAAGACATGTCATGAATTGTTCAAACCATCCAAATTTAAGCATCTAACAAGTTTCCTTTGCCCCACCACCCACCAAGAGGGGAAAAAAAGCCCAAACCAGATGCATTTCTTCAGTAAGTACAAAAGGAGCCTCAGGCACTTGGTGACTAGACTGGGTATCAAATCTTCCTGTTCCTAAGTGCCAGGCAAGATTTCCACTGCAGGAGACGGGAAGACACATAGTCCTACTCTCCCCACATCGGGCAAATCATTTGTGATGACCCTAGGTCAAGACAGGGTGTGCTACCTAGACAGTCCTCCCCAGCAGCTACTGCACAATAACTCTGGCTGTAAAAGAAAAGTCCAGAGCCAGTGCATTTAGCAATGGCCACTATGACAGACTCGGGTCTGCATTTCACACAGGCTTTCATCCACCCTAGGCCAAACTTCTGAACAAACCCAAAAGGGAAAGTAAATGTAATGATGCCAATCTGCAGTGATGTCATCAAAACCACAAGATCAGTTATGGTGCAGAGCCCATGCTCCCCTGGGAGAAGGAAAAGAAATGGAAACTGGGTATCAAAGCTGAACAGAAGTAATTTCTGGAAGCAGGGTCATCTCGAGGCTGCAGCCTCACATGAGGATATTCCCAGGGCTTTACCACAGCTCCTCAGAAGGCTGCACACTTTGAACCTGATTACTGTGCTTTTAGTCCAACATTTCCACACCATCAAGATCTACACATTCTGTTCACGTTTTCTTCCTTTCATTGCCCTCACAGAACTTTGCCTTCTGTTGCTCTGTGTCAAGATTCACAGGAGAAGGATGATAGTTTTATCCCTGCTGCACCAAGGGCACATCCGTAGGAACTGCAGTTCCACAATCCAATAAAAAAAAATAAGGCCACTCAGCTCTCTTTAAAGTTTATAGACACAGAACCTAAAAACCTCAAACTCTCTATCGAAATGCAGTATCAGCTAATACTTTTAGTTATACTGCCCTTAATAGTCCTTGTAATGAAGACATGACAATTCTCATTTGTTACTAGCCTGCAATTTAACTCACCATTTACACTACAGCTCAACATGGGGTCAGTATTTTTAATAATACATCATTTCCTGGATCTGTGTTTGATAGACACAGACACACAAACACCTTTAGGTCATTAACCCCCTCCCTTTCATTCCTTCAGCATGAAAAATACCAACAATTGTTTTTAATCCACAGATGTCTCTCCCATATATAGCAAAGCCAAAAAAAACCCAACAATCAAATATTTAAATTTACCTTCAGTGTGACTGCTCTGTTATATTCAGTATGAAATGCACCGTCCCTGTTGAACAAGGAGCAGGGAACAGAGTTAGCTTACAGTAGTGTTGCTGGAAATCATACAGCTGATCTTCCTCTCTTCTTACTAACCACAAATAACATTAACCTGCTGAAGACACAGAACTAAGTATAAATTATAGTACAGTCATTCAAGGAGGAAAAAAAAAAGGAGTAAGAAAAAAGGGAGGATGTAAAAGAGTGTAATGCAAACAGGTTTCTAATAAATCATTTCCTCTGTGACACTCTAACAAGAATATTTACTAAGACATGATCTTTGGAGACGGAGATGCAGCTCCTTGGCGTCGCTCACACTTAGCGCTACTCCCACTCCTATTATTTCCAGGAAGAAAATCTCTTGCTGTCTCAAATGCACTTGCCTTCCTCCCCTTACTTTACAAAGCATTATTCTCAGCAGGAGTGTGACAGAGAAAGTAAGCTCAAATTTCAGGCACCAGCCACGTGCACTGGGTAGTTTTAGTCCTTTGGGTATCTCTCCCAGGGTCCCACTTGTGCTTTTAGTGTACTCTATTCAACAGCAGAATAAATTTATCTCAACTCCTGTCACAACAAATGCTTGCAAACTGAAGAAACAGCAATCAATGTCATATGTCAAAGGATTATAAAAAACTAAGTCCTCATGCTGTAGCAGTGTGGAGCTGTGAGGAGGCATCAACAAGCAGGAGCTACAGATCCCAGCCCAGAACTCACTTATAATGTAGTAATTCCACTCCTTTTTCCTTTGAATTAGGATCTACTTTCATCTTCTTGCACAATTTTCGGCTTTCCGTATCACTGCAAAAAAACACATATTGGAAGAAAAGAAGTTACAAGAAAAGAAATCAAATGCATTCAGTTCTGAAAATTCATTGACGTGCTTCCTCATCAGCAATTAGTTGCAACTAACAGTAATTCAGAAGCTCTTCAGCCAAGTCTGTGGGACAAGTATTGTGGAAAGCTGCATTAGTCAATTTAATTTCTCCATTTGCTTAGTCAGGACACAATGAACCACATTAATACCACATTCCAAAACCAGGCCCTAACCAAAAGAAAAGCAGTCCTTCCTATCATGTCGAAGTAGAATCACAGAATCAACCAGGTTGGAAGAGACCTCCAAGATCATCTAGTCCAACCTATCACCTAGTCCATTCCAATCAACTAGACCATGGCATTATGTGAATCTTTTCTTGAACACCTCCAGGAACAGCAACTTCACCACCTCCCTGGCAGCCCATTCCAATGGCAAATCACTCTCTCTGACAGGAACTTCCTCCTAACATCCAGCCTATAGCTCCCCCAGCACAACTTGAGACTGTGTCCCCTTGTTCTGTTGCTGGTTGCCTGGGAGAAGAGACCGAACCCCACCTGGCTACAACCTCCCTTCAAGTATCTCATCAGACCTTCTGTTCAAGTGATTAAGATAAAATTTAGGAAGTCAAGCTTTCAAGAACACCATGTTACTGCTAGGATGATGATCAAAGAGCTCTGCTGTGAAAAGACTCAAACGCACACACCCTCCTAAAAAACCACACACAACCTAAAAAAAACCCAAACAAACACACACACCCCTAAAAAAAAACCACACACACCTGGCAGGTGCAGGTAAAGACTACCTGCCACAGCTCCTGAAGGAGGAGGCACATAACAGCAGACTGAAAAATACTTCTAGCAAATCTAACTGAACAAGAGCAAATTGCTTTCAGCACCACATTGGGCTGAGTTGAAGAAGAAAGAAGGGTCACAGGAAAAAACTCTACATACATTCGCTTAGGCAGGCAGGTAAAGGATCTTCATGGCCTAACTGCTGTTCCAAACAATGCATAAGTGAAGCTATAAGGATACTTCAAGCTGAAGTGAATATGAAGTCAGTCAAAGACCTGGGGAAACAGTGAAACAGTACAGCTACAAAGAAAAAGAGGATGATTCACACTGACAAGACTATTCTTCGCACTGACAAACAGCAAGATTAAAATGCTTGTTCCTAGTCGAGGACAACTTGTACCTTTTATACAGATAAATCAATTTAGAAGATGAAAACACTGAAACCCCATCAAGTTTAAACTGATTAGAGACACATTAGAGAGATCCAGATTCAAGGGTTGCAAGAGCACCACCAAATTAAGTGCTGCTGCCAGCACTGGTGCTAACTCTCCCAATGATCTCCAGCTGCCTTTCCGCAAATGTGAGACAACAAACAGTGAAGTTCATAGTGTGCTGCAGATGGAAAACTCCCAATGCTTATTGTGGATGGAATGAGAATGGGTGTGCTATGGACACATGCATCGAACTCAGAATATTATGCTGAAGACAGAAAAGAGCATTTTAAGAACTAACAAAGCATGCAACTCTCTCACCAGAAAGGAGCACCTGTAATCCCAGTTGTATAGAAGCATGTTTATCTAAAGAGTCTTAATTCATGTCAGTTCTACATTTACAGATCATAGCCAAAGCTCATCGTTGTAGCCTGTAAACACTTTATTGCCTTTCCAGGAGGCAGAAGATCTGAGCCTGAAAAGACAGTTCTTTTCGTGTTGTCTACTGCATCTTTGTTTTCCCTCTACACAGCAGTGGGAGGTGGAACTAAAATGTTCACATTATTCAATTAACAGATGACATCTCTTTGTAATAAAACTAGATGATGAAACAAACAGCCTGAATTTGGTGTTTTGGGGGAAAAAAAATCTGTTTTGCCATGTGGAGTTTGTACAAAACACCTGCAGTAACATCAAATTCAGGGACCAGAAATATTCTGTCTTAACTGCAGTCCTCCAACAGTCTTGTGGGCTAAACCTAATCAGGGAGTCTAAGGAGGTGGCATCACTTTCAAATCATCCTCCCATCTTGCCAGGCAGATCTAGAGGTACACAGAAGCCCCATGGCCCTGCTGGAGCTGACTGACAAACCAACATCAGCCCACACCCAACACTGGTAAATACTCCTCAAGACACTCCCAGATGTTTCCAGCATACACATCTATTTGTGGTCATCTGAGCCTTGCCAAGACATATGTTACGTGGTGGATTTGAACAAGTAACGTTGAAATCCACCTCCAGCAACAGGTCATATCAGACCCCAAGATGTGCAGACAATCATTCAACAAGAGGACCAAAACGTGTATCAAGACAATTCTGTTGCCAGTTCTACCACCAATTTGATGTAACTTCAAATCACGTGGGGAAAAAAGCGCATCATTTAGAGACCTGGACACTGATCTTAGCTCGAAGTCTGGCAAAGTTCATAGTGGCAAAAGGTTACAAAACATTACTAGTGAAATGTACCTGTGAGTAAAAGCAGCTAGCAACTCCTAGCACTCCAATTCCTGTTTTCGGTTTGCATGAATTTCTATTAATTACAAAAAACAAAAAAAAAAAAGAGAGAGAGAGAGAGAGAGAGAGAGAGAAGAACAGCTGTTTCTGAATTTAAGCATGCCTTGGTTTCAGGATTGTGCCATTTGTAGAGATTCAGGTAGCTGCCTGATTGCCCAGCCATTACTGCAGAAGAGACAGCAGCAGTTTGTTCCAGTATGTCTCTCACCATTTGCTGGACAGATTCCCTGCACCTCTGCACTGGGAGTTGAAACCCGTTTATGCTATCTGCACTGATGCAAGGAACGGAAAACAAGAAGATTTCCAGAATAAGAAGTGTCTAAATATGTATTGGTAATTTTTTCATGCACCAGTGCAGATTTTTGCACATGCCAGACTCTGCAGCTCAGATGCTCTACTGATTCTTTGAGGGAGAAAAAAAAATCAGGAAAGGAAGATGCATAGAAATGGCAGAGATGGACCAGTTCTACTTTTCTTTCTGCTTTCTCTTACAGCCAGATAAAAATAACCTGCAAAGAGTGACTTGCGATGATATCACTTAGTAATGACCTTAATAAAAGTAAATATCAACACAGATGCGGTCTCTGCTCTTGGATCTGAACCAACAGCCTCTCTCTGAAGATGAGCTCCTCCATTCTCACATGGGAGAACATAATTAGGACTCTGGTTCTTGTAATCTAATTGTATCACTTGAAGAGGCAGTGCAAGAGTTTCTCACAAAAACTAAAAGAAAACAAGAGAGGGAAGGGGGGGAACCCCACCAACCCCCCAAAACTGAACAAGACGGAAATTGCCCTCTCCCAAAAAAAACCACTCTACCACCCAAGCCAAGACATTCCTGACAAGACTCAGGAAATGCTGGCTTGAAGATGAGGTGAGGAACACGCCCACACTGGCCATCCTTGGCTGCCTCATACCATTTCTGTCCAGAGCAATTTGAACCCTGCAGTGTTGCTGCTGAAGGGACCCTGGCTTTGCCTGCAGGCAGTCCTACAATTCATCCATCCATGGGAAACCATCCAAAACATCAACCTATTCACAACACCGAAAAGGACCTAATCACCAGCTGTCTAGATGGTAATAGGGGCAAACCTTCTGTGCCACAACGGCATGGCTTCCTTCCACTCCCACAAGCATGTTCCTTACGCTCTCCCTTTCCACAAAACCAAGCCAGGACTCCAAAACGCCTCTTTGCTGGAGGCAAAGGCAGCTTGGAAAAAGAACAATAAAATAAAAGATCCAAGTTGGCCTAAATAAAAAGTCTAAATAATCACAAAGCGTGCATCACAGGAATACTTCACCCCTTTTCAATCACATCCCTGTCTCTTCTACCGGGAGAGGATTCTGTCATTTGAGAGTATGATGGAGGTGGCAGGAAGCACAACTGGAGTGCTCCCTGTAAACCTCTGGGGTCCTCTGTCACTGTAAGCATGAATGAATAATCTCTTTGCACAAGCAGCCAGCTGATACCAGGGCAGGAGGAGGGTGAGGGGCTTATGAAGGAGAACTGACCTCCTTTGGCTGATCACCAGTAAAGCCAGCACCACAAGGAGCTGTGCCACAGGTGTTCCTCAGGAGCAGTGCAGGATGTGCAGAGCTGCCCACAGGCCTGGGATTTTGTGGCTATAAGGATGGAGAAGCAGTAACAGATATTGATGGCAGTCCCCAGTGGCAGAAGCAACCCAGAGAAAGGACTTTACAGCAGTGTGTAAAGGTAATCTGGAGAGAGAAAGAACAGAGGGCAAAGCTATACAAGAGGAACACAAAATAAGATCCATGTGTTTGACTGCAGTAAATCTACATTGGTTTCTAAAAATAAGACAAGTTTGACCTGGACGGATTTTGACTAAGAAATGGTGCATGGAGAAGGCAGTGCAAAGCACCTTTGAGTCAATTTGAATGTTGTCCTGGCGGGTTCTGAAAGCAGCACACTAAAGACTGCACATCCTGTGGTGAAGGGTTGCAAAGCTCTCATTCGGACAGAATTGTGGCCCAAGGTCCATCAATCGCGGGGTCAAAAGTCCACGGCACCAGCCCAGGGAACTGACTAAGCCGCCGTTCTTAGCTGTGGGAAGATTTCTCCTGCAGCGGGGCATAAGCTGTAAACATGAGACCTTGTTTTGGGAAAGGGTCCTTGAGTTCGCAGGCACTGCGAGCACCCCACGCACACCTGCTGAGGGCTCACCCTGCCAGCCCCTGGGGTGGAACCACAGATTGTCTTGGTAAGAAAATAACCTATCTGTGCCTTACACATAATTTTAAGCCAATCTGTATTGTCCACTTGTGCCAGCCCTAGTCTGGCTGGATACACCTCCTCTGAACAGCATAGAAGACTGCATTACTTTAATAAAAGCTCTCTGCACTTGCACTGCGCTGATGCATCACACGCTCTGCACACGCACGGCCCGACACGGCATGCCACGCCACGGCACTCGCACTCGCGTTCGCACCGCGCCAGACGGCACTGACCGAACTGATCGCACTCGTCAGCGCCCCGATCCGTGCCTCGCCAGCCTCCGGACCGACAGCGCCCAGCTTGGCTCGTACCCGCGGAAGCTCGGACAGCGCGCTCCAATAGCCTCTGAGTTGTTCCAATCTACGATACTTGGGACTTTCAAACTGACTCCAGACAGTAATTGAGAAACTCGCTCTAAGCCAGAATAATCTCTAAAAAGCCTACCGGTGGCGCTTTCGGGCCACAGACTCTCTTTCTAAATCTTTTCAAACCTTTGCTAAATTCCTAATTTGTTGTGCATACACACCCTGTAAAAATAATCTCACAACCGCATACAGTATCACAGTATCACAGTATCACCAAAGTTGGAAGAGACCTCACAGATCGTCAAGTCCAACCCTTTACCACAGAGCTCAAGGCTAGACCATGGCACCAAGTGCCACGTCCAACCTTGCCTTGAACAGCCCCAGGGACGGCGACTCCACCACCTCCCCGGGCAGCCCATTCCAGTGTCCAATGACTCTCTCAGTGAAGAACTTTCTCCTCACCTCAAGCCTAAATCTCCCCTGGCGCAGCCTGAGGCTGTGTCCTGTCGTTCTGGCGCTGGCCACCTGAGAGAAGAGAGCAACCTCCTCCTGGCCACAACCACCCCTCAGGTACAAAGAACTTATGTGGGGTAGTTATAAATAAGTTTGGGGAAGGGGGATTCCTAGCATATATAATATCAAATCTTTTTAAACTCTTTAAAAATCGGCCTTGTATTTCATTCCCCCAAAACCCAGACAAACTCCTCCACGACACATCCTCAACACCATCCTCTCTCATAAGAGCAACTAAGATCATCTGCAGCTCCCTAATTACTTCCCTTATGTAATGCTGCCCATTAGCTTCTCATCCAGAAGGAAAAACAGCCCTACAACTACACCTGCCTCTGGGGAGGAAGGATCTGAAATGACTGTCAAGTCCCCTCTTCAGAAATTACGACAACTCCATAAAAATAAAGTTCACATCTCTAGCTGCCAATGTAACAGCAGCATGTTCATGTGCTGTGCGGCCATGCCACTCTGGAACATAGACGGGACCCAGTATTCTTTTTCATCTGCACCTACAGCGCTCCTAGGCACAGGAGACTTTAAGTAACCAGGTTAGTATATCTGTCTGCAGATTCTTCTGTCAGCATATCATGCAACAAACCACATGTGAACTACAGACTTCACAATCTTTAAACAGATTTTGTCTCTTCTGTATCTTTTCCTCTGAAACAAGGCTCAACAATTCACTTAAACTACACTTCAGCAGTTCCATATAGCACCATTTCCACCACAGGCCCCAGAACAGCAGAGGCTCTGCTCTATCAGTGGCTGCACAGACAAAATGGAAAAAGCTTTGGAAGGTACTAGCCAAAGCTCTCATCTTGTTACCATCATTACCACCTACATGGTTTAACTCTTGCATTCTTTCATGTTACAGTGAGAAAACGTTGTACAGAGAACTCCATATTTCAGGGAAGTAGCAACTGCAGTTTGAGACCAGCTTTCAGAAGTGAATTATCGAACAACTTTGCCCAGCCCAATGCACAGCCCCTGCAATGCTCTCTGGCTACCTTCCATAGAACAGTGTCTCCAGACAAAAGACTGATGAACATCCTCAAAAAAACATTGAGTTGAGATCCTGTCAAACAACTAATCAAGCTTGTGACCCAAAAAACAGGCAACAAAAAGGGTGTCGATGTCAGAAACTTCCTCAAGCCACCTAAAAATCAAAACCACACTGGCACTTATTTGATGTTAAGAGTCAGCTGCAGTTAGATGTGCAAGGTTTCAAAATTAAAAAAAGGTAATTCATTAGCTGTTGTTGGGGACAACACTAGATCGTGGTGACTACGCTTCCTGCCCTCTTCAACACAGTGCTCTAACAACGAGCCTGTGATCCATTCACACTACAGCTACTGACCAAATGAAAACACACCGACCCCTGCAAAACTCTCATCCTCGCAGGCATTGCCACCACATCATTCTCACTGCTCCCTCTCAGCCCAGGGCAGCAGCTGCCACAACTACTGCTGCTGACAGTATGTCACGTTAGTAAAGCTCCTCATATTCTCTAATGATCCCAGACCTTTCTGTATCACTCTTGAGACAGCTCTGAAACCACAGAAGAAAGAAAATAATTTTTAAAAATTTCTCCATCAGCTTAGCTTGCAAAAGCACTTCTCCAAAGGATTGTGCTAAGTAGCTGCTGGACGGTAATTGCTTACTTCTCCTTGAATAGAATCAGCACAGGAAGCTTAAAATGCAAATTCTTTTCTTTGACAATTATGTAACATTCTGCCACTGTCCCAGGTTCCTGATGGAAACTACCTTGTAAATGTAACAGTAGCAACAGGTTTCCATAGCACAGAACAAATGAGCCACTCAACGAGGCAGATGAAAAGTGTGAATCTTTTCAGGGATGAGGGAGCATGAAAACTGAAACCAGAAAATACGCTACTGGAAAGAACTGAAGATTAAGATTAGCAGACTGACAGGACAATCTCAGCTGAATTTAAGGCCTGATTTTTCCCCTCTAGAATGCAGCAAAATGTCTCCTTGTGACCCCCAAGGGGACTGCAGCCTTCTGCTCCGAAGGAATATGCCAGGAGGAATGCAAAGAGAATAATCCATGTGCTGCAGAGAGCCAGCACCAGGCATCATCCAATACAAACGACCCCCTGTACCCATTAGCAAGAGAGGCCAGGAATCTATAGGAATAAGATTAAAAAGAAGTATTTTCTCAAAATTAAAACCTGTGAGATCAATTCTTCCTGCAAGCAAGAGCAAGCCAAAGAGCAGAGAAAGATCAAGAATTAACAGGTATCATCAGACAAAAACAATTAAGTGAAAAAAATTTGGAAGATCCATCCCTGCAGAAAGTCGGGAAGTTGTAATGAACAGTGCTTTCCATGAAAAGATAAATTGCAAAGGAGCACTTGGCAGCCCACACACCTGCACAGAAATAAGGCAAACATTCACAGCAGTTACCAAAACCTTTGCAGGAACTTCTAGAGACATCAAACACTTCAACTCTTTGCAAAGCAGCAGCTTTCTGCATCAGATTCATCCAGACCTCTTCCTACTCACACAACCTAGTACAGGTGAACACTGTCCTAACCTGGGATATATGATGACTACCACCCTGTCTTTGAGTTCAATACTGATCTAAGGTTCTAAACCCACAAAAGCAGGGTTTGAATCTATCACTAATGCTGCAGCACACTTTACTCGTTCCCTTGCACTATAGACCAAGAGAGGATGCTTAAAGAAAGTTCTCAAGGAAGAAAAATGGAAAAACTTTACATTAAAGCTTAGCTTGTCTGCTCTTCATTTTAGTCTGCAAGGGATCAGCATTGATGATTCACAGCTAATGAGCAATTCCAGGCAAAACCCATGGAGCACCCACAGTTAGTATGAAACTGAGATAGAAGCCCAGGCTTTAACTAAAATCCAATGTAGTGCTCAGATATTTAACACTCTACATTTCTGAAAGCAACAAATCAGATTAGATGGGTTTCTGCTAAGAACTGTGAGTTTACTTTAAAAAGGAAGATTTTTCCGACTAGCACAGCACTTCCTGCACGGTCACTCTTAGAGGAAAATAAAAGCTTTAATGTGAAATAGCCTTAACCACAGAGACAGGTTATGATAGAGACAGAAGGCTCTGAAAAAAAAATAAATCTATGCTGCAAACACAGAGTTTGCCCATGTAAATTGCATCCACACAAGGACTCTGTTTGTCAGCACAACTGCACTTGCAAAGCATTGTTGGTGGACAACTGACTTACCTCCCCCAAACCAACTTGCAGACAAGCCCCTGCTATCTCTCCCACTATGTCCCCTTAACGTCAGGTGCCTTTCACTCCCAAGCTACTGCTGCTCTTCACCTCCAAGGTGACTGTAGAGAAAGGGAGAAATCCCAGACACTAAAAATCTACTTGGATGAAAGGATTCACATCAGTGCACGAGCAGCACTCATTCCTTTTTTCTCTCTCTATTAGATCTGGTCATTTTTATTAGCAATTTTAAAGATTTTCATCAGCTTCAGAATTCAAGTCTAAGGAATAACGATGAGTAGATGATTCTGTTAAAAAATCCTACTACTGATCAGCTTTATAGGAGTGAAGGTAAAAAACTAAAGAGCAAGATGACAGCTAACACCATCTGTAGCAGCAGCCTTATTTCTTAAATTCCTCCCTGCTATTTCAAGGCGCTGAATAAATGTATATGAGTATGTATGTGTAGATGAGTAAAGCCTCTCTTTATTGAAGCATCAGAAAGCCAAAAATTTGGAAAGGAAGATTTTATCTAGAAGGCAGGTAAACTCTAAAACTGTGGGAAATCCCAGAAAAGACAATTAGTCCTTAGATTTGATCTCATGAACCAGCACATGTTTAGACACACAGTCTTGAAAGGACTGCTCCATTAGCCAAACTGTGGTCTTACCTTTATGTTAAGTATCATAGGATTGCAACAGTAACAAGGAATTGTTGGGACTACAAAACAGACACACAGGATACACAAAGACAGAAAAGGTGGGATTAAAACCAACCAAAAATTAGTCAGACATTTTAACCAGATGGCATTTCCTCTTCCTAGTAGTCTGATGTGCTAAAGCCAAGCACACGCACTATGACAGCAGATGGAAATCACACAGCTTTGTTTAATGTTTGGGACCTACAGTAAAGGGAACCATGGAAGTTTGAGCAGAGAATAATTAACCAGAGCCAAAAGACACGCATGCTTTTTGGAAAATATCAGTTTGTGATTGGGCAGGAGTTATAAAAACAGAAAACAAAAACCCTCGAGACAATTCAGTAATAGTAAAACCCAGGACCATTCACTGAATCACATCCAGAATAGAAAGAGCTCTCCAACCGACCTCTTCTGCCATCTTCTCAAAGACACACCTTGCCACAAGGCAATTTGTAACCTGCCAAAGCCATTTTCTCCTTTTCAGCAAAGCCATTTTACTTTTTTTCTTCACTTCATCCAAAACAGTTACGTTCTTCCAAGTAACATCAGTCTCTCCATAATCTATCACAAAGCCTACTCAAAAAGGCTAGATGATAGCATTGCAATGATTATTCTTCAAAACCAGCCCTCAGGGCATCACAAACTGGGACTGAAACTTTGCCTGCTTTAAAGGCAAGCAATCTTAGTCTTTCATTCAAGCAGTAATATCATCTTACTGTGTTCCCAGGCACATCGCTTTGTACCTTTTACTTGGCACCATAAGGATCTGCCAGAAGTCTCTATTTTTCACAAGATTTTTCACTCTTTTACTGGACTACATCAATGCTTACCTCCAGTTGTACTATGCCTCCAAAGACGGAAGTTTCAGGAGATAAGGGCAGACGCAGAGGCTCTGCAGCATGCACACCATATGTACATCTGCAGCACACCAGCTCCACTGCACCCCAATCTGCTGTCACAGTCAACAGCAGCCAGATTCTTAAGACTGCACAAAAGGACACCTTTTTTTTTTTTGGTAGACAACTTAAGCTTTTAACTTCCTGTGAAGCCCTTCAATTTTCAATATTTCTGTAAGCCTACTACTAAAAATAACTCAATAAATAACCCATCTCTCTGCTTGCTTACATGTCCATCTTAATAGAATCATAGAATCAACCAGGTTGGAAGACCTCCAAGATCATCCAGTCCAACCTAGCACCCAGCCCTAGCCAGTCAACTAGACCATGGCACTGAGTGCCTCATCCAGGCTTTTCTTGAACACCTCCAGGGACGGTGACTCCACCACCTCCCTGGGCAGCCCATTCCAATGGGAAATCACTCTCTCTGGCAAGGACTTCCTCCTAACATCCAGCCTAATAGTTGCTGGACGCACTACATGAACAGCACTCATCCTGCTTTAGCATTTTTCCCTTCTAAGCTTCCAAAACTCTAAACACTGACTAATGACACTTACCCAGCTGCCTAGAAAACAGACACATCTCTTTTCAAACAGCACAAAGTAACAAAATATGAACAGAAGCTGGGACACTCAGCTCCTATTAATGTGGCATCTCCCCAAACACGAGTCTCAAAACATTTGCTCATAAAATGACCAGTGTTATCACTCTGGGACACTCTGAAGATTTACCACTCTGCAATGTTGTGCTCTGTCCCTGTGCCATGCATTTTACCAGGCATGCTTCATTCAATATTCTGTTGTTGTCTCACACCATTATTCTTTCAACATCAAATGCTTCAGCAAGGACTTTCTAATTAAAACACAGAAAGGTTACAGTAAAATGTTTTTTTTTTTTTTTTGTCACATCATCAGTGGGGATTTCCTTCACAACTGAAATAGTGTATGTGGCTCTGTACACAAATAAACATGAAGCTATCTCGGCACACAGGAGTGAACAGTAACAACTTCAATGCTGGCACCAAATCTTGCACTGTTCCTTCATCTCTTGGAGGTGTCTATCTGCCTGCAGAAGCTGACTGAAATCTCCTGTGAACAAGGACCTTATCTGCAATACTGCATACAGCAGCATCCCTAGCTGTGCTGTGCTCAGCATGGTCCTGCTCCAGCCTGGCACCTAACATAAGCACGACTAACTGTACAGAAAAGGCAGGAACTTGGCATTTCTCACCCTGTATCTCCTAGGCCAATGCATTCTGGGACCTCAGCTATCCTGCCTTGAAGTGACAAGTGACAACCTTTTCTACTCCACACTAACTGTCTCAGCAAGAAACCAAGTGTTTCCCCACAACCTACTGAAAAACTAGCTTCTCTGGTTTCCCCAAGACCACTCAACCTGGAACCAAAAGCTCAGGTCTAAACCTCTGTTTCATATCACAGACTCAACAAAAGCCAAGGCCAAAGAGGATGGTTTCCACACAGCCAGCAATTCAGGCAGCTCACTTCCAGCCAGAAACCTGCTCACTCGTCTCTACTCATGTAATACAGAACATTTTGCTGAGACTTACCAATCCACAGTGATTCCATCAGTGGAGGAGTATATTCTTGCTGTCTCCAGAAAATGAGACGAAGAAAGAGAATTAACATGAAACTAAAAACCCACAGCCCATAAAGAAAAGAAAAAAAGACTGCTGTCATTGCCACTGGGAAGCAGAGACACGAGCCACAACTCTGCATGTATACCAGCCTTGCCAATGCTTGGATCTGAAGGCAAAGAAGGTCGCTACAGCAGGATTTGAAGAGCGAGGCCAAAATTCCGTGCTAAATATTGCTGCCAAACAAGCCATTTCTTGTCAATATTTGTAAAACAAATTGAGCCTGTGCTGCAAATATCCCTGCATCTGTGTGCTGTTTGTTTCGGCATGAAGACTTGCAAATAAGCTTCACAGCACACTTGCAGTGGGAGAAGGGCGACGAGACTGGTGAGAGGCCTTGAGCACAGCCCTACGAGGAGAGGCTGAGGGAGCTGGGATTGTTTAGCCTGGAGGAGGCTCAGGGGTGACCTTATTGCTGTCTACAACTACCTGAGGGGTGGTTGTGGCCAGGAGGAGGTTGCTCTCTTCTCTCAGGTGGCCAGCACCAGAACGAGAGGACACAGGCTCAGTCTGCGCCAGGGGAAATTTAGGCTGGAGGTGAGGAGAAAGTTCTTCACTGAGAGAGTCATTGGGCACTGGAATGGGCTGCCCGGGGAGGTGGTGGAGTCGCCGTCCCTGAAGCTGTTCAAGGCAGGATTGGACGTGGCACTTGGTGCCATGGTCTAGCCTTGAGCTCTGTGGTAAAGGGTTGGACTTGATGATCTGTGAGGTCTCTTCCAACCCTGATGATACTGTGATACTGTGATAATAGCTTAAGCAATCCTGGTAGAACTCAGCTGTTCAGGCCCTACAACTGGCCCTTTGTGAGCAGTGACAGACAGCACTACTGCAGCCTCTCTCATACTCTCACTGCAATAAGATGGGCAGCACTTTGCAGCTACCTGTATGTGAAAAAAAAAAGGCAATAAGCAAAGAAAAAAATCTTTCAAGGAAAAGGAAATTTGGAACTTGCCTCAACACTATGAGATTGAATTCTAAATGCTTTAAAGCTTTAACAAAAAAAGTCAACTGCAAAACTTGTTTGAGGCTCACACTATCTGTTTGGGATTTCTTTTGCATGCGTCAAGACTTCCTTTGCAACAAGCCAGTTTTCCAGCTCATAGAATCAACCAGGTTGGAAGAGACCTCCAAGATCATCCAGGCCAACCTAGCACCCAGCCCTATCCAGTCAACCAGACCATGGCACTAAGTGCCTCATCCAGGCTTTTCTTGAATACCTCCAGAGACGGTGCCTCCACCACCTCCCTGGGCAGCCCATTCCAATGCCAATCACTCTCTCTGTCAAGAACCTCCTCCTAACATCCAGCCTACAGCTCTCCAGGCACAGCTTGAGACTGTGTCCCCTTGTTCTGTTGCTGGTTGCCTGGGAGAAGAGACCAACCCCCACCTGGCTACAACCCACCCTTCAGGGAGTTGTAGACAGCAATGAGGTCACCCCTGAGCCTCCTCTTCTCCAGGCTAAACAGCCCCAGCTCCCTCAGCCTCTCCTCATAGGGATTCTGTTCCAGGCCCTTCACCAGCTTTGTTGCCCTTCTCTGGACATGTTCCAGCACCTCAACATCTCTCTTGAATTGAGGAGCCCAGAAATGGACACAGGACTCAAGATGGGGCCTGACCAGTGCTGAGTACAGGGGAAGAATAACCTCCTTTTTCCTACTGGCCACACTGTTCCTGGTACAGACCAGGATGCCATTGGCTCTCCTGCCCACCTGGGCACACTGCTGCCTCATGTTCAGCTACTATCTACCAATACCCACAGGTCCCTTTCTTCCTGGCTGCTTTCCAGCCACTCTGTCCCCAGCCTGTAGTGCTGCTTGGGATTGCTGTGGCCAAAGTGCAGAACCCTGCACTTGGCCTTGTTAAATCTCATCCCATTGGCCTCTGCCCACCCATCCAGCCTGTCCAGGTCCCTCTGCAGGGCTCTCCTACCTTCCAACAGATCAACACCTGCTGCTAGCTTGGTGTCATCTGCAAACTTACTGATGCTGGACTCAATCCCCTGGTTCAGATCATCAATAAAGATATTGAACAGGACTGGGCCCAGCACTGATCCTTGAGGAACACCACTAATGACTGGCTGCCAATCGCCCCACATGACAATTTAACATACCCTATTACAGTATCTCTCAGCAGGAGAGAGACAGAAGAGACATCTCTGATAAATACTCAGCTATATCTGGACAGATTATCTATTTTTTTCCAGGTTCTTTCCAAATGATCAATCCAAAGGGAATTGCTGCTCAACCATTGCAGAGGGCAACATGCTACTGGCATGTTACAGCACCCTGTCCACTGCCTCATCACTCACCAAGTGACAACCTCAATGTGATACTACTGACACAAAAGCCAACTCAGGGAAACTACAAATGTATTCCCAGGTCTCCCAGTCTCTTACGGCATCACCTTGACCAGGCTGTTTCACTCTGGGAATAACTCACCTTTTATTATGAATAGGAAGCTTAGCTTCATTATTTCCCCACCTTGGCCAGACGAAAGGCACTGTGAGTACCAAGCTCCCTGAGAAATACAGTATAGCATCACCTGGATCAGACCTGAAAAATGCATTTTTGCAAGTAACTTCTGTAACTGGGTTATATTACAATATTTGGAAAGAGAAAGCACATTGGGATTTGATGAATTGGAAGTTTATTTTACAGCAACACCAAACAACATATTTCCATCACCATCACTCACAAACTCAAGAGCAGAATGATCTGTTGAATTAAATGCCAAAACTTCCCTGGATTTCAAACTCAAGTCAGAAACACAGAATCTTTCCTTCTCCAGCCCAGAACTAAAATCCTGGAGAGGGTTATTGCCTAGTTGTATTGTAGCAACATTTTGAAGGGCCAGATGAACAGCCTCATTATTACAGCAGCTGTATATACATGCCACTTGCACACACATGGTTAAACCCCCTAACACAGAGGTAGCCTAAACCAAAAGGGAAAGGTAAAGCTCAAAACAGAGCCAATTAGAAACTAAAGCCATGAAGCCAAGTACCCTATCTGGTAGTTGTCATTACTGACAATCAAAAGTTGTTTATCAGTGCATCCATTAGAAAAGAAGAGCGGATTTCAGACATATGCCAGACCTCAATGGGGCTTTCTCCTCATCACAGTCAATACCATTTATTTGCTAGCTTTTCAGTGGCTTGGAAGTGGTAGAGGCTGCACTGACCTCAGAGGAGCAGCCCTGCTGTCTGCCAGAGGATAACTTGGAACACTGTCTCCATCCGTTGGGCAGAGATTAAAGTGTCTGCACATTTGGATGAACCCAGCAGAAGGCAAACAGAAAACAGAAGCAGAGAACTCAGCAGGAGAGATACCTGCCTGGTGGCAGGAGGAGAGCAAGATAAGTTAACCACCAACAAAAGCACGTTAACTTTGATTTACCAATGACTTATTCTGGGTCACTGCTTGATGGATGGAGATTGGTTTCCAAAGTCTCATTTTCAAGGTAGCCACATGATTTTCAGAGTGTGCTTAGATTTGTGCACAGCATAAAATTTGTTCATACTGTGGCAATCCACCTAAACACAAAGGTAGGCAGACAAGCTGTTCCTCTGCAGCACAGGAAGGGGAATTTGCCACCTGCAGGCAAAGCTCTCAAAGATGCAGAGGCAGAGAGGCACTGTGATATGCAAGCTAAAACCACAGGCAATGTGTTATTGAATAGAACCACAGCAGAGGCTTTCGGGTCCACAAACCAGAAAGTACCCACCTGTTCATTCCTTCCCACACCAGCCATCACTTAAAACACCAAGTTTCCCTGCCTACACATTAAAAATTGCAACGAACCAATATAAGCACTAACTTTTAAAGAAAGCACATTCATTGAGAAATACAAATGGGTGTATGCTTCCAAACCAAGCAAACAGCCCTACCGCTCACGCAACATCTGCTGTCAAAGCAGAACTGCAGTGCCCTCCAGCTGAGGCACAACATGTGGGATTCCTCCTTCCCCAGCTTGTGTGAATGGTCAGGGCAATCAAAGTTTCCACACTATGTGCCCCCCATGAAAGGTGATGCTAGCTGGAGTTTCCAACTTCAGGCTGAAAAACATATTGTCAGAGAACTGACAACAGCCATAAGGAAAAAAAACATTCCCCACCAATAATCAGACAGAAGAGAAGGGAGTAAGATGTAAGCTCCCTGCACAGAATGATGTCAGTTCAGTTACAAGCAAAGTTTCAGAGCCATCAGAAAACCTAAGTCAGCATTAAAAAAAAACAAATAGGTAGAATCATAGAATCAACCAGGTTGGAAGAGACCTCCAAGATCATCCAGTCCAACCTAGCACCCAGACCTAGCCAGTCAACTAGACCATGGCACCGAGTGCCTCATCCAGGCTTTTCTTGAAGACCTCAAGGGACGGTGTAGAGAGAGAAGAAACAAAAGAGTGAGAGAAAAACAGTGTCACATACCCACAGTCTATCCAGCTTATAGTACCTCGTCCTTTCACCTCTTGGGCCACGCTGGAAAGCAACCTGAGTGAGCTTTCTGCAGCAGCAGCTGGAAAACAAAACAAAAATAAAAATAAATCAGCAACTCTTTGTTATTCCACCTAGAACAATACAACAGTGCCTTCCTTTAGACAAAATGTTCTTCCAGTGCCTTGGAACAATTTGAAGAAATAAGTATGAGAAGGATCAGAAAAAAAAATCTTCTGTAAGCTACAAGGAATGCTGGCTGCAGTTGAATTTGGGTGGCTCCTTCCTTCTACCTGCCCTTAATCACCACTCCCAAACATACCTCCAGGCACACTTTCTGACTGATATTTATAGAGCTTTATTGTCTGTTCTCCTGCAGACCAGCTTCCACCCCAACACTGCCTTTTTCTGGTGACTGGGCATTAAGCAGTTTGTTAATACCGCTTATAATTAGAGCAACTTTCTTTACTTGCATTCACCAGCTGTAAGGGAAAAATCATTTAGCACCTCTCCCTGCCTCAACTATCTCTGCCATACACAGAAAACACCACACTGTTATTCTCACAATAATCCTGGGAGACACCCAAACCAACAGTTGTGACAAGCTCGAATCTTACAGTAGAAAGTACCCAGAAAAGGTCCTCCCAAAAACTGGCTGTATTATAACTACCCACCAGAGATTTTTAAAGTGTGTGTAGATTTTGCAGAACACTTCCATTCCAAAAGAATCTTACAAATGGTATTAAAAATAAACATGGGGGGGGAAAGAGGCAAGATCTTAGGAGAGAAAAGCAGTGAGGTTCAAACAAGTATCAATTTCCACCTCCCCAAAAAGTCTAAAAGAAGCTGTTTCCTGCCTCAATAAACAGAAAATAGAAACCCAGAGCCTCTTCCAGATCTTTTTAAACTGCTGCCTCTCCACAGCTACTTCAATTAATTGAATATAAGAACGGCTATATCAGTTCAGCTTGAATGATTCTATAGACCAATATCTCGTCTTCAGTGCTTGTGAAAGTGAAGTCAACACTTTTCGGAGTCAGAAACAGTTTCTTTGTATTTGACAGCATTTGCTTAGGCCTGATGCCATCACAGTCATCAGGCCACACATGCTAGGTATCCAGAAACTCTCCTACCTCCAATACTGATAACATGCAACTGCCACATCTCTCCAACACAGTGACATAGACATGCGGGGGGGATTCTTTACATGTACTTAGAGTGGAGCAGTTTGACAAATAATCTTTAAATAATAAGCATTCAGGATAGGATAGACTTGTCTCAGAAGACTCCCTAGCTGAGCAGCCCTGGCAGGATACCCAGTCACTAGGGTAAATGAAATATGTCTTGTAAATGAGGACATCTTCTAAACCAAATGAATTTTCTGAATGGGGTAGAAATACTCATCTAGCTTTGCTCAACTGAGAGCAAAGCCTTTTTTCCAGCAGTATGATCAGACGCTGGCCAACATCTCATTACAGCTGAAGGATGTACATCTGGAATTAGAATTGCATCCCAAATTCCTATCTTTTTTTTTTCCCTTCCTCTCTTTCTGGGTGACAGTTAGACAAGAGATTTTTAATTGTGCAAGGATCACTGTTCTAGAAAGAAAAATTAATCCCACAGTCAGCTCTGCAGGCAACGCTTTAGACTGCTAAAACCAACCAATTAAATAATAAAAACAGAAAAAAGAAATCTCTACAACATGGCTTTTGAACAATGCCCATAGGGCAACATTTATTTGATGAGTGTCAGAGCTGAAGTGTTCTGGTTGTGCTTCTAAAAATGAAAGCAAACACCACTTAAAATATTAAGGCTAAAAAGAAAATCTTCTCTTTAAAAAGATGAGTAACACAGATGTCTTTTTTATCTAAAGTGTTCCTTTCAAAATCAGAAAGCTTTAGAAAGCCTTTTATGACTTTCACTTTGAATCTGTTACTACAAAACCATTCGGCCAAGCGAGTGCACAAAGTTCCCCACTACAGCAAAACACAAATATTTTAACAAAAATTAAGTCAAATCTGTTATTTCAAGTGTTTCAGGAAAAGAATCTCTTTAGGAAACAAAGTTAATTATCCCAGCACCTGCATATTTTTGTTTGCAAAATCCTGATACAGGGGAGGGAGTATATTCTGTCACCGCATGCTGCTCTGACTTGCCACACTATAAACCCAGAGCAACTTACCAATGTCACTACATTTGATTGAGATAAGACCTCTGCAACCGATCTAGGAAAGATCTAACCCCCAAACAAAACATTATCTTGCACTGCTTGCCTGCAAAAAGGACAAGGAAGCACCAACAAAAATAATACAGTGCTGAGGAAAATCATCTTAGTGACATGTTTTTGTTCTTGCTGTCCAAGAATCTCACCTCCACAACATCATTCTACACTTGCGTATGGAGCTTAAGGGATTGCCTCTTCATTTTACATGGTGTCACACAAAACAACATGCCAAAGCAAAAAGACAGCAAGAGGGAAAAAGCAGCAAAACAGAGCAAATGGAAGAGCAAAGTCGAGTAAGAAGAAGATTAAACAGGCAGAAAGGAGAGCCTGAATGAGAGAGAAGACAGCAGAGATTCAAGGGGACAGGTGGCATGACGTGAAAAGTGCCATTTCTCCCTATTACACAAGCAGCTCGGGTTTTATTTTTGTATTTTGTTAATTAAAGTTGAAAGACAACCATGGGACACTCAAAGCTGTCAGAAGCAAAGATAAATTGATTTCAGTACCAGAACTATTCATTAGCCTTTTGGTGTCAGCATGAAATCAAAACTTAAAAACTACTGTGATACGCACACCAGAAAGCTCTGACTGATCGCTATTACAAGCAGCCAGTGTTACAGACAAAGCCAGGATGAAGTGGCCAAGAGAGCCAGTGGCATCCTGGCCTGCATCAGGAATGGTGTGGTCAGCAGGAGCAGGGAGGTCATTCTGCCCCTGTACTCTGCACTGGTTAGACCACACCTTGAGTACTGTGTTCAGTTCTGGGCCCCCAAGTTTAGGAAGGACATTGAGATGCTTGAGCGTGTCCAGAGAAGGGCGACGAGGCTGGTGAGAGGCCTTGAGCACAGCCCTACGAGGAGAGGCTGAGGGAGCTGGGATTGTTTAGCCTGGAGAAGAGGAGGCTCAGGGGTGACCTTATTGCTGTCTACAACTACCTGAGGGGTGGTTGTGGCCAGGAGGAGGTTGCTCTGTTCTCTCAGGTGGCCAGCACCAGAACGAGAGGACACAGCCTCAGGCTGCGCCAGGGGAAATTTAGGCTTGAGGTGAGGAGAAAGTTCTTCACTGAGAGAGTCATTGGACACTGGAATGGGCTGCCCAGGGAGGTGGTGGAGTCGCCGTCCCTGGAGCTGTTCAAGGCAGGATTGGACGTGGCACTTGGTGCCATGGTCTAGCCTTGAGCTCTGTGGTAAAGGGTTGGACCTGATGATCTGTGAGGTCTCTTCCAACCCTGATAATACTGTGATACTGTGAAGTACATTTTTGCCAGTGTGGCAGAGCCCTTAGAAGACCAAACTAAAAAGACTCCAAACCAGAAACATCAGGATCTGCATTAGAACAAAGGACATCAGTGCTGAAGAACAACTTGTAGTCACACAGAAGCACCTTGCAGTTACATGAGACAACAGTGAACAGAAAGCAAGGGCAAAGAGCTTAGTCACCTGAGCATGTACACAGGTAACTGATGCACACATACCCAGCCTCTTGCTGAACACAGTTGTGATATCAAAAAAAGAAAAAAAAAATATTCAATCCAAACCACAAACACTCAAACAAACTAAAAAACCCCACAAAAACTTACCAGATTTGGAATACAGCACTAGTATGTTATTCCGTGTCCTGAGAAGCTTCTTAAAATCCTTATGGTCACTTATTTTTTCTATGAGTGGAGACACCTTCAAGGAGCACACAAATGCTGGCAGGAACGCCTACAGAAACACAAAGCCAGAAACACCAGTTAAAGCTTCCAAAATACAAACTGTATTCAAAACTGTGTTGACCTTCTTCCATAATCCTTAGATGCCCTGCTTTAAATAAATTATCCCATCAATTTGATCAGCAAAAGTCTGGAAGGATGTGCTAGTTTGAAGCAGGTTAGAATGTTTTGGTAAGAAAAACTAGACCATAGGCTGCGAAAAAGGAAAACAATGGTGATGTCTCCTTCCCTCAGAGTCTTGCTGAAGGAGAAATGTAAACACTAGATAACACTTTCGCCATTTTGCTGCACTCTCTGGCTGGGCTCTGACTGAGCTGCATCTCCCTAACCTCACCTTCCACTCACCTTTGCTTCTTAACCTCTTGGGTGAAGCTCTATTCTTCCTTAGGACTGGGGTAAGGTTGAGAGGGGTAGGGGGAAGGTGCAGGGGTGGTTGAGAGCCCCTCCTGGGGACTCAGGTTTCTGGGAGGGGAGTTGTGTTTCTGTATTACATTTTACCTTGTATATTTCTGTCTATAACTGTATATACTGTAAATATCTGCTTGTATATTGTGTTAGCTGTAAATAAATAGCTTCATGTATATTCCCAGAGCCGGCTGAGTCTAACTGGGGATTTCTAAAGTGTGGGGGGGTGAGGTACATCCAAACCACCACAAAGGAAAAAACTAAAAAAGCCATACACATGACTTATTGAAACTGGACCGATACCACTCCAGCAAACATCCTTAGGTGGAAAGAGAAGACAAACATAACACAAAGAAACATAGCTTTAGTCAAGAAGCTGTGCCATACAAAAGTTTGCTCCCTAGACAGATAATCAGATAAAAATTATGTCTATTTAATACATTGTAACAAGAGAAGCAGCAAATTACCACTTCAAGAGCACTCTTGCGCCTAGACCTCACAATATGCTGCAAAATCAATCAAGCACTTTGATATCCCACAGAAGACAGCAAGAGCCACCAAGTTAAACTAACTAACCCATACTGACACAGAGCACTAGAAGGAAATAAAAGCAGATTTTTTCAAGTGTAAAAACAGAACTGCAGCATCTGTATTACAGCACTAACCACAACTCTATTCCCACCTGCCTCTTCAAAGTGGAACAAGACTTAGCCTTCCCCACTGGCCATACCACTCTTCATACGTGTACCAGTGCCTTTACCACAAGATAAAGTTTGGCTTCTGATGGCTACCTGGAATGCATGACATTAAATCTGTCTGCATCCTGGGCCTATATCTTTGCAAAAATCCCACAGACAACAACAAAGCTTTTGTGTTTCACCTTTTGGTCTATTCAAATCATGACTGTTCCAGAGGAGTCTGTCTTTTATGCTACCATAAAGTAAAATATGACCGTAACCTTGGCTTGGGCTTCTACTGCTCATTATACTGCACTAATCTCCAATAATAAAAATAATCATCTTATCCATCAGGCTATGCTGCCTCCCTTTTTCACTTACTGAATTCATGCTAAGGGAATGATTATAGGAAGTTCAGTTGGAGAAATTATCTAGTTTTCATTCACCTTACAGTAAAAACTTACTATTTAATTGCTTGGCTAAAAGCTTGAACTAATTTTCCTAACACACACAAGAGGTACAACATTTTCTTAATTACAGACATAATTTTTATCCTATCTCACTCCAGCTGGGCTGAAAAATGTGTCCAGGGTGGACATGAACAAGTAAGAGGCTGTTCCTCTCGCATCTTGCGTGTTACAGATTGCAGCATTCAAACCAAGGCACTAAGCCAAGCAAAGTCAGAACAAGCAGCTCCAGGCACTACACTTCATTGCAAATTCAGCTACTTGCTAGCACCGCATCACTGAGACACAGAAGTGAAACCTGCACCTACAAAACATACTTGTGTATGAGTGCCAGAAGTTTTGACAGTGGAAAGGGAAGAGGGAGTTTTAGGACACAAAGCAGAGGGGAAGACACTCAACTGAACCCGGGGTCGTTCTTAAAACAACCCCAGGACACATTCAGGAAATGAAAATTACTAGAAGAGATACCTGTAACACGAAATATAAAAGCACAATAGGCCATACAGGCTTAGAGTGAACAAGCTGTCCCATCACACAGGCAAGAGTCCCACCACTGAGCCCTGCTGGCCAGGCAGTCTGTGCAAAGCATATTCACAAGTCAGCCTCTCCATCAGCATAGATGTCCTTGATTTGACCAACAGACTCAGAACTTCTAAGACCTAATGTCCAGAGCTCAGTTTTCCTACTTTGAGCTGAGGTATATGAATCATTTGTGTGTTTTCTGAGATAAAGACGTGGTTCTGCCAATCAAAGTGGATAAATATAGTTGTGCTAAGTGAGGTGACACATGCAAATTCCTGCATAAAACTTATCACAATCAGAGGTGGTACAAGAGACATTAATCTAACATTAACTTATGAGCACATCTCTTTAATTCCGTCTGGTTGCAGTTCCTTTAGATTTTTTCCTTCACTTGTTCTTTTCACAACTATCCAAGTGTCTTCACATTTCACTTAGCTTTGAGTTACAGAAGACTAAACCAAAACTTAACTGAAATTAATCCCAAACACAAGTGAAAGGATGGCACTACAAGTTACTTCTTTGGCTGAGAAGATTTGACTCAGTTAAGGATATTCTAGTCTATGAACTCATTGCCAAAAAGAATAATTGGACTAAAAAAGCCACAAAGGCCACCTTCACCAAATGGTGACCATGACACCAAACAATACTATGCACTTTAAAGCAGCTGTACAGTTTTACTGACAGCTCAGAGGTACATGTATTTCATGTCTTTTCCAGATGGAAAGACTGCTTACCCAATTTCCCCCTTCCTTATAACAGCAGAGCTATAAACCTCTTGAAAAATTAGATTCTGCTAACCGCGACAGCTTTAACTACTGCCTTGTCAGTGTTACCACTAACAGAAAACTCACTGCGCTGATGGAATAGCAGGCATTTGGAGGGAGAAGCACATCACATTGCATATATCCACTGCTACTTTGCCCAGTTCCTCCTCAGGTATCAAATCAGTATGTTACTCATTTTCCTGCAGTTTAGACCAAAACCCACTGGGAAAGGCATTGTGCATACAAGCACACCAGCCAGCTCTGCCAAATAAATCATCATCTTCCTTTAATTAAGATTAATGTTGCAGCCTCTCCTGGTTATAAACTCAAAATGTCCAAGCTGAAGGCATTGAGAGGGACAGAAAGCTCCTCCCTGCAGATCTAAGGCAGCGGCAGCAATGCTGGGAGGTCACTGGCTGAGCGGAAAAGTTCCATATGCATTTGCACCAGGCAGTGTTTGCAGACTGATAAGAATTAAGTAGTTTCATGCTCCTCAGCTCTCTCCTGCTGAAATTAATGAATTTCCTACCCAGGAATAAATGAGAGGCTGGTTTATTGTTGAAATTCCCAAAGACCCTCTGCCTTTGCTACCACCTCCATCCAAGGCAAGTGATGCCAAGCAGTTGTTTTTACCAGATACCAGTCCCTGCCATGGGACTACTCTGCCCAGTGAAAAGAGCCAATGCTGTGATGACTAGTGGCTACAGACACTAGTTCTGGCAACAGTACCAAATTATGAGGGCATAACAAGAGAATTCTGTGGAATCAGTTACATCCTCTTCTTCACAGAAAAAAAACAGGCTCATATTCCTGCACAGCCCACAAGCAAAGTGGCAGCAAAGGCAAGGTTCATTTGCATGTACTGTGCAATATGACTTCAACTGTGAGATATGACTCAGGTAGATTTACTCCAGACATTCTGCAGGAGAGCTCATCAGCCAGGCACTGCCCAATTAAGCATACTGCTTCTTGTTTAAATCCAGGGCACAAGAGGAGATGAGCTCATATTAAAAAAAGAAGAGGTCAAGAAAGGTGACAGTCCCTCCTGGGCAGGAAGCGTCTTTTCATACGCGTCAGGAAGTGCTACATTCACACATATGGAACTCTATAAATAAGAAACAAGCTAAACTCTCTTGTCACTTGAACATTCTAAAGCTTCAAAATCTATTCAAAACCACCACTCAAAAGTTAAGAAATACTCCAAACATTTTTCTCAAGAAGCTGCCTACTTTGGTACCCAGTGAAGTAGAAGAGGAATATGAAGACCAACACCTGCAACATCTCTGCTGCTCCCACTCTGTGACAGTTATGCTAACAAGACACCGCAATACAACTGAGAGAAGGTCTATTTCATTTCATGCTGTGTTTCCACAGTGCCAAGTATAATGGGTCCTCATTCACGGATGGCTCAGTGGGCTGGAACCAACACAACAGTCACCCAGTGTCCTTAGATGCAGGAAACTTTGGTGAAGAAAAAGGCAGACTACACACGACTACACACTATGAAATGCAAATCTGCTGCTCTGCAGATTTCCCCAAGCTCAAGATTTCCATCTGAATTTATTTTCACAGAATTTCTGATGGCGTAGGTCGCACATCAGCCATGTGATTCCAGCGTCTGATCCAAGATGCATGAATGATTCTCAAGTAAAACATAAGTGAACCCAAATCCTCAAGACAGTCAATTCAAAATTGCTGAGAGACACTGCTATTCAAGCACAAGGTACAAAATCACATGTGCTCTAGTTCTGCCTCTGCTCTTCAAATCAAAGTGTGTATTTAAATAGGTAATTTTGCAGGATGGGTGGAAGAAGTCTGATTAAGGTTTAATTTTCCTTCTCCCCCATCCCTTACTTTCAAGCAATTCCTTGCTGAGCTGATAAACAATTCCTCGCAGAGCAAGTGTTAAAGAGCAGTGAAGCACTCCACAACCCCACTTCCTTAGAAGGGATACCCAAGAAACATCTGAGTTTTTGAACCCCAGAAAGACAAGAGCAAATAACTATTTGCTAATAATATTTTCAGGATGGACATCCATGAAAAATGTGGTCAACTCTCAGGCCATGTTTTTTCAAAACTATCAAAGACTGAGAAAGTAGAGTTTATTTCTCAAGATTTTACCTTTATCTGAATCTCATTACAGAATGAAAAAAGGGAAGATCTTTCAAGCAGCCATAAGACCATATTTTCACATGTAACATTTATTATTCAATGTGATAAACACCTAACTGCTGTTCCCACAGAACCCTGCTCAATTTATGGGCTGCTTCCCACAAAAGCTTTGTGACACCATAGTCTCTTGCTAAGGACAAGCAGTATGGTTGGAGAATTACTTATTTTAAATCCAAGGCAGCAAAAACATAAGTAAGTAAAAACATGAAAACACTTATCAAAGTTACATAAAGAAGAACTATCAGAGGAGTAGCACTGCACACCGGACAGAAAAACTATCTTCTCTTCTAATCTTGCCAGCTCAAAGAGTCTGAATGAAATTCATTTCCCTGGACACAAATTACGCATTAAAAAAATATAAATATTCTTGGGTGCCTGAATCCACACATCCACGTGTGATTTTTATGCACACACTAACACTTACATGTATAATTAGGTTGGTAATTTACACATGATTCACCAAGAAGAGCTGGGGCTCATGCAAACAACACTGATTCAATCACAATTGCTGCTTGACAAGGATGCAATCTTCCACTCAACCACGATTTTGAAGGCACATTTTTCAGCAAGGCATTGCCTTTGATTTCTGTTTTAGCTTAACCACCCACTGATGTCACTCTCATTTTGGGTCAACAGCATTCAGCCCACTGTAAATATGATCAATGAGTGACCCTGTATGTATTAAACAGATTGCATCTGACAAGGCATTTTATGGGAATCTAGCTGAACAGCAGACCCACCTCAAAATTCCAAGTAGTAATGGAGATGACCGAGTCCAGTTTTCAGAATTAATTTCTTTAGGAGGAAAGTAGCCCACATTCTTAAAAAGGGCCCTCCTCTGCTACATTACATTGGTGAAGTTGGGGGGGGGGGGAACATGACAGGCAAGAAACCCCATGAACAAGAGCAGATTTCACCTTCCTTTTCCTGCTTACTTCACAAAACTAACCCTGTCGTGAAGCACCCACTTAACTTCAGAAAGAACATTTCTGTACTGTAGAGATGTAGGTCCTGGGCTGCAGGCAGTGTGCACATAATGAAAATATGTAGTGAAATTTGTTTTCTTTTAGAAATATAAGATGTTCTAATCCAAAGTCCCCTTGTTTACAGGAATCACAGTTTGCCGGTGTTTTATCCACCTTACTCATCATACAAACCACTCTTGACCTTGTGCAATAATTGCTTGCTTTTCACTCACAAGCCCTCCCTCTGCTGCTATTTACATTCAGGGTTGTGCTTCTTTGATCACTGAGCCATTTGTAACAAATGCCTTCCAAGATGGATAGTGATAAGTAGGACAGTCCCCTGTTTTCATTCATCATTAATATCCAAAATAGCTGTAGAATCGTTTTAATCAGATTAGATAAGGGCACGTGGGTTATGCTTGTTACCCAAAGGTACCTCAAGAAAGCCTCCTAAGAATTTATTATTCTGAATGAGGAGGGAAGAGAAAGAGTAGCAGTTGGGGTTCAGTCTTCAGAGGTCACAATTATGCAGGCCTTGCAATCCTTCTAGGAACGCAAAACCATCTTCTCTCAACCAAATCTGCAGGGGTTTTCAAACTGCAACCCCCATACACTGGCTGCAACACATTATTTGCAATCTATGGGCTCAGTGGAGCATAGTGATTCTCAAGTCTACAGCAGGATGGCCAAGTGAGGAGAACTCTAAAAAGGCACACTACAAAACTGACAACTACTGCACTAGAATACTGACAGCATTAGAAAAATCATGGGTTTGACAAACAGGTTCACATTTGTAGACACTGTCATTAGACACTTCCTTGGTTTTGTTAATTTTCTTCTGTGGAAGAAACCATTCTTACAATGTATAAATTTAGATCAATTAACGCTCACCTCAAACCATTCAGGGAATAAAAAAATCTCAAGCACTGCTGACATTTTACTGTAGTGGGTCATACCTTCAAGAGGCAAGTGTTGCATCTTCTTTTGTTCATGAAGTAAGGCAAACAAAAGTCATGACAGTGTCTTGGTATTCTTTAACTTTGGCTGAAGGATACTACAAATAAGGCATTCCACTTAACATGGTGCTTGCTTGCTATGTTCAATTTCCAAATATAGAAGCCAGTAAAAAATACCATGGAGACGTCAAGATTTGACTAGACTCTACTGTTCATATTGTTCTTAAACACTGGGGTTTAAGGAACATAAGCTACAGGCATAATAGTCTATACTGAAGACTGTTCTTCAGGGCTCTGTGTAGCCAATTAATTGTATGGTTTATCACTGCATTTCAAAAGCTTAGCAAAAGAAAACCTGTGCAATAATTTCCTAATTAACAACTAACTGTAATAGGGTCAATTACTAACGCTGACAAAGAACTTTCTCCTTATTACATATGTGAAGCTCACCCTCTCCTCAAGCCAAGCACTGGTGGAATATATATTAAACAAGCTGTTGATGAAATTATATACTTCTGAACAAGTACATTTGGATGACTGCTGAAGCCAAGGACACAAGCGAAGCACATATCACACAATCTCCCACTAAAAATTGGGTTTGGAAGAAGTTTAAAGTATCACTTAAGAAGGAGATGCTATAAAAAGAAGACAAAACCAATATTAATAGGACTTATAAAGAAGACAGGGCAAAAATGACACCTGAAAATCCTTAGCACTTTATGTGGCACTTGTTATCTTCAAAGCATTGCACAAATATTAACTAATTAATCCTCATCTTTTTCTGCCAGGTGATAGGAAGCGAAGCTTAATTTAAATAGTTGGGAGTAAAATACACACAGAAAGGAAGCAATCTGCAAGAAGCACAACGGAGGCCACTTCAGAGCAAGCTGACATACAGCTGATCTTAGAGTTGTGCACAAACACATGCTCGTGGTGTGCCACCCCTGAAGAGCAAGGAGGAAGAAAGAGCAAGTTTATCTGCAGTCACCTAACATATATGCTGTGACAGTAAATCCAAATACTGCAGAGAGGACTTCTTCAAGGCAGTCACAAATGAGATAAATTTTGTTATCTGTGTTCTGCAAGCACACAAGTCACAGCATCCTCCACCAATGCCACCAGATACTCTGAATTAACAAAGAGCAAAAAAAATAAGATCTTCTCTGCTATCACCATTTTTTGTTCTGCACGAGCTTGAAATGGTGGTAAGAAGGTAAACCATAACTCGCTTCCATTCACATCAAGAAATTTAAGGCAACAATAGTTTGTGATTCTGCTTGCAAAGTGCATTAACTGTTCCAATTCACAGACTTCCAAACACAACTCCGAAGGAAGAAAGGCAAATTTCGTTACCACAGTTTTACCAAAATCAAGGAACTCGAGGAACTGCATCATCAAATGCAGAGAAATGGTCATTAATAAAGCAGGCACCTCTTTCACCACCAATTCCTGATGTGAACACACCCCCGGGCAGAAACTCCACTTTTCATGATGCCACATTTCTGACAACATCCTAGGCTCTCTGAAGGCTCTCCATCACCAGAGGATTTGAAACATTGCTCCATGAGGTATGGAGCCAAGTAACAAAACCAGTCCTGAAAGCCAAGGTTCGGTTTGAGAAGGGCACCAGAGGAGACAGAGCAGAGCCTACATCTCAAGTTTTACCAGTTCATATTTTGAGGAGGGAACAAAGTAGGCAGGGGGGTGGGGGTAAACTATTGGCCTGGCTCTGCAATATCCTCCCTCTGACTAGAGCAAACACTTCTCAAAGCAGCTCCTCAGTACAAGGAGCAACTGTATACGAGGCACTCCCAAATTCAAGCTCAAATGCGACCACAGAAAAGAGCACCTGAGCTCTCTGCCTGCAAACTCACTGAAAGCCAAGCCACTGCTGCTACCTGCAACACAAAGTGAGCCATGCTCAAACACACCCCACAGGCCTGGATTCACAAGTCCCTATCCATGCTCATCAGCATTGTTCCTGTGAGGACACCAGGACTTGAGCTGGAATCTTGAAGTGTTCTTTTCAAGCCTGCCTTTGAATGCATCAGGTTGAATGGCACTAGGTCAAGAAGCCTACATCCCAACAGCTTTAAGTCACTCAACTCCTCTGTCATTAAGTCATCATTCAGCAATCTGACCTTTGCTACATTGGCCTGAGATAACATTCACCAACGTCTGCAAAGCAAATGAATCCCAGATGCGTAATCCTGTTGGAAGAAGTGTCTGCTAAGGAAAGGACAGTACTGGATATATCAGAGGAAATAGATTTGCCTTATCTCCTTCGAGTATAAAACATAATCAACCACTTAACACATCTCTAAAGATATACCATAACTTTCTTATGACTTTTCAACTCATTCAAGAAATTACAGCAGAACAGTGCAACATCTTCCTCACACATATGCCATATATTCACAGTGACACAGAAGGCAACAACATCTTCCATGAGAAGTGTTTTCTCCATCCAGCTTTACAGTTTTCCATTCAAAAATGCAGGAAGTCTTACAAAGACAAGGATTTCAATTCTTGGAAGTCACCTCCAATTTTAAGTCCTACTTTAAAACTGAGTCCTATGTTTTAGAAGTACAACACATGCACACCTCCAGTTGCTGTCCCACATACACTGCACACACACAGAGTATTTTCAGGGGATAAATAAAGATATGTTTAGGTACATAAAAAAGGATGGGCTGGGTGGGAATACAACATACTCAGCCTCTGTCTTATCAAGCAGCTGGCATCACCTTTGCTTTAATTTTACACACTCAGAACACCCTGATTTAACACCCTCACTGACTTTGCAAACATTGACTCAAGGAAAAATTTAAAAGCAGGTTTTGCAATGTTGCAGCTGTAGGATAGTTTTTTTTAATCCTGGCGTACAGCGAGTTACATACTTCAAGATGAAAAACTGCACCTTCAAGTGCAAGATAATGCAAATTGGGAGAAATAATTTAAAGTACTTGTACACAGCAAAGGGAAAAGAATTAGCTGAATCAACAGCTCAATGAAGACATCTGCTCAGCATGCAGCATCACAGAGCAAATGTGGGGGCAAATTAAGAAGGGTAAGAGAGAATAATGTGGATAAATTATAACAGCTTCATATAATTTCACTGACAACGACAGTCGACTGCTCATCTCAAAGACATCAGCTCTGCAATATAAAAGGTCCAAAGAAGGGCAAGTAGAATAGCTAGGAATAACAGACTCACGTGAAGAAAACTGGAAGTAAAAAAAAACCCTTCTAATCTACAAAAAGATATCCCAGCAAAATACATTTAATATGAATGTTACAGTAAGATAAGGTCTGACAGTCACAGCGGATGTAGAATGAAATACCACAAATAACTCCATGCATTTAGCTATTTTAAAAGAAGGTAAAATTCGGTCTACTTGGAACTCCACTTGCTTTACAATATACACTTAATCTGAGGAACACACAGCTGCAAACACCATTGAGAAAAGTACTGTGTGTGTATTAAGGGTAAACCACAAGGAAAAAAAAAGCCACACTAAGACCTCTCCAACATTTTAGCAAGAGTTGAGCCTGTCTTCGGTTTCAGTTGAAATCAATAAAACAAACTGCAGATAGCAGAAGTCTATGCTTCTAAACCAAGCTGAAAACACAACAAAAACCGTGCAGAACACTCAGCATTTCTTTTCCCTCCTCCTGAATGAGCTGACAGCTAGGCCTCTGCCAGGGGCATACAGCTACATCAAGCAGGGCCGATGCTTTCTGTCCCACAATGGCAATCCTAAGATTAGTACTGAATAAGCACAGGGCAATTAGCAATTCCTTACTTGATGTGTATGAATTAGATGAACACTCCGAGGTCGTGGCTTTCCAAATACATTTCAGATCACGCGTGCATTTAAAAAAAAAATTAACGTGATTTTTCATTAATTATTAACTGTATTTGTCCGGGCAGAAGGAAGAGCTGTAGGTCATGTCAATAAAGTAAATAAAGGAGTGCTTTAAAGCATGCCTTCGCCAACCTCGCACACTATTCATGCCAAATGCTGTGGATAAAACAGAAAAATCATACTCCAAAATATTTCTGTAAATCTCGGAGCCTCTCTCAGGTAAGGAGTGTTGTACTCAAAGTGCAATTCCAATGAAACATAGCCAGATCCTCCGGAATGCACTAAGATGGAGAGCCCGCATTTGAGGGACATCCAGGCAGGACTGCCCACGGGCTGCAGGACTGCCCACGGCTGCCCCTGGCCGTGCACAGGTGCACAAAGCCGACCCGCCGAGGCACCGATTTTCACACCAAACTTAGTCACGAAGGGAGCGCCCGTCGGTTGCTGCCCCCGGGGCCAGAGCCGGCCGGGGATGAGCCGGGGACTCCAGCCCGCAGCCGCTCGGGCAGACGCCGCCGCGCTCCAGGGTGGGTCTTCTCCAGGTGGGTTTTTAAGAGACTGAGAGGCAGAGAAAAACGGAGGGAGGCAGGAAAGCAGCACACGGGCTGAAGACTGAGGTAACATTCGAGAGCTGCCGGAGCCCAACCACGCTGGGTTGTGGCGTGCCGCGCCCGCCCGGGGCGGCAGCTGGTGCGGGCGGCGGGGCAGCCGCCGCGCCCAGCCCGAGGGGCCCGTCCCGTTCTCAACTTTCGTCCAACTCCGCCGGCCGCACCAAGTGCCCCCGCCCCGGCCCGGGGAAGGGGGACACCCCGCACCCGCCTGTCCCGAACTGCCCCGGGGCGCGGCTGCCGCCGCTCACTCACCGCCAGACCTAGCAGCAGCAGCGGGAACCGCCCGCGGCGCCGCGAAGCCCCCGCGACCTGCCCCGGCACAGCCATCTCCACCGCCGAGCCGGACCCGCTGCCGCCGCTGCGGGCTGCTGCCACGTCTGGCGGCGCAGGCGCACTGCGACGCTCCCACCCGCCCGCCCCGACTGCATGACGGGGCTTGTAGTCCGGCCCGCGGCGTCCACCGACCCGGCTCAGAGCGGAGCAGCGCCAGCTCCAGCCCCACCTGTAGCTCCTGTAGCTCCTGCAACCGTCTGGCGCATGGCAACCAACATTGCATCCGACTCTCCCGAAGCACTGCTGCAGTCACAAACGATAAACGATCACAAACGATAAACGATCACAAACGATCAGTCCAGTTCGTTCCAACAGATTAAAAATGAAAAAGTTCCAGCTCTTCTCCAACCTCCCACCAGCCTCTCCTCCAGGATCATAGAATAGAATCAGTCAGGGTTGGAAGGGACCACAAGGAACATCTAGTTCCAATCCCCCTGCCATGGGCAGGAACACCCTACCCTAGAGCAGGCTGGCCACAGCCTCATCCTGCCTGGCCTTAATCACCGCCAGAGATGGGGCCTCAACCACCTCCCTGGGCAACCCATTTCAGGCTCTCACCACTCTCATTGCGATGGACTTCCACCTCACGTCCAGTCTGAATCTCTCCACCTCCAGCTTTGCTCCATTCCCCCTAGTCTTGTCACTACCTGATAGCCTAAGAAGTCCCTCCGCAGCCTTTTTGTAGGCCCCCTTCAGATACTGGAAGCTACAATAAGGTCAGCTCGGAGCCTCCTCTTCTCCAGACTGAACAGCCCCAACTCTTTCAGTCTGTCCTCATAGGAAAGGTGCTCTGGCCCTTCAATAGTCCTCACGGCCCTTCTCTGGACATGTGCCAGTATGTCCACATCCCTCTTGTAACAGGGGCTCCAGAGTTGGATGCAGTACTCCAGGTGGGGTCTCACCAGAGCAGAGTAGAGGGGGAGAATCAGCTCCCTCGACCTGCTGGCCACACTTCTCCTGATGCAGCCCGGGATCTGGTTGGCCCTCCGAGCTGCAAGTGCACACTGCTGGCTCCTGTTGAGCTTCTTGTCCACCAGCACCCCCAAGTTCCTCTCCTCAGGGTTACTCTCCAGCCAGTCACTGCCCAGCCTGTATTTGTGATTGGGATTGCATTAGGATTAGTGTTTTGTGTCTCCCCTAGTCTTTGCAGTGGGTATCTCGCTCTAGAGAAGCCTTCTGTCAAACAACTCCATTCGTGATGCATTCTTGCCAGGGTTTTTAAGGCCTTTTGCTGGTCTTAGTTCCACAGTATGAGTGAATAAGGGAACAAAAAAAACAAAACAAAAAAAAGGGGAGGGAGGGCAAGTGGAGAGTGAGTTAACTTCTTAGAAACCAAGAACTGTTCTTCTTGGAAGTTGTTTCCTGTTATCATTAAATCCCAAAGGAGAACCCCACTTTATCCTTGCTCAGTGGCAAAAGTGTCAAAGCAGAAGCAAATAAATATGAGCCTGACCAGGATCAATCTGTGCAACCTCTGTTAGGCACATCCAGGGAGACAGTTCTGCCTCACGAGGACATCCCAGATGTCCTGCTAATAATGTTAAGGTCAAAACAGGTCAGCCACATTATAATTGGCTTCCCACAAACAGAAGGGATCCTCACCTACAGCCCAGTGGCCATGTGAAATTCTTCCTTGGCTCAGAAACATCAAAGTAAAATCAAAGGCGTCTTTCCCAGTCTGATCCTTCCAGCTGACTGTCGCCTGAGCATTAGGCTAAGAGCCTGCCTGCAAGGGAGCAATTTGTAGATCCATACAGCTGACTGATCACTTCAAGCAGTGATCATGAAAACTGAATGCCGTTGACATTAACAAGTCCCCTGGTGGAGATGTAATTTTGCAAAGCAGAAACAGACGTAGAGAAAGTTATTACTATTAACATTTACACTTTTGTGGCATCTTTTGCGGCAGAACTGGAGCACACTTGCCTCAGTCACAGCTGGGTAACCTTTAGCAAATCATTTCACAGTGCTGTGCCTCGATTCCCCTTGGCAGAAGGCCTCAGTTAGCCTGCCTTGACATGGGGTTAGCAATCCTTAGCTTGCTCTAAAATGCCGTGGAAGGCACACATGAGGCACAGCCCAGGAGCTGTCAGAAGGAGTTTAGGTTGAGCAAAGACACACGTCTGGAGAGAAGCCTAGCGAAGGCATAGAGAAGGTAGGGATCTTTTCACTCCACAGTGGAAGGACTCAAAAGAAAACACCCTCTGTGTCAAATGTCTCCACCCCTGAAATATATGCTACCTGCTCTGCCTCTGCTCTCCTGCAGTCCTCAGTAACTACTCTAGGATGGAGAGGAGCACTGTACTAGTAGTCACCACCATGTCTGGGACCAGCTTCCCAATCTGTAATAATCAGTCTGCTAGCAAAAGACTCCAGATACCCAACTGAAGCCCTTTTCAAACAAGCTATCAAAATCTCCAAGAATAAGTAACCCCTTCCAGATACTGTTCACCTTCAGATCCCCAGCCTATAACTGAAAGGCCTCTGCATACAACTACCCTGACTCACACAGACTTCTAATCTCAGTTGGACATCCAGGTCCTCAAAGACTGATTGAATCCTCCTGTGACACTTTTGTGTAGAAAACTGACATATCTTCTAATGCTTCACATCTCAGTTAGCAGTGTTGGGCAAGGCAAAAGCAACCTCAGTGTGGTGGAGTTTCTGTGTTGTGTCATCACCATGTGGGATGTGCTGTCATTGTGGTAAGAAAGGATAAAATCCTGGGACATGATTGTTTTGTCACAGGAGTACATTTTTATCGTGATGGCAAGAGGAAACATTCTCAGGAAGAAAGGGAAAAAAAAAGAGAGAGAAAGAGACAAGCTATTTCAAACTGTGCTTCTGAAAGGTTATATATATAATCCAGTTTGGGAAGCTGCAGTTCTTATATTCAGAAGAATATAAAAGAGGTATCCATGTGACAACCACAGCTTCTTCCTTTCTGTTGGGCTAGATAATTTGTATTGATATGACAAGCATTGACAAAACTTAAGAGACAAGATCATTGAGCATCTGTCTTGGGTCAAAATAATACATCAAGTATCAACTCCAGGCAAGGCTTTACACAGTGGCAACTACTTAATCAATCCAGTCGTGCATTACTAATGAACTCATTACAGTTGTATCTGAGTCTGCCACTATCCAGCATCCCAAATTTTACCCTGTATCTGTTTGGCATTAATATCCTGTGCTGCTTGCTCCTCTGCAGCTGTAGTATTTGTACATGGCAGCGCAAAACACTGTGAAAGCATTCATTAATTCACCACTGAGAAGCAAAAAAGAATCACTGCCCTTGGATTATAGATCAGAAAACAGTAGCAGAGAGATTATATGATTTGCCCAAGGCTATAAAACCAGACAGTTTTGGATCATGTTCGTTTCCGAAGTCTGTACTGGGTCAGTTAATCCTTACTTGTCTATCTATATTCAAACCTCTTTGGCCAAGAATAAAATACAAAACCGGACTGACAGTAAGTATATCTGTAAGGAATTACACCTTCCACATTCCTTATATGTTGCTGCTTTATTTGACAACCTTTATTCTTTGTTCTCTTTTTAACCTGAACAGGTCTCTGGTGATCTCTCACAAAAGGTAAAATGAGTCACCTTTACCAAAAAAAAAAAAAAAAAAAATTAAAAAATCCTGCTGAAATAATGAATAAGATATGAGCACTTTGCAAGCCATACTGAATCCAGGGGCAACATGGTCTGCACTGGGACCTCAAACCACACAGCCTTTGCCAAAAATGAAAGTAGAATTCACTCACTGCTTTGATTACATCAAGTTCTCCTCCATCCTTCCAGCAACAGCTTTTGCTTCTTTAGTTCAGCTCCAGCCAACTGATTTTGATCTATGGGCTTATATCCTTTAAGTTTTGTGACATCTGTGTCATGGCAAAGATTGCATCAGCTGAAAAGAGACATACGAGCTGGTTACCGTCAACAGATTGATGGTATTGTAGCCTTCGGCTCCTCATGACCTTTCCTACAGCTCTTCAGCACATGATGAAAAGCCAAAGAGACAGGACCAGCCCCTGTAGGACTTTACATGGGAGTGGTCTCAGAGAAGAGGCACAGCTGTACATTGCTTTTCTCCAGCTGATGTCTGTCAGAGAGGACAGCCTGGAGGCAGCTTTCCTCTCCTTCTCCCTCCTCAGCACCTGATAGCAGGGCTACGGATGCAGCATATCCATACGCATCAGCTAAGAAGTTCCATGTAACAACATCAGCACACCAAAATGAGGGAATCAAAGGTACAGCTGTTACATAAAGCACTGTTTCTTAGGTCAAACATTTCAGTTTCATGCTCCTGCGTGAACTCTTTTTAACACTATTACTGTTAATGACAGAAAAACATCATGGCCCTCAAGGGGACACCCTCTGTTATTTGGCTGTGACACATCTGTGCTTTTCACCTCACTGCAGTCAATAGGATGTCACGGAGGCAAGAAGGGATGGAGTTCAGTCTGAGAGCTTTTATCTCAGTGCTCTGCAAGAGTGCTGTACACAGTCATATAACTCAGTGCCACCATTTTCTGCATCATCCCCCTTTACGTTTCTGAGGTCTAGAAGGACTGTGGAATTTTTGTACAGAACATGTACAGCACAAAGAAGAAATGTGTGCGTGCTGTGTGCTTTCATGGGAATTTTACTTGGGTATTTTATTGTTGTTGTTTCCTTCATTCTAGAATAAAAGTACTTTTGGACCACAGGTAGACAGATGCTCTTTATATATGAGAGCTAAATACAGGAAGTACTGTAGGAGTCAGGTAAAAGTGGAGAGCAGATATTTCCCAAATATTTCTTCCTAGAAATTTTCCATTATAGTTGTTATTGCTCTCCTTAAGTCTGAGGTCTGCATGCCCCTTTACATTTAAGTGGCCCTACTGTTGAGAACACTGCAGTTTCTTTCACTAAATCTCCAAAGCTGGATATAATGTGTTCCTGAGTAACATTAAAACCTTCTACAGTACAGGCACCTCGCTGGCAGGTAGTAGATAATTTGTCTCTCAGTTACCTGCTGAGAGAATAGTTTAAACAAGATTAAAACAACCATTGGCATCTAGCTGTTGTGCACCGACTGCAGCACTACTGCAATGTTTCCAAAGAACTGAGATTTGCAGATACTTACTGCATTAACAGGAAAGTGTCAGAAAATGAGCTTTCGAAGTGGACTGAGATCTAGATCTAAATTCCATGCATAGCCCACCCACAGTTTTCCTGCATGAGTACTATTATATGAGGGGCTGACCTCTTCATCTGTAAATGAGAAACAGGTGCATCAGTGGAGCTTAGCTAACACCCTTTGGATTGTGATGGCACCTACATACCGTACAAGGGTCCAGCTGCTTCTTTTAGAACAATATAGGTCTCTAATGGAAAAATGTTCAACTTTCATATGCAAATTCATTTATGGATACTGATCCTGCCATGCTGTTCAGGTTCTTCTGAACCTGCTAACCTCATGCTAACAGCTGGCAATAAGGAAGTAGCTGGGACTTCTGTGAGTGGAATTATTCTGCCTTTGGTCTGTGTACACCAAATATTCATCCATATGAAGGACTGAATACAAAGACAGGACTATAAATATACACTCAAAATATCATTCAACATAAACCAATGTTTACAATACTGGCCTTAGTCTTCAACAGAGCTGTATCCATCCTCAGTAGCTTAGCATCTGTCTCTATATTATATCCAAAGATGTATCTAGCATTCAACCAGCAGCATATATTTGCTGCAGATAATGTTCCACTAAAATATTTTCTGTACATCTATCCTATGAGAATATATACAATATATACATCTTTTTTCTCTCTCTGTACACAGGCAATTTCATACTTGCATCTTTTGCACATGTGTACGTGCCCACAAATGCACACGTGTATACATGGCATATATTAAACAGATACTTTGTCTGGATCTGTATGATTTTATACACTATTAGTAAATATCTGGCCCATATGTTTTTTACTCTGTTTTTCAGTTTTCATGGAATTAGTCTGTGTGATTAAGTACAGCAGCCACAATTAAGTGTATGACTACACAGTTCCTAGCTGCCACATGCAAACAGTTTACTGAGAGGGGTTTTCTTCCTGAAAGACCTTGTCTTTGCAAGGACCACTACTCACAGCTGTATGAAGAAAGCTATGCTGTGATGAAGCTAAAAACCCCACAACCTTACAATCAAATACCCTGGCTTTCTGAAATTGTATAGTCAGAGTAGTAATTCAGCAATTCAATAAGGAATTTACTAGGGTTTTCTCTCTGTAAACATCCCTCCTTCCATGCATATTGCAGGAACTTATGTTTTCGTAGGGAGAGACCACAGAGAATGCTGCATAAAAAACGAGATTGTAGAAGAAGCAGGGAAGGAAGCAGAAATAAGACCTTGATCCTAAACTCTTTGAAGGTAATGGATTGACTTCCGCAGGCTTTGTCTCAACCCCCAGCTACTGTCAGGGAGAAAAGTCGGTAAAGCAAGAAGGAAAAAAGCCGAGAAGCAACATGGAAACAAAGGAGGCAAAAAGAAGTACTGAAGATAAAAGGAAGAAACTAGAAAGGGTAAAAACTAGAATACCAAGGGAAGCCAGGCAGAAGAGAGCAGTCGTGAGCACCACTAAAGCATAAACAGAGTGAGACAAAATCAAGAGTAAACAATATGTGAACTGGATTGTGCAGGAAGCTGAATTGCTTCTGTCCTCTAAGCTGGTTATCTACATAGTACAACCTTAGCATTGCCATGACTGAGACTGCATTTACCTTTAAATATATTTTATGGTATGCCCTGTTCCCAGCTCCTGTGTTTGGCCAGACCAGCCTTTCTGTAGTGAACATTATGGCTCCCATCTGCTCTATGTGTCCAGGTTTTCTATACAAGAAGAGTCTGGTGTGCATCTGGGTCTCACTCTGAGTATGGAGTTGAGCTTTCCAGAAGTCAATGAGAATAGAAGGACCTCAATATCACAGAAATATGCCATCTTGCCTCTTGCTTCCACTGTGGCAAAGAATAGATCATTTAAAGTAGGACTTATAAGAACAAGATTGTTTTGCAGGCCAGGAACAGGAGTAAATAAACAAACCTAAATTCTCTTTCAAATCCCTATCCTGAGCCTGTGGCAACTGTGAATAACTCTATAAAGTATTATTTTTCTCATTTTCTTCTATTGAAATATGCGTAAGCCTGGTGACAGGTGGTTACTCAGATGCTGCTTGATTTCCAAAGAGGTTCTACTGTGAAACCTTTTGGCAAGGTCTGTGTTGAGAATGGACCATCGTAATTAGATTTAGTTGTTCTCCCAGGTGATCCTTTACAAATACATTTAATATTTCAAGATACTTGGCAATACCTCTGCATGTCTCTAGGTACTGTAATACAGTAACAAAATCCTCGCAAAGCCAAGAGAGAACTCTGACACAGGTGAATTTCTGTCTATATCTTCATTATCAAGAGCATCCTCATGCCTGCCTTCTCAAAAGACCTTATCAGACAGATGAAACTGAGAAATATTTCTCTTGTGAGAGTCATTCTAAGCCTTTGAAATTGCAGTATTGCCCTGGGATAGCCAGACAACACAGTTCCCTAGGATCCAGAAGAGTTATAGTGAGCTCTAGACAGCAGCTCTTCTCCTCTCACATGCTTGTGCCTTTAGGAAAATATTGAGCAGAAAATCCAGCCTGAGGCTGTAGCCAGATGCAGCCAAAGCCAGGATCTCTGCACATGCAGAAAAACAGTTTAGATTTCTATCAGTACCATCTTTGATCTGACTGCATTTTTGCTTTTCAAAACCATTTCTGCTCTAGGAAAGTACATGCCTCAACATACTCTGATGTACAGATGACAGTTTGCTATTTCTATGAGCTAACTCTTGTGTCTCAACTACCAAGATGGGAATGATTAATTTTGTTGATTTCAAAGATACAATATGACCTGCAAAACTCTCTTTTCGTTTGGATTGCTTTTCAAAAACCCTCAGAAATCTCATGCACACAAGCTCTGTTCAGAAGAAGCAAAGTTACTCAAAAGTTGGGAGATGCTAGGTTAAGAATGCTTGAAAAAACTGTGCTAGCCTCCTTGAACAGGTTGTGAGATGGAGTTTTTAACTATATATACTTCTTTTTTCAGATTGCCTAACATGTTTGTTACAAAAGTTGGGAGATGTATAATTAAAGGCAAGAGATGAAGGAAAAAGATGATCTTATCATTAATGCAATGTAACCTCTATAACATTGGGAAAACTACTTAAATTAAAACTTTTCCACATTATCTCTACATGTTCCTATCTCTATTTCTGAGTATCCAGCTTGGTATCTGATCAGATTTGCAGAAATGCTAAGCACTTATAGGAGAAACTGAATTCAGTAAGAGCAATGCAGTGAGTACTTAACACTCTGTGCAGTTTCCTATTCTGAAGTAGATCTTAGCTTGACTGTACTGTCAGAATAGGAAACTCAGCCTTATATTCCCTGTCATCCTCTTTTGTCTTGCATATTGGAAAGACAAACTTATCAACAGGTATGAAGCAGTCAGGCTCTTTAATGATAAAAAAAACACAAAAGACCTTGTAATAAAGAATATAACTCACATCAAAGGGAAGCCTAAGTAGCATACAGTAAGGAGGCAAGGGATCATGGAGGTTAAATGAAAATAATATGAGCTGCACATATACTGAGCACCATCTTTTCTGTACCCTGAAAGAGGACTGGGGGGAGGAGGGGGGAGAAAGAGAGTGATCAAATATTAACAGATGCTCATTTATCTAAGAAAACAGTTTTGGAGGAAACAAGCAGTGAGAAGACAAGAATGTGTTTAAAAACATTCTGTCAAGCCTATGCAAAAATATGTTAAGGATCTATAAAATGGAGATAATGATACTTTTCCTTGCTAGTGAAGTGCCTTGAGAGCTGGTGCTGAAATCTGCTACAAGACTTACTGCATTTTCTTTTCACAGGAACTGCAAGATCTTACTGAGTGACTCCAGGATAGCTCAAAGGATGGATCTGAAGACAATTACAGTCAGTGGCTAATTTCAGGGGTTTGGGAGCAAAATCCATGGGCCATCAAACCCGATTTCATTTTATAAAGTGACTTGATGTCAAGAACTGTATACCCTAGAGACAAAACCATGGACTTGAGGTTATTAGGGTGACATAAGCCAGAATCTGGGTTTGGTTTATTTTTTAAACAAGTTGAGTCTTGGCAGCAGTCCAGAAAAAAGCAATATGTATAAAAAAAAAAACAAGAGGAAGGATAGCATGGTAATAAAATAGCTACTGAAACTAGATCTGTGCGGACAGTGAAGTCCGTGAAAAACAGGAGTGGGACAGCACTGGGACACTAATACAGCATTATCCAGCTGAACTAGTAAAAAGCAATGCAATGAGGTTTAGCTGCAGCTGACAGAGTCACCTGAAGCTCATTTCCCCACATGTGCCACAGAAGGAACGTAGCCCAAATGGCCCTTTCTTTTTTACCTTCTGTCAGTCATACAGCAGAAAAACAGAGCACCTGCTGAAGGCACTTGTCAATGACAAGCAGCAAATGGTAGCAATAGAAGTGCAAGCCAATGCAGCAAATGTGACTTAAGAAATACAGACTGACAGTGAAAAATGCTGCAGACTCAATGTATGGCATAGCTCTCTGGGTTTGTGAAAGCAGTACGTCAGGGCAGCTAGCATGGGAAACAATGAGGTGTTTCCATGGAAAGACAGAAAGTACAAAGTCCTAAGCATCATTTAACAATGGAGCCTTACCACTACAGAGATAAAAAAAAAAACAGGTTCCCATTTTGAACTTTTTGTTGCCAAATTCCCAGGCCCTACTCTAAGTCTTCAGCTGGACACACTTGTCCCAGCATTGTCAAAATACTCCTTATCAGGCCAAGGAAACAAAAGCTTTTGCCTCTACAGGATCTGCTCCACTGTGAGTTCCCATGTGTAAGCTGTTATCTTATTTTTGCCATTTATTTGAGCCTTATGCCATGCTGTGGAAGAAGGCTACAGATATATTAGTGATGTAAGTAATGGGGAGTTACTGTCACTGTAGCTGGAGTGCAGCACCTCTATGTAGTTGAGTATTTGATAGACCAAATATGCAGAGGCTCCAGAAGTGAAAGGACCCTAGATATGTTCTTGAGTTGCTTATGCTTAAATCCTACTCTGAGGGGAATGTGAGCAATTCTGGACTCACTGAATTTATCTAAATGAAGAATTACCAAATACTTACATTCTCCTACTAAACTTCCCAAGACAAGAGCACTTTTATATAAGCTCTTTTATTCTGTTGTCATCTCTTTGGAAGAGGAATCCTCTTTTTACTAAATAGCATCTAGTGCCATGGTATTCTGATCTGAAGACCTTCACAGTAGTAAACTGCAATCATTGCATTATCACAATATGGATTTTCCATTTCTTCGTGCTTCGGTCTTGAAATGAGCAGAAAGGACAGAAATGGAAATGCTCAACTATGTGTGATCAGCGGATTCTTCCTTACCACAAAATTTGGGTTTTTGCTTTTCCATGTGACATTAATATCTGATTGCTTTTGTATTCATAAATGCCAAACATCTAAGTGAAAATGGACTTGTTTTAATATTGCCTACTTAAAGGAGGAGTTTAAGGGCAAGGACCTTTTCTCTGATTGGCATGTAGACATAATTTCTTCATAAGGAACATGAGGGTTACATAAATGAAAACACTCAACTGTCTGTACCACAAGAGGGATGAGATAACTTAGGCAAAGGAAAATGTGCTGGAATTACAAACCCACAATTTTAATCAAAATCTGTAGGCTATATACCGTGTTAATACTAAAATGCTACAATATATGCAACCAAGATTACCTAATGAGACTCAGCAAAATATGTTAATTTTTCTGCTATGTTGACTCACATTCCTTTGTAAAGCATGTTGTGTGGAAAAAGCAAAGCTGACCTCTTGTACGATATTGCTATTGTATTTCCATACGGTAGTCAAACGACCTTTTACATTTCCTTCTCTTTAAAGCTACTTATTGTCTTTCTCTGATCATGAGAACAATACTACTACAAGTCCTATTTGATTCTGACTTGAATTTTGACACATTAAGTTGTTAACAAGAATACCAGAATTATTTACCTACATTGCTAGTAATATATATTTAAACAATTTAAAATTCCATTTGACCATTTACTTTTGATGTGTTTCTGAGCCTCCTCATACACATCACCAAGTGTATGAGTTAAACAACTTCCTTCCTTTGGAGTAATTTCATGTTTTGTCTAAAAAGTAATGCAGAGGGGAAAAATGTTCTTTGTTTACAAACAACAGAGTCGCATTCAAGTGTTAAACAACTGTTATTATTAATTATTTACACAGTGATAGCTCTGCAGAGACACTGTCATGGAGCATGGCTCTATTATGTTTGCTGCTATACAAACATAGATGAAAAAGATGATTGTTACTCTTCCTTATGGCAAATATGCTAAGCTGCCCAAGATAACAAAGATTTGTTTATGACAAGCAGGAAAAGGGCCTGGATTAATCCAAACAAAAATGCCTAATTGTACCATTAAAATAATTTGTGGTAAGGAAGAAGGAAATAAAACTAGAAAAGAATGTACTGGATTAACCTCACATCTGTTTACTGTTAAAATAATAGAGTGGTCTCTTTAGAGGGGAAAAATACTGAAGAAGAATCAAGATGGTTGTGAAAGGAAATATGCTAAAGGGAGTGAGGCATTTTTTAATGGCTGCTTTCTACATCACCTTCTACATGCTGAAAAACACCAGTGCATTGCTAGAGAAGAAGACGTAGATGACTTGTTACTCTTGTCAGTTTTGGCTAAAACCTGAACAAGCACCAAATTCCTCTTGCTCTTTTTTCTAGATATTTTTTTCTTTCCCATCTATTTCTTCTGTATTTTTATATTTTTAGCACTTCTTTACTAAAAAAAAAAAAAAAAGAAAAAAAAGAAAAAAAAATTTTTTTCTTAGTTGTCCAAGATCACAGGCCTTGTTGCTATAACATTAAATAGGCTGAGATCTCTGCATTCAAAATCCTGAACCCTATTTCACTTTTTAGGACTGGTCATGAACACACTTTTGATTCACTCATCCTATCAAATTCAGTATAACAGTGATGCAGACAGCTTACAATCTAGCAGCATTGCATAACATAAACTGATAAAAAAACTATTAGGCATTCCAAATTTGGACCCAGAACTATTAGAAAGTGTTCCTCTTATTAATAAATCCAGCATCAGTGGGTGTCTTAGAATATCTAAGTTGAATAGATTGACGCAGGAAGTCTGTGCCATATTAAGATACTGAAGTCTGTAAAACTGCAGGGTAGCATTCTAATTACTGGATTACCTTTCTTTTTCCTACCACATTTCTGTTTCCAGTAGATTTGATTCATTATCATTGCTTCATTATACCAATATTATACCAGTTTCCTCGGCAGCCAACACAATATACTGGGTTCTTCTAAATTGTCCAGAAGCAACAGCCTCCCACAAAACCCCACTCTCTTCTGAGTGCCTTTTTAAGCATGGATCTGTGTGTCAGGAAAGCAGTCAGACATGCCTTTATCTGTATGCTTCCTAAATGGCACTTAACCTACTGTGACAGCATGTAGAGAAGATTGTTTTCTCCTCTAGACTTTTTCTGAGAAAAAAAGTTGTTTCCTTTCACCATAACAGGGTCTTTTTTGGGAGGGGAAGCAATGTCAGCTAGAAGATGTGATCATGATCATAAATGCATCTCAGCACTGCAATTCATGTATGAGAATTACGGGAACAGCCCCTGTCATTTAATCTAACCCACAGGGAGCTGAGAAAGAAGCAGGCAGAAGCAGTGTTTGCTCAAGTTATCAACAGCAAATCTGACCAAAAAGAGTACAGTTCTAGTGTGGTTTTGGTGGAGAGCTGAGCTTTTGATAGAATTCTTTTAATTAAAAATATTTCTGTTCAATGGTACTTGTTCTCTGCAGAAAATTGAAGCTGAAGCAGTGATCATAACCCTAGCTATTATGATTCTGTAACGTTATTGAAGTCTTTCATATACTTACTTTGATTGTCTTATACTCTTCCTTTTAGGCTGTGTTATCCCCCTTTGGTGTGTTGTAGCCATGTGACTGCTGCGATGCACCATTTCCCTGTACAAATAAAGCACAAGAAGAGAATACATTGATCTACTTATTTATGACAGGGAACTTAACCTACAATGAAAAGTAGCATTTTGCAACAGCTGGACTACAGTTCCCAGGAGGCAGCCCAGCTATGGTTAGGAATCAAAATATTTTTTTCTTTTTCATTGCCAGTTCAGGCTACTCTGTCTAAAGCCTCCTCTCCTTTACTGCTTGTTTTCCAAGCAGCTCTAACCAAGAATCCTCAATGAGACAACAGAGGAAATAACAGAAGAGAGACCTGGTTAAGGAGAGAAAAAATAAACCTAGGCTTCCAATTTTCAGATATCATCTTCTAATGAGTTTGTTTTTTATTAGGTGAGGGCTGATTCTTCAGAAAACCTGGAAGTTAATAATGATCAATCTACATTTACTCTGTACATAAATGTAGGGGTTATGATGCATGGCATAATTGCAGTGCACTGAATGTTTCCCTTTTATGGCTGGTTGCTGAAACTGTAATAGCTTGGGGCTCATTTCTAGGTAAAGGAGTTCCTCCTTCAGTTTAGGTGCCAGGAATTTGTGCTTCTGCTACTGAATTTTTTTTAACTTGATCCTGACTAGCAGTTGTAGACAGCTACATTTAATTATCATACAGACAACATTGTCTTGTCCTTCTCCTTTCAAAATGACCACAATGCGCCTGACAAGAATACTGTATCAAGCAACCAAAGATGTTCTTAGGAAGGAGTCTTCCTGAATGTGCTCCATTACAAGGAAGAATTTACCACATGCTTTAAGTGTTCTTGTTTCTTTGTTTTATTTCTCTTTCCCTCAGAGATGACAAAGAAATAGAGAAGACCTGAGGTTAGATCTGGCATAATTCCATCACCAGTCTGTCTGTAACTCAATGATTCATTATTTATCTCTTTTCCTGAGAAAGATAGAATCATAGAATCAACCAGGTTGGAAGAGACCTCCAAGATCATCCAGTCCAACCTAGCACCCTGCCCTAGCCAGTCAACTAGACCATGGCACTAAGTGCCTCATCCAGGCTTTTCTTGAACACCTCCACCACCTCCCTGGGCAGCCCATTCCAATGCCAATCACTCTCTCTGGCAAGAACTTCCTCCTAACATCCAGCCTATACCTACCCCAGCACAACTTGAGACTGTGTCCCCTTGTTCTGTTGCTGGTTGCCTGGGAGAAGAGGCCACCCCCCACCTGGCTACAATGTCCCTTCAGGTAGTTGTAGACAGTAATAAGATCACCCCTGAGCCTCCTCTTCTCCAGGCTAAACAAGCCCAGCTCCCTCAGCCTCTCCTCATAGGGTTTGTGTTCTAGGCCCCTCACCAGCTCTGTTGCCCTTCTCTGGACATGTTCCAGCACCTCAACATCTCTCTTGAATTGAGGAGCCCAGAACTGGACACAGTACTCAAGGTGTGGCCTGACCAGTGCTGAGTACAGGGGAAGAATAACCTCCCTTGTCCTACTGGCCACACTGTTCCTGATGCAGGCCACGATGCCATCTTCAGCATCTACTATCTACTTCAGCATCTACTATGGCTCATCTTCAGCTACTATCTACCAGTACCCACAGGTCCCTTTCTTCCTGGCTGCTCTCCAGCCACTCAGCCCCCAGCCTGTAGTGCTGCTTGGGGTTGTTGTGGCCAAAGTGCAGAACCTTGCACTTGGCCTTGTTCAATCTCATCCCATTGGCCTCTGCCCACCCATCCAGCCTGTCCAGGTCCCTCTGCAGGGCTCTCCTACCTTCTAACAGATCAACACCCAAACAAAATCAAGATGCGTATTTACAACAAGTGGAACACAACAAAGCTAAAAGAAAGCATTGTCAGTTTCAAATATTCTTGAAAACAAGATATGAGGGATAAAGTGAAATTTCCTGAATGTTTTCTCAGGTACATTGGCCAAAATTCATGCCAGCTATTAATCCAGAGCTCAGAGATGAATTTGTTTTGCTGTTATTTAAAAACAGAACAAAACCTGATTCTGGAGTAGTTACGCTGAGCTGACAACCTGGGCACAGAGAACAATGCACTGAATTAGCCCAGAGAAAAGGCATTTAGTTAGATAGCTGCCACCAAAGAGGAAGGATGAGCTTGTAATGCACGGCTGAGAAGAGCTGGATTCAATCCTTGCGAAAATCATATCCTCTCTCTGGGTTTGTTCCATGAATAAAATAAACCTATTTTTACCTTTCTGCATTACAGAAGCCTTCAGTGAGGAGATGCTGTGCTGCCACTGCAGACCAAGCCTAGGCCTTGGAGAGCAAAAGCCATGCACCTTTCCTGCTCGAAGGATACCAGCTCCAGTCACACCTGCCTGAGTGACAGCTCTGGCCATTTCTGCTAAAACATGGGTAAATCTTGAAGGCAAGGCTGTACTGATAGCATTACCTGTTCTGACTGACAGAAAGGATGAGTAAAATTCACTGGAGATGCCCCATGCAAGAGTATATCTGAGCTGGCAGAGCTGCCAGGCCCTACAGAGCAGTTGCCAGACAGAAGAGGCTGCAGGCCATCTACACTAAGGCAAGACCCTATCTGGTGGGTGTGGTAATGTCATTTCCACTGGAAACTAAGCTGGGTGAACTTCCCTCAGCCTACCTGGCATCCCCTTTCCCTCAAGACTCAGCATGTCACCCTCATGGTGCCAAGCAGTGATGAGAAGATGACCACAGCTTGCTCCTGCCACCATGTTAGGAGCTCTTTCATGGCTGTCACCCAGGAGGAGGTAAGGACTAGAGGCGTGGGCTTCAGTCATCACTGGGATGATGTGGAGCAGGTGTTGATCTGTTGGAAGGTAGGAGAGCCCTGCAGAGGGACCTGGACAGGCTGGATGGGTGGGCAGAGGCCAATGGGATGAGATTGAACAAGGCCAAGTGCAGGGTTCTGCACTTTGGCCACAACAACCCCAAGCAGCGCTATAGGCTGGGGACAGAGTGGCTGGAGAGCAGTCAGGAGGAAAGGGACCTGTGGGCACTGATAGACAGCAAGCTGAAGATGAGCCAGCAGTGTGCCCAGGTGGCCAAGAGAGCCAATGGCATCCTGACCTGTACCAGGAATAGTGTGGCCAGTGGGACAAGGGAGGTTATTCTTCCCCTGTACTCAGCACTGGTCAAGCCACACCTTGAGTCCTGTGTCCAGTTCTGGGCCTCTCAATTCAAGAGAGATGTTGAGGTGCTGGAACATGTCCAGAGAAGGGCAACAAAGCTGGTGAGGGGCCTGGAGCACAAATCCTATGAGGAGAGGCTGAGGGAGCTGGGCCTGTTTAGCCTGGAGAAGAGGAGGCTCAGGGGTGATCTTATTACTGTCTACAACTACCTGAAGGGGCATTGTAGCCAGGTGGGGGTTGGCCTCTTCTCCCATGCAACCAGCAATAGAACAAGGGGACACAGTCTCAAGTTGTGCCAGGGTAGGTATAGGCTGGATATTAGGAAGAAGTTCTTCACAGAGAGAGTGATTTCCCATTGGAATGGGCTGCCCAGGGAGGTGGTGGAGGCACCGTCCCTGGGGGTCTTCAAGAAAAGACTGGATGAGGCACTTGGTGCCATGGTCTAGTTGACTGGATAGGGCTGGGTGCTAGGTTGGCCTGGATGATCTTGGAGGTCTCTTTCAACCTGGTTGATTCTATGATTCTATGATTCTATGATTCTATGATTCTATGATTCTATGTTCAGAGCTCCACGTTTACATTGACAACTGATTTAGAGGACCTATTGTGGGAGAATTTCTCCCGCAGCAGGGCATGAGCTGTAAACATGAGACCTTGTGATGGGAGATGTCCTTGGAGCCCAGCTGGCCCCAAGGAAGCTAGGCTGTGAGGCTGAGCAACCCACGCACACCTGATAGGGGATGGAATCTGCCAGCCCCTGGGGTGTACACAGCTCCAGAGGGCTGATCCTGCCAGCCCCCTGAGGTGGAACCACAGGCTGTTTTGATAAGGAATAACCTATCTGTGCCTTACACATAGCTTTGAGCCAATCTGTATTGTCCACTTCTGCCAGCCCCAGGCTGGCTGGGTACACCTCCTCTGAGCACTATATGAGACACTGCATTACCCTAATAAAATCTCACTGATGCACAGAAGCTACAGAGTGGACTCCTCAGTGCCCCGATCCGCCTCTCGCCAGCCTCCGGACCCCAACAACCTATGAAAGGCTCTCCTGGCATTTTGGAGGGAAACTGGAGCCTGTCCCTCCTGAATGTGAGAGGAGCTCTGGGTCCCTGTCACCACTCAGCTGACCCGCAGCTGGTTTCATCAGCTGTGAAGGGACAGAAGGATACTGGGGTGCTGCTGGAATGTCCAAAGTGGAAAGCACTGAATACAGCCTTTGGAGTCTGGGGGTGCTTGAGGAGGTTGTCTCTGCTGGCCAGAGTAGCTTTTGGAAATGTCCCACTTAGGGCCATAGTCAGTGGTGAGAGGGCTGCCAGCTGGGGAGAGGGAAGTTATTCATAGGATGTTTCTGTGTTGATTGCATTAAAAATATTTAGGTAGGCAAAGAAGCAGCAAACTTTTTGGTGCTGCTTTGCAGGGAGTGGGTGCCAGGGAGCCATAAAGACTGGCAGCAACTTGGGATCTGGGGACTGCAAGGGTTCTATGGGTGGCAGGACAGGGCCTCCCTGCCAGGGAGCAGCACAGTGGGCAGGCAGTGGGGCAGCTTCAGCCCCAGGCACCAGGTAACTCCCTGGAGATAGGGTCCCAGCTTGTGGGGCCTGTGAGTAGAGCTTTGAGAAGCTGGAGACCTGAGGTGCTGTGGCATGACTGAGGCAGGATCTGAGAGCCCTGAGCTGGGCTGGAGTGAGATCTTAGGCTGTGGGTACAGGAAGAGAGGCCCTGAGAGACTGATCAGAGACTTCAGGCCTAAAAGTGCACTCAGGGCTGTGGCAGTGGGCTGTATGCTACTGAAGTAACTGGCTGAGCAATTAAATTAAACATCAGAAGATTCCATTAAAAGAAGCATCTCATAAAACCATGCGTTTTCACTCCAGCTCTGGAACATATTATCACAGGAAGCCACTGAGGCCAAGACCTTAAGGAGATTGAAGAGGGTTTGGTCAGTTATGTCATAGCAAGATTGCCTAGATTTGACATAATTTGTGTCAGATTTCAGAGACATTTTAAAGCATGTGCTCCAGGGAAGAATTGATTCTCTCAAGAGATTAATTTGAGATTTAAAGCAGAGGAAAAAAGTATGGCACTGCCCTCTTAAGCTACTATTAGAGAGGATACTGATCTGAACAGATTGCCAAGTTGATAGCATATGACAATTTCTGGGCTGAGTGCAGCCATGAAAAACAACAGTGTGAGTGAAGGGCATGTGATTTTAGATTTTACAAGGGCAGCACCCACTTGCACCAACTTAGCTGCTGACAAATGAATGCATATCTGGTGTGAGAATCTTTCAATCAGTGAAGTTCCATCCTTCACCAAAGAGGAATAACTGACAAAAATGTTATTGCATTCACATACAAATCCAGGTTTCCTGCTCTTTTATCGGGTACCTAGCCTTTTGTTCTCTTTCTCCCCTGCCCTTTGTGCTAGTTTGAAGCAGGGTAGAATGTTTTGGTGAGAAGAACTAGATCACAGGCTGTGAAAGGAAAACAATGGTGATGTCTCTCGCTGAGGAGTTTGGGAAGAAGAAATGAGAACATTAGATAACACTCTCACAATTTTTCTCTCACTCTCTCTTGGGCTGCTGACTGAGCAACATCTTACTCCCTAACCTCACCTTGCATTTGGCCTAACCCACCTTTGCTTCTTAACCTCTTGGCTGAACCTCTATTCTTCCTTAGGACTGGGGTAAGGTTGAGAGGGGCAGGGGTGGTTGAGAGCCCCTCCTGGGGACTCAGATTTCTGGGAGGAGAGTTGGGTTTCTGTATTACCTTTTACCTTGTATATTTCTATATATAACTGTATATACTGTAAATATCTGCTTGTATATTGTGCTAGCTGTAAATAAATAGCTTCATTTATATTTCCAGAGTTGACTGAGTCTAGCCTGGGAGATTTCTAAAGTGTGGGGGGCGGGGAACACCCAAACCATCACACCCTTCCATTTTATTTCGCATGTAGTAGAGGCAGGACTGCTCCATCACTCTACTCCATCCTCTGGATGTGCAAGTGTTTCAGCACAGCAAACAATATGCAGGGCATGAAGTCCTGTGGCAACTCACACGAGAGTTTAGACAATGACCATACAAAAGTTACAGTATATGAACACTTACAGAAAGCTGCCATTGGCACCAGCTGGCCTGCTGTCATTCCCAGTTTAAGCATGAAAATGTTGTTCTTCGAAGTACACAGATTACAGTTTGTGACCTTAAAGAATTCCTGGATGAGCCTTAAAGAGAAGGTTTCATGCCTCTCCCATAAAGCACACGTCTATGTAGAAGGTAATAAATTAGAAACATATTTCTTTATAGATTTTTTCAAATCCTTTTGACTCAGCAAAACGCCAAATCACTTTAGGAGCTTTTGAGTCCACTTTGCCCACCACTGCTATGCAGTCATTTCTGGCCTGCAAACCAGCATTTGCTGCATGATCCACTACTGAACAAAGAACAATGGCTCTTGCTGAAGCCACATGGCAAGTGTAACCAGAGAAATTGGTGATTTTCACATAGTATATTGTCACAATTTCTACTTCAGATCTTTCATGGATTCTGTTTTTCTTTATGGTGTTCTAGCCTTTTTCTCACTATTTTTCCAATATGCAGTAGAGATACCATAAAAATAGTTGAGCAGAATTAGACTATAGGAAACAATGTGAAACTGATCTTCCTTCCATGGTAGGTGTGCATTGCATTTTCTTCGCTGCACCCTATGATTCAGCATTCTTTTGGCATATATGTTGGGAGTTTACACTTGTGGACTCATTTTCTTCTGTGTGCAGGCATTTAATTTTCTCTCCAGGTCACTCTGTGCTAATTTTCTCCTCTTGTTTGTTGCCCTCTTGTTTTTAGCATTGGCTGGAAGTTTGCTCATAGCTGGATTTTCATCAGAGATACTCGGCACAGAAAGACATCAAAGAAGTATGCTTAATTTGTAGTCTAGTTGGACCAAACCAAACCACCACCACCACCAAACCCACAAACCTCCCAAACATAAAAATAAGCAAAACCCTCTACCCCCCCCCCAAAACACCAACACACACATAGAAAACAAACAAACAAACAAAAATAAACCAAGAAGAAAAAGCACTTGGAAATCTTAAATGAAGCTTGCCTTGAGTTCTGAGTAGCTCAAGGTATCACAGCTCTGAGACTGACAGACTCTACCATTGTGACAGCAGCAGTTTTAGTAGATTACAGGCTGAGAACTGCTGTATTTGCTGAATCAGCAAAAGTGACTGCCTGGATATTGAGGTGCTAAATGCTTGAATGCCTATGGAAAGATCCTGCCTGGCTTCCTTCTGCTATTGAGAGGAAGAAATAGGGCTGGATTACAGATGAAAATCTGGTACCTGAACTTTCATAAAATTAGGACCTTTAATTGTTTTTTGAGTACTGTGCTCAGTTCTGGGCCCCCCAGTTTAGGAGGGACATTGAGATGCTTGAGCGTGTCCAGAGAAGGGCGACGAGGCTGGAGAGAGGCCTTGAGCACAGCCCTATGAGGAGAGGCTGAGGGAGCTGGGATTGTTTAGCCTGGAGAAGAGGAGGCTCAGGGGTGACCTTATTGCTGTCTACAGCTACCTGAGGGGTGGTTGTGGCCAGGAGGAGGTTGCTCTCTTCTCTCAGGTGGCCAGCACCAGAACAAGAGGACACAGCCTCAAGCTACGCCAGGGTGTGATGGTTTGGGCTCTTACCCGCCCCCCCACACTTTGTATTTGCCCCAACTAACTCAGACGGACCCTGGGAATATAGATGAAGCAATTTATTTACAGCTAGCAGAATTTACAAGCAGCTATTTACAATATATACAGTTATATACAATTATATACAAAGGATAAACAATATAAAAGCACAACTCCCCTCCCAGAAACCTGAGTCCCCAGGAGGGGCTCTCAAACCACCCCAACACCTTCCCCCGGCCCTCTCAACCTTACCCCAGTTCTCAGGAAGAAGAGAGGTTCGGCCAAGAGGTTAGGGAGCAAGGTTAGTAGGAGCAAGGTTAATGAGCTGTGACCAGGTCTGAAGGCACAGGCAGAAGAAAAAGACAAAATGGAGAAAGTTTACTACTTCTTCCCAGAGTTCTCAGCGTAACTGTGAGAGAAGGCGACACCATGTTTTCATTCCACTGCCTGTTATCTAGTTCTTTTACCAAAACATTCCAGCTTGCTTCTAACTAGCACACAGGGGAAATTTAGGCTTGGGGTGAGGAGAAAGTTCTTCACTGAGAGAGTCATTGGACACTGGAATGGGCTGCCCGGGGAGGTGGTGGAGTCGCTGTCCCTGGAGCTGTTCAAGGCAGGATTGGACATGGCACTTGGTGCCATGGTCTAGCCTTGAGCTCTGTGGTAAAGGGTTGGACTTGATGATCTATGAGGTCTCTTCCAACTTTGGTGATACTGTGATACTGTGTGATACATCTGGTTCTATCACAGAATGTGATTTTTCAGACCTAGTATTCAAGCACTCCCAAACATGGGAGCTGAATCCAAATTCTAACATTGTTATTCAGGCTCATCTACTAATATCTTTGAGTAACTCCAAGTGGATATAATGTAAGACATGCAGTGAGGTAGAGGATGCATGTTTCAGTGCCAATCACTGACCTTCACAAACCTTTAGTGTCATCATTTCTAGCAATGTGATATCGATCTTCAAAGCTTGTTTCAAATTGTGCAGAGAAAAAAATATTGGTAATTAGGCTGCATAATCTTTTCCCTTATGTCAGGAGCAAATGACAGCTTAAAGTGAGTACTGCTGCTTCAGTTGAGCATCTTATGTTTGTTTACTTCATGCAATGTTTTTAGGTGATAATTAGGGAGAGCTTTTGAGTCAGAGCCTATAGCAGGATGAGTATGAACAGGTAAACCTACAAACAGTAAAGGATAAAAGCTCCTGAGTGAGGGAAAGATACTAACAAGTATTTCAGTCTGGATACTTATATCTTGGTTCAAATCAGATTGATCAGAGGTTGTTACGTTTCAATTCACGTGAGAAAGAGAATACAGGTTGCCCACGGAGATTGTGGAGACTCCCTCCCTGGAGGTGTTCAAGGCCAGGTTGGATAAGGCCTTGAGTGACCTGTTCTAGTGGGAGAAGTCCCTGCTTATGGCAGGGCCTTGGAACTGGACGTTTTTTGATGTCCCCTCCAACCTAAAGCATTCTGTGATTCTATGATTCTATGTTTATAGCCAAAGCTGGACCTACAGAGACCGATAGTTAACTTCTCTGATGAAGCACATGCCTACCTTTAAGCAAGTATTTGAATATCACTGTCCTTCCTTGAACTTCAGTGAAATTTTGGGTCACTGTTCAAGGACAAATCAATATTTATGTTCCTTAAACATCTGATACGGGCTTGCACATTACTTTTTTGCTTTGCTAGATCAGGGTTTGTAATTCTACAAGATAATTTCTATCCCACTTCATCTAAATATTTCAAGCACATATACAAAAATAAACCTAATCTCATGCCAATATTCCACCTCTCTGGTCTCATGACATTCAGGGCACAAACCAGTGATCTTCACAATCCAGTTTTAGAAGGCACTGACAGCTAATAACTGGAATACTTACATTATGGCATCTCTGTTGCATGTGACTAGCTTGGAAAATGAAGTTAAATTTGTACAATAGAAGTAATTTAATACATGATTTAGAACTTTAACCATTTTACTACAAATTGATTTGCATACCTGCAATGAGTAACCCCATGTATTTTGACAAGGAAGGAATATTAGAGAGTTTTGGCCTGCTGACTGTAGAAATGATTGTATCATAGATCAGTGATAATATTTACATGAAATGTAGCAGTTCCACTCATTGTTCTTCCCTATCACTGTTGAATCCCACAATTTGAAGAAAGAAAAAGGAGTATGAAACCTTGTATATCTCAGACTGTTATGACAATCCAAATATAAAATGTAAGCAATCAAGTAGTTGATCACACTTAATCTGATCACCTACCAAATGGAATCACAGCTGAGATTTAGATAGGTCACTGCTCAAATAAGCTATTTCTATCAACCCCCAATAAAGCTTCAAGCACCCTTATAGCTGATGGAAGGGATACTTACTGTCTTATAGAATTTGATTTTATGTTGCACAGTTGTACCAAAAAATAGGTTGGAAGGCACACCTGGATGTCTGCAGTCTGACCTTTTGTTCAAAGCAGGGCTTGCTTCAAAATCAGATCAGGTTGCCTCAAGTCTTCCCAAATTTTGAAAATTTCCAAGGGTAGAAATTAACCAGCACCTTTGGGCCTGTGTCTCAGTGACACATTAGTCCCAGTGAAGTGATCTTTTCCCCATATTTTCAGTCAGCAGTTCCCTTGTTTCAGCTCGTGACTGGTGTCTTTTGTTCTATTTCTGTGCATTTCCGAGAAAAGTCTGAATCTGCCTTCTCGGATGGATTAAGGTAGCAGAAGACTGCAATGACATTCCCTCTTGGCCTTCTCATCTCCAAGCTAAACAAACTAGTTTTCCCAGCCTCTCCTTGTACATCAGGTGTTCTGGTCACCTAATTGTTTTAGCAGCCTTTCTCTGGAGTCTCTCCAGGTGGCCAGTAGCTATTGTTCTGTGGGCTGCAGCTGCATGGTTGTTCACTCAGCCTGACCTTGACATATGAATTTTCACTTGCCTTTGTTGAACTTCTTAAGGTTCCAGCTAGCTTGTTCCTCCGCTTTATTGAGGTCCTTCTGAATCCTACAGTTAATGAAGGTCCTTCTGAATGAAAACCTTCTAGTGTATCAACCACTGCTCCAGTTTGGGTGTCACTTGACTGGGTTGTGTTGTGTCTCAGTATCCAGGGCCATATGGCATAGCAGCAGGGTAACATATTGACTTAGTCAGCAAGTGATAATTTTCAGCTTATCTGGCAGGAACAGAATTCTTGATGATTATTGACCAGAATTCATGGAATATTTTTGGCCACTAGACTAGACTGAATGTACAACATCCTTTGCAGTACATATTATGCTAACTGGGGATATATACAGTAATTGTCTTTTGATTTATGCATATCTAAATGTTTATATCCAGTAAGGGTATTTCTAAGGGACAACTCTGTTTGGAAAAGAAAGAGAAAATTGATAATCAGTAGTACATAATGACATACTTATATAGGAAATTATTGGAATTATCTGAGTACAGTTGTAACAGCACACTGCCCAATACCTGTGACTCAATATTTGACCTTGCTAACTCCCACCACCCTGACCTGTGCTGCTGCACCATGTGCATTCAGAAGTCACTCTGAAGCTCTTGCTTACTTTGCTATCGCGCCTTACATTTGAGTTGTCACCGCTGCACGTTGTGATGGCCGAGCTGAAGAAAGGACATGATGTTTTTGAGAAGTTACTAGGTTTTTCAATACTGAAAATGCAAAGCAAAAACCTTCATAGTGCCCAAGCCTTCTGCTGCAATCATTTTTCTTTATTGACATCCCTGACTGTGCTGGCGAAGGGAAGCAGATAGTGTCTGTCAGGAAGCAGTGCAGGGTACAACCTAATGTGACAGTGTTCTTAGCTTTCTGTTAATGCAGTGCTTGTGCTATGCCAGTCTGTTTGCTGAGGTACTGTATGGAAAAAGATGGTTGTCTCTTCCAACTTTTTGGTTTAGTATGAACAGGCCACACACTGTAGTAATGTCCAACCAACTTACTCCCAGTCCTGATGTTTACCAATGACAAAACAACAATGAATATTTATATTCCACGCATTACCAGCTCTTCTTAGTACAGCTTGGCCCAAGCCCAAGATTCCCTTTCATCACAGTACTGCTTGCACTTTCCTTCTTTTTGTGTGGGAAAGAAGAAGCCACCTTGCCTCAATGAACCTGATAGTGAATAGAACAAAGAGGATTATCTTTCCATATCTTTGCAGTTCACAAGGAAGTTTCCCTAACGCAGGACCTTCCATTGCATTGCCAGCTCACAAAGGGGTGTATTGCAGTTTGAGGGAGCATGGCTACAATGTACAGATCTAAGCTGTATTCCTCTACAGTGACAGGCAGAGCCGTTTGGTTTAGGGTTACATTTCAGGATTGTTGTTGAGAAATGTCTCAACGTGTGAAATTGTACCTAGCTTGCTTAGAAATTTGAAACCACATTTTCCCAAGGATCTGTGTCAGTTTGAATGGGCCTTTCTAAAAAGACAGGAAAGACCTTGAGACTGGGACACAACCATCAAAGGTGAAGCTATAAGGCTGTTTCTTTTCTAAGCCCCTATTTTTAATACCTGTATGAAAATCTGCAGAATGGAGGGTTGAAATTTAAACTAAATTGCCTCTTCCTAAAGATGAAAACATGCTTTTAGAAACAGTTCACATTTTGATTGAGAAGAATAGAAGTTTATTGTTTTTAATCCTGACCTTTTAGTTTAAACAGTGGGTTAGATTTGAAAGTCACTTGGTTTGGAACTGAATGATAAGCATCTGAATATCACACACTGAGCAGGTACAGTGTGGGGTTTAGTTAAATTCATTTAAAACATGGAAGTATGAAAGGATGTTGCATTAAATGAGTGCTATGAACTTTTTAAGTTGTCAGAAAGGCTTTCCAGGTCATGAGTGACAAATACTGCAGGAGAATTACAGTCTGCTGCACTGATGTTCAGTTTTACCAGCACATTCCCACAACACTGAGAATTGTGTTCTCCAAACCAGATACTGCAAGATACATTATCAAGACATTGATCATCACACAAGCAGGCAAAGGAAGGGATGCTAATATTATCAAAGCCTGCTCATATTTAGATCCAAATCGTTCAGTAGAGCACAACTTACTGGCCATAGCAGTTTGTTGTGCAAGTGAGTCTCTGTAAAGCTTTTTAATGTAGACATTTAAAGGAAATTATGATCTGAATGAGGGGATTGAGTCCAGCATCAGTAAGTTTGCAGATTATACCAACCTAGGAGCAGATGTTGATCTGTTGGAAGGTAGGAGAGCCCTGCAGATGGACCTATACATGCTGGATAGGTGGGCAGAGGCCAATGGGATGAGATTGAACAAGGCCAAGTGTAGGTTTCTGCACTTTGGCCACAACAACCCCAAGCAGTGCTACAGGCTGGGGACAGAGTGGCTGAAAAGCAGCCAGGAAGAAAGGGACCTGGGGGCACTGGTAGATAGTAGGCTGAAGATGAGCCAGCAGTGTGCCCAGGTGGCCAAGAGAGCCAATGGCATCCTGACCTGTACCAGGAATAGTGTGGCTAGTAGGACGAGGGAGGTTATTCTGCCCCTGTACTCAGCACTGGTCAGGCCACACCTTGAGTGCTGTGTCCAGTTCTGGACCCCTCAATTCAAGAGAGATGTTGAGGTGCTGGAATGTGTCCAGAGAAGGGTGACAGAGCGGCTCAGGGAGCTGGGGCTGTTTAGCCTGGAGAAGAGGAGGCTCAGGGGTGACCTCATTGCTATCTACAACTACCTGAAGGGAGGTTGTAGCCAGCTGGGGGTTGGTTTCTTCTCCCAGACAACCAGCAATAGAGCACAGTCTCAAGTTGTGCTGGGGGGAAGTATAGGCTGGATGTTAGGAGGAAGTTTTTTCCAGAGAGAGTCATTTGCATTGGAATGGGCTGCCCAGGGAGGTGGTGGAGTCACTGTCCCTGGAGGTGTTCAAGAAAAGCCTGGATGAGGCACTTAGTGCCATGGTCTAGTTGACTGGCTAGGGCTGGGGGATAGGTTGGAGTGGATGATCTTGGAGGTCTTTTCCAACCTGGTTGATTCTATGATTCTATGAAAATTAGGATAGGTTGTAATGGGTACTTACAGTGTTGAGCTAGTCTTTCAGCTGAATTGCCTAAGGTTGGGCACGAATTTAGTAGATAAGCCCTCAACAGTCCTGAATTGAATTTCCTTGCAATTCTGGTTCACATACAATGCTCAGTGTGCCATCTGATGTGCCAAACAACATGTCTTTCAATTAAAGCATAATTGTAAAGGTGCTTATGCTCCCTGGGGTGAAAAAAAATAAAATCACATTTGTACTTGCCAAGAAAGTTTTCAGTCCCTCACATAATATATATCCAGGAGCACCATAAAGGTGTTCACTGTTAGGTTTTACACTTCAGACTCAAGGCAGAAGTAATTTCCAATAAACACAGCCTCTAAGGTCAGAGTTTGAGTTAGAGAAGCAGGAAAAGCAGTTTCAAAGTAGTATCAGATCTCCTAATGTTATTAGAAACTAATTTTTTCCACTGCTCCTTTCATTTGACAACAAATAGATGACTGCTAGGTGTTGTATATCTTACCAAAATATGGGTGATCACTGGGCAGTGACAAGTGTCTCAGATTAACATTCCCTACATCCTGGTATATCATATAGTTAACTTTTATGTTTCATAAGCCTTTGTCTGCAAACAGGGAGCTTCCTATTTCTGCAAGACCCAGTGGGAATACTCAGACCTGCCTCTATTAAGTGTGATGACATTTGCTGACTTCCTTGTATCTAGTGATATATAAAAATTGGCAATTAATAGCACCTGGCTTCAGGGGGAGAAACAATTGTATATCACTTGTCTGTAAGCAGCAGAGGCTTCAGATATAATTCTCTGGAAATAAAGCAATTGCTCTAATTTCAGCTCATTTAATTTCTTTCCAAAGAAGTGAAATACAGTCACTCCAGTGATAGTGTCAAGTCATTCCGCTCTATTATTTCATTTGTTCCATCACAGCCTCTTCTCTCCGGGGAGCTCATTTGTATTCTCTTGCTTTCAGGTCATCTGACTCTTAGTTCATGTCATGGATTTAACTTTACCTCTCTTCAGTATAAATTAAAATGTTACTGTCACCACCAGACTGAGCCCAGAAACCACAACTGTGACTATTTAGCAATCTATTTTAAGTTCAGGGAGAAAAAAAAAGCCATATACCTAAATATTTTATGGCTAATGGTCATTTAGCTTTAGATCCAGATCTCAGTATTCAGGATAATGCTTACTAGCACTATTGCTGCATGCCATTGTGTTTGAGTATTTGCTGATACTGTATTTAGAAATGCATTTTTTACCCTTTAGAGAAAACACTGCATTATCTACAAGGGAGTCTAGGTTCTACTTAGGTCAGTCACATCAGCATAAAGTTGTAATGAGTGTCTCGTTGTGTATATTTTGTCAGTTTTCCTCACGGCAACCCTGCTTCTCCCCTTGATGGGGAAATAAAACCTTGCAGTCAGCTACTGAAATGAGTGACTGAGTATATGTGTGCCCAGCTCTAAATTCAAGCAATAATTTAAAAAATTTGCCACTGACATCTTCACATTCACCTTCCCTCATTCTGTGTGAAATGGTGTGGACATCTACAGCAAAATTACTTTTCTAATAAGACTGCTACTACTGTGGAATCCACAGTCCAGAGATCAAGCGTGGGTAAATGTTGTTGCCTAGTTTGCAGACAGAGTCTAGATTTTCCTCTAGATCTCCCTCTAAAACATCTCCCACTAAGATTTATCTGGACGGCCAGAACAGCTCGAGTTCAAGCAGGTCTGCACAGGCGGTGCACTCAGATTGATTTGCTGTGTGCAGCTAACAGCCTGCTCAGGTTGGGCTGCAAAATGCAAGACTAGCTCCGATTCAGGGTGCTATCTCTGGATGCCCTGGTTCACAAAAAGCCTAGATCTGACTTCTTCTTACCTCCACAGATCTCGGTTGTGCATTTGAAGGTCCTTGTCCCCACCAGCGCCCGACAGTGCACTTCTGTCATACTGCCGCTTTCTGCCCTCTAGCCCTCTCGTCCCTCAGAGCCCTGTTCTCGCTCCCTGCAGCTTGCGCCTCTGCTCCGTTTAATTCTGCCCCGTCCACCCCGGTGCTCTGCGCCGCTGTACGTGAGGGCAGCAGAGGTGAGCCCAGTTCCCTGCAGGCAGCGGCACTCCCTTTTGTGCAGACAACGCTCTCCAAGCTGTGGAATTTAACTACTCCTGCAGTCAGCTCTGGAGAAACGCGTCCAGACCTCCTCCGGCCCGAGCCGCTGGCCGGTGACATAGCCTGCTCACAGAAGTCCACACTGTGGGGATGCATTCTAACCCCAGCTGAGGGGATGCATTCTAACCCCGAGTGACCCCGCCATAGGGCGGCCCCGTGCCGCCGGGAACCGGGCGTACGCTCGGGCCAGCCCGGGCGGGCTCGGCTGCGCTCGCTGCCGCTCGGGGCTCATCAGGAGGCACTAGCAGCACCTAGTGGTGAAAGCCGGCCCGAGCGGCAGGAGGACGGGGCTTTGCCGGACATCCCTTTGCTTTGTAGAAACTGCACTTGCGCCGGCGAGAACACGATTCGTGAGGAACACCGCGTCTCGCCTCATACGGGACAAGCCAGGAGAAAAGCAGAGTGAAGGGGGTTTCTCCAGCAGGGATGGCTCTGGAGAGGGGTGCGTTTCAACGCCTCTGCAAAATATCTGTGATTCTTGCCAAGAGCTCAGTCTCCGCCAAGCCCAGAACAGGAACTTGGTACATCCTCTCCCTAGTGAGGCTTAGGGTTTGGAGACTGAAAACAAGTTGTTTGGTATAGATTACCTCACATGCAATACCCTGACTTTTCCCATGGCATTTCTCTCTTTTTCAAAGAATCCGGATTGTACTGCCCTGTGCCTGTACTGCCCTTTGCCACAGGGCCTTAATAAAAAGATTTGAGTAAGTTTCCCTGTCTAGCCAGTGATTCAGAGATGTCAAGTCCTGTAACAGCATCAGGGGGTCAGAACGTGAGTTTCCAAAGAATTTAATTTATAACGCACCTTTATTTATGGTCTCTGAGCAATACATGGCACATACATGACCAACAGAAGTACTGCCAGCTTTGGGGAAAATTGCAAAGCAGCAGCAGGAAATTATTAGATTTTAGGGGAAACACTGAATCTTTTCTCTAGTGGAAAAGATATATTCAGTAGATCTTTAAATGTTGACAGACATTGGAAAAAAACTCATGCTACAACCTTTTCACTGCTCAGTGCCTCCTCTGAAAGTCTCAGGAGGAAGAAAGACTGAGCTGAGTCTTCTGCAAATCACATGTGTAGCTGTGGCATTTGGTGAGGTGTTTTTATCCCCGAGGCTTAGCTAACCAAACCACCTGCTCCACAGTAAACCTGAAAAAGAAAACCAGGGGTGTCCCAGCACACTGAACACTCAGGCTGCTGTGCATAATTATTTAAAATTGAATTTACTGAATTGAAGTACATCACCCTGCACATCAGGGAAGTGGAGGAGACTGACAGTTATTTATTATTCCTGTGTAAATGAATACAGTTCTCTAAGAAGATGCTGTCACAAAACAAACAAATGAATAAACCAGAAGAATGTTTTAATTTATTTAGTAAAGATAGTGATGGAAAAGGTGGGGCAGGTGTCATGCCAGTGTACTCAGGACAGTAGGCTCAGCATCTTCCAGACTGCTTGACTTGAGGCTTATCTCAGAGTTTGAATTTTGAGCAGAATACGCAGCCACCCTGCAATTACTTTGTACTCATTACCTGTCCTATGCTTTACAGTGTGAGTTTTAAAATGGAAAGCAGATTGAAAATGCTATACATAAAAATAATGTATTGAGTGATTCATACAAGCTGCATCTAGAAACACATTACTGCATGAGTGGATATAGTGATACAGTTACTTGATTAAGGAAGAACAGATAAATTAATTGCATATTGTATAATGATAATCTCAATGGATCTATGGTGTGACTTCTCTGAGACGTGAATCAGGGGAACACCCACTGCCACAACTGGCTGTCATAGCATTGATGAGCCATTATGCAATTACACTGTTTTTACATAACTATAACACACTGTCAACATGAATGACTGGATCAGTTTACAGAAGAACGAAACACCGGCCTCATGACATAAATGCACATACATATGCAACAGCATCGGAGCAGGCCATTCTCTCCAGGGATTCAGTTGGTAAATAACTGCGATTTCAAAACGTCATCAAACCAGTCCAGATGTTGTTGTTTTTTTTTATTTTGTTACTGCCAGGCTACTTGTCCATCAGCACCAATCACTCCACAGCTGTACGCGGTTGCCATTAAGGGAGTAAAAGCACCGTGCATGACCGCGGGGACACAGCGGCACATAAGACACTTGCAAAAATACGTTTGATGCAGCCTCCCTCCTCGCCCAGACGCCCCAGCGATTCCCGGCGGGCGGCCCACGGCCAGAGGCGCGGGGATGCGGGCGCTGCCAGGCGGTCCCGGGGCTCTGACGGCCGCGAAGCTGAGCCGAGCGATGCGGGCGGCGTTGTCGCCGGGCAGCGCACAGCGGCGCTGCTTCGCCCTTGCCCTGCGGGCCGCGTACGCGCCTCGCCCCGGATCTTCTATCACCTCCTCAGCTTCAGCCTGAGAAAACTTTGCCGCTTTCCTCCCCACGTTTATTTCGACCTCGTTGGTCCCCGGAGAGCAGCGGGACATCGCGATGGGGAGATGCAGCCTAAGTCCCGGATGACGGGAGCAGCCCAGGCAAGGAGCGCTGTGCTCCGGCCGGGGCTCAGTACAAGCCCTGCCGGGCCGCGTCTTCAGACAGCCGCTGCCTCGGTGTCCGCCCGTCAGCCCTGCCGCTCCGGAGCTGGGCCGTAGGGCCCGCGGCCCGACTCCAAGCCCCAGCCCGGCAGCTTCGCAGCTCTCCTCTTCCAGCCACAGCAACGCTACCAGCCCTGCCCCCTCCAGCAGGGAGGGAAGGGGGTGGATTTAAACACGAGCATCGCTCCGCCGCTGGCTCTTCTCACTCTCGACTGGTGCCTCGTCTCCACCCTCAGCCCTCCCAACGCCAGCGTTACTCGAACCTGCCCGCCCGAAAAGTGTGCTATTCCCCGATCCTCTTCGCAGGCGCCCTGACCGCGGAGCGCCGCCGTACTTCGCGGGACTCCCAGCCTGCCTGGGACGGCCAGCGGCGAGGAGCTGGGAGGGCAGCGAGCAGCGGAGAGGGCGGAGAAGGCGAATCGCCTGCGAAGAAATGCCCTGTTGAACTTTGAATATATTAGTTGACATCAGTGCGAGTTGGGGCTGCCAGCCCTAGCTCCCTCCTCCTTCCCTACCTCCTCCTCCTCCGCCTCCTCCCCCTCCTCCCCCCGGTCTCCGATGGAAAGAGTTGAAGCCGTGCTGATAGAAACCGCCTGGAAGAGACAGCAGAGAGCAGGGAGGACTTAGGTCCCAACTCCGGCCGTGCCTCGGGGACGCTGCCAACAGCCGTTCGCATGGCCCGAGGCGGCGCTCCCTAAGCGCCGGGCCGGGGAGAGCCGCCGCTCCGCTCCTCTGCTCGCCCTGCTCCCAACCAAGCCGAGCCGCGCCGCGCCTGCCCCGCGCCTGCAGCAGCCGGAGAGCGATGTGCCGGTGAGCCCCGCGCTGGGAGCTCGGCTCCCACCTCGTAAGCGCAGCGCAGCGTCGAGTCCGGCCGCGAGGAAGAGGGCGCGCAAACTTCCCAACTTGGCTGGGGGCCGGGGCCAGCCGGCAGCGCTGGGATGGGGGGTCCCGGGGAGGTGGTGAGCCCCGGGCTGCTGCGCTGCTCCGCCGGCCCCGGCGCAGCCTTGCGGCGCCCGGTACAAGGCAGCGGCGGGGGGTGATGGAGGGGCGTGTGTGTGTCTCTGTGGTCACGACGCCCGGTGCGCCGTCCTCCTGGCCCCCGCGGGTTGTGGAGCGCAGGGAGCTTTTCTTGTCGCTGTTTTTGCAGCGCTGGAGAGGACGTCAGCTAGGAGGTGGCAGCGGAGGTGGTTTCTCTCTTTTTTATCTCCTCACCTTCCCAGCTCTCCCTGGGCCCACTGAACAGTGTTGTGGCGAGAGGAAGGGGGTGCAGTGGTGAGTAGCTCGATAGCCCAGACGGAGGGATATTAATGATTTTTTTTTTCAGATGGTAATTTGTCTTTGTGGTAGGGGTGGCCCATTAAATTTCAGCTCACGTCCTGATGGAGATCAAAAGCGAAGGGGAGAGGGAGAGGGAAGCAGAGAGCCTTGTGCAGCTCCTTAGCTCCGTGTATTGTTAGAAACTTACAGGGCACACGGGGGTAGAGGGGGAGGATTCCCAGAAACAACCTTTGTCGATCCAGTTCCAACACCCACACCAAAAGTTGGAGATCTGTGTTTTCCAGCGCTGCCATCTGCGCCCCGGTGCTCCTCAGGAGCACGCTTACTGTTATGCCTCAGAGGAAACAAACAAAAGGTGTGCTTGCCAAGTCGGTACAGAACCTGTCTGCTCATGGGCTTTTAGGTAGAGAGTGAGTAGAGAGGAGTATCTGTGTCCTAAAGGTTCACTGTCCTCTGTTGGCTCTATTTAGACTCTTAGATAATTTCCTATCCTTAAAAAAGGTCTCCAAACACCATAAATGCCAGGTTCTATTTTTCTTTCCTCGTTTTGTTTTTATTTTTGGTTGTGGTTTATTTTTTGCCTTGAGCTATTTATGTATGGATATATTTTTTTGAGATCATAGTAAGGTTTCATATTTTGTTGTGCAAAGTGTTCTCTCTCATTACAAAAATACTTATTTTCCTAAATTATAGTCTGAGTGGCAAGAGGTTAGCTCTTTGCCTCTGGATGGGGTTCAGTGGTACGCTGAGACCTCAAGCTGACTGCACTGCAAACAAAATAGAAATCAACTACACTAAAAGTTACAGTGGGCTTTGATTCTTACTGCTGTTTGAGATCAGTAGAGATCCTGGGTGAGTGAAGGCAAGGAGGAGGAGTGAGAGTAGCTGGAAGGAGCTTCTCATACAGAAAAGTGATGTTTTGATTATATATGTGATTTGGAAGACCCAAGGGAGAAAAGTGGTCATAAACTGCAGAGAAAAGGGAAAAAAGAGCAATACTGCTGATCTTTAACCAGATTTTTTAAATAGGCATTTCATTTTTAAACAGCCACTCGAATGATTCTTTTCCTTATTTTTTTCTTTTATTTTTTTTTTCCCCTTTTGGACTAAAACCTTCTTATTAAGGTTGAACAGTAGTCGACTCTGCACTAGACAGGCTATAGTAGGAGATCTCTGCATTTGATGTTATGTCTCTTGCATTTTCAGTGAAGCAGAGACAATTTCTCCTCTTTTTATCTCTACCTTGCTTTCTGTCCTCATAGAGGTTAAGTTTTTTGTCCTCCCCTGTCAGGGACATACTAATCTTGAAGTTGTGGCAGGTCAAGAGATCCTACCATTCAGAATATAGATATTTGCTTTGTTCATCTCCCCCAGCCTGTTAGGCTGATGGAATTGGCAGTGGCTGCCCTCTGTGACCTCCCTCCCTTCCTTCAAAGAGCTGGGGCAACCAGGGAGCAGAAAATGTGCAAACTCAAGCGAGTGAAAAAGCACAACCCCAGAAGACAAAAGGCTTGAACAGAGAGATGTAAGGATGAGGATCTGCATGGGGAATGACTCTTAACGAAGTGGGCCCAGTCATTTTATATAGACTTGGAAAGGTAGCATGGAGATAAGCTCTCTAGGAATGCATGTAGCCAGACAGAAACTTGATAAAAGTGGAGGTGTGGGGTTTTAGTTGTGTTGCAGTTAAGATGAAACAAAGGCCCAAACAAAATGGCATTAGTCGTCTAGAATGATTGCCCTTTATTCTCCAGGCACATAACTGACTTGGGGGTACCTACAACCAGACTTTATAGCTGTTACTTATTGTAGTCATTAGTAAAAGTCCTGCTTGCCTTGGGCTAAGAAATGATGAGTCCTTGTTAGAGGAAACGTTCCTGGAGAGCAGTTTCTCTGTGATGTTAAACGTGGCTTGAACAATGGATTTCTACTTCACTCAGGATAAATAGTAATGTGAGCAGTCATGCTAGAGTTAAATAAGACCATCTGTGTGAATATGTTTTCCTGAAAACAACCTGACATGAAAAGCTGCTGTGCGAAGCCTGGGCTGTTGACTTGCTGGCTGGCAAAAGGGGGCAGTATCAAACAGTACCACAAAGCCATCCCTTGCAAGCTGCTTTCCAGCCGTGAATGCCGACTGATCTGTGCTGTATCTGCCGGTAGCCCTACTTCAGGTGATTCCTCCGAAAGACATTAGAAAGGTTAATTGACTGTGTAAGGGATGCAAGATCAAAGCTTTCATTCTTTTACTTCGTGGCTGCATCACTTCCGTATGACGGTTTGACCAGTGAGAGCTTGGAAATGAAAGACAACGTCGTATGGTTGCAAAGCTATTTTTGTTCACGTTAAGTGAGGTTGACAGCAGTAACCTTAATCTGTTTTCACCCCGCTGGTTTTAGGGAGAGACCCTTGCTTTGGGTTGCTGTTCATATAAATGCCCTCCAAGGAACTGTTGTCACTGCGTTCTGTAGTAGGAAAGCCATTTTCTTCTCTAATTTTAACTTTCTTTGAGAACTTGTTTCCAGCCTAGGGAAATATATTGATCTATGTAATAAAATACAGGTTTTAGAATGCATTTAAAAGCCTTTTTACCTTTTATTTATCTTCAAGGTTGGAATGCTTAGATTACCAATTTATTTTTTTTTAACTGAGAACCATGAGTAATTTTGCCAGGGTTTTGTTATTGAAAAGTCATGCACTTGGCTCCAGCTTTGTCAGGTGTCCTAGGAAGGCTCGCTGCCTTCATGGCAAGAGCTGCAGTGGCAAGTGCAGACTGGCCTCAAGAGAGAGCAAAAGTGGTAAGAAATCTGTTATAGTAATACAAAACTGTTCAATGGCTAGGGAGGTGCTAAGTCCCAGAGTTTAGGTACAGTCCAGTGTGAAGCCTGCAACTGAATTTGCCTTGCTTTAAATCATGCCTGACTAGAACATTTCTGGTGTAAACTGCAAAAGAGAAATTTAATAATCTGCAGATAATGGTGGAGGCAATTCAGAAAGTTCTCTAGGAGTGAAATTCGTTGCTGTTTCTTGTGCAGCAGGTATGTAGTATCAAGTCAAGCTGAGATTGCAAAGTCAGTCTTAAGCAATTACAGATTGAATACTGTGAAGGGGCATTGCTGCTATTTTAGGTTGAATCCTTGTGGTTTAGTCCAGAAGACAAACCACAGAGGATTACAGTGCTGCTCCTGATGTCCCTTAAAAGGTGCTGTGTCAAAATACGAGTGTTGTTGACTCTGAGGATCAAGTCAACAGTTATTTGTTACCATTCTGTTGCCTTTCCTACCCCTCTTTTCTTTTTAAAGGGAAAGAAAAAAAATCAGTTTATTGAGGGGAGTGTATCAGCTACTCTTATTTTAAGGATTCTTAATTTACAGACTTTTTACTCTGGGCTGCTGACTCTTCAATGTGCACAATACCAGGACTCATCCTATTTCTGTTTGTGGTGGTGATTTGTTTCAGTGGGAGCTGCCTGAATATAAGATACAAGGCAGGTATTTGAGTCTGCAACTTGTGTGAACAGTGCCTTGCTTGCTGGAGTTCATTCTTCAAGTACAGTTAGCCTCCAAGCACAGTATTTATTTCACCTTTTTTCTCATTGTCCAAAAAATACACTGCTTGACAGTAGTTATTCCTTCCTCCAGTCTCAAACCATGTGAGCAAAGTGCGGCAGAGCTCCAACCGCACAACTGTGACTTCCAGTATGCAAGGTCTCCTTGACTACAGTGCTATGACTCCCAAAGTTACCTCTGCTTCAGTACTAATACAAAGCACAAATTTTTAAAGTGCACACAAAATGACTCAAAGTGGTTTTCTGATGATGAGTGTGTGAGTAGTGATACTCTAGAAACTGTTATCAATTATGTATCTACAAACCAAGCGGATTTGTTTTGTTCCCCAATGTAATAGGTCTGGGAGGTAATTTGCATGTGAAGGATGTTACCAAGTTACAGAGTATGACTCTGAATTGGTGACAAGGCTATTCATGGTTTTATAATTAAGCACATACTCTGAAGCACTGTGCTGGTTAAAGATTGGTGTAGTTTTATTTACTTTTTAGTGGGGTTTAAATGAGATCATAAATAAACATGCTGATTACTAGTCTTAATCTCCAAATCAATTGTGAACACCTTGAGGAGTTTATAGATCATTTGTGCAATTTCATTGTTTTTCAATAAGGGGCCATTTATGGAGAGAGCATGGGATATTTTCATCCCAGAAGCTGTTGTGAAGGAGGTTGATCTTAGAAGGTCCTAGATGGTCTTCATTCTTATTAATGTGCCTCTGGGAAACAGCACCCTTACATGATTAGTCTCTGGTAAAACAAACTATAACAGTGCCTGACCTCTGTAGGTCACTTGCTTTGTTGGGCAGGATAAATGTTTATGGCCTTATTAGTCTCAATATATTAGAGTGTTGCTGGAAGCCAAATCAGTTGCAGAGTGCTAGTTTCAAAGGTTTGACTTTATCTATTGTGCAGCAACATGTGACCAGCTGGGATGTGGCAACCTGCAGGGAAGAGCCATAGTCATCGGTTTTATCTCTGCCAATTATTGTGCTGCACTCAAAAGCTTAGTCATAACTCCAAACCCATGAGATTGCCTCTGTAACTGGGAATAGCATGTGTGGGTCTGGTAATGCCAAATGGATTCGCCAGTAAGCCTTGAACACTCTGTGCTGTAGAGGACAGACCCTGATGCTGGATCTGTTCAGATGTTAAGCAGAAATGCTGTCTGCAGCCTTGCAGAACAGCCAGGCTAAGTGCTACATGGATGATCTATAAAGCCATTTGCAATTTACGTGTTTGTGGGTTCTGAAGTTTGTATATTTTGCAGATTGCTTATGCTATAGTCTTCAAAAACTGTTAGCTTTTAAGACAAACAGATGGCTTTAACAAAATATATTTGCTTGCACCTGGAACAGGTGGATCTGCAATCAATTTATGCAATGTAATTTTTCCACACCCTTTTTGGAATAATTTTATACCCTGGAGCCACCTAAGGTGCTTATTATGTAGCCAATAGGGAACAGCTTCTGTCTGACTACATAAGATTTTATGCAGCTTTTATAGCTAATGCTTAGATCGAAATGCAAAATTTAGTGCTGGGAGTGCATGTGAATTTGTGAAACTCCCTGGAGAAAATGTGGGTGCTTGTATCAGTGAATGAATTATGCTCCTCCGTAGAGAGAGAGAAGGCTTTTTCTAGTGGTAACAAATGTCTTGTGTTCAGTGTTTGTCATTTTAGAGGTAGTATTTTTCATTTCAAGTGCAAACCTTGTGCAGGTTACTGATGTAGAGTGAAAATGAGAAAATAGCTTTAACTGTATGTGAAAGAGTAACAGAATGAAAATTTTTGGTGTGGTATGAAAGTGTCCTGACTCAGAGATGCAATTTTTGTTCCCACAATACGTCTGTGACAGAACTGGTTACTTGAGAAAGGAGAAGACGATTCTGCTTGTCTTCTCTAGGGGCAGTCAACAAACTCCAGTGACACCTTGGCTGTATTTTCATTCTTGCAACAGAATTGGGGCCAACAAGTTTACTTGACTGTGTAGATTCACAGTAACTTCAAAAAAGATTTCGAATGGGTGCTGGGACCGTTTACACAATTCACATGTAGAATTAGGCACTAAATCTGGGAACACTTTGGGGCCAGACTCTTAAGGGAAAGGATGCTGATTGCAGATGGCCTGTTGGGCAGGTTTAATTGTTTTGCTATGTTGCTTGGCCACGTGGAAGTTTTTTAGCCTGCTGTTTCAGCTAAGCACTGCTTTTTTTATCTCTTACAATGCTGATTTATAATAGATCAAAGATTAGGGAGAAAAAAAATAACACAGGAAAGGTCGGGAAGTTCACTCTGTATACCTGTTTGACAGGGTAATAGAGTAAATTAAAGAACACAGAAAGATAATGCTTTTTTGAGCCTGTATTTATAATGCATAGAAGGAAAAATTGGCTAGGTCTCAAAAGTTTGTTAGAGTGATTACAGATCCCTCTGCCCTGCCTCATGTTCCTTTCTTTCCTCTCTCCTCCTGATTGAAGATGATTGTCCGCCAGCAGGATATTTTCAAACACATAGTTTGGACAGGCCAATCAGTATATTTGTAAATCATTTAAGATTTCTCTCTATGACCTTTTTTCTTTGGTTCCACTCTACATATGAAGAGCATTTTCATTAAAAATACAAAGTTGAGACAGTTTCTGTCTGTGTCAGAAAGAATAACATTAGTGGCTCGTGGTAGGATAAAGATACATACTTGATTCAACATAAGCAAGATCAAAATGTTCACTGTGACTATGTTCCAATACTGATGAAGACTCATGTCAAGTAACACATAATAAATGCTCTGAAGAATCCCACACTTCCTGATTTGTGAGGGTAATCAAGTGTTATAATAGTGCTGTGTCCAGTTCTGGGCCCCTCAATTCAAGAGAGATGTTGAGGTGCTGGAATGTGTCCAGAGAAGGGCAACAAAGCTGGTGAGGGGGCCTGGAACATAAACCCTATGAGGAGAGGCTGAGGGAGCTGGGGTTGTTTAGCTTGGAGAAGAGGAGGCTCAGGGCAGACCTCATTGCTGTCTACAACTACCTGAAGGGACATTGTAGGCAGGTGGGGGTTGGTCTCTTCTCCCAGGGAATAGAACAAGGGGACACAGTCTCAAGTTGTGCCAGGGAAGGTATAGGCTGGATGTTAGGAGGAGGTTCTTGACAGAGAGAGTGATTGACATTGGAATGGGCTGCCCAGGGAGGTGGTGGAGTCACTGTCCCTGGAGCTGTTCAAGAAAAGCCTGGATGAGGCACTTAGTGCCATGGTCTAGTTGACTGGATGGGGCTGGGTGCTAGGTTGGCCTGGATGATCTTGGAGGTCTCTTCCAACCTGGTTGATTCTATGATTCTATGAATTTACCCTTATGTCCATTTTGACAACCATGCTCAGCAGTCAGAGGTAATAATCCTCAGGGAGAGAACCTGAGGCATAAAAGAACTGTGGCCTGAAGAATTTTGTGCTCATCTGTTAGAGATATCATGAAACACAGAGATGCAGATAGGCGCCAAGTAGGATTGTCAGTGATTGAAATCAGTATGAAATTGGCTTTGTGGTCCGTAAAGTCTGGTCCTAAGTGACTTGCTCAAGGTCATAGAACACATTAGTGGCAGAAGCAAGGTTACAACCCCTGAAAACTCTTACTTATATACTTAATTCTAAATATTTAGTCAAATCCTATGAATGAAATGTTTCATGTCATTGCTTTCCTGCATCAGAGCCCTAACTTACGCCTTACAAGACTTGCTAAACATTGCCAGTAGGTAACATGATCATGCAAATTCTTTAATCACCTAAGCAGTTCCACTGAAGTTAGTCTGCCTCCAGTCTGAGAAAGTAAGCACCGTAATTGTGTGTGCAGTTAGTCCCAGCATTTTGCAGATGAACTAGGGACCACTCTTATTTTTTGTATTTATATGCATACTAGACATGTAGCCATACAGATGAAATTAAACCAAACCCAAGTGATTAACATGCTTTAAACTTTAACATTTCCCCCCCCATAACCAACAGAAATTACTCCCAAGAGAGTAGTTTCCTAGACACCTTCTGTGTTTGTCTAGGGCTGTACATCAGGAATACAAACCATGATATTGCTGCTGCTATGTCTTTCCTCTAATGGGTCTTTGAAATATTAAATCAACTTATATTTGGAATGAGCTTTACACACCTCCTTCTCTGTGGCTGCTTTGCAAATCCAGGCTTCACTGCTTTGCCTCAGAGAATTATGAGTTTATTGTACTCCTAGAATGCTAATAGCACTTAGTTTCCCCCCCTAAATTTCTTCTTCATATTTATTTATTTATTGATTCTCCATTTGAGCACAGTTTCACTGATAATGATGGTACTACTGAGAATAGCTTGTATGAGTTAATTTTCAGAAGATTCTTTGCTAGGAATATCTCTGTAAAGTTCATAATGTAAGGCATCCAAAATACTAAATTAGTCAAGACCACTGGATAGGATTACTCTCAATGTTGTATTTCATTCTTAGTTTCATAAAGACCAAGTGTATCAAAGCTGACAAAGCTAAACATAATTTTTCATTGAAAACTCATTGACATATTTGCAGATGATATACTTTAGGGAAGCAGCTTTTTCTACAGTGATTTGGTCTTACTCTGATGAAGAGCACTCTCTGGTCAGAGAATACATGTGAAGCAGGTTTCAGCCTTTAGTATACATTTAGTTCTGATTCCTGAAATGCTTCCCTGTCTTGTCACTCCCCTCGTGGAAATGGACAGTAACTCCAAAAAGGTGCATTCACTCATTTTATGTTTCCCCTGAAGACACTGAACTTCTCTGAGCTGATTCACGTTTAAGCTGGTCAGCTGTTTTAAACAAGGATCTGACTTAAATTTAAATGTTTCTGAGGGAAGAGAACATCCTGGAATTCTTGCTTAAGTGCTTAAAGTTCAGCAGCCTTCACGATTATGCTGCCCTTAGTTTTTCAGTCGCTCGGTTTCTAGTTCTGTCATGCTCTCATCTGGAGTGCAGAGTGTCACATTTTCTTGCTGTGGAAGTACTTGTGAACTGCAATCAAGTAATCATTTAATTTCTCTGTGATATTTCATTATAGTACTGGATCCTTTCAGTCCTTATTACACCTGATCACTGTTCTGTGAACACTTTCTAGAGATGCCACTGGCAAAGAAGACAAGTAGTGCTGACAGCTGCAAAGGCTTGTGAAAACTGAACAGCAGAGATTGCAGTGCAGAACTGAGCAGACAGATAGCAGGAGATAAGGACTATAAAGTTGGAAGGCAGACAATAGGGATAGTGGTACTGGCTGATCTTGGCATGAGAAGCTTGATGTGATATATGCCTGGTGAAGAACTGGAGTAGCTGTAGTGGTAAAAGGCAACCGCAGGTTTTTACTGTCAGAGAAGGGTGGGTGAGAAGTGGCTCGGGACTGCAGCAGTACCGCTTGTAAATCAAAGCAGTGGTGTATCAGAGGAGCTATGGGAAATGTCACAACATCTGTCTGCACTTCGCCTGGGCATAACCAGGCTCTCTTTTGTTCAGGAGCACTGCAACGTAGGCAAAGAGAAAAGAGATACTTCAACCTAACTGGACAGAGTTCAAGGTGGATTTCTGTTGAGGAGGCCATTCTGCTCTCGCAAGTGTAAGATCTGAGCCTGAAAAATAAAACCTCACTTTTGTAGTGTGTACAAATGCACGAAGTGCTACCCATTTCAGTGAAATAACCTGGATGAAGGAACAGAGTGTACTCTCAGGAAGTTTGTTGAAGCTATAAAACTAGGAGTGGCTCATACCCTCTCAGGCTGTGTTGCTATTCAGTGAGACAGGGACAGACTGGAGAGTGAAGTTCAACAAGGACACTGTAGAGTTCTGCACCTGAGGAGGAATAACTCCATGCATCAGTACAGGTTAGGGCTTGGCTTGCCAGAAGGCAGCTCTGCAGAGCAGGATCTGGGAATGCTGGTGGACAAGTTCACCATGAGCCAGCAATATGCCCCTGTGGCCAAGAAGGCCAATGGTATTAAGAGTGTGACTAGTAGGTTGAGGAAGGTTCTTTTCCCCCTCTACTCTGCCTTGGTGAGAGAGTCCAACAGAGGGCCACAAGTATGATTAGGAGACTGGAGCTCCTCTCTTGCAAGGAGAGGCTGAGAGACCTGAGGCTCTTTATCGTGGCAAAAAGACAACTGAGAGAGGATCTTATAAATGCATATAGCTGTCTTATAAACGCATATCAATGTCTAAAGGGTGGAGGTCATGGGGAATGGACTCTCTATGGTGGCCACTGATAGGACAAGAGGCAGTGGATACAAGCTAGGACACAGGAGGTTTCACTTGAACTTGAGGAGAAACTTTTAGCATAACTAGTATGAATTCTGGTTTTGGTTTGGAAAGATGTTATCATCTAATGAAAATTATTGTTTTCTGGCAGCCTCCTCTGCTCTCCATTTACAAAGCTCTTAAAGGACTTGAATGTCCATGAAAAGGTCTATTTCTACTCACAGATACACTAGTGCAGCCTCATTGAAGAGCTGTAGTTGTACTTGACTGAGTACTAGAAGTAGGTGCCCAAAAACTCAGGCAAGTTCATACCTACGTGAAAGGATTGCATAAGGATGGTATCAGTCTGGAGGCACTTAGCAAAATTAGGTCTGCAAGATTATGCTGTTACAAAGCCCAACACCAAAAGAAGCATTTCCAGTTTTAATTAAAACAAAAGCCACCACAAGATCTCTGTTTCTATTGAATGTTAAGCTTCCCAAATGTTTGAGCATGAGATGCAGAAGTAATTGATTAGAAACAAAAGGAAAATAATGAGACTTACTTTTTCTTTCATTTCCCAATGTGATTCAGCTGAGGAAGGAAATAAACAAGTCCTCTGAAGTTTTTACTTGGGTTGAGTAAGACTTCTCTGCACATATAGAGCTAACAAAATACTGAAGTGCTTCAGTTATCACAAGGACCTGAGCCAGTGGTGTTATTTACATGGCAGACTTCTCCCTGATATAATCAGGGATTTAAATTAACAGTATAAAGGATTTGAAATAATGTGATGTCTTCAGTTCTGATTGTTTGGACACTTGTTGAAGAGATAGGGGCCTGATCCTGCACCAAGGGACACCAGTAGCAAAAGCTCCATTGATGTAAGTTCAGATTGCAGTTTTCATTTTTAAAAGCCCCCAAGGTTTGCATCTAGCAGTTCTTATCCAAGGGCTGTTTGCTTTTATAATTGGCATACTACCTGAGTCAGGGCTGCATGAGCTGGCTCCAGGTTTTCAACCTGACAGGACCTCTTTAAAATGCAACAGTATAATTTAGGCATCTCTTATTTGTTTTGAATAGCAGAGCTAACGTGTCTGTCAGTTACAATGACTTTATAGATGTGATTAAAAGGCAGGAGATCAGGGAAAATGTGTGCTTATCACAGCCAACCCTCTCTGATGAAAAAATAAGTGGCTCAGTGGCATATTTGCAATTGAGGTGCAACTGAAAGCATTTCTAGCAATGTGCTTTGTAGACTGCTTTGAAATGGTGTTTTCGATTATGACCAGTTTCTGGAACAGATTATCATGATTGTAGGAAGCACTTCAAAGCAGATTGATGTAGGAAGATCTTTTCCCAAAAAACTTTGGCTTCTGGGTAAGACAGAAAGCTACAAATGTGTCTGCAATCTGTGTCATTCCAGCTAGAACAGCATTTATTTGATAAAAATGGGCTGCTATTAATTTCCAGAATACTACAGTGCTCTTTGTATTTTGCTGTTTCCTCTGTTTCACAGAGGGCTTCAAAGGTTGTGTTTAATTTCTGCCATATCCTTCTAAATTTTTGGTTCCTGTTTTTTTGAAGGCTGAAATTGAAACATGGTAATGAATTATCAAGCTGCATCTGATAACTGGTCAGACATTATTTTGATGTATCCGTGGCTAGACTTTCATAGAACAGATCTTGATGCATTATCTAGTCCATTCCCCAATCTCAGATAGCATCAGCTACACCTCCACTACTCAGCTAAACACAGGCTTAGCTGAACTCAGCAGTAGCTTAACCTCAGTAGCAACCATGTTTAAAATACATTCATCCATGAATTTTCACTCACAAGAATAGCTGTATTCCATCTAAGATGGAATTTCAAGATGGAATTTCAAGACTCTTGAAAACTATACTTGTAGGCTAAATTCTGTATCTTTGAGAACTGAAATCTTCTACACACTTGCAAACACAGGACCAAATGGGAAAAGCCAACTTTCTGGTTGGTATAAAACCAGGTGGTAATGGTACAGCGAAGCAAGGGCGACAAAGCTGGTGAGGGGCCTGGAGCATAAACCCTATGAGGAGAGACTGAGTGAGCTGGGATTGTTTAGCCTGGAGAAGAGGAGGCTCAAGGCTGACCTCATTGCTATGTACAACTACCTGAAGGGACATTGTAGCCAGGTGGGGGTTGGTTGCTTCTCCCAGACAATCAGCAATAGAACAAGGGGACACAGTCTCAAGTTGTGCCAGGGAAAGTATAGGCTGGATATTAGGAGGAAGTTCTTCACAGAGAGAGTGATTGACATTGGAATGGGCTGCCCAGGGAGGTGGTGGAGTCACCATCCCTGGAGGTGTTCAAGCAAAGCCTGGATGAGGCACTTAGTGCCATGGTCTAGTTGACTGGCTAGGGCTGGGTGCTAGGTTGGCCTGGATGATCTTGGAGGTCTCTTCCAACCTGGTTGATTCTATGATTCTATGGCAGTAAATTCTTCTTGTTCTTAAAGGGAGGAAGCTTCTGCAAAAAATGAAAGGCAGTGGTAGAAGGAAGTACAAGAACCAGCTAGAACTATCTTGCTCTGATGTATTTAGTATAAACACACACAGAAGATAGGAAGAAAAAAAAATACAAAAAAGTTGTAGTATTTTGTGTCTTGTCCAGCTGCAGTATATCAGAGCCATTGCTGATGCTGATCAGAGCCTTTATGATTCCTTAGCAAACAGATTTCTTTTTCACCAAGGAAGAAGCTGAGATGGAGAAGTTGAGTCACATCTCTAAGCTCACAGAGGGAGGCAGTGAATGAGAGTCCTGCAGCCACAGTCACTTCTTCACGTTTGACAGCAGAAATATGACGAATTCTTCATTTTAGAGCAGAAGGGCCTTGAAATCATCCCTGCCCTTTCTGGGAAATGATTTTTTCCTATAAAGCAAGGTCAAATGCTGTTGATGGATGTGCTATGAATACTTATGGTAACTGGTAAATTAAAAAAAAAAAAAAATCTCCACAGTGCCATCAGATGAACAATTCTGACAAATGGGTTTGATACCAAAACATTGTGTTTGTTTTCTCAGTCAGCTCTTTAAATAACTAAAGGAATAAATTCTGTATGCATTCATAGATTCCATTCGAAGTCTTCATCTTGCTGTTTGAAGCCTCACCAAGATTTCTTCTGCTCAAATGTTTGTCACCTTCTGGAGGTCAGGAGCCTGTTTTGCTTGTTTAAAAGATAGCTGTTGGCATAGACACTGCTCCATATAACTCATATGAGCCAGCAGTGTGCCCAGGTGGCCAAGAGAGCCAATGGCATCCTGGCCTGCATCAAGAATGGTGTGGTCAGCAGGAGCAGGGAGGTCATTCTGCCCCTGTACTCTGCCCCTGGTTAGACCACACCTTGAGTACTGTGTTCGGTTCTGGGCCCCCAAGTTTAGGAGGGACATTGAGATGCTTGAGCGTGTCCAGAGAAGGGCGACGAGGCTGGTGAGAGGCCTTGAGCACAGCCCTACGAGGAGAGGCTGAGTGAGCTGGGATTGGTTAGCCTGGAGAAGAGGAGGCTCAGGGGTGACCTTATTGCTGTCTACAACTACCTGAGGGGTGGTTGTGGCCAGGAGGAGGTTGCTCTCTTCTCTCAGGTGGCCAGCACCAGAACGAGAGGACACAGCCTCAGGCTGTGCCAGGGGAGATTTAGGCTTGAGGTGAGGAGAAAGTTCTTCACTGAGAGAGTCATTGGACACTGGAATGGACTGCCCAGGGAGGTGGTGGAGTCGCCATCCCTGGGGCTGTTCAAGGCAGGATTGGACGTGGCACTTGGTGCCATGGTCTAGCCTTGAGCTCTGTGGTAAAGGGTTGGACTTGATGATCTGTGAGGTCTCTTCCAACCTTGGTGATACTGTGATACTGTAATATTGCAGGTTGCCTTATGCTTCCCTATAGCCTGTCTAGTGTTCACCACAGAATGTGGGAATGGATGGGCTGAATATGCTGCAGGTTCATGTATCATCAAACACTCTTCAGCACAGGCCTGCTCTGCCTTGATCTCTGTAAGCACTCTGTTTCTAAGTGTGGTATATGGCACTTCTTTAAACTGTTTGCCCTCACTCAAGTTGTTTCATTTCCTTCCTTCTGTTACTTAATTCCATAAAATTTGGTATTTTAGTCTAGAATAGAATTTATTTATAAAATGTGGTCAGTAAATGAAGTTATCTTATGCAAGTGACATAGTTTAGTTCTTTCTGAAAGAAAGAATAAAAAGAAAAAAGCAGACCACTTTTAAATAAACTTCTAAAGCAGACAACTCTGTGAACCCTTTCTTACCCTTTCTTTTCTCCAGCATGGAAAATTAATAGCCAAGCACTAATTTTACTTGTATTTTTAGTGAGCATAAATTAATCTACTTAATATGTAGTCTCCTTCTTGCATCTACACATAATTAAATCATATTTGTTCTTAGAAACTATTCATCTAGTGTAAACCTGCTTCCTGAGTAAATATTCCTTTAATTAGTAGAACAAATAGATTGTGGGATTTGGAGTTTATTATCACAGCATTCCTTTCCCTGATATCTGCTTCAGATCTGTGCAGCAGAGAGGGCTGCTAAATACAGCCAGGGAGCACAGCAGCAAGCTTCTTTGCAGTTTGAAAATAATACATCTTGTGAATACTTCACACCTACAGAAACCTTCATTTGGGGATTACAAAGTGCTCTGCCATGCTGTGTGGATATTATTTATTGCCACTTTAGAGGAGATTAGGGCCAATACACAACATCCCCATGTTGTATTAATAGTCATAGCTGTACTAAGATATATATGGTTGTGTGCTGCTTGTGTAGAACAGCAGAGGACATGGCTTTTCATATAGACTAATGAGGTACAGCCTCCAGTTTTGGATGCACGGTTGTACATTCCTGATCTTGGGTCCTGAAAGTTCAAAGCACGTGGAAGTCATGGAGTATTAAAGATACTGGAGATCTTGGAGCCATTCTTCTCCAGCAAGGCACCTCATTTTCAGATTGGGGTGCTGGTGTTTAGTGGCTTAGGAGTGGGACAGTGGCAGATTTCAGAGACCAGAGCAGACGTCCTGCTGCCTGACCTTGTTGTGCCAAAGCTGAACAGTTTAGTCTCAGATGTGTATCCTTGTCTTTATGGCACAGCAACTAGGGAGTTGGAAGCTCCACCTGAGCAAGTGCTGTAGCAAAGCCATGTGCATGTCCTTAGCATTTCTGCACTTGCCTCTGGCAGGGTGCATATGTGTGGGTGTCACTGTTTCCCAGGATCCCAGGATTTTTCATGTTGAAACTATAGGAGCAGTTCCCCAGAAGTTACAGGAGAAATGCAACACTCCCTTCCTGTGGGAGTGTTTAAGAGTTGTCAGCAGCTTCATATTTCCTAACTGCAAGGTAAGGAATTTCTGGTAGGGGACAGTAGATTTTGAGCTCTGACTTTCTTCTCCTGAGTTAATTAGCCAGAATTTAAAGCACTTCCTCTTCTGAGCTGAAGTTTCTTATGTGGGAGAGAGAAGTAGGAGACCATAGCCAAATGAGAGTCCTAATTAAAGACGCAGGTGAAGAAGGTTTGTAAATGGCTGTCTCGAGTCTGAGCAGAAGATCTTTTTTTGTCAATGAAATGCTGTTTGGACGTATCCTTAATGAAAGGAAGGAGTTTACGGTGGACTCAGCAGCCAAAACATCCTTTCTGCTGTACAGCATGCCCCATGTGCTGCACTGCCTTCTGGTTTTGCTTCAGGATTGCAGGCAATGGATCTGGCATTTGGAGGAGACTTGGGAATGTCAGAGCTGGGAGGGGCAACTGGCTGCTGTGTGATACCATCTTAATAGGGACAATTCTTTGCATCTGCTTGGTTTTGAGTGGCTTAAATTCATAAAACCACACACATAGTGACTTACAAAAATCTTCTCTTCTTACAGTTGCTGTTTTCTTCTTTTCTTTTCCTCACTGGAGTTATTACATGTAGCTGAATTTGGTCAGATAATGGACTGTGAAGGAACAAATACTGCTTAAATACATCTTTAGCAACCAATACGTTTAGAGTTCTATTTCTCTATGCACTTTATCTTTGAAAGCTCAAAGGCTGTTCCTTCATGACTTTGGAGGCTTTATTTTAAAAGAAAAGGCATCAACTGCCCAAGTAGGTACCAAAGATGTTGATAGTATTAGTACAGCCTGTGTCTTGTCAGCTAGTGCAGGTATACCTACCTGTGCCGTGGGTACATGTCCTGACTGTGGTGGAATGATAACTGAAGAGTGCCTGTACGTTAGTTTAGTGTAATCCTCTTAACCACAAGAAGATGTTCTGACTATGTAATACACAGCATCAGCTTGTGGAACTAGCAGGAAATACCTATTGCAATTTTAAGTTCACATCCCGGATTATTGGGTAATGATTTTCTTTTTGTGGGAAGTTCTGTCTTACACAAAGGTCAGATGGTGCTGGGACAGGAAATTTAAACCAACTCCAAGAGGATATCTGATGAGTGCTCTCTGTCTCACCTTCACTGTGAATAAGTACAAGAGTTCATTAAGATCAAAAGTCCTTTTGGGATGAGAGTCACTCTCATGCATTACTCTGATGAGTTACTCCAGCGAGTTACTCTGTGGATAGCCACTTGTGCTGTGCCACTCATGTGGAATCTCTAAGACAATTGGCAGTGAGAATCCACCTGAAATCTGTATGCCTTGTGGTCTAGATGCTTTCTCTTTGTTTTCTGATAACAATCTCTTTAGCTATTTCACAGAATGTCAGGGGCTGGAGGGGACCTTGAAAGATCATCTCATCCAACTCCTCTGCCAGAGCAGGATCACCTATGCCAGATCATACAGGAATGCATCCAGGCAGGTCTTGAATATCTCCAGAGAGGGAGACTCCAAAAGTCCCCTGAACAGCCTGTTTCAGTGTTCTGTCACCCTCACAATGGAAAAGTTCCTTCTCATGTTTAAATGAAACTTCCCATGCCTCAAATTGAGGCATTTAATGACGATTGTTTCAGCTGGACTGCAGTATCCTAGAGAGCATTGTGTGTGGTTTTGGGCAGTTAGGAGCTGAAAACATAGAGTACAGCTGGAGCCCCAGCATTTTACTGTGTGATGACAGGTAACATTGATCTTACAGTTAGGTGAGACTAATTTCAAATGTTCCCTTATTGAGTTTATTGGCACCTACAACTAACAACGTTAAAAGGTTAAATGATATGTGTGTTCCACTGCACAAAGCCCAAAAAAGTGTTTAGAGAACCTAAACAACAGAGTCTTTTGGGACTGGTCCTTTCATCCTACAAAATACCTGTGTGGATCTCTAGCCTTGATGATCTTGTTCAAGATCACTGGTGAACTCTTCTGTGCCTCATGTGAAGAATATTTTTGGCTGAAAACTGAATTGGTGTAAGGGCAGAATAAGCTGAATGTAAGTTGATAATTTGGAGCATTTCTGAAGCATTTGGGAGTGACCTGGTGTCCACGTCTAGCACCAAGTCCTCTTACAGGCTTACTGTGTGAATGTAAGCATGCCCCATAAGCGCCCCGTGCTTTGCTACTCAGCCCCTTTACAACCCAGATACTACCTCAAAGAGATGCTGTGAAGCTTTGGTTACTGTGATTTGTAAAGTTCTGGGAACACTTGGTCTGGAGCAGCTACAGAATTGCAGATATTAATACTGCTTGGTGTCAGGTGATCCTGTATAAACGTCACCTGCTTTGGCCTGTGTTATCAGTTGAGAAGGGACATGAACTGACTAAGAAAGAGAGACCTGAGCTGCGGTTGCTTAAATACGGAACTGGTAAGTTTTAACTTCTGAACTCATCCCTACCAGCAGTTCACTCATTGCCTTGGGCCAACAATGGAAGCCAGTGTCAAGTTTCTCTGTTGGAGTAATAGTCCATTGAAAAGAAAAGGACAGGATTTTTTTGAGCTGTGAGAATTAAATAGATATTGTTTCAAAGGACTAACCTGAAAAGTACTACATACTCAAAATGGTTTTCCAGCTATGTGTATTAGTTGTATGCGTAGGAAAACACCAATCTGAAGCACAGCTCCCATTTGGTGATTTCCATTTGCAGTGACTTTTCCTTTGTCAAAACAACAGAGGGGACAGATGAGTGCTACTAAAACCATGATGTTCAAAGTGGCAGCATTATCTATGAAACCCACCCTGCTGGAGCAGTGTTGCATAAACACCAGCTTCCCAACAGCTAGCTGCTGCTAGCTCTTGAACTTCATTCCCCAAATGACTTGCAGAACAACTGGCATTAGCCACTCTTATTCCCTCTGATGCAAGAAGTTTGCATTTCATGCTCTTAGATTCCTCCACATGTGTGTTCCCAGTAACAAGCAGTGATCAGCAGTGAGTCACTTGACACTGTGTGTCGAGTGTTGGTTTTGCTCTTAGTGACTTGTGTCAACCTAGGCAGAAAAAAAGAGAAATTAAAAAAAAACACAGACCCCAAAGGCATGATAAGTTGAATGATTTCGCTTTACCCCTTCTCTTCCTGGAGTGGAAATCCAGCTTGCGTATGGAGTTCACAAACTGGAAACAAGCTGCTGACTCTGTGGCTGCTCTTGGCTGTGATCCTCCAAACCTCAGCATTTGAATTGAAGGCCAGACCTCTCTGGTGCATTAAGACTTGCACACTGGCCTTAATTGTTGAGCTTCCTTTCAGGACTAAGAGATTACAACAGAGCTGTAAGGGCTCTCTTGTCAGTGGTCCATGTTCCCATGATACTCTAGCTAACTTGACTTTGAAGTGGACTGCAAATGAAGATGCTCTTCATTCTCTCCTCTGCAAGTACACATTGCAAGGGTCCAACTGCAACTGAAGTTCATGTCAACTTGATTAGTTTGCAGCAGCTTTGATGTGAACTGAAATGCTGAGGGCAAATTGTCTCTTTAGAAATATCCTCTCATTCAAGAAGTTACTGTATTTATTTGTTCCTCCTGAATTTAAAGCCTATTTTCCTCCTGTTATGCATTTGACTCAAAGAGCAGTGAAATAAAAGAGGGAGAGTATCTTAAAATTCCTTCCATCAGCTTTGGATTAGGCTGTCTTTTAAAGATACTTGCCTACTCTGCACCAAGTATTCTTGAGGACTGTGTGTATTTTTTCTCTTTCAGATGTTTCTGCATTTCTTTCCAACTGAGATGTCCAGTTCAGAGTTCTTCTCATTTAGTATGGCTTGTGATCTGTAGAAGCAGGTTGGTTTTCATTACTGCATCAGGCATGGATGGCTACCAAGATTGTGTTTTAACAGAATGTGGAATATATCAATGTTGTACAACTGAATTCAGAGCCAATAGCATATTTTACCTTTAAATGAGTGAGTCTACCAAAGCCAATACTTTTTTTAGCTGAATGGGAACTGTGCATCTGTTGCAGCACAGCTGGAGTACACATCGTTAAGGGCAGGGTGTCCTCTCCAGAGTCTGGGTGTAGTGCTTTATATGCTGTACACCTGCAATGGACTGCTTTCACTTGGCTCACTGAACTGTGGTCATGGTTGAAAATAAGCAGATTTGTTATTTAATACCTTTGGCAGCATGACAGGGAGTTACAGTAAAAATCTAGAGCGCACTTGGTTGGCATCCTGTTCCCATCAGAAAGAGCTCATGTGAAAACAGATCCCTGTGCTTGTCCTCTTTTGCTAGGGGTGTTACACCTGCTGGAGAGAAAAGGACCTCTAGGTTGATGCTGCTTATTGTCAGCAGTCTGCAAAGGATAATCCTAGTACCGCTGCTTCTCAGAAAGAACCCTTTGACCTTCGCTGCTCTCTTTGGTGAGGGGGATGAAGACAGAGTTTTGTAGCCTGGAGTTCATGGGTTCCTTATGCAGGGAAGTGCTGCTGTGTTAGATTGTCCTTAGAAGTCATGGATCTGCTCTGCTGAATGCAGGAAGGCAAGTCTCTTCTGTTTCTCTGTCAGAAATCGCCCCCAAAGGCAAAAGCAAACTTCAGTCGAATTGCTTCTCTGACAGGATGGTAAATTATCTGGCTCCTTTGGCTGGAAATGGGCTGAGCTCCAACCTTTCTCATGCTGTTTGCCCTGGAACCTTTGTTGCTTTCCCGATTCCCATCCGTATTGTTAGAACTGGGCAAGCTCCCGTCTGCCGCAGGCTGGGCTGCTGCCGGCAGGGCTGCTGCCCTCCCAGTGGGGCAGGGCTCTCCCTGGCCCCAGACGAGACACTGGCAGCTCCTTTCCAACCCTCTGCCCGGGCTCTACAGGCTGCAGAGCTTGGATGTTGTCCTTTGCTTTCATCCTCGTAACCATACCCATTCGAGTGATCAGATGCGTGTGTATTTCACTGGGAGAGCTCCGCAGCTGTCCAGCGACTGGCTGGGGTGGTGAGGGAGCGAGGAGCTTGCAGCCACTCCAACCTTGGGCTGAAATGACTTCTGATGACACTTTCAACTGAACGATGAGGTAGCTGTTTACAAAGCCAAGAATATGTCTCTTCATGCCACTCAAACACTTTACCAAAGGTGAGGGTGCGATTAGTCATTCAGCAGACAAACATCTGGTGCTTTTGCATGCCCTGCAGCTCTTCCTAGTTAGCTGGCCTCGCCTCAGCCTGGCTGAGCTGGGAATGTGTGAGTGCAGGCATTTCAATGTTAGGCTTTTAACCACTGCCACTGTAAATGGACAGGAGATAAAGCTTGCTCATGTGGTCTTTCCCTGTCCTGTATCCTTGTATTTCTAGATCCCAGCTCATCCTGGACAATTTATCTCTGTGGGGACGTGCGATAGATAAAAGAAATAGGACTTTCAGAAGATTTCTAAGCCATTAGCTCTGCCCTTTCAGGCAGAATACAAGTCAGAAGCCCAGGGAGAATAAAAAATGCCTTTACACAATCTCTCTCCTCTAGTCCCCATGCTTGGCTTCTCTTCTGAGCCCCAAAGTCACCTTCTGAATGTGAACAGTTTGTGGCTGATAGCTGAATCCTTGCAAAACTTTTCTTCGTTCCTTTTTACTGCTCTTGTTTCTTTACTTGCTGGCACCCCAGCTAGGCTTCCACTTTCAGAATGACGAGGTGTCTCTTTGTTTTCCACAAATGAGGGAAATGTCCTTTTCCTCATGGATCTCCTCCTAGCCCACTTGCAATAACTGTCTCCTTCCAGCTCTTAGTATATTTATTGTCCTGTCTGAACATAAAACTGTTTACTTTGTCTACTGTTTGCCTTGTCTTTTCTTGGAGAAGCAGTGTGAGTGGTGTGAAGGGCTGCTTCTTCACCTAGTCTGTGGCTGATGTAAGGTGGCTTGAAGTTTGGTGTCTGAGCTGAAAGCGTGTTACAGGTGCTAGGAACCTAAACAGTGCTTGCAGACAGAGCCCTGAATTGCTTCAGGTATCTCAGTAGATCTTAATCACAACCTGTTTTCTTCATCTAAGCATAGCTTCCAGGCATACTCAGTCTCAGGGAAACATGGTGCAACTACTCTGCTGTTTTGCAAAGTGCAAGGAGTTCTTCTTAAAGTGACTCTCACTGTCATTTAGAATGTAAAACCTCTGTGGTGAAAAGGCTTTGGTGCACTGTATTTCAGCAATTGCAAAGTGATGGAGCACAGGGAGAATTTGTGCTCTCTCTGTTGTGTAACATATATTTGGGGAGGCCAGTAAGCACAGCAATGAGGGTCTTCTGACCCAAAGAATTATTAGTAAGTAATAAGCTAATTAAGACTGGGAGAAGGCCAACAGCTGTCCTGGTTTGAGTTAGAACAAATTCTGTACAGTGATGTTACTTTTCTGCTCAGGCTCTTTTCAGTGGTAGTGCTTTCTGCAGTTAACTACAAGTTTTCTCAGGCAGGGTCTGCTTCTAGAGCAGGAATAACACTCCCAGTTTCTAGTTAGTGCCAAGGGCTGGTGTGCAAACCAAGGTCATTACAAAATCTCATGTACTATGTGGGATGCAGAGTAAAAGGCCACACCTGTAGAGAGAAGTGAACAGGACAGGTGACCCTAAACTGACCAGTGAGGTATTCTGTCCCATGTACGTCATATTCAATATAAAACTAAGACATCACAAAGGGTAACTCTTCATCTTCTTCAGTGGCTGACATCTGAGGGAGACTCTGCCTTTGATCCCAATCCATGAATTCTGAATCCAGTTCCAGAATCCAGCTCCTGAATAGCTTCCCATCTGTTGCTGAGTCGAGTCTGGGACTTCTGCCACGGTACCAGTGGTGACAGTCACTAATGTGCATCAGGGGAGGTTGGGTTCAATATTGATTTTTGTATATTTCATTTTATTGCTATTATTTTCATTAAGGTAGTTCTGATTTTCTTTCCTAATTATTAAGTCTCTCTTCCTTATTCCCTTTCTTTTCCCCTTTGGGAAGGGAGAGGGGTTAATAGAGAATGTCTGTCAGTCATTTAAGGCTGGCCAGCTCAGCCTTAACGCTTTACAGCAGCCTAACCAGTTCATTCCTTGCTAATGTGGGATTGTTCCCTACACTAAATTTTCTCCTGCTGGCTTTAAATGACTAAGCTTCCCCTGGGAAAGAGTACCATTCACCAGTAGTGAATTCTGTCTAACAGCCAGTCTAATCTTCTAAAAATTTCTCTCCCTCCAGCTAACTATTTTTTAAAGAGACTTTTACGCTTTTCTGCTTACTTGTAGATAGCTCTGTAGTTACCATAGGTTATGTCACTGATCAATGATCAGTCTAAGCTTCCTTCTTATAAACTGCTGTTTATGCTGCATCAGTTTCACTCTGGAGATGTACGTCTTCCAGTGCCTCTAATTAGTTAATGCAAGCTCAAACTATAGTGGGTGCTTTGATAAAGGCACTTGTGCATCTGAATAAAACTGTAATTTGGGTACTTTGGAAATGTGTCACACAGTCTTGGAGCAAGATGTGTGCAGGAAGAGGGAATCCACTAACTCCCCTGTTCATGTGGTAGCCCTTGGAGAGTGATTTTGCCTGTCAGGATAAGTCAGGACAGGTTGTGAATGGAGGCATGTGCATGAGAGGTACAGATTACTTTCCCCAAGCTCTGTCTGAGGGTGTGTATCAGGCAGATGGAGGGTGCAAGTGTAGCTGAGATACTTTGGCCTTCCCAGCTGTGAGTTAGGGGTGCACGTGTGGGCAGTATTGTAATTCTTCAGAAACCACATATTAATCACTACTGTGTCAAATGGTGCCTTATCTTTATAACAGGCTTATCTACCACAAAATCCTAGGGGAATTCTTCCTTTTGGTTGTTAGGTCTGATCCTGGACATTGAGAAAAGGGTTTCAGAGGAAAATGCTCCTTTTTTAGATTATCCTTGCCATCATCCAGATTGATGAATAGGCTATTTCTTTTATTTCAGCTCAACGACTAAGCAGCAGTCTGGAATTATACATCAACCTCTGTTCCATATATTTTATGATTCATTGAAAATTTAAAAGAGTCCTTTTTTGGAAGCCTGAAATGTTACTGATGGCCAAAGATCCAGAGAATCCATTTAGAGGAAAAATGCTAGTAAGAGAGGATAAAAAGCATCACTGGCTGTGCCTTTTGGTATAAATCATATTAATTTCATAAAAGTCTTGAACACATCCCTTAAACTTTAATACCTGAATTTCAAGCCCAGCAGTCAGTGGGAGGTTTTAGTACCAGCCAGAGAGTACTCATAGTTGGCAGGCAGATGGTCCTCTCCCCTCTTTTACATTCTTTTAACGCACTAACGCTGCCAGTTGGGCCTTTGAAAGGCTCATTAATTTTCCTTGCTGTTTGGCAATAAGACCTTGCTTGTTCCTTGTTGTCTTCCATTACTGAAACCTGTGTAGTTTTCAGATTGCTCCTACTTGTTGCTTTGATGTGGGGATGGATTATTTGCCTTGCTCAGGAACCAAATGATGGAGATGTTGAGTGATGCAAAAACGCAATGGGATGCGATGTCAAAAGCACAAGTGGTTGGAGTTTGGAGAGGAGAAATCTGGTGTAGGTGAAATGAGGGATTTAGAAATGAGAGAGAAAGGATCATGTCAAGATGATTATATTACATCCAGCAAACTCAGAGGAGACTGTAGCTTTCTCTGGTTATATTATCTGTATTTTGATGTTGTGGAGTAACCAGTGATGTTTCACTGTGCTTTCTGGAGAAGTCTCAGGTTTTTGAGGAGCTCCAGAAATACATGATGCATCTAAAGATACTCATTTGACTGGTTTGCAAAGCAGTATTTTTTAAACCTTTCTTTCCCCTCAAAAGAGAAATGCTTTAAAATGTATCCCTCCTTAATAAAGTGAATTTGCCAAAGTGGCAGCATAAAGATGCACGTTGAGTGGTTTCCAGTGGCTCCCTGTCTCATTATTCAAGCTCTGGGATGCATTTTTTGACTGCCTGCTCTGCAAACTCGTTTTGAGACAGGTGTGTTAAAAATGCATTTGTCCTTGGTTACCTGGAGAGAGCAGAGGTGCTTTGTAAGTCTGAGTTAAGTTAAATGAATAAAGCTTGTATTATTCATCAAGACAAAATAATTTTCTGATTCTGAAGAAAAAGAAAATGTCTTGTCTTTGAAAATCATTTATCTGGCCTTGATTTTCCTGAGGGCAGCAAGTGGAAGTGAAGTTTAAAACAGAAACTTCCAGTCTTTTTCTGTGTGATCAAGAAAAGTAAATTGCCAGCAGAACCACTCTTGATCAAATGAGTGTCTGCTGCAGGAACTGACTGTGCTGTCTGCGCAGCAGTGCTAGTGTTCACCTGCTCTCCAGTCAGTTGGCATTGCTTTGTGCTCTGCCTTTGGATGCACCTGGCAAACTGAGAAAGCTGGATGTGTAAAAGGTTCTGTCTTTCTCGAAGGTGAGGAGCTCACTGATAGATCAACAGTAGTTGCATCAGTCAGCATGTGCACAGAGGAGCCACTGGTGCTAGGAATTGATGGTAATAGCACCTCTGCTGATGGTGTGGAAAAGTGTCGATTGTTATGTCACGGCTTAAAGAGGACCTGGCTAGCATTCTGCAGATGTGCCTGGGGGTATGATTGTCTGAGTTCTTACTCAGTTAAGAAGAGTCAGATACAACCAAATCTTCGGCACAAAACTGAGGGTGATAACGATAATTCATGTGCTGCATTCCTTTGCCAAAGGGTAGGATGTTGCTGGAGTCATTATCTTTAAGGTAAGAAGTAATTCTGATATCCCAGCTGTGTTACCATGGTCAGTATCCATCCATTTCATACCTCAACGCTCTTTGCTTTTGAGCCCCTGAGTCTCGGACAGATTGCAAATTGGAGCAATTTATATTCTTGCTGCCATGGCGAGTTACAGAGGAAAATAAATCTCCAGAGAAAGCTGTGTTGCGCTTGTCTGTGAGCAGCCACTAAACAACGTCACTGAGGGCACCAGGGTGGCCACAGCTGGTGTGTATGTGTGTGTGGCAAATAACAAAAGTAATACATTGATTAATTTTCCTGAGCTTTTACACTAAGAGAGAATGTCTGTGGAGAAATTTCTCCATACAAAGAATTAGGATTGATGAGTATGGAGCATATGAATCCATATTCGCTTTTGGCCTGTCATAGAATCAACCAGGTTGGAAGAGACCTCCAAGATCATCCAGTCCAACCTATCCCCCAACCCTATCCAGCCAACTCCTTTCTTCTCTATTACTCTCCTCAGACTTGTAAGAGGTAAACTCACCAACCAGTAAGACACATGGGGGAGGAGGTGTCTTTTTTTAAACTTCTATGCCAGTGGTATTATTGTTACTTTTTTCACTGATTCTCTCCTACCGTAGTGCTAGGTAGTACGGTAAAAAACAACCAAGATACAAAGAATATTTAGCCCCCTCTCCAGGAGGAAGAATTCCAGTTGTGCCCTATATGGGAATGTTCAAGATTTCCTGTCTTTGCATCTGCTTGCAGTTCTCCTTAGCGTTTTAGCTGGGCGGGGCAGCCTCTTCTCTTTGGTGTCAAGTGTCAGGACTAGAGGAAATGGTTCCAAGCTGCACCAAGGGAGGTTCAGGCTGGATGTCTGGAAATACTTATTCTCTGAAAAGGTTATCTAACGCTGGAATGGCCTGCTCAGGGCAGTAGTGGAGTCCCTGCAGGTATTTAAGTGGTGTTTGTGGACCTGGAACTTAGGGTTTAGTCTTGACCCTTGAGTGCTGGGTTGAAGGTTGAACTGGATGATCTTTGAGGTCTATTCCCACCAGATGTATTCTGTGATTATTCAGCTTCTTCTTCAAATGTTTGTGTATCTGTATAATATGCTGTTAAACAGGCACTGTTTTCCACTCCAGATGTGACTGTACTGCTGGACAGGGTGGAATGTCATCTAAGGATAGTTCACAACAGCACTCTTCAGCACAAGACAATTCTACCAGCAGCAGCACATATTTTGTCTCCTTAATAAATCTCTGACTTATTTTCTTTTAAAGTTTCAAAGAAAACCCCACTGTTCTTCTTACTCTTTTGTAAACTGTATTAGTTGTCACCCAGATTCTCACAATAGCATTTCATCTTCTTATTTCCCCCTCTTCATTGTAGAGTCAAACTGAATCGAACTGAGCAAGCTATATGTGAACATGAAGTGGGGGTTACTCAGCCTTGCTTGTGTCAGTTCACAAATGTAATGTAACCATTAAAAAAAATAATCTTAACTTCACTCAGTAGTTTTAGAGCATTGATCAGAAAATTATTCAAAGCTTTCTAAATATGCCATGTGAATTCTGCATTACACACCAAGCACATACACCATATAGAACTTACAAGTGTTGAGGAAGGATTGTTGCTGCAGCTGCCTGCGGCGTACTGATGTGACTGCTTGTATTGTAGAACCACAGCGTAATGAATCACTCTTTGGTGGCTGATCCTTTGTGTAGTGAATGCTGCTATCAAATGTGTTGTAGCTGGAGTTGAGCAGGAGTAAGATGTTATCACTACAGCTGCTCTTCTCCAAAGTTTTCCTGGAGGTTGCTTTATTTAGATTAATGTGCTTCACTTCTCATTTGCAGAGGATGAGGAGCACAAATAGAGTCAATTGTTATATTTATCTGACAAGTGATAACATGCAACCACTGTTGCTTTTTTATTGTCTAGGCATAACTATTGCTTAGATTGTAGTTGTTGTATGTTTTTATTTGTTGCATATTAGCATTCCTGGTTTTGAGGTCTTTTCTTTCTTAGCTGCTACTCCCGTCCAGTCCTTCTCTCCTCACACCTTCTAGTCTTGACTGAAACTTTAGCCAGATTGTTTTATTAATTTTTAAATAAGATGCCTTTGAATCTGTAACATAAAGAAGGATGCAGAAAAATAATAACACAGTAAGAGTCCATAATTTTGTGATAGTAGTATAGCTAGTAAGAGTCCATAATTTTGTGATAGTAGTATAGCTTAGTGGGACCCTGCTTCCTCACCATGACTGTGGATTTTCAGGAACGCCGTGGAGGTGCAAAACTGGATGCCATTTCCAGTCTTTGATTCTGCTCTCTGCTTTTGAAAGATGATTTGTTGTGAAGTCCTTACTACATCTGTCAAGACCTACTTTTAAAGCACATCCCCACTATTCTCATTGGAAGACTGTTAAAGAAAATAGTCAGAAATATTTCCCAAGATGTACGCTAATTCTATTCAGAGATAGCTAATATAATTTATTTTCTTCTATGCACACTTTGTTTTAATCTAAATAGCTCTTTTATACCTGATATATTTGTAGTCAGTAATCATCTCCCCTCTCAGCTTTTGTTTTACCAGGCTGAACAGTCTAAGCTCATGAGATTCATCAAGTGTCTGATAGCTTTTCTCTGGACCAACTCAAGTATGAATACCTTTTCTTTGAGTATTGGGATAGAACAGCATTATATAGCTCTATTAATGCTTTCCCATCTCTGATAGAAAAACATGTTTTAATACAATGAGGTAGTTTCGTTTGTCTGTTTCACAGCTATGTCCTCTTAATGGCTCAGGTGCTTGTGAATGCTATTATAACCCAGGTCTTTATCTTCCTCTTCCTAGCCAGTGATAGCCTCAGTATTGTTGTTGTTTTAAATGCACGATCTTGCCCTTTGCATTATTAAACTTCTTGCTCTGCATCTCTTTGGTCATGTATGGTATCTCTGCTGTCTTCTGTATCACCAAGTTATTTGAACTGTGGCTCAGCATCGCCTTTCATTAGAACATGGCAACGAATCAAATGCATCTGAAATGTAGAACTCAGGCTGCAAGATGCTTGTGTTGCTCTTGCTGCATGTCTACCTCGTCTGCAGCTGTAATGAAGCTACCGAACTTGCAGTAGGGAATTTCTCATCTTTCAGCTTATGGTAGCAGGCCATATGTTTAACTCTGAATGCCTTTAGTGAAATCCCTAACGTACCTGTCATGTTGGTTTCCACAGTGTTGCAAGATCTTGGGCTGTGCTGAACTATTTCAGTGTGTGAACACTTGAAAGGTACTCAGTGTTTGCTAAGATAAAGCTTCTTTGCCCAGAACATCTTTTCAACAAATGTTTCAAAAGATAATTTCTAGATGTGCCCAGGCAGAATTCTTTGCAGGATTGTAGCCTAAATCACTTTCAACTTAATTATGATACAGATGCAGTCTACGTTGGGCTGCATGTGGGTATTTATATGTGTGTGTGTGTGTAGGATTTGGTGATTGCCTGCTGTATCCCACTGTCATTCCATTAATGAAATTAAAACAAGTATGATTTAATTTAAAGCAGTGGGACTCTACAGACAGAATTCATCCCTATGTGGAGCTGTTAACAGGGGCAGGATTTTATGCGATATTACTAAATCTGCTACCCAGGGCACAGATTGGAACCACCACTTTTTGGCAATACTTGAAGCTGGTCAAATTCTGCATTGAATTTTTGAAGGATCCTGCTGACCTGCTCAGTGATTCAAGTGAGGTTACACTAGGGGATGAGTCTGGTTGGTTAATTTAGCCTTGATGACAGCAGTTGTGTGGCTGATCTACACAATCGGATTGTGTTTTGGCATGGGAGTGACTCTGGGGAATCTCACATGATCTGCGCTGTGAAATTAATTGGATAATGCACCATTGTTTTCCCTGAGCTTGATCATTCATTCCCGGCTGAAGCTGAGGCCCTCAGGACTGGATTCATCACATTTAGAAGCCAACCACAGCTTTCCATTTACAGAATGTCAAGATCCCTGTGTGGTCTTTCTCTTAAAAAAAACCCCGAAGCGCAGCAGTGTGTGCAAAGGGAGGCCTGACGGAGGTTTCTGCCAGTGAGGGGCACATTATTATCCCTCAGGCTTTACAATTCACTAGGAGCACTGTATTCCATAATCAGTGCCCCATGAAAAGCTGGCGTTGAGTTTCTTTAGAGCTGGTGATGGGTGAATCTGCAGGTGCTCATTCATGAAGGCACTGACGCAATCCATTCTGATGAACATGAATCCCAACAGGTTCAGAGGGACGCATCCAGTCCCTCCAGGCTGCGGTCTTTCCGTATCACTCCTGCAGATTTTAGCTGTGCCAACAAGAGGCACTGGGCCAGCTCTAGCCATGGTGTAAGTCCATTAACATCAGTGGAATTGTCTGCACCTACACAGGGCTAACTTTGGCCCACTGTGCTTAAACTTCTGTCAGTATTTCCGCTAAGCCCTTTTCTTTATTCATGGGTTTAGAAGCTGGCTGTAAAAATGTGCTCCATGCTGACATTTGGCATACAGCATCTCCTCATCCTGGGAGCATGTTTTTTTCTTCCTCTGTAAAACAAAACAAAACAAAACAAATAGAAAACCCAAACCCCACTGAGGAATTTTAGTCTGATTTCCTGGATTAGAAATGAGTAGGAGTTTGTTTCCGATGCTTTCCCATTCACCTGTGTTTCTGGGGTGGATTTCTGTGAAAGATTTTCGTATGCTCCTGTATGTACATACAGAGAATCTGCTCTTATGTCGGATATTGGCTACAACAGCCCCATGGAGAGATACAGGCTAGGGTCGGAGTGGCTGGAGAGCAGCCAGACAGAGAGGGATCTGGAGGTGCTGATTGATACCCGCCTGAACATGAGCCAGCAGTGTGCCCAGGTGGCCAAGAGAGCCAGTGGCATCCTGGCCTGCATCAGGAATGGTGTGGTCAGCAGGAGCAGGGAGGTCATTCTGCCCCTGTACTCTGCACTGGTTAGACCACACCTTGAGTACTGTGTTCAGTTCTGGGCCCCCCAGTTTAGGAGGGACATTGAGATGCTTGAGCATGTCCAGAGAAGGGCGACGAGGCTGGTGAGAGGCCTTGAGCACAGCCCTATGAGGAGAGGCTGAGGGAGCTGGGATTGTTTAGGCTGGAGAAGAGGAGGCTCAGGGGTGACCTTATTGCTGTCTACAACTACCTGAGGGGTGGTTGTGGCCAGGAGGAGGTTGCTCTCTTCTCTCAGGTGGCCAGCGCCAGAACGAGAGGACACAGCCTCAGGCTGCACCAGGGGAGATTTAGGCTGGAGGTGAGGAGAAAGTTCTTCACTGAGAGAGTCATTGGACACTGGAATGGGCTGCCCGGGGAGGTGGTGGAGTCGCCGTCCCTGGGGCACTTCAAGGCAAGGTTGGACATGGCACTTGGTGCCATGGTCTAGCCTTGAGCTCTGTGGTAAAGGGTTGGACTTGATGATCTGTGAGGTCTCTTCCAACCCTGATGATACTGTGATACTGTGATATTGCTTCATATTTCCTGTTTTGGCAGTCAGGGTGAGATGGCCCTTTCAGGAAATAAAATACATTTCTTAGGCCACTGTGTCCAGAAGTCAGTGGCATGTGCTGAACAGGTAGCTTCTTTGTGGCTCTGCATCCCTTATCTAAATCACAGCTGCTACTTGCAGCAAATAGAGCTCTATTTGCATCTTCACACACAGATTTGAGGCTTGATAAATCTGTTGCACATTGGCTTTTACACAGACATATTTCAGTTCTAGAGTTGTTTGAGAGGAATTAATTGTGGGTTTGCATGGGTGTTGTCTGTTGATGGCCAGTGGTGTAGCAGAGACAAGTCGCATATGACTCTGTCCAATTTGAGTGAAGTAAACAAGGTGGGGAGGGATGAATGAGTCAGTTGTGCAATGCATATGTCAGAGCATATTGACATGAGCACTCATGAAACTGCAAAGACTTCTCTGGGATATTTCTTTGCCTAATTTATTTTTTTTGCAAGTGCTGTTGTTTCATGGACAATAATAAAATCAACCTCATAGCTATTTGTAGACAAAAAATGCATTTGCAGTGTTCATCAAGAAGGACTAGCTGGAGGGAGCTCAGATAAAAAGGGAATCTGCCCAATGCTGCTGCCAACACCCAGAGGTGAGATCAGCTGAGAATTGGGTGCAGTAAGGGGAGAGTGGTTTCTCCCCTCAGGTCTGCCCCGGATCCTATATGGCTACAGCAGACCACACAAGGGTAATTAGGAGATCTATATGTAGGAGGGGTGTATCCATTAGCATATTTATCTATTTCACAAGGATATGGCAAATTTTGGAAGATAGTCATGCACATGCCTTTTAAGCAGCTGTGCTGATTTAGATTGTTTCTGTCTCTCAGCTGTTCATTATCTGTTGCTCAGCTGACTGATCATGTAAGTATTCCTAATTTGTTTCAGTACAAAGTGAAACAGTTCATTTAATGAAGCTTTTAATTAAGCTGATGGCAAGGAGGGATGGCCAGATATTAAAGCACCATTGTTTTCAGAAATGAAGGTAGGATGATGACTGCAATATTTGCAAAAGCCTATGGAGGGCTGAGGTAGAAATAATGGTTCAGTTCATATCTTTAAAATATGGCTTATGCTAAATCCACAGGACATATTATTTCTAAAACACTTTATGCACTGATTTCTCTCCTCTGTATCAAAATGTAAAGGCTTGGAAAATAGAGACAAAGAAAACTGGAGAAAATCTTTTCTTGTAAAGTGCAAGTTTACTGGCAATGGAACACAGGTGTCACAGGAAAAGGGTAGAATCCAGCTTAACAGCATTCGTATTCCTCACAGCAGCAGTATTTTCATGGCCACTGACAGAAAATCCCCAGAGTTCACAGTTCCTCTTTTTTAGACTGGAACACCTTTACAGATTTAGCCAGTGTATTGCCTTTTTTTCACTCCTGAAGCATCAGTCCTGGGAAACATATGTTTATGGACCTGTGAGGAGTAAGACCTTGTCTGGTTCTTTGTAATGAAAATAACACAGCCCATCTGTTTTTCCAGTTGCAGAGCTGACCTGGTTGGTATCTCACTGGCAGGGAGCACTAGATAGACACCCAATTAGTATTAATTCAATGTACTCTATACAATCTAGCACATTTTTACACACTCCTTTGATAAGCATCATGCTTTAGTTTTCAGTGCATCTGGGAATGGGGAAAAGTCAGGCCCTGAGGGCATGCTGACTCTGCTTTTGAAGGCTTTGAGCTTCAGAGGAACCTAGTGGAACCTATGGGTGCTCAGGATCTCTTAAAGCCAAGCCACAGGTTGTGCTGTATTTGCTCATACAAAACTAGTACCTCATCTGCAAATAATTTGACTTGTTTCAAAGCTGTCACAAATCAAAGTTTGCATTTTGCAGTAGGAGTGAGCCTCCCAGGGATGCCTCACTTCTGTTTGAAAGGGTCAGTTCGGGGGTGTCTCAGATACTGATGGAACCTTTGTGTGTGCTACTGAGCTGCAGTAGCTGAAGATCTGCTGGCCAAGCTGCTCCACATACTTTGCTACACAAAGGCCTATTGCTACGTTACATTATTCTTTACAAACCCCCAATGTTGCCATTACCTTCCCATATATTTTTCTGGTTTAGACCAAAACCTCAAAGTCAGTTTTGCTTTTATCTTTAATCGATTTCCTTTTCTAGCTCTGCTTCCCCCCCCCCCCCCCCCCCCCCCCCCCCCCTCCTTTATTGTCTTCCTTATACACTCCTGGAAAGATTTTTAATTATTTGTACAGAAATAAAAGCAAGTGGAACCTTTTCTAGGAGTTTTCTTATAAAGAAAAGCTTAATATTGTTTTAAATGTTGAATGAGCAACAAGTGTGACTTTGAAAGCACTTTGTGATGCTCACTGTGTCATAGAGCATGTGTTTGTTTAAAATAATGCAGCATTTGTCATAGCCTTGGGTTTTTACTGCTCTACCCTCAGTATGTCCTTTAGTGAGTATCTGATCATTCTGGCGCCTTAGCACAAGTGAGGCTTGATACATTAGAGTATTATGGGTTTGTTTCTCTGCTGCCTATTCAATCTTCACCCTAGGTCAACCTGAAATCATAGCTAAGATGCAGGAAATGCAGGTGGTACTCTGTATTCAGGGTAATTCAGAAGGTCATCATGGACTAATCTGGCTGTAAAACATAATCATTCTTCTAAACCTTTGCAAGTACTTTAAAGTACTACAAGGTGCAAAATATTCTAAACAGAGTGAAGAGCCATCATTAGGGAGGAAATGAAAATAGCCAGGCTTGCTTAGCCCAGCAAAGCTGAGGTGGAAAGGGTGTATGAGTGTCCATAAATATATTATGGGTGTTAATATCAAGGAGGAAAAATATGTCTTTAAGCTAAAGGACTAGGCTGGCACAGGATTAGATGTGTGTATACTGGTTGTCAGTAAATTCAGACTGGAAACTAATGCTCTGGTTGCTAGAGAAGTGTAGGGCACGCTTCTGTCACAGCTTTTGGAAGGGAAAATGTGTTTAATTTGGGTCACAGTTGCTTATGAAAGGGATCAGTGATGCAGTTGTATGCAAGACCAAGAAACTGGATGACCTGGCAAATGTTCAAATAAAAGAGCACAAACATCCAAATTTTGATTATATGTGTTTAAGTGTCCAGTTCAAATTGACATCAGCAAACCCCAGCAATGTTATGGTTCACATAGTCCTTAGTTTGCCCCATTGCATGTATTTCCAGAACCTTGTAGTGTCTGAGATCTGATTATGATGTGTAAGATCTTGTATTATGAGATCTTACATTATATAAGGTAAAACTTGACATTCTCATGATGGCCAGCAGACTGCATGGTAGGAAAAGAAGTATGTTCACCTGCAAGTCACTACTTTATTTATACATGACTGGGTAGAATAAATCTCTTGAGTTACCTTCTATATGCAGTATTTTGTGTCTTACAAATCTCTTGAGTGAAGTTTAATGAAAAAGCAAGGTCACAGAACAGGAGGGGAAAATTGCCATGTTCCAGCTATGAAGACAAAAAGATTGATCTAGTCAATAGCTATTCAAGTCAGAGGAAACCTTTACATTGATTTCAATGGAAACTGAATCAGAGCCTTAGTGAGTAAATTACTGTCTGGCTGCAGCACCCTGTCTGTCTAGTATCGTGATATAACAGTTACACTGTGAAGACATTTTACTCTGTGTCTGTGCTGTAAGGCATTAGAGATAAAAGGAAAAGCGATCCCAGCTGGAGCATTCTCCACACCACAAAGGTCATTAATTTTTATCTGGAGCTGTGAAATATAATTCAGAATTCTATAGAAAATGCACGTTGAAATTTGTGATCTCTTCTTTAGGAACAGTCATTTTCCTTCTAAAAAAGAAGATATTTTTTTTTCCCTCCCCTGATCTATGAGGAGAGCTTTGTATCTGTGGTTTCAATCAAGTGCTGAATTTTCTTCCTTGGTGATTTAAACTAAAGACAAATCCAAGCTGAAATCTTGGGTCCTAAACCCAAGATTCTGGGACAGCTTTCTACATTTACAGTTACACTACCAGAGGAGAGCCTGTCTCAGCTGCTGTGCTATTCTGGTTAGTCTAGCTGAAAAGTTGAATTCAGGGCAAGACCCACACGGTGATGTATGTTGTTATAGTTGCCCTAAAGTATCAATACTGTCTTGAACTAACTGCAGTACACACAGAAGTCCTGTTGCTGAAGGTAGACTATGAAGTCCACTTTTGGACTCCATTGTCAAGATAAAAAGACCTCAGGCTTCAATATTGAGGGACTGAGCAGATATCAATGGCAGAGCCAGTACTGAACCTGGATTGTCTATGTTGCAGTGTTTGTAGATACCATCGCTTCAGTCACTGAATCCTAATTTTTCAGCTGGCTGTAACCTTGAAGAGATCCCATGTGTTCAGAGCTGTATGTGTGGAGAAAATGGCAATTTTTCTGAAAAGCTGCCTTTCCCTTTACTGACCCTGCCTGTTTTTGGGATGTGGTGTATATTGGGGGCTGGCAGGAGAAAATCTCTTTTCACCTCTTCTCTTGTCAGACAACAGACCAAAGCCAAGCAAAGGAAAAAGACATGGAAAACCACATGGCAAGTGAAACCACATTGCAGTTCTGAACATTTTAGGTATGCTGGCCCATTTTGCAGTTACACAGACGAGACTCACCCTGTTGCTTCTGCTATATAAATTGAACTGCCGGGTCTTCAGGGATGGGACCCTCTTATTAAAACACTCTTTAGTATGTTAGCATTTTGTTTCAGAGCTGCCCACAGAGAATAATTGAATCTGACTACTGTGTTTGTCTGTGCAAATAGACACCTCCTGCATTCTCTTTGGTAGCCCTGCAAAGCCTCCACTTAGTATGCAGACACTGCAATAGTAGCTTAGCCTACCCTCCCCTGCATGGAATATGGATGGATCCCGGATGCCTTTGCGCACGCTTACATCAAGCCGCGCTGGCAGGTTTTTGTTTTGCACCATCACTGTGGGCTTTCTGGGCCATGGTGAGGGAAAACTGATGTTCTGCCTGCTTCATAGCAAGTGCCTAGATGTAAGAGTTAACCATTTGTAAGTTGGAGATGTAAAGATTTTAGGTGCTGAGTGAGAAAATATTTGTGCAAGTAAGGAGTGTGAGCTGTACTGGTGACATCTTTTCATCTTAGTCGCAGGTTGGAATGCTGAGAGGAATAGGAAATCAGACCTGATTAACAAGTGGCTCAGGGGCTGGTGCCACCAACAAAATGTTGGATTCTTTGATCTTGGGGAACTTTATATGGCCTTGGGTCTGCTAGTGACAGATGGGATACGCCTGTCTCAGAGGGGGAGAAAGATCCTGGCACATGAGCTGGTGGGGCTTCAAAGAAAGCTGGAAAGGGGAGGGGATTATATACACAACAGTACTAGAGGCAAACCAAAGGAGGCTGAGGGTGGTAGGCCAGAGATAGGGGTAAAACCAGCAGCCCAGCTGAAGTGTATGTACACCAATGCATGCAGTATGGGTAATAAACATGAGGAGCTGGAAGCCTTGGTACAAGAGGAAAACTACGATGTTGTCACCATCACAGAAACATAGTGAGATGACTCACACAACTGGAGTGCTGTAATCCACGGCTACAGACTCTTCAGGAGAGACAAGCGAGGGAGAAGGGATGGAGGAGTGGCCCTGTATATTAGGGATGCTTTGGATGTCATGGAAGTAGAGATTAAGGATGATCAGGTTGAGTCCCTGTGGGTAAGAATTAAAGGGAAGGCCAACAAGGCTGGCATCCTGGTTGGAGTCTGCTATAGACCACCCAACCAGGAAGAAGAGATTAATTTATTATTCTTTAAGCAGCTGGAGGCTGCCTCAAGATCACCTGCCCTTGTTCTTGTGGGTGACTTTAACCTGCCAGACATCTGCTGGGACTATAACACTGCAGAGAAGAGGCAGTCTAGAAGGTTCCTAAAGGGTATAAAGGACAACTTCTTATCCCAGCTGTTACGTGAGCCTACTAGGGGTGCAGCCCTGCTTGACCTGCTGCTCACAAATAGAGAGGGGCTGGTGGGGGATGTGGTGGTTGGAGGCTGCCTGGGGTCCAGTGAAATGATAGAGTTTTCAGTATACAGTGAAACCAGGAAGGGTATCAACAAAACCTCCACCTTGGACTTCCAAAGGGCAGACTTTGGCTTATTTAAGGAACTAACTCAGAAAGTTCCTTGGGAAACAGCCCTTAAAAACAGAGGGGTCCAGGAAAGTTGGACCTACTTCAAGAAAGAACTCTTGAAGAAGCAGGAACAGGCTATCCCAGTGTGCCAGAAGATGAGCCAATGAGGGAGGCAGCCAGACTGGATGGGCAAAGAGCTTCTAAAGAAATTAAGGAAAAAAAGAGGGTGCATCACCTTTGGAAACAAAGGGAGGTATCCCAGGAAGAGTTCAAGGATGTTGCTAGGTGTTGTAGGAAAAAAAATGAGAGGGGCAAAAGCCCATTTAGAACTTAGGGTGGCCACTGCTGTTAAGGAGAATAAAAAATGTTTCTATAAATATATTAATGGCAAAAGAAGAGGCAAGGAGAACCTCCAGTCCTTATTAGATGGAGAGGGGATTGTAGTAACAAAAGATGAGGAAAAGGCAGAGGTACTTAACACCTTCTTTGCCTCAGTCTTCAATAGTGGGACAGGTTGTCTCCAGGTCAACTGGCCTCCTGAGCTGGCAGATGGAGTCAGGGACCAGTACAGTCCCCCTGTAATCCAGGAGGAAGCAGTGAGGGACCTGCTGAGCCACTTGGATCCTCATAAATCCATGGGACCGGATGGGATCCATCCTAGGGTGCTGAGAGAGCTGGCAGAGGAGATGGCCAAGCCACTCTCCATCATTTATCAACAATCCTGGCTCACTGGAGAGGTCCCCAAAGACTGGAAGCTGCCAATGTGATGCCCATTCACAAGAAGGGCCGGAGGGAGGAACTGGGAAATTACAGACCTGTGAGCCTGACCTCAGTGCCAGGCAAAGTCATGGAACAGGTCATCTTGAGTGCCATCACAAAGCACCTACAGGATGGCCAAGGGATCAGGCCCAGCCAGCACAGGTTTAGGAAGGGCAGGTCCTGCCTGGTCAACCTGATCTCCTTTTATGATCAGGTTACCTGCCTGGTGAATGTGGGGAAGGCTGTGGATGTAGTCTACCTGGACATCAGCAAAGCCTTTGACACTGTCTGCCACAAGAAGCTCCTAGCCAAGCTGGCAGCTCATGGCTTGGACAGATTCACTCTGTGCTGGGTCAGGAACTGGCTGGAGGGCCAGGCCCAGAGAGTGGTGGTGAATGGTGCCACATCCAGTTGGCAGCCAGTCACTAGTGGTGCCCCCAGGGATCAGTGCTGAGCCCAGTCCTGTTCAATATCTTCATTGATGATCTGAACAAGGGAATTGAGTCCAGCATCAGTAAGTTTGCAGATGACACCAAGCTGGGAGCAGGTGTTGATCTGTTGGAAGGTAGGAGAGCCCTGCAGAGGGACCTGGACAGGCTGGATGGGTGGGCAGAGGCCAATGGGATGAGATTTAACAAGGACAAGTGCAGGGTTCTGCACTTTGGCCACAACAACCCCAAGCAGCACTACAGGCTGGGGACAGAGTGGCTGGAAAGCAGCCAGGAAGAAAGGGACCTGGGGGTACTGGTAGATAGTAGCTGAAGATGAGCCAGCAGTGTGCCCAGGTGGGCAGGAGAGCCAATGGCATCCTGGCCTGCATCAGGAACAGTGTGGCCAGTAGGACAAGGGAGGTTATTCTTCCCCTGTACTCAGCACTGGTCAGGCCACACCTTGAGTACTGTGTCCAGTTCTGGGCCCCTCAATTCAAGAGAGATGTTGAGGTGCTGGAAGGTGTCCAGAGAAGGGCAACAAAGCTGGTGAGGGGCCTGGAACACAAACCCTATGAGAAGAGGCTGAGGGAGCTGGGGGTGTTTAGCCTGGAGAAGAGGAGGCTCAGGGATGATCTTATTGCTGTCTACAACTACCTGAAGGGAGGTTGTAGCCAGGTGGGGGTTGGTCTCTTCTCCCAGGCAACCAGCAATAGAACAAGGGGACACAGTCTCAAGTTGTGCTGGGGGAAGTATAGGCTGGATGTTAGGAGGAAGTTCTTGCCAGAGAGAGTGATTTGCATCGGAATGGGCTGCCCAGGGAGGTGGTGGAGGCACCAGGAACACTTGGAGGTGTTCAGAAAAAGACTGTATGAGGCACTTAATGCCATGGACTAGTTGATTGGACAGGGCTGGGTGCTTGGTTGGACTGAATGATCTTGGAGGTCTCTTCCAACCTGGTTGATTGTATGATCTATGCTGGCTGGGCTCCCTGAGAGCCAGCTGCCATCCACTTGCTGTGGAGTGCTGTGACCTAGGTCCCATTCAGTGAGCTGCTACTGAAGGTGCAACTTATCAGTGGACCCTTCAGCTCACTAAGGAGCACAGGGTCAACATAGTTTTGCACCCCAACATGGGTGTGTGCTTCCCAGGCCTCCAGAGATTTTTCCTGTTGTGCAATACACCATGTCAGACCTATCCCCTGTGTTAATTGCAGGAGCAGAGGAAACGAGATGTCTGCAAGTGCCAAAGTTAGAAGCATATTCTCTCTTATTGCTCAGAAATGTAGAGGATGTTCCCACAGTACTGCTGCTTCCCATCTTCCACCCTCATGAGACATTGCACAACACACAAAGCTGTCTTTACCATTTTCATATGTTCTCTCCAGCCTGTTGATGTCAAATCTGTGTTCCCACATTCTCTTTGTGTTCTAACTGTGTTGGGGTTACTGTCCTCCTAAGTCAGCTGCTCATTAGGTGGTGCAAATGATCCCTGCTTGTTTAGTGCAGATAAACTGGGTTAGGGTAAATACTACTTCAACCCAAGTTAATGCCCTTCCTGCTTCTGCTCTCCATTTGCTGGTCCCATTTCACTGGAAGCTCATGTTGAGTTCCTTGTTTGCTCTGACCCTCTAATTCCTTTCCTGGAAAGCAGTGGCTCTGCAAGCAGTTCTTTAGCTTTCAGAGATGGACTGCATTCTTCTCTCTAGATGATCCTCTCTTGTAAATTTAACTCTATTCATATTTTGAGTGGATCCAGCATGTGAAGAAATAGGAAGCATGCTGCATACTTGTCTAAGCTGCAAACTCAATTGAAGTACATCCCTTCTTAAAGGCAGCTCCTAATTCTTTGTATTCCTGAGCTAGATTTCTTTTTTTGGCTTTGTTGGTCAAGAGCTGAGAATATGATCAAATTCAAACAGCTAGTATCTGTGGACCTAAGTGTTACTATTCCAGGTAAGGGCCCAGCTTCATGTTCCAGGGTCCTCTCTGGCATATCTTAGCTCTGCAGATGCTCTCTCTTGTTGCTCTTTGTCAGATGTCACTTGTCACCCTGATCAGCTCTGGGCCATTGGGGTCAGGCAGCTCACACACTGGGAGGAGAGCAGAGCTCAAATGCTGCAATGGTCAAAAGTGAACCTTTTGGATGTGTTGAAACAAAACCATCAGGGAAAAAGAGACCTGATCAGTGTGCAGATTTGAGAGGTGTCTGTCTCTTTTCTCCATATTGATGAGTTGAGCTCTAAACTCTGTAGCTCAAATACATCTCTGGGATTTTCAGCAGTGTCACAACAGTGCTGGCAAGTTAGGGCTTCTTCAGGAGTTGAGTAGTTTTCCTTTCCCTGGCACTGAGCACACTCGGCAGAGATAACTGGCAGCAGCTTTGCTATTAATGAGACCAGAACTGGAACAGATAGGACATATTTGCCAATCAGTTCCTGACTTCCCCATGCATGTCTTTGTGCCATTTCAGCAGTGTGCTGGAAGCAGATAGTATCCTGAAGAGTTTTTTCCTTTTTTTCTCTCTAGCATAAAACAGACAGGATATTATAGACATCAAACCAGAAATGCATAGTACCATGTTTTATGCACAAGCTAGCCCTCTCTCTCTACCTGAATAGGAGATGTTTGAAATAAGCCCTAATGCAGCAGTTAAAAGGGAGCTGACCATAGAAGCTTCCTGAAAGGCAAGTGTAGCCTAGTGTAATTGGCACTGGCCTGGGACTGGGGACCTGAGATAGGATTTCTGGCTCTGCAACCAGTTTTTCCTTTGCAGTTTCCCTGTTTGTAAATACAGACACTTATCTCTTCCAGGAGAGATTTAGAACCAGTTGAGGAAAGTCATGGGAGTGCTGTAAGAGTCAATAACTTTCTTGGCACTGGAAAAAAAAAATGTGATTTTAAATTACTGTACTAATATCCAAGCAGGCTTCTGTTTCTGCCTCGCCTGAGAGGCCTCTGTCAGGAGTGGGGCTTCAACATATGGGATGCTTTTCAAACACACACTATAAGTCAGCCCCAGCCCTGAACAGATGTCAGAGTGCTCTGTATAGCTAGACCTCATGCCCTGTTGCAATGAATGGGATACTGCTGCTATAAATAGCTTGTGGGTTGGACGCCTAATTAAAGAGAAGAAGCAATAAGTGAACATCGTGGTAGCAGGGAAATGGGGAGCTAACTGGAATAAGTGGGAATGGCTGAGCAGCCCAGATTGCTCACAACTGGATTTCCATTTCTGGTTTCACATAGAAAAATTCAACTCTCTAGGTCTGTGCTACTGCTCCAAGTTAAAACTAAAATGAATTTTTAAACCCCTGTTTATATTCTGAAACCTGTTTCTGACTGCTTCATTCTCTTTCTTCTTTTTTTTCTTTAATTGCTAGTTTGACCCAGTGAGATTTACCATGGATTTTCTTAAGGGGAAGAAATGGATTCTGCAATTTTAAGCCAATAATGATCTGTCTGCGTACAACATGAAAGAAAGAAACTGAAGGAATTTTTTGACAAGGAGCAGACATTTCCATAAACTAATCTTTTCTAAACCAACTGTGGGGAGGTTTAGCTTTCTAGTATTTCCCATGAAAGCATACACAACTCAGTGCTGTTCAGCAGTTTCAGGTCACTTGATGGGATGTAATTAGCAGTCTGTAATGAGCTGGTGAGCCTACTGATGGTCTTGCCAGGGAAATATTTAGGAGTCTGCAAAATGTACTTTGTACATGAGACAGAATCATTCAATCCATTTAGACATTTCTGCTCAGTTCACAGGGTGCATTTGATACATATCAGCAGATGTGGTGTGTATGTGGGGTATGGTGTGGCTGCTTTGAACACTGTGATAATACTGAAATTGGTGGTTAACAGTTTGGTTTCTGTGAGCTGCAAGCACTGTTTGCATTGATGTCCTAGAAAGAAGAACCTGACAGTGTAGGATGGGAAAGGGAAAACCTGGTGTATAGCTATGTGTGCATGTGGGGAGGGTGTAAAGCCCAAGATAAGTGATATAAAACCCCCCTGTGAGTACACAGGGAAAGCCTGACTTTCCTCCCAGCATTAGAGGGAGATGCTCTGTGGGAGAGCAGATGCCTTCTTCAGAGCTAGTCACTGCAGTTTGGAAAGGAGCTCAGAGAAATCCTCTTTAGGCTTGGAGCAGTACAGAGCACATGGTTTCTGAAATACTTTCTGACTGTGCATGTTCAGCACTAGCAATAATTTAGGCCCCAATCCAATACCCACAGAAGCTAATGGGTGTCTTTCTGTTAACTTCTTTTTAATAGAGCAGGCCCATAAAGAGAAGACAAGCATATTTTTAAGAGCCTGCTAATGTGTGGAGCATGTGTTACTTGGAGTAAAATCCCCTAGCACTCTGTGAATGGAACACTTCCAAAAAAAAAAGGGGGGTAAGAAAAGAGTAAATATCCATTTGTGGAAGCTAGGGAACTGTACTGGCTGGGAATGGAAAGGTCAGCTGTATTTCAGGCTAAAGACTGAAGATCTTTATGGGTTTGAATGTGCCTTTTCTGTGTGGGGGAGTTTTGAATATGCCTCCATATTAATTGTATAGAGAAGAAATACTCATAACAAGAAACCCACCCCAAAAAAGTGCAAACCTCTCCACTTTGCCTCAGAATAAATTGCAAGAGTGTAAGGAGCAGAGAGACCCAGCTTCCTTAGAGATAGAAGGAAAACAGTTTTTACCTGCTGTTCATAACAAGCTTAGCTTTTGTTGCAGACATACATTCTATATGTAAAAAAAGGGTGCTATTACAGTGTCACCAAGGTTGGAAGAGACCTCAGAGATCATCAAGTCCAACCCTTTACCACAGAGCTCAAGGCTAGACCATGGCACCAAGTGCTACGTCCAATCCTGCCTTGAACAGCTCCAGGGACAGTGACTCCACCACCTCCCCGGGCAGCCCATTCCAGTGTCCAATGACTCTCTCAGTGAAGAACTTTCTCCTCACCTCAAGCCTAAATTTCCCCTGGCGCAGCCTGAGGCTGTGTCCTCTTGTTCTGGTGCTGGCCACCTGAGAGAAGAGAGCAACCTCCTCCTGGCCACAACCACCCTTCAGGTAGTTGTAGACAGTAATAAGGTCACCCCTGAGCCTCCTCTTCTCCAGGCTAAACAATCCCAGCTCCCTCAGCCTCTCCTCATAGGGCTGTGCTCAAGGCCTCTCACCAGCCTCGTCGCCCTTCTCTGGACACGCTCAAGAATCTCAATGTCCCTCCTAAACTGGGGGGCCCAGAACTGAGCACAGTACTCAAGGTGTGGTCTAACCAGTGCAGAGTACAGAGCCAGAATGACCTCCCTGCTCCTTATTACATTGCATGTTTGTAGAACTGTTTTCTATTGCCTGTGCTACTATTTTGTCTTCATTTTCAAAGCTGGAATGGTTTGTGAGCATCTAGCCTAATTTTCTGTTAAACTACAGAATAGGGAATTTCACCTGCTAATTCCAACATTAAATTCAATAATTTACAACTGCCTTAGAACATTATACCTGCAGTAGGAAGATATTCAAACTTGGGGCATATGTGAGATGGAAAATGTATGACATCCCAGGCTGAAAATCTAGGTAAAGAATAAAAAGTCTTCTTTTTCCAGTTTGTTTGTCTAATTTCACCTTCTAGCACTTTGATCTGCCAGATTAGAGACCAGCCTAGGCTCAGATACCAGATACTGTGTAGGTGCTTGCAGACTGTGATCAAATCTCTTCTTAACGTGCTCTTTGATAAGCTAACAAGATTGAATTCTTTAAATCTCCTGCAGAAAAGCTTGTTTTCCAGACCATGAATCATTCCTGGCTGTTTGTTTGATACTGTTGTACCAGTGTGAAATTGGAGGTGTCCAGTAGAGAATGGAGCTCTGTTGCTGTATTTATTTTGCAGAGGCTCTTGTTCTTTGAAAAATGTTGGGCTTTAAATGCCTTTGAAAATCTGACCAGCTCTGTGTTCTTGCCAAAGAAAACAGACAGTAGTCTAGAAGCATCTCTCCTTCTTGTGTAAACTCATAATTGTAAGTATTTGCTTTTGGGTAAATGTTTCTTTAGCACTTCAGAGAAGCAGTGATGGTGAAGTAAAGCTCACCAAGCCCAAAATGGTACATGAAAAGCTTCTGAAAGAACCAGGAAAGGTAATGGTTCAGACCAATGTAATAGCAATGCCAGCATCATGTTTCTGTCAGCTAGGTAACTGAATCATCCATCTTCATGATCGTGCTGGTACTGAAATCAGTAGGGAGTCCTCCACAGACACCCATGGAAGCAAGAGAGTGCCTAAACACTGTTATCCCCTTGGAGGCTGTACCTGTTCATTCCAGTCATCTCTCTTCTGTGGCCACTGCATGTCTGGGGAATCTGAGCATTACAGTAACACAGTGCTGTAAGTAAGTAGGGACTTTCAGCTGAGATCTGACTGCAGACATTTCTGGCCCAGGGAGAAGGTGGGGCCTCACATGTTTGTTCAGTGTGCCAGTAAAGAAGGAAAGTTGATTGTTTGCTGCAGTGACACAGGGTCAAAACTGACAGCCATAAAAGCTGTCAAAGTTTGGAAGAAGTTCTTCCCTATGTCATTTACCAGAGCCATTGCAGTAAATCCCCATTTCCTCTAGCATGTGCTTTTGACACCAGGGTGCTGCAGATGCTTAGGGCAGAAGCTGTACTGCGTGCAGTAAGTACATCAGTAGACAGAGAATTCATCCCTAGAAAGCTCTTTGTAAATCCAGGACTGATAACATCTTTAATGTTCTTGATGTAGCCCTTTAAAAGTTCTATTGTTTGAGCTCATCTTCACCAGAAAATAAATCTGAATTTCCTAGCTTATGCCAGTGTTACATTTAGCAATACAGGTCTGTCCAACCCACCTGTTGAGATGTAGGCTAAAAATTTAACTCCTTTAGGTCTAAGCTTGATGCCATTTGGTGCATTCTGAATGAAGAGAGGGATTAAGATGACTTATGTTTTAGCCAAAAAAATTGTAGGATGTGTGCTTCCAAATATGTTACATGGGGAGTGGCTTCTGGAGGGAAACTTGGGTCCCTTTTCTGACTCAAACAAAACCAAAATATGGTGTACAAAAAAGTGCCTGTGATTTTGTAAAAATGAATGGTTCAGTTGATCTCAGCAATGTTATACCTGGTTGATAACCAAGCAGATGACAGCAAAAGCTAATAGTGTGCCTCCTTCTATGGATCTTTTCCTCAGAGGCTGTTCTTGAAGAGTTTCCTGGGACTACAAGAGGTCAGTGAGAGCTGCAGGCATTCTGTGTTACATGAGCATGAGGAGTTTGCTCAGGGATGTAAGATAAGGTATAATTACCTGCACGTAAAGCTTTGAGTTTAGATTCTCCCTCTGTAGACAGGAACCTGCGATGCATAACATGTGCATGAACACTGTAGAAATTCTGCTATTACAATTAATACAACTATAGTAGAAGTTATATTGATTCTGAGTGAAGAATATCTATTTGTGGCTGGCAGAGGCAGTTTGCCTGCAGGATGCTCAGAGGCTGGCACATTAAGAACTGTTCAGCCTCAGTGCATGAACTTCAGCTTCTTTTTCTCTGCTTAGGTCTGCTTGTATTTCAGATAAACCACAAGGAGTTTGATGTTTAGAGTGGAATGCAATCTGAAAATCAATGTTTCCTTGTCTGCTTTTGCCAACGTGCTCCATTGCTCTTTGTGGTCTCATGTTATTAAAATTACATCAGGTGTGTAGCTGTATTGTATGATTTAGTAGTTGGAATGCAGATAACACTTGGATTATTGGGTCAGATGTATACATTATCCATTCAGAGAGGGTGGATATCTGATGTGAATTTCTGGAAGTGCCTGAGTCAATTCTGTAAGCTGAGAAGAGCTTCCCCATCATTGGCTGCCGTGTGCAGACAGTCCTTTGGCTGCTGCTTACCTTTACATTACTGTGTGCTCCAGTGGAGCGTAATGAGCTTGTATATTGGAAATTGCTCATTGTGTGTGTGGAGAGAGGGAAGAACCAGCATCTGCTGATTCCTTGGCAGAGGGAGAGGGAAATGGGTGTTTCTTGATCTTTTTGTACGTGCTTTGGGGTCAGTCACTTATTTAATGATTAGGATCAAGGGCCAAGGAGAGGCATCTGCAGGCAGAGGAGAACAGCTCCAGTGAGCAACACAACTTGGTGTGTTCTGGTTCTCCTACTGCACCTGGCTGCCTTACTGTCACTTTTTTTGCCATCTCTGAGTTGTGCTAACTTTGTGTCTCTGGATGCTGCCTGTCTTCTTGTTGGATGTGTGTATTGGGGTGAGCAGGATAGAATGTACATCTCTACCTCTGTTTCAGGTAGGGATTTGCAGCTGTGGGCAGGAGCAGGTGGTATGATACCGTAAACAGCTTACATGGTGCAGAGCAGCAGTTCTCTTAAATGCCCAGGAGAGCCCCGGAGGAGCATGTTTAGCTGTCCAGAGCCAGGTGATGACACTAGCTTGATGCCTTTCTGGGTTAATTAGTCTTTCTTGGAAGCAGACTGCTTTAGCTTGGCAGAGTGGTTATGTTGCTCCCAAGTGCCAAATGAAAAGTGGTTATGCTGTGCTCAGGGCTCAGCCTAGCTTGTTGAGAGCTGTCTTGGGTGTTTGCCCAGCAGTGTACTCCAGACACCTACTCCTGGGGGTGGAGACAGGTTTAAACAGACTTGTCCATGCATGGCGAAGAGAAAGGAGTCATCCAAATCAACTCCACGGTACGTGGCTGGGCTTGTGCAGAGAAGTCAAATCCAGGATGAACAACATGGTGTTACTTGGAAGCTAAGTAATGGAGAAGCATGTCTGTGTGTGTGGTGGCCCAGAACATAGCAGCCAGCATAAAAATCCTCCCCAGCTCCTTCCCTCTCTGTAGTCCTTAGTTCACACACAGAACCCTGCGGGTTTGGTTCAGAGTGACTGCAAGTGAGTGAATCCCTGCAAACTCACCTTCACTTACCTTCCTCTCAGACGGCCATCTCTCTGAGAGCCTAGCCTTTTCTCACAGAAAGATGCAGGGTTAGGGTTGTCCTGCATCTCAACTTCTTCACTCAGGTGCTTGCAAACTGAAGAGGAGAGATATAGTGCCTTCCAAGTGGAGAGATGTGTTTGTCCAGCAGCTGCTGAACTTCCTTTTCAGGAGCTGAAACCCACAGATATAAAACATTAAACCCAAGTTCATCTGTAGTCTGGACAATATTTTACAAAGCAATATGCATGTTAAATAATAATACAAATTACACCTGGCCAGCTGTATATCAAAAGGATGTGCACAAGGAGGAAGGGATAGAGGGACCTGGAGAGAGATTTCTTGTTGGATTGTTATCTAGGAGATGATTCTTGACTCACAAGCCTGTTGCTCCCAAGGCTACAGCTGAGAGTTTGCCTTTTTGCTGCCAGTACAAATAGCTTCTGCATCCTCAGTCTGACTTGTTAAGTCTTCTCCCTAGGATCAGGTATGGTCTTTGTCATGTGTTTACCTGGTTCTTCTCTGTCCAAGTCCAGTTTGCAGAGCAGGTCTTTTTGTCCTTGACAGTTCATCAGGAGGGATCTAGCTTCCCAAGAGTCATGTACATAAAGAGCTGTGAAAATCAGCTGGGGTCAGCTTCACTATCCACCTGGGACCTTGTGGTCCTTCATGATTTCTTCAAGAACTGGTTTCCTTTCTAGTAAATCTCACCCTTGGGCTTGTGTACAAATCATTTCTGATTCTTTCTTCTGTGGTAATTCAGCTGAATTCTTCTCAAAACCAGTTTGGTAGAAACACCAAGCTCGTGGTGCCTTGTGGTGTTATCATTTATCTCCAGTCAGCTGTAGAGCTGGCTGCCTGTGGGCAGTGTCAGGGAAGAAGCTTGGGTTGCCATATCCCTCTCTGCAGCTGCCAGTGACACTAGAAATAGGAGGCTCACACATGCCTGTGGAGATTCCAGATGTTGCAGAGTGGGTAGCTGGCATTATCAACCCAGGGTCTGTTACTGTGCCATAGACCTCAGGATATTTCTGCAAGCAGTGGTGCCTAAATTAATTCTGATCTACTTTGGTTCTAGATTAAGCTTTTGCAGAGGCCAGGTTTTTTTTTATTGCCCAAGCAAAGAGGACACCTGGGATGGAAGATACTGTAGACGTCAGAGGGTTAGGCTGTAAAAGGATAAGATATCTTATTTTTCTCAGCATGGAGTTTGTCAGCAGCTATGCATCCAGGTATTTAATTTTAAACCTCTAACACATAAGGGGGATTTACAGCTCTATTTTCAGTGCAAATATTTTATACAATATTAAAATTGAACACAGCTCTGTGTTCTTTGTTACAGGATAGTTAAACCTCTAACTGCAGTTTCTTTCTCCATCAAATCCTGTAGAATCCTATTAGCTGTTGAGCTATAAAATCCAATCGACCCTTTTTTTTCTGTGAGATCAGCTGAGAAGATGTGATATAAATTCAAAATATTAGCACAGACTTTAGCTGAGGGCGAACACTGTTCTCTGCCAGGGTATCAGGGCCCTCACTATACTTACACTAATATTTGTGACATACTCTTTACCCTCAGCTTGAGGCTTTGCTTTCCCAATCAACAAACCTGTCTGCTTGAGACTTATTTGATGAAGCAGTTGATGCACCCAGCTGTGAAAGTAAGCACAGCATTCAAGGGTCATTTGAAGTCCAGCTGCCCAAGTCCTGTCTTTAAGACCACTTGCAAGGGGGGGGAGGAGGGAGATGGAAGAAAACTCTCTGAAGAGGGATTTTGCACGGAATGAGTGATTTGGATGGGAATGCTACACAGCCGCATGAAGCTGTGGGAAGAGATGACCACACAAGGTTAACTGCATCTGCCAAGTGGTTCCAGATTCTGAAAAAGAAGAAACACATGTGTTCTTCTTCTCTGCCAAGTCCGTTAGTAAGCTTCTTTAACTAGCCTGTAGCTCTGTGAATTCCTTCAGGCCATAAGCATGCTACAGGCATGAGTAGTGTGGCCCACAAGATGCTTTGCATTTCCTGCAGGAGATGGGAAGACCCATGCTGTAACCACCACAATGACCACGGGGTCAGTGACGACTGTGGCAAAGCTGGAACTCCTAAATGTGGCTGGGCCTGGACCCAAATTAGTAGACCACTTGGAGAGCTTCATCGATGGAGCCTGCTTGACCTCAAGCTCCAGAAAGATTTGCTTACAATACACTGGATGCACAGGACCGGTGTGGATACTGAGCACATAAGCTCAGTCTAATGAGAGCTGGGGAGTTGGCTCAGATCAGGCAGAGCTTTTTAGCTTCTTCTCAGAGATGGCCATGCAGGATTTGTGCTAAGAGTTGTAAGGGGTGTCTTTACTGTTTTCATTACAGACTTTTTGTGTTCTGTTCCCTGGGATACTCTAGCTTCTTGAGTACTGTGCCCAGCTCTGGGCTCCTCAATTCAAGAGAAATGTTGAGGTGCTGGAACATATCCAGAGAAGGGTGACAAAGCTGGTGAGGGGCCTGGAACACAAACCCTGTGAGGAGAGGCTGAGGGAGCTGGGGGTGTTTAGCCTATAGAAGAGGAGGCTCAGGAGTGACCTCATTGCTGTCTACAACTACCTGAAGGGACATTGTAGCCAGGTGGGGGTGGCCTCTTCTCTCAGACAACCAGCAATAGAACAACAGTCTCAAGTTGTGCCAGGGGAAGTATAGGCTGGATGTTAGGAGGAAGTACTTCACAGAAAGAGTGGTTTCCCATTGGAATGGGCTGCCCAGGGAGGTGGTGGAGTCACCATCCCTGGAGGTGTTCAGGAAAAGCCTGGATGAGGCACTTAGTGCCATGGTCTAGTTGACTGGGTGGGGACTGGGGTGTAGGTTGGACTGTATGATCTTGGAGGTCTCTTCCAACCTGGTTGATTCTATGATTCTTGTTGTTTTGGATAGGAGAGCATGGATGGTATACACTATCTTTTTATTCCACTTAACTAGAACATAGGATTTTAACACAAACCTTATAACTGACATCCATTATACCAGGCAGGGGGGTTGGACAAAACGATCTTTCTAGGTCCCTTCCAATCCCTAATATTCTGTAACTCTGTGATTCTGTGAATTAACTTGTTACCCTTGCCTGAGGTCGAATAAACAAGGAAGAAAGTTGCAAATTAAAGCTGTTACCCTGCAAAATTGGGCCTTAAGTCTCTCAGAAATAAAAGCGTATAAAAGGCAGTTCACTGGGATCAAATAAAAACCTAAACATCCAGGGGACTTGCAGCAAGTACATTGAAAACACATTGGTTGCTAAAAATCTCCTCTTTTCATTACATTATGATGTAGACTAAATATGTAAAAACACAACTGAATTGCTAAGCTTCTTGATAATTGAATTCAGTAGCATAAACAGGCACCTCAGTACTCTTATGTTGTAGACAAGTTTTGGGAGTCCTCTGATTGTATGCGCTTGGCAGGAAGCAGCTTGAGGATCAGAGCTGGTTCTTGTATGAGATTGTTTCTTCCTTGGCAGGGTGTGAGTCAGCTACAGGTAATGTCTACAAAGACATGACTGCAGGGGTGAGTTGGCTCTTTCTGGGTTACCAGTAGGACAGAAAGCCTCGCCTATCAGTATTATGCAGTCATAGCCTCAGGTATACTGTGCTCTTGCCAGATCTAGCATAGGAAACTATGTCTGAGCAGGCCTGATACTAAAGAAAGACTCTTAGTTGTGAGATGATGACTTGGATGAGAGAGTTGTTCCTACTGATTTAGTCAGGCACAGTGTCACTAGTCGTCCAGGAAAGATATCGAATGAAGTTTCTGACATTTGAAATCATTAATTATCACCTGGCACTTTTCAGAAGTGAAGAGGTGCCACTTCCATTTTGCATGGCTATTTCCTGGCAGATTCAATAGAATATCAATATCTCTTGGCCACAACAACCCCATGCAGAGATACAGGCTGGGGTCGGAGTGGCTGGAGAGCAGCCAGACAGAGAGGGATCTGGGGGTGCTGATTGATACCTGCCTGAACATGAGCCAGCAGTGTGCCCAGGTGGCCAAGAGAGCCAGTGGCATCCTGGCCTGCATCAGGAATGGTGTGGTCAGCAGGAGCAGGGAGGTCATTCTGCCCCTGTACTCTGCACTGGTTAGACCACACCTTGAGTACTGTGCTCAGTTCTGGGCCCCCCAGTTTAGAAGGGACATTTTGATGCTTGAGTGTGTCCAGAGAAGGGTGACGAGGCTGGTGAGAGGCCTTGAGCACAGCTCTATGAGGAGAGGCTGAGGGAGCTGGGATTGTTTAGCCTGGAGAAGAGGAGGCTCAGGGGTGACCTTATTGCTGTCTACAACTACCTGAGGGGTGCTTGTGGCCAGGAGGAGGTTGCTCTCTTCTCTCAGGTGGCCAGCACCAGAACGAGAGGACACAGCCTCAGGCTGCGCCAGGGGAGATTTAGGCTGGAGGTGAGGAGAAAGTTCTTCACTGAGAGAGTCATTGGACACTGGAATGGGCTGCCCGGGGAGGTGGTGGAGTCGCCGTCCCTGGGGCAGTTCAAGGCAAGGTTGGATGTGGCACTTGGTGCCATGGTCTAGTCTTGAGCTCTGTGGTAAAGGGTTGGACTTGATGATCTGTGAGGTCTCTTCCTACCCTGATGATACTGTGATACTGTAATATGAAGTCACGTATGATTTTCTTCTCCGTACCACTATACAGCACCTGTGTGTGTTAAGCAGTGGCCCTGGTGAATCGTAGCCCAAATCCTCCTAAAATTCATCTCCCTTTTCAGTTGTGAGGCCTGAATAAATTCAGTGCAAAATTGTGGCCCTAAGTGTGTAAGACAGTGTTATATCCTCCCCAAAAGAGAAGAAATCCAAGATCAGTACTTTAAAACACCCTCCAGGTCTGGACTCATGCTGTAAACTCTATCTGAAAATAAGCAGAAGTGCCAGATACTGCCTGTTTTGCCCTGCTGCTGGCCCCCTTCCTTCAGAGCAGATTAGGAACAAATGTGGAACTCACCAGCTCTCTTAAGCACTTCAATGACTGTAAAAGCAAACATGATGATAAAAATTCAACAGCCCTTTTCACCAAGATTTAACTCTCTCAGTCTTGTTGGTAACAATGGAAATGTATTATACAAAATAGAGATGTAATATGTAATAATTTCTTCATCCTGCTATTAAAACTCTTTGTGATGTCTCTTCACAGTGAGTAAAAGAGTAATAGGCTAATTGAGGGGAACTGTTCCTGTATTGTTGGAGGAGATGAACAAACTTTTATTCTCATTGCTATTTCCTCCTCTGAGAGACAACGCACTCCTTCTCTGAAGATGTTGTGACTTTTGTCATGCTCTGTTTCTGAGTGTTTGTTAATTTGCACCTCTTGGAGGAACCTGTCTGTCAAAATCACATGTGCCACCTGGATGTGTAATGTAACAAAACACTCTCAAGAACTGAAAGGAATTTAGATTTAATGCCATATTGTATAAATAAAATCTCCTGGTTGATATGAGATTGATGTGATAGGCCTTTAATCATAAAAATGAGAAGTATTCTGTGGATTTGTTTTCTGATGGCGAAGCTTGCAGATCCCAGATCAAGATGGAACTTAGGCCTATGAATAAGTGCCATTGAAGTTGATGACCCCTAGCTATATGCTTAATCTTAACTGTGTACTTAAATACTCCATAAGGTCAGGCATCACTTTCCTTTAATTGTATTTTCTTCTCAGATGTTCTTGGTACTCTTATTTCTGTGGCTTTGGGAAAGTTGCTAAGAATGTGGAGAGACTCTTCAGTTTCCATAATATTGCTTTGGCCACAGTCCTGCCACTAGATCCAGAAAAGTGCAGAGTATTAGCATAGGAGCAGAGGTTTCCTGTATGCTGTGCAACTTTCTAATCCCCTTTCTTCGCTTGTAGAAAGCTAAATTTACGTCTAAGAACAAATCTCTATTAGAATGTCTCCTTATGTGCTGTGCTCCACATTAGTGGCTTTGCAGGTTGCAAGGTATGCTCAGGCCTCTCCTTTAGTTATAATGACTGTAAGCAGCTGAACACAGAGGACCTCTGCTAAAGCCTGCTGTGGTCAATTAAAATGTCCTTACTGACTGCTTTTGATCACCTTGTTTTCAGTTCAGATCAAATGCCTCCTGAAGAAGGAGATGGGTTAGGAGAAAACATCCAGCACTTCATGCTGAACGTAGGTGTGGGTTTGGAGTCCTTTTTCTGATGCATTTAGGAAAGAGAATTATTCTACATTCTTACAGTCATGTATGCAGTGCAGGAAGGCTGTCAAAGTATGTGGCTAAGCATAAAAATGAAGGATAAAGTGCTTTCCTTGCTCTGGCAAGAGTGAACACACAGACAGAGAAACGCACAGGCAGAATGAGCCCTTTCATGCAGGCAGTCATGATTTAGTGATGCAACTGAGTGACAGCAGCAAGGCTCTGCCCCTCAGGAGTCTGGGGAGCTGACACTCCAACACCTTGAATCCTGTTTTCTTCTTTGCACTGATATTGTTCCACTGACTGCATGAATTTAGTGCTGACCCATATCAGTGTGCATGTTAAGATTTAAGCCCTTTCTCCTCTTCTCTTCCCTCTATTTCCAAACTGATATAAAAGGCGGTGAGGTGATATCAGCATTTTGCATAGGGAGTGCTGGGCTGTCAGCTTAACATGCTTTGCTCAGGTGTGAATGACTTTGGTGGCCAAGATACAGGCCTGTTTCCCTTAGTACCAATGATCACTTACGTTGCTATAGCTCCCGCTGGGTCTCACTCTGCTGGTTATTGCAGTGACTCTGAGAAAGAGGCAATCCCATTGCCAGATCAAGGGCCTGACTCTCATTTCATGTTCCCCATGACAGAGTAAATGGGTTGAAGTCAGTGGAGCTGTGCTGGGGTGAAAGGAGAAAGAAGCATTGAGCGTGATGGATCTGCCTGCTTAAGGAGTTTTTATGGCTCCCAAGGCTGTGATGTTTGAATGCCTCACAAACTTTAAGACCACTCCTGTGAGAAAGGGAAGCAGTGTCATCCCTGCTTAACAGCTGGGGAGCTGAGATACAGTAAGATGAAATACCTTGGCCAAGGTCGCTCTGGAGGTCTGTGACAAAGCAGGCTCTGCCAAATAAAACCTTGCCAAACCTCAAGCTGGTACGTGGATAGCTGTGCCAGCTTTCCTCATAGCATGGGGTGAATGGGCTGTCCTTGGCTTCTGTCCCCTCTGCCTTCATCTTCCTCTCTTTCCTGTCTGGTGAGAGGAGCTGCCTACTTGTGGACCTCTGAAAAGGATTAGGCGAAGCCCAGCCTCTGGGTTCCTGTCCCTGGCAGAGGCTGGCTGCGATCACACAAGGTGCAGGTAGAGAATGGATGCCCATTTCCCAGGAGTGTGGGAATCCTGGGTCAGCACACCACTGGCCTGTCCATTACTGGGGGCTAAACTCTAGCACCTTCCCCTCTCACATCTGTATTATTTAGGGTGACTAATCGTAATAATAAATTGATTAAGGTTAACTGGATAAAGTCATCTAAGCCATATTTACTGCTAAACTAACTGCCCAGGGAGGTGAATTAATGATCTTTACAGAAACCTTTTATGGTTATTTGGCCACAAGGTGTGATCTGGTTTGATCTTTTATGCAACATAAATCAGTTTAATGGTTAAATCTGTGCAGCTAGCTGTTGAATTTAAATGAGGGCTTTTGAAATGAACTATGATGCTTTTCCACACACAGAGGGACATTGAGCAGGTGTATATTGCAATTAAATGGGAAAACTTACAATTAGATAATGTTAAGTTTGTGACACTGGCTGACAGAAGCCTGGCAATTCATGGTGAAGGTCCATGGTCAATCATTAATTCATGCCATTGCTGAAGGAGTAAAATTGCAAATTGTTTCAGTTGAGGTCAAAGCAGTGTGGGAGAACGATGCAGGTCATGCAGTGAATGGCTGATAACAGCCATTCATTTCAATAGCTTTGGGTTCAAATACGCTGTTGAGTCACAGATGGAGATTTTTTGGTCTTAGGAGGCAGCCCTCAGCCTTTCTAGCATTTATACTTCTTTTGGCAATACCTAGGAAAGTCCACCTGAGACCAGGGACCTGTTATAACAGGCAGGCCACAAATATTCCTGGAAGATGGATGGCTTCAGGCAGTTGCAAATTTTCCAGGACAAGAGAAAGCTAAAGAGTCATTAGCAACACTCCTGGCCTTCCTGCACTTTTAACACCATACTTCTAAATTGCCTGCTCTAGTCACAGCCTCTCCTCCTTTATTTAGACAGCATTGTTATCTCTCCCAGCAGCTTACTGTTCAGATGGTGAACGCACTTTGGGAGAGGCAGGCTGACGGACCTGGGCTAATACATCCTAGGTCAACAAACCATATCTGAAAACGAAACCAGCACTTCTAATCTATACAGCCTTTTGCCGAGTCACAAGAACACACTGCCTCTTGGGTCTCCTGTCTTCACACAAGGACAAGAAAAGGGACCAAATACCAGCCAGGACAGCTTAGCTATGGGCAGCTTCCTAAGGGATTTGCTTAATTTGAAGCAGTTTGTTAGACACACCTGTTTACTCAGGTGTTTCCTGAAGGGAGAGGTGTTTGGGATGTTGATGGAGCATAAGTTGATTTTAGTTGGGAAGGCACAGAGAGGAATGAATGGTTCCTTTTAAATTGACTTCTGTTCTGAGTGCTCCTATGTTAAGGTTTTACTGGAAGTATTAAAGAATAGGCAAAGAACTTTTGGGGCAGGTGGTGAGTGGAAGTGAGTGAAAGGATTTATGAGCACTCAGGAAAAGATTGGTTCAGACAGCATGAGACACTTTTTCTCATCCAAGTCAAAGTGGCTGATGAGGCATAGTCCTAGCCTTGTCTCCTTGTTGAGCAGAAGATAGTTGCCAGTTTTTCCGGTAGGGCATAGTGCCACTGAGTAAACAGAAGTCAAATGCTCAGTGTTTCTGCCAAGCCTTCCTGCATATTTGAACTCCCTGCGTGACCCAGGGCAGGCAGCACAGCTATATACTCGCAGTATTGTGCCGGGACTTGGAGGACCTGGGTTATCCAGTTACAACATTAACTTTTTGCCTGGATGACTGTGTGTATTCTGCATTTCCCATCCATCTCCCATTAGAGGAAACAGATCTACTAACACAGACCTCTGGGTAAATATTGTTTGTATAGGAATAAAAATGGCTATATAAGCGTTAAGCCTGCTTACTGTGGATGTGTATTAAGTTTGCTGCTCGGAGTAACACAGTCTGTTAAAGGTCCAGCTGCGTGCCGGATCAGAGCATGTTGTGGGCTCTTGGGTTATGGCTTTTCAGAACTGCCAGCCAGTTTGTTTTGTTCCTCCCTGGTGGATCACCTGTGCTGAAGTTTTCTCTCAGCAAAGGCAGTAAATAATGTTTTAACACTTAAGATAACAATTTGCATCTTCAAAGCTCTTTGCAAACATAAACTAATTGAACCAAGAAATCACATTTTTGTCTTTTTGCTTTTTAACTTACTATGTGACAATAGCCACCTGAATGTTGTAATTAATGTAGTTCATAGAGCAAGTAAAGAAAAATTTCATGGATTTCTTTCTTTCTTCTTTTTCTAATCAAAAGTGTGATTGATGAAGTTGTAATTCCTTTTTTTTTCTTCTTTATTAACTGGCTCAAATCATAAAAGAACAATAAAATAAATTAGCTACATTCTCTCCTGCCTGCTTCTGCTGTGATTTTGCAGTACTGGAAACTGGGCCTGTTTGAATCCTAGCACTTTTACCTTTTGTTTGTTACCTTTTTGTGCAGAACAAAATAGAAAGAACACCACCCAAACATATGATTTTTAGAGCCTTAAAAACTGAACAGGGGGTTCAAGATTGTGCTTGAAACTACTTCAGACAATATCTTTTTGAATCACGTTAAAATGCAAGTTGGTGCATTAGGTCTCTCACCACTTTGGTGAGATAAGTAAATATTATGATCCTATTTAACATATGCCTCAAGCCATGCAAAAAGCCAAACAGGGACTTGGTGTACTTGGATGTAAATCATTAAAACTGCAGCTCCTTAAAATGAAGACTGAATTCAGTCCAAAGAGAGAATGTTAGGACTGGAATTAGACTTGGTTCTCAACCCACCTTCTGTGCAGCAAACTGTGATTTGATAATGTAGTGACATATAAAAAACTGTACTGATGACTGTGATGGCATTTCAGATTTTTACTGCCGTGATTGTTTCTCTGTTTTGAAATCAAAGTTCATTGTTTCTGCTGTGCTTGGGCTCATATAAAGGGTGACATCCAGTCTTTGAACTGCTTTACATTTGCAGGGTGTGCTGCATGGAGTGTATGAAGCTGGTGTCTCAGATGAAAGTTTGAAAACTTGCTTGGTTTCAAGTTCAGTCTCTCTGATGAGCAGTATAGGATTTCTGCCAAAGTGCATAAGGAGACTTGGACCCATGTGAAAGTTCTAAAAATGGCTTTATTTGGAAACAGCCTGTTTTCTGTGAAAAGACTGTGAGGCTGGGTGGAGAATGCAAGATGCCAATTTCTTTGTTTCTTTAGTCAAGTGTTGCTCTTTATCACTTCACAGAGAAAGTGACATTCATTTTTATTATCAGGACTTCCAGAATTCTGAAAATGGACGTTATGATCACTCTACGCCATGCCTGCACTGGTCTTTTAGTAACCTTTGTCTGTGTTTCAGGATGGAAATGAAAACAGTTATCACAGAAGCTGTGTTTCATTTCCAGACTATTAGAGTAGGCTTGTTCATGCAATTCTGATGTGGAGTTTACAGTCGAGAAACATAGAGATGGGGCAGCTTAATTCTGTCAGCAGATAGGGTGGTCTTCATCTGAAATATCTGTCTGAGGCAAACATTGCTCAGGGATGCTCAGGTCAGCCTCTGCTCTGCTTTTATGATTGCCTTGAACTGATATTTCAAGTCTAGTTTTAAGAATAAGGTTGGTCCATTCTGCTGAAGGAGAGGTGTAGTCACAAGTCATCATTGGATCCCAATTTAGGAAGGGCAAACACATCTTCTCATTTTTATCCTAACTAACATAACATGGGGACCTTTCAGGGGCTTTGCCACCCTCCATGACACTATTCAAGAAGGAAGCTGAGAAGACTCTCTCTCAAAATGCTTACAGTCTCAGCAGTTACTTGCTTTGGTTGTGATTTCAGATTTTTCCCTGGCAGAGATGTCCAATTACAAATTTTTAAAAAAAAGTGTTTGGAATTGACTGTGGTACCCAAAGAAAAAGCCATTCAGCATTGCTCCCAATTAAAGCTGCTATAAAACATGAAGCAGATGTTTTGTGGTGATGCAGGCACTGGTGTAAAGGAAAACAAGTGAAGGTGAATCAGCTCTGCTAGCCCAAGTGTCCATCTCGCCACCAGATATACTGTGGGGAGAGAGCAGGGGAGTGGTCCAAACAGTTTGGGAGGTGGAAGCAGCTAGCAACTGAGGTTAAGCAGTTGACACTGCTGTTCCAAGTCTTCAGTTCCACATAGCTGTGCTGTAATTCTCGTTTTCTGCTTGTGCTACAAGGAAGGAAACAAAGCAACGTTGCCATTTCCCCTGCTTTGCCCTTGAAAGAAGACACTCCTTTCCATGAAGAGATGAAAGACCTGTAGTAAAGGTACTAGCATGGGACTTTGAGGATTCTGGTTTAATTCTTGCCTCTGCCATAGACTGCTTGTGTAACCCTGAGTAAATCTGTTAATCTCCATAACCTTTCAGTCCTGCACTTGCAGGATAATCCTCTCCAGCCTTTTCCTTTCTTGTCTAGTGTATGTGCTGCTCGGGGCAAATGTGGTCTCCTTTTCTTTTGTGTAATCCAGTAACTGGACAGTGGAATTCCATAAGCTGAAGGAAAAAAAAGAGCAATAACCCAGGCCACCCTGAGCTGATTCAGGCTGGGGCAAATGAAACCAGAGGTTGGAAGGCTGATCTTTGCTAGATTTAGGAGAGGGTACCTGCAGGAGTGTGGCGCTCACATCTCTTGGAAAAGCTCTCACAGCTGTGCTAAATATTTCAGCGTTGATGTGTGCTGGGGATGAGGACTCTGCACAGTGACGTTGCAGTGCCACGTCAGCCACAAGGGATAACAAGGTGCTTTGCTGATAGGAGAAACTATGTGTGTGCTGTGCAAATTCCTGTGGGTCCAGATACCAGAGTTATTTCAAAGCTGTAAAATTCCACTTGCAGTTTTTGTTTCATTTCCCATGGCTGGGACTTGCTTTACTTACCTGAGGTTTGCAGCACCTCTAGTAAGGTTTGGAAGACCTAGAGGCTGAGATGGCATTTGTAACTCTGCAGTACAGTCCATGTTTGAGTTCAGCCTCATGCCGGATACCACTCCAAGAGGCTATGGGTTCTTAAGGCAAGAAGTTACTTAAAGTAGTTTGTCACCCCAAGATACCATGCCGGATACCACTCCAAGAGGCTATGGGTTCTTAAGGCAAGAAGTTACTTAAAGTAGTTTGTCACAAATCCCTGCGTTATGCTGTGGCTGAATTTTCAACTGTCCAGTGATGCTAGGTTGCCTTTATATTTTCTTGTACCTGTTATGACATCATGGGTCTGTTAGTAACTTGCAGCTGAGCACTTCTGAAACAGAAGACAGCTCTGCAGGGTGGCTGCTTCCCAGCAAGACAAAGCCGAACACAGAGGGTAGGAGAAAACAAACAACAGCACCGAGAGACGGCCAGTGGCCAGGTTCAGTGATACCATTTTTAGGAAATTGTGATCATGTAGAGAAGATTTCCTGTTTTCTCTGACACTCCAATGGTTCTTGTGGCTCCGACACATTTGAGTGGAGAGGCACCATGAGAACTGCTATTCGGTTCTGCATAAATGGAAACCTTGTACTTCTGTGTGACAGCCCCAGTTCTTCTTCTGCAGGGGAACTGCTACATCTCGGGGATAAACCTGAAGTGGCCCGAGCACATGCTGCAAGCCATTGGAACCAGCCCTGCTGAAAAGTGCTTGAACGCACTGTGTGTGAGGAACCTCACAAGGGTTTGTGTATTTCATTCAAATCTGGCACTGCTTATGCCACAGCCTTGATTGGCCACATCCCTGCAGTGACTGGAGCCCAAGCTGCAGGGTTTACAAGAGAAGTTACTAAATTGAAGTCATATATGGAATAATTTGCTCCTAGTCACACACAATAATGCCACTGCCATTTCACCAATGTGCTCTGCTGACCGACATCAGAAACTGCCTCCCCAGGTCTCATGCTTGCAGGTACAGCTCCTGCTCCTTCCTCGCCTACCCTCTCCTCGAAGGCAGCCAGCAGCTGCAGCACAGGAAGTACAGGAGGCACTGCGCGAAGCCCTTCCAGCATGAAGCCCTGCACCTCCCCACACGAGCTGGTGTGGTTCAGCAGAGGGATTTACCCCCCATCCCTCCAGCCCCTGGCTGGCGGGGTGCAAGGCAGCTCCAGCCCGCAGGCTGTAACCGGAGCCTTGGCATAGCGCAGAGCGAAGCACTTCCTCGGGGCCTATTAACTAACTCCTCTTTGATGCTCTCTGCAGAAACAATTCTGTGGCTCCTGGTTTGCGGCCAGCGAACCCAGGGCACGGGCAGCCGTGGTAGGAACGCTCACACCTAACCCGCAGGCAGGGTGGGCAGCATGCCAGAGCCATGGCCTCGGGGCCCGCAGAGCAGCTCTGGCGCGAAGCTTGCCGGCTCCTGACGCCTGGCTGCAGGGCCCGCGGAGGGCTGCAGCTGAGGGCTGGGAGCGAGGCCTCCCCAGGTAGAGAGTGGGGCAGGAGCTGCTGCTCCTGGAGCCGTTTACACCGGCCCCTAGTGGCGCTCCCTTCCTCTGGCCCCTTGGACTGTTCGAGTGGTTGTGACCCCCCGGACCCTCTCCAGCGGGGCTGTAAGCTATAGCGTTTCAGCTGAGAGACGGATGACAAGAGAAGCGAGGGAAAGGCACCTAATACAATTTCAGAGAGCCCTCTGGCAGCCTGTCCGTGGGAGGCTGCCATGTATAATAAGGAAACGATTTGTCTAGGAATGATTCAGCGTGTAAAACTCTCCCTTCCTGACCTCTTCCTAAGTCTCCAGCACGGGCTTGCAGGAGCTTTCCAGCGGAGGAGAGCTGATAAGGCACAATAGTTTTCATATGCTCGGAGGAGAGGTCGAAGTGTCCATGCTGAGGCAGCGTTCTCACTGCCTCATGGGGCTGTGTCGAGCTGCATTTCACCTTTACCCTGCGCAGGGAGGTGGATTTTGCCCGGCTTGGAAATACATTAACCATAAGGGAGCTTTCCTTCTCTCCCCAGCCAGCCCTTGGGCTTGTTCTTCCCACAACCTCTCCCCCTGCCCCAGGGACTATGGCCAGCAGAACCCCACTGGCAAGCTGCAGAGATCCTTCCTCACGGATTTTCACGGGGCTGCCTGCATGCTCCGAGCTGGCCCACTGGTATTGCCCAAGCGCTCCCCCCGTTTCGTGGGAGAGCAAGGCGAGGGCTGGGGCTGGCGCAGCTGCTGCGTGGTGGCCAGGTGCTGCTGCGTGGCAGCCAGGTGCTGCTGCGTGGCGGCCAGGTGCTGCTGCGTGGCGGCCAGGCGATGCTGCGTGGTGGCCAGGTGCTGCTGTGTGGCAGCCAGGTGCTGCTGCGTGGCGGCCAGGTGCTGCTGCGTGGCGGCCAGGTGCTGCTGCGTGGTGGCCAGGTGCTGCTGCGTGGTGGCCAGGTGCTGCTTCGTGGCGCCCAGGTGCTGCTGCGTGGTGGCTAGGCGATGCTGCGTGGCGGCCAGGTGCTGCTGTGTGGCAGCCAGGTGCTGCTGCGTGGTGGCCAGGCGATGCTGCGTGGCGGCCAGGTGCTGCTGTGTGGCGGCCAGGTGCTGCTGCGTGGCAGCCAGGTGCTGCTGCGTGGCGGCCAGGTGCTGCTGCGTGGCGGCCAGGTGCTGCTGCGTGGTGGCCAGGTGCTGCTGTGTGGCGGCCAGGTGATGCTGCGTGGTGGCCAGGCGATGCTGCGTGGTGGCCAGGCGATGCTGCGTGGTGGCCAGGCGATGCTGGCTGATTTGCAGCAGGGGAAATTTGGGTGAATTTTCTGGAGCTCGCTCTGGGCATGATGGTTGAATCACTTTTGCTTCTGAGGTGCTCTGGGAGTTTCTCCTGTCCAGCGCTGTAAGCTTCTACCTGACTTGCACAAATGATTACAAAACTGCAGTTTCTTGGGAATTGTGTGGATTTTATAGGTTGTCAGGCTCTCCCAGCCAGTGTGGGAGGGGAAGAGGAGAGACAGCAACAGAGTAGGCTCAGCAGCACTGAGTTTGCAAATGCTGACTTTTGAAATAGCTGTCACCCATGTGTGCTACTCTGTCCCCTGATACACAGCCTGGCATTTTTGCAACTTTGTTTTCATTGCAAAGCTGTATTACCTCTTGGGGTGGGATGTTCTTTTGCTACTTGCTTTTGCAATCAGTTACACCAGCGCAAAGAGGGTGAAAGGTGTCAGCAGGTCATACTGGGCAGGGATTTGTGGGCAGCCTGAGGGGGCTGCAGGTCCCTGCCTGCTGCCTCTGTCACGTGGGGAAAGAGCAGCTGCGCTTCTAGGCAGTTCCCTTCCAGAGCAGTGCAGCTGTCTCCAGATCTAGCATTGCTCCTTCCTTTTTCATTAGCTGAATGTAGAGATGGCCAAGATTCCTGACCCTACAAGTTCTGGGCAGTCTGGATGCTCGTGTGGCTGAAGGCCATGAAATACATACAGCATCCCTTGAGGAGCTGGAGGGGGAACTGAGCCTAATTTAGAGATGGGAAGAAGAGACAAGCTCTGCAAAAAGGAGTGACTGTTCTGCTGGGAGGTGAGGTGAGGCTGGACTGGGCATGCAATGGGGTTTCAGGGTGAGAAGTTAATGACCTTCATTGGCTCATTTCCCCCACAGCAATGACTTATGCTTATACCTGCTGCTCTACTGGTAATGTAACCAGCTTGGCATGGGGGCTGCGTTTGAACTAGTCGTGTGTGTGCAGATAAAAAGTTGTTGGTGGGCTCTGCAGACTTTGTGAATTCAGAGTACAAGGCCAGGGTGAATGGGCACCAAGTGTTAGTCCACAGCGGGGCTGATGCTCAGCAGCGATGTCAGAAGTTCGAACCAGTACTTAGAGTCTATGAATTCACCTTATGGCCACATTGCTTTCTAGGCCCTTGAAATAAGTCCTTTCCTGGTTATTAGGTGAAATCTATTAGCAGGCAGCTCATTTTCTGTTCTGTTCCTGGCGGGAACATTCTGGCCAGAATTGGTTTCCAATCTGGCAGGCTCAACCAAAGCATTACAGGAAGAGAGAGAAGTTGAGATCCATGGAGGAAATATTTTTATTCTCTCTCTCTCTCTCTCTCTCTCTCTCTCTCTTTTTTTTTTTTTTTTTCTTTTTAACTGGTTTGAAGATAGCCTCTAAGCAGAATATGTCAGCCAGGAGCTGAATTGTCTCCAGTTGCCTGTTCATATGTATCAGTTTAGTAATGAGTCCATGCTACACTTCTCTTTTCTGATTTTGATGAGAAGTTTGGGATAATCAACCTGGACTGGTATATCTACCCAGGCTGTGTATCTGCCGGGTCTGACACTGGCCAAAACCTGCTGCTGTGTGTGGTGTGTATGTGGGCAATAAGCTGTCCATTGTGAGTGCCTTGCCTTAGCTCCTAATATCCAAAGATTGCCTCTGAAATGTTTAGCAGCCACAGTTTGCTATCACAATGCTGGATGGACTTGTTACCAATGTGAATGCCTGGTCCCAGTTTTGCATGTTGTACTTCCTCCCAGAAGCTACCAGCATGAGTGCATCACTGTCTGGCAAAACCAATGGTGAAGGACAAACAGGGAGTGTGGAGGAAAATCTATGTCTGTCAGTCATCATCTTCCTTGCTCTACTGTTCCCTTTTGCTGTATAAAACAAATCATGTAACCTTTCTGCCTCTCAGCTCCTTCCTGTATAATGAGGACAAATATTAATTTGTCTCCTAGTGACAGAGAGAGGTTACAGATTGCTTTGGTAATCACAGGTATTCTGTCACTGCCATATATTGTTATCCTGACATCCAAATGATCAGTGTTTCCTGACATCTGGCTGCTTGGAGTTTGGTCTACGGGGTGCTGCATAGCCAGTATCCTTCTGTGTCCATGTGGTGAACATGAGACAATTCAGAAACTAGGGATTTGTGTCACTGGTGCTGGATGTGATGCCTGGATCTGAACTGTTACTTTTTAGCCTGATGCATTGATCACACATGGAGCCATCATGTCAAGGACAGCATGTAACTCCATGGGGAAAAGAGGCTTGGCATCTTCATCACCTCCTGCAAGATGCCTACACATCCCTCTTTCTCTCCTCGTCACCCAGCCCAAGAACATATAAGCCCCCTGAATTTTCAGCTCTCCATTTATGGCTTGTGATGAAATGTTCAGCAGACCTGTGTGCTCAGATTTTGTGATCCTGCGCCTTGCTGTGGTGAGGGTCTGGTTCAGCAGTAATTAACAAAGTACTCTTCATTAGCTCTTCTGCCATGACTTTCCTGAGCGCTCTGTAAATGCCACACCAGCCCACTCTTCATTACCTTTTCCCCACTTCTCTGCTGAGTTAATTCTTTCAGACCTCATCCCAGAGGAGCCTACTGCTTGCTCACTGATACACAAGCATTCCTTACCCCTAGCTTTCTCAGGTTTTCGTACCTGGAATATCATTTCCCCTCTTGCCCTTGTCTTCCCTAGACACTTAACACTTTATGATTCATTTATAGTCCCTGTCTCTCTACATTTTGTCTTTTCAGCTTTGCTCTTTCTTTTTTTTTTTTTTTTTCCCCTGCATTCAAGAGTCTTGCTTGGAAAGCTTTCTTCTTGCAAACAGTCAAATAACAGAAAAGTTAATTGCCCTAATGTAGCCGGCAAGCCATTTGCCACTGCACCCCAGTGTTGATATGAAGCCAAGTGCCTTTGCACAGGATGGGAAATTCATAGGCATGATTTTTAGGACTCGCTTGTCAGTGTGTGTACAAACCCATCTTGATGGATCATGCTGTGCTTTGCTTCTTTGGTAACACCACTGCAGCACAGCAACAAATCAGGACGAGGTCTGCTTTTGGCTGCAGGCAGCATATCATGTTCCCTCCCAAACACCATCTTGCCACTCTGCCGCTTCGGGTATGTTGGGAGTGTGTCAAGCCCTGCAGTGCTGTGGCTGATCAAGCATTCCTCTTTATTCCAGAAGAGACCTGGGGCTAGCCTGTTTAAGCTCACTTTGGGTATTTCTGACCATTGCTTCAGTGTGTTGCTCCGACCTGTCTGTGCAGCAGCTGTCCCAAGATGCTGGTTTGTAGGCAAGAAGCTGGGATGCTGTTGCTTGCCATATATTATCTTTTGAGTCTTCCTGCAGAGGCGTTTCTGTGAGCGATGCTGCTTTGGTTTTGAAACCATCCAGAGCATGGATTTTCTGATCACATGACATATGGATTATTACTTTTTATTCCTAAATGAAAGAAAGCACTGAAACTGAGATGTGGTGTGGAACGCGAACACCCAGCAAGTCTGGATGCACAGCTTTCACAGCTCAAGCCAGTATCTGCAGAACATAAGGGGTTAGTTATTTTAGCAGTAGCATGATTAGGTGCTATGAACACTAATGCTCCAAAAAGCTCAGTTTTAGCTTACATGAGAGTTGTATCCAGTGTTTTCGTGCCTATTAACTTTACAGACAGCAGGTTTCCTACAGGAGCCAGAGATCTAGGCAACTACAAGAAAAGTTACTGCAAATGCACGTAGTGTCTGACTAGAGCTGTGGTCTGTAGTGGGAAGTTAGACAAGGTGAGACTGTAAAAGGCCAGTAATTGTACACAGGAGATGGCCGTGATTGCTTTGAATGTGGAGCCATTGTCAGGACCGCAGAGAGAAAAGCACAGCTTATTTGAGTGCTCTTATCTCAAACTTGTGGCTAAATGAAGTCAGGCAACGACTGAGGGGTGCTCTTGTTTGTGCATTTTCACCTATGGGATTTGTAGAAACTTGGGATTTTGTGCTGCCTTTGGCATAGCTTTTCCATCCTTTGCCAAGTTTCATTAATCAGCAGCCAGGGGTTACATGAAGGGTATGGTGTCTACTCGATGGGAATTCAAGGACCAAAAGGAGAGGTTTCAATGATGTTTGTTTAAAGGCACTTCAAGTTTTTTATTTATTTTTGGCTCCTGAAACATAATTGCCATCCTTTAGCTATTATCAACGGCCTTAGAGCTTCACACGCTGGGATCCATGAGAGAGTGTCAGACTGGCTTGCTGCTAACATGAGAAATGTCAAATCTTGCAGCATCTCAGCTCTAGATTTTTGTCTGGGTTTTAGCACTTTGGAATTTGATGCCGTCATCTTATCAAAGGGAAAAAATGTCTCAAATTAGAGCTTGCTTTACACAGATGCTTTATGAACTCAAATAAGTACAATTTGTAGACACAGCTCAGAGAAAAAAATTAGATGTTGAATGCAGCTACGTTCACCAAATTGCTGTAATGTAGCTAAACAGATGAGTATTTATCTCAGCTACCTATCATACCTTGAGCAGACCTTTTCCTTTCAAGATATTCCTCTTGATTTGCTTTTATCCCTGAGACTCTGGTCTGTTTTCCATGCTGAAAAGCTTTGCTATGTCGTTGTCTTTGTGAATCTTAGGCATTGTTTTCTCCCGGTCGTGTGGTAGTGTTGCTCTTCATACATTGCTCTGTGTGTACAAACCCCCTTAATTATGGCACGTGAAATGAAGCAGTCTGTAGAGTAATGGGCTAAACTTGGAGATATTTTTAGTATTTGTTGCCCTTGTCTTGGCCCTCACTTTATTTCTCTGGGAAACAGTTGCTGAGTAGCATCATTTAGCTTGTCCCACATAACTCTGGGCTCTTGGAAAACTGGAGTTTCCTGCCAGGCTTGAGACTTCTCAGATGGCTGTTTTCCCACCGGGAATGTGCCCGTTACTGCATACAAGATCTCATGTCTTATTAATTTTGATAAGTGTTTGGGGTGGAAAGGCAATATCAAGACTAGACCTTGTGCTGTGTTTGGAAGGGACAGGGTATAAACGCCAAAGGTCATGAGTTTAAACTGTGGCTAGGTTGTGTGTATCTCTGTGCTCCTTTTGCTGAGCAGTTGGAGACAAGCTGCACCACTGTGCCTTATGATTCCTGATGTGCAGGCATTCCTGTGAAAAAGACAAAGAGCATTACTGCCACTGGCAAATAAAGATACTGTGGAGGGTTGGAGGACAGAAAGCCAAACTAATGCCTCCATGGAGAAGCAGTTACTTTAGTCCTGCAGTGGCTGACTGCTAGCTGGGCTGCCAGCATGGTGGATGAGCAGCATTCAGCTTGGCAAACAACAAACCACTAGTGAGGAAATATGGGAAGAAAGTGAAGGTCCTGGCTGAGGGTGTGGGAGTGTGTGATATGGGGATTTCAGGAGATTTGGAAGAGGGATGTTGGAAGGCCAGGGTAGGATTACAGGGGACATAAGAGAACTGGGATTACAGGGGTAGCTGGACAGGGAAGGAACTCAACCTGGATCCCTTGAAAATATTAGCATTACTGCTTCAAAGAGCTTGCTTGAACTGGTGGATTCCAAAATGAGGACTGATGCACCTGAGGCTGGAGACGTGGCCCCAGCTGGCTGCACTGCACTGTCTGTTGGGGCTGCTGTTTCACGGAACAATAGGCCGTGGCAGATGCTGCCTCCAGCTCCTGTGCAAACCCAGTTTCTTAGCTCAAACCAGTGAGGATGAGCTGAGCTGAGCTCTCTGTCTGTAAGCTATTGTGTTTAAGTGCAGACAGAGGTTCTACTCTGCCTGTTGCTTCAAGCAATGGTAACCTCTGGTAAAGAATTGAGGCAGCCATCCAGGGATGGTAATGCCTTAAAACTGCTGAACCTGCTGAAGTAAGGTTGTAATGAGGTGGGTGTTGGTCTCTTCTTCCTAATATCAGGTGATAGAATGAGAGAAAATTACCTCAGATTGCACCACAGGAGGTTTAGATTGACTAGTAGGAAAAGTTTCTTGACTGAAAGGGTGATCAGGCACTGTAACAGACTGCCCAGGGAGCTGGGAGATTCACTGTCTCTGGAGGTATTAAAAAAACTTCAGGCCATGGTTTAATGGCCATGGTGGTGACAGATTGATGGGTGGACTCAGTGATCCTAGAGGTCTTTTCCAAACAAAACAACAGTTCTCTAATTCTATGATTCTAATTCCATGATTAGCTAGCACTGATCTGGTTTTTGAACCTATAGTATTCACCTTTGAAATATCTTCTTTCTTACTCTGAGCACTGAAAGCCTTTTTGTTTGTTTCTTTGTTTGTTCTATTACATTACATACTTCAGAGACAGAACTGTTTTTATTAGCTGAGAAAACACACAAAAGGTGGGTAGCAGGACTGGGAGCAGAACTGCTTCTTCCATGTCTTGACAGAGAAAGAGTGGCTGAAGATCCTGAGTGTGGAATTCTTCCTCTGCTGGGCAAAGCATTGCACTAAGAATTAATTTATTTTCTGCAGTCATTTTCACTTGCTCAGAAAAAGAAGACATTTTAGTTTAAAATTAATTGTTCCCTTTGCAAACTGCTAAGAATATGAGGAGTGAATCTAAGAATTAGTTTTCTGAAGAAAGCACTGCTGATCTCAAACTGAACCAAGATTTAAATTAATCACAATCTTCTGTGCAATAGAAGGCATTTGAGAATCCATCAAGTTCATGGGAAAGTGATCTTGGAAGAGCAACAAATAAATACTGTGACCTTTTGACTCTTCTGGCCCTGGAGCTGTGGTAAGTTTGCAGTCAGGCACTTGGTTTCAGACAGGAATTTTCATTGCTGCAGTGAAGTAAATCACCATGAGGAGGAGGAGGCCTCACTGGCCCTGTCTGCATGGAGATATTCTCAGAGCTCTAATTCCCTGCGGGTGCCCACTCCATCAGTGACAGTGTAAGTGGGAGACAAGTGATAGATCTGCTCAGGAAGTCTGAAATACCAGCATCTTCAACCCTGTTAGTTAACATGGCAGCAGAATTGCCAGTGTTATCACTGTTGTGGTCTTGCAGTGGTACTGCTCGTTGAATCTCAACATTATGGGACAGATTTGTCCCTGAGGCAGATGTGGTTAGAGGATGGAGGGTGCTTTAGTGCTTTACAATTGCACTATCTCGATGTGGCACATGTAGGACACTTGAGATTCCCCATTCCTTTCCACATCTCTTCAGCAGTTCAAAGAAGCTGAATTAATGATGGGAAATAAAATAGCTTGTATAAAAATTACTGGTTTTCATAAGTATTAACTTAATGATCTTTAGAAACAAATGCTTTTTAAACCTTATGTTAGGGGAGGGGAATTTCTCTGCAACTAAATTGTCTGATTTGGACTTTTCTTTTTTAAGCTTTGCTTTTTTTGTATCCTGCCTAGGCTACTAGTGTCGAGTATCTCTGCTGCCTAGAGCTGTGTCTACCCTGGTTTGGACTCTTAGGCCTAATATTTTAATTACAGTTAAGCTGCAGACATTGAACCAAGTGTCATTGCCAGACTGGTTTTCAGACCATGTAAGATGAGGCCTGGAGAGTTTTGATTTCTCTTGTAGAACCTGAAACCTGGGGGGGGGGTGGGGTGGGGAAAAGACTCAAAGTTATTTCTGTTTTGACTCATGTATTTTATGGTGGTGGAGGGTTATCTCTTATTTTTCAGTTTCAGTCTTCCCTGTCCATCTTTAGTTCCAGATTAACACTGGAAGAAGTCAAGCCTTGTTTCTTGCAGATTTGTGTCTTGTGGTTGGTTGTGAATCCTGATAAATGTAGTTAGGTTTCATATACAAAGCTGTTTCCTATGTGGTTTAGCTTAATAAGGCATGAGTTCACATTTCAGCCTTTCCTGTAGCTGCCAGATTTATGTCCTCTCCAGAGCTTGTGTTCACGAAGTTTGTAAGTACTTCTGGAAACCTTCATTTCTCTCCATTCTGGATTAGAACTGGTCCACAAGTTCCCAAGTTATTAGGAAGATGAGACAATCAGGCTGCATGTTGGGTCTCATTTCCTTAGGAACCAGAACAACCCTGATTTTTGTGGTAACTGTAGAAACCAGTGTTTTAAAGAGATGACTGGCCAGTGTGAGACTTAGGATAAAACTGAGAGTTGAAAATGATGGTTTCTCCTGATCAGTCATCTTGTGCCAGAGAATAGAAGGCCTGATTACCACTGAGACTGCTTCAGCGACAATATAACCAGGCTGGATGTTGTTTTGTTCTGCTTGATTGCCACTGTCTCCGTGTGAGCTCAGTGTGGCATGTCCAGAGTGTCATGAGGCAAGTAAGAGAGTTTGTGCAGTCTCTGTGCAGTCATTATCAGGTTGTCCATGGAGAATGTGGCTAATACAGCTCTTCCAAGCATTGCAGCTCTTTCTAGGGGGGAGAAGGGGGCTTGTGGAGGGGGTGTGTGTGTCTTCTTACTCCTTGCAGATGCTCATCAATACAACTATAGGAGCACGAATCTATAGGAGGTGCCCTGCCTTTGTCTTTTCAATTTGTGTGGGTTCTCTGTCTACCCTCAGTAAAACATGAATCATGTCAAGCATGCTGAGATCCATTAAAATAAGTCCTTTTCCTCTAACAACAGTAAAATCAGTGCTGCTAGAAGGAAAGTCCTGTCTTCATTGTGCCTAAATGGCTGTTAAAGAGCAGCACACAAGACTTGGCTGTGGAGCAGTAGAAACCTCTGTAAGAAAATCACAGATATTGCTGCTGGCTGTAGAAACCTCCTCTCCTTCAACATATGTGCTCAGTGTGAACCTGTGAAATGCCCGAGAAACAACAGTTATCAACTCACTTCTCTGAAATACTTTCTTATCCTCTTTTTGTCCTCTCCCATCTGCTCTTTTCTTGTTCCTTCGGTGACAATAAAGACCTCTCATTAATTCTGTGGATTCCTTCCCCCTCAGGCATCCAGTGAAAAATACAAATGGTATTTGATGTAAATCAGAGTAAAATTCTGCTGTGGTCTTCCCCCCTTTTTTTGTGCTCTAGGCGTTAATATAGTGAAGGAGAAGGCAATGATTCTTACTTAATTTACATTCTTTCAGGTGAATACCTTTGGCATGTGTGCAACTGGTAAAGACTGGTCAGTGTAGCAGTATGTGAATGACTGTGTCTGAACTGAGGGTTGAACTTTCATTTATTTAGGCGAAGATAGGAATGCTCCCTTTGCCTTCCCTCCCCACATCATCTTCACCTGCCATGCCCTCTCCCTTGTTGCCCCTTTGTGAGCAGTGATTCACAGGCTCATCAAGAACATAACAGCTGCAGAATATCCTGATTCCAGAAATGGTGATGACAGCTGTGATGCTGCTCCACCACCAGCTGAGACACACTCCCATAGCTGGCCAGAGTAATCACTCAGTGACAGGGAGATGTTCTGGGTGAGAAACGTGTCAGGAACTTTCCTGTACTATACAAAAAAAAGGAGCCAAACTGGAAGAGCTAAACTGACCTGACCTGTGCCCCATGCAAGGAGAAGTAAGTCTAGTCCACCACTGTACCCTACACAATATTTCCTCCTATTCTAACTCATTTCACCATTGACAGAGTATAGTTTTGACCCTTGTTTTCCCTGTAGGGTGGCTGCACACGGCCTGAGTTTAATGTTTCTCGCAGTGAGGTGGATACAGCTTTTCTCTGGCAGCACTGAAGGAATTAGAACTGCCTGTGCCACAATTTGTTCCCTGGGTTCTGCTCACAGGAAGAGCCAATGCCAGCCTTTACTCACAGCAGATGATGTCTTACAATGAGGGTGTAAGTGATTAGGATTTTTTTCCAAATCAAAAATGGATCTCCAAGAATGTAAAATTTTTCATCCCTGATCACACTGTGATGGGCATGTGATAGTTCTCTGCTCCCCCAGCGTGTTATCCTTTCTGATAGACAAAGGTTCACCAACTTATTTATTTGCCATTTGTTCTCTCTTTTAAAAATACCTTAAATTTCCATCACTGGGAAATCATCTGACTTAGGATAGCACCATGGTTTTGAGACTGATTAGTTGAGACTTTGAGGCCAGACAACTTTATTAATGACAGTGGGTTCCTTTTCAGATCAATCCTCTTTTTCAGAGAACATCTTTCCTAAAGAGCTTCACAGCTGATTATGGACACAAGTAACTCATCAGAAAAAGTTAGTGATACTCAGTGCTTGGCAAACCCTGAGTTATTATCCAGTTAGTGCTGCAGCACTATGCATTTCCAGCTGTGTTGCAGTGGCACACAGATCTCAGCAGCTGTTGCAGAGCTCATTAAATAGCTGTTGAGCATCACCCCTGATTTGTCATAAACTTAAAGGTTCCTCTGGGAAAAGAGTGTTATCGCCTGCCACAGCCCAGCTATACTAAAGCAGAGCTCCAGCACTGTCGGTATCCTAGGGATGCTTCTTGTTTGAATTCCTTCCCTCTCCCCTTTGCCTTTGTTGTTTTTCCTGTTTTGGAGGGAGTTGTACTTAGATTATTCATAGCCTTATGCATCTAACTGTCTTGTCTGGCAGTGCAGTTCAGTGTTTGCTTTAGGGCTGCCTGCCTGTGTTTCTGCTTTACCAGCTGAGTTTACATTTAAAAAAAATATTTGGATGCCCAGCAATAGCAAGAGGCACAGAGCAGAGGTCTTTTGTGAAGTGCTCAGGTATGTTTTCCCTATAGAGAAGAATGGAGTTTCAGTTGCAAGCTGTGGGATGGACAAAAGCTATGTTTTATTTAGGGATTTTAATGTTTCCACTTATTCGAGTAGGAAAAAAAAAACATAAAACTTCAAAACTGGAAAGGAAATTCTGAGAGGGGGAAAAAAAAGCTTTGTTTGGGCTTCACTGAAAAGCTTTGTTTTAAGAAATGTTTATCTTCAGATGCCTAATGCAGAACATGGTGAAACAAAAGCTTATTTCAGAACGCTTTTTGCTTCTCAAAGCTTTCCATGTCTGATTTTCCTATTTTCAGAACCTTTCCAGTTTTATTCCCCCTTTTTTTTTAACCTTTGAGATATAATTTCATCAGAACTTATATGATTGCCCAAATTCTTTTGGCTCAAGAAAGAAAGATCCCACTTTGGTCCTGGTGCTTCTGAAAACCCTCATTTAGTATTCATCTTCCTAGAGACCTGAGAAATTTAGCCCATGGTCTGATGGAGAAGGTGTTTTGCAAATGCAAGAGACCACAGTTCATTGTTCCTTGTGGCAAGATCACTTAAACTCTCTGTGCTTCACGCTTACCTTCATATTATGAGAACAACAATATAGTTGGTTTTCTTTCTGGGCTCTGTGCTTGTCCAGGCAGGGTTCAAGTTATTATAGTCCCTAATTTCAGAGTCCATCTTTTTAGCTCAGCCAACACCCCCTTCAGGCTTTTAGTTTTGAAACACCTTTTTCAACCCACTGCTGAGTGGCCCTTATGTTGGTATGGAAGCATTATCGAAAGAGACATGGAAGTCACTCCTGGCCAAATCTCTGTTTAGCTGTCTCTAAGAATCACCCTGACAACAGTGGTTTTCCTTCCCTGAATTGCAGAGTAATCCCAAGAGATTTGCAGTGATCAGTTCCAGGGAAACCCAGGTACTAGTGACAGGTGAAAGTATTTGTGTGTTTATACAGAGAATTGCTCCTTTTGTGGTTGTGCTTCTTGCAAAACTTGCCAAGTCACCGTGATTGGGCTGTGAATGTCCCAGTGACTATAAATATCCTAGATGGATAGAGACAGTGCAAAAAGCAAACAGAGCACTTAAGTGGTAAGGAGTTTTCTGTTTGGCCCTGCTGGGTTTGTGCAAGTTGTCATCGTGCCTGTCACAAGCAGCCTGCAAAAAAATATTTTCAGCTACTTGCAATCAAATAGACGAAGCTGGAGGCTTTTTTGTGACTTGAAATGGGGAGTTGCTTTTGGAACCAAAAAGTTCTTTCTCCTGCCAATCCCCAAAAGGCTTTCTTGGCCTGAAGGCTCATTTAACAGGTTATATATTGGTCCAGTAAAATACACACATGATCTACCTGATCCTAGTATCAGTCCATCACTTAGAATGTTGCTGCAGCTAATGATGGATCGTATTTGATTTGTTTCCAGTGTATTTTAAGGCTATGAAACCATCCATGTGGGATAGATGTGTGCCTCAGTGCTGTCCTCTGCCTGTTATTATATATGATTGTATTAATGATGAGCAATTCTATAGCATTAGTCAATTTAAATAGCGAAAACAAACGTTCTCCTATTTCTCTGCCCTGGGGCTCTAGGAGTGATTATTTCAGCTTCTTCAGTGTATATGAAATCTGCATCTGTTAGAGGTCTCTATTCTGCAGTGAGCCCAATGTACAAACCCAGTTTTCAAATTCATCTGAGAAGTGCTAAAATTGGCACCTAGTTCCACTGGTAACTATACCAATTATGTATCCAATGGTGTAAATATCACATTGCTTTGCAACTGCAGTGTTTCTTTAGACTTAGCTGCTTGGGTCAGCGTCCTTCTGTCTCTTTATTGTTTACATCTTGATGTTTCAGTGTCACCAGGATACATTATGATGACCCTGGGATGCAAGCATCCCATTGCTGAGGCTTTTTTTTTCCTAGTAACTTGGCAACGTTATCTGAAGCAAAGCAGACTCCTGAAATTGGGACATTCTGCAATACACAGGGACAATGAAAAGTATTTGTGGTACAGAGTATTTCTTACACATTTGAAATCTCTGTCCTATCAATCAGAAAAAGGAGTGGCTGAAGCAAAAAGTAATTTGTTTACTGATTAATGTTTCTGGTAGTATTTGCATTGGCAGAGATACACTTAGAAGTGGTATGAGAGTTTTGCATAACCACCTTAATGTTTATAGTGCTGTTTGTAAATGTGTTTAGGGAAATGTAAAATTGTAGATCACTGACCCAATAATAACATAATTTTTGAAACTATTTAGGTATGTCACCTGAATGAATGTTTAGAATCAGTGTGGCACATGCAGTAAAAATTTGCATGAAAGCCATATCGATTGCAGGTGCAGAGAAAGCATTTCAATGCAGGATAGATGGGCTGCTGGATTGATCTGTATTCTAAGCCAGGAGCAGGCAGAATATGCTCAAGGCACCCCTTGTAGTCCTAACATGAGGTACAAGGCAGTGGGAGGTATTGCATATGAGGTGTAATGGAAGACTGTGAGCTGCAGCTGCTGGGTCTGTCTCACATGTCCCAACAAGACTATCTGTGATGGATGGAAGAGCTGCTCCCATGACTACAAGCAGAGAAATAGAAATAGATATCACTCTTCATGCTGCTTTTGACTTGACTCTCCTGATGAGTCCCCAGCACTCTTTGGCTGCTCCATGCTGGTTTCAGCATTTGAGGGCAGCAGAGTTGGGATACCAACAGCAGCAAAAGCCTCAGCTCCTTCAAAGCAGTGAGTGAAAGGAGACCTCACATCCCTAGTGACTGAGCAGTGGAGGAGACAGGGAGAAAACAAGAAAGCTTGGGACACATTGCTATGAGTTACAGAAAAATAACAAGAATGTTGCCCAGCTGATGCCCAGTGTGGTGATCTGCCATTTATGATGATGTGCCTCAGTGTATCCAGATAATTTTGAACATTTTGTTTCCTCAAGCCAATGTCAAGGTCTGTTGGCATCTTGAAATCTGGAGCTCATTAAGTGCATGACGCACAGAAAATTATGTTTGCCTCTTAATAATGTAATACTGGGGAAAACAAGTCCTTAACCCCATTTTTTGTTGGACACCTTCTACATTCCAAATTCAAGCAGTTTTATGTATGTGCACTTCAGTGTTTGTACTTACATCTCACTGTGTCCAAGAGTGGATTTGAAAGTCACGCTCTGTGCAAAAATCTCCCCTAGTCGCCAATCCTTGGTTGGAGGCGGAAGAATAAAATACATAAAGTGCAGTCTTTTGTCACCCATCGTGGCCTGAGAGGTAGAAGTGCCCCTTTACTGTGAATGTTACACAGGGGTATTTCTCCAGAGGGAGATATTGAAGGATTCAGTGCATTTAGGAGTTTGTTGTTGTCTGCTTCAAAAGTGAGGAGAGAATCAATAATTTGTTAGACTGAGAGTTGACAGCCTGTCTGAGTGCCAGCTCTGGTGCCCTCTGGAATAAGCTGCCAAAGTGACGGAGGGAGCAAAGCAGGATGTAAATTCCACAAGTCATTTTCCTGAAGCTCTTATGTGGGAAACCTTTAGAAGCCTCTCAGTAAGGACAAAATCCTTCCAGACTTAATTCTTGTTTGAGCAAAATTCCTTCTGAGGTCAGTAGACCTAATCCTGAAATCTTATCACTTGTTTACCTCGACGAGATTTGCGGGTGTGGGGCATGGAGGGGAGGGAGGGTCTTGGGACAGAGTGTGCTGGAAATGCTTTCCTGGAAGGTTGGAGGAAGCCTGACAGGTTTAGGCTCTGCAAAAATGGGTGCATAAGTGAAAGGAAGACTTGCTTCAATAAAAACAAACTGCTTTGCATTCTCTCAGCAGTGCTAGAAAAAGCAGGTGAGGATCCTTCTTCTCTGAGGAGATTTTTTGCTGCCTGGGGGTGGCCCAGCACCGTTCTTCAGGGACAGTACAGCTCACACTTCCACCTATTTGCTTCAGGGGTGATTTTCTTTGGAGGTCTTCCCTCTTTCATATCCTGAAGGAAAAAAAAATGTCTCCTGGGCTGGCAACTCCCTCTTTTTAGTTGTAGTGCAGCCCATCAGAGCGATAGATCACGTGAAATACAGAAACAGATCAGAGCTGGGACATTGGTTTCTGCTATTCTCAAGCAGGGAAACAAGGTCTGGATTTGCCACATGGCTCTGAGGAAGGAACCTTCCTGAGACTTTGGAACAAATCCTGTCTCTATTTGCCCCATGTGCTGTCACTGTGAAACTCCATAAAAGGCCCCTTGTCCCTGCTTTGCAAGTTATGGCATACCATAGCCTCCACAGAGATTTCTCCTGGCTTTTTTTAACCCCTATTTTTTTTCTGCAGGTTGAAATGTGTCCCCTTTTTAATGAACTCAGACTTTATTAGCCAACTATCATGACTCTTTATTAACCTTCCAATAAAGCTACGTCAGCTGAGTGAAACACTGGAGCATATGGGATCATACGAGTCACTACTGGTGTCACACAGCTGTGTGCAATGCAGGGAATGGAGATGCTGCTTTTTGCTTTTTGTTTGGCTTGAGGCTATTTAGTAAAGAGGGAATTAATTCTTTTCTTCTCATCTGCTTTCTGGTGAGTGACTTATAAATGGCCTGCATAAAATTTGCTCTAGAAAATATGATCAGGAAAATGTATAGGCTGCTGCATTACATTTATGAATCCCAGGTCATGATACTTGGGAGATTCCATGGTAAATTTCATTAAAAGTAAAGGATCCCTGCTGATCCAGGGAAAGCAAAATTCTGTCAAGCCAAGTAACACCAGACCATCCTGAACCTCATTCCCTGCTGTTTATCTAAAGTACATTTCTTAGATTTGGTAGATGTCTACTTCAGCAACTTCCATCTCCGTGAACTTAAGAGCCTCTGACTTAGAGTTGTGGGCCCCTCAATTCAAGAGAGATGTTGAGGTGTTGGAACGTGTCCAGAGAAGAGCAAAAAGCTGCTGAGGGGCCTGGAACACAAACCCTATGAGGAGAGGCTGAGGGAGCTGGGGTTGTTTAGCCTAGAGAAGAGGAGGCTCAGGGGTGACCTCATTGCTGTCTACAACTACCTAAAGGGAGGCTGTAGCCAGGTGGGGATTGGTCTCTTCTCCCAGACAAGAAGAAACAGAACAAGGAGACACAGTCTCAAGTTGTGCCAGGGGAAGTATAGGCTGGATGTTAGAAGAAGTTCTTGCCAGAGAGAGTGATTTGCCATTGGAATGGGCTGCCCAGGGAGGTGGTGGAGTCACCATCCCTGGAGGTGTTCAAGAAAAGACTGGATGAGGCACTTAGTGCCATGGTCTGGTTGACTGGCTAGGGCTGGGTGATAGGTTAGACTGTATGATCTTGGAGGTCTCTTCCAACCCGGTTGATTCTATGATTCTAAGAGCAGAAAGATTTTCACTATGCTGCCACAGACCCACTGAGAGAACAGTTTCTCTGCTGGCATATGAGGCCAAAATTTTAACATGAGTAAGTTTTCTTGTGCATATACATACATATTGAGATGCCTAGATTGTAATTATATCCATATCAGGTTTTATAAAAGCCTTAGAAATGAGCTCAGTCAGTAGGTACTGTAACATAGTCTTCTAGGTGGATCTCTGGTTGTGTTAGAAGCTATTTGCAAATGCATCATGGAAGAAATGTATGAGGTTTGACCCTGCAGGTGAAGAAGGCTGTTTTGTGAGTGTGTGTGCATGCATGCAGAAAGCAGCTGTGAGGAATGCCTCTGCTCAAACTGATCAGACAAGTTTTATTACTTCTGTCCATCAATGCTGTTTTGAAATATGGCAGGCTGATCCTATTAAGTTAGCTCAGAAATGCCTTTCCAAAATGTTTTTGGGCTCCAGTTCTCACAATCATTTACTTCCTTGCTTCACTTCAAAATCTGCTCCCCTCAGCATCTGCTGCATTTGTTCACACAGATGCACTAAGACTGGGTCATTACCCAGCAGTTTTCTGTCACAAAAGGTGGGGTTTGGCCAGGATCCATAGAAAGACATGCAGGAAAAGATCACAACTGAGGAAATGACTCTGTCAAATTCCACTCAAACAATGAGAATATAGTATGCATATGAAAAGATACACCTGAGTTGAAAAAATACACAAATGAAGGGAGAGGTACTTAATTGACCTCATTGGTGTTAGGCAGTGCCTAACTCCATAATAAATCCTGTACACCAAATTCAAGGTTCAGATTAAGGAAAACATACAAGTTCTTAACTTCATCCCAGCATGATTCAGTACCTCTCACACTGCTGTGAACCTGATTGCCAGCCTTCATGAGGCTTGGAGTAACACCAAGGTGATACCCCATGGCTTTTTAATCCCATGTGTAGATGTTTGCAGTGCCACAAGGTCTAAACCAGAGCCTTAAGCAAATGTATCCTGAGTATGAGTAATGCAAAATGAAAGCAGTCAAGGAGAGAAGGATTTGTCAATGGAAGTTAACAAAACACCTCATTTTACTGTGATGTGTCTGAGAGAAGCAAAATTGCTCATAAATCCTGAATGCTAAAAATCAGTTTTGTTAGAAGACTTACATTTACAAAAGCATTATGATCACACCTATATTATCTTGCACCAAGATCATGCTCTTAACTTTAGAAACCAGTCTCCAGTGGAAGACTACAACATTAAAGGAGATAGAAGAGTATGAAGAGAGATAAAGAAGATACAAGGGAATGAATTTAGGCAGTCTCATCTAAAGAAATATTTAATGGCAGAATCTGAAGGGTCATTTAATACCAGAAAAAGGAAATGACACAGAACACAAGTAGTAACTCAAAGAACAATTAATTAAATTTAATAAAGGGCAACTTCAAACTGGAAATGAGGCTAAACTTTTCCACAGTTAAGGGCAGGCACAAAGAGAAGTCTTTTGCTTAATGAGAAATCTTTTGCTTGATGAAGTAGTATGACAAAACAGGTAGAAATATTCAAGTTTCAAATACAGCAAGTTTAGAGTTGAATCTGTCCTGCCTGATATGGTGTGTTCAGTCACGGAGCCCAGCTGTGTTTTGTCAGCCTTGTCCATCATGACCATTAGTTGCATTAATAATCCATTGAATATTTGAATAAAGGCACTACAGTAACATGCTGAGAATTCTTTTTTCTTCTCTAACAGTGAAGGAAGAAATAAGTTTTTTTTTTTGTTTTTTGTTTTTTTTTTTTGTGGCTTCACAATATGAAGCAAATATTTAAGTGTGATGTGGTTGGACAGGCTGGGATTGATAGACCTCGTGGAGGTTTAGAGTCTCCAGCATTTGTGTTTGATCAGAACCACGTTATAGAAAGGCTGGGGGAGGGGGGTGTGTGTGTATTTTCTCCATGTTGTGGAGATAGATGGGCCTGCCAGAGGTACCTGTTCAAAATCCTACTCTTGTATTCCACTTCCACTGTTTCCTTGAAGCAGAGCTGACCCGATGGCTGATACTAATACAACCGTTGATCTTAATTAACCACCTACAAGTCTTCCTGCTTCAAATGGGCTCTTGATCTCCTGCCTGCTATAGCACTTTTTAGGAGAGTGTCTGAAAATAACCTTGTATCTGTGTTTCCAAGAAGGCTTTGTGACAAAAAAGACTGCTAAAGCATACTGCCAGAACCTCACATCTGAGTGAAATGGGACCAAATGTATTTCCAGTATAAACTTACTGGAATTAGTGATAGAACTAAGACTAATTTTTAACTCAACAATTCTAATATGATAAAGACAGGTGATCTACAAAAATGTTTATCTCTTTATGGCACAGTTGATATTTCTCTCTTTATTTTCAATACTTTGGTAAGCACAAGGTACCTAATTAATGATTTTTCATAGAGATCTCAATTCAAAGCTACTGGCCATCAACTGGTAGGTTTTGCAGTGTCTGAAAAGGAAATTAAGCAATAGCATTTACAATTCTAATATGATTACAGTATTATTAGGATTGGAAGAGACCTCACAGATCAAGTCCAACCCTTTACCACAGAGCTCAAGGCTAGACCATGGCACCAAGTGCCACGTCCAATCTTGCCTTGAACAGCCCCAGGGACAGCACAGTATCACAGTACTATTAGGATTGGAAGAGACCATTCCATTGGAAGAGATCTCAATTCAAAGCTACTGGCGATCAACTCTTAGGTTTTGCAGTGCCTGAAAAGGAAATTAAGCAATAGCATTTGGTCCATGGAAGTGGCACATACTGTCCAACGCAGCTGATGGTTACTATGTTTAAGTAACAGAATTCTCATGAGGATTTGAGCTTCTCAAAGTCTAATGCAATTTTTCCAGGCCCTTGATAATGATCAGGAAGTGAATATAGGACTGTGATCTCATGTCGTTTGGAAAGTTAATGGACTAATCTGATGGGCAGAGCTTGGCCAGATCTAACTATATTGAAAAAAATCTTAAGGCATCAGTCTTTGTCAGCAGCAATGCAAATGAAGAAGACAGTAGATTTTATTCTGCACTTACCTGAGGTGAGGATGGGTGGTGTCCCAAAGAGAAATAAAACAGCATTGCTTTTTGTGAGGAAAATAGGTCAGCATATGTAACAGCATTAGTTGTTACATGCTACGATGGATGTGTATGTTGGAGAGCTGGTTGGAAAAATAATCTATTCCTGTAAAAACATTGATTATATAGAAATCCTTCCTTAAGCTTTGGGATTTTCTTTGGAGAAAAATAAAATTATGTTTCCAGCTACCAAAAAGTTTCAGATAAAAAACTGGTTTCTGGTTTTTCTCCCCCACAAGCACACCAACACTTGCAGGAGAAGCCATCTTTTTTAGTGTGGATGTTGTTTCCTCTACAATAGAAATTAACTGATTTCTGCAATATGTTTTATTTTATCTCTTGGTCCTGCAGCATCTCTTACTGGATGTATGAGCAGCTTTAACTGTTAGCTCCTTATTCCAGTCACATGTTTCTAAGTTTTGGTTTCTGAGGTTCTCTTTAAGTTGTAAGTTGGTAAGGTGCTGGAAGAGCTTATCATCCCAGTTGCTCTCAGATCGCTGGTCTTTGCAGATGAACTGAAAATCAGTCATAAAGTGTTTGTGATGATCAGCAAAAGCAATGGCTGCAGTTCCCTTGCAGTGAATGTTACAGAAAGAAGCTGTAAAGGCTAAGGAAAGTAGATGCAAATTATCAAGAGTAAGTGAAATAGTCATTTTGGCTGGGGCCAGAGGACAACGATCAGAGTTTTCGTTCACCCCTCATGTGAGTCGTTGAAATTGCTGGAAAATAACCCATAAAATATAGACTAGAGTTGCCCCAGGACCCCAGGAAAGGTAATGCTCCCTGGGTGTTCCAAGGGAATATTTTTTGGACCTATGCAGCACATAAGCAGTGTTCATCAGCTAACATGTAGAACTGACTGAGCTCAGATGTGTTAGTGGGGAAGTTGAGTTGTTAGCAGAGGGTCAGGGGAAATGATCTGTTGTTCCCTTCTTGCCCTCACTTCTCTGACTGAAAGTCCTAGATGTCCGTGATAACGGCCATAGGCATCTGTGTGTTTGCACTGAGCAAAGGAAGGGTGGAGCTGCAGACAGCTGTGTGATTAGCATTACAACATGCTTCTTGCAGACAATCCTCTGTGTTAAAATCTAAAAGCATGGATATTTCATAATTTCTTGGGGTGTTTTATGTAGCTTTAGCAGCCTGGTGTCATATGTTACTAGAGAGCAGAGTTGATTGGGAACGTGCTAATAGTTGCAGATACAAATATATACATCAACCTGAGTGGCTCAGGCTTTTGACTGAAAAGTGAAAAACAGCTGTTAGAGGGCTTGGTTAAAACTTCAGTGTTTTAGGCTTTGGGATAGAATTGTTCCTTAGGATGCAGATGTCAGATGGTCTTCCTCTGTGAGATCTTATTTTTATTGCCAAGTACAGTGGGAGAGACTCTGTGAGCTGAGAAAACTCTTTCCTGTGTTGTTTAACCAGGGACTTATTTCCAGTATCTTCCCTCCTTTAAGTAGGTGTCAGTCACTGGTTTTTTTATTAGATACTATAGACTAATTCCTATCTCTGCTCTAGGACTGTGGTTGAACAGAGTAGTTCATCACCAAGGGAAAACAAGTCGTTCTTTATAACTGTTTCTCTTCATTTTATCTCAGCTTGTCAGTGTCTGGCAGATTCTCCATCCTTTATGCCATTCCTCTTCAGCTCACTAACAGAGCCGTCATTAGCGCTGCAGGCTCAGGGGGTTTAGTACTTGTCTGAAGCTTCAGTCTCCATTTCTGACCCTTACTTTCTTTACAGGTGAGAAAGGTGTGTTCTATTTTGAATCTGGTATTCGTACTGTGTGTTCTTTGTACTCATAATTCTTCCTGGACTGGGTTGACCTGAAATAGTGCTCTAACTATTTGGAGAGCAGCCAAACAGAGAGGGATCTGGGGGTGCTGATCGATACCCGCCTGAACATGAGCCAGCAGTGTGCCCAGGTGGCCAAGAGAGCCAGTGGCATCCTGGCCTGCATCAGGAATGGTGTGGTCAGCAGGAGCAGGGAGGTCATTCTGCCCCTGTACTCTGCACTGGTTAGACCACACCTTGAGTACTGTGTTCAGTTCTGGGCCCCCCAGTTTAGGAGGGGCATTGAGATGCTTGAGCGTGTCCAGAGAAGGGCGACGAGGCTGGTGAGAGGCCTTGAGCACAGCCCTACGAGGAGAGGCTGAGGGAGCTGGGATTGTTTAGCCTGGAGAAGAGGAGGCTCAGGGGTGACCTTATTGCTGTCTACAACTACCTGAGGGGAGGTTGTGGCCAGGGGGAGGTTGCTCTCTTCTCTCAGGTGGCCAGCACCAGAACAAGAGGACACAGCCTCAGGCTGCGTCAGGGGAAATTTAGGCTGGAGGTGAGGAGAAAGTTCTTCACTGAGAGAGTCATTGGACACTGGAATGGGCTGCCCGGGGAGGTGGTGGAGTCGCCGTCCCTGGGGCAGTTCAAGGCAAGGTTGGACGTGGCACTTGGTGCCATGGTCTAGCCTTGAGCTCTGTGGTAAAGGGTTGGACTTGATGATCTGTGAGGTCTCTTCCAACCTTGGTGATACTGTGATACTGTGAACTGTGCCTAACATTTCTATTTAGAAAACCAGTTCTGATGTTAGCATGTGTATCTCATTTTGTTAAGTTTATTTGTACTGTTTATGTCAATCTGAGGAGATTTGCAATTGCTTATTTTGTTATACAGCCACAAAGAATTAAGTAAAAGCTTTATAAGTAATCTCTTTTTTCCTCTAGCCAAAGAAACACTGTCATGTTTCTGTATATCAGCTTATTCAGGGTCAAAGGTTGGCTTCTCTCTACATTTGATAGGCAGATATAAGTGCTGCACCGGAGCACACAGAGGAATTTGGCACTTTGATTTTTAAATTCAGTGCCAAACATGTGGAGAGAAGAGCATTGCTTGATTAAAATGGAGCCCATGCAGCAAGTGGAGGTATATTTTCAGCAAAAAAATTACTGCAAGAAGAGACGACAACTTAAGAAACCAATTGTGATTAAAATTCTGAGTTGATACTGGAGATTGATAACTCCTAGCTTTAGATATTTGCTAGCTAGGCAGAAACTCAGAAAAATAAGTGTTTTCTGAAAACAGAGGTATGGAGAAAAGATGCCTTACTTTGAAGCCCCTGTGCTGGGACTTAGAAAATTGACTTCAGTTCCTTTCCTGGCTGCTTCACAAAATGCCTCTGTAGTCTTGGGGACAATTATAAACCTTTTACCATATGTTTATGCTGCCTCTAGTGATCTGGAGCCCTCATTTTTGTTGATCTTCATGAAAATGTAGCCTACCAAATAATATTTACTCTTTAGTTTCTACCAGAAAGTAAACAAATGGTCTTTGAAAAATTAAACTGAGTCACGTTTATGCTGAATAGGGATTCTGTGTCCTGGTCAGTGATGGTTGAAAAGCAGGACCCTCACAGATGATGACTATATCAGACTTGATGCTCAGACCAGCCATGGGATCATTTACTCTGTTTCAAAAAAAATGTTGTGAGGAGGGAGAAGGCAGAAGTAGAGGCAATACTTACCATGAAGGCTATGAGTTATCTTCCCAAGCTTTTAGTCTCAGTACTTAGGAAAGAGGAAGGTTATGACAGAAGAAGAGAGACCCTTTCTCAAAGCAGACTTGATAACATCATTATAGTATCAGCCAAATGCAGGCACACTTCTGTTTTAGCAAAGCAAAAAAAAAATGCCCTTTTTTTTTGTGTCTCTCCAGATAAATCATCCACGAACAAGCTTATGAGAAAAATAGAAGGAAGAAGGCCAAAAAGGCATGCCAGAGAGGGCAGTTTGCAGAGTCCAAGGGGTTCAGAGAGGACTGCAGTGAGACTGCCTCTAAGAGGGAGTGTTTACATTACTAATTCTTCACGGGTTTACCTTCTGGGACACCAAACTTGGACTGCTGCTGGGACATTTGCCTTGGACTTGGCCTCTGGACAGGTAAGTTAGTGATAGAATGACACACATCTCTGTTGTGCTGAAACATGGTGTTTTCAGATTGCTTGGCACGAGAGGTTTTGGTCTCTGGTCATAGTGCTTTTCCTGCTCCAGTGATGAGAATATGTGTCAAGTAATTAAAGCACAAGTCTGGTTGCTGGAAGACTTGACCTCTCTTTCTGAGGCTGCCACAACCTGTTTATGATTTTGGACAAGGCACAGATTGACAGATGTTAGATGTAGGATTTTCCACATGGCTCAGGGCTCTCTTAATTCTGCTGTCATTGGACTCAATGGGACTTTCTCCCTTGACTGATGGGAACAAGGACCTTATATTTCAGACTGTGCATGGAATACATAGCTTTCTGTAATAATTTGGATACAAAAATGTGTGTCACCTGCAGTGCAGGGAACTGATGCAACTTTTGCAGATGCTGTTTAGTGTGCAGAGGAAGCACAATTAAAAAGGTAGGTCACAATTAGACTCTAGTAATACCAGTTCACATGCAAAACAGTGTTAGTGTGTGTACTGGGACTGCATGGCAAGATTTTGGTAGCAGGTTGGGGTGTTTGGGGTTTGCGTGGGCCTGTAGGGGTACCTTCTGTGACAGGCTGCCAGAAGCCTCCCCCATGCCCAACATAGCCAATGCCAGCCAGCTCCAAGACAGACCCACCATTAGCCACTGCTGAGCCCAGCAGCAGTGTTAGTGCCTCTAGGACAATATATTTAAGAAGGCAAAAACCTGCTGTACAACAGCAACTCCAAGAGAGGAGAATATGTGAAAAGAACAACTCTGCTGACACCAAGGTCATTGGAGAAGGAGACGAAGAAGGTACTCCAGGCACCAGAGTAGAGATTCTTCTGCAGCCTCTGCTGAAGACCTTGGTGAGATAGGCTGCTGCCCTGCAGCCCATGGATGTTAATGATGGAGTGCATATCCATATGCAGCCCATGGAGGACCTTACACCAAACCAAGTAGATATGCCTGAAGGAGGCTGTTATTTTGTGGGAAGCCCATACTGGAGCAGGTTCTTGACAGGACCTGTGGACCCATGGAGAGACTGCACCCTGTAGAAAAGACTCATGTAGGTGCAATTTGTGAAAAACTGTGGCCTCTGGAGAGGACTCACATTGGAGAAGTTTGTAGAGGACTTTCATGGAAGAAACTCCATAATGGAGCAGGGGAACAGTGTAAGCAGTCCTTCACCTAGGAGGAAGGAACAGCAAAGACAGTATATGATGAACTGACCTCAACCCCCATTCCCTGTTCTCCTGTGCTGTGGGAGGGGAGGAGGTGAGGAAAATCAAGAGTAGAGTTAAGCACAGGAAGAAGGGATGGGTGGGGGAAATGTGTTTTAAGATTCAGTTTTACTTCTTATTGTCCTGCTCTGATCTGATTGGTGATAAATTCAATTAGTTTTCTGCAGGTCGAGTCTGTTTTGTACAGGGCAGTAATTGCTGAAATGCAGTCAGTAAGCCCCAGAAATCCCAGGTGCATTGTTGATCTGTGGGTTGGGATACTGAGCACAGATTGGGTCATCTGACAGGGGAGGACAGCACCATATGGCCTAATCCTGTGGTTGGAAAAAAATACACAGCCAGAGTGACCAAGTGCTGTCCTCCTTAGACAGAAAGGAGCACAGCTGTGTCCTCTTTGTGCTTTGGAGGCTTGCTCAGGCAAGTCCCTCCTGTACTGTGGGCAGAATGTTACCTTGCTGCGAGCTGTTCCACTGCTATGGTGGATTGTAGAAGTCCTGTATGCCTGATCTTAAAATTTGCTTGGACTTCTAGTATTTTGGCTGCTGCAAGTTTGGTGTTGCTGGCCTGGAGCTGTCAGTGCTGTAAAAGCACAAACTGTGGTAGCTGTTCCTCTGGTATCCTGCAGCATGAGCAGGCAGGAAGCCATGCAAGTGCTGATGAAAACCAACAAGACAAGCTTGGTCTCCTCAATACCTCTTTATAGATAGACCTGGCAAGACTAAAAGACTGTGTGTGTCATTGTTGACAAATCAACCTTCTCTCTCAGAAGGGATCCATGCTGGAAATTTTCTGGGTGGATCTACTTAGTGCATCCTGGGTCTAGTTTAGAAACAGTGTAAACATCATTGCCCAGAATGATGCACAGCATCTCTGCTCTTTGGAGGAGGAATAGGCATTTTCTTTCACTAAAAAAGTTTGCAGCTATTGCCTGTCTCCCTTGAACTCTCTTTCCATAGTCATGACTGTATGCTAAAAAGATCCTCTGTCTCTTAACACTTTTCTTGAAATAGCCAAACACCAAAATATAAGTAATAAACTAAAGCTTCCTTTGAGTCTTTGCTTCATCCAATTACTGAAATTAATCAGTGTTAAGGAAAAGCGTGTGACTTGGTGTGGCCACCTAGGACACTCTGTCTGGCTTCATGACTTACGTTGCTTCATCTGGGTGTCATGTCGTGCATATAGTGTGGGATTATGCTCTGTCCTCGTGTGCCTGTCACACACTGTGTAATCAGATTGAATCTGGGATGAATGTTGACTACAACAGAAAACTACTTCCAAGTAGCTGTAGGTTTAATGTGGGCCCTTTAGGATCCAACTTTCATCTGTAGCACAGATCCACTGAAGGAAAGAGTTTAGAGGCACACCTGTTGAAAGTAGAATCTAGACCTAAATGTTGTCCTCAAGTAGTATCCTGAGCCCTTCCATGTATCTATACAGGCTTCCAGTGACAGCCTTAAGCGAACCCATGATTGTATGTGGAATAGGCAGGAATTAAAAGAGTGCCTAACTCTGATGTCTTTGGTAGAAACATCATTAGCAATGGCCAACTACTGCTTCAGAGGCACTGTCTCATAAGCTGAGGTCCCTCCCTTCCCCTAACTGTGCCACTGGCTTGCCTTAAAATCCTTTGCAAATCATCCACCTTCTCTTTAGGTTCGGTTTTGCTTTTGTAAAGCATGAACAATGATTCCTTTCAGCTGTGCCTCCACAGCAGTGATTGAGCAGGGCTAAGAGGCACTAATGTAGTCTTCAGGGAGCAGCAGTGCTGAAGCTACTGTAGTCAGTGTTTTGTACTAGAAGAAAAATGGATCCTTAAAATATTTAATCAAAAATCTCTGGGTATATATACCCCCACGTCTGTATTAAATACTCTTAGTGATATAGGGCTTTATTATGTCTTTCTCTCTTTTGTTTATCTCATGTTTTCATCAACAGGAGCTTTATTTTAGACCATGATAAACCTTTTTAACCATATCTTTGCTGTCTGTAGTTGTTAGGAAATCTACTGCGTACTTTCCTGTTGTTGTTTTTTAATAGTAACTGCATTCTCACATTCTGAACTATCTCTCTTTTTTTTTTAAAGGAAGCAGTAATGAATTTCCATATGGGCTATACCTTGTAAAAAGATTATCTCCATTTATTCTTTTTATAAAGTTTTCAGAAGGGAAGGCACCGTCCCAATGCACAGAAGCAATTTTTCTTTTCAATGGATCCTGTGACTCAAATCTAAACCTCTGCTCTCAGAGGAACACTTTTCAAATGTTTACTTACTGCTTGATTCCTGATAGGCAGTCTGGAAAAAAAAAAAAACCAACCAGATGAGGTGTTGCTCCTGAAAGTTATACTGCTTTATATTGTTTGAAAGGCAGAGATTGAACTGATTTGTCTAGCAGCTTGCCTTTTCTCAACTTCCTTTGTAGCTCAGGCTTTTATCAACAGTATGGTAAAAGTCTTTTATATATATATACACATAAAAAATCATACAGCATTCCTATAAAGCCCTTCATCTTGATGGCTCCAAAGTAGTTGACAAATCTGTCAAGTAATTTATTAACTACTTTCCTCAAAAGTTATCTCATACTCCAGCGCAAGAACTGAGGTATTTCTGTGCTGGGTAAAATCATTCCTTCTAGTAATAGCTTTTAAATGTAACCATCGGACTCATAACGTATGCGTTACAAAATTTTAATATAGGAATTTTGGAACTTTTTTTCTGGCTGTCTGAAGGGATGTAATTAAACATGAAGCTGTCCTTTTGTTCTAGCGAGGCCAGGGAGGAACTGATGCACGAGGCGTGCTGAGCAGGAAAGAATCAGTGCTGTGTGTGCACTGTGGGGTTACAGGGAGGGGGGGGGAAATGCAATGCTGAAAACAAAACCAGAATCTTAGAAAGACTGCTTCCTGACAGTCACTTGGTGACAGATGCCTCTTCTGCAACACAGCTGGAAGAGATTATTGTGTGTTTGGGTGAAATCTGCCTGCTCCTCTCTGATACCACTTCACCCATCCCAGGCTAGGAGCGGAACCTCTGTGCCAAGAGTGGATTGTCCTCCTGGGTCTGGTGATGGTCTTCACAGCAGTTTGCCCATTACCTCATTGCTGACACTATGACCTTCTGTGGCCAGTGTTTCCACATGAGTGTTTGCCTCTTCTGGAAAGGCTCTGCATTCACAAATCCCACATAAATAGACACTCTGCATCTGTAAGGCTTCATCAGAGGATCCTCTTGGCTCCTGAACCTTTCCTTTATGCAAACCATTGGCTACTTTATGACCAAACACTTTGCAAGGTGACTGAAGGTTTTGTGATGGGATTCATAGCATGAGTGTGTTAATGGACTCAAGTGCTATTTATTGGCCCCAGTGTATTTCGCTGCACCCTTGGCATGTTTGTGCTTCCTGTATGAAACTTGGCTGAAGGAGTCAGAACTGCAAGACATCATCCCAAATTCCAGCTGGGATGCGTAACTTGGCTACATGACACTCTGCCTTTGCCCCCCTTAGCTACTTCCCATGTTAAATAGTTTCTCAGGACTCAAAGGGGAAGGGGGAGATAATCTCTGGGGCAGAGCTTCTGATAAGTAAAAAAATTGCACAAATAAATTAGTCATGATTAATAGTAAGAAATTGTCACTTGTCTCACTTGCCTGGAAGTTGCAGCATGCTGAAATGACAGTCCTCGTCTTGCTGTTGTGAGGTTGGGATGCAGAGAGTGAATACAGGGGGTAGGGATTTACTTTACACATATTTTCATATTGGGGGGGAGGGAACAAGTATGATTTATTTTCTTTTGCTGCAGCCTGCTCCCAATTTTCAGTTTATATTAATTGCTGTGGGAACAGCAGTTCTTATTGCCATATACTTCAGCTATTAACACTGTCTGGTTTGACAGTGCATCTCAATTTTATCCCCTTGCAATCATAAAATATGTATCAGCCTTCTTTTTTAATCTCCTTTGCCATGTCCAGCTAGTTAATTTGCTTCTTTTTTTCCTCCTTTAGAACCTGATTTTCCTGACATCATATACTTAACCAGAAGAAACAAACCAACTCTCTATTAAGAAGCTTCCTTTTATTTGATTTTCTTTTTAATTAAAACCACGTTTGCATTTATATTTAATGGAATTATTTCTCCAGGAACCCCTAACAGCTTTCTACCCCAAATGTTTGCTTCATTGATATTTTAATTGCTGTAATAATCAGCATTCTGAATAAGAGGTCTTTCCCCTAGCTCAGTAAATCCATACTGGCTGAGTAAAGCATGTCTGTGATTTATGTGCAGATAAACAGCTTTGGATTCTATCCAATCACTTCATCAGTTTTAATTCGGCTGCCTAATCAGTAGCAAACAGGAGAAATGTTTTTTTGTTGCTTTTTGCTTTGGTTTGTTTTTAATGGGGTGAGGTTGTTAATATATGGTTTGGCATGTTCCCCAGAATGGCACAGATAGCTCCCCATTTCTCATCATGGATGTGTCAAAGTCAGCTCTAACTTTCTGAAAGAGTTTATAAGAAGGGGATGAGATGCCAAGACTTGTCTTTGGGCTTTCGTTGGTATCTAAGGAACCTTGCAGATATGCATTTGGAACAAGAAGTCAGCTCTTACCTCATGTTTTATAAAGGACATCTCTCAGATGGCTGAGAAAACTGGAAGGACTCCTATAGAAGCAGATTTTGTTTCTTGTCTGTGTTTAGGGGTCTTCAGAATTATTTTCACAGCAATCATGTTACTGCTGTTGTTTAATAAACATGATGACGAGACGTGACTGGTGTCTATGAGGTGTGCAGGGTTAGGAACACTGTAGCCCAGTCTTGCCTTCACAACTGCTGTCTGTGGATTCCTGTTATGGGTCAAGCATGTACACAGTGCTATAATGACCAGGGTGGTCCAGATGACCCCATACTGAGGCTTTTCTGGCTTCAGCTTGACCACAGTTCCTGACCTCATTTTGTCTACCATAACCCAAGCAAGTGCCTGTTAAGGTTAAAACATTGGACCATTTACAGTTTTATCTGTTAGTGCTGTGTGTCCAGAGGTGAAGTGTTTCCTGATTTATAAGCAGCCTCTGAAGGATTACAGAGACCAACCCCATTTTAGTCATCAGATATAGGGCAAGCAATACCATCTGTAAAAATAAAGCTTACCTAAAGAGCTTAGCATGATGCGAGTAGTAAACCATGGCTTTGTGTCTCTGAACCGCATCAGCTATCCTGGCTGCTCTTCATTTCAGTGTGTAACTGTGTCTGGCCACTCCCCTTACACTGGGAGACTGTAGGAGATGTTAGCAACACTTCTGTGTCTGTTTTTCTCCTGTTTCATTGCTGCTCATGCCATGCAAGCAAGCAGCAGGCTTGGGAAACCTAGGCTAGGCTGGCTGGCCATTGCTGGATTCTTTAGGATACAGGTTAATTGGGAAGAAGACATTAGCTTTGCTGCCATATCTTTCTGGGGGTTTACATCATAACCAACCTAACACATAGCACCTATTTTTCCATGTCAGGTTAAAACCTTCCAGCTCTGTGTTTCAGTATTGCCGAGAAGAATCCTAAACAGAGCTGCTAAATTAAAAGGTCTTGGCCCTGCCTTAATGCCTTGCACACACCCATAGCTGTACTGGCTTTAAATAGATATTTGAATCATGATGAAATTCAGAGAATTAGGCTGGGCTAGAGGGAAGGGCAGTAGGGTTGGTGGCAGTGTGGGATCAGTTCACAGTGCAGATGTGCGTGCCCTGAGGGACCTTGGGCAAGGTGTTCAATTAATCCACTGTGCTGGGTTTTTTATAGCTTGCAAAAGGGCAGTAGTACCTCCTGCCCTGGACCGGGGATGAAGCAAGGATAGAACTCATGAATAGAGAGAGAATGTTTAGATGCTGTAGTGGTTCTGGTACAGCTCCATCTCTGCTACAGCAGTTACTGGGTGTCCCAGTTTGGGGCCACAAGCAACCCAGGGCTGGTGGACAGAAATGACTCTTGCTCCTTCTGAAGAGTGAGAATGAAGATACTGCACACTCATCAGAAGCTTGAAGAGAGATTCTATTGGCAGAAGCCTATACATATAAAAGGCAATCAGGTAGAATAAGTACATCCACAAGCTAAACTAAGGCTATCGGACTAAATCCATCTAGAATCCTCCACCCCCTCCACCCTCAGTAGGCCTGAGGGTAGGCCAAAACTGCCCTCCCCAGCTAGCAGCCATCTCTCTCACACAGACCATGAGATAAGAAGGCACACACGCTCTTCCCGGAGACAAGAAGAGAAGGGAGAAAAGGCAGGCAGAGGAAGGGAGGGATATAAGCCAGGCACTGCCTTATAAGCAGTGATACAGGAAACGGAATAGGGTAACAATATGACAATATCCTGGGACTCCCAAGTCCGACCCCTGGGATGAGCCTCCATCCCTATAGATTTCTCAAGGGGACCTGGGACCCCTCAAACTTCCACATTGGGCTTTGTGTCTGTAACACTTGAAAACTTTTCAAAAGTGGTTGTGATTTTTGTACTTCTCTTGTGCGTGGTCAGAGGAAGTTAATGTGGACAGTGCTTGACCAATAGAATCATAGAATCATAGAATCAACCAGGTTGGAAGAGACCTCCACGATCATCCAGTCCAACCTACCCCCCAGTCCCCACCCAGTCAACTAGACCATGGCACTAAATGCCTCATCCAGTCTTCTCTTGAAGACCTCCAGGGACGATGCCTCCACCACTTCCCTGGGCAGCCCATCCCAATGCCAGTCACCCTCTCTGTGAAGAACTTCCTCCTAACATCCAGCCTATACTTCCCCTGGCACAACTTGAGACTGTGTCCCCTTGTTCTATTGCTGGTTGCCTGGGAGAAGAGGCCACCCCCTACCTGGCTACAATGTCCCTTCAGGTAGTTGTCGACAGCAATGAGGTCACCGCTGAGCCTCCTCTTCTCATATATTATGCAACTTATGGTATCCTGCTTCTTTTTAATTGATGGCAGTGCTGTGGAGGGACTGCCAGGCTTGGGATCTTCCTGGCTTTAACTGAGCACAGCCTACAGGACCTGATTCTTTTAACTTCAGCAGGAGCTCTGAACATCCTGTTCCTGTTAAAATTAATGTGAAACGGAATTCCAGAGTCCTGAAAGATGAAGGCTATCCCATCCGTCTATCTGCTGCTTTAATGGAGAGATAGGAAAGGTTCCTTACTGTAACCTGAGAGGAAATTCAAACATATGAGAAGTAAATGCAGGAGAAGGCTCAGTTTCTTGCAGATCAAAGGGTGAGTTTAGAGATTCTTTTATTCTCTGGCCAGAAGGGAACTATTATGTTTAGAGTTAGGAAGTTTGCAGACTAAAGACCCTTCTGGTGATTAAACTCAAGAGTTTATGCTGACCAGTGGCTTACCTTTTAGAAAACACTACAAGTCCTGGAGGTTTGAGTGGGCAGAGTCATCATTATTTTCATGGTATGCTGGACTCTGAACTGCCTCCTGGAATATCATCAAAAATGCATTCTCACTGTTACAGTTTTAAACTGACTGTGAAAGCTAAGTCCTTTTGTCAGCTGGCCTGTCACCTTGGATTTCCCACCTTCAGGATTCAGCCCTGCCAGAAGAGTTGCAGAAATATTCACATCTTCAACCCTGCTCTTGTGATTTCTTCCATAAGGGAAGACTGGCTGGAGAAGGAATGAAATGTGAGAGTGTATATGTGTTTTAGTCTTAAAATGCTGAAATAAGGGACTGTGAGACCTTTTTCAGAGTTACAGATATGTGATGAATGAGGACTCTTGTAGAAAAAGATTACTTCGGTCTCTCAGTGAACTGGGCGACTGGTTCCATTGCTGCTTCAGTTTCCTTTTACAGGTTTTGCCTTCCCTTTCCCTTGCCCTTCCACTTCCCCTTCATCCTCTTCTTCCTCCTCCTCTTCCACCTCTTCCTCTTCCTTTTCCTGATTCACATGATTGAGGTGCTTGAGCATGTCCAGAGAAGGGTGACGAGGCTGGTGAGAGGCCTTGAGCACAGCCCTACGAGGAGAGGCTGAGGGAGCTGGGATTGTTTAGCCTGGAGAAGAGGAGGCTCAGGGGAGACCTTATTGCTGTCTACAACTACCTGAGGGGTGGTTGTGGCCAGGGGGAGGTTGCTCTCTTCTCTCAGGTGGCCAGCACCAGAATGAGAGGACACAGCCTCAGGCTGTGCCAGGGGAGATTTAGGCTGGAGGTGAGGAGAAAGTTCTTCACTGAGAGAGTCATTGGACACTGGAATGGGCTGCCCGGGGAGGTGGTGGAGTCACCGTCCCTGGGGCTGTTCAAGGCAAGGTTGGACGTGGCACTTGGTGCCATGGTCTAGCCTTGAGCTCTGTGGTAAAGGGTTGGACTTGATGATCTGTGAGGTCTCTTCCAACCTTGATGATACTGTGATACATTGTTTTGAAGAATGGAAAAATGACCAGGGTGGATAGAAGTCTGCCTGTGGCTGAAGTTTGATGATCTGTCCCTGAACGTGGCACATTAACCCATGGGAGCCTTCCTATGTGATCGAGCATTCTGCCTGACCAGATATTAGTTTCCCTGGAAAAAAAAACCCTTTGCTTTTTAGTATCTGTGTTCCTTGCCTATGGTGCAGAGTTAACAGCATGTGCTCCTTCTCAGGAGCGTGGTGAGGAAAAACCCATCTGGTTTGTGAATGCTCAGCCACGGCTCTAATGGAAGCCATGTAAATAACTAGATAAATTATTTCAGTGAGATCATCTGTCAAGCATAATAGGTAGCAGGGTCAGAATCTCTTTGCAGTGAATCATTTGTTACTGGCTGAGTGGGATTTGTGCTCACAAGCCATTGTGCAGAAGCATCTTCTGATTTTTGCTGTTTCTGTTTCTTCCCAGCCTACACTTTTAGCTCCTTGATCGCATGCTGGCAAGCTCCAGGGAGCAAAGACTACCACAACCAATGTCTGTACTGTGCTTAGCACAAAGAGTTCAGGCAGCGGGTGCTCCTGGGGGGTGCTCCTGTAGTATGAAGAAGAAAGATAAATTATTAGAAAATAATCTGTAATTTCCTATATTTTGTTACAGTTTTTGTTTCTTTTATCAAGCTGTGGTGGAATTGAGGGGTTTGGCTAAGAAGGGTGACAATAATGAAAACAACCTTTGAGGTGTGGGTTTCTTGAGCGGATTTGTTCATTCTGTGTTTTGCTTTGGGATCATTACTCTTGGTGTTTCCAAGAGAGGGGGAGTAGGGGCTGATAGTATCACAGTATCACCAAAGTTGGAAGAGACCTCAGAGATCATCCAGTCCAACCCTTCACCACAGAGCTCAAGGCTAGACCATGGCACCAAGTGCCACATCCAACCTTGCCTTGAACAGCCCCAGGGACGGCGACTCCACCACCTCCCCGGGCAGCCCATTCCAGTGTCCAATGACTCTCTCAGTGAAGAACTTTCTCCTCACCTCCAGCCTAAATTTCCCCTGGCATAGCTTGAGGCTGTGTCCTCTTGTTCTGGTGCTGGCCACCTGAGAGAAGAGAGCAACCTCCTCCTGGCCACAACCACCCCTCAGGTAGTTGTAGACAGCAATAAGCTGCCGGCCCTGCTGGGCTTGCGTGAGACCTGGGCTGAATCGTGTAGACTGTGTTCACACATCTTCATCTAACTGCAGCTCCTGGATCAACTTGCACAATTTAAATAGGTCTTTGCTAACTCATATTTGATGGCATTTCTGAGTAGTTTACTGACAGAATGGAAGATTCGGTGAACTTTGGCAAGGGTGAGAGATGAGTGGCTGGAGAGCAGCCAGGAGGAAAGGGACCTGGGGGTACTGATAGATAGTAAGCTGAAGATGAGCCAGCAGTGTGCCCAGGTGGCCAAGAGAGCCAATGGCATCCTGGCCTGCATCAGGAAGAGTGTGGCCAGTAGGACAAGGGAGGTTATTCTTCCCCTGTACTCAGCACAGGTCAGGCCACACCTTGAGTACTGTGTCCAGTTCTGGGCCCCTCAATTCAAGAGAGATGTTGAGGTGCTGGAACATGTCCAGAGAAGGGCAACAAAGCTGGTGAGGGGCCTGGAGCACAAATCCTATTAGGAGAGGCTGAGGGAGCGGGGGTTGTTTAGCCTGGAGAAGAGGAGGCTCAGGGGTGATCTTATTACTGTCTACAACTACCTGAAGGGACATTGTAGCCAGGTGGGGGGTGGCCTCTTCTCCCAGGCAACCAGCAATAGAACAAGGGGACACAGTCTCAAGTTGTGCCAAGGTAGGTATAGGCTGGATGTTAGGAAGAAGTTCTTCCCAGAGAGAGTGATTTCCCATTGGAATGGGCTACCCAGGGAGGTGGTGGAGGCACCGTCCCTGGGGGTCTTCAAGAAAAGCCTGGATGAGGCACTTGGTGCTATGGTCTAGTTGACTGGCTAGGGCTGGGTGATAGGTTGGACTGTATGATCTTGGAGGTCTCTTCCAACCTGGTTGATTCTATGATTCTATGATTCTATGAGGCAAGGTGAGGAGTGGTGGGGATGGGAATGTTCCAAAGCAGAGCACTGCATTGAGGAGTAAGATGCATGTTCTCAGCTGATATTTCTCATTGGTGCAAATCTCCCACTTGGAAACTGGGACAAGAGCGATTCCTTGTCTCTTCCATGAAGGTTAAGCATTCAGGACTGTGAAAAGTTCAGAAAGGGCTGCATCATCCCTAAGTTAGATCCAGTGTGTTAAAATATTTATTGTTTCTACAAACACTTGCTGCTAGCAAGTCTGTAGACTAAAGTTTTTGCAGAAAGAAAATACGAAGAAAATGGCTGCAACTGAAGCAAGTTTTGAGGACACCTTTAGAGGAGCATTAAGGAATTTTTTACACTGTTTTGTGGTTAAATACGTTATTTAACATTTTGTTTCCAAAATAATATGAATATTTGACATTAAATTCTCTTCACCAATGGGTAAAAGATGTAGTTATAAATATCGCTGAAGCCTCATTTTTCTGATGTTTCCACAGGTTACTAAGGATTTCCATTGAAGCATGACTTGGACTATGACACTTCAGTAATGCCAAGGCTGTAAGTAAATAATATACTGTTTGCAACTCTCCTTTATCACAGTATCACAGTATCACAGTATCATCAGGGTTGGAAGAGACCTCACAGATCATCAAGTCCAACCCTTTACCACAGAGCTCAAGGCTAGACCATGGCACCAAGTGCCACGTCCAACCTTGCCTTGAACAGCTCCAGGGACAGCGACTCCACCACCTCCCCGGGCAGCCAATTCCAGTGTCCAATGACTCTCTCAGTGAAGAACTTTCTCCTCACCTCAAGCCTAAATTTCCCCTGGCACAGCCTGAGGCTGTGTCCTCTCATTCTGGTGCTGGCCACCTGAGAGAAGAGAGCAACCTCCTCCTGGCCACAACCTCCCCTCAGGTAGTTGTAGACAGCAATAAGGTCACCCCTGAGCCTCCTCTTCTCCAGGCTAAACAATCCCAGCTCCCTCAGCCTCTCCTCGTAGGGCCTGTGCTCAAGGCCTCTTGCCAGCCTCTTCGCCCTTCTCTGGACACGCTCAAGCATCAAAATGTCCCTCTTAAACTTTAACAGACATGCTTACATTCTTTCCAGATCCTTGCTAGAAATCATCTTTGCTAATACTCTGCCTTGCAACTACCTTGTAAGGAAGTGACTGGAAGATGACAGTGTTCTATAATGGAGCTTGCCATTTTAGAGACTTTGCTTTATTAGCTTCTTATTTCATTAAAGAACTCAAATAATAGCTGCTTAATCTTCAGGAGGAAAGCCCAAGACATCTCTCAGTATTGCAGGAAATGCCACAAGCAGACAAAAATAAAACTACCTCATTAGTGTAGATGAGCAGTGAATAAAATGCAATGATACATTACCAAAAGCTGGCATGCAGTTGGTTCCCAGGCACAGAACAAAGGCCAAGAGCCTTATTTTGCTTGTGTTACTACTAATTAAAAAAGCCTACTAGAATCTGAATAAATGAACCCAAGGGGCTGCTGACTTGGTCATGTGTTTTCTGGCCTTTGGTAGCTTGGTGTCGGTTTGGTATCTGAAGATTCTTGTCACAGAGGCAAGTTCTTGTGCAATTCCTCGTTACGAGTGCTTGGAAAAGATACAATTTCCTTTGCCTCCTCGACTTTCCCCATCTTTTTCTAAGGTGAATTAGTGAGCTCTTAATTTTGGTAGTTGTTCTGCATTGTTTTTTCTAATCAGTTCTCTCAGATCTGCTCAATCTCTGTTTAATTCAGTCAGCTACTCAAAATCAAACCTTTTGTAATAGAGTGCTAATTTCCCCTTTTATTTCAATTGTGGTTGATGGCTGTTGTCATGTGATATCATATAACTCAATCACCCACCACTGGAATTCATAATTTAATCAATAAAGGAGGCCATATTTTTCTCAAGGAGATCAAAAGAGAGCTCAAGGAAAATACTTGGTTAAAGGAAGGTGCAGAACAGAAAAAGGGTGATGGGAACTGTGGTTTGCATTTAATAGCTGCACACCCTGGTGACTATATCTGCCTGGCAAGTAGCGAGCTAAAGAGAGATCACGATTTTAGAATGGTGGTGGTTTGGCTTCTATCCCACCCCCCCCACACTTTTAAAATGCCCCAGCTAACTCAGACAGACTCTGGGAATATGAATGAAGCTATTTATTTACAGCTAGCACAATATACAAGCAGCTATTTACAGTATATACAGTTATAGACAGAAATATACAAGGTAAAAGGTAATACAGAAACACAACTCCCCTCCCAGAAACCTGAGTCCCCAGGAGGGGCTCTCAACCACCCCTGCACCTCCCCCTGCCCCTCTCAACCTTACTCAAATCCTGAGAAAGAAATAGAGGTGCAGCCAAGAGGTTAAGAAGGAAGGTTAGTGGCAGCGAGGTTAATGAGATGTTGCTCAGTCTAAAGCCAAAAGCAGAGTGAGACAAAATGGAGAGTGTTATCTAATGTTTACTTCTTGTTCCCATACTTCTCAGCGGGACTGTGAGAGAAGAGACACAACCAATGTTTTCCTTTCATAGCCAATTATCTACTTTCTCTCACCAAAACAGTCTAGCCTGCTTCAAACTAACACAAGAATTAATGAATCTAATGATTGCACCTATGCACTCAGCTTGCAAAATCTGGGGTGGGGGGAGAAATCATGGCTAAGCTGTCAGCCCATGGCTTGGATGGCAACACTCTGTGCTGGGTTAGGAACTGGCTGGAGGGCCGGACCCAGAGAGTGGTGGTGAATGGTGCCACATCCAGCTGGCAGCTGTCACTAGTGGCGTCCCTCAGGGATCTGTGCTGGGCCCCATCCTCTTTAACATCTTCATAGATGATCTGGATGAGGGCATGGAGTCAGTCATCAGCAAGTTTGCAGATGACACCAAGCTGGGGGCAGATGTGACTGAGTTGGAGGGCAGAAGGGCTCTGCAGCGGGACCTTGACCGCCTGGACAGATGGGCAGAGTCCAATGGGATGGTGTTCAATAGCTCCAAGTGCAGGGTGCTGCACTTTGGCCACAACAACCCCATGCAGAGATACAGGCTGGGGTCGGAGTGGCTGGAGAGCAGCCAGACAGAGAGGGATCTGGGGGTGCTGATCGATACCCGCCTGAACACGAGCCAGCAGTGTGCCCAGGTGGCCAAGAGAGCCAGTGGCATCCTGGCCTGCATCAGGAATGGTGTGGTCAGCAGGAGCAGGGAGGTCATTCTGCCCCTGTACTCTGCACTGGTTAGACCTCACCTTGAGTACTGTGTTCAGTTCTGGGCCCCCCAGTTTAGGAGGGACATCGAGATGCTTGAGCATGTCCAGAGAAGGGTGATGAGGCTGGTGAGAGGCCTTGAGCACAGCCCTATGAGGAGAGGCTGAGGGAGCTGGGATTGTTTAGCCTGGAGAAGAGGAGGCTCAGGGGTGACCTTATTGCTGTCTACAACTACCTGAGGGGAGGTTGTGGCCAGGGGGAGGTTGCTCTCTTCTCTCAGGTGCCCAGCACCAGAACAAGAGGACACAGCCTCAGGCTGCGCCAGGGGAAATTTAGGCTTGAGGTGAGGAGAAAGTTCTTCACTGAGAGAGTCATTGGACACTGGAATGGGCTGCCCGGGGAGGTGGTGGAGTCGCCGTCCCTGGGGCTGTTCAAGGCAAGGTTGGACGTGGCACTTGGTGCCATGGTCTAGCCTTGAGCTCTGTGGTAAAGGGTTGGACTTGATGATCTCTGAGGTCTCTTCCAACCCTGATGATACTGTGATACTGTGATACCTAAGCTGCTATGACAACTACCTTATATCAATGCCAGTACATCCAATGTTATTAGCAATCCTGGTTGTGAGTGGTAGTGTTCACACTACCAGTTTGAGAGTGAGAAAGACACCAAGAAACAAAACTGTGCTGAGATGCAGTGCTGTTTAATGTCCCTGTCAATGATGCAGGCAGTGGGGTTGAGTTCACCCTCTGTGAGTTTGCAGATGATACCAGGATGAGTGGTGTGGTTGGTATGTCAGGGGGAGGAGATGTCATCCAGAGGGGCCTGGATGAGCTGGAGAGTTGGGCCCAGGTGAACCTCATGATTCTTAATAAGGCAAAGTGTAAGGTCCTGCACCTGCATCAGAACAATCCTCATTATCAATACAGGCTGGGGGAGGATGTCATAGTGAGCAGCCCTGCAGAAAGGGCCTTGGGGTGCTGGTGGATGAAAAGCCATCAGGTGGACATGAGCCATCAAGCTGAGAGAGGTGGTTCTGTCACTCTACTCTGCTTACACCTTTCCTGGAGTACTGTGTCCTACTCTGGGGCTCTCAGCACATAGATGGTCATGGATCTAATGGACCAGAATAGGGCCATGAAAATGATCAGAATGCTGGAGCACCTCTCCTATGAAGACATCCTTAGAGAGCTGGGGTTGTTCAGCCTGGAGAAGAGAAGGCTCCAGGGAGACCTTATAGAGGCCTTCCAGTACCTAAAGGGGGGGCTACAGGAAAGCTGGGGAGAGACTGTTTACAAGGGCTTGTAGCAAAGGGATGAGGGACACTGGTTTTAAACTAGAATGGGGCATATTTAGATTGGACAGAAAGAAGTTCTTTACTGTGAGGATGGTGGAATGCTGGAACAGTTTGGACAGAAAGAAGTTCTTTACTGTGAGGATGGTGGAATGCTGGAACAGGTTGGACAGAAAGAAGTTCTTTACTGTGAGGATGGTGGAATGCTGGAACAGGTTGGACAGAAAGAAGTTCTTTACTGTGAGGATGGTGGAATGCTGGAACAGGTTGCCCAGGTAGGTGGTGTAGGCCTCATCCCTGAAGATATTCAAGGTCAGGCTTGATGGGGCTTTGAGCAACCTAATTTAGTGGAGGATGTCCCTATTTAATGCAAGGGGAGTTGAATTAGGTGACCTCTAGAGGTCCCTTCCAACCAGGGCGGGCATTCTATGATTCTCCTTTCTGTAAAGATGCCTTTGTTGTGTTGCTGTTGCTTTAGACAAGGGCAGAGGAGGGAGTAGCTGTGGCATCAGCCTGCTCATGTGGTTGCTGAACAGCCCAAAGCTTTGCAGCTCAGGGACCTCCCTTGCATCAGTAAAAGGTGGCTATGACCTGCTTGCCTGCTCTGTCCCCTCCTATGTTTGCTCCACTGCTGCTGCAGCCCCAGAGAATGGGGTGGTACTGCACTGGCTTGGCAGGATGAGGGGATGGCTCTTCATCATTAGCAGTGACAGCTCTTTTGATTTCATGCCCTTGCCCATTTGAGGCATACAGTCTCTGGAAGAGCGTTGCTACCAGTTCTGCTGCACAAGTGAATTTTGTCCCAAAGAGGAAGACTGATTTTCCTCTCCACTGCTGGAAGGCAACATCACTCTTTCACAGCCCAAATCAGCTTTGAACAAAGCCTAGAAGGGAAATTGAGTGGACAAAAACTTGTTCTGGATCGCAGGTGGGGATCTTTCCCTGGCTCCTTGACTTCAAAGAGAGGTTGACTGGGCTGGTTTCAGCTGTGATGCATCTGAGGAGTCAACTCTGCTTCTGCTGATAGATAGCTGTTAATTATTATGGTCTCAACTTGGTAAGATTTGCAGAACTCAAGATGAAAGGTATCAAAATTACTCAGCTGGAAGATGTTTATATTTAAAACTACAGCAAATAATTTGGTCTTTAAAGGATATAACAATGCTGATTTGCTTCTGTCTCTCCCAAAGCCCTGCTGCTAGTGCCACAGACACATTTTCTGCTAATCAAATGTTGAGCCAGAAATGTGCATCTTGGGGCTTTTACATTAGTAACAAAAGGCTTAAAATACAGTATTTGGGAGAATTTTTGATATGTGGTATGGCATTTGTCTCAAAGGATTTAGTACTCCCCTTGAGTGCTACTCCAGATTAAGTAAATAGGTATTTAGACAGTCTTCAGGTGCTTATTTTCAACCTGAGTTGACAAACTTTTCCTGTGGTAAGTACCTAATTTCATAAGACAGTAAGACAATCAACTGACTACAGTTAATAGTCTTTTAAAAAGCCACATCTAGCACTCTACAGTAAAAGCTATCACTTAATTGTGAGACTTACCTCTGGGTTTGTTAAATGCTGGATATCATGAACTGAAAAATGCCTGGACATTGCATTGATGAAATAGCTTGATTCTAGTTTCTCAGCAATTCTGCCTTCTTGCAGCCCACTTGAATTCAAGTCCTACTGCTGTAGGAAGCTGTACCAGATGGTTTTGGATAAGGCATGTGTGAAGTGTGCCAATCAGATGGTTACAAAATCTACACAACTGCAACTGGCTGGCAAATCACTCTCTTTGCTCTTGGAAATATCATAGAAGCCTTTTCTTGTATGAGCAATATTGTAAATATCAGTTCAACTTTTTGTGAACTAAAACTACATTTAAGAGTGTTCTGCAACCTTACAACAGTGCCAAAGGATTACCAAACACACACCATATGATTGCTTATGATGCCTGCTTCCTTCTGACACCAAATAATGTCATCAAAGTCAGTGCCACTCAGCTTGCTGTATTTGGCCAAATATGAGAGCAGAATTTCTCCCACTGAGTAGCTTAACGTGCTGCATTTGAGATTGACTTTTTGGAGCACCCAGGCTTTGACTGGCCAAAGCAATCAATGTTTTGTCTAGCCAGGCAGCCAAGGGTACCCAGCTGTAAGTAGGGAAAAGCTTCTGATCAGAAGTGAGGTTGAAAGCATTTCTTAGAGTTGATTTAGCACTCAAGAGCTTAATGCTTTGTGGAACTGGAGCATCCTCAGAAGTAAGCAGTAGTGCATCAGACTGCCTCTCTGGCCTTCCCACAGTGATGACTTCCTCTTTTCACCTAAAAAAAAAGGGAAAAAAATAAGTAACTATGGTTTAGTCCCACTTTTTGGTGGTGTTTTGCACAAAATCCCTCCCACAGAGCAATGTAACTGGGAGACTGCGAATCATGCATGCATATAGCATACACAAAGATGTTTATATATATGGCTTTTAACTATTTTTCCTCTAATATGCCTTGCTTTTAAGTCACTAAAACATTTTGAAACGCTTGGATTGTTTTTCCTGTCCTATTCCCACCACCAAATCACTCATTTTAGTGATCCCAAACAGATTATGAATCTGGAAAACCAAACCAAACAAGGACATTGCAGCCACTTTTATCTCATCTCTTAAAGCATATTGAGTTCTGCTTCCACTGTTTTGGATTCAACAGGCTGCAGAAGAACCGGGTGTCACTTAGCTATTAAAGATTTTTGTTTTCCTGATCATTGTGGAGTAGCATCATTAACACAGGCAAATTATCATGCTTCACTGTGCTGTGTCCATGGTGCATTAGAGGCCCTTTTCCATTGGTAAAGCTGAGTCTATTCTTCTGTAAAATGAGGGGCCCGATTGGCAGCTCTTTGGCAACTGAGACAGAGGGACTATTTAATGAGAAGAAGAGTGGTCTAATAAGGGGGAAGAAGTTGAACATGACAAGTGCAGGGAAAGATAGCAGAAGGCTGATTTATAAATCACTCTATAATTGGGCCAAAACCTGTTTGCATAGGGTCAGGGAGGAAGGGAGCTGCAATTCTGAAGTAAATGAGTGATGTGATTTTTCCAGAGTGTGTTTTAGAAAGGTTTCTGTTTCATTTCTCTTCCTCATACCAATTGTGCTTTCAGACTAATGGAAACTGGTGTGTACTGCTGGTTTTCTTCTTTGAGATGGTGTATTGGCTTTTAGTAAAGAAATTGGACTTATGCTTGAATATGTCTAGATTTTACAAATAGGTTTTTAGTTTAATAAGATGAAACCAATTAACCAGAGATGTCATTGCAAATGGATTTTACTAGTGCATAAAAATATATTGCTTTTTCTTTAAACATTTCATCACCTTCTTAAATGTTCCTTTTTCTTTTCTTTGCCACCAGTGACAAAGCAGTGAAATGAATTTATTGCCTCATGCATTGATCTTTGGCCCCCATGCTCTGTGTGTATAGTGTGTGCATGTGGGAAGTTGTAGGCATATGTTGTGCCTCTATTTATTTCTGTCTGACTTTGCCCCTGGTGGTGTTCGATGAATTTAACTTGTGTACTGAGGAAAGACAGACATACAAGCTGTAAAAAGGTCTCCTTAAGAGGTTACTTAAAGAGGCACAGGACCCAAGGGCTAATGAGCAGTCTCTCAAAACCAGGTGCTAATGCAACCACTGAAACATTTAGCAGGGCAGAGACATTGAGGAAGGCAGTAGCACCTGGTTGTTACCCTTCTGCATCCCTGGGAGATGAAATGTCTCCTGGAAACTCTTCTGACCGTGCCTCATTGTGCCTGTTTTGCTTTGCAAGGGTGAAGATGGAGATAGACTGTTTCACAGTGGTGTGGAGGTCTGAAGAATTGAGATCTGGTCTCTGTCTGCCTGCCTCTGAATAGTATTGCTCACGTAGTCACCTCTAGCAACATTTTACTTAGATTCTGCATAAATTGGAGGGGATTTTAATATGAGGCCCTACCAGTCCCCACACAGTGACACACAGAACATAGGCGCACACTGAGGAACTACAGAATTTCACTTTCCATTACCTCAGCCTTCCCTGTTGCCTCACAGCCTTGCCTTCTGCTTAAATTGCAAAGGATATGAAATGCTGTGATCATGTGGGGCGGCAACACAGGCAGGCATTGCTTTGGGATGACAAAGTTTTCCTGTTCTGATCAGCTCCTTGTAAATTAAAGTGTAAAGAGACTGCTTTAATCCCTAATAACTTTGCTAGTTTGCTGATCCAGAGATGACTAGGACATGGTACTTTGGGGTAAAATAGGGTGTACATGGCATATGACACAGATGTCTGTTTACGCCAACTTTGCTCAGTCTTTCAAGAGAAGATCTGTACCATCTGTAAGAATAACAAACACTACATTTTGAGACTAGGAAAGACTTCTTCTCCCAGAAGCAACAGGACTGCCCTTCAGATGCCCTTTTAGCATCTCTGCTTCCATTTAGCAGTGATTCTTCTATTTAAAAAAGAAGTTCAGATGTTTTGCCAGCAACCTGTACATCATTACTAATGCTCTACCTATTTAACATGTAACTGGTGATCTAGTTGGAGGAAGTAACTGCATTGAGGGCTTTAAAGGAGACAGCCCTTTCACTGGGGTGTGAGCTTCAACAAACCACACAGTTGCTTCAGTCTTCCCAGATTTGTGAAACCCAGTGAATTAGCCACACCAAGTTGTTAGTGATGCTGCCCTTTCAAATAGCTGGGACCGCCCAACACCTTTTCCCAGTAGCTGTGGTGCGAGCAGCATGTGCTAGTTCACATCCAAGCTCTTTCTCTGTGTATTTAATTCTCATATGTTTTGGAATTTATTGAATTCCTAGGCTGTCCCTCATATTAAAATGATGTTGTTCCTCCAGGGAACAAATGGTACCAATACCAAACAGCCTCTTTGTGGTATCCAGTTTTGTCCGGCGTTTGTTTTAAAGCTTCCCAGGAACCCTTGACTACTTTGCACAAACTGTTAACTTGAGGGTAATAATTTTGTCTGGGTTTTGTCACAGAAATTCAATTAAGGAGGATTATGAACACAGTTGTAAGCCTGTTTCATTTACAGTTGCAAATGAAACCCAGGCCACACACTGATCGTTTATATAGGAAAGGAGATGCTGTGTAGTTTCGAGTGGCTGAATTACCTGCATGTTCCTTTGTGCGGCTTCACTTATTGCAGAAGGGAGGGGAGGGTGACTTGCAAAATGAATGAAGGAGTGATGGAAAGGTGGGAAAGAAAGCACCAAGAGAAAAGCTACCCCTACTGCTTTTCCCTAGGAGGCACACTTCCTGTCTACACATAATCAACTCCTCAGGGAATTTCTTCCTCCTCAGAAAACACATCCCAAAGGGCAAGAGTGAGTAGTCTTTTATTTATTTATTTATGGTTAACAAAGAGCAATATTCTGTTTTCCTGGCCTCGGTTTGGCTCCAAGTCCTAGAGCCACTGGGGGCAAAACGTATGGTTTCTTTTTCTTCAGTTATTTCTGGGCCATGTAAGCCAGCTTTTTTATTCATCTTTTTTCCCCCTCTTTTCAAGTTTTCCTGCAAGCAGCTGAATTCCCCAGGTAGGAAAGGGGAGAGAAGAGGGGATGGAGGAGAGGACGTTTACCAGATTGGAGCAAAATGATAGCTGCTGCAGAGGCTGGGTCCTGGTAGAAACAGTATGCTTGGAGATAATGAAAGAGATTTTGTTTGTTTTGTGGAATGCCTTTTTTAGTTCTGAAAGGCAAAACAAAACCAAAACTTGTCTTGATGTCCTGAGATGAAATGTCTGTGTTTGTAAAGGAGCAATATATCTCAGCTTTACTCTGCAGCAGTAAACTTTGGAATTACTTTGGTCATCTCTTTTTCCTTATGCAAGCTTTGTCCTGCAGCTTTGAGCTGTGTCCTCCACACCAATTTGCCTGAGAAACCTCACACTGATTTAACTGGGCCACTGCCTGCCAGGAGAAGTAATGCTTGAATCTCATCTTCTGAATTTTATTCATAAAGCATTATCACTGTTTTGTGGGTGGGGAAGAGAGAGGTGCCCAAAGGTGGAAATAGCCCAATTTAGAGTCAAGATCAGAAACAGATCCACTCTGTTCCCTGTCTCAAGTACCTCCTGCTAGTGAGTGCTAGAGTGCCTGCTAAGGGACCCGGCACCACTCGTCACCTTTGATTAAAGCTCTCCTCCAGTATACTTTATTTAACAACTTGTTTGGCTCTTGTTTCTTGCTTTTCTCTTGATCCTTCAGTTCCAGGAAGGGTTTTACTGTCCTGTGGTTTCAACTACGTGCCCAAGGGGCTTCCTGGATTCTTCACCAGATAAAGGGAAATAAGCTCTTTTGTTTCTAGCTTTAAATCAGATGCTGTTTCCATACATCTCTCTGTATACAGCCTTGACACTGTTGAAGACTGAAAGAGGAGCAGGCAACATATTAACTCTCAAAAACTTAGGCAAAGTTCACTGGATGTGATGCAGTGAACTGTGAGCAGTATCTGCTTTTGCTCCATATCCAGGTCATTTGCCTGTGATGAGGGGTTGTTAGCAATTCGTATTTCTCTGTTGTTATATGGTAGAGTTATCCTCTATCAGACCAAGCTTCTTGTGAGAATTTGTTGTTGAGGCAAACTCTGGATGAAGAAAAAAGAAAGGCCTTATATTGAGAATGATCCATTGAATCTCTGGCTTTTTCACTTTTCTGAGACAACTGAAATTCAGTGCCCTCAACAGCTTTCAGTTCAGCTGAACATGACTTTGGAGTAGGTGCATCATGCTTCTATGTATGGAGTAGACATGTCCTTCTGGCACAAGGAGAGCAGGGGAGAAAAGGAGGAGGATCAAGATTTTGCAAAACTGTCAGTTTATTTTGTTGCAACTGATTGGGACTGTCTGTTATAATCCAGGTTTGTTGTGTAGAGAAGGAAGGAGATGAGCATCTCGAGAAGGTGACTCATCAGGAGGACATTACCACAGGCTATACAGCAGACATTTGGCAGTGCTGATCTCCTCCTGCTAACAGTACCAGGCACCTCATTGCCTAGCCTAGCCCAGTTTTCAGGTGAATAAAGTAGGGTGGGATAAATCTCTGCCTACATTTCAGTGGCATGTTTTATATTTGGCAAAGCACACGAAAATAGCCCCTTTTTAGCATCTTTCAATCTGTAGATAGTAGATACTTAGCCAGCATAAATGAGCTAAACTGCTGTGGTGAAGAGCTGATTTTGATGGAGCAATTCAAACTCAAGTGATGAAAAGCTGCTTTGCTCCACTTCAAGCAGAGTCAAATCTTTGTGGAGTTTTTGGGGGTTTAGTGATACCCTTAACCTTGGCACCTAAACCTCGGTAAAGGAAAAGGAACGAGGCTGCACAGTATGTGAGCTACACATGATCTCATATGATGCCATATGTTTTGCACAAGGTGCTTTTAGATTTAGGACATCTGGCGGCACTGCCCTCTCAGAGTGTAGCAGAGAAATAATCTTTTCAAATCAGCTCTGATAGAGTGAAATGTTTTTCTCTAGCCTGGTTTAAAAATCCTATCTGAGCCTTTTCCTCCTGTGGCTGCTGACTGGTCTAGCACAAACGATGTGATGCACACAGGCAGTAGCCATTTCAGCGGTTTCCCTGGAACTTGCTGTACATTTTGCTGGGGTTTTTTGAACAAGTTTTTTTCACACAGAAGGAAAAATGTAGTTGAATCGTAAGTCTAGATGAAGTATCATGAGCCTGTGTTGAATTGAGGTCCTTTTCTGCCAAATAATGACTTTATCTGCTTATAATGGAAGGATTGAAAGAGATGTGGGAAAGTAAGATTGGAACACACTCGGGAGCCTATATTTCAGTAACGAGGAGGAGGCTGAGTGTTAATATGGGAATTAATAACACTCCAAAGCTACCTCTTGAGCAGCTGCAGTAGGAACTGGCAGTGCAGAATGCACAGGCTAATTCTCTTTCACAGCAGCTAAAATTAAATGTTTGTTACAGTTTTATATACGTATGCTCTCAGCAAGGGCTGTTTTCCTTCCCTTTAGGGAAACTCAGAAGAGGAACAACATTTAACAGCCTGGAACCACCCAGTCTGTGTGCCATATGTATATGCTACTGAGCCATGCCTGGGCTGTCAGTGCTCAGACCCTTCCTGAGGGTGGAATCTGGACTGTTTTCTAGCAGCCCCTGTTGTTAGAGCACGGGAGCAAAATGCTAATGTTGATCAGAAGGGGAAGGTTTGAAATTGTAAGCAAACAGAAGGTCCATCATGTTTTTCACAGATGATAAAAGGCTGCATATCAAATAAATAGATTTATTGAAATAGCCTGTGCTGCCATTAATTTTAAAATGTCATCTTACTGAAGATGTCTGAGAGTTTTTCAAGCCTACCATTACTACCATGGCAAACTGGCTAATTTAGATAGTCTCCTCTGTTAATGCTTAAAAGAAGCATGAAGTGCAGTGTTCTCACTGATGTAGTGGAACCTCAGTGCAAAGCCAGTCCCTGTCGTGAAATCTGAGCTTCCTGGAAAATAAATTATAAAATCAATGTAATAATCATAAGTTTGTTCCTTCCAAGATGACAGTGCTAGTGGAAGTGTGGCTACACATTTCATTTAGCATAAGCCTGGTGCCGTCAGCTATGCACAGCAAACGAGATAGGACTGATAATTTTTAACCACTAGAGAGAAATAAAGTGCAGAAACAAAATGTTTCTAGCATGATATGACATCTCTGTGCTGAAGGGACCATTCCTATCATGGCTCAGCAAGGTACTGCATTCTGTGGTTTTGTTCCCAAGGGAACAAGCTGCTGCTTTCCTTCTTTTCTGAGTTCGTAAGATGAGAAGTGGAATATTAATAATTGAAAATGCAAGTTGCAGTAATGCCATTTCCATGACGATGTTTCTTGACCCATGGAGGATATTGTTTGTTGGAGTAAAGATCAGGAGAGGAAGTCTGGGCCTGTTTAGCCTGGAGAAGAGGAGGCTCAGGGGTGATCTTATTACTGTCTACAACTACCTGAAGGGACATTGTAGCCAGGTGGGGGGTGGCCTCTTCTCCCAGGTAACCAGCAATAGAACAAGGGGACACAGTCTCAAGTTGTGCCAGGGTAGGTATAGGCTGGATATTAGGAGGAAGTTCTTCACAGAGAGTGATTTCCCATTGGAATGGGCTGCCCAGGGAGGTGGTGGAGGCACCGTCCCTGGGGGTCTTCAAGAAAAGCCTGGATGAGGCACTTAGTGCCATGGTCTAGTTGATTGGATAGGGCTGGGTGCTAGGTTGGACTGGATGATCTTGGAGGTCTCTTCCAACCTGGTTGATTCTATGATTCTATGATCTTCATGCATGTAAAAGGCTACCTGGTAATAGACATTCTTAAATAAATCCTAATGCAGTTCTCAAGAATGGAGTGCTCTGCTTTAAGCCTGCCCTGCTTTTCTGAAGGACCTGAGATACTACCAAGAGAATCAGTTCCCCCCAGCACTGGGTGCAGTGCAGTAAGTAGATGTTAATATGGAGAGAAGCTTTTTCTGACAAAAGACGTGGAGGCAAACCCTTCCACATGGAGAATTTGCTTTGTGAAGTTTAACAATTCCAGTGACCTGCACTGAGAAAGTCTTTCTCCAAAGGCATTTTAATGGTGAGCTACATGGGGCTCACCATCTGCTGCATCAGAGGTTAAGACTGAGTCGACTAACCCATAGTTCCATGAATTCTGGTTGGTTTTCACTTAGACTTTAGGGGATTTTGTTTGTTAAGCCAGATGCTAATGCTGCAGAGCCATCCTTCCGTGCTGTTTTGGAAGCTAAAAGAATGAAACATTACTCATGAAGTGCACACACTGTTACGATCCCTGACTTTAACTCTTAGCATATTTATAGGCCTCATTTCCATTTTTTGTGATATCATTAATGGAACAGCAATAATAAATCGAAATGTTAATGGGGGATCATTTCACCAACAGCCCAAGGTATTAACAAACTTCATAAAATAGTTGAAAGGAAAATAACTTTTTAGTAGTGCATTTTTTTTTCCATAGCTCCTGATTGCATTCTTCCAAACATATGTAATTGGGCCAGTTTTGAAATTATGAACATTATTTCATACATATATATATATAAAACATCTTCCTGGATGTCTTGGATAGGAGATGTACCATCTGCAGAAATTCCAGTGGGGGCAATGATTATGGAAGTTGAAGGATGGGCAGAATTTGCTGTAGTCCTGGTGGTAGTGATAGAACCCCAGAAGGCACCTTTTGCCTGTGTGAGTTAATGACCTTTATTAATATGGTGTGAAAAAGTGGTCTCCCTTGTGTGAGGTAGACAGTTCACATGCTGTTGTGAAATACTTGTAGACAGCATTCAGGTAGGGTTTCAAAGAGGAGTTCCCCAACAGACAAGGGAATTGTACCTTATGGTCACAGATGTGTGAAAGGACCCAGGTAAGTCCCTTAGCAGCACTGTGTCTCCTTTTTCACCCTAGTAAAGTGAGTTAATGGAACACAGCAGGATTTCCAGGCTTGGTCAGTTAATATCTGTGGAGAGTTAGTATCTTCTGAGGGAGAGGTGGTACACTCTAGAGCAATCCTTAGCTGGAAGTAAACGGTACCAGAAACTGTTCAGGAACCTTCCCAATACTATCCCTTGTTGAAAACATCTGTGCTGGAATTAGTTACAGCTATAAGGGCAATTCTAGCTACATGTTTAGAAGCTGAAGACTAAAATTTGTAATAAATTTGCAGTAAATTTTCATTTTGGCCCCTGGTACAGAGCATCTGTTTGAGTCTTCTGCTGCTTAATTCTACAAAGTTTGTTTCTGGTAGGTTTTCATGTCTCAGAGGACATGGATTAATGCTTTTTGGACTTTGCTTACCCACAGTTTTTGAAGTAGATTGGCAACTTTTCTCCACTGCCCTTTCTCTCTTTTTGTTAAACAGTAAGTCTAAATGAGTTGCAAGTTTGAACTGCAAGAAAGCAGAGATTGGCATATAAATATACCAATCAAGCAAATCATCTCATAATCAGGAGTCCAGTGATCTAGAAACTTAATGTAGGGTTGTGAGCACAAGTATGTGCATTTTTTGGAGAAAGTAGAAAAAAAAATATCTTCAAATGAGGGATGTGATTGGCTGAATTCTCTCTTTTTTTTCCTAGGTATCATTAATCCTAGGTATCATTAATCCTAGGTATCATCAGCAAGTTTGAGGATAACACCAAGCTGAGGGCAGATGTAACTGGGTTGGAGGGCAGAAGGGCTCTGCAGCGGGACCTTGACCGCCTGGACAGATGGGCAGAGTCCAATGGGATGGGGTTCAATAGCTCCAAGTGCAGGGTGCTGCACTTTGGCCACAACAACCCCATGCAGAGATACAGGCTGGGGTCGGAGTGGCTGGAGAGCAGCCAGACAGAGAGGGATCTGGGGGTGCTGATCGATACCCATCTGAACATGAGCCAGCAGTGTGCCCAGGTGGCCAAGAGAGCCAGTGGCATCCTGGCCTGCATCAGGAATGGTGTGGTCAGCAGGAGCAGGGAGGTCATTCTGCCCCTGTACTCTGCACTGGTAAGACCACACCTTGAGTATTGTGTTCAGTTCTGGGCCCCCCAGTTTAGGAGGGACATTGAGATGCTTGAGCGTGTCCAGAGAAGGGCAATGAGGCTGGTGAGGCCTTGAGCACAGCCCTACGAGGAGAGGCTGAGGGAGCTGGGATTGTTTAGCCTGGAGAAGAGGAGGCTCAGGGGTGACCTTATTGCTGTCTACAACTACCTGAGGGGAGGTTGTAGCCAGGAGGAGGTTGCTCTCTTCTCTCAGGTGGCCAGCACCAGAACGAGAGGACACAGCCTCAGGCTGCGCCAGGGGAAATTTAGGCTTGAGGTGAGGAGAAAGTTCTTCACTGAGAGAGTCATTGGACACTGGAATGGGCTGCCCAGGGAGGTGGTGGAGTCGCTGTCCCTGGAGCTGTTCAAGGCAGGATTGGATGTGGCACTTGGTGCCATGGTCTAGCCTTGAGCTGTGTGGTAAAGGGTTGGACTTGATGATCTGTGAGGTCTCTTCCAACCTTGGTGATACTGTGATTAATTTGAAACTTACCTCTTTGTGGTGCTGAAGTCCTGCTTCCTTGCAGGCAAACTTGCAGTTGTATTTGAAACAAACAAACAAACAGAAGACCGAAGAGAACCAGAAAAAATGGCTGGAAGTATTATATGGCATTTTTTTTAGCTTGCTTAAGACTTGATCCAAAATTCACCAAAATGAGTGGGAAGCTTTCCACAATGTGCTTGAGCTTTGGATCTGGCACACCTGATCCTTATTCTTCCTGTCTTACTGCACCAAATTTCTAAGTGCCTCTGGCAAATAAAGATATTTTCAGGAGCCAGAACTACCAACACGACTTGGTACTAGCAAAGCAAACATAATCTGCTGTGGCTCTAACAACTATTCACCATGTAGAGAGGAAAACACTTGCTTTGAGTAATATGATATGGATATGGATGCAGATACAGTACAAGCGTGTTGTGTGAGGTTGTGTTCAGTAAAGTGTCATTTTTAGATAGAAAAATGACCTTAAAATGCTTGTATCAGTTTGCTGCATCACTATATTTTAAATTTCTTTAGCTTTAGTTCAGTTCTATTTAATTTTTCCCCCTTTTTTTAACGCCTTATACAGTGTGTGCAAATGTGGCTTGGGGCTGGAGGTGAAGAACAGCTGGTGGAGTGGAAGAGCAGGGAGGGAGCAGCTCTTTTTAAAGCAGCTAAACTTGTAGCCAAGAAAGATACTGCATTTATAATGTTCCCATTCTTCTCAATACTTAACAAGAAAAATGATTGTGTGTGTGTGACGTGAATATTCAGCACAGAGCTTTGGTAGCTGACCGCTCTCTTTTCACAGCCATCCAACCGCACACACATTCCTGGGAGGTTACCTCATTGCCAGCGCTCCTCAAAGTGTGGGATACGCTGAAGCCAACCAACTGCAAAGCTCCTTTCTCCTCACTGTGGTGCTGATTTTAGGCAATGACCTTTAAAACCACAAATCTAACCCTACATCTATCCTCTAAAAGATTTTTCATCTCTTTGCTAAAGAGATGCTGGGAGTGGAAATAGGGTGGAATCTGTAGGCTGTATGCAGAAATTCCTCTCCAAGCTTTCCACTCCTCTTTGGCTCTAAACATTCAATAACTTTGCAGCCAGAGAATGTTTGTCCCTTCGTTCTCCCTTGCTTTTTTGTGTTCTTCCCTTGTTTTGCATATTCTGACAACACTGTTTACTTCATCCTGCAGCTCCCACTGCTTTGTGTGCTTTCTCCTCGTCTCACAATTGCACAAATAAATCACTGAGGACAATTTGCATTTGATGGGAATTTTCCAGTGATATTTAGTGTTATGGGTGGTATATAATGTACGTGAGTTGACTTAATTAAACAGAGTTTTCATTTGTGACACAGAGGTCTTTATCTGCACAATACTATTTCTGTCTTTTATCTTTTTTTGCTATTAAACATGCCAGTGCATTTGAAAACCTGAGGATGACAGATCTTGGATAGTATTGTCTGTCTTGCATCAGAATATCTGCTTATGCCAAGTGGAGCAAATCAGCATCATCGCAGAGCTGAGCAGATAATTTATGCCAGGAATTTCTGAACACCAGTCTGTCAGAGTCCGAGGCCCATGTGTGTTGTAGCACCCTCTAGTCGCTCCGTTGGTAACTTGCCTCACTCTAAGACAGATGAAGCCTGGCAAAGGAATTTCAATGAAGTGAAAATTGATTAAAAGCTTGTCCAGAGTTTCCATGCCCCAATATTCTACATAGGTTGAAAGTGGCTTCCTTCCCCCTCCCAAACAGTCATATATGCCCCAAGATGCTCATGGATTTGGCTTTGGTGAACACAAGGTCTCTCGCTGCTGCCTGTTGTGCTGCTAGGGCAAAGTTTGCAAATGGGGTGCAGTTCACCATTGAGATTGTGTGGGCTGTGAACACACACTGTCTGTTCTGCCACCTGGGTTGAGATTGTAAAGCTTGCAAAACATTTGGGAGCACACAGGAAATTCTTCTCTTCTGTGTTCCAGAGAGATGAGGAGGAAGCAGCCTCCCAGGTCCCATTTTCACCCTGCTCTTAAATACCTGAATTGAAGGAAAGGGCAGAAATGCCATTATAGCCTAGCTCACAAACAAAACAAGAGCAGGTTTAATGCAGGAACTTGGCCTGTGATATTTTTTCCTCCAGGAGCACTGGGAAGGGCTCCTGCAGCGCCCCCAGGTTCCACCTCCCGGAGCGCAGGTACTTTGGAAGGCTCTGTACCAATCCCGAGTTTCTGACTGTTTTTCTGAATCAAGACTGTCAAATGATAGGTTGAGATTGTCACACTCATTAGCACTAATAGTGCGGGTACAGCTCCCCAGCGTGCATGAGGCACTGATGAAAGTGCTACTTTCAATGTGTTTATTTTCCAGGCCAAATATTTCCACACTTGCACAACTCCCTCTGCTGCCATTTTCCATGCAAAGGGCCTGTGTGCCCCTGAGACTGATAGCGCATCTGCTCCTCTGTGAAGACAAAGATAAACTGGTTCATGGTGTGTTGTTATTTCACTTGCTCTTCAGCATAAGAACAAGCAATAAGAATGCATTTAAGATGTTAATGAAATTAATGAAAGCCAGATCTCAGAAACAGCTGAGATTGTTGACTGTCTCAGGCAGATTTTCACTTCATTTTAATTACAGATGAGCCAGAACCAAACCCCTGATTAGAATGACTCCAATTTTTGGATCCGCATCTCTCAGCTTTGCAGTTTGGACCAGTTTCCAGTTCAATTATCTTCAAGTTTTATTTTTCCTCCTGGTTTTACTCCAGGTGTTTTAATGTTTTCATTTTGTTCATTTGGAAGGCTGGCCTTGGTGGCAGACATGAGACCTGCTGCCACAAGTCCTACTGGGATTGCAGAGGCTTAATTTGGTGTCAGCATGTGCAGATGCTTGCTGAGGGTGCATATATGTGATGATTTGGGTGTTCCCCATTCCCCCCACACTTTAGAAATCACCCAGACTAGACTCAGCCAGCTCTGGAAATATGAACGAAGCTATTTATTTACAGCTAGCACAATATACAAGCAAATATTTACAGTATATACAGTTATAGACAGAAATAGACAAGGTAAAAAGTAATACAGAAACACAACTCCCCTCCCAGAAACCTGAGTCCCCAGGAGGGGCTCCCAACCACCTTCCCCCCTACCCCTCTCAAACTTACCCCAGTCCCAAGGAAGAATAGGGGTTCAGCCAGGGGGTTAAGAAGCAAAGTGGATTAGTCCCAAAAAAGGAGGGGGAGATTAGAGAGTAAGATGCAGCCCAGCCAGCATCCCAGGCGAGAGTGATGCCAAGTGTGTTATCTATGTTTTGACTTATATTTTATACATCTCAGTAAGTCTATGAGTAAAGTAGACATCACCATTGTTTTCCCTTTACAGCCTGTGATCTAGTTCTTCTCACCAAAACGTTCTAGCCTGCTTCAAACTAGCACAACATACTAGACTTTGTGTTGATAAACATTTCTGTGCCATCTACACAGGCAGGTGATTGCTCTTAAATGACATTCTGGTAATGGTAAATGGCTCAGTAAAATACAGTCCCCGAGAAGTCCTCTTTCTGTTTCTCTTCGGCCTGAAGTGGCCACACACATTGACCAAGCCCCCAGCCACAAATCTGAGTGCTGGTTTGTGACCATGCCTTTGACCATACCGCCAGAGGAGCACATTGACAGAGAGGTGTTCTCAGCTTGCATGTGTATCAATTCCATCACAGATTTTATACTTTGATTAAAAAGAAAAGCCTCTTGGAAATAGTGTATTGACAATGAACACATTTCTTTTTCTGTCTCCTAGATATAAGGCCACCTCCCTGGAGAGCAGGGGATGGTCTGAAAAGCCCAGTTAGAAACCTCAGAGGCAACAAACACATGGGAGAAGATGATTTATTATCTTTTTATTTCCTTACTGTACTCAGATCTCAGGAACAGTGTAACTTTGAGTCATAGATATTGTGCTGTTCATTTTTAGGGTGGATTGAGAAAAACATCTAATCATAACAGCTTTAAAAACAGCGATAAAAGAGGGAGATGAGAGAATATACATTAAAAGCTACAGTGCTTCATTTACACAATACAATAAAAAGCAAATTTTGTGATTCAAGTAATGATTGCAGGTTATTAAACTAGGCTTTAAAATCTTCATAAATGAAAGGCTTTTAATAAATGATGAACATGGATGATAATGCTGTTGGAAATAGAAAGAATCTTTATTAAGTTTAACACATTTGTTCTCCACTTCCTTCCCTGATACTTTATATGGTCCCTGGATCGTTATCACAAAAAATGCACCAATGAGACAAAGCTTTAGCTGGAAAACTGCATGGGAAAGCACTACCTTCCATGACTGCCAGGGGTTGGAGGACATGACATTTTGGGAAGAGGCTGTAATGTGATGGATTCCTGCTGATGGAAGTAAGGGTTGAGGGACAGCTAAAGCAGGTGGGACTCTGCTTCCAGAGCCAAATTCATTGCCAGATGGTTTCCATCAGTGTGTGTGAGTGATATCTCCTACGCCAATCACTGAAAATTAGGCAGAGAATTCACTGAGACATGCAAGTTGTTCTCATTGGGTAGTGTACAGTTAGAAATTTAGCAGGCATTGGGGCTGAAAAGCAGAGCTGAACTGTGCTAGATTTGGAGGATTCTGTCATCAGTGGTTGCCTTCTCATTGGCTTGAAGGTTCTGACCTGATCAATAAGAAATTTTGACAGTCATTTCATTGCTTCTTCATCTTTTCAAGGGTTACTTCTGACTGTCATCAGACCCATACTTGCTGACCTGGAAGGAAGGTGGTGGAGAAAGGGGCAGAGCTGTGCTGCTGAGCCATGCACCAGATGGTAGAGCCTTCCTTCTCTCAACTGATAATAAGCTGATGCTGGTCTAAGGGAAACTGTTCCTGCAGGTACTGCCTTTTGATTAGATATCTGAGAGCTGTAAAGAAAAACTTACCGTAATGAGGGTGAATGTATCAGACAGCCCTGCCCAACAGCAGTTTTGAATAACTCTATTTTACCTGCTCAACTTGCTTCCTCATTTGAGTGGAATAGTCTGCTCTATTTTGCCTAAATTATTAAAGACTGATGAGGTTTCCAACCTAGAAGTGGCTGCGTTTCAGTGATGGATGAGTAGATTCTTGTGGATATTGTAATCAAAGCATTTTAAAGCATTTTCAGCATGAAAGGCACAATATAAATGTGAAATATTATTTTGTGCCATGCAGCTGCTCAAATCTGCAACACACATTATGTCTCGGTAATATAGACAGTGCTTAAGACTGTTAAATTAAACTATTAAAGCCTATAGAAAAAACAGAGATGACAGAGTGCAAATTACATCTGAATTATCATGAAATTGCTGTGCCAGTAGTTTTCAAACACGTTCATAGTGACCTGGAAGAGAGCAGGGGGAGTGGAATGACATTCACACCTCCTAATTGGAGTCATTATCTGTGCTTTGTTATCATGCTGCCCACAACAAGGGCATCCTGCAATCTCGGTGACTCAGGTAGGGCAGTGCGATGGCTGTGGACCATAAAGGTTGCATAGAAATACATTGAATGTGCTGCCATCTTTCTGATTTAAAGCCAGGGCATGGCCGTGTGGTCGCTTTGTCTGATGCATGGTTCTTAAAGGTGATAAATGACTGCAGGCTCTTTTCTGTACAGGGTGACTGAGGTGGGAAAAGAGGGGCATGGTGCATGGCTATGTTGTGCTTAGGAGAAATGCTGGTGTCCCAGCGACACGCTGGTCTGTCTTCCCTTCTTCTCTCCCCTACTAACAGCCCAGGCTCTGTGAGGGCCCTTGCTGGACCAGGGGCGTGTAGTAATTCCAGCTATGGGCCTCCATGGAATATCAGGTGGAAAACCTGTTTTTTTCAGTCATCTGAGTGATCTGCCTGCCAAAATACAAGCACACCTGACATCGTGTTCTCAGGTGTTTCGTGTAGTTTGTTTACATCCAGTTTCCTCTGAAAGTGTATCCTTTCCCTATTCTCTACTAAACACTCCACTGTGTACTTTAAAAATGAGATTTTGCCTTTGTTTTCCTCATTTCATTACTCATGATGGTATCTCTGTGTAGCTCTAAAAACATCCCTCTCCATCCTTAATCTTTACAAGCGCTCGTAGGCATGTTGGTATCTGTTTATTGTGAGTCAGCCTCATGCCAATCCATCAGTTTGCCTCTTGGAGCACTTTATGACAGCAGAAAGTGATTAATTTTCAAAGCAGACACAACCTTTAATCTGCAGAAAAGGAAACAAACTTTTCCCCGCTCCTTGGCTGATTGAATCTGGGAACGAATGAATGATATCCGACTCAAATGTGGTTCTAAAATAGTTTTCATTAAATATAATCGGTCAGTGCTGATCATCAAAAGCGTCTTGGAGATTGGCCTGCATATGTATACAGTGCTAAAGTCAGGATGAGCTCAGTGATCGAGATGCATCCAACATCTTTATCTGCTCAACACTATTAAATGGATTTTCTCAATGTCCCTGCAAAGCAGGAAAATAATATAACTCTTGAGCAGGGATATTAAAGCAGAGAGGATAAATGTGATGTCCAAAAGCAATGCCAAGCAGCTCCTGACTTGTATCTTCACACCTGTCATTCTGCTGTTTGTCATCATCAACTGATGCACTTACAGCTGGAGGGAACTCCCAAGGATGGCCAAGAAAAGCCAGAAGCCAGGGTTTGGCAAAACTGGAGAAACATCTCAATGGCTTCTTCTCTGTGTGCTTTCGTGGTCCCAGATCTGTCAACTGCTCATTGCCAGTGGCTGAACAGGGTCTAAACCCAAGCACATATACAACCTTAGCTCAGAGTAGAGTTTTATTGAGTGGTTTGTTAGTTGTGTGTTTGGCTTCTGTACAAATGATAAGAACACAGATCCCTGTCCTTAAGTCCATCCTTGCTGTACTGGTAAATATATTTCTTGTTGCCAATGTGAGGTTGAACCTCGGTCTATGAGAATCTGAAGTACATAAGGCATTTTAGAAACTGCTGCACTATAAAAAAGCATGCTAATTTTATTACATATACAGTCAGCTCAGTAATGGCTAGAGAACTGTGTTCCTCTTAGTAGACTCACTGTAGGAAATATTCTCAGTTTCCCTGATGCAAAACAAGAGAGTAACTAACAGTATATTTAATTTAGTTATTTAAGTCCAAGCCTGCTATAGGACATTTGTCTGCAGCTCTGTCTTCTAGAAAGATTTGAATGAATGACCAAGAAGAGTCTGAACCATCCAGTCATGCAAATTAAACTATTTCAATAATATGAGGGCTACTTTTCCTGATCCATAGTAATTGATGAGGCTCATTATATGTTAATATCACTCCTTTTTAAAAAATCTTACATGTAATTCACTACAGTGTTTGAATAGGAAGGTATAATTAAGATTCAGATGGCAATTTCATTCTAGACTGCTCTCTACAGTTGCTTTAATAAAGATTACCGCTTGGGATGCGATTTTCTCCAGAGGCAGAAAAAGGTAGAATCAGAATCATAGAATCACAGAATCAACCAGGTTGGAAGAGACCTCCAAGATCATCCAGTCCAACCTAGCACCCAGCCCTAGCCAGTCAACTAGACCATGGCACTAAGTGCCTCATCCAGTCTTTTCTTGAACACCTCCAGGGATGGTGCCTCCACCACCTCCCTGGGCAGCCCATTCCAATGGCAAATCACTCTCTCTGTGAAGAAGAGTACCCTTTGGATACATCCAATATTAATCCATTCAGCCACTGCTGAGTTTTCTAATTGTGAAAAACATCAGAGAACTGCCTCTTTAAAGCAAGCACTGCTTTTTTTTTCTCCTCCATGGTTTGGGTGCCCATGCAGAAGGTCTTCAGTGCAGCAGCTGGGACTCAATTCCTATGTGCACAAAACCTCTGACTTTCATGTCAGCTTTTACCAGTGACCAGTTCCTCCACTTCTATGTTAACACTAAGTGTCAGTGTGCCTGGAGAAGAGGAGGCTCAGGGGTGATCTTATTACCATCTACAACTACCTGAAGGGGCATTGTAGCCAGGTGGGGGGTTGGCCTCTTCTCCCAGGTAACCAGCAACAGAACAAGGGGACACAGTCTCAAGTTGTGCCAGGGGGAAGTATAGGTTGGATGTTAGGAGGAAGTTGTTGGCAGAGAGAGCGATTGGCATTGGAATGGGCTGCCCAGGGAGGTGGTGGAGTCACCATCCCTGGAGTTCTTCAAGAAGAGACTGGATGAGGCACTTAGTGCCATGGTCTAGTTGACTGGCTAGGGCTGGGTGCTAGGTTGGACTGGATGATCTTGGAGGTCTCTTCCAACCTGGTTGATTCTATGATTCTATGATTCTATGGTTCTGGCGGGTACAGCAGCCAATCACTTCAAGGTTTGCACAACCAAACTATTGGTGTGCACATCCTGCCATGAACCTCCATGAAATTTCATTTGAATTTCATTATGCACATTAAGGGTTTATCGGGTCTTAAAGTGGGTAAAAAATGTTGACAATGAGGGCATGAAAGGCGTGTGTGTGTCTGGGTACTGGTAGAATTGCAAAATCATTTTGCTTGCAAAAGACCTTTAAGATCATTGAGTTCAACCATTCTCAAACTGATGCTAAACCATGTCCCTTGGCACCACATCTTCTGAGCACTTCAGGGGTGGAGATTCAACCACCTCCTTGGGAAGCCTGTTTCAGTGTTTGATAACCCTTTGAGTGAAGAGAGTTCTTCTAATATCCAGTCTAAACCTCTGTGACTTCAGGCCATTTCCTCTTGTCCTATCACTTATTACTGAGGAGAAGAGACTGTCCCACCTGGCTCCTACCTCCTTTCAGGTAGTTGTAGAGAGCAATAAGGTCTCAGCCTTCTTTTCCACAGACTGAAAAACACCAGTTCCTGCAGCTGCTCCTTACGAAGTCTGTTCTGCAGACACTTCACTGGCTTTGTTGTCCTTCTCTGGACCCACTCCAGGACCTCAGTGTCTTTCCTGTAGTGAGGACCCCAAAACTGAGCACAAAGTGTGGCCCCACTAGTGCTGTGTACAGGGAGACAATCACTTCCATGGTCCTGCTTGTCAGACTATTCATCATACAGGCCAGGATGCTGTTGGCCTACTTGGCCACCTGGGCACACTGGTGGCTCGTATTCAGCCAGCTGTTGTTCATCACCCCCAGGTCTTTGTCGGGCAGCTTTCCAGCCACTCTGTAGCATTGCATGGGGTTGTTGTGACTGAAGCACAGGATGTGGCACTTGGCCTTGCTGAGTGTCACACAACTGGCCTGAGCCCATGGACAAAGCCTGTCTAAACCTCTTTGCACAGCCTTCCTACCCTCAAGCAGATCAACACTCCCTCTCAGTTTAGTGACATCTGCAGACTTACTGGGGGTGCAGTCAATTGATTTACTGGTGGTGCAATCAATTGCCTTGTCTAGATCACTCATAAAGACATTACACAGAACTGGTCCCAGTACTGAGCCTGTGGAACACTATTTGTGACTGGCTGCCAACTGGATGTAACTCCATTCACCACAGCTCTTTGGGTCTGGCCATCCATCAAGTTTTTTCACCCTGAGAAGCATCCATCCATCCATCCATCCAAGCCATCCATCCATCCATCCAAGCCATCCAACCACTTTGAGCTAATCCTCTTCTTTACAACCAGGCTCTGTCTGTATGTGGGATCTGATGACTGCCTACCAGTTGACTACACCCATGAGCTTAAGCCAGGGATGCAGCTCGCTGTTAACAGAAGTGCTTTGGAATGTAGCATATGAAAAGAGCAACCCAAAATGTTTCTGTGATAATATTCAAGGAAAGACAAATGCGGGTGCACGTGAAAACAGCCAGGTGAGCTCACTGACATGGGCAGAGTTTCTGTTCTCTTGTAAGGCAAGTGAAATAGTCCCTGTTTGGTAGTGGGAATTTCTGGAGTGGATAGCTGAATCTCATCTTGGTTTTTTTCTGGCAATCCTTTTTTGGAAACAGTAGTTTTGTCACTGTTTTGTTTAGGCTGACATTAGGTGTTTTATGAACTCTGTTTCAGAGGTTTTCTTTGCTGACTGTTTGAAGAGAGCAACTACATGTCTGGAGCACAAAGGTTGTGCTGGTGAACTGTGGCTGCCTGGCAGTGGTGTTGCTTGGCAAGGCAGACCTGGCCATTTCTCTGTCCAAAGGCAGATGTGCATTTTACAGTTCTCTCAGTGCAAAGCTCCTTAGGGTTCATAGTCTGTAGCACACAGGAGTTGTCTCACCAAGGCAATGCAGTCTCCCCAAGGGCAGAAGAAGAGCAGAGGGAGGGAAGACTGCCTGCAGTGGGGAAACTGCCTGCAGCCACGGTGTGGGCATGAGGACAAAATCTCACCTTCACTTCACTGGTGGAGTGGATGGGACAATGTGCAAACACTTTATAAGTGCTGGGGGTCTGTGAGAGGCAGATTGGTCATTATCCTGCTCTGTATTGAGGACTTCTGTGAAATATTACTGAAGGACTCACTGACTGTGATGGTTTGGGTGTTCCCTGCCCCCCCCCCCCCCCCCCCCCCCCCCCCACTTTAGAAATCACCCAGACTAGACCCAACCGTCTCTGGAAATTGAATGAAGCTTATGAAGGTTATTATATACAGCTTAACAGAATATACAAGCAGATATTTACAGTATATATATTTATATACAGAAATACATACAAGGTAAAAGGTAATACAGAAACACAATTCCCCTCCCAGGAACTGAGTCCCCAGGAGGGGCTCTCAACTGCCCCTTCCCCTTACCCCTCTAAACCTTACCCAGTCCCAAGGAAGAATGGAGGTTCAGCCAGGAGGTTAGGAAGCAAAGTGGATTAGTCAAAGAAGCCGCAGAGAGAGACTAGAGAGAAATGCAGCTCAGCCAGAAGTGCCTTATCTATGTTTTGATTCTTTTTCCTATACATCTCAGCAAGCCTATGAGTGAAGCAGACATCACCATTGTTTTCCTTCCACAGCCTATAATCTAGTTCTTCTCACCAAAACATTCTAGCTAGCTTCAAACTAGCACACTGACTCAGTTTTCTCTCTTGTAATTGGAGGAATTCTTTCCCAAAGACTTTGTAAAAAGTATTACATTATAGTGATGCTGTGGTACGAGGGACTGTGGGAGTCCTTCAGAGACAGAGCATTCTGTCTGACAGCTGCTTTAAAGATGTAAAAAGAGATGCATGATTTGGCTTCACTTTGCACCACGTGGAAAAGAGGATATGTCTTTCAAAAAAAGGAATTTATCACAGTGTTGCAGTTCTGAAGGACTGCAAGGCATGCGGGTCCTATTCATCCCTAATGTGATGGCAGCTCGTGTGGCTGGCTCACACAAGAGCGGAGATTTGGGGTTTCCTGTCCGTGCAGGTAGCTGTGGTGGGAGTGTGCTGTCTCTGTGCCATGTGTCGTACCATAATGTGAGTTTTGGAGCCGAGCCTGGTTTTAATAAAGTGTACCTTTTCCTCAACTGCTTCCTGTCTAAATACTCTGCGCTAGCCCAAAAATGAGCAACCGTCACAGCAGCTGTCAGTGGATTTTTGTATGTGCTCGGCAAAGACCCTCTGAGGAATTTCCTTATTAAACAGCTGAGCTATCAAAAGCGCCTTTTCCTGCCAAAAAGGGCAAACAGCACAGAGCACTGAATGAATGCTCAGTGAAATTCTGTTGCATTTTAACGAGACTGGGCTTTGGAGGGAGATCTCTCCTGACTAGTGCCTGCTGCAAATAAAGTCAAAAGTATATGCTATAGACTTGAGCATAAACCCTGTATAATCTTTGCTTTGACCCTTGCAGAGTACATGGGTAATTTTGACGTACTGCTGATGGATACTGTTGCCCCTGGGCTGGTCTGGGTGGTGTATGTAGAGCATCATGTGCAGTGAATTCCTGGTTACTGTGGACAAACTCTAATCTGGGAGGCCAGAGAGTGTTGTTTCAGCTTTCAGTGTATTTCAGACTTGAGAGAAAGCACTGACCTCAGCTGTAAGAGAACGAGTGAAGTTTATCAGCTGTGTCTGTAACTTTTGGTGGTAGTGTAGAATGGACCAGATGGGACAGGAGAAGGCATAGGAGCAGACAAGAAGTGGGAGAGAGGAAAGACATGCCTTCAGGCATCTGGAAGTCACTGTTTCTCTTGCACTGGCTAGGTAATTGCTGTTGGATGGAAAGCTTTAGAAAGATCATGTCCAGGGTTGATATTGGAAGAACTGGCCTAGAAAAGCACTGGGACAAGTTTTGATAGGATCAGTAGAAAGGCAGAGCCTGCATTTTTGCAAAAAAGGAAGCAAAATGATCTGATTTGAAACAGAAAGTGATGGTAAAAAGAAATATCATGTCTGAGAGGAAGGTGAACTGATCACGTAAATGACTACTTTTCATTCCATCTCGACCTGGGTTTGGCCATTTTAATTCTGAGTTACTGCTGAGGATGTTCTTTAGTGCTGCTTTCTGTACAGAATTCAAGAGCAAGACTCTTTCTGGAGCTAAATTTTTCCATTATCTTATTTTTTTCCTAAGGAATTAAAATTGATTCCAAATAAAGCAGATGGTTTGTTTTGGAAATTCTAGCACTTTCCTATTTATTTGATCTTTTGGTTTCCCATTTGATGGGTTACTTGCTCTGTCTTGACTCTAAATGACTTGCACCCAGCTTGTGGGCGTGGATTTCAGCTCCATGTCAGGGCCATTGCATTCTGTACCTGTTTCATGGATTCCCACCACACTGTTGAACATGAAAGCTAACAAAAAATATAATTTCTCCTTTTCTTTCAGTGGATTTGATTTTTTATTCATTTTGTCCCTGTATAACAGGACTGGATGAGCAGAAAAGAAGGTGGAGTCACTAAAGCTCTTTCATCACCCTGAGTGCACTCTGCCTCACTTTCCTCTTATTCCCTGGAGTAAATTACCAATTTTTTCATGCCCTTGCATTTTCTGTGCGTTTGGGTTTTTTTCCTCCCATCATAGCTTCTTAAATATGTTGCCTCAACTCTCATCTTTTGGCACTGAGAGATCCTCAGCTGTGAGGCACTTCCTACTCCAGCGAATATGTTTGGCAGTAGTAAACATCAGAGTATGGTCCAGGAAAACACTGCAACAATACATACCTTGATATTTCTTCTATCTGATTAATGTTCATGTATGCAGGCCAGCCAGTTTCCAAGTTAGGATATTTTTTTTCTCCGTGTCTGACCACTGCAAAGTCTTCCTTTTATGTAGAGGAGAAAACATATTTTCCTCCTCCTGCTTTTTAAACGGATGCAGCAGCACTAAAGAGACTGGGTTAGGAAGCTGGCTGGTAACTTTGCACATTATGCATAGGGTTGAAGAGGACAAAATCTGTTCCCCAGAGTTACTTTGGCTGAGCAGAGTGTTAGGCATTTGTTTGTGAATGATGCAAATACTGTGCAGATGAAAAAAGTAAGGAAAACTGTGTCCTATGCAGCATGCTTTTTAAATACTTTTCTGAAGATAGCTTTTGTTCAGCAGGAAGGCAGTTGAGACACCATATCTTTCTTGTGGATAGTACTTCCCTACAGGATTCCAGAAGGCTACTGGCAGAACAATTAAGGGTGCATATTTTAAGCAGTGCTTTTGAGAGATGTTTGCAACTTTTGGCATCTCTAGTTACTTATTAGGAGAATAGGAATTGCCACGCTAGATAAAGCTAGCAATTGCTCTTCTCCAATCTGCTGCCAGTGACAGTATCCAATGTGGAAAGCGTTAGAGAAGATGCAAAAAACTACAATGTGCCACAAAAGAGCTTCCTCTGACACACACCCATCAGAGCTGGCTGGTGCCCTGAGGTGTGTTGATGTGGCATAGGTGGTGATTTTTAGCTTGTGACTAGTTTGGAAGTGAGTCTTCAGTGCTACAGAGCAGAGCAGTGATGGAAGCAAATGTAGCTGGAGAGCTATGAGTTGGCCAGGTGTAGAACCAGAGAAAGTCAGGGGAGATTGAAATAGTGCATTGGAAATTATCAGTTTTCATTACATTTATCACTTCTAATCCATACAGCTTAGTTATTTCCTTTAAATGGGTAAATGAAGTAAAACATTTATGCAAGTCCGTAGGCAAATATTGCAATAATGTGAGCCTTAATTTGCTCAGAATTAGAATAAGCTTTGCTAATGAGTTCCTCTATCATGAAGTAGTGAAGACTTGTGAGCCTCTGAATTACTGTAGAACTTGAAAGAAAAATCAGTGGGCTCTTCTCCTCATTACTTGACTAACCAAATTCTGCTTTCACCTTTAACTGCTTTTATATGTTTGAGTGACTGGGATTTTGCATTTTTTCTTCATGCATTTGAACCAGTAGAATGATTCCTTAGTTTTGATCTAATAGCCATGTAGGAGATGGAGGCCGTTTGACTTCCTGTAATTTCTTGACCTACCACCTATTGAACGGAGAAGTAACACAGAATTGATACAGATGAGTTGGCTATAAGATCTCAATATAGAGGGTGTCAGCACGAGGCTGAAATACGCTGCCTGGGGAGCATCAGATGTGAGCATTGCCAACCCTGACGTCACCTGCCTAGGGAGGCTGCACCATATCAGTTATTCTGGCAGGTGGTTCCCTGGAACAGAGGAGAAACTAAATATACCAAAGAATTTTACTCAGCTGTGTAGAACATTATTAAAAAACTCTCAAGTAAGATTTGTGTGTTTCTTGCTCTCTAGCTGTGTAATGACAAGACACAAGGCATTGCTGGCTGCTTTCGTAGGTGTGTGAGGCATGGGCACTGGTGTGGTTGGTGAAGCTCCACTCCTGCATTTTTTAGGTGACATTTGCTGGTGAAGGGCCTGTGCACGCTGCAGAATTGCAGCAGCTTTGGCCATGGTTATGTGGTCAAATCCATTTTCATCCAATGCTATCAGCAGAATGAAACGGGGTAGGACTGCAAATTGTCAACTACGTTGGCCTGTGGCGTAATGGCCAATTTCACACTGCTGCCCTCAGGGACGTGGAGATGTTGCTGCCCAGGAAGACTTGCAGGCACCATGATTCCACCTCTTGCTCTCCTCAGCAAGTAATCAACTTGACTTTGTGGGTTTGGATTTTTCTCTTGTGTTTCAAAGCTTAAGCACATCTCTTGATTTTGGCTACAAAATAGCTCACTGTAGGAAACTTTGTTAACACAGGGACAATGCTTCTTGTCCTCTACATTGAACTCTTGTATTCTGATATTCTGGGAACTTTGCTGTCTGGACATCCACGTCAGTAAAGCTGTGATAATGCAGAAGTCACCTGAATTTGGTGGCTAACCTGTACTGATGTCCATGCTGTCCCAGATGAGAGCTGGCCACTTTTGTCTACGCTATGCTGCAATTACTTACAATTGCATTAGAGACTGTAATATGTTAGTACCTATTTTGGGTGCAAAACAATGATTAAAAAATGTAAAAGGCAGCTTTCAAAGAAGGAGTTAAAAAGGAAAGAACAGACAAAGGAAAAGAATATACCTAGGTCATCTGCACAGTTTTTTCACTGTTCTTGGAAGAGAATGGCAAACTTTTATTCCCTATGTGAATCCAAGCTGATGAACTGCTCTGGGATCTCTGGTTTACCTCACTATCCCCTCTTACACTGAAGACAGACTCTTAATGTTGCTTATGCACTCTTTTTACAGTTGAAAATCCTAAGTAATTTTGACATTTAATCTACTGTCTTTACTCCATTGAACAGAAGTAATGGAAAGAAGATAGAGTGATAAACACCAATGGGAAGCAGAATGAAAATGGATTGATGAGACATAATGTAGTTAAGCAGCAGATGTTAAGCACCGTTAGCTGAGTGTCTTATTATATTCTTCCAAAGGCTCGTCTCTCCCGACCCACACAGGCCAAGTGATCTGGAAGTGTGTACAGCAAGTCAATGCAGATCAGAAGCAAACCATTTGCCCACAGACTTCTAAGAGGCTTTTCAGTTAAGACAGTGGTATGAATACCAGTCTGATCTGATCTATTAGTGCAGTCGAGTCCAACCTTTCTAGCCTTTTAAACATGGAAAAACAACATCTCTAAGTGGCTGTGAGGTTTCAATTACATTTACACCCCAGAGGGACGCAGCAGTGACCTGGTGCTGATGGATTTATGAGTATGTTATCTGACAGGAAGGCGGGTTTAAAAGCAGCTGCTGCAACATGTGCTTACTTATTGCGCTAAACTACTTGTCTTGGATGTCTCTATTTTTCTCCTCACTGCAAGCTCAGGTAGTCCAGAGAATTGCTACCATTAGTATCAAGATTTAGTTGTTCCAGAAATTGATATCAAAGCAGAAGCCCTACGAGGAGAGGCTGAGGGAGCTGGGATTGTTTAGCCTGGAGAAGAGGAGGATCAGGGGTGACCTTGTTGCTGTCTACAACTACCTGAGGGGTGGTTGTGGCCAGGAGGAGGTTGCTCTCTTCTCTCAGGTGGCCAGCGCCAGAACAAGAGGACACAGCCTCAGGCTGCGCCAGGGGAAATTTAGGCTCGAGGTGAGGAGAAAGTTCTTCACTGAGAGAGTCATTGGACACTGGAATGGGCTGCCCGGGGAGGTGGTGGAGTCGCCGTCCCTGGAGCTGTTCAAGGCAAGGTTGGACGTGGCACTTGGTGCCATGGTCTAGCCTTGAGCTCTGTGGTAAAGGGTTGGACTTGATGATCTGTGAGGTCTCTTCCAACCCTGATGATACTGTGATACTGTGAAAAGTAATTTCAGACATGGAAGAAGCCTCACAGCAACATTTGAATCGCTAACACAGGGAGATGCCTTTTGCTTTAGATGCTTTCTTAAAAAGATGGGAAGATTAGTTTCTCTAACTAGTTGGAACAAGAGTGATTTCAAATGTAAAAGGCTGAGTTAGATTTTTGTGAGCACTTCCACATTGAAATCCTTGGAATAAACAGGCTTCAGTGATACATTGTTTGGCTCACATTATATCATATAAGAAGCAGGTTTGCTGATCTGGAAGCCACAAAAAAATTGTTCTTGGAAGTTACAAGTTGCATTGCTTACTCCTCTGGAGCTTTTTGTTCTCATTTGGAGATAATCATTATCAAGCAAAGAATTAATGTGAAATAATGAAAACATTTTAAATGGGCTGGAAAATATACAGTTGTCAGGATTCTGAAAGTGATCAAATTAAATAGTACTATTTCAGCATTCTCTAGTATGCCATAAACCTACTTGTGTACATTCCAACTCAAAACAACTGTCCTGTGTAATAGTGTGAAGACTAATAGGCAGTTTTTAATTAACTTATGTCAAATGTTGCATTGTGACACATCAACAAGAAGTTACAAGAAGAACAAATCTTCATTCAGCTCAGATCAATACATGTACATAATTCATTACACCTGTACAGAAATACCCTACAAAGACACCTTAACTCTGACCCATGAGGCTTTGTAGACAGCAGATGTCTATTTTAATAATTATTGCAGTAACAGGGATGAATAGGAATATACTCTCAGATGCTTCTGCACGTAGTAGCACTTAATGGTGTCTATATGTCATCTATCCACTTACATTAAACTGTGTGAGCTACCTCTCGCAGAGCTAGGAGCTGAACCAGATGTTCTAGCCATATTAGCCCCAATTAGCATCCTCTTTGATCTTGTAATAGCTTGATGTAAGTGAATGGTGTGGGCCTAAGCTTTGGATTTGTCTGAAAATGTCTCTTTCTTTAGCAGACTCTAATTTTGCCTTTTTCAGCTCCTCAAAGCCTGTCTACCAGGCAGTGTCAAAAGCACAGATATATGCTCTGGGATCTTTGCAGCAGCATTATAACCCAGATAGTCTCAGACAAGTTGTGTTGCTGTGCTCTGTTCCGCTGTGCCTAAGTTGCTAACAATACCTGTAGCACATCTTTTGAAGATAATGTAAGTGCATCTGCATTTGGCACAGGGATTCCAGAGTAGATCAGTCCTAAAATGTGAGAAGATCCTCACTTGAGGTGTTAAGACCACAGAACATGATTGGGCTATCTGGATGAAAATGATACTGAAAGTTTGTAAATTGTTACATTTGCCTTCCAGTAGGAACTACCCTTTGGGAAGTAAAGAAGCCCTAATACTATGCACTGCTTAATATTTTTAAAGGTCATTAGTTTACTATAGGTTTGTCTTGGCCAGTTCTGGGCCCCTCAAATCAAGAGAGATGTTGAGGTGCTGGAACATGTCCAGAGAAGGGCGATGAAGCTGGTAAGGGGCCTGGAATACAAACCCTATGATGAGAGACTGAGGGAGCTGGGGTTGTTTAGCCTAGAGAAGAGAAGGCTCAGGGGTGACCTCATTGCTATCTACAACTGCCTGAAGGAACATTGTAGCCAGGTGGGGAGTGGCCTCTTCTCCCAGGTAACCAGCCACAGAACAAGGGGACACAGTCTCAAGTTGTGCCGGGGGAAGTATAGGCTGGATGTTAGGAGGAAGCTTTTCACAGAGAGAGTGATTGGCATTGGAATGGGCTGCCCAGGGAGGTGGTGGAGTCACCATCCCTGGAGGTCTTCAAGAAAAGACTGGATGAGGCACTTAGTGCCATGGTCTAGTTGACTGGCTAGGGCTGGGTGCTAGGTTGGACTGGATGACCTTGGAGGTCTCTTCCAACCTGGTTGATTCTATGATTCTATGATTTGCTTTTTCTCTAGTGGAGTACAAGTGGTAGAGCTTCTGACAATGTCAACTGGTTCAGATATCCCTGAACACCACCACCAAGGTTCTTACAGTGGTCTGTGCAGGTCTCTGCACTGTTAAGAGTCTGATGCCTAAAGCAAGTGACTAAAGAGGTCTATGGGTGAGTATTTTTTAGGAGAGCTCACCTGCAGTGCTGCAACAAGAGGAGGAGAGGTGGCTGTGACAGGCAGTTGTGTGGGCTTTGTTTCTGAGATGCACAGAAAGTAGTTTGACATAGCCAACAACTTTCTGCGTAGCCAAATTCTCCTTTTATCAGTCTGTGCGTGGATCAGTCAGGGACATGATGTCTGCTTTAATTTTTCTTCATTCCTATTGCCTTTCAAAAGGTCACCGAGGTACAAGGACAAGAAAATGTGAAAGTGCAAATGATCAATAACAAGCAGCTTTTACAAAACTCACTATCCTGATAGAGCTGTGCTGCAGCAACGTTTTCAGTCCATTTTCTGTAGATGGTCCCTGCTGCCAATCGTTATATACAAACCAAACCAGCTGGGACAAACAGGCCCACGTAACCTACCCGTCCCTACATGTCTCCAGCAGTAGCCCTTTGGTGCATAAATCAATGGACTATTACCTGATGAGAAGGAGATTATGAAGGCAGGGATTTTCACTTCACAGTCTGAATCTCATTTGAAACTTGTGTGACCTCCCTATGGCTACCAGCTTAGTGGCAATAACACATTTTACTGAGAATATTTGGCAAAGAGGGTTTTTTTTGTGTGCGTATTTCCTGTCTGACAGATGGTTTTTGGTTGAAGCAGGGGTAGAAATTCCCCACAGTAGTTGCAGAGAGACTTGGCCATATCCACTGGCATTAATTATAATAATTGTCCTTCGTAATTAGCTGCACGCCAGAGCTGGAGGCACGTCACATCTTTGCTGACTCCATCTGATTGTTGTGTCCTTTTGTGGATTGCTTTCCCACAACTGGGAAACAGATTGTTTGGGCTGGAATTAGAGAGTTGTAGGTAGGCAGCAGCTGCTATTGAGCTTTTTTTATATGCTTGTTGGATGTGTGAGATGAAATTTGTTTTGCTCATTTAGCAGCCTGTTCAGTGGAGGAGGAAGGACAGTATGAGACTCTGGTAACTGGTAACACTCTGTTCTCGTAGAGGCTCTGCCTTAGATGACACTGAAATGATCGATTCCTGTTCCCCTGCAAGTGCAGAAAACAGCCTTTCACATATCAGCTTCTGGGGAGAAACCCTTCATACCGGCCTGTGCAGGTGGCTTTTGGTTTGACCTGAACTTGGTGTAAGCAGTGAATACAGCACTTCCAAAATCACACAGACATTTTCTGCCTTGTAGTTTAAGTATGGAACTGACCTTACTTTCAAGACCCTAAGATTCAACATGTAAGGAAGGTTTCCTATGAGCCCTAAGCCACATCGATGGTGAATATAACCTTATGTGTTTCTTTATCAGGGTTCCCTGTTACTGCAGTGGGATGCAGGTAGTGTGAAGCTTAGTGACTTTTCCTGAAAGGATTTCACATCAGTGGGAAAGAAGGACTTATTGGATACCTCCTATATGGGACTGGTAATCTTCTTTAGAAACTGTGGAAGTGGATTGCTGCAGGTAACCCACATAAGCTAGCACCACTCATGTGGATAAGAAGGTTAGGATGATGGCACTTAACATGCCTAAATCTCTCTCTGAACTGTAGTCCTTTATTTCATAGGTAGCCAGTCACATCAAGCTACAAAGTGCAGAACTCAGCTGTCAGTCCTGTGTCAACAAAACTTTAACAGCCGTCACAGTGTACAGCACATTTGATGATGTCTGCAGCAGAACTCTGAATCCTCATGGTTTGTCTCACCATAAGATCTCAAAGATTTGACAAATATAAGTCACTAAGTTATTTTGATAAAGTGGACAGGCAATGTAAGCACCACATTGTCAAAATACAACCTATCCAGACTGTACTGAAATTCAAATCCAGAGTTCTTGCTGTCCAATCCTACCCCTGAACACCTGCTCCAGGTGATGTGTTGATGTGAGTGATACACTTCTGTTCTTCTCAGTGGATTTGGACTGAGTTACAAGCATGTGAATCTGGCTTTAGAATGTTGTGTGCGAATTGGTGTTTTGTGTCGAGGGCACAGCATCAATGCAAGATTGAAATGAAATCCAATTTGTGTCTAACAGTCTTGACAGCAGAGATACTGTAGAGATGTTGTAGTGAGCAAACAGGGAACCAGCCATGCAGAGCCACAGGATGGATTTTTCCAGAGATGCTCAGATGCAGTGTGTTACAAAGCCTTGATGCTAAAATGGTTAACTTCTCAAAGCAGAACAAAGACACTCCACTTTGTCTGGAGAAGAAATGCAAAGTGGCTGCCAAACTTGAATTGTGGAAAAAAAAAACCCTGCATTCATTGTGCTCAACAAGGTCTTTTAAAAATGGCAATAAAATCAGTTTCTTTTCCTTTTTGTCCTCATGCCAAGCCAAGGCTGACACCAGGAATGGATCTGACCCTTTGCTCTGTTCGATCTGGGATGTGGGAGTGGAATGATACAGCATACTGTGGTGCCTCAACCAAAACTTTGAGAGAAAGTGAGAAAAATCTATATTTCCCTCCTGCCTCAAGTGCATGAAATGACTTCAGCTTATGATATTGCATTACATTATTAAAGTTAAATTTTGAGGGAGCAGGTGTCTCAGTGATGTTATTTCACCTCCCAAGTCTCTTGACAAATATGTCATCTTAATGCTAGGTGAGAATAAATTTTGGTGGCTGCAGTCTAGGGGGCTTCAGAAGCAGGGAGTTAGTAATGGTAATGGCTGTTACTGTTAAACGTTTGGGTTTTGCAAAGGATTTGACTTTGACATGTACTGGTCACTGTAATGAGGAAAAAGAGAGGGTATTTTTTCTGAAGACTTTCAATGAGTACTGTATTTGGTTCTGGGGCTCACTACGAGAAAGACATTGAGGTCCTGGAGTAGGTTGAGAGAGGGGCAGTGAAACTGGTGAGAGGTCTGGAGAGCAGGACTTATGAGAAGCAGCTGAGAGAAGTGGGGTGGTTTACTCTGGAGAAAAGGAAGTTAAGACAAGACTATATCAATCTCTACCTGAAAGGAAGTGGTAGCAAGGTGGGGATCAGTCTCTTCTCCTTAGTAATAAGTGGTAGGACAAGAGGAAATTGCACCAGAGAAGTTTTGACCACTGAAAGGATTATCAAACAGTGGAGTAGGCTCCTCAGGGATGTAGCTGAGTCACCATCCCTGGAGGTGTTTAAAAGACACATGAGGGCCTAAGGGACATGGTTTAGCACCTGGCTTGGCAGAGTTAGAGAATGGTTGAATTCTATGATCTCAAAGGTCTTACTCAACTAAAATAATTCTATGGTTCTATGAATCCCCTAACCACTCTGAAAGTCTGGGTGAGTTGGGTCTATCTCTCCTCTAAACTGTAGGGAATATGTCTGTGTCCAAGGTTGGAGGGTTATTTCTGCAGGTTTGTCTGGCGCAGAAGGCATGGACCAGAGCAGGAAGTCCTCACTTGTTGCATATCTGCATTATGAATAGTTTAAACTAGCTCCAAATTGAAAAGATAAATTTAAACAGAAAGAAAAGCCACATCCAGTGTTCTCAGTATTCAAGTGAAAAAAAAGACAAGGGAAAGAATCTGCGTCTCAGTCTCATCTCTGCATTGGAGGAGATGTACTGAATTTACAGAACGGCTGCAGCAAGTTGTGAATAATGTATGAAAGAGAAAAATTGCTTCCCTGTGCACAGAGAGAATGCAAACAGCTGTGCTGTTTGCTGTCTGCTGGTTGCACAGATACACTGGCATTGCTGGAGACCCACGAAGATGAGTGTAGCAAATCCAGAGTTCCTGAATCTTCCCTCCTCTTCTGACACCAGTCCTTAAGAAAGCTTAAAATTACTTTCATGGTTTATAATTACTTTTTGTTCCTTTTCTCTTTTCTTCTCTACTGGCACCTGGCCAGTTAAAGGAAGGAAAAGGGAATGAGAAATGTACACAAAGAGGCCAAATAAATAAACACAAATTCAAATATATTATAGCTAATTTTTCTTTTTCATTTTAAAGCTCAACCTTCTCCTTAATATAGATGAGAAATTTGGATCAGTAATTTGGCAAAAGTCAGTGTCTCCTGGTACTGCAAATGAAACCTTGATTTCTGTCACCTGTGTACACCCATTACCTTGAGCAGGTAATCTTATTAGGAGCAGCAGAGAGAACTGGGTTTGTTTAGCCTGGAGAAAGAGAGGCTTAGGAGAACTTCTCACTCTCTACAATGAGCTGAAAGGAGGTTGTAGTGAGGCGGATGTCGGACTCTTCTCCTAAGAAACAAGCAATAGAGCAAGAGAAAACAGCCTCAGGTTGCACCAGAAAAGGTTTGGTTTGGATGTTGGGAAAAATGTCTTCACTGAAAGAATTGTGGAGCACTGGAGCAGGCTGTCCAGGGAACTGGTGGAATCACTATCCTTGGAGGTATTTAAAAGACATATAGATGTGGTTTTTGGGTACATGGTTTAGCAGTGGACTTGGCAATGATAGGTATGTGGCTGGACTCAATGTTTTTCCAACCTAAATAATTCTGTGTTTCTATACTTTGATCTGGTCAAGGCACCACATGTTAGACCTTCAGCTTCTTTTTTTCTGTTGGCAGTCTCCAGGCCAGAAGATAAGACAGGTGCCCAGTTATGTGGTATGTTTATGCTGGTGTTAAGTAAGGTTCAGGGCCAGCAGGATACAAGTCTGCTGTAAGGTTGTGTGAACTCTGGCCTTTTTAAAAGAGGGAGAATGAGCACAAACCCATTGCTTAACTTAGCTTTCATTTACATGAAAAAAAGATCTAATTTTTTTCTTTTTGAATAAGCTTTCAATCCTACACTCTAAATTTAAACACATGACTGAATAGTGAAACGCTAGAAGAGCTGTCCCTCGCTGCCAGGAGAACCTTTTGTCTGATGTGGTGAAGAAAACAGACAATTAGTCATTTTTGTGCTTTCAAAGCACTGTTTTGATGGTGTTGAACTTTTTCTGACAGATCTCGTCTATCTGCCACTCCAACTTATGAGGTTTCTAGGGCAACTGACATCTTCATAGTGAACAACCAGACATGCTCTGAGGATTCACTGGAGGCTCCTCTTAGTGGCTCCTTTTCCTTTACCATCCAGATTTTAGTAGGTCAATTTATTAAATCACATCAGCAAATTATTATTGTTGTTGTTGTTATTATCATCATCAGTATAGTTATTGTACTTATTGTAGTTATTATTTAAGCACAGGTGAATGATTTCTTGTCTTGGATGGTTAGGAAGGTTTTCCTTTCTCCTCTGTCAAGTGTCTTCAGAAGCAAGGGGTCTTGGCCAATATTGCATGTACCTCTCTAGGACTTTGCTAGGACTAGCAATTGCTTCACTGCTCTGGGAAAATGCAGTTGTCTCAGTCTGGGATCTGGGCTTCTCATCTGAGTAATAAGAGAGGTGAAGAGAATGGCAGTGGAAATTAACAGCTCTGACTGGAGCTGCAGTGTGAGGGAGGTTCTACAGATTGTCCACAAGATCGCTTCTATCAGAGACTCAGTGCATCTCAGTAAACTGATACTGGATGCTTTGCATTGGTATAACCTGGTCCTAAAAGGAGGGGAGTTAGTTTCCTGCTAAAGGAGGTAGAAATCTTTGTTCTGTAAGGCCACAGCTTGGGGGGGGAGTTCAATGTGACACTGTGTTTGCAGAGTGCTTGTTAGAGTACATTGATACTGTGGCTCAGAAAAACCATTAACCATGCTACCTGGAATAAATAAATAATCTAATTAGTCTGAAATTCCAAATTCTGGGAGATAAAGTATACACATGTTATGATAATTAACTATGTTTGGCTCCAAAGTCAAGTCTCTGTTCGTAAAACGTTTTCTTGTGAAAGATGATCGTTGTATCATTATGTGTAAGATGGATGGGTAGTGATAAAGAAATGTAAGGAAGCTGTCCCACAGCTGAATGCAGTCAAGACAAGAGGCATGGAGTTGTACTGCTGTATTCACAGAGAGGTTCTCCTCTATATTAATTTTGTGTCCTAGTGGTGTCTGAAATCTCTTTGACAACACTATTAGGCTATGCATTGTGTGTTGGAAAAGCATCTAGCGTGTTGGCACTGTTTAGGAAGCCATATTCTTCATTGCTCGTTGGCATCATTCTTCCTGCACCATTGGCTGTGTAGAGGCTGAAGCTGAACAGCACTGGTTATTCAGGTCTGCTCTTGGGTTTTAGGCCAAAATGTAACAAAGAAGCTTGCTGGCTCATCACATAGCCAACAATTAATGGATACCATGCTTTTCAACAGACCTTCTCTATGAGGTGGTAGAGAGGCAAGGAAATGCAGAGTTAGCTGCTGAAAATAAATGATAAAGTTGCTTATAATGCTTACACTTCCAGCTGCAGCCTGTTTGCTAACACCATCCACCTCTGCCACTAATGCTTCCCCCTTCCCTGAGGAGAGTCCATTTTCTACTGCTGGCTTGGTGTAAGAATATCACAAATAGGATTCTTTTATTTATTAGCTGTGTTAATGTGGCACATAGGAACTGCATTACACTGGGCACAGTACAAACACATTTATTTAGACTTCTGTGAAGACTTCTAATGAGAAAAGATGGCTGGCCAAAGCTCTAGGCATTCTGACACCTCTGAATAAAACAATGACATCCCAACAATGCTTAAAGTGATGATTGCAGCAGAAACTCAGCCAGCTGCTTCCAGAAACTCCTACAGCATACCATTAGCTTTCTCTAAATAGTCTATAAAGCAGAAGACTTGACAAATGTTAGGAGATGGTCTTTACCCTGAAGTGTTTATAGTCCAAAGCCTCCATCCATCAGAGAAGTGTCTATTTATGTGATACTGTCCAGTGAGAAGATGTTAGTTGCCTTCTTTAAAATTATGCACATCTCTGCAAGGTCAAAACAGAAAGCAAAGGGAGAAGAAAGGAAAAGATGGAAACTTTGAAAGGACTTGCCTGAGGCCATGTAGAGAGTCAGTGGCAGAGCCCAGACTATAAGCAAGATGTTTTGAGCCTGTGACAGTATGCCTCAATGAGATTTTAACAGAGAGATTTTTTTTTTCTTCAAAGTCTGTTTTCATCTCCCTTTTGAATTATCTTTTGGTTGTCTTTTTGTTGTTTTTATTGTTGTTGCTGGGTGTTTGTTTGGTTTGGTTTGGTTTGGTTTTGGTTTGTTTGGTTTGTTCCCCGGGATATCTAAAAAATGGCATGGGGAGTTTCAGGTGAAAATTTTACACTGAGGAATCCTACATTTGGGACAGTTTCTTGGGTTTTTGTTTACCATAAGCAGGAAGAGTTATTCTGATCCTAATTCTTAGGCAGGAGCCTCAACGATTGCAAGGGTCTACAAATATTTGCTTTATTTGCAGTGAAGAGTACAGGAAGTTCCGAGTTAGCCTAATTTAGGTTTCAGTGTAGCCTATTTATGTGCTACCTCCTGAGACCACCTCTGATTATTCAAAGAGTGACCTTATTGGAAACCAGCAAGGTCTGCAGTTAATTATAAAGAGTTCAGAGCTCAGTGCAGAACCCTAACAAAGGTATTTTTGTGGACGATGTTACATGTTTTTATTTAACAGCTCAAATCAGGAGAGCTAAACCAGATGCTGTACTTGTTACTGCTCTCTAAGAACATCTATAGAAAGACACTGATGATAACTGAGAGAGGCCAAGCCTAATAGGTCAAGAAAAATGTCTGGGCTCACTAATTACCATCTGAAAGCAATAATGAACTGGTCAATGGGGTCAGGAACAGGTGATGCTGTGCGGAAGGGGAGAAAGAGTTTTATTTGTCTTCCAAATTTGGAAGAAGTGGTTTAAACATTGTTGTCTCTTTTAAAATGGTTATAATGGTAGTGACTTAATCTAATCTAAATGTAGCCTTTGGAGAAAATCTGTTTTAGGACTTTTCCAAAATAATTTCCTGAAGGAAAGAAGAATCTGAGTAAACTTCAGAGCAATGTCTGAGGAGAGAAACGTAAAAAGCTGACTTATGGGGCAGCAAGTTTATACATGGGATGATGCTCCTCTGGGGCATTAGTAGAAAATGATTATACCAGGTTTTGTTCATCAAGGCAAAGTAAGCTGAATCAGATACAAGGTAAAGCCCTTAGGAGGGGGAGGCAACTGTGATAGTAATTAAAGCCCAGATGGAAACCTTTGAATGTGTCTGGCGTCTGTGTATCCACTGTGTTTTTTCTGTTAACTTGACATTATAAAAAGAGTACCCAAAGACTGAAGAGATGGTATTTGAAATTTCATCAGTCAAGCACTGTCCTAAATTTGATTTATGGTAAACAATCTTCAAAAATTGCTCTGGGTGTATATGATACAGGATGGGGAATTTTCTCTTGTGGTATTTCACAAAGAGAGAAATTGTACATTATTTCTAGATTTGTCTTTGCTGAAATGCAGTCAGGATTAATCATTCCAGTTGCCAACTCTGACTGTGAACCTCTTATACTTCGGACATATGGATAAAATGTTATTCTGCTGTTACATATTCTCTCTGAAGCAAAGTGCTGTGCTGTTTACGATACTGCAAGATTTCAGAAGAAAAACCAAGCCAACAAACAACCTATACAACACAAACATCAATGTAAAAATCAAGGATTAAAAACTGAAATGTCCTAGGCTTCCCCTCTAATGTGCAAACTAAGAGCTATGGAAACACTGTTAAAGGCTTAGGAAAATGTAAAGAGCAATTCCCTGTTGCTGCTGAATTGAGGACTGGGGATGGCTGTAACTCTGCTGGGCTGTCACACACACCAGGAGCCTCAAGTGTCTCCTGCCTTGTGTTTGAGTCATTGCTTTATCTGGAGCAGACAGACTGCTTCTAGTCCCAAATCCTCCAGCATATGCACAATTTAATGTCTAGGACAGTCATGCATGCTGTGCTAAGATTTACTACTACCACAGTACCACTCAAGTAACTGGAGAATTGTAGGTTATGCTCGTGGTTTTCCTTGTTTAATTGGCCAGAATCACCACCACTGGCTGCCACCATCACTGACCACCCTTTCATGTTAGAGCAAGGGGAAGAGTTAAAAGTTTGGAGCAAGTCAAATGTACAAGAGAAAAAGGGGGAAAGGGAGATATCCCTCTTCAGGTGTGTTAGATCACTTTCCCCCATATCACCTCTAAATACATATGTAGGAGCTTTGAAGAACTCTCTTACTCCCCAGACAGACCACTTTACTGGCAGTTTTGTGATGTTCTAGTTGCAGGCAAAGCTGTAGTTGAGTATGTGTAATGATATTAGTGGTCTTTAATGATGATAACTGCAGGCAGTAATGTTTTCCCTGAGTTTTCTCTACCTTTATGCTTATAATGCTTTACATCCTCTGTGCTAAATCTGTGTCGTCAAAATCCTTCTGGTGGTTTTCACTTAAAGAAGTGCCTCCACGTGAGCATGTTTCCCTCATCTATGCTGTCAGTCTTCATTAACTTTTACTGTTTTTTTTTATTTCCCACTAAATTTCATGGGGTCCCTCTTGCAGTCTGGATTCTGAAATAACAACAAAAAAGCCACTTGAAAAAAAAAAAGAAGCTTTCTTGAAACAATGTGGGATTTTATCAGCTCTGCTGTCAATCTACTTGCTCTGTGGCTGTTTGCTGCTGTTCTCTCTACAAGTGATGTACTGCTTGTTGACTTGACGAGGGTCCAAAACCTGGAGTTCCATGAGTCATGAATTTGAGACAGATTAAGTCTCATATTTGATTTTTTAAAATGTTTTATCTCCATGTTTAATACTAGAGGGCATAACAAGTGTATTCCAATTCTGTGGAAGGTTTTTTAACGTAGTTCAGGTTGCCACCTCTAACCTCAGAAGTGGAGTTGCAGTATTCATGGGTTCTGTGATCAATCCTCTGTAAAGGGACCAGATATTGGCAAATCAATAAAAGACTTGAGAGTAGTGCAGAAGAGGAGTCTATTCCCAATCACCTTTTCAATCAGTTTTTCACCTGTCATCCACTTCCTTTGTTTAAACCTGTGCTAGTTTGAAGCTAGCTAGATGTTTTGGTAAGAGGGATTAGATCACAGGCTGTTAAAGGGAAACAATGGTGATGTCTACTTCACTCATAGGCTTGCTGAGATGTATAAGAACAAGAGTATAAATGTAGATCAGGTATTCGCACTTCGGGCACTGCCTGAGTTCTGGACATTTTCTCTCTAACCTCACCCTCCGTCTCTCTGATTAATCCACTTTGCTTCCTAACCCCCCTGGCCGACCCTCCGTTCTTCCTTGGGGTGCAAAACAATGTCTGGGGTAAGGTAGGGGAGTGAAGGGTGGTTGGGAGCCTCTCCTGGGGACTCAGGTTTCTGGGAGGGCTGTTGTGTTTCTGTATTACCTTTTACCTTGTATATTTCAGTCTATAACTGTATATACTGTAAATATCTGCTTGTGTGTTGTGCTAAGCTGTAAATATAAAAGCTTCATTCAATTTCCAGAGCTGGCTGAGTCTAGTCTAGGTGATTTCCAAAGTGTGGAGGGGGCGGGTAACACCCAAACCACCACAAAAGCCAAAGTAATTGTGATTTAAATGCATATATTTATAATTATTCCCTAAAACCAATATCCTGTGAAGTTTATAAGACCACTGGTTATATTTATGGCTCTTATGCCTCCAAAGGGAGGCCACGACGCTTTTGTCTGCAGTTTCATTGCCACCATGGGACTAAGGTCTGAAGCTTGCATCAATGTATGTAAGATGAGACTTGAGAGATTTATAATGGGAAAATGCTGACAGCTCTGTAATTTATTGCAAAGCTAATGGGCAGCCCTGTAGTTCCTGACAGCTCTATAGTTTGTTTCTAGTCCATTCTCTTTGCTGGATTTCCCCATTCCACTCCACTCAGGACGAATGGGCGTAGGCTGGTGAATATCTATATTGCTGCATTTCCCCTCGGTACTTTAACAGCCTTTTGCTTTTCGGGTTTTCTGCTGTTGACATTTGTGGAGATTTCAGGAACTTCACGGCAGAAAGGCTTTTTTATGTACTTTGCCTCTTTTCTTGTTGTTCCTTCCTCAGCCCAGAGTATCTTACATATTCATTGTCACACCGGATACTCCAGCAGCAGCTTTACATTTTCGAGCCTCCAAAATGGGTGGACCCTGAACAATACCTACTCTTTAACTTATTTGAGGAGAATGCTGTGAATCTGCATAATGGTCTCACACAGAAAGTGCTTTATCTTCACCAGTTAGTGAGTCAGTTTAGGGGTATTCTATTGGCAAAAGCTTTCAGAGAAATTATGCATGGTAAATTAATGAAGGCCGTCTGAGGTATTATTGTGTGTGAATGCACATGCCATTAGAATCAATGGCTGGCTGAAAGAAGTTAACGGTCATTAAGGGACTGTTAAAAAGGCCAGTGGACACAGATTTACTCTCTTGCAGGGCGCTGCTTGGGTTAGGTAAAGGCAGAGATTGCTATTTGCCTCCGGGCCATAGGACAGCTCAGGCTTTGTGCTTTGCAGTCCCCATTTCTCTTGGCTTCTGTCACGGGCAGATTTACAGCAGCCTGCAAGAGATCCTCTCCTGAGCAGGTAAAGACCTTTAAGTCACTTTCCCGTGTTTTACAAGCGGTCGGTAACGGAAAGTCCAAGCGTGTGAGCTTGAAAGGGTGTAAAACCTCTGACCATCTTGGTGGGAGTGTGAAAAGCAGTTCCCTGTTGGAGAAGTTGCAAAGGAGAGGGCATTATTTGGTTTTGGATGATGCCATCCTGTGTGATGGTGAGTCTTTAAAATATTGCTCACCTGAGTAGTGGGGCATTGCCTCCAATTTACGTTCAGATACCAAGGAAATGAATCTAACACTGTGACAGACCTGACCATTAGCCAGCGGCACAGGAAATGGAGCGCTAAACGCCAACTGAAGATTAGACAACTGGGTGCCATTTCTGGCAATTCATCTGTGAAGTTGCTATATAGAAAATGTAAGTGATGTGAGCTGTTTCCTGGGTACCTAGATTCCCCTGAGCCGTGTCCTTTCCCTTGGGCACTGTAGATGTTTTTTTTCCCATATTGTATTTTGAATGCAGTGATTTTGACTGGAATAAAATGCATGGAGAAAATTAATGATTTGGTATCTTCTTGCTCCTGCCAAAAGAAATATAAAAGAGTCTTTGATCTGAGGGCTTTTAAAAAGTGAGCTGGACCAGTTACTGATACTTACTGACCTAAGTAAGTGATAAAGTGACTGTGTCGAAGTTTAATTAGTCTTGATCAAGATAAGTTTTTAAGATTTAGAACTAGTGGCCTTTTGAAGAAGAAAGGCTTCTAGTTGTCATTTATGCCACAACATGTCCTTTCATCATACTTTATGTGTCTCCAGCAAGAACAGATTTTATTTTAGAGGAAAAGAGAAATGGCTCATTTGATGGAGATTAGCACGGACAAGCTTACTAATATCGGAAGGCAATTTCTCTGTCTTACCTTTGCTCTATTTCATATCCCACAGTGATTACCTCAGGCTGCTGTTGTTAGTCACTGTTATTTATATAAAGATATGTAATGTGTTTGTGCTTGAGGGTTCCTCTGTAACGGGGTATGCAATTTCAGGTTGTAGAGACCGGCAGGAATTACTGTGAAGAATTGCTTTCAGTGACAGCTTTATCCTGCCTGTAATGTGTCATTGCGTGTGACTTGCAATTAATCACGCGATAACAAAACACTGCGTCTGGCGACCATGGTGTGTCCATTAATATCGAGGAGTATGTCTTGGCTTTACGAACACAAATGCTGTCGCGGTCCCCTGCCCACTCCTGCACTTTAATCAGCAAGTCTCAACCCAGAAAGAACATTTCTCTCTTGTCCTTTCCCCCATCATCCTCCATTGCGATCTATTAAGCTGCAATCCATAACGTCTCGTGTCTCTGTAATGGTCTGATGGTGTGCAGTTTTAAATGATAGCATGAATCTGACTTTGTCTCACTGCCTTGACCTTGATGTCTTCAGTGGCTTCCTCTCCCTCTGTTTTCAAATCGGGAGTGGGGAGTTGGGAGAGAAAATGGAAGAGTGACTGTTGTATAAATGAGAGCTTTGCAAGAGGGCTCTGCAACCCTCCACGACAGTGACAGAATGGACTTTGGACATATTTCACAGGAGGTTTAATATTCTTTGAGGAAATGGGGGAGACAAGAGGTAAGAAAGGAACCATTACTGGAAGGCAAACCACAATGATTTGCAAATTTGCAGGAGAAAAGGCATCATGCTGTCAAGCATAACTGGCTCCATAGACTGAAGCCTGCTATGTGCAAGACCTCATTGGTAAGCACAGTGGAAATCTTGCAGTAATTCTTCCTCTTGCTCACTCTCCCATTTGTAATAAGGTTATTAAGTAATACATCAATTTAAGTAAAACCTCCAAACTTCATTGTGTTTTACAGCTGTATCTATATCTTGAACAAAACATAAAGAGGTGCTTGGGCACTCTGTGCTTTGGCTACAAAGAAAGAAATACACACCAATCCCAGTCACCAAGTGTGCATCTCTGTTATTATAGGCATCCAACTTTAGGAGTAGATTCTTCCTCCACTGAAAGCCTTTGTCTTTTTTCAGCTGATTTTATTTTGGGCTAGTATTGAGGTTTTGCACCTTGTGCAACACAAATAGGCAGCCTGGCAGTAATTAGTGTCAATACTTTTCTTTTTTCTTTTTCTTCTAAGAAGGAAATGAACTCAGTTTTTATAAAGTGTCAGAAGAATCTGCTGAGCATCCTGAGAGCCAGTTTATAGCAGAGCACTGGCACATTACATGGAACAGAGAAAACTAATTTTTATATCTCTCCCTGTGGATTACTACTGTTTGCACATTTGTGGTGTGTTGGACTGGCCGCCTTGCAAAGCACACGCTGAAAGAGGATTTGTGGTAGCTGTGGATTTTGACAATGGTGTGTTGGGTGCAATGGAGCACTTAAAAAAATAGTTGTTGTTTTTTTTTTTTTAAACAAAAAGCAGAAATCTTTGGGATTTGGAGGCATAACAACAGTGTTTGCAGTTTCTTGAGGAAATCTTCATGCTGCAGCTTGCTGAATCTCTCTCAGAATTACCAGCCATACAAGAAAAGAATAATTAAGGGTATATCTGAAACATGGTTATTCTGGGGAAAATGCAGTATTATACCAGTACCATACAAGCTTCTTATTCCCTTCAGGCAATGTGATTTCTGCCAGTTGGCAAGGGTGTTGGTTTGGGGTCTTTAATTAAGGCTAGCTGCATCTATTCTGCTGCATGAGCAGTGGATCTGACAAGATGCTGAACTTGCTAAACTATCTAAAATAGAAGCACCTGCCTTCACATGGACTTGAGGGTATTCCATACCACCGAAGTTGATTGTATTGATGATCCCTGGCAGAGCAAACTAACACAGCTCCGTAAAACAATCCACTGCCAGGTGGAGGGGCATTTACTTGCATCAGGCTTTTCTGTCAGGTGAAGACTATTGGAGTGTGTGTGTTAGGACCCAGATGCACACAGGAGAGGCCTTCAAGAAGGAAGGTTTGTAATCAGTTTCTCATTCTCAAATTATTTTTCCAGGATCCCCACAGTATGGTGTTTGAGTAACAGAATAATTTCCTAGCTATTAAGTGCCTGAAAATCAGCAGTAATTAACTTAGTGCAAAATCCTCTTTTCCTCTCCCTCCTCTTTGCTCAGAAAGCAAACAACCCCCCTTCCTCAGCAAAGGAAATGCAGATGGGAGCAGTCTCTTCTGCCTTGGTGCAGCCATGTGCAGACTACATCTTCCCCCCGCCCTTTCAGTTCTGTGAATAACATAATTGCTTTGTTATCCCTCCAGGGGATTTGTAATATTAACATTGGTTAATGACATTAATTCAAGTTTTTACCATTAATAAAATGGCATTGCTTAAAATTAAGCATTACATTTCAATTAGTAGTCCATTGAAGACGTTAATAGTCCGGAGCACTAAAGTGATATTTTTTTTTTAATTTCATATTAATTTTTCATTGTATCATGCTAATTTCCAAAGAGTGATTGAAAGCCCAGCTGATCCAACAAACGACCCTATCTGCCATGCTTCTTGAGGGAACTTCTTTCTTTTATGACATTATGCAAAAAGGTCACATTTCCACAAAGCAGGAATCTGTTTCAGTCACCTCCTGAATTCATTATCATCCTTTTTACTTTTTAACATGAGGCACATGATATACAGGCACCCCAGGTGGACATGTTTAAATTAATCTAGTAATAATTGATTCAGAAGAGATTTGGAGGACAGAATTTGCATAAAAGCCATAATGAGAGCAAATCCTCCAAGGCCAGACTGAACAGCTAAGTCCCTGAATAACTTACATCTCCTAAACTAATTTGGTTATATATGCAGGGTGAAGGTGTGGGGGCTGGAGTGCCGTGTGATTGGAATTCATTACAAATAATTCATCTTCTCCAGAAAGCCTGGCTTCAGAGTACATTAAAATGATATCAGCCCCCAAACACTTACTCAGACCCTGCCTCCTGAAAGATGACAAGTTTCTGTCTGAGGGATTGTTTGGGATTTTTAAAGCATTTCTGAGGAGGAGAGCTGTCACCCTGGGTCTGGGGTGCCTGCTTGCAGGCTGCTTCTCTTGCCTGATGGGAGAAAATTCAGATGTCGTTTTTGGCTGAACATCTGAATTTGCCAAATATATGAATGTGGATGATGATCTCAACTTTCAGTCTCAGATATTACTCTTTTCCCCTCCAGCATGGAGCTTCTTAGCTATGTTATAGATCACAGAGTCAGTATTAAATCCTGGGTCACAATGCCATCTTTGGCAGTTTAAGGAGAGGAACCCGTTACAGCATGGGAATTCTACTGCGTACTATTTAGCTAAAATAAAAGTGTGGACAATGAAGATTGTGGTCCCAGTTCGTTAAAATAACGCAGCCAAAGGTTTTTTGGAGGTCTCCTGTCCTGCTTTATTTTCCCTTTGCCTAAATGCAATTTTTGCTCTAAAAGAATGTTGCTGTGACCTTAGGCTGTGTTCTCAGGCTGGTGAGCTTCAATTAGCAGGCAACCCAGCGCTGTGCTCCTGTTATCAGAGAAGTTGTGTAGGATGTTTGGAGAGAAAAACTGAGCTCAGCCTTTTCAGAAACTGTGGATCACCAAACTTTTCTTTTTTTTTGGGTGGGAGGGGGTGGGGTGGGAATTGATGCCACTGCTGTTTTCAGCAGGTGGGGAATCAGTCCTACTTTGTTTACAAACTGTGATTGGTACAACTACCTGAGGGGTGGTTGTGGCCAGGAAGAGGTTGCTCTCTTCTCTCAGGTGGCCAGCGCCAGAATGAGAGGACACAGCCTGAGGCTGCACCAGGGGAGATTTAGGCTGGAGGTGAGGAGAAAGTTCTTCACTGAGAGAGTCATTGGACACTGGAATGGGCTGCCCGGGGAGGTGGTGGAGTCGCCGTCCCTGGGGCTGTTCAAGGCAAGGTTGGACGTGGCACTTGGTGCCATGGTCTAGCCTTGAACTCTGTGGTAAAGGGTTGGACTTGATGATCTGTGAGGTCTCTTCCAACCCTGATGATACTGTGATACTGTAATAATCTCTCATTTGTGAGCTGTATATTTGCTGCACTACTTCTCTTCAGTGCTATCCTGCAACTGCAGCATTCCAGGTGCAATGTGAGAGTCAGGGCAGACCAGAGCAACAACCCTGCTGGAAGTTAACAGAGCCCAACAGGTAACTGCTGGGCTCTTGCATTGTGAGAAAAACTGGACATGGCAGGAGAAAAAAAGAGTCTGTCTGACAAATATTATTTTGTCTGTTCAGATTTAGGGCAAACCTTCTAGCCAAAGGTTTCCATATGATAAATGATGCTGTACAGTGCCAAGAAGATGCTGCAATGAAACATACGCTTGTTTCCAAGTAGGCTAAAACTCGGCGTTGTGTTGCTTAGTGCCTTGTGCCTATTCTAGAGTTACAATTAAGCCAGGAGTATGTGTTATATGGCTCATCACAGATCTCTGGCAAAAACAGGTGAGTTGTGGTTTCTCTCCTGCAAAAGCAAGCATTAAAAGATAAAGCTGTTCTCACTCTGCAAAGTAGCAGTAGAAGATGGGGTGGCTGGGATGGATGACATGGGTTTGCGATGTGCAGCAGCCACCTTTGAGCATGGCACAAGGGGCTGCATGGTTGATGCAAGGGGATTTGTGGAATGGAGTACAAGGATGGCAAGTGGCAGGAGCTGTAGCCCTGGAGCTAACTCTGGAATCTTTAAAACTGGGAAAACAAAGTTCTAGGTAAAGTCAGACTCTCAGGCAGGAGGTTGATCTGTGTGATGATTTCCTGGCTCAGTTTTCATCTGCTGGAAACCTGAATTCTGAGACTACTTTGGGTCAAAGGAGAAATATGTGTTTTGGTTTTTTGTTTTATTTCATCTTACTGATTTCCTATCTGGGTGGTCACAGGGTCACCACAGTAGCTGCTACATAGTTTGCCAAGATTGCCTGTCTGCTTGCCACAATCTGAGCTCTGCAGTTGTCACCAGCTTGTCCTCACAGTGTTGAAGTTACACAAATTACCAACCTGTTTTAGGTCTGATACAATTTGGAACTATGGCATGTCTTCAGTGGACCCTTTAATTAGAGCTGAGTGAAAAACTAGTGCCAGTAGAGCAATGGTCAGTACTCTAAAAAATAAAGCAATCAAGAACACTTACTGTTTTCCTATCAAACTGTGAGACAAAATAAAGTCTGAATGATACCAAAAACATTTGGAAGAGTCAGGAGGAGTTTACTTCTCTTCCTGTATCTAGTAAAAGCTGTCTGTAGTGACCAAGTCAGAGAGTTTTGTCATGCCTCAGCCGCTCCAGCTGTAGTGTCAATGGCTGCAGTGGAGAGATGTGCGAGCAGCAGCACCACATCTCACTGGAAATAGAGAGGTGTCTCCAGACTGTCGGGCACCAGAGTGTGTTGGAATGACATTGGCCGTGTAGTGTGATGTTAGAGGCTGTGTCTCTGCTGATTGCAAATTTGCAAACCATTTCCACACTGTTCCAGGGTGTTGCGGAGGGAGTTTCTCTATTCCTCCCTTATTAGGGGGAGGTGAGAAATTAATTTGAGGTGGTATGAATTTTTAATAAAAATATATTTATTAAAATTAATATTTACAAACTCTTGCCACCCCAAATCCCTGAATAGTTCTTTTGTGCAAGATTATGAAAACAATTTGGATATAATATATATATATGTACAGGGATTTGATTATTAACTATCAAATTATCAACTATAGACAGAGAGATTTCCCTCAGGCTTAATGCCTCTTAACAACTATGCTGTCTGCCCAGCAGGGGCTGAAAGCTGTGTCTGCTCTAAGGCAGAGATAACTTATACTACAGAGGAATTAAAGCTTACTTAGATGTGTTGCCCCTAATTATTAATCACCCTCCCAGGATTGTGTCACAGTCTGTGCCCTGTTCGGATCTTTGTGAGGCTGGAATCTTCCCGGCTTGCGAGGGGAATGAAAAGCATTCTCAGTCTCTGGGGTAAACAGGATTTCTCTAACCTTCTCTCCTGGTGTGAGGTGATCTCTGCCTTGGTGCTGCTGGCCTTCTGGATGCTGCGTGTCCAGGCATGGTCAGCTGGCAGGATTCCAGGGACAGGAGAAGGATTTGTCAGTGCAGCTTCTGGCACGGTCTTCTGTACAGCCAGCAGGCTGTGTTTGTGGGTTTGCAGACAATCTAGAAGGTCTGCTGACCTGATTCTCCAGGCTATAGCAGTAGGCATGCAGTGTGTGCCAGGCTGCTGGGAGACTGAGCTCCGTGGATAATTCGAGGTAGCAGGCCAGTATGTACAGCTGCTCTAGGCTTAGGGGCTATTGGCTCCCCATATGTATCAAGTGCAGGCGTGAATGTGCTCTGCTTCCAAAGATTCACAGACAGGTTAACTGCGAGTTGAGATCAATGCAAGAGGGCTGAGCCTCAGTGAGTATGCAGGTAAGGGCCAGTCCCATGTCTAGGCCTTGCAAGCAGGTCAGAGCTGCAATGTGGATCAGAGAGCTGAGTCTGAACAGCTAAGTCTGAACCTCTGAACACATGGTGCACCTTTGCACCTCTCTTTATAGACTGTGGGCTGAGATTCGTGGCCCTTTTGGCCATCTAAAGTGACCAATCAGGTTGGCAGTAAGCCAAACCTTACCTTAATAGGCAGAAGCTGTTTGCCTGGACCCTCCCAAATACGGGGATCACCTGGGCAGACCCCAGGGATACACGGACCGGGTGTGTGTGTTACACAAGCTGTTTACTACCCTGGGTCCTGGCAGAAAAACATGTCCAGGCATGTAGAGGCATAGGGAGGCCTCTGTTTTGGGGCTGCAGCCCCTCCACCACACAGGGATCAACTTAAAGAAAAGCTATTGTGTTACGTGTTTCTACAACAGCTGAGGGTAAAGACCTGGATCTATGGGTTTCAGTACCAAACCTCAAGCCAGAAAGAGGCCTTGCAGTCAAGTGCCTACCTGTAGGAGCTCTGATGCTGAATCTGTTATAATTGTGTTATGCAGCTGGTCTTCATGCAAGAGCACATCTGGCACCTTGGATTTACAGCACCCATGCAGAGCACTCTACATCACGTGTGCAAGGAGAACGGCAGCTACACTGAAAGGGATGCCAAGCCCTGGGCACACCCTTTCTGCTGTAGGCAGGACCTCCACAATAGTTATTCTTGCTGTGTTGCTTGCCTGGGTGGCTCCTCTATGGGCTTGTGTTGCACTCATCTGTCCTCTCCTTTTGATGGAGCATCCAGAAACTTTGACTGGGAACAAGGAGCTCCTAATTTCTAATCTAGGCTGCTGTAAACTTTGTGTATGAATTGCAATCATGCCAAGTACAATAGCACTGAGTTCTGTTTCACTGTTGTGTTAGTCTCAGCTTTAGTCTCTGTGTTTCACAGATGGAGCACATGAAAAATAATTCCATAGTCAGTCCAGGTCCCAGAATTACCAAAAATACCTACACTTTTAGGCTGTGGACAGCCTATCAGAGAGGCAGTTCTGTGACTTGTGAATACAAGGTCTTTCCATCCCCGCTGTAGAGGTAGTCTTGTAGAGAACAGTGGAGGCATATCTCCAGGGAAATAAATGAGTGTTAGCCTTCATTGCCAAATATAATATTTTTATAAGCAGAAGATTTCAGACTCCAAGGCACCTTTTCACAAGTGCTAAGTTCATACCCAAAACAAATGCTAACAAAACTTCTCATGTCTTTATAATATGTGTAGCTAGTGAAAAAAAGATCTAGAGGCCTCTGGGGAGAACCTCTTGAAGCACTTGGGGATGGACTCAATGTGTGGTCAGGTTAGTGCTACTCAAAAGCAGATCTGAGTGTCAGCAGAGCACATATTTATTTATGCCCGCTCGGTCTGGCAGGAACCCAGCAGTACAGTATATTTTGCTCTGTTACACAGGCTTTTATTGTTGAATCAGCTTTATTTAATGGGAGCTTTCCAGAATAGGCTCCTATTCTGGAGGGCCTTCTCTAAAGGTGAGGAAACAGTTCAGTTTCCAGGACCATGCAGCCATTGTCTGTGCTGCTGAGGCCAAGTAACCAAGTGGTGGCTGGTGATGGCCCATTGAGAGCATACACCAGCCCATAAAGAAGGAGATTCACACCAGCCAATTAATTTTATACTGAGCTCTTATTAATAGCTTTGTCTCTCTTACCTCATCTGAGTGAGAACATCCCATTTAATGTTGTGGGCTTGTTTGAGTCTTTGACTAATCGTGGGTAGGTTTGAACAGCAGTCAGAGAGTGCTCTAGAAACAAAATGGCCTGAAGTGTACTGACAATATTTTGTGGGAAGTAGGCCTAAGAAGATCGAACTTTAGACTATTATTATTCAGCTCCACTACAGGCTTCACAAGCCACGAATCAGGCAGTGTATTAGATGTAACTGATTTCTCCTCTGCAATGAATTACCTGAGTTATTTATATAAATAAGAGAAAGGTTGCAATAGAGTGACCTGTGAGATCTTGATTCTTTATTCCCAATGTGAAGCCTACTGTGATACTCCAACCTTATGGACTGTATGAGGCAGAAGCTGTGAGAGTGACCCAGTGATAAGCACGGAGCTTGAGCTTCTGCTTTGCCACTGGAGAGCATTTCACCCACACACTCTTGTAATCCAGCCTGCTGCTGAATTGTAGGGGGTTTTAATAGGTAACCCGTGGATTACAGGCATGAAAACACAGTTCTGTCTTCTGGGGTGCTTTGAGAGCGAGTTCAGTGTGATGCTTTTGGATGCTGTTGTAGTGGAGGCCATGGGAAGCCCTGAGCAAGGTGGGCATGTGAGAGCAGGGCAAAACCCAGACAGAACAAGAGCTGCAAAGTGCAAGACATTGTGAAATGAGAGGTAAGCTCACTGATTTTTCAGGATGCTGTAGGGTGATTTAATTAAAGCAAAACAAGATCTCTTCACAGATTCTTATCTGAACAGACTATTCCTCAAAAGTAAACAAAAGAGAAAACCTCATTATACAGGGGCCTGATCTGGGAGTGTGGAGATCTGATGTCTCCAAGTGCACTGTGCCATACTCCATCTGAGAGCCAGATCTCTCCCTGGCGTAGGCATGGCTGAGGGCACGGATGTGGCCAGGGGCAGAGGGAGAAGTTGTGCCTTTTCTTCGACAGTGTGAAATGGCCCTTGGAACCAATTCTGTGGGATGAATTCCAGCTGGTGGGGGTGGGAGGGGAGGGCAGGGAGCAGCACATGAATAAAGCACTGTGGTTTTGTTGGCCTTGGAGTTTTCTAGGGCAGAGCTGCCTGAGCCAGCCCGCGATAGCTGCGTTGCTGAGCTGCCTTGCTTTATAATGTTTATATTTATTTCCCTTATTCCTCCAGTACTTTTTTGAATGCTTTAATGTCCACCTCTTTCCTTTGCTGTCCTTCCCTCTGGGAGCCTATTCAATCATAACTGTTCCAATAACAAAAGGCCTCGAATAGAAGAATCAATGCTTTTCCAGGAGGTTCCTTTTTTAGTCTTTTTTAAAGGCATCTCTTTTATTTAAAATGAAAGATGAAGCATTTTCTTTTATCCTTAAACTTTACTGTCACGTTTTATTAAGTCAAAATGATAGTTACAGTCAGAGGAGAGTAGGATATGAATTCCTGGTACAGCCAGTTTAAAAATGTGCTTTGTTTTAAAGCCCTAAAGATTGATTGAAGGTATTTGTCTTTCAGACGTGGAGCTTTAGTCAAAGAGGGCCTGATCCGAGTTACCCTCTGTAAATCAGGATTAGCTCCTGTGAAATCAGTGGAGTTACAATGATACAATACAGGGCGAGCTGGAAAAGACTCATGCCCCAAGAATGAATAAGGGAGGGACTGTGGGTGATCCCCTGAATGCTGTGCTTGTGAGAGGAGGTGAAGCCACGAGGCAAAGCAGAATTATACCCTGTCCTATCGGGCTGTCATGAAACTGCCTGGGTGAGAAATGGGCATGTGGCAGTGGGTTTGTGCTCACATTGATGCTGTAGCTGCAAATCTCAGCTTTATCGACCGTCTGAGTGTGTAGACCTCCTGCTTTACTGAGAAGGAGCAGCTCTTGCCCATCCACTGCCTCTGCAGCCGGGGAGGCCCATGAGCTAAAAGAGCCTGATTTAAGAGACAAGAGAATAGTGGCAGGAGCAGTGCTCTACAAAATTCCTGTCTCTGGAACATATTTCACTGGATGCAGATGGAGCCTGAATTCGTTGACCTTTTTTGGCAGAGGGCTAGAGGGCTTTGCTGCGCAGAATAGGAGAGAGGAGAGAGACACCCTGCCCTGGGCGCTGGGTCAGTGCAGAGGTGCAGGGAACAGGCTTTCATGAGGGAGAGGGCAGATAAACTTGAACAGATAATCCTACTGGACATTTTTATTCCTCTTTTTTTAAAAAAAAAAGCACATGGGAGGGGAATAGCTAAGGTGGTAGAGATACATCGAGATGAGCAAATAAAGATTTGAAACCATGTCCTGTCTGAGATCCCAGTTTAACCAGGGATTTGAGCTCTTGTCTCTCATCTACACTGAAGCCTTGACAGCTGATTTCTTGAGCTCTAAGTCATTTTGAGCAGAGAGTCTAATAAGTACAGCTCTTTTTATAGCACTTAACTATATCTAAATGGCTTAATGCTAGGGCAAGTTCCAGCAGTGCAAACCGCTGCTAGCCTGGGCTGCACGTAGAATGTGAAGTGTTTTAGCAGTACAGAAGCAGTCCATCCCTATGGTTTTGTTCAAGGGAGACCTAGGATCCCTCAAATTACCACAGGCCCTAAGCACTGGCCGTACTCCAGCCCTCATAGTGAAAATCTAGAGCTTGGGCATAATTATCATCTTCAGTAGAATGAAAACATTTACATATCACAACTAACTGCTGGACTCTCCCAGGCAGTTAATAGTCTGCTCTTGGCATACAATTGACCTGCTCTTGCACATGGCACTGCTCTGTATATGGAGTATGCTTTCTCATACATAAAGGTGCAGCAGCTGGGAACAGCAATTACTGAGTTAGAGTGTCTCTGAAACTATTGAGGGGAAAAAACGAACAAGGCAGACAGAGAGGGTAGGTTGAAGGAGTAACCTTTTGCAATGCTATCCGCTGTCTGAATCCTGTTCAGCTGGTGCTGTAGGGCTCTGGCCTCACCCTTGATCAAGCTGGCATTCACCCATTGTCTCTGACTCCAGTAGATGCCAGTTCAAGCCTGCACATGACACTGATTTTGTTCAAGTTCCCAGCACATGAGAGCTTCACACATCTGATGGATGCAACTGGATGTAGGTGACAGGGGACACAGCGAACAACAAAAGTTGTTTATAATGTTTCTTTTTCATCTTTCTTTGGTCATATATTACTTTCCACTTCACATCGTGTTTGAAGCCATTATTTTCATGCATACTTTGGATTTCCCTATGACAATAAGGAAAAAAGAAGATGGAACTTTACCCTGAATACTGGTTACAGCTTTCTAAGGAACACTGAAGTCTCTTGGACTGTGGTAAAGTCTCCCAGGGAAAGTGGCAGGAATCCAACTACTTGGCACATTTTACAACTAGTCCAGACAAAACACTAGTAAATGTGCTCTGCTTTGGCACAGAACAGGCTGTGGGATGTTATGAAGCTTTCCTGTGTGTAACTTTTTATCATTTCATGACCTTGATGAGTGAGGAACTTGAATTTGCTCATCTGCCACTTAGAGCCTTAGAGAAGCATGGGACACTACTGTGTGTCTTTATTTGAGAGTTTTTTCACCTAGGGTGAGATCACTGTTTGGATGATTAGTACATGAAAATAGCCATATTGGCTCAAACTGAAAGTCTGTCTAGTTTTAGTATCTTATTCCTAAGATTAGCCTGTAATGGTTGCACTGGGAGGAGTAGAAGATGCATAAAGCAAGATTTCCATGACTGTCTCTGCCAGTTTCCAGCAAGGATATATGACAGCAAAGTCCTTTTGCCTCCTGTGCATTTCCCAAAATGGCTGTCTCATGTCTAAGGAAAATTTGGCTTTTCTCTCCTGAAACTTCAAGTGGGTCCAAGAGTTATACAAAATGCACCTCACTGAGTTTCACATCTCCATGCTGTGCTTCATTTCCACATCTGTATTGAAAAAACAAAGAATCATTTAAACCACTGGCTGAAAATATAATCCAGTGCTCCAGTATCAATAATCTTCCTAGCAGCATGACTTGCACATCTCCACCATCTGAGATGCCACAGTACTCAGTTGTGTATGCCCTGCAGTATACTTGTGCTTAATGACTAAACGCTGTGCTGGCCTTAGCTTTGAATGATTCACATCTCTTACTTCTGCCAATCCTATTTCTTAATTTAACATGATATTTGCTGTGTTTAAAAAAACCCAACAAAACAACAAACTCATTTCATAGTGAAATACTGTAGAACCTCCTTTGGAAAACTGGAAGGAAATTTTATATGTCCCTGCATAAAATCTGCATGTATATGGGTCTGGGGGAAAAAAAAAAAAAGTGAAATGCTGAAATCTCTCACTTACACTAGCTGAGAAACCAAATCCCTAGAACTACCCCAGATCCTGAATGCCAACACTATTTTCAGTCAATGGTATGTAGCTGCTGCTGAGGACATGCATAATGAATGCAATGGTAACTCATCTTTATGCCAGTGTTCAAAATCACAGAAAAATACAGATAAGAATAAACCACAGAATCCATCTTTCAAACCAGCTGTCCCCCACTGCTGCCATAAGCAGTCCCTTTTTGCTCCTCTGATGCCTAAAGACCTTTACAAATTTCTTCCAGCTCCTTTCTGAAAGCTGTCTAGCATAAAGGGACCTGGAGGTTCTGATTGACAAGCAACTGAGTATGAGCAAGCAGTGTTCCCAGGAAAAGAAATTCATTGGCATCCTGGCTTATATTAGAAATGTTGTTTCCAGCAGGAGTAAGGAGGTGATTGTCCTCTTGTACTTTGCTCTGATGGGGGCCACACCTCAAATGTTGTGTTCAGTTTTGGGCACCTCAATACAAAAGGGGTATTGAAGTGCTGGAGCAAGTGCAGAGGAAGACAACAGAGCTGGTGGTTGGCCTGGAGAATAAATCTGTGAGGAGCAACTGAAGGAGCTGGGGCTGTTTAGTTTGAAAAAGAGGAGGCTGAGGGGAGATCTCATTGCTGTCTATAAAAAGGATGTTGTGAAGAGGTTGGCGCTGGTCTCTTCTCACAGGTAAATAGTGATAGAGCAAGAGGGAATGGCCTCAAGCTGTAACTGGATAGGTTTAGACTGGACATGAGGAAAAAAATTTCCCAATGACAGTGGTCAAGCATTGGAATGGGCTGCCCAGGAAGGTGTTTGAATCACCAATCCTGGCTGTATTTAAAAGTCATTTGGATGTGGTGCTTGGGGATATGGTTTAGGGTGTGCCTTGTAGAGCAGAATTATTGGTTGGACTTGGTGATCCTGTGGGTCTTTTCCAACCTGAATGTTTCTGTGATTCTGTGACTGGTGCCTGTATTGTCCCTCATATTGGAGTTCACTCCATGCCATGAGCCTGTCACTGTTAATCGTTGGCCTGACCAAAGGTGTTTTGGAGACTCTGAACACAAGTACGGAGGTATTGGGCAGTGCAGCTGTTCACTGTTACCCTGCCTTTATGAATCACAACACCCACAGGAACTGGAGATCTCATTATGTGTGTATTTAATCAGAAGCAGCTTTATCACAAGATAAGATTTAAAACTAGGAGACTCCATTTATTTGAAAACATGTGCTTGCAATAACTGAGTAAAGTTGCACAGGAAAACAAGCACAGTAAGATTAAATTTGGCAATTCAGGTTTCCCTAAGCTGCTGCAGTATCCTGGGAAGCTTGTGGCATTGGCTAATTAATCCTCCATCCCCTGCCTCAGGCCTGATAGACCCAGGGGAGTTTTTAGACCTCTATCTTTTCTGCTGCTGTTGTTATAAATGTTCACATAGTAAAGGCATGAATTTCCCTTCTCCTAGCTCAAGAGTGAGGGCTCCTTCTCTTTATCTGTGCCTCAGCTCCTGTGACTGGGAGCTATAGCATTCCATGTTAATGCAGGCTGTTGACTCACTTCTCATCAATCTTTCCATTAAGCTCTTAATTTTTATGTTACCTTAATACCTGGCAACACTTTTAAATTGAGTTTTCTAGTTTCAAGGTATTTAAAACAACAGCAGTAGACTGTGTAATCTCCTATTAGAACAAAATTAATTGCACATGTGTTTTTGTGATGACTGATGCTGGCCTTTCCTTGCAATCTCTTGAGTGTAGCATGACATTTAAACATGGACACATCGTGCAACCGAGGAGTGAGGTGTCCACATGGGGAAACACATTTACATCTGGAGTATTGAGATTTCATGTTATCAGTGCTGGCCATTGTGCACCAGCTGCTGTGTACAAGGACATGCATCCCAAAGGTACACAAAGATACCTATTTAGGGAGCTGTGCACTTCCCTTCTCTTTGAAGGTGTAAACTGGGTCTTTTTAATTTTGTAGATGCTGTTTCTGGAATAACTTTATCTTGTGTACTTAAGCACAAGTGGGATTGGGATGAAAGGATAACCTCCACCCTTTTCTACCCATATTACACATTCTGGATAAGCATTTGTCTTTCTGAAAGTGGAATTATTTGTATTTCAGGTATCCTCCCTGGGCCTACCTTGGAAGCTAGATCTGCAGCTGACCTTCAGTCATGGTTGTTTCAAGATTAAAGGCCATTTCCCTGTCATTGCCGAGCCTTTTTCTTCTTGCTTTTCATCTCTCAGCATCACAAAATGTACCTGAATACTCTGAAGCTGAAAATCAGCAATGTGTCAGGAAAGAACACCCCACAATTGCCTTTGAAGGTAAGAGCTTCTGTTCCTGTTTCAAGTTCCAATAGGATGATCCATTTTCAAGGCCTTCTTGGTGTTGTTATGGATGATGGTTTAGTCTGTGCTGTTTTCCTTCCACCTGTGATCCACAGGCCAGTGCAAGTGGCCTGGATGAATCATAGTCCCTTTGATGCCTTACAGTGTTTTAACTCCGAGGTTTCACAGCAGTCACTTAATTCCGGCAGTTTTGGGACTACTGGTATAAGAATCTGATTTTTCAATTCTGCTACAGGCTCCCTGTAATCTTCTGCCAGACTGAAGCTGCCTTTTAGACTCCTTTTCTCTAACTGAATTTAGTAATGATTGTATACTTCACCTGGCAGGCTGGATACAGGACATTAAGTGAAAAGCTAGTGATGGAGAATTCGGACATACTCAAATGCAAAAGAAGTAAATAGTTTTAAGATTGCAGTGAGTGGCTGTCTTTGTTTGTTACTTTTGTTTGTTTGGCTTGGGTTTGTTATGTATTTATCACCTCTACTAGAGGTTTTCCTGCTTTTCACCTAGGTATTTACATTGACAAGGTCTTAAGAATGTAAGAGGGGACCTTTGTGTTGCAATGGGCCATCTTTTTCCTCTTCTTTCAGGGCATTGATTTTCTCTTGTCCTTATCCCAGCTGCATTTTCCGTGAGTGTACATGTACTCCTAAGTTGCTCTCTGTTCAATCTGTCCACTTACCCACATCACAGTTAGATCATTATATTGGTACCACCATTATTGCTGAATTCACCCCAGAATAGTGTGTTAAGCTTAGTGTGCCAGCATCATCTGCTGCAGAAGTCTCCTTGCTAAAAATGGGTTCCTCCTAAATGTTGAAATATTGATTTTGGTTCCCATTTAAGGCTTTACAATGCGTCTCCAGTTTCATTCTTCACTAAAGGCAATTAAGTACCTTGCAATGTGTCTCTAGTTAGGTTCCTTGCTAAAGGCAATTTCGTTGTGGTTTTGTGACCTTTGAGATAGAGTTTCCAGGAAGAAAGTAGTCAAAGACTTCCTTGCTGACCTTTCAGGGTTCTTCTAGAGAGCTTCAGAGAGGTAGAAACTCTTGTCTCTTAATTTGGAAAGTGTAAGAGATTTCTTGTCTGTTTTCCATTATCTGTGCTTTAAAGGTTTAAGTGGATTAAAGCAAATTAACAAAATCTTTAAGCTTACAAGATATGGCACTGACTCTTACCTTGCTCTGGTGGAATGGGTAAATAAACCTTGATTTTAATTGCTAAATAAGGTTAACCATCTGTTTAACTGGGGAGGGGTGAAAGGAGAAACCCTTGAGGTTCAAAGTGTGGTGGAACGTGGATATTTAAATAGGTAATATAACAATAGTTATGGAAGAGAAATGTGCAGAAGCAGCAGTAGCCAAAACAGCAGCCGGGGAAGATAGTCGAGGCTGCAGCAGCAGAAGCCAGCAGGAGAAAAGGGGCAGAACAAGCTGTGCTTCTAGACATTAAGCTCTTGATGCTCCAATGAAATTATAGTAATTTATCTATTGTTGCCATTTATGTGGCCTATCCCTGAAATGTTCATCTCTCCCCTATGTCTGAGCTAGAGGATCAACTCAAACGGCCACAACTAGGAGCACCAGGCTCCTACAGAGGGTGTATCTGTGGGATTCAGCCCTGAGATAAATCATTTGCAAGGGTATTTAGATCCTCAGCCCCTGACGCTGAGGAATCAGTAGGCATTTTTTGGCACTCCATGTGAGTGCTTCTCTGCAGAAACGATGGCCTCATAAACACACTTATAGTCTGCCACTTCACTTTGTTTTAATCAGACATGATTTTTTTCACAGAAAAATGTGTTCTGTCCCCTCCTTTCATTGTTCTTGGTCTTATTAGTGATAGAGGGCAAAACTTGATATGAGTTAGAGTTTGACAATTATACGAAAGACTGAAATTGCAGACAGCAAGGAAGTGAAACAACTTGTATCTCTGAAACCCAAGTTAGATTCAGAGTTACTGTTATCTTCTCAACACCTGTTTCTTCATGATTGTTCACAATGCAGTTTGATTCTGTGTTTTCTGCTGCAAAGCTTAGCTGGAAAATGCACAGGGATAAAATTAAAGGCACCTCATTTCCACTGCACATAGTATTTACATTCTGTGGGAGAGAACTCACACCTCCAAAACTGCATCTTGGCTCATAATATGATTTACCTTACAGGAGGTCTCCCCCAACCTGGTTGATTCTATGAATCTATGATTCTGTGCCCTGCACAAGCAGATTTAGGCTTCAAGGGGAGACATTCAGGGGAATCTACATTTTATGTGCTGTTCCAAATTGCTCTAAGTCTTTGCTTAATGGTATGGCTCATGGGCTTTCTGTGGGTTTCCAAATGCATCATCCCATGGATCACAATCAGCTTCACAATGGGAATGCCGGGCCAGCAACTGGAAGACTGACCCCAGCAGCAGCTCTGCTGATGTTCCCGCTGCCAGGGGAGAGGATTGTGTTACATCAGCTCTTTTCAGTGGATGGGTGGTAATAATAAGTAAGCCCCCAAACCATTCAGTCATACAGGATGCATTAATTTTCTGCCAGAAAGAGTAGATTAACAAAGCAGTTTATGTTACAAAGGGACTGAATAGCTTCTCTTTCACAACCTTGCTAGCCAGGCTTCCCATCACAAGACAAATGGGGAACCATAATGTGTTTTGTGTTCTCCAGTCTTCAGTTCCCACCTTGTCTGTGTTCAGCCTCTTTCTTATTGTACTTTTCCTCCAGCTAAAGGTGTTCTTACCATCCAGTTGGCTGATTAGTATCCTTGTCATGGAATAATCCAAGTAAAACTCCTTTCTGACTACTTTTAAACTTATTTCCTGAGAAATTACATGTTTTCTATACCTCATCTCTTGCTTATCGTACCTCATCCACACTACCCAACCATTTGAATTGCTGTCTCTTTGTATTGCTGTTGGAGAGGAAGGAAAGAGAAAACACAGTACATGACCTACTCATTTAAACAGAAAGGAGTCTATGTATGCAAAATGCTTTTACTTTAGTTGTATTCAGACTTGAAGAAACGCCTGTTTCTTTACAGAGTCCATGCACCAAACCACTTGCCATTACTCATGACAAAGAGAAAATGGTTTAGAAGACTTGAGGGATATAAATTCTGATCCTAAATATGTATGCTCAAGACGAAGTTTGCACTGCCAGGAGAGATGATAGCTAGGGAGCGGCTGTGAGCTGAATGATTTATCCTTGCAGACTACATAAAGATGGTGAGGGAGAGGTTAGGAATTTGTGCTTAGCACCATGCTGTGTGTTTTCACTGTATCAAACTAACACAATGGTGCCCCAGTATCCCTGGGGTTTATAAGTGATGCTCATCGTACAGCTCACCAACAATAATAACGCACCCAGTCTGGGTTTTTCATGATTAGATTGTTCTACTCTGTGCTTATAGAAAATCCAGTTAAAATTTGATTTCCCTTGTTAGATCAATAAGAGAATGATCTTTTACTTCCCAGGAGGCTGTTTCTGGTGTCTTATTACCTATTTGGCCATGAGTGGGTAGCTACATTAAGGATCTTGCATTCTTGCTTCGTTTTCAGTGAGTTGAGAAATTATTGAAACAAGTCAAATGGATCTTTAGTGTGTCCTTTAAAAAAAAACCAACTATGTGCATGTACATATGTGCCCAAGCATCCTTTCACTGAACAGCATGTCATCCTGGCACAGCTTCACTGTGGGCAACTCTGGTAAGCCGAACATTGGAGAAATTGCTTCTAGTTCTTGTCAGTCACAGTTGTCCTTTTTTGCCTTTTCCATACGTGTCATATAACCAATAGATCAGTCCCAGCAATTGCAACTGGGCTGTGCCTTGCCTTACAGTCCTGGTTCTTAGCAGTATACTTCATTGTTAGGCAGAAGTTTCTTGGACATAAAGCAGCTTTGCTATCCATTAAAGACATTTGGAGTTCCTTTGTTACATACCCCTTTCAAAAGCCAACCTCATCTTCTGCTAATGCAGTACCATGTGAGAATTGTCACTGTGAGAGCCAGAGCCATGACTGATAGAGCCATGATATTTGTAATGGGTGCAGAGTGCTTGGTTTCAGCTTGTTTACCCAGGATGTGCTTAGAAGTTTGCAAATTGTGTGTTACATGAATCACTTGAATGTTCAGAATTAAACTGGAAATGAGTTGTAGACAGGTTTCCACTTGTAGTTTCTAATCTTATTTATTTCTCATTAGCTTTAGCCATTAAATTGCTATGCTTGGGGAAAAAGCATGATAGACTTTCTCAGTTTTCTCTCTGTTCTGTCTCCCAAGGCTTTCTCCCTTGGGTCTTGGCAGTTACTGTAAACTGGAAGAACATTATTTGTCCCTGCTTAAATAATTGCAGCCTGTCTTCATCCATAAAACCATCTCAGCTGATCCCATGCTGAAGCCCAGGAGACAGGTGGGCTTGGTTAACTAGCTTATATCCTGATCTTCTCAGCTTTGCAGACATCGTCACAGCTGGTCTGAGCTCTGTGTGCAACATTTCACCCACTGTCTAATCTTCAGTCTTTCCTAGATGCAGGCAAGTTGCCTTAGGTTTTCAAAATGAAACCATGTTTAAATTTGAGATTTAACTTCAGTCCGTAATGATTACCTCCTACCAGATGAAGGTGATTCAGGTTGCTTGAATGTAGCTTGCTATATATTTTCTCAATATTTTCTTTTTTTAAACAACATTTTATTGAAAGGTGGCCAGCTTTAAACACTGAAATCTATGGGGAGCAGTTAAGTGTTCTCTTATATTGAAAGCAAAAGCTGGTTTAGCTCTGTGTGCTGAAGGATAATAGGGTGTGATTTGTTTCTTTTGAAGGCTCTTGACATTTTAGCAAACACCCCCTATATTGTTGAATTGGTCACTAATACATTATTATCCTTACTGTATATTAATGGGGAAAAAGCACATTAGCATCTGTCAACTCCAAAGGCCAGCTAGGAAAGTCTCTTAGGAAACTGTGATACAGATTTACACTCTTCTTCAGCAAGTGAGATTTTGACAACCTGAACCAAAATTTTAGTTAACAAAGAACGAAGACTGTGGGATTTGCCATTGGAATGGGCTGCCCAGGGAGGTGGTGGAGTCACTGTGCCTGGAGGTCTTCAAGAAAAGACTGGATGAGGCACTTAGTGCCATGGCCTAGTTGATTGGATAGGGCTAGGTGATAGGATGGACTGGATGATCTTGGAGTTCTCTTCCAACCTGGTTCATTCTGTGATTCTATGAAACATGTCTGGCTAAATATTATGGGAGCATTGTCTTCTAGCTCATAGCCTTGCTGCCCTTGAATCTCCATGCAGAGAGTCCCAAGATTAACAAATGATGGAGCGTTGATTTGAAACTGGTGGCATCCTGTGAGTGCTATGAAATATTTGACTGTCAGTGCATTTCAGTAGAGATTTTGTTTCCAATAAGAAAACCTTGGGAAATGGTGGAGTCACCGTCCCTGGAGGTGTTCAAGAAAAGCCTGGATGAGGCACTTAGTGCCATGGTCTAGTTGACTGGATAGGGCTGGGAGATAGGTTGGACTGGATGATCTTGGAGGTCTCTTTCAACGTGCTTGATTCTATGATTCTATGAATTTCCTTTCTAATCTTGAAAAATGGAACTGTGGCAAATGAAGCTGCAATTTGCTTCTTTAGCTTTGATTTAGAAATTGTTTGAAAATCACGAATGATAAAGCCATAAATATAAGATGGTTAGGCAAATAATTTGCTCTCAGGAAAAACTTCTGAAAATGACACCCAACAGCTCTCAGTATTTTCATAATTCCATAATAATAATTATAGCAAAAATTATGCTAGTTCTTTGACACTTTCCTATTAATGGCGTCCAAAACACTTCACAAATAATTGCATAGACTCATGGAATCAACAATAAGATTTGCAATAAGGTTTGATTGAAAATTTCTTTCAGTGTGCTGTTCCTCAAGAGGAAAGGAGGTTTTGGAAAGATGCTTTTCATTCACAATCATTTGAGATAAAGGAGATCCTGACTCGCAGGAGAGAAAAGGAAGAGTTTACAGCAGAGCTGCAGGAAGCAAAGTTGTTGAGGAACTGTCACATACTCGAGTGAGGGGAGTGAAAGTAAAACTTCAGAAACCTACAGTAGTTCAAGTGAAGGAGGAGCCTCTGACCATGAGTGGTAGTGATGACTTGGAGAGGATCCTTAGCATCAGAGCTGAATGAGGTGGACTCATAGTGTGGGGGAACAGGTACTTAGAAGGTCATCAGCATGATGAGCATGGACAAAGCCATGAAAAACTCTTATCAGCTGCAGAGTAGCTTACTTGCATTTTCCAGTGGTATTGCTGCTGTAACTGATGCAGCAGCAGCTAACAGGAGCATGTGCCTGGCCTATTCTTTGGCACAGTGATTGGATCTAGGATATAGAAGTGGGCTGCTTCTTTTCATATCCCAGGCACACCTCAGAGAAATGAAACAGGGTGGAAAGGAAAGAAAGTGCTTTTCTTCTTTCTCTGCAGTTGATGCAAACAAAGGCATGCCTTACAGAGGCCCCATTCTCAGTTATAGAGTTTACTTATCATAGTTACCTAACTGGATGAGTTTGTGAGCCAGTGGAGTGGCAGAACTCATTTAACACATCTGCTTCTGATGAATATTAATATATCACATTCTTATAAACCCTTCCGTTCAAGGATGTCATTATGTTTTGATAAAGTTCACATTAGTGCTAGCAACCTTGTAAGAAGTATTCTTGTTTAGTCATGTGGAGTTCATCCTAGAAAGGCATGAAAAGTCTCAGCTCAATCAAGCACTTAATATATACATGCCTTGAAGTCAATAGGATTGTGCAGCTGAAACTGAGCGTAAGCTTGTGTGCTGAGCCAGGCCACAGTGCAAGTGCACAGCACTGAAACATCACACCTGTGAATGGAAACTCTAGCTATCGTAGGTCCAGCTGACCAAGTTGTTTCTCTAATATGGTTGAATCAGCTGGTAAGAAATGTGATATGCTCCTTGGATTAGTATAGAATAGCTGGATGAGAGTCTGTGATCTGCAATACACAGTAGACTGGGTTAGAGGTTTTCTGATAATGTCTAGCTTTGAGATAACAGAAAAAAATCCCAAAGAAACTCTTGTGCTTTGGCTTGAAAAGCTCTGACTTCACAGCTCAACCATCCTCTCCTTTCTATAACATTGGATGATCCTTAGAATGTATTTTAGTTGAAGTGCTTGAGCTGCAAAATTCAAACCTGTATTTTATACAGGAGGATTGCTGTGTTTTACAGCACATTAATAAAAGAGGTGGAGGTCACTGATGAAATGTGGTCTTTGATAATCTGTTAGTATTATTAGCCAGCTTCCAATCTAAAAACACTGATCCTTATGAGAACAGGCTCATTTCAAAAGTCTGTCAGGATTTTACAGCCTCTGCTCCGATTCATTGGTGTAACTGACTCAGGGTGGGACCTTTGTTCAGAGAAGACAGGAGTCTTCATAAGCTTGGCTAGCTAAGAAGTACAAATTGTGCATTTGACTTGGCATCTCCAATTCAGTCTCTGTTGAACCAGCAAAGAGGGTCAACTTCTGTTTCAGATGTTTATTAAAACAAGACACATCTGCTTCTGTGCTGGATCTGACTATGTGCAGGTGAAATTCAAGGACAGTTCAGCCATGCTTTCACTGTCCTCTCCTGCATTTTTGCTGGTGAAAACAATTATCCTAATTTTTGCACCATCTCTGCTAGCACAAATGGGTGATGTGTAAATGTAATTGTAAGGGAATAGTGACAAATATTTGCCTGCAGATGTGGAGGAAGCAGATTGAACAATGGTTGAAAAATGTGAGAGGAGTGGTGTTTTTCCATCAGATTGCAGTGTCTATAAGAGCCAAGATGCAGGTTGCTTTCCTGCCTGAAAAGGATTATACTGATCAGAATGTCACAGGGAGCTGCAAGTGATGCATGAGCACTCGTCTTATCTTTCTCAGGGAGATTGTATGACAGCTGCAGAGCTTGCCTTAGTAAACAATGGATCACAATACTTAAACACTCTGTAACATCCTTAAGAAAACAAGAGATCTCTGGGTTTGCTAACAGTGGGGCTGTGTGTGGCACTGGTTAACCAAGTTTCGAAAGGTGTTGGTGGGGCACAGAGCTATGGCTGCATGACATCCTGCAGTGCTGTGTGGGGTAACAGGCAAGGGTTTTGAAGGGGATTGCTGAGAAGAGGAGATGGTAAGGTAGGGTTTGCCCTAGTTGGTAGCCTGCTGAGGAAAGTTAAATCCATTCTTTCCATGAAGTCCGTTGTTGTCTAGGCACTTTGTTGTGCCTGGACAACACATTCTGATGACTCATGGACACGCATCTGCATTCAGCACTCTTATAGCCCTTTAGTGTCTCCTCTTGCTCTTGATTGGCCATTGCCAGTGGGGAGTCTGCAACGCTGTATGTTCAGTCACCATCCCTGGAGGAGTTTTAAAGATATGTATATATGGTGCTTAGAGATGTGGTTTAGTGATGATTTTGGCAGCATTTGGTTTACAGTTAGAACTTGGTGATTTTTCTAGATGAAATGATTCTATGATTTTTTTTAGTTGCTGTTTGAGGTCTTGAAGGGCTCTGAGCTATAGAATCCTTGCTGAAGAAGGAAAAGCCTCTCTCGTGTTGTGTGTCTTCTGTCCCATTCTTCCAGCTTCTGGCCTCATCAGGTGGAAGTCTTCTGACCCTACCGTAGTGCAGGTCTTGATTGAGCTTTTGCCTGCTTCAACATGTACAAATAGAAACCAAAGTGAAACAGAGAATGGACCAAGACTAGACTCTCTGATGAAGTATAAATGATGAAGAAATGCAAAAATGTGCCAGATGGGAAATGTGACTTACAGTCTTTTGACCTCCTTCTTTGGGGAGAGCCCAGGGCAACTTAACAGCTCACTGTTCCATACTGGAAGTGAACACTAGTCCATGTTTAATATTTGGTGTTTTCTTTATCTGAGATGAATCCCTGGGGTGTGTTTTGTCAGCCATCCCATATTAACAATTAAAAAGGGAAATAAACAAGCAGTCATAATTGCACTTTTGCAGAAATTATATTTAGACTAAGAGCAGTCTTGTGAAGCCAGCAGAGGTGGGATTGGGGTACTGATGAGTCCTCACAGTCTGAGCTAGCTGCAAGCAGTATTTATTTAGGCAATACAGTGGCTTATATGGTACTTGGAAGAGCCGTGCACAACTGGCTTAGTTTGAGATTGGTACCAGTGGAAAGTACAGATTGGCTCAAAGTTATGTGTAAGGTACAGATAGGTCATTCTGTATCAAAACAAGCTGTGGTGCCCACCCCTGCATCTGGCTGGCTCAGCCTCCTGCATCTGCACGTGGCGGGGGCACCCAGCGCCTGGTATTCTGAATCCAAGATGCACTCAAGGACACATCACAGCACAGGTTCTCGTGTTTATCAGCTCATGTCCTGTTAGCAAGAAAATTCTCCCACAACTAAGGGTATTTTTTTTCTCTATATCAAAACAATAGAGCAACACTCGTTCAGAAGAGATTATTAAAATTTAGGAATCAAAGAGTCAGGATGCTTGGAATGGATTAGCAACAATTAGTGCTGCCTGTGTAGTGCACGCTTTACAGGTAGCTAAGCCTTGACACAGCAGCCTGTATGCCTAAACCCATTTAACACTTGTAAGCACTGAGACACTAAATAGTTTTATTATTTGCCCAAGACAGAAAATTCCAATGTCAGAGCATCTGGGACTATGCCTACATCTCCAGATAGCATTTCTGTCTTGAAACGGAAGGAGCTCAACAAGGCTGGTTCAAGGCAGCGAGGGGGAGGTACAAAACCATCTAGATTTGACATCACTTTAAATTATAGCATGTCTAGGTTACTATGATTGTTGTGATTCCTATGGCTCTGTGAAGGTACAACTTGAGTATTTGATTATTTTCTTTCCCTTTAGGCTGGTAAAGAGCACAACCTTTTCTGTCTCCTTCCACTCCTTGGTAGCTGAAAAAGGGGACTATTCTCTCTTTGATGTACTAAGAGAGAAAAAGTCTTGTTTCTTCTTTGAGTCATCTGCTACCCAAATAATCTTGGACAGATTGGAGGAGAACTTATCACTAGAAGGCTTTTGCTTCTTGCATCTCACTGAGAAAGAATGGCTCATAGCAGGCAGCTATTACAGTGACTGTCATCTGAGGAGGAGTTGGCCAAGACAGGATGAATTGAACGATTGGGCAGGAAATTAGGTAGAAACATGACTGGAAGGTGAAGGTTGCTAGAAAATAAAGCAAAAGTGAGAGAGGAGTTGCAGGGTCAGAGGGGTAAACTGAATGAAACCATGAAAATGGGACATCTGGAAGAACATCTGAGTTGGATTTGGGCATTGAGAGGAGAGAAATAAAGTGCTTGGTTTGGCCTATTTTGCTGAAGTGTACATACTCTGCCAACAGCCTTTTGAGTCCTCATAACTCTGAGTAGAGATCAGATATTTAAGAAGGCAATAAAGGTAGAAATTGCAGCAGTTGGGATGAGGAACACTTAGTGTACAATTAAAGGATTTCAACACATCAGGTTAAAAGAAGAGAGAATACCAGTAATGAGTTGGAGGTGGTGGTGGGAAGACAAGACAGCAGGGTGATATGTATGTGTAGGAGGACTTCTGGGGTAAAGACAGCTTGCTTTTTTTTGGCCTCATGAGTAAGGTTGAGCTCTGAGTGCCAGTGCGTTTGTTTGCTCAGTTCTGCCTGTGCAGCAAAAGATTTCTCCTTCCTCCGATAAATTTGCTGAATTGCAGAGTGGTTTTGTGTTCTGAAGGCTACTTTTACATTTGAGCATGGTGTAGGAAAGGAAATTATTTTCCAAACACTATTGCCCTGACTTGTGGTATGACCTACAACAGAGAACTAAAATTCAAAAAGGAGCTGGTATTAACTTATCATGATTCATTGTAGGTCTAATAAAGATAATGCTGTAATTCCACTTTAACTTCTCTACATTCTTGGAAGTGTTCATGCTAGCTGTTTTTGAGAAGACAGGTGATAACATGGGTAGCATTAGTCTTTTGAGCTTTTGTTACAGCCTTGTTTGCTTTGTCTCTGATGAGTTCTGGTTGGTGACCCACACAGAACAGAAACTGTGGCCTCAGTGTTAGCACACTGTGAAAAATGCTCTAAAATATTGAGGATAATTGAATCATAGAAATTGTTTATGCTAGAAAAGACTTGGAAGATCATTAAGTCAAACCATTAACTTAATACTACCAAGTCTGCTGTTAAACCATGTCCCTAAGCACTATGTCTGCATGTCTTTTATATACCTCCATGTAGAGGATGGTCTGAGACAGTAAGTCTGATTCTGAAAAGGGGACATTTCATCAGTCGATACCAAGAAACCAGCCTGAGACCTTGCCTTGTGTTACAAGTGATTTGCCTTTGTTGGTCAGTGAGTATACTTCATGCTAGTGGGTGGTCTGAAAAGATCTAAGTGATTGAGTACTTGCAAACTGGAGTATCTGCCAGTTGCTATATATGGCTTGCTCTGTGCCAGGGCTGGAGCAAAACAAAAGGGGAGAAGATCGTACAGTTACAGAAGTCACGGCTGTTACCTGCACCTTCCCAAGAATGCTGAAATACTCACATGCAGTAATTAAGCATGCCATGAAGTAATAAGATGAGTTAAGATGACTTGTAAGAGACCGTGCTGAGACAGTAAGGGAAGCACTCAAAGTGTGGTGAAGTGAACACTGCACAAAAGGAGGTCTGAGTGTCTTTAGAACAGGTATTTATTTATTCCTGTGGAGCTTGGTGGGCCCACAGTGCTCTGTGTGTGCAGGGACTTCATGCAATGTGTGTGGCTCAGGTTCTTTCTGTGAGATTGGGGACTGAATCTTCCAGTTCAACTCCACATCTTCTTTCCTTACAGATATTTTGGAAGCTTTTCTGTGCAGTCCCAGGATAGCAGCATGGTTAGATAAGAGCATGGTTAGTCTGTATATGTGGGTGTACCCTTACTTTGAACAAAGAATCCATGGTCCTATTTAGTGTAGTTTCTTTTGTTCCAGACTAGGAAATCTGTGCTAATTTTTTTTCTGGAAGAGGTGTTTTGAATAACACAGCAGTTAGCGGTGCTCTGTGCATGCAGCAATGGCTTTGCAATTTCAAGACATGGAGATTAAACCTCTCTGTTCTTGTATGGTGTGTGCTGGATGCACAAAGCCGTTACAGCCTGCTGGAGGTGGGAGCTGGGAGTTATGGCTTCATCTCAAGTGATATGAAGCAGGAAACACTGTCCTTCAAAAAGGGAAGTCTAACTCAGTGTTTACATACTTCTTTCTTCCAAAACACACAGTGTGAGGGTGAGGTGGTGAGCAGCTGGTTTTGAGATGAAGGCTCAAATATTACTGGGTTTACCACATCTTTAGAAGCTGATCCAAAACCCATCAAGCTCAGTGGAAAACAGCCAATGATTTGAAGAGCCTCTGGATCAGGCCCCTAAACCCAGCTCCTGCAGTTTGGCATGCTGTCCTTTGTGCAGCTGACTAATCCTCGTCCCAGTCCTGTACTCTCAGGAAGCTGGTGCAGGGACCACCCTCTGAAATGGCAGAGGGCCTCTTTTCACCTTGTCTTATGCATGCGTAATAGCCTGAGCCCAGCTGTGTCTGCAGACTTACATTTCCTGTGAAGCTTTGTCTTCTTTGCAGCTGGATACCTGAACCACCTTGAGCTGCGGAGTGACTCAGAGAGCTTTAGTGGTTCTGAACCAAAGGTCTGGCAATGGATGGTGTTGGAAACTATTAAACCTTTGTTCATTGGTCCTCATGTGCAGGAAGTGAGAGCATGGATCTTTAACCCCCTGGAAATGATTACAGATGAGAAGCACAAAGGGAGCCTTGATGAACATTTTGCCCCTAAGCCATGTGGTTCCTAGCTTTCCGGCTCCCGCTGCTGACATGCAAAGCCAAGGCCTTGGTTTTTAATTTTTCATAATGTTTTTAAATAGATACTTTTGCAAATGTAAACATACCCCAGCACTGAAGGTTTCCAGCCAAATTAAAGAGTCAGCACTGGAAAAATCAGCTTACTCAGAAAGGTCAAATACGAGCAAACACTGCAGTTCATTGGGTCCATATGTGAAAACTTCAGCTAATAAGGGATAGACCCAGGGAAGCACTTACCTTGCAGAGCTGAGCTAGTTTCAGAATGAAAGGCTGAAACTGTCCTTAGGGATGCCTGTGGTCTGAGCAGTAGTTTTGATTGTGTAGAATGAAAAAAGACCCATGTCCTAACTCATGGTTGGACGTTCCACTTTATCCCTTCCTTCTTAAGAGGAAAAAGAAGGTTGGGAAGGAAGATGTGACTTTTGGCATTAACTCTGACCGTTAACGTTCAGATGTCCTTATCTGAGACTGTGCTGGGCTTTATAATCTCCAACTACATATCTATAAAAGCCTACTTTTGCTATGAAGATGCATGCCTTGCAGCCTTTAATTCAACAAGTGGGAAGAGTTTCTTTATAAGTTGTACCACCTGCAGTAGTAATAGAAATCAAGACATTCCCTGTTATTTCTTGGGCTGGATTGACTTTTTCAGCCACAATAGAAAGATTCAAGCCACCTACCACCTTAAATTCTTTAAAAATTCTTTTTACTTGTAATTTATCAGATCTTGTCATTAAAATAAAGAACTGATGAGTTCCTCTCTGAAGTGAGGAGCTTTCCCTTAGAGTAGCAGATGAAGAAATATTCTTCCTGCTACTGCAATGTAATAGTGCATTACTTGGTAGGAAAGAGTTGGTAGGAGAGGTGATAAAATGACAAGAAAAATTATGGCCTAAAAGCAGGATCCTTAAAAGGTATCATCATTATATAGCAATCCCCTAATTCTATCCCCATCAGCCAACAGAAATGCCAGGAGATCTGTAGCACATGTCAGCTGGCTAACCTACCTGAAAGGTGTTATTGTTGCTGGTTCTACTCCTCATCTCAGAAATGTCTCTGAGCTAAGGAGCTACAGGAAAAGAAGACAGACCCTATTAGTTAGGAGAATGCCAGAGGTGAAACTGCGATGCCTCCCTGGTGCTCGTACATCATTAAGGGTCCCAGAGGAGCGTAGGAGGTGGAGATGCTTGAAGGTTAGATGGGCTAAGTTATTCCTTAGCTCATGCCTTTTCATGGGAGAGCAGAGGAGGTGCACGTGTTCTGTGTGGTTACGCAGTGTGACAGGAATGATGAGAAGAGCTGGAAGCCTCCTGCTGCTGGCATCAGGGGTTTTAGGTAGTGAGGATGGAGGTCTCATTGTTGGAGAGGCCCTGGAAGCATCCAATTAAGGGGAGCAGGGTACCAGGCCAGATGGTGTCCAGCTCCATGGCTTAGGAGCTGCTGTAAAATCTGTTGTCAATTGAGGTAGAGGCAGAAGCTCCACGAAAAGGGTCTATTTTGAAAAGAGAGACAGGGCAAGTAGAGTGTAGAGACTTTTACAGAGTTGTAGAATCATTTAGGTTGAAAAAACCTTTAAGATCATTGAATCCAACCATTATAAGTGTTTTCTTAAGGTTTTGTGATTGAAGGGCTCGATTAGCCTTCCTTTGTCCCTGGAGGAGGCTCGAAACTGCTCAACAAATATCACTGCCTCAAAGCCTTTAAACCCTTGCACATCTGTAATCCTGCAAAGCATGCCAAGACACCAAAAGCTTTAATGAGGTTCCTCATCAGCATTGTCATCACACCCCTGTAGAAAGGGGAACTAATGCCTACAACAAAACATTCAAACTTGACTGCCTTCAGTGAGACTTCTTAGTTTGTCACTGAGGATATAAAATGACAATAGAACATGTTTTTTTCGAAGCAATTCTGGACTAGTTTGAGCTGCATCATTATTGTTACGAGTCATTAGGTCATTGGTCTGGGTATTGGTATCCCATTGGCATGAGGCTAGGAGATGCTGCCTTTCATGTTGAGTTTCCTGAATCTTCAATACTCAGTCCTTGAATGGGGTAGGGTTAATTGCCAACAGTCAGAGAAGGGTTACAGATGCATTGACTTGATCTCATTTGTTCCTTTCTCCCTCGGATACCTGGTATTCTCCATGTACTTAACAGCCACAGCAGTTAGTAGCCAGAAATAAATTCTCAAGAGAAGTCCTCACTATAAAGCTGGATGGTTTTCTGATGGATATGTGTGAATCTACCCCTGCTTATTTTGTGCAGTACAGGTGCAAGCTGAGGCTGAAATTCTGTGGTATGTGATATACACAATGTCAGTGTTGGTAACTGTATTGAGAGCTAGGATTCTGTGCATACCCTAGCACCAGGCCTGAGAGTAGCATAAGCATAGTTATTCAGCTTTTTCTTCAAACAGGTGTATTTTTATTACATCAGGACTATCTGCCCTAGATCTTAATAGATATAGCTTCTGGAAGAGTTTTGTCTCCATGAGCATAGCATAGCCAAATCTATTTGCTTTGCATTTAACCTGTGTGATTGCAATTTGGACAGTTTCCTAGATTGGCAAATCCAAGCTAGTTGATAGAGCAAATCTCAAGTTTGTGCAGTCTCTCAGTCACCAAGATGCTATGATGACAACCTTATGCTCCCCATCAGAAATAAAGAAGAGCCCCCCAGTTTAGGAAGGACATTGAGATGCTTGACCGTGTCCAGAGAAGGGCAACGAGGCTGGTGAGAGGCCTTGAGCACAGCCCTACGAGGAGAGGCTGAGGGAGCTGGGATTGGTTAGCCTGGAGAAGAGGAGGCTCAGGGGTGACCTTATTGCTGTCTACAACTACCTGAGGGGTGGTTGTGGCCAGGAGGAGGTTGCTCTCTTCTCTCAGGTGGCCAGCGCCAGAACAAGAGGACACAGCCTCAAGCTACGTCAGGGGAAGTTTAGGCTGGAGGTGAGGAGAAAGTTCTTCACTGAGAGAGTCATTGGACACTGGAATGGGCTGCCCGGGGAGGTGGTGGAGTCGCCGTCCCTGGGGCTGTTCAAGGCAGGATTGGACGTGGCACTTGATGCCATGGTCTAGTCTTGAGCTCTGTGGTAAAGGGTTGGACTTGATGATCTCTGAGGTCTCTTGCAACCTTGTTGATACTGTGATACTGTGATAACTGATAGGGATTTCAGAAATTAGGTGAAGTAAAACCTAGAAGAGAACCTAAAACCTGTAAGAGAAGGTAAAACTTGTCATTGGAGCATCAGGTTTTCAGTGCAGGTCACTTCTACTGCGGTGGTGTTTTGACAGGCAATCAGTCCCACCACAGCCTTGGGACTGAAGGTGGTTCCCCAATTTTAACATAAGTTGAGCTGCTGTTGTCTCTGAAAGCAAGGCTGACACTCCACCTTGGCCGTGAAAAATAGCTGCTGAAAGAGCTCTGCGTTTATGTGTGCGCTTTTGTATGTTCTGCGGAGAATCAGAATAAATAGAATCCCTTTAAATAGATTATTAATTAGCCTTCCCTTGACAGATAACTTGGCATGAAATCCATTTAGTGGAAGTCTGGGTGAGCTCACAGCTTCTAGAGATGCTTTACTGTTTTCTGCTTTCTCGTTTTCGCTGCAGATCTGAAGCCCTGGGTGTCGAATTTCACCTATCCAGGTGTACAGGATTTTTCGCAGCTTGCACTGGATGCCAACAGGAACCAGCTCATTGTGGGAGCAAGGTAAAGATAATATTTTATTTAGTCCAGGTTCTTTCTCTACAGGTTTTGGCTTTGGTGGAGAGTGTACTTCCAGCTTAGGTGGCCAGTCTTCTCCTGAATAAGGAAGCTGTAATTTATGTAGAGGGATTTAGACTCTTAGTATAATTGCAAAGAAGAGAAAATTACTTATTGGCATATAGCACCTGGGAAAAATGACTCTTTGTTCACCAATATGGTTAGATGGTCATAATCCACTTTATTTCCATGATACAGTGACTTATATGCATTCTAGCAAGAGGCGTGCTCCAGCAAGATTGGTTACAGTCAGAGGGTACAGGGTTACACGTAAGGCATGGATAGGGCAATATACCATAACAATCTGAGGGTCAGCCTCTGGGGTTGGCTAAACTCTGCCCACCTGCAGCTACACTCCACCCCCTGCAGCTGCATGTGGGGGGAAGCCACCCTGTGCCTGGTATCCAACTCCCAAGATGGACTCAAGGTCACTCCCAGCACAGGTTGCTCATGTCTATGATTTCTGTGTCCTCAGCTAGCAAGAATTTCTCCAACAATTACTGGATTAAAACAAACAAACAAACAAACAAACACAAACCAAAAAAAAACCAAACAACAACCACAACCAAAACAAACCCAAAGGCAATCAAAATGACTGATCAATGAAGCAGAATGCTGCCACCTCCCTCGATATCTTGGATGTTAGAAGAGTTACAATATATCACTCTGCACCGTCCTTCTGCCAGCAGAGTATTTGACCTTATGGTTTGTTTGCCATGGCCAGACTCTCCCTCTGTACCAGGCTCATCTATATGCCTTTGCATACGTTGCAGAGGCAATGTAAATGATGGCTCTCTTGTCCCTTGGAATTCAGTCCACAACCTGATTCCTTCACCTTGCTAATACAACCAGATCCTCACCTAGTACATTTTGGTGCAACTCTGTTGTTGTGGCTTGTTGTATATAATTAGCATATATTTTCCTTTATTTTTAAACATTATTTTTATTTAGGATGCCATAAGATGAGGGTAGAAACACACAAGATGAGCATAGGTGAGCTCTAACAAATTTAGAGCTGCATTTGTAACAGGGAAAAGAGCTATGGTTCAGTGAAATAATACACGTCAGGAGTGGTTGAATCATGAGCCCCAAGAGCAACCATTTTTTATTGTATAATAAACAGATAAGACAACCCAAACAGAAAAGACTAAGCATAGTCTAACAAATCAGTTTAAGTATAACATTTAGAATCAGCTAACATTGTGGTAGCAGTCTCTACTATTAATGAAAATAGAAGAAGAGCTGCTTTCTTCCCAGGTTATTCGGCTTTAGAGGACAGGGAGGTGAGGAGTAGAGCTGGAACAGCTTATGATAGGAGTAAGATGTGTAGCAGAGAGAGAGTTTTTTGCTTCATAGAGACAACTGAAGTGTGATTTAATGTACGCTTTCTCTGTGTATATTTGTGCAGTAAATAATAACTCTTACCTTCCTCTAGCTGTTCGAATTGCCAGAGGCCCTTCTGCTTTTCATACAGAAACATTTTAGTTTCCAAACTGTGGCTTTACCTGTGCTGGAATCTTTAACCAGCAATTATTAATATTTATTACTTCAGAACAGCAGTGCTTTGCGGATGGCTGTGAACACTGCCTTCTGCCAGGCATTACAGAAACACAGGCACATTGCTCTGAGGAATTTATGGTTTACATAATTGGGCTGCACAGCAGGTTGCCCCCGTGCAGATGCTGCTAATGCTGACACACTTCACCCCTGATCAAACCCCAGCAACATGTTCTGGGGGGAGTCTCTGGCTCTGCCAGAGTTCGTATGAGTGTGGTTAGGCACAAGCCCACAAAATCATCATAAACAGGGGAATGACAGTAAATTTGGTTTCCCACTGGAAGTACAATATATAGCAATATATTGCCTCATGAGGATTTATAGCATTTGTTTGGAAAAGTCAGTTTTCATGAAGCCCTGCCCACCGAACTGGGAGACTGAAAGTTTTGATGGTGGCACACAGCTCTGCTGAGCAAGTCTTGGTAGAGTTAATGGAGATGTAATTTCCCAGAGGAGTTTCAGGTTTGATATGGGTTTGGTGTGGGGAAAGCAGGGAGTGCTGAGCTCTTTCCCTCTTTAACACCTAATTAGAATCATAGAATCAAACAGGTTGGAAGAGATCTCCAAGATCATCCAGGACAACCTAGCACCCAGCCCTAGCCAGTCAACTAGACCATGGCACTAAGTGCCTCATCCAGACTTTTCTTGAACACCTCCAGGGACGGTGCCTCCACCACCTCCCTGGGCAGCCCATTCCAATGCCAATCACTCTCTCTGAGAAGAACTTCCTCCTAACACCCAGCCTATACTTCCCCCGGCACAACTTGAGACTGTGTCCCCTTGTTCTGTTGCTGGTTGCCTGGGAGAAGAGGCCAACCCCACCCCCACCTGGCTACAATGTCCCTTCAGGTAGCTGTAGACAGCAATGAGGTCACCCCTGAACCTCCTCTTCTCCAGGGTAAACAACCCCAGCTCCCTCAGCCTCTCCTCACAGGGTTTGTGTTCCAGGCCCTTCACCAGCTTTGTTGCCCTTCTCTGGACACGTTCCAGCACCTCAACGTCTCTCTTGAATTGAGGGGCCCAGAACTGGACACAGTTCCACCTTGTGTGAGATGACAGGGAGAGGTTCATGAATATGGGGCTGTGGATGCAATCCTCAATGTGGCAGAGCTCTATGCACACTGCGCTCCCAAAGCTGTGCCAGAGAAATAGGAAGGGGAAGTAAAGCCTTTTCTGTTCCCTCCTCTGATAAATCCACACCTTGTTCTGGACTATTTTTAGGGGGTGATTTTTTGAGTCATTAGTTGCTCGTGCACCATCTGCTTGAATTTGCAAATGAAACAATACCTCAAAAGAGATAGGAGCTGTCTCTATCCATCTCTATAGGGTGTAATTTATGAAACCTATATTTAAATGTTAACCATGTTCAAATGTGCTACTGTAGATCATATTAGTAGTAATGCTAGCTATTCTGGGGTTATGGAAGGAGTTTGAGATCGGAGTGGAGTTTATAAGCACTCCCACTTCTCAATTTCCTGGTTAACATCATTCTCCCAGATGATAGCATTATAAATTATTTCAGCCTAGTTCTTTCTGTCTCTATTTAAAAGCAGTATGACCTCACCACAGCATCTCTTTGGCTTAGTTTATCCTGCGTTTCAAAGCTTCACAGAAAATGCTTCCTAGAAGAAAAGAAGATCCTGGGGCTCGCAGGGGTTTTTGGTTTCAGGAATTGGACACAGCGTGACTGAAGCTGTAAGAGGTATTGAGGGCATGCCATGCAGACAGGGAGCCGGAATAACAGATTTCTAAGCCTTACCCCTTATCTGAGAGCCCTCTCCGAAGGACTGGTGCTGCCTGAGTGCAAACCAGAGGACTTTGATAACTCCACTGCACCAAACACCTGCCAAGTCAAAATCCTAGAAACAAAAGAATTGGTTTCAAAAGCCCACCATGGTTTCTAAGCAACGTATTTACTTGTCACATCATTTGTAAAATCGAAACAGTTGCGAGTAAGGATATGAATAGTTTAGGACGTTGTAAATCTCACACTACTCATATTTTGAGACATGTTTCATTAAGTATAAAAACACACATTTCAAAAATTCATCACCTTCATTTTGACACATAGTTTGCATGTTTTTGTTTCTGTTTTAAATGTGACATTAGTATTTTAATGTGCTGTTTTTCTTCTGTGAATGAGGGATTGTTTTGAAGTATTTGCTGCCTTTTTTTCAGCTCTTGAGCTCATGTGATTACTATTCCAGCTTATTTTAGTGGGAGGGGAAACCATTCTCTAGACTTCATTATTACTGAGGAAAAAAAAAGCTTGAAGACATGATAACAACAGTGATTTCATTTGCGTGTTGGAGGAGCAGTGCTCTGCTCTCTCACCTGTGCTGTAGGCAGTGTGCCCAGTCCTTGGGGAGAGTGGGTTTTGTGGAGGAAGTGTATAGTGTAGCACCTCCTTGAGGAACCTTCCTCCTCCAGACTAGCTCATTACTGGCTAGGCAGAGACGGGAGCCAGTAAAAAAATTATGATATGAAAGACCCTGCTTGGAGTCAAGCCAAAAAGTATGCTTCACAAGAGCTCCCTGGCGAGGAGAACATAAAAGGTTTTAAAGGAGGATGGCTGAGACACTGTGTGACAATCTGGCACGACAGCAAGCTGAAGGGAAACAGCTTGGACAACAGGAGGATGGTTCCCAAACAAATGGCTGCACAGAAAGTGGCTGGGAAGCCCTAAAGGAAACATTTGACTTTTCCCTGAAGGAAACTGCAAGGGTGTCAGCTCAGGACTGCAGCCTGCTGGGGTTGCAGATGTGAGAGGCATGGCTATGAGGGATGGCCATTTGCAGGGACTGGAGGTGTTACTGTAGAAAGCCCTCCAGAGAGCATCATGGCCAGAAGTCTTCATAGTTCTGCATGCCAAGAGTGCTGTCAGCTCCACCAGCAGATGGGAAAGGATGGTCTGTCATGGCTGTTGCATAGGGAACTGCTGCTCAGGATACCTTGTCACAAATAGCCATTACCAAGAAGAGCCCTGAGGTAGTGGGCAGTGAGTGAGGGCTGCATCAAGGGACTCAAAACTGGCAAGTAAAGAGTACATCATTCGGGACTGCCAGACTTCTCTGCAATAAATGTAAAGCTACTAAGCTGCTGGTGATGCAAGGCTGGGTGCTTTGACAGGGTGATTTTCATAGTTAATTTAGAGCTGGACTGAGTGTGCCTGTTAGTGTCAAGTAGACAGGTGAGAGAAAGGAGATATGGTTAGTTTGGGGAGAAGGGAAGGTGCTGTATGAACTTTCAAGGGTTGTTTTAGGGGGAACAGAGCAACCAGGGTGCCCCTCTTTCTGGCTATTATTGTTCCTGCCTGTACAAGCATTAAAATAACTCTGGATCATGCAGGCTTGAAAGCTGAAGACTGAACAGAGTGACTGATGGCCCCAAAGAGTTGCTTCAAGTTGTAGCTTGCAGAAATATGGCAAACTGTAAATATGCACTAGGACCCTCAACCATCAGGTTTGGCACCCTGTGTTTATTCAAAGTCTCTAGTGTAAGATAGATTAGTCTGTCAGACACCAGGTTTCATGTGGATTCCTGGCTGAGCGTAGACTTTTTCCTGCCTGCTTGGCAGAAAGCTCCAGAGCACAGCAGTAAAACTCTCAAAACCTGTACTGCTTGGAAAATACCACTCTTACCCTTGGGCACCTTCAATCCTGTCCAGATCTAGACTGCCACTGAACCCTGAAGAGAATAAGTCTCTGCAGATTGTGTTACCTGTAAAAAAAAAAACAGAAAAGCCAACAAAAAACATTTTGCAAGGCAGGAAATTCAGTGGCAGAAATGAGGTCAGAGCTGATCCACAGAGTATCAGCACTGGGTCTGAACTCTGTCAAGAATACTTTCTGTTGCCAAATGATCAGAGCCCCTCCCCAGCAGGGCTCCTGTGAGGCAGGAAATCATGAATAATTTCACATTATAGATGGGAAACCAAGGCCCAAAGGGATTAAGAGCAAGCCTGCCCTGTGATGCTGAAATGGGAGTTTATAGTGGATCTGAAAATATTGCAGTGCTGCATCTAACACAGCCACTCCTGCAACAAGAATGCACTTTCTGAAGGTACCAGTCAAAGTCTGCACAACTTCAGTTTTCTGTACCCAGCCCATGTGGATATAGCTGAAGCTCTTCCTATTGACTCACAGAAAACCTGTGACAGAGGTGGGATTTGAACCCTTTTCTGTTGTATTTCCACCTGGTAGTTTAATCACTTGCCTTCAGCCTTGCATCTCCAAAGGAGACATAAGTATTGAAAATTTCCATAGACCTCATTGCTGTCTACAAGTACCTGAAGGGAGGTTGTAGCCAGGTGGGGGGGGGGGTTGGCCTCTTCTCCCAGGCAACCAGCAACAGAACAAGGGGACACAGTCTCAAGTTGTGCCGGGGGAAGTATAGGCTGGGTGTTAGGAGGAAGTTCTTCTCAGAGAGAGTGATTGGCATTGGAATGGGCTGCCCAGGGAGGTGGTGGAGGCACTGTCCCTGGAGGTGTTCAAGAAAAGACTAGCTGAGGCACTTAGTGCCATGGTCTAGTTGACTGGCTAGGGCTGGGTGCTAGGTTGGACTGGATGATCTTGGAGATCTCTTACAACCTGGTTGATTCTATGATTCTATGATTCTAAGTCTGTGCACACATGTAAGGACAGTGAGACTTCAGCTTGGCATGAAGAGATGCTATATAATATGCAAACAACGTTGACTGCAACCAAATGGGCATAGCCAAAGGTTAAATAGTCCACAGGCTTGTCCTGTTTTGAGCCAGGAATGGCACATTATTTGTCCCTGAGTGCAGGGTTTGACTCAATACTTTTCTGAGACAAGCTGACTGAGCTGAGTTACTGCCATTTCTGATGGCTTGCATTAGATCACACTGCCTTACACCAGCTTCACCCCCTGCTAAGTCACGTTTGGCTGAGAAATTACCTTGCCAGTTGAGGTATTAATGAGGACGTGAGCAAGCAAAGACTATAATAATGTTTTTCATTATATCCAGATCGTAGGAGGGCAGCTGAAAGCACTGTTGCAGAGAAACCTAGAAAAGCAAATACCATCTTTTCTGACTGTGATTTTTCCTATTAGATAAAAGAATGTTCTAATTAAAGTTGCATCCTTGTATTGGGGACTGGAGGGAGGCAGGTAGCACAGCAATATGAGAAAGGAAGAAAGAATCAGTCTCTGAAATTAACAGAAACTTTGAAAGGACCATTAATGCTTTTTAATGAAGCTGCCTTACTTGTATGGTAAAGAATATGGTGAAGGTGAGAATCCTGTGATTAGACATTGCAGCTAGTTAAATCCATAATTGTGGGTGCATAGTTCCTTTACATAGGGAACAGAAGTGTGATTTAAAGTGTGGATTTTAACCTCTCTGGTTGAGTCTGGGGTAGTTTAGAAGGAGATTTTCCACTCTGTTATTGTGCCAGGTGAATTCAGCTCAACCCTTGTGTAAGTGTGTAGGGGTCAGGCCTCACTGGGGTGTCTAGTTCTTACCTCTAGAGTTTTGTTTCCTCTGCTGGTCTGCAAGGAGTCTGAATTTGGCATACTCCAAATCGATACTGTCCCTGACATACCTCATGGGGAAGAGGGAAAGAGGTATAGACAGGAAAGGACAGAAGGACAATTTTGTATTTATAAGGTTCTGGTACTTTGGAGCTTGGCCCAAATTTTATTCAAAGTGATTTTATTTTCTTAGATAAAATTTGTGTGTTTTCTTGAGCACAGAATATGAATTTTAATTAGCACAATAAATGAGCCAAATAAAATGTTATGCTGACATACTGGCAGGTTGCTGGGTCAGTTCAATGCACAGAAGTTGCAGATACAGGAGAGCAAAGAGGCAGCTTTGCTCCAGGTGTTGTACATGGAGAAGAGGATGAGGCAACAGCACTCTCTAATCTGTTGTCTTTGTTGGCAGAGAAAACAGATGGTTCTTCAAACTGCCTGCAAGGCAGTGCCATCTACCTCTCTGCAAATGACCTCACTGGTGTGGTGGTCTCTGCTTTTGCCCACCATCAGAGGAACCAGGCTCTCAGATGACTTGTGGCTGGTGCCTGTGCAGCCAGTGCTGTGAGAGACAGTCTTGGTGCAGCATAGGCTGATAGGAAGAATCTTTACAAAGTGAATTGCAGGCCTGACTGGAATAATATCTCACATTCCAGATAAAATGAAAATTGTTGATATCCTATCACAAAAGCAGCCACCCATGAGAGGCTCACTTGCTTTAGAATAATTAAGTTTGAAGATTATATTTCAGAGAGTGGGGTGTGAGCAAACACAAGGTCAGGATACTATGGCAAAAGTATCAGAGGCTTGAAGCTACAGCATTACAGGATGGAGCTGCGGGGAAGTTTCCTTCTGCATTACTGAAACTACTTTCTCTTGCTCTGGTTAAGTTGGTGATATATTAGTTTTGTATGGCAGGACTCACCAGAGTTACTCATATATCACTTCATATCCAGATGTTTAGGTGATAAGCCTACTGTTCTGAGCCACTGCAAAGGTATAAAAATCACAAGAAAGAGAAGGGATTGCTTGGCAATAACTTAAGCTCACCAGCTAACTCTGTCAGTGTTTGCATGCAAGTCATGTTGAACTCATCCAGAGTTTGAGGAAAGCTTGACAGAACTTAGCATATTTATCAGCCTAAGTTTTGGGGGGGGCTGCCAGGGAATATTTGAACAATAATCACTGCATCAGAAGAGGAGGAATTTTGCTTATTGAAAGCACAATTCAAAGTAATGGGCAAATAGTTGCACAAAGATCCTCACGCAGCTTGGTGCCATATTCAAGGTGCTGGAAGTGCTCTATGAGTCTGCCAGCCACATGAGAGGAGGAGAGAGGAGCTGTCAGGCACATGTCAGGAGAGAGTTGAGGGAGCATGTAGGATAATACACGAAGGTCTGAAAGATGGGCTTTTCCAGGAAAATAGGAGCAAACCCACATATGAGCTTCGAAAATTTGGCTCAGTTTCCATCTCTGAGGTTTTGAAGAAACTCATCTAGTGAAACAGTGGGAGGGAAATGTACTGCCCCCAAAAAGGAAATTGGTCAATGCTTTATAAATAAGTTCAAACAACATTGCAAAACAAAATCCCACTCCCCATTCTGTAAAGAGTGTGCATTTGGCTACCCTCCAGAAAACATCTGGTTCAAGATACCTCTGGGGCAGAGCAAACACAGTCATCCCCAACGAGGTGGGAACAGATTAGAGGGAGGCTTTGCCTCTCCTGCCCTGGGGAAAGCAAAAAAACAGACACACCACACCTAATTTGCTGCTCCCCTTGCAAGCTGATGGAAGAGAGGACAAGGTTGTTTATCCACTTCCTGCTTCTCCCTCCCATGGCAGCAGCCATCTGTCTAGATTTCTGTGTACCAGTATAGTCCAAGGATGTCACAGCTTTACAACTGTCCTGCATGTTCTGCATCTGCCTCTTTGGACTCTTCCTAGAGCTGGCCTTGAGTACGCAACATTGAGCTGGAGCAGATCTGTGCCATGCACCCTATGCCACTAGAGCTGATGGTAGTTGTCCATTAACTGGGATATAGAGGATTTGATTTTCATCCCTGTTTCTACTGAGGAGTACTAAGTGGCCTTCAATGGCAACCCAGAAATAGCTTGATTTGGAAGCTTCTTAATCAGAATGATATGCTGCTTGCATAAGGAGCCTCTTCTAAATGGATGCTCCTCTAGCTCTGGCTGGATTTATCGCTGAGGAATGTTGCTTTAGGAAAAGCAGTTGCTCATACAGCAACTGCATCATATTCCTGTATACCATTCAGTATGGTTTTCTGTTGAGCATCTATTGATTTTTGAGAAAGAATGATGTAGCAGACAAGTTTTTCTTCAATAGAAACAAAACTTCTGTTGAATAAGAATCCAGCCTATAAGGGAGATGCTGACTCTCAGCATGTGTGTGTCAAACCCTTCAAATGAACCACTGGAGTAGCATTTGTAAACCAATTGTCACATCACACTCTGGAGCAGTCATGTAATTAATTCTTTCTGAGAGCAAAGGCCAGAAACATCCTTCAGGAGCTGGGTTTCTTGGGATGGTTGTCTAGTTTAGAATTGTGGATAGCCATCTGAAAAGTTCAGCCACAGCTGGACCTCCATAGAGACACTGTGTATTAATCTACAATGAGATTTGGTAGCCAGGAGCCCTGGAGTCTGATCTCTATTCCATCACTGAATTGCTGTGTGCTTTGGAGAAGGTCATTTAACCTTTCTCTGGCTCATTTTCTCTATTAATATAAAGGGGAAATGGTACTACCCAGCTCCCAGGTTGCTGTGAAGCATGACTAAGCTGTGTTTGTTATGTACTGTGGAAGTACAGAGTAAGGCCTCCAGGAGCAAAGATAGGAAGAACTGACAGAAGGTCCTGGCTTCTAGCCTGAGACTCAGCCCCAGCACATGGCTTCAAGGAGTGCCAGAAGGGAGCATTAGGTTTGTCTCATGCATAATTCTATGTCTTGTTTTGTATCACCCAAAGGACCCTGTTCTGTTCATTATTTTTCTTATTATCTACTCTGTGACAGTTGTGAATCCCTCTTACTGACTTGCCTCCTGGGTGCAGCACAATCCCCCCTCTGAGGAGGGGAAGTGAAGAGGGCTGCTGATCTTTCTTTTCCTGAGATCCAATGATAGGACACATGAAAATGGATCAAAGCTGTGCCAGAGGAGGTTGAGACTGGACATTAGGAAGCATTTCTTTATTGAGAGGGTTGTCAAACAACTGGGAGGGGTAGCCTGCTCTATAATGAGGAAGAGGCGAGCTCCTCATGTCTACTGTAAGATGCAGGCAAGTAGAAACATGTGAGCAGGTGTACATGTTTTGTAGTAATAAAGACCAACCAAGACAAGGCAACGTACTGCTGGCTTCTGTGTGCATGTCAAAGTCTTCAGAGGCCCTGATGGAGGTCAGCATTAGGGATTTTGTGGCTCTCTATGTGCTAGCAGGGGTTGTTCTGAAGCTCAGAGAGGTTATCTTTCCTGCTTGGTGTGTATGGAGAGGGACAGAGTTGGGAAATGTAAACAAATCTCACTCATTTAAATTGAAAACAACCTGAAGCTAGAGTAGCCTTTCATTTACATCTATCTGTTCAGTTCATGGGCTGCAGAGATGTTCCTTCTGATCTAACACAGTGGAACTGAAAAGCATGCTCTCTTTTAATTAGAAAATCAGCCAGCACAGTGCTAACAGACCTAGTGTCTGAAAAGAGGCACAGAAAGAGACCTGAATGAGTATCTAAAGCATGTTGCAAGCCTTATAATTTCAGAACTCCTAAGAGCAAGGCTCTCTAAGGAAGGGTCTCTGCTATTTTTCGAACGCTGCAGTTATGTGACTCACCATTGGAAGGGATTAATTTGCCTTGTAGCTCTGTTGCTCAGTGGCATCCTGGAAATACTTTGCCTTTGCTGTAAATTGTTTCAAGGCCAGGCAAGGTGTGAACAAGTGCATGGGCATCACGTTACAAGGTTCATCCAAGGTGTGCTTGGCTATATGAAATAAACACTTAATAATCAGCTTTGACGTGGGAATGTCACGGCAAGCAGATTTAAGTGAATATATTCTTCCACGCTCCTTTGGAAACACATCTCAGCTGCTTTCCTGCTGTTTTGGTATGTATGCTTTGTGGTACCAGGCACAGTGAGCACTTAATCATTTTACAAGGCAGCCAAATACAAATTACAAAGCCAATTAACAAATACTTTCATCTACAGGATTTATGCTACAGCTTGGCTCTCTTCATATGCAGACTAGCATAGAGGGGCCAGTTTGGGAAAGTAATTCAACATCTACCTAATTTTCATTAGTGTAAATGGCACTTCAGCACCAGTGTGGCCCAGCTCTGGGGGCAAGTTATTCTCCTAACCAAGGCATAGACTAATGGACCAGGAGATCAACTCCTGGTTGTGCTGCAGATATGTTTTGTGACGTTGGCTCAGTTGCTCACTCTGTGCTTTAAATTTAAATGAGAACAATGTCTCTCTTTCACTCTTCTGTGTGTATTTAGATGGCAAATTCTTCAAGACTAGATTGTTAGAGCAGGAAGATCTTTACAGCATCTACCTTCATGTATTTGAGCAGAGGGTTAATACCCCCCTGCAGTCAAAGGTGACAGAGAGAGGATATACCCTCAGATTGTTTAAATAGGCATCTGCCATGAATCAGTCTCCAAAGGAAGCACCATCAACCTGCTCTGTGTCTTAACACAACAAAACCACACTCTTGGCTGAGACTCAGAGTATTACTGTTTAACATGAGTGCTTTCAAGAAAGGCACTGATGTTCATGAATAATGTTAGTAGTAATAATAGCTACCAGTTTGAGGCACCTTTTAATGTCTGTAATACCATTTGTCCCAGAGTACTTAGACAACTTGAGTCACTTGCTCTGGAGATGAAATGCATCCAACTCTAGGATGAAATAAACCTTGTGTTTTAATACTGTGGAGTGATATAGCATGACCTGCCAGGACAGAAAATGAGTAAGAAGGCTCTGTGTCGGTTTACCATCTTTTTATACAGGAGAAGGAGGTTAGCAGAATAGGTGGTTGAATCAGGCAATCACGCTTCTGGCCTTGTTCTGATGGGTTTAATTTAAGAGCAAAAGGAATTAGCCAGTGTTAACTTACAAGACAAAGTGGGAGAGAAAGAAGAAATAAAAAAATCAAGAAGGCACCTCATCCATTCATGCAGAGATTTCAGTGTTCTCATTCATTTCTTAATCCTACTCATACAGTTGCTTTAAATTATAGTTCAGCAAGGTATTAAACAGACATAACTTCAAACACAAGCAGAAAAAAAGACACAAATGGGGTAATTCTAGGTACAATAAACCATGCCTGTCATTCAGAGGCCTTTCTCATTGTTAGACTGAAATTGCAGTTAAAATGTAATTCATAAAAATGGCACTGTCATATTCAGCAGATCTTTCCCCTTGGCTTTTTACTCCTGGTATGGCTTTGCAGAACAAGTATTCTTAAAAGAGTAGGTTATTAATGAAGGATTAGTTCGTTCTAGCTGAGCAGGCCAACTGTGAAGCTGGAGGTGTCTCTGATAGCCTGGTCTGCCCCTGGTGTTTGTATTACTGCTGATAAGATGTGAGAAGGATCAAACAAACAAAAAGAAACTGCCAGTGGCTGCAGAGACACTAAGTGAGGGAAGCTGATGAAAAATGTAGGAAAACACTAATTTCTGTCAGAAAGCCACAAGGTCAGAGTTAGAGAGCTGAGGTTAGTACGAAGACTGTGTGAGATCATTGTGCTAGTCACAGTACTCCATTCCAGTCTGGTTTAGGTCTCAGCCACTCAAGTAGTAGCTCTGCTAATGCTTGTCCAGGTGCTGCTCAGCAGTCCCTGAGAGGACAGAGACTGTTTTTATTTGAACAGACACTCCTTCTGTCTGCGACTGGTTTGGCTGAGTGCAGTGAAAATTGTGTCCTTTAGATACATCTCTTCCATTAAAGAATTTTGGTTAAATTTGCTGTGCAGCACTATCAGGGAAAGAAACCTAATATTAAAATTTATTACTCAGTCAAACTGTCCAGCTTTTCACAAAACTAAAACAAGGAGGTGAAATCTGCATTATAAGACTTCCAAAATCAATGCATTTAAATAGCATGCTTAACAACAGGAGAGCACCTTCAAGTCTTCAGTTATGAGAACTTTCTCCTTTGGGTGTTGTAAGATTGGAGGCCAGCGACAAGCTTAAGTTTTCCAAGAGAAGGCTTTAGTTCCTGATGTCTCCTGTCCTGGAGTTGCATTAATATTTTGGTGAGACTAGCATGTGCTTTTCTAAGGGAGCTGTCAGGCCAGTGTTGTGAAGGGGTTTGTTTGGGCTTTGGGGGGGAAGAAATATGAGGCTGAATTTAAAAGGGTTTAAATAATTCAATCTTATATACACAAGGAATTTCCTCCCCCCCTTTTCCCCAAACTATATCCAGCTACCCTACACAAGTTCTTTGTATGTGGTTGTGAAGTTATATTACAGAATGTCTATTTACAGCAGAAATCAGGAATTTGGTAGAGGTTTGGAATGATTTTGAATAGAGAGTCTGCGGCATAAAAGTGCCACTGGTAAAGTTACTGAAAGTTTGTGCTGGTTTAAATCGAGTTTGCTCAGTTACTCTCTGGCTGGAGTCAGTCTCGGGGATCCCAGATATGTGCGGCAAAGCCATGCTGTTGACCCCCGTGGGTTTGAATAGTTCAGTTGAGGGATTATTGGGGCTCGCTGTCTGAGGCTCCACGGGCACGATGGAGCTGGGAACAACAGCCTGGGACAGCAGCTGGCCCGGAGCGCCTTCGTCAAATTTTCCCTGGGCCGATGCGAAGTGACATGGGTCAGAATCATGCAGCAGCAGAGATCCCCAAAGTGGCGAGGCAGGGCAGGGTGAGGTGGGGTGGGGTGAGGTGGGGCGAGGCAGGGCAGGGCGAGGCGAGGCGAGGCAGGGTGGGGCGGGGTGAGGCGGGGCGAGGCGGCAGGAGCACTGAATTGTCCCTTTTATGAGGTTTGTGCCCGAGACTGATGGTCCTTGGCCACTATTCTGTCCGATAAGGGTCTGGCAGCAGGCCAAAACACACCAAATAAGCTGAACTCCACGGGTCTGGTACCCCCAAATATGGAGGGGGCTCAGGTGAATCCACACCCTAGGCGGTGAGCTTACATAACGTGTTTACTTCAACCTTCAAGCAGGCAGTCCAGACTCGAAGGCACCAGGCTTATTGTGCTCCTTTGGCCCCCTTAATTTGTTATCCCCAGGTTTGGGCAGGGAGCACCTTTCCGGGGGACAACATGTCCGGGCAAGAATAGATTTGTAACATGGCCATTTGGGGCCTGTGCAGCCCTCCACCACAGCCAGTCACTGGATGAGAATTTATCTCCATTTTGAGATTTTAGGTCAATGTGAGCTTACTGTCTCTGGTCTGCTGCATGCACCTGCAGAATGTAATATTTAAGTCTGTCACTGGAGCTAAAGAGTTAATAACCAATTGCATGTGAGAATATGCAGCCCTTTGAGATGGAATAAGGTTTCAAACCGTACAGAAGAACTGGTGAACTTCCAATGATAGGACTATGAGAGAATCATAGAATCAACCAGGTTGGAAGAGACCTCCAAGATCATCCAGTCCAACCTAGCACCCAGCCCTATCCAATCAACTAGACCATGGCACTAAGTGCCTCATCCAGTCTTTTCTCGAAGACCTCCAGGGACGGTGCCTCCACCACCTCCCTGGGCAGCCCATTCCAATGGAAATCACTCTCTCTGTGAAGAACTTCTTCCTAACATCCAGCCTATACCTACCCCTGGCACAACTTGAGATTGTGTCCCCTTGTTCTATTGATGGTTGCCTGGGAGAAGAGGCCACCCCCCACCTGGCTACAATGCCCCTTCAGGTAGTTGTAGACAGCAATGAGGTCACCCCTGAGCCTCCTCTTCTCCAGGCTAAACAACCTCAGCTCCCTCAACCTCTCCTCATAGGATTTGTGTTCCAGGCCCCTCACCAGCTTTGTTGCCCTTCTCTGGACATGTTCCAGCACCTCAACGTCTTTCTTGAATTGAGGGGCCCAGAAGATGGAGATTATGAGGGTGAGAGTACTTCTCTCTGTATAGTTATTACTGATACATTTTGTTCTGATATTGCCAGTGGGCCTTATCCTCATTCTGGGTAGCCAGTCCCAGTACAGATTGGGATGATTAAAAAAAAAATAAAGTCAGACCTGAAAACTTGGTACCATGAGTTTGGTTTCCTGAGTTCCCCAGCATCCTTGTTCCCATCCTTCTTTATTGACATTTAGTAGAAGCTGAGACCTTTCAATTTATTTATGGAACTGGGACAAAGTATACAGGCAGCTAACTCTATGATTGTAACTTAGGTGAAACATGAATGAGAGACAACAGTAGAAGAAAATCTGCTCAAGCCTTGTAATGGTCATTGTGATCCAATATCATAGAATCATAGAATCAACCAGGTTGGAAGAGACCTCCAAGATCATCCAGTCCAACCTAGCACCCAGCCCCATCCAGTCAACTAGACCATGGCACTAAGTGCCTCATCCAGTCTTTTCTTGAACGCCTCCAGGGACGGTGACTCCACCACCTCCCTGGGCAGCCCATTCCAATGCCAATCACTCTCTCTATGAAGAACTTCCTCCTAACATCCAGCCTATACTTCCCTCAGCACAACTTGAGACTGTGTCCCCTTGTTCTGTTGCTGGTTGTCTGGGAGAAGAGGCCACCCCCCACCTGGCTACAGTGTCCCTTCAGGTAGTTGTAGACAGCAATGAGGTCACCCCTGAGCCTCCTCTTCTCCAGGCTAAACAACCCCAGCTCCCTCAGCCTCTCCTCATAGGGTTTGTGTTCCAGGCCCCTCACCAGCTTTGTCGCCCTTCTCTGGACGTGTTCCAGCACCTCAACATCTCTCTTGAATTGAAGGGCTCAGAACTGGACACAGTACTGAAGGTGTGGCCTGAGCAGTGTTCAGTACAGAGGAATAATAACCTCGCATATGTTTAAATGACTTTATTTGCTTGGGCAGAGTCTGCTGCTGACGATACACATTAATCAAGGCCCTTCAGAACAGTCTTCAGCACCTTTTCATCACCATAGGAACTTTCCACTGATTTTTCTGACCTCACTGATATAGTGTTAAGACTTCCATTTTTAATAGGTAGGATGAAGCTCTATCATCAACGTGGTACTTTCTACTATTTAAATAGAGCTACCTCCAAAGAAATAACACACCTGGTATAATATAAATGTGTTTTCTCTGGTAGAATGTGGTGACAAGGATGCTAAAAAAAGGTCACAGCTGTTTAGACCCACTGATTGATGTGGATGCAAAAATATGAAGTTAGACATAGCCAAAACACTCAAACACAATCAAGTCCATATGGCTTATTATATCATCTGGGTCCTGGTAAGTGCATTGTCTTAGCAGTCAAAAATGCAAGATAAGTCCTGTTAACTATGTCTCATCCATTGATATTTATGCATAAATGTGTTCCCTCCTATTTGTGATGGGATATGAACATGCAGAAGGAGGGTTTCAGGAGCTCTGCTGATGTGTAGTATCTCATGCTAGTGACTTCTGTCAGAAATTCCCTTGCTTTGTCTGTGGACATGCCATGACAGGAGGATTGGGAACATCTGCAGTCACTACCTTGATTCCTTTGCTGTGTTTTTGTGCAGAGAGATTCTGCTGAGAAGTATCTGTCCTCCTTTTCCTCAAAGTCCTGAAAGAGTGCCCACAGGAACAGGCATGGGGATAGCATACTACAGGCAACACCTTTGCTCCAGCTGATTTCTCTTCAACTTCAGTTTTCTCATAATGCAGAGAAAAACACACGTGCAGCCAATACAGGACTTCAGCTGAAGCTCTTTGGGGGTTTGCAAACAGTCTTAGTGTTGAAATTTCATCACGGTTCTTCATTATGAGTTCTGTTGTATTCTACTCCTGACCTGCTCAGAACTGATGAACAGGAGGCATAGAGCTGCTTTTTTACATTGTGGCAAAGACTCCAAGAAAAGCTTGTTTGGAGAAACAAATGACAAAACCTATGACTTGCTTTTATAACTTTTCCTTTCCTTCTTTGTTAGCCTAACAGTTTGTAATTTTTCTGCTTGTTCATGCAGGAACTACCTCTTCAGACTTAGTCTACACAACGTTTCTCTTATTCAGGTATGTTCATTTTCTACTCTCTTGTTTAATTTGACTTGCTAATGAATGTGTAAAGTTTGATGCACATTTTCAGAAGCTCTATAGTGTAAATTTGCCCAGACTGATGGAGCAGGGAGAAGACAAAGTCAGAACCAGATGCTTATTCCCACTCCAACAATAATGCCGGGGGAAGTGCTCTTCTATGCTTGCCCATTTGGACAGCACACTCTGCTCTTAATTCTTGAGTATTTGGGTGGTAACAGGATCTGCCAAAACTATGGCATCTTAAGGAACAAAGCATGTAGTGTGACTGATACAGGCTTAAACACAACAATCAATAGAAACCCTTGGCTTTCATTAGAGGAGATGTCAGCAACATGTAGGAAAAGCTTTTACTATTCTTGTCCATCCTCATTTTTAGCCATTGTTGGCCTCTGTGAATATGGATTGCTGAGGAGCTGCGCTTTGCTGAATGCATTAATAAAGCCAAGGTTGGGCTTGCAAGCATTCAAGAGGCAAAATGGATTGAAAGATGTATGTTACCCATGGCAGAATGGAGGTAAAGCAGCCAAAGTTTGAAAGGGCTTGCAAGTGCCCAGCAGTATTAGGACTTTACATCCACTGCACTGAACCTGGAACTGAAAGATGTGCCAAAACTGTTAGTGAAAACCCCAGCTTCTTATGTTAAATAAATAAATACTTATGCTCTGAGATACTTACTTTTCCTACAGTTGCTAGAGCACTGAAGACATATTCAGCATTTTTGAGACAGATTGAAGGGCCTTTCTTGTGTACCTGAGGGTGCAAAGAAGCCATTAGAGCAGCATTGACAGCCATTCTAATATGCACAAGCCTTATGCTGTTGTTGAGAGTTACAAGTATAACTGGAGAGAAGAAAAGATGTTTAATGGTTGCAAAATGCATTGAATCTTCCTTTAAGAGGAAAACAAAGTCTGGAGTTAGCAGTGACAACAATAAAGAGTTAGAGAAGCTGATACTCCCATTTGGCAGTAGCTTCCCTTTGCAGAGCCATATTAGCATGGTTGGAAAGCTTCCAATGAACACACAGGAGAGGGAAGGCTCTGTAGTTACACAAAGTGTCATACCTTCTGCAATGCCTGTTATCACACACTGTCTGACACAGCCTCTTGTGCCTGTCAGTCGAGGGATCCCCTTCTATGAAACCCATTTGTGAATCTCCCTTATAAGCTTCTGAAGTCAGGCTTGGCTCGGGCCCTTTCCAGTGCAGCAAGTTCTCTTTCCTACACTGAAAAACATGGGAAGTCTCCTTCTATGGCACTGAAGGATGCTGTGGGATCTCCGGTTAACATAATGAGCTTACTTTGCTCCTGCTTTCTGGGTGTATCCGGTCACTCTGCCAAGACTTTTTGCATGACAAAGAGAGCATGGAATTATGTTGACACACGTGTTGGGAATGATGGAAGTGATTGTTTCCCGACCTAATGGTTGCCTAAGTAGCTGCTTGGCTTGTCTCCACAAAGCACATGATGCAGCTTAGAGGCACCCCTTCCCACCTTCCCTTCATTGTGCATCGTTTTAAAGATCAGATCGGAAAATGAGACAAGAAATGCCAGGAATTTGCAGTTAGTTCTGTAGGGGTGAGTGTGCAGTTTAAGAAATAATCACAGTGCTAATTTGGATTGCTTTGTAGCTCCTCTTTGCTTGTAAGTAAAGCACAGTGGAGTTTTGTTGGGCCTGATTTGGGGGTAGTTTTTTGTCTTGAGAATGTGGTCTGATGTATTTCTGCTCATGGGACTTCCACTTCAAGCTGCCAGTAGTACTAAAACTGTTTCAAGGTGCAGCATTGTGTTGAAAGATGTCTGCTCCCTTCCATTTGGACCTCCATGAGGTGAAGGCAGAAACAAGAGGAGCAGAGGCTACAGAGAGAGCAGGATATGTTTGTTGTGGGGCAAAGTCTGGCAGTGGGAGGAACGTACCTCTCTACAGCAGGGTTAGGGGAAGTTTAAAACCGTTTTTTGCTGAATGTTCTTGTGCAATGAATTATATTGGTAGGCTGCACTGTCCCTGTGGGGAGAAGGCAACAGCACATTTCAGCCCCACAGCTGTCATGGAAAGGAGAGGGGGCCTGTGAAGGAGATGACTCTATTGTCTTTTCAGTGAGGGTGTCAATAGCATCTTGCAGGAGCAATATCCCCATGCCACTGCTTGCCCTCACAGCAAATTCAGTACTTAAGTCTCTCATTCTGTAATGGGTAGATTTACTAGCACAGTCTGCCTAATGCATGTTTTCCTTGACAGTTATCTGTTCTTTAACCAGGGAATGAATATTTCCTGCCATTGAACAGCTCATAATGTTTTTAGTCACAGTATTACTTTATTCATTGCTTTTCAGACGGAATACATTATTCTTATTCTGGATTTTAATCCCCTGTATGAATACTTTGTGTATCACAATCCCAGGGTTGACTGTATTGTTACTCTCTGATTTAAGGCAAGTTTTCATCTCACAGAATTTAGAAGACTAAGCTCTTTCCTTCTACCTGTTGAATGACTGTGGAGGCCTTTGATTTAAGCCCAGTGCAAAGTCAGATAGAATGAGCAAGAGTTCTCCATCGTCTTCAAAGATCCTTTTGTGAAACTCTCACTCCTGAAAATAGATTTTAGGAGTTGCCAGTTTCAGGAGCTGAAGTTATGACATTACTCTTGAATCTCTGTTGGACTGCCAATAGTATAAACTTCATTTTGTAATCTCCACAGCAAAGAATGCTCTGGAGTATTGTGTAGCTACTCCATGTTGTTTGAATAAGAAATTATTTTCTTGGAATTGAGGTAGGCTCAAAAAAAGAATTATCATTGTATGTGCAAGTTAGTGAATGTGAGTTGTGTAAGAAGGTAGTGTTACCCTATAGAACAGCTGAGATTTCAGGGGGCAGCAGGAAGAGAGGTAGATTTTAGGGTGCATCAGCTGTTGGAGCATATTATAAAGGAGTGATTTCCTTTCTTAGCTCTCAACTGCTCTATCATATGAAGAACTATCCTCACTCTGATTTTTCTGCTCTGCTGGGGTTGTTTCTTCAAGATGGTAGTGCTAACTTTTTACATGAGAACTAGTGAGTGGAGCAGAAATTGAAGCAGAACAAGCTGATTTCCTTCTCCAAAGAACAAAAGGTCCAAACTTCTCTGAGATTTTTTTTTTCCCCTTTCTCATTTTGTTTCTGAAATGTGCTTCAGCCATTCCATCTGGGACCTGGGAAACCTTCCACCAAGTGAGTTTTAGCTGCATGAGACACTTTGGTGGAGGTGAATATTTTCCTGAGAAACATTTTTGGCTGAATGTCAACATCCAGAAGTAAATTGAGGCCAAAGTATTTTGGGGGGTTGCTTGTGATTTTGCCTACCTGTCTGTCATGCCAAAATTGAGGCATATTGTTAAAAGAGTTTCTGAACACCAGGATATTGAGATGCCACAGCTGGGATATTCAAAAGCACATCTTTGGTGCTTTGGCACCTAGCATTCAAAAGCATGGAGCACTCAAATTCTTGCAGCAGTCAAGAAGCATCGTTTTAAAATGGATACTACTACCTGAAACTTTTAGTATCTCAGTATCACAGTATCACAGTATCACCAAGGTTGGAAGAGACCTCACAGATCATCAAGTCCAACCCTTTACCACAGAGCTCAAGGCTAGACCATGGCACCAAGTGCCATGTCCAATCCTGCCTTGAACAGCTCCAGGGACGACGACTCCACCACCTCCCCGGGCAGCCCATTCCAGTGTCCAATGACTCTCTCAGTGAAGAACTTTCTCCTCACCTCCAGCCTAAATTTCCCCTGGCGCAGCCTGAGGCTGTGTCCTCTCGTTCTGGTGCTGGCCACCTGAGAGATGAGAGCAACCTCCTCCTGGCCACAAGCACTCCTCAGGTAGTTGTAGACGGCAATAAGGTCACCCCTGAGCCTCCTCTTCTCCAGGCTAAACAACCCCAGCTCCCTCAGCCTCTCCTCGTAGGGCTGTGCTCAAGGCCTCTCACCAGCCTCATCGCCCTTCTCTGGACACGCTCAAGCATCTCAATGTCCCTCCTAAACTGGGGAGCCCAGAACTGAACACAGTACTCAAGGTGTGGTCTTACCAGTGCAGAGTACAGGGGCAGAATGACCTCCCTGCTCCTGCTGACCACACCATTCCTGATGCAGGCCAGGATGCCATTGGCTCTCTTGGCCACCTGGGCACACTGCTGGCTCATGTTCAGGCGGGTATCAATCAGCACCCCCAGATCCCTCTCTGTCTGGCTGCTCTCCAGCCACTCTGACCCCAGCCTGTATCTCTGTTTTAAACAAAATAACTGCAACATATCATCTGCATCTTTAAATGGTTCTCTCCTATGCATTGTAAGCTCTAAGCATTAGACACTTTATGGAACACATTTTAACCATGGTGTGCCTTTGGAGCGCACAGTGTTTAATTTATGCATGGGTCTGCTGCTTTCACAGTGAGGCCATAGAAAAGTTTGGTTTGTACTGGAGTTTGTAATTAGTTGAGTAGGTGGAAAGGGTCATTTTAAAAACATAAGCCTTTGAGTAAATTTTTAGAAATGCAGGGTGCTGATTAGGGCTTCTTAGGAAGGAATGCTATTCTTTGGTGTGTCTTAAAAGCAGGCTACTTGGCAGGCACTTCATAAATCCCAGTGCAGTGCCTACCCCCAGTTCACCCTGATCTTTCTTGAAACTTAGAGTTCTCAACCAAACTGATTGAAAAATGATTTTTCCAGCCTTACTGAGGTGCCAAGATTTCCAACCTTTTTCTGCACTGAGATGAAAACAAGGCTCTCTGACATCTCTGTGAAGTCTGAAAGAGGAAATAGACACACGGTTACTTGGGATGCAAATAGTCAAAGTTGTTTTCTGAAGCATCAAGAGGGAATTTGAATGTGCTTTTCTTGCATCTCAAGCAATTGACCTGGTCAGTTTAGCACACCATTCCCCCCCCTCTGCCCCTCCTTTCCTTTATATTGTGACCAGAAATTTTCCTCTAGATCCAAGGTTCCTTTCCTGACTTTCATCTGATAAGTTTGATAGAAACCCTTAGAATTTCATAAAATGTTTTCATTTCAATTATTTTTTCCCAATGGAAGATCTCATATGAAGAAGTTTCTAACCCATTAAAAAATTGTGTGCTGACTGATTATGTTGTTGTGATCGTTTGGGTCCCCCACACTTAAGAAAATCACCCAGACTAGACTCTGCCACTCTGGAAATTGAATGAAGCTTTATATTTACAGCTTAGCACAATATACAAGCAGATATTTGCAGTATATACAGAAATATACAAGGTAAAAAGTAATACAGAAACACAACAGCCCTCCCAGAAACCTCAGTCCCCAGGAGGGCTCCCAACCACCCTTCCACCTTCTCCTCGCCTTTCTACCTTACCCCAGACTTTGCCTTACGCTCAAGGTGAGTTTGGAGGGTCTGCCAGGTGAGTCAGGAAGAAGAAGGATTAGTCACACAGACAGCAGGTTAGGTTAGAGAGAAGTGGAGCCCCAAAGACAGAGAGCAAACAACTGCGTTGTCTGGGTTTATGTTCTTGTTCTTATACATCTCAGCAAGCCTATGAGTGAAGTAGACATCACCACTGTTTCCTTTTCATAGCCTATAATCTAATTCTTCTCACCAAAATATTCCAGCTAGGCTCAAACTAGCACAGTTGTGTTAGGTTGATAGTACTTAAAATACTTCTAGGATCTGTATGCATGCTCTTTCTTAAAAATAAACTGTATTTGAACAGAATGGAAGAATAAACAGACACACCTGTTGCAAAATCCTCACACTTACAGAGGATGTTTCATATCAGCTAGAGCCACTTTGAGGTGCACCTGTTCTAGCATGGTCTTCTCCATCCAGCAGCTAAGCCTCAAGCAGCCACTCAATCACACCCTGCCTTGGTGCAATGGGGGAGAGAATCAGAAGAGCAAAAGTGAGAAAACTCATGGGTAGAGATAAAGACAATAAGTAAAGCAAAAGCTGCACACACCAGCAAAGGAAAAAAGGCATTCATTCAGCACTTCACATCAGCAGGCAAGCGTTCAGCCACCTCCAGGCAACCTCCAGGCAAGCAGGGCACCATCATGTGTAAAGGTTACCTGGGAAGACAAATGCCATCACTCTGAACCACCCCCTTTCTCCTTCTTCCACCAGCTCCATATGCTCAGCATAACATCATCTGGTGTGGAATATTTGGTCAACTGGGATCAGCTGTCTCAGCTGTGTTTCCTCCCAACTTCTTCACTCCCAGCCTGTTCACTGGTGGGGCAGTGTGAGAAGCAGAAAAGCCTTGGCTGCGTGTAAGAGAACAGATTGCTCAGCAGTCGCTGAAACACCCCTGAGTTATCAACAGTATTTTCAGCACAAAGCCCAACCATAACCACATATGAGCTATTATGAAGAAAATTATCTCTATCCCAGACAAAGCCACCACAGGTATAAAAGTGTGAAGATAGATGACAGAGTTTAGCTTGGTTTTTCTCTGTATAGTTGAATAAAATACAATGAACAAAACCAAGGGGAAGCAGCGAGTAATAACAGTTTACAGCACAAATGGTCACACAAGTAATCTTTCCTAGTGAAAATACTTCACTGGGAAAGTTTAAGCAGAATATGTTCACAAATCCCTGATTAGAAAACTTACAAATAACAGATAAATCTTACAACCCCGAGAGATGCTGGATAGGCACCAGATGGGGCTCAAATCTGTGGATCTGCCCACAGCTATCTGAGGGAAAGTTAATCTGCCCAGATGATCTGCCTGCTATATGCTTGAGTGTTAAATAGGGGTATAGCAATTCTTTATAAAGTGCTATGCATGTTTTCAATAAAAATGTGTTGTATTTCAGGTTTGCTTCCAGAACCATCCTTGAGCCAGAGCTGTTCCCAGTTTTCAAAATCCCCTCTAAAAAAATGACAAGGAAAGTAGGCATTGATATGCAGCACAAAACCATGCCTGCTCAGGAGATGGCCTAGCTTTGCTGAATATATTTATTTCTTCAATCTAGTTGGAGTGTCAAGATTATTGTGTAACTTAAAATCCAGTTTGGGAAGCAATTTTGGGAAAGATTGAGAAGGCTTTGCCTATATTTAAGTTTTACTGTAAGCCACCTGACAAGAAGTCCATTTTGAAACGTTCATGGATAAGCTTCACTTTCCAGATGTCATTTTCTTGTAAGCATTTTATCATTTGTTTCTTGCAGATTTCCAGATACATCATTGACTTATATGACATATATTCCTAGATAAAACTTCTACCTCTTTATTTTAGGCCAATGCAGTTCCCTCATTTAAAAACAACCCCCAAACCTCTACTTGAGCAGATGCAGTCTTTAACATGTGGCTCTTAGCTGAGTTATTATTGTCACATATTTTATCAGTGTGCCACATTTTTTATTAACAGATTACCATATAAATCTATTCATAAATCACCTTCCAAAGCTGCACCTAAAACCTCTCACTCTCAGCCAGGAGGTTTAAAGCTATTCCATAATAAAGCTTATGCTGGCTGAACAAACCTTCTGGCAAATTCAGATTTTTATTCTTATGGTTTCAGGTTCCCCAGATAAAATGTACTCCCTGAATACACCCTTCCTTAAAATGACTCACCAGGAGCTAGACTGTGGCTTTCAGGTGAAGGTCTACCCAGGCTTTATCTAAGTGAGAGATTTCTACCTTGAACTGGGAGATGGGGGAAGAAAACAAAGCATATCAGACTGGAGGTAGTCTGAAAGCCACACTTCATCCTTTGAGGACACAGTTTTCCAGCTCTGAGCTGGAAAATTTACAAGTGTACTCTTTAACAGGCTCCAGCATATGCTGTTGGGACTCAACCTTGTGCTGATGTTAATCTTCAGCTGGAGTTCAGAGAGCAGAGAAACAAAACCTTTTATTATAGTCTGTAGTGTTGAGTGATTTCTGAACACAACATCCTCTCTGCTTGAGAGAACCCAACTCAGGAGTCACTTTATAGCCAGCAAAACTTAAGTCCAGGTCTAGCTTTCAATAAATGGCTGTTTTCCTTTGAGAATTATCTGAGTTAAGAACATGCTGCATGCTCTACCAAGTGAGAAGACATTTCAATATGTGCATTTATACCCTTTTTTGAACTGGTTCATAGTGAAGTGCCTAGTTGTGAGAAATGTGAGGGTTTAGGCATGCTATAGGAAGTTTTCATATATATTTATATATGTACACGTGCATCTATATGTATGAGTGCTCCTCCATACACAGAAGGATCATCCCCATAGGGTTGTATGGCACATATACATACAGCACATACACACATACAGGACCTGTACCTACTTGGACTGATACTTTGCATTAAGCAGGGCAGCCTTCTTGGAGTCAGCAAAGGCCACAGAACTGATTTACACCTGGAGGGGAATTACCCTTTTATGCTGGCACAGCGAAGTGAGGTTTGTGTGATGACTGTCAGCCATGAATTGCCACCTGCTGTCCTGCCTGGGTAACTTGTTAGTTGTTATTCCTCCCCCCCAGCCGCCTCACCTCACCTGTAAGCAAAAATTACTACAGGGTTTTTGGGTTTTGTCAGCAAACAGGATTCAGGAGCTGAGAATTTAATTAGCTGCTGAAATAACTTACTGATAACAGTAGCATATTGGGCTCTCTATTTGATAAAACACTGCCAGGCATTTTATGTGTAGGGCATGAAGACTAATGGTCTTATTTGTTGCAACTTAGCTTCAGGACAATGAAATATCCTTTAGACTGGGGAGGGGAAAGAACAAACCCACATTTAAAAAAAAAACTATCCCTTGAACTTCTTGTATCTTCTCACCAATAATGCCTCTCTATCTTTGCAAAAGGTATGTTGGTTTGCCTGCTTTCCCCTTTTCCTCTGTGTGCTGCTTCCCATTCCATCAGCACCCAGCAAAGGCTCTTGAGGACCTGCGTTCTTACATCCTGGCTGTTTCCTGCCCTGACACATTCATTCTTCTGTGGCTGCTGCCAACAAATCCAGCTCTGCAAATGTTCCTAAGAGGCAAATCAGCCTCTTGTTGTAAGCTACACCTTGGCTAAAGTGATATTTCTATAAAAAGCATGCTGTTTTTAAATCATTATTGCTTTAGGGGTGCGGTATATTTTTAAGACACAGGAGAAGTTTATTCACTAGCTGGAAATGCTGGCATACCACAAGCCACAGAAAGTGTTTCCAAGTTGCTCATGTCACTGACCAGCACTAGAACAAGAGGACACAGCCTCAAGCTACGCCAGGGGAAATTTAGGCTTGAGATGTGGAGAAAGTTCTTCACTGAGAGAGTCATTGGACACTGGAATGGGCTGCCCGGGGAGGTAGTGGAGTCGCCGTCCCTGGAGCTGTTCAAGGCACTTGGCTAGACGTGGCACTTGGTGCCATGGTCTAGCCTTGAGCTCTGTGGTAAAGGGTTGGACTTGATGATCTCTGAGGTCTCTTCCAACCTTGGTGATACTGTGTGATACAATCAGGCTGCTCTGATGCGATCCTTAGTGAAGACTCTAACACAGGCTGCAGCACCTTTGCTAACAGCAGCAGATGTGGCAACAGAAACCTACTGAGTTTCACACACCAAGCGCGGGGTTTACACGGTCACCTTGTGCCCTCCTGGAGAGAAGGTGATGTGCCCTCCCCCGCAGCCTCTCCTGTGTTAACAAGCTGAGATTTGTGGAGAGGGTGGGCTGCCAATCAGTAATGCCTGGGCACAGGTCCTGCCACCCTGCCGCAGCCAGCACTGCCGTTTACCACTTCTCAGGGCTGTGCATGCTGGGAAGTGCTTTTCCTACCTGGTACCTGGCACTCTGACCCATCTCCAGGGTGGGAGCTGAGTCGCACATGCTGGGAAGTCCTAAGTAAGAGAACTCTTTGAAGACACAAAGAACTGCAACTTACTAGATGAACAATGGAGCATCTGGGTCAATTACTGCAAAGACAGCAGGTTGTAGTTCCTTTTGAGACTGGGAATACAGAGGAATACCTACATTTCATTCTCAAAGTAGAGTTTTGGGGAGATCTAAATGATTTGGATCTCTTGCACTGGCTCTCTGCACAGGATTAAGTTTAGCATCCTGTCATTTACAGCATCCTGATAGCATCCTGTCATTTACAATAAGAGCATTAAAAAAAAAAAAAATCACCATTTATTGATTTGTGTCTCTGTAAAAGGTCCCCTGAATGACCTCATATGTTTCCTCTAAAACCAGCTATTGAGCTCTTAGAGAAAAAAAAATCAAATCATTATAGTAAATACATTTCATTTCAGTGCATGTTCCGTAGATAAATAATCCTACTTTTCTCTGTTAGTATCAGTTTAGCTAATGTGTGTTTTACAGCTTCTTTTAAAAGCAACAGATCTGAATGACTAATGCCAGGGGATTATTTGAGCTGGGAGCTACACAGCAGTCTCTGACATGGCCTGCACAGCTGTTACCAGATATCCAGAGCTGGGGAGCAGAGATGGGAACAGTTTGCTCATCACTCCCACAGGGCACCAGTCCTACCTCAAAACAGCGGGCACAGCTTCCCTAAATCCTTTGAGAGCCTCTGAATGCTTCTGCCTCCAAGGTTCACCCACCTTCCCCAGTCTGTGCTTAAGCAAGGCACAACTTATGTACTAAGAGAAGAGATGAGTAAACAAGCACAAACTTAACTGTGCCTACAGCACCTCCAGCTACCTTGGCTAGACCAAGATGACAAGTCTTCAGGCGCAGTCGTTCTTCAGAGCTGCAGACAAGTAGCAACCCCCCCCCCCCCCAGATAAACAGCAAACAACAGCTGCTGTGAGTTGCCTGCTAACGGCTGGGCAATAGAAGAATGCTGGGCTTGCTGAGGGAGGGTAAGAGCTTCAGCTGTAGGTTATAAGTGAGTTGTGAGGTGTCACCACAGCTTGAACAGCTGATAGGAAACAGTGGTCTTCTGGGTGTTCTAGTGACGCTGAAATGCTTCCTTCATCTCAAAGTTGGCACCTCGTGTTTATAGCTCTCTGATACATTTTGATCCATGACATGACTGAGTGGAGACTAAGCTATTCTGAGGCTGGGGGAGGCCAAGTGTGGGGAGTCAGTGGAAGGAAGCATGCAGAAAAATGACATATTTCTCTCCTTCCCCGTAAGGTGAGTTTGGGTAGCATGGACTAGCTGCTTTACCTGTACACAGTCGGAGCTTCCTTTCTCCACAAGTGAAGCTGAGATAATGATACTTGTCCTTTGAAATGCTTTGCAATGAGTGGCTTTCTACTTACTTATGGCATAAGTATTATACATGATGATATGCACTTAGAGGAAATTTGCCTTAATCATGAGTCTGCAGAGCTGTTATATTCTTATTCATAATTGCTGTCATATTGAGCAGTTGTTATCTTTACCCTTGCTTTCTAGGTAACCAGTATTCAACTTCAGCATGTCCACATGTTTAAAACGTACCCATTTTTCACTACTTTTACATAAGCTTCTTAAAAGAAAACATTTTAATGTAAAATTAGAGTGTTTGGAGCCTGATAGGGGAAAATATAACAAAAATATATCACTTCAGATAAAAATACTTGCATATAAATAATTCTGGATTTGAGGTTGGTTTGGTTTCTGGTTGTTTGTTTTCCTTTTGAAAAAGAGAACACTTTGGAAATAATTTGGAGGGAGGGATATTAAAAACAGGTTTTTGTCAAAAATCTGACACTTTTGTGTCAGGAATGTAGATCAAATTCCATACATTATTTTAATTATGAACTTATCCCTTCAAACAGGTAACAAAGCACCATTTTAAGGTTTATGAAACAGAGTGGCTTAATTCCTTATAAGTAAAGAAAAATGAACAACAGAGCTGTAGCCATTTGTATAGGCTGCAAGGCTGTTAAAAAAGAAGTGTTTTAAACTTCAAGAATGATAGAAAAGTTTGTAAGTTAATTTGGGGTTAGTAAGAGACAAACTGTAGTTGCCCAAGAGGAGAGGATTTTGATGCTTTGGGTAGAAAGTAATGATAAATGGTTCATAAACGTAATAGCAGTAAACACAGTGACAGGAGAAAAAAAATGTATGTGGCTAATATAATTGTTACAAATTTAGTTGCTTTCACTTACTGAAAGTAACTGACATCAGTTACTGAGGATTTAAGAACAAGTCAGAAGAAAGAAAAAGATTGCAGGTCAGGTTCTTTTTTCAATACAAGATAAATGTGAAGCATTAAAAGCCAGCAAAAAGGAGTTAGAGAGAGGCAGCACAAAGAAGTATGATTCATTAATCCTGTTGGAGAATAACTTCGTATTCCCTCATCTTAATTATAAGGCATATTCTCAAGACTCATTCATGGAATCTTTGACCTTGATAGAGGTCAAGTGCAAACATGCTAGTGGGGAGGTGAGCGAAGAGCCAGGTGGCAGGGGGAATGTAAGGACAGGACTGAAATCTAAGGAAATTGAAAAATAAATCCTGAGTTGGCAGGAGAGTGCAAGCTGGAGAGCAGAACAGAGGCACTGGAAGGAAGGAATAAAAGACACTGCACCAGAGTCAACTTTGCAGAAGGAGCAAATAAATTCCTCGTTGAGATGAAGCTTGGCAGAGCTCACTATGGCATCAGGTGCTGACGTCTGGTGTTGGAAAAGAAGAGGCAGAACCAAGGCAAACTGTGACAGACCAAGCAGGGAGTCTGAAGGCATCTGTTTTCCAGGCTTAGGAAGAAGCTAGGTGGATTGATGCTACACGCAGCAGTGGGGCTCTGGCTGCTTACAGTGGCAGCAGACAGGAACTGTGTCCAGCTGAGCTGGGTGGCCAAAGGACAGTAGCAGGTAGAAATACTTGGAACTTTTGATGGTGGGATAAGAAAGAAGCAGAGAGGCACCTTCCCTAACATTACAGTCCAGTTTTGACTTAAATCATTATGCACTTCCATTTTACAGCAATGAGATTTGAGAAATATCTTTTGGATTCTTGATATGTCTCCCACATCACTTTTTCCCCAAAGTGACTTCTTGAGCTTCTCTGAGACAAGCCTTTACTTTGCATTGATCAAGTGCTGAACTCAACCACTGAATGTATTGCTGGTGATGCAATGGGACTTGAAATGTGAAGCTTTTGAGGTCAAGATCCGGGTCCTTTCTGGCTTGTCGTTTCCCCGCTGACCACTGAAAATTGTTGCTGCATACCTAGCTAACTAGTCTGCTCAGAGACTTCAGTGTGTTTAGGACTGGATGGATGTTGGCTTCACACTTGATTGGAAATGCTGGGAAGAGGAGCTGGAGGTAGCAAACAGGGAGTTTGACACTGTTGGTTCTTCACTTTGTATTTAGTGTTCTTCAGAGATGGAGCACAGATGGTCTTAGATTAAGGAAAAAACATGCCAGAACTGCAGGCTAGGCTCAGACTGGGGAGTTGAGCTTGACATGAAATAAGCAGAAGGCTGTAATTAGCTTATCAAGAGCATTAGGCACCTGGAGGAGGAGCAGGTATGTAATGAACAATGCAGCTATAGAACAATAAAAAACAATACTGAAATCTATTATGAAACAAGGAGGACTTTTCATCACTGCCTCTTCCAGCACTCCCTAGTAACATCTGAAAGGTCCTACTTATGTTTAGTTAGGTCATTAGTGGTTTATCAGAAATGACATCTAGCAGTGTGTGATGCTAAGCATCAAACTCCATAGAAGCCCAGAGAATCTGAAGGTCAAACGCTAGGGGTGCTGCCCAAAACTTTCTTGCAAATGATGCACTACGCTTGCCTGTGCGCTGTGTGTACTGCCTGGTTGTAAGTATCAGTCATCTCACTGCTCTCTCTTGTTCTTTCTCCTTGTATTGCTCAGCCACATGCTGTCTGTCACCCTAACCCTAGGATTTAAGCTCATTGGGGCAAAAAATGGCATTTAATTTTAAGCAGAAATGCCTCGCAGAGTGCAGCTGAGTATTCCACGTGCTTCCACAGTACATGTCAAAATCCTGCTGTCTAGGAACAGGAGTCTGGATCATTTCTCTAGGTATGCAAAACAAATTGAAATTCAGACATACATCTGCTGAACTGAGTAGGGAAAGTATAAGACTCCTTTTTAGCTGAGGATTTAGTTTTCCCCTCCCTCCCCCCATGAAAGCTCAAAAACTATTACTTTAAAATGGGGAAGAGCAGAGGGAGACTCTGGTTTCACTTAAGCTCTCATGGAACAGGCAGGATCTTTGTATTCAGTCTGCCTTGCAAAACTTCCCCAATCTCTCTAGCTTGCATGAAAGTGGCCTTGGCTAATGAAAATAATCTCAAAGCTTTTCTTTGGTCTCAGTAATGTATTTCACTTAAAGATTTCCAGTGCATTTTTTTTTTTTACCCTTTTGGTTGTATTACACAAAGCTTAAGTGCACAGAAAAGAATGTTGAAAGGATAAATTGAATCACACACACATTCGTTTGTTTAATCATGCACTGTCCATTTTTTTTCAAGCCAAGACAGGACTCAAACCATGTTCAAACTCTAGCAAAGCTTTCATGAGAATATATTGCAGTGTTTGTCATCTGAACAAGTATTAGCCCCTCCCACCCCCCACTAAAGCAATAGATGCAATTTCCCTAAAGAAAAGCAGGAAGCACAGAACATGGAAAATGTTGTCCTGAGTTCTTCACTGGTTGCTTTAACACTGCAGTATGTGCTGATTTTGATTCTTGAATCTCAGCCTAATTGTTGGGAGAATCGGATCCAAAGTGGCCGTTTCCTCAAACTTATTTTAGCTCCTTCCCAAAGCAAAGGAATAAATGCTGAACAAGTATATTCAATGATGTAACCTGGAGAGGAATAAAGAATGCAAGAGCATCCCACTTCAGAAAGCTGATAATACACAGAGGTTTCACATGTGCTTCAGTGATTGCGTTTTCAGTTTGAAGCATATATGGGAGATAGCTTTTCATAGCTGAACTCTTAATGCACAAAAATGCATTCAGTTGGCTGTGCAGGATTTGTCCAGTCTGCCTCAGAAGCAGAAAGGGGGAGGGAACATAAAATGTGTAGTGGAGAACCCTTAAGATCTCTACATAGCAGTGAGCTTCAAAGAGGCACAATAGCAAGGAAACCCAGAGGAGAAAAATGAAGGAGAATAAAATTGCTTTGCTTGATGCAGAAATACAAAGGAGACTATAGCCATGGCAAATTGATTTTGTACTGAATATGGGCTGGTCCACTGGAAGGGTTTTTGAACCTCCTACTCCAGAAATCATTGTGCAAAACAGTAAGAGGAGGCTGCTTAGAAGTCTTGTCACATCCATCAGTGGAGCCCACAAAAAGGAAGGAGGGATTTAGTTCTGAAAGGCGACTTTGCCACAGAACGTAAAGGGGTGGAGATGGACATCTTTTGGTGGCGGAGGAGCCTCGAAGGAAGAATTACCTCCACTTTATCAAGGGCAACCATTGCTGTGACTGTGTTCACTGGCCATTTCTTAGAAATAGCTTATCACACCTTGTTTGTAGCAGCTGAAGAAAAATAACCCCACAACAGAACTTGTTCTTTACAGAACAAGCAGTGCTAGTGATGTGTCTTGTCCACCTGGCCAGTCTCAACTGCACCTGCAAATGCCTCAGCTGTTCTTATAGGTCCCCCTGTGCTCTACTGCAGAGGAGTTTTTCATTAATAATTTTTTACTTAGAGTTTTTTTACCACTCTAGTTAGTTATTTTATTTATTTACCATATAATCTTATGTCTCTGTAATCTCCAGTGCATTTGGTAAATGTTTGTTGTTGTAAGCTATAAACTGAATGTGACATGGCAAGAAAACAGATTCCACTCTGACTGTTAAGCACCCAGTATACCAAAGGTCTTGTCTCAGTTCCTGTATGCTTTTGCTCATTAGCAGTAAGAGGGCAGCCAGACAGAGAGGGATCTGGGGGTACTGATTGATACCCGCCTGAACATGAGCCAGCAGTGTGCCCATGTGGCCAAGAGAGCCAGTGGCATCCTGGCCTGCATCAGGAATGGTGTGGTCAGCAGGAGCAGGGAGGTCATTCTGCCCCTGTACTCTGCACTGGTTAGACCACACCTTGAGTACTGTGTCCAGTTCTGGGCCCCCCAGTTTAGAAGGGACATTGAGATGCTTGAGCGTGTCCAGAGAAGGGCGACGAGGCTGGTGAGAGGCCTTGAGCACAGCCCTACGAGGAGAGGCTGAGGGAGCTGGGATTGGTTAGCATGGAGAAGAGGAGGCTCAGGGGAGACCTTATTGCTGTCTACAACTACCTGAGGGGTGGTTGTGGCCAGGAGGAGGTTGCTCTCTTCTCTCAGGTGGCCAGCACCAGAACAAGAGGACACAGCCTCAGGCTGCGCCAGGGGAGATTTAGGCTGGAGGTGAGGAGAAAGTTCTTCACTGAGAGAGTCATTGGGCACTGGAATGGGCTGCCTGGGGAGGTGGTGGAGTCGCCGTCCCTGGAGCTGTTGAAGGCAGGATTGGACGTGGCACTTGGTGCCATGGTCTAGCCTTGAGCTCTGTGGTAAAGGGTTGGACGTTGGACTTGATGATCTTTGAGGTCTCTTCCAATCCTGATGGTACTGTGATACTATGAAACATTGTAAGTCATTCTTCTTTAATATCCTCTGTGCTTTTTACCCAGTTCTGGATGATGTCATTCATTCTAAACTGGCTATAGGTGAGAGCTTTACAGTCTTTTTAAACTGGAATAACAAGTATCCCAGTTAACTGAGACTATGAATCTGTATGTCTTCTTGTCCATGCTTTTGCTTGCTTGGAAGCAATAAAAATAGCCAGTGGATTATGCTGGTTTCAGAGAAAAAGAATCAGCATTGCCATATATAATACTTGCAACTAAGTCATTGCAGTGTTAAGCATATTCAAGCAAAATGAAGTAGATCATCAGCAAAATGAAATTGTTGTCACACACTGACACTGTCCTTTACATAGAATGATAAAAATACAAACACTAGACAGTGGAAATCAAAATCCAGTGCCATTTTTATCTCTCTTCTTCAGAGCTGTATTTTTCTTCCAAAGCATTATGTCGGTGTGTTCATCTAACATTGCTGTCTAAGTTGTAGCTGTCAGTCTAAGCTTGGCATGTAGCCACCCGAGAATGTGTCTTTCTCTGTTTACCCTTATGGACAAGCACTGCAATCCGATCTGTTGCTAAAACCTGTGATCTAGGCATCATTCCTGGCTTCCACAAGCCCTTCTGTTCAGGTATAGCATCAACTCTTTGTGTAGTTAGATCGTTGGTATCTTTGCACCGTCCATCGATTCCCCTCTCTTTGGCCATAACCTTGTTATATCAGTGCTTATCTCATTTTTAAGAGTCTTTCACAAACCTGCTTATTGTTCCTTGTAAGGTGCTCACTCCATTATGAATCAGCCCTCAGGGTCAGCATCTCTCTCCTTCATAATTGATGTGCCACCTTCTCTTGCTTAATCTGCTTTTTTCTCTTGTTTTTCCCATGTGTCCCCGTGGTGTCTCAGAAGAATCTCATCTTTAATATAATCACAGTATCACAGTATTATCAGGGTTGGAAGAGACCTCACAGATCATCAAGTCCAACCCTTTAAAACAGAGCTCAAGGCTAGACCATGGCACCAAGTGCCACATCCAATCTTGCCTTGAACAGCCCCAGGGACGGCGACTCCACCACCTCCCTGGGCAGCCCATTCCAGTGTCCAATGACTCTCTCAGTGAAGAACTTTCTCCTCACCTCTAGCCTAAATCTCCCCTGGCGCAGCCTGAGGCTGTGTCCTCTTGTTCTGAGACATAATAGAACTGTTCTAGTTATGAAAACCCCACCATGACTTATGTGTCTGCTGAGCCATGACCTTTCCCTCTTGTGTGGTTCTGCTCCGTTGTCTCTCCCTGCTCTGCCATCCACTGCTACCCGATGCCTCCTGTATTATTACACCTTGCTCATAATGTGTTGTGGCAAGGCTTGCACAGACAGTCCTGGGTTATGGTGAAAACTGCAAATTTGGGTGAGAAAAAAAGTTCCTTTATGTAAAAAAGCTCAAATTCCCCTCTCCGTGGAATTCAACATCAAGTTACAAATGTTTTACACCAGAGTTACTGAAACTATGCTTAAAGCACTGGCAAGTCAATCTGTTTGCTTCAAATATGAATTTTAGTTTGACAGTACCTCCTCACAGTTGAGCTGGCTGCTCCATTGTAAGCTGTCCTTGGTGCCCAAAAATTCCCAAAGAGCTTAAGAAAGTACAGGTTGAAACCTGGATATGACTATCTTTACTGTGTATCTAGAAAATACTGGTTTAGTTTCAGTACTTGGTGTCAAATGCTCTTTACTAAAGCTGTAGATGATTGTCTTTAATAATAAAACCTTGTACTTACACAGTGCTCTCTAGGTAGGTGCACTGTAGAAGCCATGATTTGTTAAGCCTCATACAATGCTCCTTTCAGATAAGGAAATGCATGGTCTGGAGTTGTAGACTCTTACCTAACGCTGCAGAGAGAGGAGAGTGCCTGATTTACAGAAGTTGTATTGTTTACTGGAATCTCCTGCAGGACAAATGGAAGTTGAAGGCACCAAAAGTCAGATTTGTTTTTGTCCATGAGACCATATGTTTGCCCCAAGATGTCAGAAAGAAGACAGTGACATGCACGTCATCATGCCCACTGTTCTAATCTCTAAACTCACCCCCTCTGTACACCACAGATTCAGTAGATACCTTTTGTGATACTAGCAAAACAGTTGCTGTCAAACAACTCATTTTGTGCTGGACAGGAAAGTTTTTAGTCTTCAAGAGAGCAAAGTTCAGTGCTCATCTCTGCCCCTGACACGCTCAGAGGCTCTCCCTAGTCAGTTGATCTCTCTGTGCTTCTGTTTTTCCTCTCCTCCCATGTGTTTGTGCTGTCTATTTAGCGTGTAAATTCTTGCAGACAGAAATTATCTCCCATGGCATTCTTGTATATTGCATAGAAATCTGGGGTCACAATATCAACCCATTCTGCTGTGAAAGAGGAGCATTGACTGTACAGGAAGAACACAAAGCAGCTGAAAACTTTCCCTCAACAAACTAATGTTTGCAGTTGAAATCAAACTTGTCTCTGTAGGTGCAGACGCACAGCAGAGTTACAGAAACTTATGCCCTTGCTGCTTGCTGTGGAGCTATGCAGGAGGAACACTGAGACATTTTATCTTGCGTCTGAGATAAAAGATGGGCATGAGAAGAGTGGCTTACCATGACTTAGATGATGTACAACTGTCACTGGGTTGGGATAACTTAAAGAAAGTAGAGCTGATACATGGAGGCTGAGACCCTGTTCTTTGGGGTGTTACAGAGGTTCTCCTTCCAGGTATGCATACAGTCTGAAAACATAAGATCAGAGAACAGGCTCAACTCTAAGTGAGGCTTAAGAATGGAACTAATGAAGACAACATACATAGTCCTGGAAACTCTCCTCCCTGCTTATTGGATGCAGATGTACACCATCTCTGTAGTTTTTGTACAGGAGTGAATCAGGGCAGAGGAACTTCCTTGAGACTGCTGTGTTTCTCTTTGTAAGATGTGGTAAGTCTGGGAGATAGAGGAACAAGAACAACCAATGGAGGTATTGCTTGGACATGAGTTAGATATCAATTCTTAAAATGAGGCAGTCCTTTCTGCTGAATGATTCCATCCTCATTATGTCAGTATGTAGCATCCACTTGTGCTCTGATGTGAAGGGAATAAGTGATCACGTTCAGCAGGCAGGGACTCATTGCTGTCTACAACTACCTGAAGGGAGGTTGTACCTAGGTGGGTGTTGGTCTCTTCTCCCAGGCAACCAGCAATAGAAAAAGGGGGCACAGTCTCAAGTTGTGCCAGGGGAGGTATAGGCTGGACGTTAGGAGGAAGTTCTTCCCAGAGTGATTTGCCATTGGAATGGGCTGCCCAGGAGGTAGTGGAGTCGCCGTCCCTGGAGGTCTTCAAGAAAAGCCTGGATGAGGCACTTAGTGCCATGGCCTAGTTGATTGGATAGGGCTGGGTGCTAGGTTGGACTGGATGATCTTGGAGGTCTCTTCCAACCTGGTTGATTCTATGATTCTATGACTGCCAGTCCAGAATCAGTCCTGGTAGAGTAAGCTGTAGACTTTTATAGAAAGAAGATCTCACTCAGAGATTAAGATTATGGGAACTGGAACCCACTGATGGAGTATTTTGGATTTTTTTTTTAATTAAAAACTTGGGTTTTTTTTATGTTTGCCAACCTTCATCTACTCAGTGTTACATTGTGAGGTTTCTTCCAGCTGATTTACTGTCCATCCACTCCAGAAGAGCTGTGAAATTGGACCAGTCTATTGATAGGCACTATGGATGCTTAGTTTAAATGAAGCAAACAACTTGAGTTTTACCACATCTCGAAGGATCTGAGATCATTTAAGGGTAATCAATTAATAATTAGATAAAACACAATGAAATTCCTTTCATCTGAGCCCCTTCTCCCTGCAATGAATTGACTGGATTCTGTGATCATTCCTCATACCTGTCACTGCACACAGCAGCGATCTGTAATTTGTATACTGCAGTATGTAGCAGAACTATTTATTGAAGCGTGGCATTATGTACTTTCAGCATTAGTTATCTGTTTATCAGACATGTTTATCACAGCTTTAATAAATTACTGGAAATGGTCCCTAGGGTATTAAGCTTCTGTGCTTTATTATTAAGAAGTTAGATTTCAACGAGCTATTATTTATAGAGCACTGTAAATGTGGCTTGTCCTTGAGAGACAATGCTTCACAAAGAGAATTTAGCTTTCCCCTTTTAGACTAAGGCAACAAATCTTTATGGTGAAATCTTGAAGGATTAAATCAGAAAGAAATATATCATTTTGTAGAAGTGTTTTTTACAGTACACATCATAGAAACTGAAGTGAAACAACAACCTTTTCATGGATTTTCTGGATTCAGGCTATAGGAACTTCTTTCAATGACTTTTTTCCTTCTAAGCAATGTGAGACCCAGCACTTATCAGTTTCTCTCTTATACAGAGGCTGCAAAGTGTATAGAAACATAGAAATAAAATTACAGGAACAGATTTGTCATTATCAGGAAGAATCTGTGGGTAATATTTCAGATGTCTAAAATCTATTTGTCAGGATGGATAAAAAGATTGAGAGCAACATCTTGTAGGGGAATGAGCTGGCCCCTGAGCAGCCACTGCATGAAGCGCTTGATCTGCACCTCAGTTTAGCAAAGTCCTTAAGTATATGGTTAAGCAACAGTGATGTGACAGGGCACGTAAATTTAAAGCTGGCAGATACTAAAAGCAGTGTGGAGATGCAGTATCTCTGTGTTCCTCTCTCTCCAGACTTGTAGAAAATTTTCCATACCTTGCTGTGAAGTGAGCTGAGTCAAAAAATATTTGTAGATGTAAATAAGAAATGTAGAGATTTGGGGCTGCTATAAGGAATTCAGGAAGCTACTTTCAAAACCATTTTTTTTCCAGAGGTACATTTTTCTGAGCATAGTGGTGCCTCGTATGGTTACTGGAAAGGAAGATGCAAATAAATACACAAGGAAAGATATTGCTCTGCCAGCTCAGGTCTCTAGTGCACAATAACTGTCATATCTCAACACCTCCTGCCCTCCTTCCTCATGTATAACTCAGCAAAGGGTGATGTGACTGGCAGACTCTGCTTGGGGTGCCCTCCATGGCACAAGCAAAGAACCAAAACCAGCTCTTGCTTTGTGGACAGATTGAGAAGTCTCCTGTGAGCAGTGTGAAGGGTTGATGGAAATGGAAGCTCCCACCAATAGCAATCTCTGTCTGGGACACAAGGTGTTGTTTTTGCTAATGTTAGCAGGAACTGGAGGAGCTCAGTACTCTCTAGGTACTGGGCATCTCACAGGGTCAGGCCCTGGGGGGTTTTAGCAGTAAGCCTGTACTTGTGGGTCATCTTTTATCCTTAAAATACAGGCAATGCACATTTTTGTGTTACAGTTTTTTCCCCTAATAGGAAAGGCAAACATGGCTGTAGGTTTGTCTACACCCATGCAAGGCTGCCAGTAGCTTGCAACAGACTAACTGGTCTGTTACAAAAGACTTTAGAAATTAAGAATGGATTTATTTACCTGATAAATTACCTATTCTCTTCCAGCTTTCACTTTCCAGTTGTAAAGCAACACTCTGGTTTTGCACAAAACACTGCAACCTATATTGTGGAAGTGTAGTGCAGAGATTAGTTTATGTTTAATCTATTAAACTTGTATGTGGTGTTTAGAGTAGTAAGAAGTTGCTGGCCTGAGTGTAAAAGCTGGTCCATAGAAGTCGAATTGCTTTTCATATCAGCCTTCAAGGATGTACATAACTATTGGCAACAGGACTTTGCTAGAGACAGGCAGGTACTTTATTTAATTACCTGCACATTCAGCACAGGGATGTGCATGTAATTAAATAAACGTATCTAGAAAGCTTTTCTCAGCAGTGGATGCTGCATAACTGATTTGACAGCACATGATGAGCTAGAATTTCTAGAACACTGTTGGTCTACAGTCTGAAGCAATGTTCATAATTTATTGGAAAATACATTAGCTCTTTCTTTCAGTGCCTGAGTGTGCCACATGAATGTTCAGATATGCACTCATTTCCTGCTGGGCAGTGTTCTACCATATACCCTGAGAAACTCATGGAAACAGAGAGATGTATTCCAGAAGAGAGAGTGCTTTCCAAAGATTTGTCTCTCTCAAATATCCAGGAGTTAGTTTGATATTGGGCCAAAATGAATCTAAGGCAGAGGAAGAAAATTTCCCCTGGAAAGGAGGGGCTTTGGTTGGACATACCAAACAGGTTCAGGAAGTGCAGCACCAGCATTACACAGGGAGTTTGCAGAGCAGCTCAAGACAACAGAGATGACAACAGTGAGACATTTAGATCTGAAAAGAGAGTTAAGTAATCAAACAGTGCTAGAAAGGTCATGTGAAAGGCCCAAGCTTAGATGTCTGAGCCTTACCAGGTCCAACCCAAAGGCCGTGACAACATATGTGGGGTGGGATTCCTGGTAACCCAGCAGAGGGACCTTTCTGGGCTGTAGGTCAGCTGACTGGTGCATGTTCATTCCTTGCAGTGCAGCTACTTAAACGCACATTTAGCTCCTTGGCTTTGTTATTGACGAGATGTTCTGCTTTGCAGGCTTGCAATTCCTTTCCTTAAGTCACTAGAGGTCATTTGAGTTACTCAGCCCTCAAACTCCTGTCCCCCCAAAGACGCGTGAGGGACTTGTTAAACATGTTCTGGGTTGCCATATTGCCTAATTATCCCCTTAGCTCTAATAAACTTCACCCTGACTAATGGTGCAGTCATGAACAACATGTTTCTATAATCTGGGCCATCACCAAGAGCTTCTGTTATCACTAGACCCATCAAGGCAGAGCTTCGGAAAGCCGAAGGGCAGGGTTGCCTAATGGAAGAAAACGTTTAGGCGCCAAGAACATTGCTGAAGGGGACCAGTGCTCTGACATGAGCTATGTTTGCAACATGCCTCAAAGCTCTGCAGTCCAGGTGTCTGGCAGGAAGAGCTAAGTATCCCTTAGGAGGCCAAGTTCTCCATTGCATTGCTTCCAGAAGACCCACAGCATTTGCAAGGAAACATCAGCTGCTGAATTAACCAGTGAGTTTTGTTTTCATTTTGTCCCAACAAGCACTGTTAAGGTAAACTGCTCTGTGTAATGGAGAGTAGTCTGCATCTGCTATTGGAATGAGAAGAGCCATCTAGTAAGCTTTCTTTATATTAAGGCTCTCAAAAATTGATCCAAGGTGCAAGGATACAGTGGTTAGATGAATACAAGCTTGATTTGGAACTGGGGATCAAAATGCTGCTGTGCAGTTGTTTTGCAGATGTTGAGGGCTCCTGAGAGTCACCAATCAAAATTCTTGCACTCTTATGATGTTTTATTGATGTGATCTCTCTCATTCAGTGACATATCCCCTCTCAGGATATGGCTAAATGATCTTTTCCAGGAAGGATTTATCCCAGCTCTCACAGAAACACTTCTGAGGCACAGGCTTTTGGCCTTCAGCCTACATTGGACTTCAGTACATGAGAAGTTTTTCCCAAGTGACTCCTAGGGAAAGACTTTTTGCTCTTCCCCTTTCCCACTAGGTCTTTGCCTGTGTTCATAACGTTTTACTTCAAGCCAAACTGAACTGAATGCTGATCTAATGGAGAAGGTACCTCTCCCGCCTTGGCTGTTTTCCCATTGAGGTAGAAATGCAAAGTATCAATGCATTTTCTGGGTGGTAGTATTGTGGTTCTGAGTGAGTGTTTTCATGGACCTGAGCTAGGGGTGGGAAAATTGGCCCCTTCTTCTCACTGGTCTCCCATCTTCCTCCTGAAAAAGACAGCATTTACCAAGTGTCAAGGGGGCAGTTTCTATCAAAGCCTAGACTTTAAAAAAATGTATTGGCTGCAGTGAGAAGGTTCAAGAAGAGTTCAAACTTCAAGTTCAAGTTCTGAACTTTGAAGACTCTTCCTGTGTTGGAAGTGGACTGAGGGAAAAAGAGAAATCCTGGCTCTTTAAGGGGAGCTTTGGGTCTGTATCTGAACTTTGGGAGCCTGGCCTTTTTCTGTGTGACAGAGCTAATTTTCTTGTGCTCAGGATGATGTATTATGTATAGTATGGATGTTTATATGTATTTTCACCTCCAGCTAACAATGCCTGCTGGAATTTGCTAGGACTATTTTTAAAAAGTGCTGAAGTGAGAGAAATTGCAGTGAGCAGTGAGTGGTTGGGTATGCTGCTGAACATTTTTAAATCTTAAAGTTCTTTCCAATGCAACTTTGCTGGTCTTGACTTTCCTTGCAAAGGAAGTGGCCTCTTTGCTCCAAAGCAGTAAATCAGAGCCAACTGGGGATCCTACTTGCACTTGGCCCCAGTCAGTAGTGCCCTTGGCCCTCATGCATTTTACACTACCTCGGGATCTGACCCCACTTGTCTGGCATCACAAATCAACATCCAGCCTTTCTCCCCACTTGATAGTTCTCCAGGTTTCACCTGTCAGCTCCCAATTGTTGTTATATTTAGCTCACTTTGCTGCAGGATTACTTAGAACGTTAGAATCTGGTAAGCTTAAGGAGGCTGGCAGATTTGTGCAGAATACTGGACTTAGCTGTAAGCAAGGTTTTCATTTTGGTGATGAAAGCTGGCCACTTTGGGCACTGTCCTCTTTGAAAAGAAGGTGGTGGCTCTGTGTGTGGGGCTTATGTCTTGGACCTTCCACTTGAATGACAATCAGAAGTTGTATTTACATGTAAATTAAAGTCTGTTCTCTGTTAACATTCCAGTTGCTTTTGCCTCTGGACTTCTCATCTATTTATCATGTGTGCTCTGTGAGCACAGTGGGAGTGAGATACATGTTTGCTGCCACAATGCTGCTTTTAAATGGGGCTTTGTAAATTGGCTGGAGAGACTTTCTCTTATTTTTGGAGTCTCCAAAACATGGTGGTTGGTGGCACTGTCATGTGACTTTTGCATTTTGGTTTCTCAGGCAACAGCATGGGGTTCAGATGAAGACACCAGGAGGTCCTGTCAAAGTAAAGGGAAAACAGAGGTAAGTTTTGTTTTGCTTTTCTATGATAATGCTATGGGTAAATTTATTTGCATCATGTGAAATCCACCCAGGGAGCATCTGACACCACCTTGAGCTTGTAAATTTGCCACAGTTTAGACCTACCACCTCAAGTGTATAAGCACCACCAAGCAAGCCATGTAAAGGTTCCCTGTCCAGGTTATTAGATTTGCTCTGTGTGAAATGTAAAGGTGATTTCACTGCTGGAGAGGAGACGATTTGTGACACATCAAAGAGCAGAGTGGTGGCAAGCCAGAGGCAACATTTCACAGTGGGTTCTGAGGCCAGGCAGGTTGGCTTAGTCTAGGTACACAGCAGTGAGCTGCTGGCATTCAGCCATGTGAGCTTCAGTACTTGTTTGTTGTTGGAGTTCATCTTTGTTGAAATGCACCTGAATGTGAAAACTGAATCTGCTGGAGCACTGCAGTCTTTTCAGGTGGAATATCACAGAACTCCTTCAGAGGTGGGTGCAATCTCCTAAGCTGCAGTTTAAAATAGAAAATGTTTGAACCAACACATGTTGTCCTAGCAGTCTGGAGTTTGTAGGCACTTCTGATCAAAACACAGATCCTTTCTGTCCCTCTAAAAGCAGGAAACATTTTGTTTTTCAAATGTGAGAGTCACAGTGTTGATAAATCCTCAGGCTTCAACTGAGAGAATGCCCTGTTTTCCTTAATGCTACACTGCAAGGAGTTCTCAGTCTAAATTAATCGAGTTGGGCAAAGGGTTAAGAGCAGACAAGCACAGTCTTTGCTTAGACATGGACAGCCAAGCAGAGAGCAATTTTGTGGCTGGCCCAAAATGCTGGAATTCTGCCAAGTTCCAGTACTTTAAACAGAATACAATCTTCCATTGACCATATTAATTTCATAGAATAAACTTTCTATGATTATTGTGTTAACTTGTTATACACACACAAAAATAGCTTTAATTTTGCTGGGTAAACAACAATTTACTTCGTGTAGCCATGGAGAACAGGATCATGGCTATCCTAGAACATCTTTTAGAGTTTCCTATAGGATAGGATCTACATTATGCAGGAAAACACCAGGGAGGCAAAATAGATTGGGCTAGTTGAACACCAAACATGGCCACCAATGGAAAGAACCAAACAGAGGCTGAACAAAATTAAAACAACCTCCAAAACCTAAGACATGAGGAATTTTTGAGTTTGTAGTCTTTGTACTTCAAAATCTGTAAAGAAAGGACTTTCCTTTTTATCCTTCCATTGTGAAGTTTGTGAGATTTAAATTGTATCCTATTGTGCATGAAGGATCTTATTATATAACCCAGAATTATTTAATCAACCCCTTGTTAAAGCCATGCATTTGACTGAATGAATTCTAGGACACTTTGACTTGTTTACTGTTGTGCCAAAAGAAAGTGATGGTCTGAATGTCTTCACTGCTGTTACCTCCTCAAACTGCAAGAAAGGTTTGTCAGAATTTTCATGAAGGTAATGCTCTGAATAGCCAAGTTCATGCTGATTGTGATCCAGACCTTGAAACTGTTTGGATGCAGTGGCCATAGGTGTGAATTTCTGAGAAGCAATAATTAAGCAGAGTGTTAGGCACTTGCTGACATACAATTAATAACAGATACAGGTGTTGACTAAAAGTCTGACAAGAAGACATGAAGCTACAAACAAGGGCAGAAGGATTCTGCAGTACCTAAGTAAATTTAGATCTCCCAAGTCTGTATCTCATCAAACCTGTGTGTCCAGAGCTGTGTCTGTCTTGAAATGAGTCTACACATTCATTGTTTGTTACGCTGCAGAGAAACGACTTAGTGGTAGCTCCAACAATACAGAAGTTAGCCTAGCCAGCTGGTGAAGTGCTCTGCTTTAGCTAGGATGCCCAGCTCTCATTCAGCATCTTTGCCTTTGTCTGGGTCAGTGCAGCACTGATGTGAATATTCTGATTCTGCTGTGCAGTGGAGGTACAAGATACAGAGCTCTGCCTGCCTCAGCTCTGCTTTGTCAAAACTTAACTAATGGCAGTCTTCTACCTAGCACAGATGATTTGCTGATAAATATGTTATGGATTGTCAGGCACTTAGATGTGTGGTGATAGAGGCTAGAAAGAAGGAGGACCTTTGGCTCTTGCATTAATTCACAGTGTAGTTTGTGTGAGTTATATGACTGGTCATTTTCCTTGCCCATTTAATAATTTATGTATTTCAGGGTGAGGTTTTCAAAGCCACCAAGTCTATCAATATGCCTTTCTCCCCCCACTTCATTCTCATACCTGTTGAATATATAGATCAGATTCTTCCTGCTGCTTAGAAAATCTCTTCCTGTAATGCTTATTAGAGCTTTACCATAAGGACAATGAAGAAGTGGAAGAATAAAAGCTACCAAACTTGTATCACAGGTATAATTATTATGGTACAGTGGTTGCTCCACATTTGAGTATATATTGGCCAGAAAAAAAGGGTGACAAGAAATGTAGGTCCCAGATTTAAGGTTAGAAAGTACCATTTCTTCTGATACCTGGTGCAGCTCTGGCCACAAGTTTGCCTGATTATTTCTAAATGGAACTCATTGACTTGAGTTTGGCTGCTGCATCCTCTTGAGTGGGGCAAAAAGTTTTGAACTGAGGGCCTGAAGCAAATGGGATGCTGTATGCTTTGCTGGCTTGTTCTAGTGTCAGATCACCTTCCCAGTTAACATGTACTTCGTTTCCTCATTGCATCCAATTTCAGTTTTGAGTGGGTCTCATTCTGCCCTTCTCTGCTAGATTAAAGAACCCTTCTGTTACCAGTGTTTATTTTTAAGAAAGGTAAATTAAATGCTCTTGGCAAACCAGTCTTAGGCTTTTTGCTAAAGTAAAAACCTGAGTTTACTCTCTTGAAGTATTTTTCCTGCTGTCCTTGAATATATTTTGTCTGGTTTCTGCACACTCCAGTTTTTCACTATACTACCTTGTCATTTTATCTAATGCCTGAGTGTGATTAAAACAGTCTTCTACCTCTTATTCAGCCTCCTCTGTTCATAGATGTAGCAGTTTCATAAGTTCTTCTGCCATAGGAGGTCATGTAGAATTGCTTAGTCACTGTGACCACTAAATCCTTTCTGCAGTTTGTAATCTTGGGATGTAGTCTCCCACTCTATACATGGAATCCATTTGTTCCTTGCTCTTTAATGCATATCTTACCCAAAAATGTGGTAGTTTTGTTGTGTCCAGCTTACTAAACATCCTAGCATATAACGTGTCCAGAGAAGGGCAACAAAGCTGGTGAAGGGCCTGGAACACAAACCCTATGAGGAGAGGCTGAGGGAGCTGGGGTTGTTTAGCCTGGAGAAGAGGAGGCTCAGGGGTGACCTCATTGCTGTCTACAACTACCTGAAGGAACATTGTAGCCAGGTGGGGGGTGGCCTCTTCTCCCAAGCAACCATCAACAGAACAAGGGGACACAATCTCAAGTTGTGCTGGGGTAGGTCTAGGCTGGATGTTAGGAAGAAGTTCTTCACAGAGAGAGTGATTTCCCATTGGAATGGGCTGCCCAGGGAGGTGTTGGAGGCACCATCCCTGGAGGTGTTCAAGAAAAGCCTGGATGAGGCACTTGGTGCCATGGTCTAGTTGACTGGCTAGGGCTGGGTGCTAGGTTGGACTGGATGATCTTGGAGATCTCTTCCAACCTGGTTGATTCTACGATATGTATATGTATATAGTGAGGCATGGACCTCTCTGCTATTTACTGTGTTCGTAATCTTTGGGTTATCCACAACTGTTCATTAAGAAGGATGTTGATACCAAGCTGGGACCCTATTAGAACAGTGAGTTTGTGAATGATTTCACTCAGGACCTTTTTTCAGCTTAATTTATCAAATTTTAATCTATTAATGCAGAAGTTCTTGAACCTGATTTTAAAATGAGCTCTCTGCAATATGTCATGTGGCATTAAACACCTCAGAAAAAAATCTTTCATATATGCTATTTTTATCAACTAAAAGCTGGAGTTTCCTCAAAGGGTTGCCCATGTTTTGCTTGCCATGTCTCTGGAGATCCACACCATCTTTCAGGAGTAATCATGTTTAGTTTTGCAGCATTTATAAAGTGTATCATGATCAACACCTTAAAACTGTCCCCTGAAAAACAGCACATAGCTGAGAGACAATGCAGAGAACAAAGTCAGCGTTGTGTTGCCTTTCTGTCTCTTCCAAATGAAATCACCCAGAGGCTGTAGTTAAAATGAGTGATGAATGGAGCAGAAGGGGAAGAGGCATATTTGATTTCATTACGAGTTGCTGAGCTTCTAGTTTGTAATTGGTTTGTCTCTGCATAACAGTCCACGTCCAGCACGTCTGAGGAATTGTGCCTGACGTGAAAAGTTGTGACTTTCTAAATGTGAGCACTTTGTTTTTTTCTCTCCTGTCTAAGCACAGAATTGTTAACTTTCCAAAAGCAGCACTCCATAATTTGAAATGTGAAAGGGAACCATTTGTGAAAATGGCAGCACTTACATCCTGTCCTAAGAGCTTTGTGTAGCTGGGAGAAAGGTGACACACTAATAACACTTCTGGAAGAAGAAAGAAACAAGAGAAATGTCTGATAGGCATCCAGCTGCTGGTTGTCCCACCATATTGCCTCTTTCTTTTGTTGTATGGTGTCCTGATGCTGGGGATCTTATGAATCACACAAGGTTACAGGGAAATCCTAGCCTGAGGTTCACCCTAGCTAAATGGATTTGGTGCAGAAATTGCTGAGCTGATGGAGGAATCAGCTCTTTCAGGCCTTTAAGTTGCTCTGTGTTACACAGAGAATGTGCCTTGCAATTATCTAGTGGAGCTGAGATTCTTTGTGCCATTTGTGACTAATAGGCATCCCAGTAGGACAGGCACCATATAAAGCCCCAGGTAAATAGAAATAAGTGGGAGATGGTCAGATATTTTTTCCCCCTTTGTATCTGTTCCTAGAGATCTGAACCTACATTCTTAGTGCTTCTGCTAAGATATCAGTGCAGAATCAGTCCTCGAATGTGAAGTTTGTTGAAGAAAACTTGTCTGGAAAAATCATTAACAATTCTCTCTGCTGTCTGTTGCGCTCAGAGGAGGAGAGCTCAGTCAGAACATTGGCTTAAACTGTTTAATAGAATTGTTTGTCCAAAGAAATAAATATAGATGCCTGAAAGCATGTTAATAACAGTGCTGGGGAACATGCTAGGTCTTGATTATTTTTCAACAAATTGAAGTGAACTGCAACAGCTAAACTAAACATTAGTTGCACTCTGAAACGTTCTTGAAAGACTAACATGGAGCTCTGTTGGCTGATTCTCTCAATTCCTTGTTGCACTCAGGAGTTTGTTTCTTTACTGTGAAGAGCAGGCCCTATGAAACAGGTGTTTTTCTCATACAGCATGCAGCGGTGGTTTTAGTCTACGATTAAAATACATCAACATGTGATGAAATAGTGTTAGCCTAAGAAAAGAAAATCAAATACAAGCTCTATGACAATAGGCCTTGAGTGATTTGTTCAATGTAAAAGGCCAATTAAAGCAGTACCTATGCATGGCTGTGCTCTCAAAGGAAAATACATCTGTCCAATGAGATTAGGGTCTTACGACATTTCAGAACTCCAGTGTTCAGAGATGGCAGAAGAAACGACTTGAGAAGCACTTACAGCTGTCTTATTTGCAGCATCCTGAAAGTGTCTTTTTGATTTCTGCCTCAAACTGAAGCTGTCAAGAGTTTAGCCCCTCCATTTGCTGATCTGTCCACACAAATAGAGCAACAGGCTACCATTCTTGGTTCTTGGGTATGAGATGTGCCTTCCAAGCAGCCTGACATCTCTGTGAACTAGAAAAAGGCCTGGTCCTGTTCACAGTTGTAGACATCACAACATTTACAGACAGGCAGATTTAAATCCAAATGTTGTAAAAAGTGAAATAAATGAGGATAGGCTCAAACTGAGGAGCTTTAATGAAGTGGCCTCTTCTCCCAGACAACCACCAATAGAGCCTGGAACACAAACCCTGTGAGGAGAGGCTGAGGGAGCTGGGGTTGTTTAGCCTGGAGAAGAGGAGGCTCAGAGGTGACCTCATTGCTGTCTACAACTACCTGAAGGGACATTGTAGCCAGGTGGGGGGTGGCCTCTTCTCCCAGGCAACCAGCAACAGAACAAGGGGACACAGTCTCAAGTTGTGCCAGGGGAAGTATAGGCTGGATGTTAGGAGGAAGTTCTCGACAGAGAGAGTGATTGGCATTGGAATGGGCTGCCCGGGGAGGTGGTGGAGTCACCATCCCTGGAGGTGTTCAAGAAAAGCCTGGCTGAGGCACTTAGTGCCATGGTCTAGTTGACTGGCTAGGGCTGGGTGCTAGGTTGGACTGGATGATCTTGGAGATCTCTTCCAACCTGGTTGATTCCCTGAAATGGTTTTTCCGTTCAGTGGCAGTGATACACTGTGCCCTGTAGGGTTGAGCATTAGAAGTGATGTATTCTTCCTTTCCAGGAAAACAAAGGTTGTTAGACTGGAGAATAGTGCTACCTGCTCAACTTAAGGCCTTATCTCAAAAAAGGGACCAGCAGCAGGTCATTTTGAGGAAAGACCAAGAACCTCAGAGTGGGTAACATGCAATTCCTAGGAAATTAGAGATATGCTTACTGTTCTGGCAGTGAGCCACAAGTTTTTATCAGCTCTACCATATATTTAATAATAATCCTAACTAATATAACTGGGTTATTCTCATTAACCGTATAAATATCCAGTCTTCCTCCTTTATTTAAATCCTTAATCTCTTGATCCCAATATTATTTTCTGATGATGAGATTTGCAGACTCATCATACACAGATTTAAGTGTCTGCTCCACAATGTGAGCGCAGAATCCAAATATTGTCTCATCTGAACAGAGCTGGATTCAGGCTTGGCAGATTTTTTGCCTATGTTAAAGCCCATCTGAGTTTTGCTTCCTGCATGCCTCGAGTTTCCAGCCACATGGAAGAAACTACATTAAATGCCTCCTGTTTCTGTAGGGGTTTGTGAGATCATTTTGCTAACCAATTGCCTTAGTTCTGGCTTGTTGTAGAGAGCAGCATGTTGAGTGACTTTTTGGAGCAAATTCAGGCTAGTTTAAGGAGCAGAGAGGAAGCTGTTACTCATTAGTTGTTTTGAGAACAGGGTAGAAAGAGGGTCAAATGGAAATCTCACCAACAGTGTCTTGCTGGAGCATCAAAGTGGCTTGGTTTGTTCTTTGCTTTTATTGGAGGTTTTCTTAGAGTGATTGGCAGTAGCTACAGCAATAAGAAATATGAGATGAGCACAGTACTCTTTGGACCAGGCTGGTTAGAGAGGTGTGATCTGGTGGTTAGACTGTAGTTGCTGTCTTTCATCAGGATCTCCTTTGACTCAGTGTGTCACTATGGCAAGTCCTTCAGCCACCTGCATGTTTCAGTTCACCCAGATGAGAAGATGCCAGATAATGTACAGCAGTTTCAGAACAAGTGTGGTTGGATATGGCCCCCACCTAGTAGCATCATTGCTTAAGCAGAGTAGAAAACATTGCCTGGGCTGGGTGTATCCAGTTCCCTTCAAAGTATTGGTTGTGAAATGTTTCCAGTCTAACACCTCAGCCACACCAACGGTGCTCTTCTGCTCTTTGCTACCACAGATGGGAATGGGCTGGAAGTCATGGGTTAAATATCCTTAGTGCAGGTTCAGACAGCAGCAGATGTATTTGCTCAGTGTGGTTTCTTCTGTGTTTCTGTAAATAACTTCTGCTTTTCCTGAATGGATACAAATAAAACCATGCTTAGTTAGGCTAAAATAACACAACAGTTATTACCTTCCAGCATCCTTACCATATTGCCTCTTTCTTTTATTGTATGGTGTCCTGATGCTGGGGATCTTATGAATCACACAAGGTTACAGGGAAATCCTAGCCCAAGGTTCACCCTAGCTAAGTGGATTTGGTGTAGAAATTGCTGAGCTGATGGAGGAATCATCTCTTTCAGGCCTTTAAGTTGCTCTGTGTTACACAGAGAATGTGCCTTGCAATTATCTAGTGGAGCTGAGAATCTTTGTGACATTTATGACTAATAGGCATCCCAGTAGGACAGGCACCATATAAAGCCCCAGGTAAATAGAAATAACTGGGAGGTGGTCAGATATTTTGTCCCCCTTTGTATCTTCTTCTGTGTTTCTGTAAATAACTTCTGTTTTTCCTGAATGGATACAAATAAAACCATGCTTAGTTAGGCTAAAATAACACAACAGTTATTACCTTCCAGCATCCTTACCAAGCCAGGCTGCTGCACCATGAAGTATAGTGTGCAACAGATGCATCACTACCTGTAAACTCCAGAACATGACCTCACAGAGGAATGCTTTTTGGTATGCTGTCTTCTCATGTGAGAAGACTTTTGTAGAAATGGAAGTGTGTTTGTCTGTAACACAGTGCAAAGCAGAGAATTCTGAGAATTAGGATTTTAGCTGTCTTTAGGACAGGATTTTGGTCTGGAGCATATTGAAGTACCTAGGCAGGAGAGGATCCAGCAACAAAAATTATACTAGGTGCTTTAGGTTAGAAGCTATGCTCAGACTCTGCATGGAACAGAGAAAATACAAGTGGAGGGGCAGCACATGGGTACTCTCTTATCATGTGGAATTTGGGTACAGAGCTGCTTTCTGGGTTAAATATCAAATCAGTCAGATTATGAAAACAAAACCCTGTTGGGATAGGAGCCCCATACATTTTTTTTTATAGTATCCCCTCAAAGTAATTTAGTATTTTGCAGTTAAATATGTAGTCATACTAATATTATTTGAGGTTGAATAACTGTGTTCTACAGTCCTATTTGATAGACTGGCAAAGAGTCACCATGACTGATCTGCTTCTGAAATAAGTAGCAAATTGACTGCAAGCTCTCATTTTCTGATTCAGGGGCAGACATTATCTGCCCCTGATACCCAAGTTAAATCTCAAGACAGGCATCACCTCTTGTGTGGCACTCTACAGCTTCTGGCTGGGCTGGGCAATTGCTCCTAGGCTGGCAAGTCTCACATGTCATGCCCATGCAATCACATGTATGTACAGTAGCACTGGTGGGTTTCTACTAAATGCTGTCCTTCAGAAATGCTGTCTGTCAACAAGTTGCCTTCCATATAGCACATGAAAGAAGACAGCACATAATCCAGCTAAGCAAGCCTCTTCCATTCCAGATGATAGGGAGTGTTTTCACACTGCTGAATCTTGCAAATGAAGTCTTCAGGGAAATGATCAAGTGTGTAGTGCTGTGAGACAGGGAAACTCACAGAGTGGCCCTTAGAGAAGGAGAAGCAGTGTCTGCAGCTGTAGGCTCAGCTTAGTGGCAAATCGTGGTCTGTTGGAGGGAGAAAAACAGCAGCCAGGATAACCCAGCAGAGGTTGTTATTTTTTAACAAGTTTCCTTTTCTGTTTATGTTAGACTATAATAGACTTCCCTCACCTGGAGCACTATGGGTGTCACTCATTAGCTGTTGCTCATATTATTTCTGCTGAGGCAGCCCCAGAGCAGGCAGGCTGGTGCCCAGCTCACTGAACATCTGTTACTAGGGCTGTGTGAATGAACCTTGGGGCAGGCAGCTCTTGAGCTTCTTATACTGTAATTTCATGGCTGGATGTTAGGAGGAAGTTCTTCACAGAGACAGTGATTTGCCATTGGAATGGGCTGCCCAGGGAGGTGGTGGAGTCACTGTCTCTGGCGGTGTTCAAGAAAAGACTGGATGAGGCACTTAGTGCCATGTTCTAGTTGACTGGCTGGGGGATAGGTTGGACTGGATGATCTTGGAGGTCTCTTCCAACCTGGTTGATTCTATGATTCTACTACCTGTGAGAGTTGCACACTAGTCTTCCACCTCCCTTTCCCTGTCTGTACAGTTAGAAAGTCCCTGTCTGATGTGACTTCTTCCAGTGCTCAGCTCCCAAGAGATGTTCAGTTAGCCTGATCTGCAGTCCACAGGCCTCTGGCTGTGAGAGACTGTGGCTCTCCTCAACAACATGAAGGAGGTTTTCTGAAAAGGGCCGGGTGTAGTCTTGTCCTGCTGTCATTGAAAGTCAGGAATCAAACTTTATAACATCATTGAGCAAGCATTCTGGCACCCTGTGCATGGCAAGCAAGCGTCGAGCTTCCGATTATATAGATCAAAATGTTACCTATTTATTAGATCTCCATTCCATGCAAATCATCTCAAATAGTCACATAAATCTCCTCCTTACACGTGCTCTTTCCATCTTCAGAGGTCCTTGTGGTCTCAGGTAGTCGTGGCCCCAATGTTAGAGATGGCTGCAGGTCAACCTGTTCCTCTTCTTCTTTATATGGAATTCTTTTGGCTATTTTATAGACCGAGTATATCACACTATTATTTTACTTCATGCTTAACTACCTACCCTTAGATAGATGTTCTCAAAGTTCAGATTAGATACAGTGGGTTTAACACAAACCACAGGTGATGCATATCTTGTCTCTCAACACCACTGCCACCCTACCCTGTTGTGGGGCAACAAAAGCCCCACACCTAGGGGGGACTGGCATGCAGAGGGATTTGCTTGTTTCTACCGGTAAGTGATCGTGCAGCTGAGAAAAGGGGATTTGCTGGGTTTTGTTGGCATGACTTGAAAGAGGAACTCCTACCATGGAAAATCCTAAGTGTACAATCCTTGTGGGAGGTAGGAAGTAACAGCCTGTTCAAGCACAAGATTCTCCTGATCAGCTAGGTCTGTTCCTGCTGTTTTCCTGCGGGCATTGTTGTGAATAATAGTGCAGGCAGACCTGCTGTCCTTCACTGGGGTTTGTGTCTGGGTAATGTTTTCAAAGCTGCAGCATTACTGGGAAAAATAGGTGAGAAGTAGCAGGATGGAAGGAGGGGAGGATTCCTCCTCCAGTGTAAGCAGACCACAAAAAGAGGCACTCGGGTAGCTAAGAGTCAACCTGATTGATGCCATCCTATCCAGGAACTGTGCAGGGCTGTAGTTAGAGAAATAACCAGCATACTGTGTGTGCTCACTTGGACCACTAGCTCCCTACAACTGTGCACTGCTTGAGGCAACAGACTCCACCTGAGTTAAAGCTGAGAAATGTGCATTCCAACTGCAATACAGGTGAATTTTTGTTGGTTTGTTTAATTTAATGTGGAAAAAATGACCCTTCAGTCTTGTTTTCAAAAATCCTTTGTCTCTGCTTGTGTCCCTATAGGAAGAGTGCCAGAACTATGTCCGAGTGCTGATTGTTTATGGCAAGAAGGTTTTTACCTGTGGAACTAATGCCTTTTCACCAGTGTGTTCCAGTCGACAGGTCTGCTTTGCCTCTTTTACAGTCATAAAGAGTGTTGCACACACGTGCCCTGGGGAAGGCCAGGCATTTGGCAGGGCAGCATGCTACAAATGTAGCTAATCTGAGTTTTTTGGAGAGAGTTGGATTTGTTTTGTTTTGTTGGGGGTTTGTTTCACTTTGGTTTTGTTTGCTTGTTTTCCCTAATTTTCTATTATTTATTATCATTTTGGGTCTCTTTGGGCTGCCTCGGGGCCATGAATGTACCTACAGTTGAGGAGCAAGAGCTTGTGTCATGGATGAACTGGATCTGGGCAAAGTTACAAATACTTTAATGTTTCCTTAAAATAAATGGCAAAACTCTGTGGTTTCAAGGGAGGCAGAGGAGATTGTGAACAGTATTTATATTTTTTAATATCAGTGCACATTCAGGAGGCATCTATGGAAGATTAGAAACCTGTACTACTAGCAGGAGCAGCTGATTACACCGAGTGGGTTGGGACCTGCAGGCTTTCTTGGCTGGGGAATAATTCCTCTTACAAAGCAATAGGATCAGTGAGGCTCAGACACCACTTTTTACATTGGCAAACTATGGATGTAAAGATCAATTTGCAGTCGTTGCTGATATTAACAGTCTTTTTATGTTGGCAAATGATGGATGTAAAGATCAGTCTACAGTAGTCAATGCTGACATTACAGTCTTACAGCTGCCTGGTTTGTTGAAAAATCAAGGTTTTACTCATAGGTACTCATGGGCAAACTGAGTTCTCTATACCACTAAGAAAGTCAGATGCTCTTTAAATTCTCTCTTGTCTCTTTTTAAATACAGGTAGGAAATCTGAGCAAAGTCATTGACAGGATTAATGGAGTGGCTCGGTGCCCATATGACCCGCGGCATAACTCAACAGCTGTGATTACATCACGAGGAGAACTCTATGCCGCAACTGTAATTGATTTCTCTGGACGGGATCCTGCTATTTACCGCAGCCTTGGAAATGTTCCTCCACTTAGGACAGCGCAATACAACTCCAAATGGCTCAATGGTAAAGTCATGAGGGTCATATCTGAGCAAGAGGTGTATTAAAGTCAGCTTGAGAGGCTTGTGTATCTCACCCTCTGTTTTCAGACTGACTGGGGGAGGGCTTCTGGTCCAATAGTTGTGGCAGCTTAGGAGATATTTTGAAATAGTCTGGAAGTATTTCAGAGAAGTTGATTTTAGAATATAGAAAGTAGATCTCACAGTCTACCTAACATACATATCAATCTCTGTCTCATGAGATGATCAAGTACACCATTTTAAGAAGAAAATAATTCAAAGATTGGAAGATCAAAACCTATTTAAAGCATCCATCCTGGTGACTCAGCTCTACGCAGTGTTAAGCACGCTCTACTTCCACTGACTCAGCTGAAGATGGTAGGTTTCAGTGCAAGATCAGTCTGAAAAAGAGAAATTTAACAGCATGTTATGTTCCATGTGAACCCATGCTGTTGTGGCTTTACAGTTATTAAAAGCAGCTGTTACCCCAGTGTGATAATACCCCGCATCAAGGAAGCTATAGAATTTCAACCAGTAATTCCTATACTGAGCCCAAACCTTCTGACTGGAGCAAAGCACATGTTGTCTGAACAGACTGTGGTGATGGAGACCCCAATATTTCCCCTCTCTCCTTTGACCCAGGTAAGCTGACAAGCTACTTGGAATCTTTGCATTGGATTTGGGGACCTTTCAGTCAAAGACACAGGTAATGGGCCTGTGCAAATCTCTTGAGCTTAGCGAGACTGAACGAGGCTTCTGCAGGTTTATTGAAGTCAGTATGGAGAGTCTGAGTTTTAGGAGGAGGATGCTGTCAGGCAAGACTGTGATTTAGGACCCAAGGAGCAGCATTACCCACACACAGTCATTACAAATATGTGCCTCTTGTTTGTGCATGAACGGAGAATACAGAAGAAAGCCATGCTGGAACAAGGGATTTTAAGGAAAGATAAACAGACACTGTTTCTAGTCTGTGACTGGAAAAAGTAACATGAATTTATAACCATGTGCAGCACTGGTGACACTGGAATGATTTCATCCTGTTCTGGCTACTTTTCAACAAGAAACCAAAAACTTCAAGGTGGTTCAGAGAAGAGTGATTTGAAGCTTGGAAGACCTATTGCACAGAGAGATACTTAAGAAGATCTATTTATTTATCTTCCTGAAAAGGAGATAAGAAGTGTTTTGTTAATGATACGGAAGTACTTACATCAAGAGGAGATTTCTGACAGGATAAAGGTCTTTAATCTACCCAGACAAGTCATGACAAGAGGCTGTGATTGGAAGCTGAAATGAAATAATGTTAAATGGAAAAAAAGAAGAGATTGTGGCTCGGGCAGCCTTTAGTCATTAGACCAAGTCGCCATCCCTGAGGCAGTTCAAAGCAAGGTTGGACGTGGCACTTGGTGCCATGGTCTAGCCTTGAGCTCTGTGGTAAAGGGTTGGACTTGATGATCTGTGAGGTCTCTTCCAACCCTGATGATACTGTGATACTGTGAAAGTGATGGATGTGACATTGTCCAGTGTGGTCAGATGTCCTTCAAAAGCTTTGGTGTAATTCACCTGTTATGGTGTAATTACAGAACGAAGTTCTCTGATTCATGTTAGACAGAAAGTCTAACATAGTCCCTCTAAGTTTCACTGTTTGTTTGAAGGAGAAAAATCTATGGGTAATGAGTTGTGGTGCCTCCCCTTTGCCTCCCAAAGCTGCGTTGCAGCAGTGTTGGCTTGCCTTCCTCTCCCTCTCCCATGACAGTGTTCTTCTCTCACTCTTGGGCAGCAGCATTAAAAGAAATCTGTACTTCTCTTTTTTCTTTAGAGCATTGTTCAGAAAGGAGCATTGTAAAAGCACACTATAAAACCAGCTGAGAGGTTTTTTTGTTTAGTCAAATGTTATTCATTGGCTAGTCTTTTCCTTTTGTCAAAGAAACTACTGGGACAAAAGACTGTACACTTTAAAGCTTTGTTAAATGCTCCATTAAAATACTCACTACAAAACCAATTCCAGGTTCTTTTCAGTTCTTCTGAAAACAATAGCAATAATTCTAGGAGACAAAGAGTTAAGGAGAGCTTGTTTCAATACTGTCAGTCTCTGATATAGTTTTGGTTTATGGACATAAGATAGTCTTTTGTGCCTAGAAACTGGAAAGGGATTATGATAAAAGCCAGATGTGATTGCGCTGGGAGAGTGGGTTGAATGTTTCAGTGCAGCAGTGTGAGGAATCAGGCGGATGCACGCAGCATATTTAACACATCATAAGGTGCACTTCAGAAGTGAATAGGTGAGGGAGCCCAGTGGGAAGGCTTTGTTGTAAAAGGAGTGTAGGTAGAGGCAATCATGCATATGCAATCACTGAAATCAGTAGCAGCTTTGCCAATAAAGTGAGGAAACAATGGGGTCTTTCCGAGATCTGAAAAATGGAGCTAGAACTGTATCCCTATAAATCATTATTCCCATCTACTGTTTTTATGTCTTTTGCTGACTTTGCTGTGGTCCCAGCTGTGAAAGACTGTGTGAAGGGAACTCGCTGGCACAATGCATTGTACAAGTCAGTGAGCAGATTGAATTCTGACCTGTGTAAATCTCTTTGAATGTTTGTTTGCAGAGCCTAACTTTATTGCTGCCTACGACATTGGCTTGTTCACCTATTTCTTCTTCCGTGAGAATGCAGTGGAGCACGACTGTGGGAAAACAGTGTATTCTCGTGTGGCAAGGGTGTGCAAGAATGATATTGGAGGGAGATTTTTACTGGAGGACACGTGGACAACTTTCATGAAGGCCAGGCTGAACTGCTCCCGTGCTGGAGAAATCCCTTTTTATTATAATGAATTGCAAAGCACTTTCTACCTTCCTGAGCAAGATCTGATCTATGGAGTCTTCACTACTAATGTGTAAGCTGCACTGTTTTTAATGCCCTTCTTCTATCCTTGTCAGTCTGAGACTGACAATATCCTTGGGTTAGTATGAAGGAATAGATAGTTCTGTGTTATCCATCATAGCAACATAGCCTTTAGGACAATGATTTTAATCCATGGTTTATAGATTCCTCAAGTCCATAAAAGGTGAGTGTGCAGTTCTAGGGTAACTTAATGTGACATAAACTCAGGCTCTAACAGACTTCTGACTTTTCACAGTGGCTCAGTGAACTACACACTTTTCTTGTGTAGTTCACAGAGCTCATCTAAAAGTGACCCAGAAGCAAAAGGTAATTAATTTTCAGCCAGGCTAACTGCCTGGGCAATCTGACACAATTGTGCAAAAGCTGAGGTTGGCCTGTGAGGTGGACATGTGCATACACTTGAGGTAGCATATGTGCATATGCTTGGATATGCATGCATGCTAGAAGAAGGGGAATGAGACAGGTGGGATCACAACAGCCAGGAATGAAATAAGCATAAATTGCTGTTGAAAAACACTTAAACTGTTTCATGTCCACAAATCAAAATCAGCATTGGAACTCAGAAGAAGGCATGATTTCTGAAACTTTGTAATTGCCTCTTCTTGCCTTGATACTGAAAAAAACTTGTAATTGGAATGATTTAGTGTAGCTGTGAAAGCAGAAAGGAGAAGAGGAGTTAATTAAAGAACATATTAAAAATCTCATAATGTATATTTTTAAGTCAGGAAAACTCAAGTAACTTTTTTTTTCTGAAGCCCAAGGCTAGAATGATAAGTTTCAAGCTATAACCAGTCCATGTAGTATTGAGTCTCAATAATAAATGTTCTCCAGGGGGATGCTATCCTGACATGTCAACTAGAGAATTAAAAATTGAGTTAGTTACTCCACATGACAAACACTCAAAGGGACTTCTGCATGTTGAAGAGCTGACTTCTTTGAGGGTTTTGTTTGCAGTGGTGTACAGTTCAGTCTGAGTAAGGGTCTGTTTTCAGCAAACCAGAGAAGTGAAGCCTCACTGGTGTGACAGGGCTGAATTTCAGCCTTTGAAGTCACAAAGTCAGCTTCAACTTCCTGAGCTAAATCACTGTTGGGAGTTTCACTATGAGAGTCAACAGAGCTAGAAAGTTATTCCTGCTCTGTAAATGCCAAGAAGTACACAAGTATTTGGTCAGCCTCATATATCTTCCTTATTTTGTTTCTACATTACTATTACCAATATCAGCCAAAAGTAAGCTAGTGGAGAAGCAACTAGAAAAAATAAACATGATTGAGCACTGCACCTGGACTGTGGACTTTGGGGAAAATCTTTCCTGGGACTAAAAGGAACGTGAGTTGTTCTCTAAAAATATTTCAAGGCTGTTAGCTAAACTTCCCCAACATTATGAGGAAACCTGGCTACTGCTCTGGGCATTTGAGATGACACTGTTTTTTCTGCTCATAGTGATAATATTTTATCTATCCATTTATCCAGCCAGCCAACCATCAGAAGTTGGAAATTATTAGTAATTTTACTATATTTATCAAATAGGTATCAGTTTTGGACTGTAAGAGGGGAGGCACAGTTCTCTTGTGCTGTGTCTATCTCCTAGGCTTAGTGTGAGATGTGATGAATGTTACCTGTCTCCTCCGTATTACACTTCAGTCACTCTTCATGCATTATGGCTTTACATTCTCTCTTGTGTCCTTTGAGGGCAATGTAATATGTAACATTTGTGTAATTGAAGAAGTTATTGATAATAGCTGAAGTTAGATCAAGTAGCATTTTGGGTCTACAACATGATGTTCTTTTGAGAGTTCAAAGGGAAAATGTTCCAATTTGTCATCTGACTAGAGAAATAACAGTAATTATTCTTTTAACTTCCACTGGGACTTCTATCATGCTGCATGAGCTCTGCATACTAAGGAGAGTTGATGTATGCTTCAGTCTGAATTTCTTTATAATAGAATACCAATGCATCACAAAAATATACTTTTTTTAAAGTGTTTTTGTTTTGGAAGATTCATGTTTAATGTATTTAGGATCATGCTACTAGTTGTTGTGGTGAGACCCACATATAGATTTATTGCTTCATGCTCTGTTATACCCAACTGAATGAGTGGGGAGGTCATTCTGCCCCTGTACTCTGCACTGGTTAGACCACACCTTGAGTACTGTGTTCAGTTCTGGGCCCCCCAGTTTAGGAAGGACATTGAGATGCTTGAGCGTGTCCAGAGAAGGGCGACGAGGCTGGTGAGAGGCCTTGAGCACAGCCCTATGAGGAGAGGCTGAGGGAGCTGGGATTGTTTAGCCTGGAGAAGAGGAGGCTCAGGGGTGACCTTATTGCTGTCTACAACTACCTGAGGGGTGGTTGTAGCCAGGAGGAGGTTGCTCTCTTCTCTCAGGTGGCCAGCTCCAGAACGAGAGGACACAGCCTCAGGCTGCACCAGGGGAAATTTAGGCTGGAGGTGAGGAGAAAGTTCTTCACTGAGAGAGTCATTGGACACTGGAATGGGCTGCCCGGGGAGGTGGTGGAGTCGCCATCCCTGGAGCTGTTCAAGGCAGGATTGGACGTGGCACTTGGTGCCATGGTCTAGCCTTGAGCTCTGTGGTAAAGGGTTGGACTGGATGATCTATGAGGTCTCTTCCACCCTTGGTGATACTGGGAAGATAGCTTTCATAGGAAGCTGCTGATGAAATAGTTAAAATGCTTTTATTATTTTTTTTTCTGGGAGGTCATAGGGACAATGTGAAAACCTCCTTGAACTGAACCTATCCTCTAAACCATCAAGTTTATCACAACAAGTAGGAAGTGGGAATAGAAGAGGTTGCACTTCACACCAGGACAGCACAGCAGCCAGCTGCACAAGTTGATGTCACTGGTTTGAGACTGGGATCAAACATTTCATAGTGAGGGATGGGAAATAAGCCAGACCACAGATGGAAAGATAAATGGGCCACAGGTTTCATAGAAAACTTCTTTCCTTTCTCCCCTCTAGCAAAAAAGAGGCGGTAAACTGTAGAGTCCTTAGCAGGCATCTGAAGATATATTTTCCAAAGTGTTTTAGTTAGACTATATTTTTGGTTGTTGTTGTTTGGGTGGGTATTTTTTGTTTTAATTTTCTTTTTTTCCCTCCCATGTCTGCCTCGAGGCATTTACTTGTCATCCATCATTAGGTCTGTCTTAAAAGCTGCCGGTCTGTGAGCACGCACTGCGTCAGCGGTGCTCAGACAAAAGTGGGGAAAGGTTCACCCAGCGTTGCTTTGACATGTTCAAAGTGAGCTGCTTCATCACTCCAGGGATGGAAGAGGCAGAGTCGGGAGCAGAGAATGGGAAGGCAAAGCAGGAAGTTCTTCCTGATGTTGTATTGCTCGGAAGAATTTTTCTGTGAAAGAATCTGTTCTGCTTTCCGTCCTGGGATTGTGGAGCAAGGCTTTTTTTCATGTGTGCAAGAGAGTGTAATTATTGGTTTAGTTAAAAAAAAGATGTTCTTTTCAGAGAATTCAAATTGCTTTAATTATCAGAAAGATACGTACAGCAGGGCTTGGGTTATTTAAAAGGCACCGTGACGAGTCAGTCTCTTGTGCCAGACCTATTTTTAGTTTTATTCTGGTATCTTTTTCTCTAAACATTTTTCCTTTCTTTAAAAAAGCAGAGGAGGAAAGAGAGAGCTGGGAGCAGGTTTGAATTTCAGGTTACCACGTAACCCTCTTTGGGCCAGTTTCCTTGAGGTGCACTCACCACCTGGGAGGCACTCTTGAACCAAACTGAGGAAAAAGGAGCTGAGCCTACTCAAAACCTTGAAGAAATGAATCCTCCATTTCTGACCAAAATGGGACAGCAAAGCCTGACTGATCTGTGTCTAAGTCTGGCTGGGCAGCAGAGCATCTCTAAACCAAATTCCTTTCCAAAGAGTCTTTCCTACAGCGACATTTTCCCAGCTATTCCTCCCCTAGCTGGTACGTGTATGGTGAACAGTCTGTCCAAAACAGATGCTGTTCCCAGCTGGGAACACAAAGAAGTGAACTGTGATCACTGAAAACAGAGGCTTTCACATATTGGCAAGACCTTTTTTCATGCTGAGCTGCTCTAACAACCAGCCTGATTTGCACTGTCACTCTTTCCTTTCCCCTGCATGCCGTGTGCATGTATGTGTGTGTTTTCTATGTATGTTTTATACTTGAGCATTTCAGGAGCCCATACAAATTCAGTTTCACCTTGAGAAACTGCAAGAGATTAAAAATTGGATCATTTGTAGTCAATATAGATAGGTAAATTCTTTAAAAGACAAACAAAAACCCAGACACAAATAGTCAATGTAAATTAAACTGTATTCACCTTTCTTGCCTGAACTACTTCCATGACCCTTAAATCACAAGCATTTTAAAAACAGAGCTTTAAAGTTATTTCTCATAACTGTGATGCAAACCATCTGCATTTTAGAATCTGTTTATGTAATTATTTTTTACTCCCTCTGAGATTGGTATTGCTGTGCATCTACCTGTACATCTAGCTGTCAATTTACATCTATTTTATTTGAGTGGAGTTTGATGCCTGTTATGATGAAAACATCAATCTTCTAATGATTAAATGGATTTTCCCCCCCCCCCCTCTTTTCCAGAAACAGCATAGCTGCCTCAGCAGTGTGTGCCTTCAATATGAGTGCCATTACTCAGGCATTTAATGGCCCTTTCCGTTACCAAGAGAACCCAAGATCAGCCTGGCTGCCAACGTTAAATCCCATCCCGAATTTCCAGGTACTTGCTGCTGTCCTTCACTTTGCTTCGGTCCCTATTCTATCCTGTCATTCCAGTGGGTTGATTTGCATGGGCTCCTGTCTCCAGGTAGACCTACGGAGTAGATAAATTGTATTTCTCCACATTTCTGAGCATTTTAGTTTGTGATGCTTGTTGTGGAGGGGGATTTCTCTATGCCTCCCTTATTAGAGGGGAGGTGAGAAATTAATTTGAGGTGGTATTAATTTTTTATAAAATTATCATTAAAATTAATATTTACAAACTCTTGCCACCCCCAACCACTGTGTAATTAAATATAGTTCTAGTGCAAGGTTATGAAAACAATTAGGATATGATATATTTACAGAGATTTGGTTACTCATTGTCAAATTATCATCAACTATAGACAGAGAGATTTCCCTCAGGCTTAATGCCTGATTAACAACTCTACTGTCTGCCCAGCAAGGGCTGAAAGCTGTGTGCTCTAAGGCAGAGGTAACTTATTTTACAAAGGAATCAAAGCTTATTTAGATGTGTTGCCCCTAATTATTAATCACCCTCCCGGGATTGTGTCACAGCCTGTGCCCAGTGTGTCCGGGTCTTTGTGAGGCTGGAATCTTCCCAGCTTGCGAGGGGAATGAGAAGCATTCCCAGTCTCTGGGGTAAACAGGATTTCTCTAACCTTCTCTCCTGGTGTGAGGTGGTCTTTGCCTCGATGCTGCTGGTCTTCTGGATGCTGCGTGTCCAGGCATGGTCAGCTGGCAGGATTCCAGGAACAGGAGAAGGATTTGTCAGTGCAGCTTCTGGCAGGGTCTTCTGTACAGCCAGCAGGCTGTGTCTGTGGGTTTGCAGACAATCTAGAAGGTCTGCTGACCTGATTCTCCAGGCTATAGCAGCGGGCATGCAGTGTGTGCCAGGCTGCTGGGAGACTGAGCTCCATGGATAATTCGAGGTAGCAGGCCAGTATGTACAGCTGCTCTAGGCTTAGGGGCTATTGGCTCCCCATATGTATCAAGTGCAGGTGTGAATGTGCTCTGCTTCCAAAGATTCACAGACAGGTTAACTGCGAGTTGAGATCAATGCAAGAGGGCTGAGCCTCAGTGAGTATGCAGGTAAGGGCCAGTCCCATGTCTAGGCCTTGCAAGCAGGTCAGAGCTGCAATGTGGATCAGAGAGCTGAGTCTGAACAGCTAAGTCTGAACCTCTGAACACGTGGTGCTCCTTTGCACTCCTCTTTATAGACTGTGGGCTGAGATTTGTGGCCCCTTTTGGCCATCTAAAGTGACCAATCAGGTTGGCAGTAAGCCAAACCTTACCTTAATAGGCAGAAGCTGTTTGCCTGGACCCTCTCAAATGTGGGGATCACCTGGGCAGACCCCAGGGAAACACAGACTGGGTGTGTGTGTTACACAACCTGTTTACTACCATGGGTCCTGGCAGAAAAACATGTCCAGGCATGTAGAGGCATAGAGAAGCCTCAGTTTTGGGCCTGCAGCCCCTCCATCACAATGGTCCTTGCCACATGTCATTGAAAACATGACATTTGTGGCCATTAAAAAAACAATTAATTAAATATATGCTACACTTATCACTGACACATGAACTGCATCCAAACAACTTTTAAACACATTCAGGGTTGGTGACTCAATCACTTCCCTGGGCAGCCCTGAGACTGAGACAACTGTGACAATGTGGTCCTCACAAAGGGACACAGAAGCGTGTCCTTGTCAGAGCTGGAAATGATTGAAGGCTGAAGCTGGGCAAAGTCAAACTACAATGGAGACTGTGTTTTTAAAACAAGAAAGGTAATTAACCACTGTGATTTTGTAGGGATGTGATGAATTTCCCATCCCTTGATAGGATTCCTAAGGCTACTAAGAGTGCAAGATGGATGCCTTTCTGAGATATGGTAACTCAGCTAAAAGCTATGGACCTGTTGCAGCAGCAACTGGAAGAGAACACATTAGGATGGTCACAGTGATTCCTTTGCACATTAAAAGTCTTTGCATTTATGGATGAGCAGATTTCCAGGTTTATTGCTTAATGCCAATTTGAAAATTACAAAACCCCTTCAGTTCCTTTCTGCCCAGATTCAGTCAGCACAGCATGTGACAGCCCCAGCAACCCTGTCTTCTGGAGCATGAGCCATTTTTACAGCCCAGTCCCTTCCCATCTGGAGAATTCTAGGGAGGATGGACTTGTCTTCTTGTCCTCACTTCCCCATGGTGAATCCTTTCAGTCCAACTTCGTGAATCTGGCTGTTTTTTTTTATTATGGCAAAGGTGCTGAGGCTGCCTGCAAATGCCATCTGCCTTCAAGCTGGTGATGTTAGGGACCTTCCAAAAAGGACTCTGCAGTCACCTGAAATCACAACAAGAGCAGATGGGAGGCAGGTCCACACTGCAGGCAGGGACATGCTTGGGTTCCTGCTGGGAAACCCAGTTTCTCCCCCTAAATTGCCTCAGTACCTTTGTGAAGGCTTCTGCATGTACAAAGTGGAACAGATTCAGGGTCTTAGTTGCCCTCTCAGCTTGGTGCACTCCAAACCAGGAAACAAAGCCAGGCATGGGGGTTCTGGGTTGTTTTTTCCCCCCCTCCTCACAAGTTTAAAGGGAATATTAACAGAGAATAACTGCGAATGAAGGGCTTTCTGTCCCTTGCTGGACTAGCCCAGGAGGAATAGAAAAGGACTGGAAAGCATTTCCATGTAGTGAAAAGTACCAGATAAAATGTGGAGTGCAAAGATTGTAACAGCAAGATGAAAGAAGAGGGTCAGAGGAAAATAAGGAAAGGAAAAGGAGGTATGTGGCAGACAAAAGGAAGATTGCAAGAAGAGATTAAGATGTTTTTTAAGTACAGGAGGAACAAGAGGTCAGTAAAGGGCCTGTAGGAGATGACAAGGGTAATTCAGTGACAGAGGAGGCAGGTATTGCAAAAAAATTAAATTATTTTTTCCCTTCAGTGTTCACAAAGGAAGATGAGGGAAGCATGCCAGATTTTTTTTCTTGCAGAGAGGAAGGAGAAATTCTGAAGGATATAGAGGATCAGGGCAGCGCAGATAATCAGGAAATTAGAAGAAAACAAAGTAAAACCAAACCAGAGGGATGCTGTGTCAGCACACAGGCTGCCAATAGACCTAAAGGATTATCTGTGACTTGATCAGAGCAGAAAATGAAACCAACAATGACGTTCCTGCCACTGGGACTCTTCTTTCAGTGATATTCTAGCAAAGGAAGTGAGTGGGGAGAAAAGCATCCAAAGCAAGACGGTAGTGTAAGCAAGGAGGAATATAGGAGGCAGCAGAAGAGAGAAATCTAAAAACACTGTAGAATGTGGGATGAATAATGAACTAAAGACCACCACTGCAACAGGAAAAAAAACACCACACCACAAACAAGCCAAAAAAACCCCACAAAAGCAAAACAAACAAAACCCCCAAACCAAAACACACAACAACCAAAACCACATTAAACCCCTCCTGAGGACACATCAGAAACTCACTGATGAGTGATGGTCACTCTACTCAGGAAGGTGCTTAAGTTCATAAAAGAATGAGCATCTTCACAGGTGGTGGGAATTAGCATCACCTTGTTCACCTAATTCATGCAATCTTAGAAATACTGCAGGGCTTAGTACAGCAGCCATTAGGAGCTGTATGTACTGTGTAAATGTGAGCTACATCCCTGTCAACTCATTTTAGCACTTTGTAGGAGAAGCTGTGCATGTACCTTTGGAGGAGAAGCTGTGCATGTACCTTTGGAGGAGAAGCTGTGCATGTACCTTGGAAAGGCAGCCACACTGCAAAGAGCCATTTTGATGCATATCAAAAGTATACACATGGGGAATTTGCACTCTCTGACTGGAGTGCTGTAAATCAACATCCTAAATCGTAGTATATGAACTTATCTTCCAAGGAAGGCCCAAACACCTGTACCCAAAATGAACAAAATAAGATTGTAGATATGTTTCCGAGTGAGATTACTCACGTGTGAGCTCCATGGAGTGAAAAGCAAAGTTGTCTGTGAATGGAGCATGGCAGCGTTTCTAGTTGCACCACTGCCTCCCTTGGGCTTGGGCAAGATAAATAACCAGTCACCCAGCTGTCTTTTGGAGTAATAAATCTTCTGCCCATCTTACATGGCATTGTGAGGAAGAAGGAAGATCTATCCCTGGACTGACCGCAAAACCACATGGAGAGTTTAACAATGCTTCAGCATTATTATCATCAGCAGATGCTAGTGTGAGATGGAAATTCAGACCTGCACTATCCACCTTGTAGGACCTGCACTGGTGTTATAAAGGCAGAAGATGAACTCTCCTCTTCTGTTTTGAGTTGGACAAAGCCATTTAGTCCTATTTCAGTGTACCCTTTGGTGCCAGAGGATCACAGAATCACAGAAACACTGAGGTTGGAAAAGACTTTTTAAATAGAGTCCAACTGTAACCCAACTAACATGACCACTAAGCTATAGCCTGAAGTGCCACGTCTACACACTGCTTGAACACCTCCGGGGATGGTGACTCCACCTTTCTGGGCAGTCTATTCCAGTGCCTCACCACTGCCTCAGTAAAGAAGCTTTTCCTGATGTCCAATCTTAAACCTCCCCTGGCACAACTTAAACCCATTTCCTCTCATCCTATCACTAGTTGCCAGCCTCACTACAGCCTCCTCTCAGGCAATGAAATCTTCCCCTATCCTTCTCATCTCCAGACTAAACAACCCCTGTCCCCTCAGCTGTCCCTCATATCACATGTCCTCCAAATCCCTCATGAGCCTCATTGCTCTTCTCTGGACACTCTCCAGGACCTCACTGCCTTTCCCAGGCGGTGGTGCCCAGAACTGAACACATTACTGAAACTGTGGCCTCACCAGGGCTAAGTACATGGGCACAATCACTTCTCTACTCCTGCTGGACATGACAGTTTTGATGCAGGTCAGGATGCTGTTGATCTTCTTGGTTACCTGGGCACACAGCTGTCTCACATTCAGCCAACTGTACACCAGCACCCCAGATCCTTTTCCATTGGGCTGCTTTCCAACCACTCTTCCCCAAGCCTGTAGCACTGTTTGGCATTGTTGTGACCAAAGTTTAGGACCTGGCATTTGTTCTGGATGGGTGGACATCGACTGATCTGCCATTCACTGTGAGGATAGAGAAGACGCGTATGGGAAACAGCTGGTGGCTAATCCACCTTGCTTCAGATGAAGCAAAAGGGCTCTGTTCAGAAGGAAGCACATCAAAGAAGGGCAGTGTGGTAAGCTGGGTTCTTTGGTGCAAAATCAACCCATTTTTCAGGGTTTTTAACCTTCAGTTTTCTTCATTGGACAGTCTGAGGTGCCAGGTAGAGCCCAAAGGATGCTCAGAATGCTTCTAGCAATTGACACTGCAAAAAATTGCTCTCTGCTGCTTGCTTTAAATTTTTCAACAGCTAGTTTTAATTCCTTTTTTTCCATCTTGGTTTGTTATTGCCTTTTGCCCTTCCAGTGTGCTTGCTCCAGGGCATCACAAGGGAATGAAAAGCCACATCACTGGACAGAGGACTACCTGGGAGAATGAGCTACAGGCCAGACCTAGGCTAAGGATCTACGATCAGGCTAAGGACCTGATCCTGGGACCCTCACACAGACATAGGAAATCGACAGGACATGGGTTTACAGAATAATTTCAGGGGTTGGTCTTGGGCTGCTGAAGTGGCTAGAAAATGCATGTGCTGAAGTTCAATCTTCCCTCTTTAGTGTGGGACGCTGAATGATGACAGCCCCAATGAGAACCTGACGGAGAGAGTCCTTCAGGATGCGCAGCGCTTGTTCCTGATGAACGACGTCGTGCAGCCGGTGACTGTAGATCCCTACGTCACTCAGGACAGCATTCGCTTTTCCAAGCTAGTGGTTGATATTGTGCAGGGAAAGGATACTCTCTACCACGTGATGTATATTGGAACAGGTAAGAGCACCAGAATTGCAGAACTTCAGAGGTTGGAAGGGACCTCCAGAGATCGAGTCCAATGCCTCTGCTAAGGCAGGATGCCCTAGGGTAGTTCGCACAGGAATGTATCTAGGCATGTTTTGAAAGCCTCCAGAGAAGGAGACTTCACAACATCTCTGGGCAGCCTGTTCTAGTGCTCCGTCACCCTCACTGTAAAGAAGTTTCTCCTCACATTGAGGAGGATGTTCCAATTCGTAGCCATTGCTCCTTGTCCTATTGCTGCTCACCAGCGAAAAGAATTTGACCCCATCCACTTGACACCTACCCCTCAGATATTTGTATATATTGATCAGATCTCATCTCAGTCTTCTCTTCTCCAGACTAAAAGGCCCCAGGTTTCTCAGTCTCTCTTCAAAGGGGAGATGTTCAACTCCCCCAGTCATCCTCATGGCTCTCTGCTGGACTCTCTCTAGCAGGTCCCTGTCTCTCCTGAACTAGGGCTTAAGAAAGTTCTCTCCACTTCCTCATAGACTCAGCAGCCTTAGGAGCCTGGTCATGACATCATTGCACTGTTGTCATTCAATTTAATTCTGGCACAAAATTGTGTAAATGTTAGTTTGCCTGAGTAAATTAAAAGCAGGATGGATGACTTGAGGCAGGATCCCAAGTGAACAGACCATAAATCTACACTGGGCTTAAAAACAACAACAACATTTTTCTCCCTTTTATACAAACATGTTTCAGCTAATCAGGCAACTGCATTACAATGAGGAAGGGCAAAGGCAACTGCAGTGCTCTGTGGTTTTGAGTATGTAAGTTGCCTCTCCACGCTATGGCAAGCTCATCTCTAAATAAGCAATAATAGTATTTAATCTTCAGGCTTGCCCAAGGTTTCAATTATGTCTTTCTTTGCACTTCTCTGTGCCTGCTGGTGTATGACTTCTGGTGTTTTCAGGAATGGGCATGCACTGAATGTAATGTAACTGGGGAACTGGGGCAAGTGCCTTTTTGTGGTAGCACAGTGAGCCAGTGGTAAAGTGTATGATCTACTCTCTTGATTTCTACTGCCATCCTCTAATTAGCAGGGCACTTTTCCTCTTCTGAGAAGCAGAGATATCTTGGATAAATGAAAGATGCTGAAGAAGGACAAAGTGTTATAAATGGTTGTCTTAGCCCATATCCATACTAATGATAGAGGTTAAATTAAATAGTTTGATTAATCAGAGCATATGGCCAGCCTCATGGGTGTAATGTTGTTATCCTCAATTGCAGAAGCTTTGACTTCAGAATAAGATGGATTGCCTCCATAAGTGTTAGTTTAATCTCACATTTGAATGCAGGCTCATTGCCTCATCCTCACGTTACCACCTTCCAGAACTGTGCCATGATTTACCTAACTTTTACCACTTATTTGAAAAGTGATCATCTTGGATGTGTTCACACTATAGAAGGCTCTAGGGACATTGGTTATTATGACAAAATTGTACTTAAATGCAAATACAGCATGGTTCTGCCATTTTGATGTCTTAATGTTTTAAGTGAGGAGCCCCAGCTACAAGGCCTGAGAGAAGGCTTGGGTGTTTTCTGCCTCATATCATTTATGTAGAAAGATCCACTGCCATAACCTTGCCTCCTGATTTGTGTTTTCTTGCTGAGCCTGACCTTTAAGCCAGTCAAATGCTTCAGTAGAGACAACCCTGCCTAGAGGCAGACCTGGACACAAACCTATCTCTGAGAGAAAGCAAGACCAGACTTGGGCCTCAGTCTTGTTCCTCACTTTACAGAATCACAGAACTGAAGGTTGGAAGGGATATCTGGAGATCATCTAGCCCAACCCTCCCTGCTAAAGCAGGTTTGCCTAGAGCAGGTTGCACGGTGATGCATCCAGGCAGGTTTTGAAAGTCTCCACAGAAAGAGACTCCACAACTTCTCTGCACAGCTTGTTCCAGTGCTCCATCATTTGCAAAGTACAGAGTTCTTTCCTTTTTGCTTACATGAAACTTTCTGTGCTGTAGTTTGTGCCTGTTGCCCCTTGTCCTAATCACTGGGCACCAACGAGAGTAGTCCAGCCCCATCCTCTTAGCATCCATCCTTTAGACATAGAAGAGCATTGATAAGACTCCCCCATCTCAGTCTTCAGGTTGAAGAACCTCAGATCTCTCTGCCTCTCCTGGTAAGAGAGATATTCCAGCCCCCTATTGATCTTTGTGACCCTCTATTGGACTGTCTCCAGTAGCTCTATGTCTCTTTTGAACTGAGAAGCTGTGATGGTTTGGGCTCTTACCCGCCCCCCCCCACTTTTGGAATTGCCCCAGCTAACTCAGACGGCCTCTGGGAATATAAATGAAGCTATTTATTTTACAGCAGCAAATATACAGTTATAAACAGAAATATACAAAGGATAAACAATACAGAAGCACAACTCCCCTCCCAGAAACCTGAGTCCCCAGGAGGGGCTCTCAAACCACCCCAACACCTCCCCCCGGCCCTCTCAACCTTACCCCAGTTCTCAGGAAGAAGAGAGGTGCAGCCAAGAGGTTAGGGAGCAAGGTTAGTGGGAGCAAGGTTAACGAGATGTGACCAGGTCTGAAGGCAAAGGCAGAATGAAAAACAAAATGGAGAAAGTTTACTTCTTCTTCCCAGAGTTCTCAGCACGACTGTGAGCGAAGGAGACACAATTGTTTTTCATTTCACTGCCCACTATCTAGTTCTTTTACCAAAACATTCTAGCTTGCTTCAAACTAGCACAGAAGCCCAGAACTGGACACAGTGCTTCAGATGTGGCCTCACCAGGGCAAAGTAGAGGGGTAGGAGAACCTCTCTCAACCTGCTGGCCACGCTCTTCTTACCGAACCCCAGGAGACCACTGGCCTATGTGGCTACAGGAACAGATTGCTGCCTTAAGGGGAACTTGTCCACCAGGACTCCAAATTTAAGGCTCTCCTAAGTGAAAGAGAAGCTTCACGTGGTAGCCAACCCCATCACTGTAAATTGCTTTGGCACTAGTACTGAAGTTATCAGGATAAAAAGATTAAGCCTCAGGAAGAGTCAGGGCTGACCTCTTTGGAGTTTTAATGAAAAATGCTGAGATTTTCCCCTTCTCCCTACTGTGAATTCCCCACAATTTATCAGATCTGTAAATTGTTGAGGTAAGAGTACTGTGAGCCCAAGCATATCTGTTTCTGTGCATGCACTGCTCATGCCATAACATCCCCTTGTCAAGCTGGCAGGAAGGCTCCTTCCAGGAAGAGGATCAATTATATTTGTGACCCATGCAGTCATTACGGAGGCCTCTGAGATTTCCAGCAGAGCCACTGCATCTGTTGTCATTTGTCATGGCATCAAATCACACCGGTCTGCTCCATAAACTGAAAGAAATACAGACTCAAGGCACCAGAATTGATCCCTGTTATCTCAGGTCACCTTGCTGTATAACTCCCTGGTAACCCAACTAGACTCTTTTCTGCCCCAGTGCTCCGACTGGGAAATATTTCCAGGTACTCACTCTCCAGATGGTTCATGTTCTTCTGGGTTCTCATTAAAATACATTCACAGGTGGTTTCTGTAATGTCTGTGAGAACTGCTGAGGAGTGTAATGATGTATCTGGAGCTCTCTCTACCGTGGGCAGCAGGTGACCCAGAACAAGGTTTAAAGCAGCTGTGTAAAGATGATATTAATATTTCACTCCTTAGGCAGGTATGAAATGAAGCGAAGGCCTGCAAAGATTTACTTATGCCTTGTTTCTTGTTCTATTAGAGTATGGCACCATCCTGAAGGCCCTTTCTACCACCAACAGGAGCCTGAGGAGTTGTTATTTAGAGGAAATGCAGATCCTCCCTGATGGACAACAGGAAGCAATCAAGAGTCTCCAAATCCTGCACAGTGACAGGTCACTCTTTGTGGGCTTAAATAATGGAGTGCTAAAAATTCCTCTGGAGAGATGCTCCATGTACAGAACAGAAGGGTAAGCAAATTTACAGCTCTGATATGTTCCACTCCAGGTTAAAAAGAAAAGCACAAGGGAAACATATTCAGCCTGATTCAGATTAGAAGAGGTTTTTTTCATCACTGCAAGTCAGAAAGCACCATTAAAAGTTCATCTCCTGATACATACATTCATGTCAGGAGCAATGAGAATGTGCAATATATATATATATATTTAGTACTAATTAGTCCTCCTCAAAAATGAATTGTGTGTTTACCAAGGAAGGCCTTCCATGTTTAACTAGGGCTTTTTTAAACTTACCATTTCAACGTTACTTTCATAACTCCATGCTGATATTCTTGTTGGCACTATGGCTACAGGTCTCTGAATCTGGGTTGCTGCCTGCCTATCCTGGCTTATCCAGGTGATCAGCTCTCCAGTATCTGAGGAGGCAGATCTGAGCTGTGTGGCAACTTCTTATTGCTCTTGGAGCCAAATAGCTCATCTCAATTATCCGTGACACCTCTTACATCTGGATAGATTCTATGTTGTAATTTGTACCTTTTGAAGGCAGCATGAAAAAAGACTTTTGTTTACACTGTCAGCCCTGCCTTCAGAAACGTGTGCAGAAGGGTTTTGCTTCCAAAAAGTATCCCTCCATTTAAGCACATGAAATGATGTGATACCAACTGATCAAGACATATTCTCAGATACTCTCCCTGAGTGTGTCCTGGGGGTCTGACATGGTAATTACTTGTTTACATCTCTTGAGAATACCCTTCCTTCTCCTCTCTTGCTTTTACCTTGCTTTCCTTGACGAGAGTTTTGTCTGAAACTGAAGTCCTCTGTGCTAGGCAAGAGGAAGGATTTTGTTAGCAACATATAAATGGATTCCCTCTTTCATGGCCTACTGCAAGATGTCCCTGTTCTCTTGCCAAAAGACGTGATACAGAAAATGTCACCATCGCTTTCTTTTCAACGAGCAGAGTTTATCTATCAACTTGTACTAAATTCATGTCTGTTCAGATACAAAAGTGCCAACTCTTTCTATTTGCATTGAAACGCTTAATTATCCCTTTTAGGAGATACAGCTTGGTCATTACTGTAAGTTTGACACAGAAGTGTTTAATGTGTAAAGGTTTAGTTGCTTATACAGACAGGCCAACATAAAAGTGTTTAGTAAAAGAAAGAGAATCACAGCTGGAAAATACTGTTCTGTCCTCAGTCTTTAAGAACAGAGATTTATAAAGGTAGAACATAACACATGTCCTCTTCAGGCTGTCCTGGAGAGTTTTGGTTTGAGAATATTTATGTGTGTATACATATACATGATCCAGTTTCAAGAGAAATGAGTTCTCCTTCTTCTTCTTTTTCATAATGAGTTCAGCTTTCCAGTAATTTATATGCCCTAGTTTCAGGCTGCATAGGTTCTTTGTATAGTGCTCCCACTAAAACTCAAGTGGTGGAGGTTTGCTCAACTAGCTAAAAAAGGGATAAGCAGAAGAAAAGTAGCAGTGGCAGGAGGGCAGCTGGTGGGAATACCTCCAACAGTGTGCCCAGGTGGCCAAAAGAGCCAGTGGCATCCTGGCCTGCATCAGGAATGGTGTGGTCAGCAGGTGCAGGGAGGTCATTCTGCCCCTGGTTAGACCACACCTTGAGTACTGTGTCCAGTTCTGGGCCCCCCAGTTTAGGAAGGACATTGAGATGCTTGAGCGTGTCCAGAGAAGGGCGACGAGGCTGGTGAGAGGCCTTGAGCACAGCCCTACGAGGAGAGGCTGAGGGAGCTGGGATTGTTTAGCCTGGAGAAGAGGAGGCTCAGGGGTGACCTTATTGCTGTCTACAACTACCTGAGGGGTGGTTGTGGCCAGGAGGGGGTTGCTCTCTTCTCTCAGGTGGCCAGCACCAGAACGAGAGGACACAGCCTCAGGCTGCGCCAGGGGAGATTTAGGCTCGAGGTGAGGAGAAAGTTCTTCACTGAGAGAGTCATTGGACACTGGAATGGGCTGCCCAGGGAGGTGGTGGAGTCACCATCCCTGGGGCTGTTCAAGGCAGGATTGGACGTGGCACTTGGTGCCATGGTCTAGCCTTGAGCTCTGTGGTAAAGGGTTGGACTTGATGATCTATGAGGTCTCTTTCAACCTTGGTGATACTGTGATACAAGAGTATCTTCTGTTTAAGACCTGAGGGACACAGCACAGCCCCTGCTAGTATAAGCTTATCCTAGCAGAAGAAAAGCAAGTCACCTCAGTTTCATGCATTGTGTGGCAGTAAGCGCTGGCTGAAATTATTGGGAAGCTTCTGTACCACTGTTTTTTTTCTGAACCAATGTGGTTTTTTTTTTTTTTTTTTTCTGAAACAAACTTTCTGAGGGCATTTTTCAGTGAAATAAGGAAGCAGTCCAACGCTTTGGGGAATGGAGATTCAAACTCTGCCTCCATTGAACAGTTCCATGACACTTCTGGGCAATTTAAGGCAGCCACTGGGCAATAGGAAAATATATAAGAAAGAGTCTCCTGACAGCATAGTGGATGCATATGTTTGGCAATGTGGGAGGTCAGAATTTGATGGATTCAGGTGTTGGCCAGCTGATGCACATTGCTACAGATCCTTTGCCTGATGGCCAAGTCTTGTGAAGGGCCTGTGCATTTGAAAAAAGAAAAAGGAGGACAAAAAAGAAGGAAAATTGGGAAATCTAAGGAAGGGCTTTATTTATACTTTCACCTAAAAGGATGTTTGTGATATGGTTACTTTTTAAACTAAGCTTATTCTGTTTTGCTTTGTTTTGTGGGTGTTTTTTGGTTGGGGTTTTTTTGGTTGGTTGGTTGGTTTGGTTTTGTTGGGGTTTTTTTGGTTGGTTGGTTTTGTTAGGTAGTTATGCAGTTTTTTCAACTGCAGTTGTTGGAACTCTTTTTCCTCTTAGCATCCTGGCTCTGTAGATGACAATTCAGCTTGGCCTCCTTTGTATTATTTTCAATACCGAACTGTATCAAGAGGGATGTTTTAATTTCCCACAGTGCCTTCCACCTGGCACTTCTCCTGGGCTGTGATTTACTGCTTATTGTTGTGTCTATGTTTAATACATGCCAGTATACAGCCACCACGGGAAGAAGGGCTCCCGCTCCTGCAACACCCCCTGCTTACATTATTTTCTGTGACTCCTCGACTGGCCTCCCTAAAAAGCTTTGGTTTCAGCAGTTTTTATAATGTAATTGTTTTGATGGGGGCTGAGGAAGCTTGGAGGTGATGAAGAATTTGTGCCTCCAAGGCACAACATTGTTTTCTTTGGCTCTGCCTTATGTTATCAGGAAACTTTGCAGCCTTTTACGCCCTGAGGGCTGATGTGAGTTCCTGATTGCTGACATAGAGCTCTAGCCTTCGCCCTTCTTTCTGCCTCCTCTCTGGAACAGACAATCAGGTATCAAGAGAAAATTGATCCTAACATCGATCTCCCTCCAGCAATCCTTGCTGCTGTGCTGCTTTAAAAACTTGGGGCTTGGTACCAAGGCCCAGAAATGGGGCAGAGGAGAAAGAACCAGCAGCAAAGGGAAGAGATGAAAGAGAAAAAGGATTTCTGCCATCTCCTTTACTGTTCACTTATTGACACAGCACCAATTTAATCTCTTAAATGGTGACCAGTAACTCAGCCCCATGTCTTGATGTAGTTCATTGACCTGATATATTTCTAGGTGCCTGAGCGGTGTTTTGTATGTGCCCACTGACCTGTCTCAATTTGTCTTTTCACAACAGCCAGTCTTGGCAACAGGGCAACAAGAAGGCATCTGTAATGTCAGCTGGCCATGTTTACAGGCTGGCCTTAGCTGCAGGGCTCTTGCCTTGTACCTGGGTTTTACTGTTGCGTTTCAGCGCTGCCATTCCCCAGTTTTGCTGAAGACTATTAGGAAGATGTTCCATGTGAGCAGAAGCTATGAACTCTTTAAACACGCAGCATGCCTTGGAGGCTGCTTTTCTGGGTGTTGTTTGACTGAGCTTACTGCTGGATTTTGCAGGGCTTTGAAATCTTCGTAACCTCCCTGCGATTTTCAAATGAGCTTGAATTGTTAGCTCCAGGTGCCCCTAAGCTTTGAGAAGGGGTGTTTGGAAAACCAGCACTGCAGCTTTATCACTGGCACCACCGTACCTCTGGCATGTGTCTGAACAAAATCCCAAATCTGCCTTTTAGAGAGGAAAGGACCAGACCTTTATTTTCAGGTGGGGCTTATCTGTAGGTGTAGGGTAGTACTTTTTTCAAAGGGTAGGGCAAGAGTATTCATTTTAGGAACTACAATCAAGCAGGGAAAGTGAAACTGATTGTTGTAGGGAACACTGTGATTTCTTTTTGTTACCTCTTTGCAGCACCAGGGCTTTGGGGCTCTGCGAAGACAGAGACTCTGAGGTGGTCTTTGGAGTGATTTTGCAGTGATTTTTTGGTTACACATTCAAATGAAGAAAACAAAACATGTTTGAGAATGAGCCCAGATGTTCTCTTGAATGCCCTCCTTTCTGGTCTCCCTACCCTGAGCAGTTTATTTTAATGCACTCTATGTTGATATTCATCCTTTCATCTTCCTCCCTCTAGTTTTCCGCACAAAATTTGCAGTCTAGATGGTGCAGGTTGCAGTTTTGGCATGTATAGTGTGGTTTTGAGAAGAGTTTGTCTTGTGTGTCCTCTCACTGTCGTGCTGTGCTCGTGTGTGGGCATCCCATCAGATTGTCTGGTGCCACTTCGGGGCAGCCTCGTGGCAGTGGAGATAGTGCTGCTTCCAAGCCTATGGAGAGAGCCAGATCCTCTTGCGTGCAGCTATGGCACGCTCTCGTTTTGCTTGTTTTTTGACCCAGTTGCAGGGATTTTGCTGTTGAATGATGCTGAGCTTTTGCCCTCCTACTTGGCCTAAATTCTGCCATACATCCCCTCCAGCCATGGTGCTTAACGCAGAGCTGGCAGATATGACTCAGCTGACAAGCACTCTGGTTTGCTGACTTGAGATCTGTGTGAGAAACACAATTCACCTTTAAATAGCTCTGGGGCAGTGACCACACAACTAAGTACATACAGGTGAGTAACTCTTGAAATACTTCCAGGGAGTTTTCAGAAGGAAAGGTTCAGCAGCTGCAGTAAAGAAGCAGAGAGTCTCCTCTTCTCTCCAGAGTGCAAAACTGGATTACGAAGCATGGTGCCCATCCACAACGTCCTTCAAGGGTGTTGGGATATCACATGGAGGATTGCTTTGGTGCTTCTTGTTATGCTTTGGTGCTTCTTGTTATTTTCTTCTTTTTCTCTACTCCTTATATGGTGTAAAATCCTTTGTATCAAAGGAATTCAGTACTGGAATTAAGGATTGCTAAACTAGAATTACAGGATTGCCAGATTCCAGGAGTCAAACGTTTCTGGAGGAATAATATAGTCTGGGAAGAGATCTAAAAATTTCCCAGTGCAGGGGAAAGAGTGAATTGAATATGGGCTGGAATTACTCTGACCTCTTCATCAGAATGATAGCTCAAAAGACAAACAAGGAACTACTGTTGGGTAAAAAAGCATAGCAGAGAAAATGTTAAGAGACATAGGGAAGGGAACAAAGCAGAGACTGTTCAGTGGAGCCCAGCATCCAGCAGATTGCTGAGGCGATGACATTGATGGCCAGATTGTTCATCAAAGACCTTGAAAATCCTGCCCCTTCTTCTGAGCTGTGGCTGTTGAAAGCCTGGCCCAGGCTGTGTTTTGAAATATTCTCCCTGAGGATTTTCAGAAATATCCAGCACATGGAATATTTTTTTGTTGTCTTAGATGGAGGCAAGAGCAAAGGTAAAAGCCTACAAAAGTGTTGGAAGACTTCATAGGCAGAGAGGAGAGTGCTCAGCCCAATGTCTTGTCATCCACAGTATCCAGTAATACATCAGAAGAAATCACTAAACATCTGGTTTGGTATTCTGGTTGCATTTAAGTAAATAGTAAGACTCCCACTGACATAGAATGAAGACATCAAACAGAACCACCACCACTCAAGCTCTTTGAAGAAAAAAAAGTAGTTTGGTTGATGAAATGGATCTGTGTTCTTTAAATAGAAGTACAAAATTATACCATTTTCTCTATCCTAATTTGCATCTGCTGTTGCAGGCAATTGCTCCCATTTTCTTTAATGTAGCTACTCTATAAAGTTAAGTGCATCCCTACTGTTTGCAGGATATGGACCTTTAAGATTTGGGGAGATGCTACAGGTCTAAGGATCCTGGATCCCAGGGTTGGAGTTGAGGAGCTTCATGTCAACAGTGTGGGATGTGGCCACGTGTGCCTGAAATTGGAGGGAAAAGAAAGTAAAAAGAAGTCCAGGGTAAGCTGTGCTATAGTGAGCAGAGGCATGTTTCCAGTCAGATGCCAGAGAGATTGGTTTTCAGTTTCATCTTATTTGACATTATCTCTAATGGCATGGAAGAAACAAAATAGCATGCTTTGTAGATGGTGTTGAGGTATGAAGGAATCACAAATAACAGTGAAGAGAGAAATGCAATGTGGAGCCAGTAGGGAAGCCAGCAAGAGGCTGAATTGGAGCAATAAGCCTGTGCTAAGATTGCTGGTGTTTGCATCACTGAATGAGAGAAGACACAGGATGACAGAGTGGAAAGGGGCTCTGCTCTGACCCAGATGATTTATTACAGTTTTTCCATTTCTATTAAATGCTCAAACCAATGACATGCTTTGCATTAATTTTAAGCTGTCTGCACAGTTTTTAGTATTCCACTTTTAGACAGAATTATGTAAGGGGTCTTGAGTGAGTGGTAGTGCGGCAGGAGAGGAATTTGGCAGTAGCCAGAGTCTGGGGTTATACAGCTGCTGAAAGAGATGAAAATCATTCCAGAAAGCCAAATAAAAGAAGCTGATGTCAGGACACCCTGCCTTTTGTCTTCTATGTGACGCATATGATAATACTAGATTGCCAGTTGCTTTTGGAGAGCTTCACGTTTGCTGGAAGGCAGTAAAAAGCTGAGGGGCTGAGCATTCTGAGGGATTTTTCTTTGCTTCTTGTTTTTAAAGTGTACTGCCAACATACTTGGCTCACAAGATCAAGAATGGTTTAGCTTATGGATCCTTTTACCTTCAGCAGACTGACTTGAGGCCAGCTCAGATCAATGACGTTTAGAAGTCATTACCATTTGGTGCCTGCCAGGTGGGCTATGTGAAATTAGTCTCAACACAGTGGTGACTGACAGGATAGCAGGTAGTCTTCTTGGAATATATAATGTTAGGATGACACTGATGCTGTTGTTATACAAACAAGATTAATAACTAAAGCTACCAGCAAGCCCCAGGGCAGATACCCCTTGCATCTGTCAGTTCTTGCAGTTTGCTACTGTTGTGCCCTCATATTTGTATTATAGGCAATGATCACGTTTGGGAGCGTGACTCCTAATGCAGTCTTCACCATTACTGCTGCAATTGATGTTTTGCATCATATCTCAAGCTTCCAGTGAGCATTTTCAGTGTAAAAAGCAAACATGTCTGATGTTAATACTGAATAAATGTAATGCTATAGATGTATCATTAAGTTTTTATTAGGAGCTGTGCTGTTCTGCTCGTTTGGGGAGAAGGAAGTATCTGGAGTCAGAGCAAATGTCTTACTGTTGGTTTAAGTTTAAAATTTAAGTATATATAACTACTTAAAATATGTATGGGTTGCAGACAAACACAGAAACATAATGTTTTGCTGTCTGGTGTCTTCTACATGTCAAAATAGCTAAGAACTGCAAAGGGGTAAGGCTGGCATTTCAAGAATATCCATGTACTTAAGTGATGTTGCCTCTTGATAAAAAGTGGAGTGGACATTGTTTGAAAGTGTCAATATGACTACAGGGAAGTGGTTGTTCCCTTGTGCTCTGCACCAGTGAAACCTCACACTGAGTACTGTGTTCAGTTTGTGGCCCTCACTACAAGAAAGACATCGAGGTACTGGAGCAGGTAAAGAGGAAGGCAATGAAGTTGGTTAGGGAGAACTGGTGAATAGTAGTTGGAGGAACTGGGGTGTGTAGCCTGGAGAAAAGGAGGCTCTCTACCTTCTTGCTCTCTACAGCTACCTGGAAGAAGGTTGTAGCGAGGTGGGTGGGCACTCTCTTCTTCCTAGTAACAAGTAATGAGAGGAAATGGCTTCAGGTTGCACCAGAGGAGGTTAAGATTAGATATTAGAAAAAAATTCTGCACTGAGGTGCTCGAATCCCCCGTTTCTGAAGATGTTTAATAGGTGCTTAATGTGGTGCTAAGGGATATGGTTTAGCACCAGACTTGATAGAGTTAGATAATGATTGGACTTTTCCAACTGAAACAATTCTATGATTCTACATGAGAAAAAACAAGACTGAACACATTGGCAGGACCATTTTGTCTCTTATGAAATGTTAAAATAACCCTGCATTTGTGATGGTTTGGGTGTTACTTGCCCCCTCCCCACTCTTATGAAATCACCCAGACTAGACTCAGCCCAGCTGGAAATTAGAATGAAGCTTTGTATTTACAACTTAGCCCAACATACAAGCAGATATTTACAGTATTTACAGCTATATACAGTAATATACAAGTTAAAAAAGTAATACAGAAACACAACAGCCCTCCCAGAAACCAGAGTCCCCAGGAAGGGCTCCCAACCACTCTTCCACCTCCTTTACACCCCTCTGCCTTATCCCAGACTTTGCCTTATGTTCAAGGTGAGTTTGGAGAATTGGCTAGGGGGGTTATGAAGCAGACTGATTAGTTACACAGACAGCAAGTTAGGGAGAGAAGTGCATGCAGCCAGAGCCAGAGAGCAACTCTGTTATCTATATTTATGTTCTTGTTTTTATACATCTCAGCAAGCCTATGAGTGAAGTAGACTTTACCACTGTTTCCTTTTCACAGCCTGTAGTCTAATCCTTCTCACCAAAATATCCTAGCTAGCTTCACACTAGCACAGCATTGTACAAGAGATGTGTTAGATCACAGAGTGTAGTAGTTGCTCTAATGTTTATTTGCATTTTCCAACATACGTTAGTCTACAAAGGCTCTGTCTAGTTTAATCTACATCTTGTTGACCAAAAAATAATTACCCAGAGCTTAATAAAACCTAACTCACAGAATCACAGAATCAACCAGGTTGGAAAAGACCTCCAGGATCATCGAGTCCAACCTATCACCCAACACCTTCTAATGAACTAACGCATGGCACTAAATGCCTCACCAAGTGGCACTGTGGCCTCAGATGTGGGAGCTCTAGGTTAACTAGTTTTCATTTTAAAGCCTGGATGAGGCACTTAGTGCCATGGTCTGGTTGACTGGCCAGGGCTGGGTGCTAGGTTGGACTGGATGAGCCCGGAGGTCTCTTCCAACCTGCTTGATTCTATCATTCGATGAATTCTTGCTACAATCCAGACCATTCTTTCTCCAAAGAGATATTCTATCAACAGCAGACCAAGGGAGGTTCTCCTCCCCCTCTACTCTGCCCTACTGAGATCTCATCTTGAGTACTGCCTTCAGTTTTGAGATCCCCCGTTTAAGAGGGACAGGGATCTGCTGGAGAGGGTCTAAGGGAGGGCTACAGGGATGATGAGGAGACTGGAGCACTGCCTGATGAGGAGAGGCTGAGGGACCTGGGGCTGTTTAGTCTGGAGAAGAGAAGACTGAGAGGGGATTTAATCAGTGTTTATCTGTATCTGGCGGCTGGAAGTCAGGAGTGGGGGACAGGCTCTGCTCACTGCTCCCTGGGATAGGACAAGGAGTAATGGATGGAAGCTGCAGCACAGGAGGTTCCACTTCAACACAAGGGAGAACTTCTTTCCTGTAAGGCTCCCAGAGCACTGGCAGAGGCTCCCCAGAGAGGTTGTGGAGTCTTCTTCTCTGAAGACTTTCCAGGCCTGGCTGTGTTCCTGTGTACCCTGAGCTAGACTGTATGGAGTTGCTTGAATACTTTGGTTACTGCTTGGATGCTTTGTGCAGGCTGGGTAACAGCTCTAGACTGTTTTTAGGTTTCTTTAGCATCACACACATTTCTAAGTTTTCTGTCCCTTTCTAACTTCCCATTTTAGCATAATTTGTTCTCTTAAATTATCAGCATCTTGCAGAAGCAAGCACCTGTCTCTGTCCCTTGCAGAGCATTTGCTCTTGCCTAAACCACCTTTTTTCCCACCTGTGCTACCAGGCTACAGGAATTTGCCATATTTACACAAAAGTCTCAGCTCTGCCAGCACAGAGCAGAAATGCAGAAGCACAGGACATCTTAATCTGAGAGCCACCTCCAAACACTGACTGTCACAGGGCAGACACAAGGAAGGACACCTGAGTGCACAGATTTGCCCAAGCTGCCTTTCCAAAAGGATGTGACATCCCCTGTGCCTCTTTCCATATGTCAGCCTCGAGAGGCAGGTTTTCTTAAGGCTCACAAGCCTGCCAAGGCTAGGAAATGGTTGTGCTCCACAATCCAGACGCACATGCCCTGCGCTCAGGAATTCCTTCTGGCTATTTTTTTTTCATTAGGATTTTAATAGTATTTGAGTTTTCTTATGGGTGACTGATCCCATCGCTGGTAGTCAGAGGCTCTCTGTACTTCTGTTTTTATTAGAGGTCAGTTTTGTTTGGCACAGTGTCAAGGGTTTCTAAGAGTGTTTGTGGAGGAACACATCTATATTTTTTTTTAATAACCTGCTTTACTGTTGTAAACATAAATCCAGATTTAATCAGAATTTTTTCTTGGGATGGCATCAATCTTCGTATTTGAATAAATGCAATGCTGTTTTATTTCATGGCTTTAAAAATAAACACCTATCCAATAAAAAAGTCACTGTTGCTAAAAGATGATGGAATGAGATGTCAGAAAGTATGAAATGGAACAGGGTTTTTGTGTAGGTTGCACAAGACCATAATCTATAAACCGCAATCGATAAAGTGATCTTGAAAATGGTAATGCAGGAGGTGGAAACTAGCAAGCCAAGGCCCCTGGTGTGGAAAAGAAAATAAGGTGAAAGAGCCTTGGAAAATCCTCTGTGCACTGCTTCTTTCAAATAAGTTACATGTGTTTGGCTTACAAATGGACTCCAGTTTTAGTGGTTGTTTTACGCCATGGCTTTAATTTATGCATTCAAAACAAATCATGTGCAGAGCAGCAACCACTGATGCTAAGCATGTGTGGGTGATAAATGACACACACTTTATCTTCTCTGCCTCTGTGTCCAATATCAAATGCCAAAATACCAAACCCTGTCTGCCTTGATTAACATCAACTGCAGTCCTCACAGTGGTGGTACCTGTGGGCTAGGGTATGTTCTTCCTGAGTTGTGCCCTGCTCCTCCTTAACTGCTTGTGGACTACATGGCTACTCATCTTGAGGAACAGGCAGTAGCATCGGGCATGGATTGTGTTGTATTCACCAGCTGAGGAAAGAAGCTGCTACTTGACCAGTGTCTGACTAAGGCAGCTCAGTTCCACTTGGCTTCTCTTCTCAGTGAGGAAAGATAATGGATTTGTACAGATCACTAATGCATCTCTGCAGTTTGAATTTTTAAAGGTATCAAATTAAAGGGATTGTTTGAAGCTCTGGTGCTTTTTTTTCTCTTTCTGATCTTATTTTCTTAAGCCATGAACATCCTTTTGATTCTTATTCTTCTCTTTTCATGCCATCTGGCTTTAGGGAAGACAGAAGTCCGTTCTTCCTTACACAGGCTGTTGAGGTTGTCAGTAAATATGATTTGGTTGGCTGGAAGATAACGTGATTATTTGTTTAGTTCATCCACTCTGCAGGTTGACAGCGATGGAACAGTAAGCTAACCTTGTCAAGGAATGCCAGTCTGCCAAACACAGCCTTATGCCTGCAACTAACAGACACAGCCAAAACTCCCTTGCTGCTTGCAAAGGGCTGCTCCCTTAGAGTTAACTGCGCAGAATGCAACAAACCACTGTGAAATTCTGAGCTCTTATTTCTCTAACAGAGCAAGGTGAACTCCTGTGCTACCCATGCTCCTGAGTTGCTGAGCAGATGTGAGTGTTGCTCAGTACCTCACAGGATCAGGCTTATAAATGTTTGCAGTGCACCAGTTCACAGCCCTGCTATCTTTGAGCTAATTGGGCGATGCCCAGTTTAAAGGACCTGGTGCTATGACAATTATCTTAGCTTCCTGACAAACTCGATGTCCACTGCAGATTCCAAATGCACCAGCAAAAATGCAGAACTCTCTCCTGGTACAGAGTTTTGTGAGCAAATACACTTTGGGAAGGCAGCTTCTCAGCCTAGGACCCTGCCTCTGCAGCTCATCACATCCTGTCATTCCAATCCTATTGCTTGTTGTCATCAAAAAGGAGTGAGAAAGACATAAAGGAAAAAAAGAGGAAATGAAAACTGGGAGAGTAAGCACGTCCTGGCAGATGAGAGGAGCAGAGTTCTTCAGCATGAATGCTCTCAGTGACAGTTTTGTGGCATTTGGTCCAAAGTGGCACTTTTGTGTCTCTTCTGCCTGTAGTACGAATGGGAAGATGCTTCAGTAATTATTTCCTTTGGGATGTCAGAGACTCATCTCCTGGGTCTGTTTTTACTGATTTAGTAGACTGTTTATTACATGTACTATCCAGACTCAGAGCAAATTAAAATGGGAACATTTTAATTTGCTCTGAGGTTCAAGCTTTAATGAAGATTGTGAAAGAAGACCTGATTCAGGCTACTACAAAAAAAGGCCACCTTGGGCAGCACAGTACTGACGTTATGGAAACAGAAGCCTTTAATACAGCACATGCTATTAGTGAAGGCTCGGCACTGACAAGCTTTAAAGTCCCCTTAAAAAACTCTTCTGAGTCATTGGTAAGAGTTTCCATTGACTTCAGTGGGCTGTGGGTAGTTCCCCACTTGCAGACTCATAATCCTTTGTGTTTCTACAGCAGATCGCTGCTGTAGAAGTGATTGAAATGGCCAACAACAGAGAGGCTTACAGCTCCCAAACAGCAGGCAGCAGGTGAGCTCTTAGGAGTAAGAGCTTATTTTCATGCAAATATCTTTGGTAAGTGAGAATAAGAAACTAGAGGGGGAAAAAAAAATCCAAAACCTTGAACAAGAGTTACAGATGGAATAGTCTTTCAACTGAGCATTTTCAGTCTATGCCTTTATGCTTCCAGCTAAGACCATGAATTAAAATTAATCACTATTGATAGTAATGTGCTGTCAAAATAAACCTGACCTCTTACCTCTCTGTCAAAAGTTATTCTCCTAAGCCCTTGCTGAATGTGCAGTGGTTAGTAGATGGCCAGGGCAGAACTGGGGGCAGATAGCATGTGGTATTTTTACAGTCTTCCACAAGCATCCTGCTTTGTGAAATTTCATTAACTAATATTCATTAGAATTAATATAGTCAGTGTTGACCTGCTATGCTCAGGTAATCCTCTGGGATAATGGATTCCTTCTAGCTGTGTGAATTATGATTGGAGATGATAGTGTGTCATTAGCTCCTTCAGGCATTCCTAGCCACCGAGGAGACCTAAGAGTGGTGTTCCCTGTGCATATGGTATTGTGCTGCTTTGAGGCTAGTTGGAATATTTTAATGAGAGAAATTAAGTCATTGGTTGTGAAAAGAAAATAATGATGATGTCTGTGTCATTCACTGGATTGCTGAGAGGGATCAAAAGCCAAAATACAAATATTTTTCCCTCACTTTGTCCTGGGACATTGCCCTATTCATTTCTCCATTGATCTGATCTAATATCTCTCCTTTAATCTCAGTTAACAACTGACACGTAAGCTTTGCTGACTTTTGGGTTTGTTTGCCTGTCTTGAGGTAGAGGGAGAAAGAGGGGGTGACTTTGAGCCCTTCTGGGCAGTTTTTCTTGTCTGAGAGGGAGTTTGGATTTCTGTATTATTTCTAATTAGTATAGAATTGTAAATACTGTGTATAGGTATTTGCTTGTAAATTTTGCCCTGCTGCAAATACAGCTTCATCTTACTTCCAAGCCGTCTGAGCTAGTCTGGTAAATTTCAAATAGTGTGTGTGTGGGGAGTTCCTAACCCACATTAGGTATGAAATCTGGCCCCACTGAGCCAGTGGCAGAAGTCTCATTGCCTTTGGAACGTCAGAATTTCATTATAGTATGTAAACTCCTTTGCATCTTATTTCACACTATTCACATTCTGCCCTTTGAGCCTTGGGGTCCCACAGCCTGTGTGAGACTTTTCAGTGGTAGTGTAATACAAAATGGTACTTACACCTAAACGTTTCCTTTTATTTTGTGTTCTGAGCACAGGGAAATGCTGTGATTATGTTTTCCACATTGTGGAGGCTCAGGGGGGACCTCATTGCTGTCTATAACTACCTGAAGGGACATTGTAGCCAGGTGAGGGTTGGCCTCTTCTCCCAGGCAACCAGCAATAGAACAAGGGGACACAGTCTCAAGTTGTGCCAGGGTAGGTCTAGGCTGGATGTTAGGAGGAAGTTCTTCCCAGAGAGAGTGATTTCCCATTGGAATGGGCTGCCCAGGGAGGTGGTGGAGTCACCATCCCTGGAGGTGCTCAAGAAAAGCCTGGATGAGGCACTCAGTGCCATGGTCTAGTTGACTGGCTAGGGCTGGGTGCTAGGTTGGACTGGATGATCTTGGAGATCTCTTCCAACCTGGCTGATTCTATGATTCTATGACAGCATATTTCTGAGACATTTGGATCTGTGCACACATGTATGCATACATGCATTTGGTTTTGAAAGGTGTTTTGTTTGCTGGTGTGGTTTTAGCTTTTAATGACATAAACAGGGATATATATTCTGAAGATGGAAGGATATAAATTAGGCTGGATTTTGAGGTGTTTGCTTAAAGTGTTTGCCAGAAACGTTGTTCTCTTATAGGAATGCATATTGTAATGCTTTTCCTGCTTACAAAAGGGAAAAAAATGGAGCAAATTGTGTGTGAGTAAATACATTCCTCCTCACCCGTAAGTTTCCTGCTGTCAGCTGATATAATAGGCTTCTCCCCTGATTTGAGGCAGATGAGCAGGCTCCGAATCTTGAAGGGAGGCAGACAGCACAGCTATTTTGTTTTTAAATTTCAAATGGTTTTGAGGGCCTGCTATCAAACAGGGAGAAGTCCTGGGCTGTGATGGTTGTTAAATTACAGAGTGTGTGATTTGACAACCCAGCAGAGCCCAGGCTGGGTAGCAATTCATCACTCCCAGGATGCAGCATGCAGGAAGGGTGCAGCGTGCAGGAAGGGTGCAGCATGCAGGAAGGGTGCAGCGTGCAGGAAGGGCGCAGCGTGCAGGAAGGGCACAGGGTGCAGCATGCAGGAAGGGCACAGCGTGCTGGAAGGGCGCAGCGTGCAGGAAGGGCACAGGGTGCAGCATGCAGGAAGGGCACAGCGTGCTGGAAGGGCGCAGCGTGCGGGAAGGGCGCAGGTGCGGGAAGGGCGCAGCGTGCGGGAAGGGCGCAGCGTGCGGGAAGGGCGCAGCATGGAAGAAGGGTGCAGTGTGCTGGAAGGACGCAGCATGCAGGAAGGGTGCAGGGTGCAGCGTGCAGGAAGGGTACAGCGTGCAGGAAGGGTGCAGGGTGCAGCGTGCAGGAAGGGTACAGCGTGCAGGAAGGGTGCAGGGTGCAGCGTGCAGGAAGGGTGCAGCGTGCAGGAAGGGTGCAGCGTGCTAGAAGGGTGCAGCGTGCAGGAAGGGCGCAGCGTGCAGGAAGGGCGCAGCGTGCAGGAAGGGCGCAACGTGCAGGAAGGGCGCAGCGTACAGGAAGGGCGCAGCGTACAGGAAGGGCGCAGCGTGCAGGAAGGGCGCAGCGTGCAGGAAGGGCGCAGCGTGCAGGAAGGGTGCAGGGTGCAGCGTGCAGGAAGGGTGCAGCGTGCAGGAAGGGTGCAGCGTGCTGGAAGGGTGCAGCGTGCAGGAAGGGCGCAACGTGCAGGAAGGGCGCAGCGTACAGGAAGGGCGCAGCGTGCAGGAAGGGCGCAGCATGCAGGAAGGGCGCAGCGTGCAGGAAGGGTGCAGGGTGCAGCGTGCAGGAAGGGCGCAACGTGCAGGAAGGGTGCAGGGTGCAGCGTGCTGGAAGGGTGCAGCATGCTGGAAGGGTGCAGCGTGCTGGAAGGGTGCAGCGTGCAGGAAGGGTGCAGGGTGCAGCGTGCAGGAAGGGTGCAGCGTGCTGGAAGGGTGCAGCGTGCTGGAAGGGTGCAGCGTGCAGGAAGGGCGCAACGTGCAGGAAGGGCGCAGCGTACAGGAAGGGCGCAGCGTGCAGGAAGGGCGCAGCATGCAGGAAGGGCGCAGCGTGCAGGAAGGGTGCAGGGTGCAGCGTGCAGGAAGGGCGCAACGTGCAGGAAGGGTGCAGGGTGCAGCGTGCAGGAAGGGCGCAGCGTGCTGGAAGGGTGCAGGGTGCAGGAAGGGCGCAGCGTGCAGGAAGGGCGCAGCGTGCAGGAAGGGCGCAGCGTGCAGGAAGGGTGCAGGGTGCAGCGTGCAGGAAGGGCGCAACGTGCAGGAAGGGTGCAGGGTGCAGTGTGCAGGAAGGGCGCAGCGTGCTGGAAGGGTGCAGCGTGCTGGAAGGGTGCAGCGTGCTGGAAGGGTGCAGCGTGCTGGAAGGGTGCAGCGTGCAGGAAGGGTGCAGGGTGCAGCGTGCAGGAAGGGCGCAACGTGCAGGAAGGGTGCAGGGCGCAGCGTGCAGGAAGGGCGCAGCGTGCAGGAAGGGTGCAGCGTGCAGGAAGGGCGCAGCGTACAGGAAGGGCGCAGCGTGCAGGAAGGGCGCAGCGTGCAGGAAGGGCGCAGCGTGCAGGAAGGGTGCAGGGTGCAGCGTGCAGGAAGGGTGCAACGTGCAGGAAGGGTGCAGGGTGCAGCGTGCAGGAAGGGCGCAGCGTGCTGGAAGGGTGCAGCGTGCTGGAAGGGTGCAGCGTGCAGGAAGGGTGCAGCGTGCAGGAAGGGTGCAGGGTGCAGCGTGCAGGAAGGGCGCAACGTGCAGGAAGGGTGCAGGGCGCAGCGTGCAGGAAGGGCGCAGCGTGCAGGAAGGGCGCAGCGTGCAGGAAGGGTGCAGGGTGCAGCGTGCAGGAAGGGCGCAGCGTGCAGGAAGGGTGCAGGGTGCAGCGTGCAGGAAGGGTGCAGCGTGCAGGAAGGGTGCAGCGTGCAGGAAGGGTGCAGCGTGCAGGAAGGGCGCAACGTGCAGGATGGGTGCAGGGTGCAGCGTGCAGGAAGGGCGCAGCGTGCTGGAAGGGCGCAGCGTGTAGGAAGGGCGCAACGTGCAGGAAGGGTGCAGGGTGCAGCGTGCAGGAAGGGCGCAGCGTGCAGGAAGGGCGCAGCGTGCAGGTTAGGCGCAGCGTGCAGGAAGGGCGCAGCGTGCAGGAAGGGCGCAGCGTGCAGGAAGGGCGCAGCGTGCAGGAAAGGTGCAGCGTGCAGGAAGGGTACAGCGTGCAGGAAGGGTACAGCGTGCAAGAAGGGTGCAGGGCGCAGCGTGCTGGAAGGGTGCAGGGTGCAGCGTGCAGGAAGGGTGCAGGGTGCAGGAAGGGCGCAGCGTGCAGGAAGGGTGCAGGGTGCAGCGTGCAGGAAGGGTGCAGGGTGCAGGAAGGGCGCAGCGTGCAGGAAGGGCGCAGCATGCAGGACGGGTGCAGCGTGGTGGAAGGGTGCAGCATGGCTGCCGTAGCTGGCTGCCAGCAAACGCTGCAGCAGGCCCTTCCCTAGGCCCATCGCTGTGGTCTTCTGACAGCTCTGCAGCGTGGTTACTGATGGCCCATCAGCTGGGGGTCAGCGGTGGCGGCAGGGGACCGCGGGCTGTGATTCATTGAGTGCAGCGTTAGAGATCCGTAGTTGGCCGATCTCCGCCAAGAGCAGCACATTAGCTCCATGACATACATTATGCCGGTGCCAGCAAAGTGGTCAGCGTCTAACTGGGATATATTGCAGCCTGCAGAGCGGCTGAAGGCTGCAGCACAGAACATACGGAGATTATTTCCCGAGTTTATGCAGCACATGTTTTCCTATAAATTAAATTCAGAGAAAATGTGTATCATAATAGGGCGATGCTCACAACAGCCTCCCCTGCCATGCATTACAATGACCTCTCTCAGCTCACTGGGTGCCCAATGAGAGGGCTTCATGCAGTTGGAAACAATAGCTTGTATGTGGCGTCGGGGTCTGAAAGCCTGAGCAAAAGGTTAAAACAGGGGCTCTATTTTCCTGTTTTCACCTCCATTGCAACTCTTATTCTCATTCCAGAAACTGTCTAGGATCCTCCTGAAGTGCTGAGTTGCTGAGAGGGTGGGCAGATGCCCTAGTGTCTGCTCTGTAATTAGCTGGCAGCTGCCCTTGCTGGGGGGCTGCTAGATGACAAAGGCAGCTCTAGACGTGGCAGCGGCCCCACTTTATGGATGAGGGTGGTGTGGCTTGCCAAACAGCAGGATGGAGGTCCATAGCCAGAATAACGAGCAAAGCAGCATGTGTCCTTGGAATGAGGATCCAAAGTCTGTTCTAGGCAAATATTTGATATTCTGTCAACTGGGATTGGAGCAAAATAATTTTTGTCTTTTCCCTGAGTCTGGTGAAGTATCTGAAGGAAGAATGCAGTAGAAAAAGTCATTATAATTACCTTGCTGAAGCATGAAAGATAAAGTTATACTCCTTACAACTCTGTATGTAAAATCTACATTAGAGGAAATGTAGGAGCTACCATGTAGGAGAAAACTGGAAACTCATAATTGAATTTAAACATCTACACATGTGTCTGTCTATAAAGCAGTGGGTACCAGGCAGCAAAACGGGATAGGGTCTGCTCTGGGGCAAATCATGGTGGAGTCAGTACAGACTGTCAGTGTTTTCAGCTGTGCTTAAGGGATTTGCTCTCTCATTTGTGGCCAATTACTGGCTAACGGGAGTTCAAAGATTCCTGGGAGGGAACAGTTCACATCTCATTACGTTTGATTCTTTTTTTTCCCCCTCCTTTTTTTCCCCCCTCCTTTTTTTAATGTTTCATTTATCATAATAGCCCTAGAATAAATTTTGTTACTCTCCTGTTTATCTTCGTGAATGGAATTTCCCCCCTTGGTCCCTTGCTGCTGTCTCATTGACAGTTTTCAAATCATTTGGGACTTTGGGAAAGATTCTGACAGCCTTTTCTGTAATAGAAGAGGATGGATCATTGGAATAAAAAAATACTGTTGGAAATCTTTTTAGGTTTAGTCCTCTTAGTCCTCTTTTTGTCTCTCACTAATACATGCATGATGTGGCTTGTACTCTTGCTTTATTAATGAAAATTAACCATTTGAAAGGAACCCATGGGAACAATCAGTACAGCTGGATTTTATTGGTACAGACTAATTCAGTGCCTGACCATCTCTGTTTAGTGGCAGTAGTAACCCTGGTTATTTTTCTTTAGCAGCTCACATGTTGGGAACACACACTTAGCTTGCAAGTATGGATTCAGGAGGAAAATGAATACGACAGTGTTCAAAGCAGCCAAAGGCTTAGAAATAATGTTCTGCTGTGACTTTTCCAAACTGACATCTTGATGTTGGGATTATAAATGAAACCATTGTTCCAGAGAAGGCCAAGACTGATAGAAAGCCTTTATGACTGGTCCATTGGCTAATTCTGCTTGTCTAACCCCTTTGGATGGACACAGTGTCAGAAAACATACTCACAGAGGTTGCTTTGTGTGGGATCTGGCCTGCTGAGTGATTACATGTGGGCACAAAGATATCTCAATGACAAGTGTTCTTTGACTAAAATTTGTAAAGTCATTTTCTTTCCTTAGGCCTTGCAGAGGAGTGAACTGATTTTTAATCTACAGCTTCTATGAGTGATATTTGCTTTGTGTCCTATCATCCTTCTATTCAGACATTCTCCCCTTCCAAGCAGGTAAACCTCTGTTTAGAAGAAATTGTTTCTTCTGCTGAGCCTTGGTGCAGTTGACAGCTGTCATATGCAAGCACTATACTTGAATATGTGTCTTCAGAGCTAGACGGTTTTGAAGAGCTTTAATCTTTATTCTTGCACATGCAGGGAATGCCTTGGAGCCAGAGACCCCTACTGTGGCTGGGATAACAAGCAGAAGCGATGCACCACCATTGAGGACAGCTCCAACATGAGCCTGTGGACTCAGAACATTACTGAGTGTCCAGTAAGTGGAAGGAGTGGAATTATTTTGTGTGTACTAGTGTATAAGTATGTGCATGCTCACGTAGAAGGGAGAGGCAAAATGAGAGTGTGGCAGCCTGATGAGAATTGGCTGCTAGAGAAACGTGGAGAGCCCAGTGGCACATGCTAATATTTGAACACAGCCTCTTGTTGAGAACTTAGAGACCTCGTATGTATTTGCTGCAAAAGAGGGATCACAAAGCAAGCACTCAGTCCTCCCCATGTCTTCAGTGAAGAAGACTGGATCATGCTGTTGGGTTACTGCTAAGAACCATGTAAGCTCCAGCTCAAACTTACTATCTGCACCATTTCCTTGGCTTCCCTGAAGGCCAAGGGTATCAGAATAGATGACTAAAGCACTCTTGGGCAGCATTCAGTTAATTTTCCTCTTAGATTCCTGAGCTGGGCCAAGTTGATGCTAGTGAAGTGTTGCACTGACCAGAAGAGACATCAGAGGGATGGGGCATGTGTGGATGGTTTGCAGAAGGAGCAAAATGGTGTAGTATCTACAACAGAACACAAGGGAAGGGGAGAATGTAACTAAGAGAGAATATGACAAAGATATTATTCAATTCTAACCTTACTTTAGCAGGCTAAAGACCAAATCTATGTGATGTTTCTGAGTGATCATCTTTCCTTGCCCTAGTCTCCAGCAGATGCAGCAGTTAAAAAGCAGTGTCTCTGCTTGACTCAGCTTAAGTTATCTCTCCAGCTCTCTTCCTAGCCACTCTCCTCTGACAACAATATCCAGTTTCTGGATGTGATCCCCAGAAGCCATTTGGCCAGATTTAATTCCTGCTGCTTGAGCTGTACCTGCACAATGGCTGGAGAGGAAAGCTAGTCTTGTTAAATAAATTGGAGGTAGAAATTCTCATTAATATCCATTATTATTACCTAATGTCAATTAGCATGTTAATACTGCTAAGTCTGGTACATAGAGAGGACTGGATGGGATATATCTTCAGTATGCTATTTCTGTCTGGAGGTGCTGGGATGTTTATTCCCGTTATCTTCCTTGCTTCTCAGATATTTTCCCAGGAAATATTAGTCATTACTTCAATCCATTCTCAGCTTGGCAGGTCTAAGTTTTTCACTGCTGGATTCAGAAGCTTGTGTGTTTAAAACCCTCCTGTGTTGAACTGGGATGAGGTGTTTCTTGATTGCCCGTGGTGTTATCTTGTCCTGCTTAATGCCTGTGTCTGTTGATAGGTGTGTGAGGTGTTAATCCTCCAGCTTGAACATGTCTGCTGTGGTGCACACCAGGGAACAGACTACTCTGGATCATTGTTTCAAGGTCATAAAATCCCAGTATAGAATATTCAGGAGCTTTGGCTGTTCTTGAGGTGTTAGTTTTACATTAGTTTTAGCATTTCCATTGTAGATTATTTTCCATGTGGGTGCTCTTGTTCTGGTGCATGTACTAGCTTTGTGCTCTTTGACTGACAGGCTACCAAGAGGTTTAAAATCCACATGCAAATGCTTTCTTCTTTCTCTTCTGCCCCTTGCTGCCCCTTCACTACTGGTGTGGAGCAGGGTAGTTCATTTCAGCACCTAATTCAGCAATATCCAAGCAATTCCTGGTGTTCAGTGTAGAATAAAGGTCATAGTCAACAGAGGCAATAGTCTAAGACAGCATGTGAAAATGACCTCTGGAAAGGCAGGGGAATGTAGTGACCCAATGCCAAATTTCACATCTGAAAAAATTCAGTCTGGGAGTTTAGTTGGATGAGTCTTAAGAACTGTCACAGCTTTTCTCAACCCACTTTCCTGGGCCAAGCACCAGGCACTCAGCTGTGCTGGTACAGCTGTATGTGAGATCACAGTCAAGTGTAGCTTAAAAGCACCCCTCCCAAATAAACTTTTCCTAATTCAGATAATGTCACAGAGCTCTTCTGTAGCCTAGCCCACAAACAGATGTCCTGAAACAGCTGAGAGACTGGTACACAGCAACTTTTTAAGCCAGAACTGGCATATTACTGAATTATGTCCTAGAGGGCGAGGCATTAGTGTGAATCAGCCACAACTCTAGCACCACTTGACTGCTGCTCTTGTGCAAACACGCTTGTTCAGATGTATTTTGAACATCTTTGTACAGCACTACATTGCCCCACAGATTCCACCTCTGATTTTAATATTGAGGGACCTTAGACAGAGATTTAATCATATTATGTTAGCACGGTACCTTGGGCAGTGGTGTAATTTGGTTATTACCAGGTAACACCCAGAACCTCCTAAAGATTCATAGCTAAGATTGCAATGTTAAACATTTAACCGCAGGAAATGATAGGACACAAATTGCACATGCTGCTCTTCTTTTCCCTGTCTGTGCATGTGTCACATCAGAGAGTTCCAAATACATTGTTTTTATGCTGTTTTCTTAGGGTTGGGAAGAGGAAGCGAAGTGCTTTTTAGTTTTAGTAAAACTGACAAAAGCCATATCCCACTTTATAATATCTTACTGATGCCAATGTGAGCCACCAGCAGGAAAGGAACGTTAGATTTGGCTAACAAACTCCAGAAGCCAAGCTCATGGGGTCACTGCTGATGGTGACTGAAGTCAGGGATTTAATATTCCCATTAAAGTATGCAATCTTCCTTCTCCTAAGCCAAATGATGCTCTTCCTCATATGTTTTCATCCCAGTCCCATTCAGTGCTTTCAACAAACTCCTGTATCAGTCATCTGGCATTTGCTTCATGGCACTCCATTTTCCTACTAATCAGTGCCAGCCTTCCCACTCCTTTTTTTGGAGGGGCCAGCAGACTTTGTACCCTGCTCTCAATTCATGTAGGCTCAGCCACTCAGAGCTGTGATGCCCAGGATAATCCTGCTTGGGTCCACACTGAAGCATATCCAGTAAACAGAGAAAGATCTCAGCTGCCAGGATCCATGAGTCTCTGAAAACTAAGCATCTTCCTCCCCAGCTCCCAATGATTTTATACCCTAGACATATTTGAATGGCTTTCCATGGGAGGTGTAAATAGTTACAAGGACATAAAGTTCAGTTCTGTGCTCTGAACACAAGCTTGTTCCAAGGAAAAGGTTTCCACTTATAGACATGGAGAAGAGAAGCTCCAAGGAGACCTTACTGTGGCCTTCCAGTATCCTAAGGGGGCATACAAGAAAGCTGGTGAGTGACTTTTTAAGATGTCAGGTAGTGATAGGACTAGGGGGAATGGAGCAAAACTAGAAGTGGTTAGATTAACTTGAACATTAGGGAAATCTTCTTTACCATGAAGGTGGTGAAACACTGGAACAGGTTGCTCAGGGAAGTGGTGCAAGCTCCATTCCTGGAAGATTTTAAGGCCAGGCTGGATGTGGCTCTGAGCATCCTGGTCTAGTGTGAGGTGTCCCTGCCCATAGGAGAGGGGATTGGAACTGGATGATCTTTGAGGTCTCTTCCAGCCCTGACAATGCTGTGATTCTGTGACATTCTTTTCCCCTAGATTTGATTATAGAGATGCCTGAAGTACTTTGACTGAAACTTTGGAGGAATTTTTAGCTTCTGTCAAATAGATGACATGGAAACTTCTAGCTGAAATAATTAAAGTAGTCAATATCTGAATCCTAAGAGGAAGCATAGAAGAATGCTTCTAACCTTCTCTGTAATATCAAAATCAACACTGAAAATATCCTGGTAGCAGGAGGTAGGAATGGTCAGTCTGAACTTTTAGATCTATTGCTGGAGTCTTTAGGTGGTATAAGGAAGAAATGAAAAGGTGGTGGCCTTGGTGGGAGCATGGCAATTTCTAAACCACAAGAACTCTGGATTTGGTAATAGTCAGGAGAGAGAAGAACATTTAATCACATGTATTTTTAAAGTTGTCTTCTCTGTCTGATGGGCACTGTGGTGGCTACAAAGGATTTGCCTTCAGATAACTCCTGAAAAAGATCAATGCATGTGGGTTTTTATCCCACTTCCCAAGTTTGCTCTTTTGAAGATATTTTTATGAATTTAAAGCTGGAATAGCAATCCATATACAATTTCTTAAGTGTAAAAAGTTCCCACACTCACAACGTGACATGGTTACAAATCTCAGCATTTTGGTCATGGCTGCTTATTTGTTTAATTTTTGGGTTGCTTCCCAGCATCCTTTATGAGTCAATAATTATTTGTCAGCTTTTCTTTCTTTTTTTTTTCTTTTTCCTTTTTAATTGAAGCCACGGGCCATATCATACCATTGATTGCTGAACAGAGCTCCCTGTTGGAATCAGCAAGGCTTTCTGGCTCAAAAACGAATAGAAATGATCCAATACTTGGATTATGACTTTTGTTAAGGCAGGAGGAGAAGGGAGTTAAGAACGTGGCATTAAATATCTCAAAGTCGTTCTTTTAGTTCCCCTGACTTCTAGCAGCCCAGCTGTACTGATTTTTGATTGCATGCGTGTTTAAAGCTATGAGTTTAACACAACAGCAAGATTCTGCCTTCTTTTCTCTGGGTATCTTGCCTTGTAACCTGCAGCCCAGGGCAAGATTTTATGATGACATGATAATCTATTGCAAACAAAGGTTTACAGCAGGTGCTTGAAACACCCCAGCTGCAGCCTAACGAGCACAGTAACAGAGCTAAATTACTTCCATGCTACTGCTGCATATCTTTGATGCTGCTGTAGAGGGGTGAAAGCAGAAGATGACAGCCCACCAGAGGTACATTGTGAGTGTTACTGCAGCTCCAGACTTGGGGAATAAACCCAAAGCAGTGCGTTTCAGAGGATGCGTGCTTGAAAGCACTACTCCCATAGCTGTGGCTGGCTCCCTGCATGGCTCACAACTTCTCCATGCCTCAGTTTCCTTGTCCATAAAGAATACAAAAATATTTCCCCCCATGGGGCAGCCCAGCCCTCCAGACTGCAGAGCTCAGCAAAGCTTGGGCACAGTGGGGTTTGTCAGCAGTAGCTGGCTCATATTTGGGGCCAGGGCTATTTGCCAGTGCCCCAGCCTCTTTCTTTCTTCACCCTTCTTTGCATGTGGCACTGAGGTCAGGTGCATTGTGACCTTTGCCAGCGGTTTTATCAAAGCTGCTGAGCATCCCACCACCTCATGGGTGACACCAGTGCGGATGAGCTGCTGGCAGGCAGCCACCATCCATGCTGTCCCTCCTGAGAGGCCTTGCCTGTGGGGACATGCACCTTGCTCCCTCAGCTCAAGGCTTAAGGCTCACTTAGTAGCACTGAGGAAAACAAGGCACAGGGGAGCAATCTCTGCCACCCTGTCTCCTGGAAGGTTTCCACTAGTCCTGCGCTGAAGTAGTTCTGTTTCTCAAGGTTTTGGTGTGCCAAGACTACTGTATTTATACTTCTTCATTACAGTGCACAGAAATCTCAAGCCCCAGGCTATCTGGGGCTGTACAGGCATGAAGCAAAGGGCAGAGGAAACAGCAACATGCTCTGGTCTATAAACTGCCTTGAGATGAATTCTTGCTCTTTAGCCTGCTACACTATCCTCAGCCACCGTCTCCTTCACTTTCTGTCTCTCAGCAGGCTTAGAAATTTAGGCTGTGGCTCTGTTTAGAAGGGCAGCCCGTTCTTACTGTGTGTTTGGACAGGGCCAAACTCAGGAGTCCCTGGTCCAAGCTGATTGCTCAGGAGCAATCCCAAGCACTTCAGAGGCAGGACCATGATGGAGTGAGGACAATCAACAGCAGCTGTTGCGTTGCTTGAAAGGCTGAAGCTGTGCAGTGTGGGATGAGCATGGAGGCAGATGGATGCTTGTGTTTGGTGTGGTGCTGGCTGGGGTGCCTGTGCACACACGTTAGGTATGCAGGGTGGAATTTGGAGGGTAAATATTGATGTGGCATTCTCTGAAAACAACCCTCTGTTTTGAATCCTGCTCGCAAGCACAGGCAGCTCCCATCTAAGCTGCATCCTAATCTCCTCAGCAGCATTGTTTGGCATTTTTACTGTGGGGCTGTCTTCAGAAGTGTAAACTTGCTATTAATGACCTTTTTTTCTTTTAAAATTAGGTGAAAAACCTGACAACAAATGGAAGATTGGGACCTTGGTCCCCATGGCAACTGTGTGAGCATTCAGATGGGGACAGCACAGGCTCCTGTATGTGTAGGTCACGTTCATGTGACAGCCCTCGTCCTCGCTGCGGAGGTCGTGGCTGTGAAGGGGCCAGGATCGAGGTCGCAAATTGCTCAAGGTACCTCAGAATCTTTGTGCCTCTTAGAAAGGGAACAAGAGTTGTGCCTGTCTGCAGCTTGTGTTTCTGTGACCCTGTTTTTGTACCCCAGCTAAACTGAGCTATATGAGGTTCATCTTAAAGTCACTGAAAAAAGAAAGAGCTCAAGGGCTCTTCAGCCAGGGCTCTTTGAAGAAAAGCACCCCAAATGAGTGCATCGTGAACCTTCTCTAGACTGTGCCTCAGTTTCCTTCAACTGCACAGCTCGTTGTTTTGTCAGTTTGGATTCCAAAGGTGCGCTACCAAAAGCAAGCAGAGCGCCTTGTGAATGCTTGCGGGGACAGGGCTTAGCCTAGCTGCAAGCAAGGCTTGTTTGCCCTGTTCCACAGCTCTGTGAACTCTCTGCAGCACGCTGGCTGGGTGAAAGCAGCAGCACCACTGGGAGGCATGCCTGCCAGGGACAGCACTTAAACAGCACACCTATCTCACCTTGTGCTGAAATGCCTTTCCAAGGAAGCCTGAAGCTTGTACTTGAGTAGTGGAAGCTACATACTCTCTGGTGCCCCAGACAGCCACAGTCCTTGTGTCCATATTGCCCCACCACCCCTAGCCTACATCATGTCATGATTCAAGGGAAGATGATGCAGTAGTGTAAGCACTATTTAACCAGGGTGGGACCAGCCAATATTTTGGTAAATATTGGTTCAGTGTAGTTTTTATCCACTTTATCTTCTCCATAAACATTCATCCATTAAGGGCAACCATCTTTTGACTCATCCCTGGAGATCAGTGCTGGTCTTGGCACCAAAAATTCAGAAATACTCATGTTTTAATTGGCATCTGTCCCTCCAGTTGTGGGCTGTGCTGCCCAAAAGGCGTGCAGTCATTCCTGTCACTGTGCTGCCACCGTGGGCTGAACTAAACCTTCCTCAGGCAGGCTTTTTATGGCAGTGGGAAATAGAAATCATGCCAGTGGGATGGGTTTCTCAGCAGTGCTCTGATGGCAAAAGAGGCAGGAACAGCTTCTAATAAGGGTATGAAAAATAGATTATTCAATCTTAAGACATAGGAAAACAGCATGGTTTGAAAAATAGGGACATCTGGTCATCCTACATTTGCCTCAGCCCTCAAATTTCCTTTAATTGACTTCATATGGCATTGAGATTTCTTTTTGCAAAGAGGGAGCAGGGTGCCTGAAGATTAGTTCTATTAGAAAGCTAGAGATCTGATAAAGGAGGGTACCTAGTTCTGTTAAAAATCCCAATCCACTAATAGATGCTGAGAGTTTTGGGGGTTTTTGTGATGAATTTTTACTCACAATGACTTTTCCTTTTTTCCCCCCCTTTCTTTCTTCTGCAGTAACAGCAACCTTCCATTTGATTTTTTGGGGGGGTTTTGTGATTATGCATATAATTTTTCTTTTGGAATAGGGAGGTAGTAGGTGGTTTAAAACATGGCAGAATAAAATGAAATAGCAGATATTTTATCTAAGTGAGTTTCTTGTTCTTTGAACTTGTTTGGGGTGGAGAAGGGAAGGAAAGGAGTGAGAGGGATGAGAGAACAAGAGGAGGAGGGGAGAAATGTCTAACAAGGTTCTGAAATAAAGCTGCCAAGAACAGCCTAGAGTTGATAACAAATACAACAAGTGTGAAGGGCAATGTGGGTTTTAGCTTTCATCCTCTACCCTGATTGGTGCTATGCCAGAAAATATTTCTTGCCAGCAGTGTTATTAGTTCGGTAAATGCTTTGAAAATTAACATCTGCTTTCAAGCTCAGCTTTCAAGAACCAGAAAGCACCTGAGTTGTATTCTGACTACTTTTTAGAAAGGTTTTTCTTTATTAAAGAAAAAAGCAAACAAAGGAAAAAAAAACCCAACCAGCCAAACAACAAAAAAAAAAAAAAACTTACAACAAATCAGATTTTTTGGTTAAAGCAGTGAAGTGTCAAGATTAGGCAGTTCTGTAAAACAGAGCATTGCCACTGGCTCCATATGAAATGAAACCTGCAGCCCAGAAGAGATGAGATACAGTTCCTCCGAACCTGCTCCAGAGTTCAGTAGTGCTGCCAAATGAGAAGAAGGTGAGCTCTGATAAATGCAAGAATTTAAGGATGAAAACCTTGGCTTCTGTGTGAGCAGAGGTTTGAGTCACAGCATGGCAGCAGCGTGGCAGGAGCCAGCCAGCTGCACGTGCTCAGCCTGGCACAGGAGCGAGGCACAGAGCATTTGCTGATTTCTCTGTCACTGAGGTGTGAACTTAGGAGTTTTGCATCACATTTGCTCTGGGCTAAGTTACAACTGCTCAACAGAAATGTGATCACTCATTAAACCATGGAACCTGATCCTGCCTCAGAGCTCTTAATTGCTTCTGGTTTCTACAGATTTAAGGTCACACTACAACGATGTCGGCAGAGAGCCATGAAAGCTAGAAGCAATTATTGTTATTTTTAATGAAATCTGAGATTTCCAGTTAGGATTCAGTGCTGAAGGCTTTAGGAAAACACCGAATATTTTGAGGTTTGTGATAAAACCATGGGAGCTGTCAGAAGTATTGCTGTGAGAGATTTAAAGCATCAGTACCTACTGAATTAGAGGAGGGTAGGTTTTTTGATAGCCTTTATGACAACTCATGTGTGTAAGCCTCAAAACCTGTACTCTGTGCAGAAGAGTCCAGGAGATACAACTTTGGGATCAGTCATTGGTTGAGAAAAATCAGCTTA